>NC_081824.1:40747690-42222690 GCF_030867095.1 Alligator mississippiensis
CAGAACCAGGATTAGAACCGATGGACTACAGAGAAGCTGGCTGAGGAACTGAGGCTTGCCTTTACTTAAGGTAGATTGGGGCTGGAAACTAAGGCATACAGCTGAGATATTGGGGAGGGGCAGTTAAGTGGTGGCAAGGAGGAGACAGCCAGGAGAGAAACTGAGGCAGAAACCTGGTTACTCAGGGGAAAAGGAAAAGGCAGTGGGGATAAGACAGTGGCAAAGAAACAGAGGGTTTGGAGGCAGAGGGGAGCTCAGGACAGGTGTTGGAGGTGACAGTGAGCCAGAAGCAGCAGAGGGAGAAATGAGACAGAAGTTAGAGGGGTGAGGAGCAGAGATTGGAGCAGGGCCAAACCATAGTAAAGCAAAACCCAACTTAGGGGTCCAAATAACAGTTTTATTACACAGACAACACACTACGCAGCCCCATGAAGTTATTGTTTCTCTCTCTCACACACACACACACACACACACACACACACACACACAGTCACAATGGCAGCAGGAGAGAGAGACGCAGTGGAAGGGCTGGAGTCCAGGTAGGGAAGAGAAGCAGAGTCCAAGTCCTTGGTTGAAGAGGGGGTAGGGGGTGATAGCTACCTATCCAGGCTGGAAAGGGGTCTTTGTCCAGTATGCGTTGTCCAGAGGGGGGTCCCCGGCCGGGCCTCTGGGTGGATAGGTGGTGTGGCGTGGTGCTGGTCCAAATGGAAAAGGCATCCCATTGGGTCTGTCTTCACTGCCTCTTTTTATAGGGGCAGACCTTGTGTTACCTTAGTGACAGGAGGCATGCCCAGGCAAGGGTCAGCCCCTGGTGTACTGAGCATGTGTGCTTCATGCAGGGATGTGCAGTTTCGGGTGTCTGTAATGGTGGGGTACAACGGTAGAGTTGCTGGTTCTGCAGGGTCTTTTGTCTTTCAAATGCTGGGTTCTTGTCTCTGTTCCTGGGCAAGGTCCATGGTTCTTAGATGAATCAATGCGAGGTGATGGCCTGGTCGTTACAGGCCACTCAGTAGATACCTGCTACCATTGTATTTCAAATCATTCCCAATCACTCTCATTCATCCGGGAACCAATTTACATGGGAGAGATACGTGAATCATACAGTTCCAACACAGGGGATGCCCAGGCAGAGGACACGAGATGGAGACTTGGCATACAAAATGGAAACTTGACATTACTTTGGTTCACTTACAAACACAGGCCTAAACCATACAATATCCATATGAAACAATACAAATCAATACAAAAATGATAATACAATATACAACAGTAAAAATCAATACAAACCTAATAATAATACAATATTAAAACAGTGGATATCCAAAACCAAAAGCTTGCTACCAACATAAAAATGTTAAAGCTTATCCTAAGTCTGAGCTCGCTTGTGCTCGTCTATAGGGAATAGAGAGGGAGAGAAAGAAAAGCCAGAATAATTGGGGAAGGGAAGGGAATGCATATCTATCATATAAAGAAAAACTGGGGGGGTTGCTACACCTTAATACTTGTGAAGTCAACATCCTACTTAGTTATGTCCAAGAAACAGTGGATAAAAGTGTTTATTATATATATAGAAAAGACAATAATAAATGCAGGCCTTCTTTATAAAGTACTAGAGCTTTATGAAACAGTTGTCTCTCTGATCCCATGAAAACTTTTTTACAATTTCAGAAACTTTCCCATTCTGCATGAGGATCCAAACCGCCTTTCCAAATAGTGAGAGGGGAAATACATCCCCAAATAGCCCAATGGTTAAGCCTAGAATATAGAAAAATCAATTTCAAGACCATATTTTACCCTGTACAAGCAAGAGACTAAGAGGTCAGTCTCCCAAATCCCAGCCAAATACCCTATTTGGCTGTTCTGAATTCTCTCACACCTCACACACCCCAGAAGTTTTGTTGAAACCAGATATTTTCCTGAAAATGCGTTTCATATTTTCTACAAAAAAAAAAAAAAAAAAAAACCACAAAAGAATTGTGCCCCCTCATCCTTCCCAAAAGCCCAAGAGAAATCAGCAGCTTTAGATACCTGCCCCTATAAATTAATAACCCATTGTTTTAAGATGCAATGAAATCTTTAGGAGGCAATAGGGAACCATTTCTTGTTTTCACAGTAAGGAATTAATAAAAGGGTGGGTACCAATTAATTAGAATATGTGTAGTCCTGTCCAGAGGCAGATCCAGAGGGGGTACAGTGGTACAGTTGCACTCCATCCAGACCATGCCATGGTCTGTAGTAGATTTTTTTTTTTTTTTAAGTCCCCATATCAGGTGAGAATTCTACTCCCTTTTCCCTGTGCACTCAGGAGCACCTCCTCCCCCCTCCCTTCCACTGCTTCCACACCCACCTGCCACTGCCACTGTCCCTATTGTCTGTGGCTGCCCTAGGGACAGCAAAAACTCCAGAGGCACCTGTCCCATCCAGGCAATCTGCACAGGGAGCCAGACACATACAGGTGCATCAGCACTGGCAGCAACAGATGAATCCCTCCTTCCTGCCCAGTCCCCTCCAGGGTATACCCCGCCAGCCCAGGAGCAGGCACAAGAAGGAAATGCCCACTAACATCACTGTCCCCAGCCAAGCCCAGGTCCTCATGCAGTCCAGCTGATATAGGACAGGAGTGGCTCTAGAGCTCCCCCTGCCTTTGAGGCAGCTTGGGAAAGCAGCAGGGAGGGAAGAGAACATGCCACTGAGCACACATGAGAAGGGAGGTGATACTGGGAGCAGGATGGGGGACAGGGGTTCTTACCTTATTTCAGGACTTAAGCATCCCCAGCTGCTGCTTGTGTGTAATGATCTGCCTGCAGGCAGGGGGGGAAAAGAGAGGAGTTTGGGACTGGGGGTGCAGCCAGCCCTGCAGCACCTGCAAACCCCCTTTACCAAATCCTGGATCCACCCATGGTCCTATCAAATCTGTTGAGTATTCCCACACAACAGCAACAAGTGTTATATTTGCTACTTCTAGGACAACTCAAAAGTGTACCATATGCATTACATTTTTCCAGATGCATCTGCTGCTTCCTTGGTGAATTCTACAACTCAAGCATCTTAAGGTAGGGACAGATGTAACATTTGACGCATTTTTAAGTGTAGCACTTCAGAGATGGAGCACTTCAGCGACAAACAGGTGTAAAGCCTCCTGGCTGGAATGCTTTAAACTGACACAGCTCCATGCAGCAGCATGCTCTCCAGCTAGGTGATACAACAGAAGCTGCTGTGTCTCCTGGCTCCGTCCCCTCCATGAGGAAATGCAGCCAATTGACAGCGATTGCATTCTTATGTGCTGCCTCCACTCTTGCAGACTACCCTCTGCCAGGGCTCAGAGAAACACAATGGAAGGAGCCTCGGGGTTTCCAATTTTGGCACAAAGGCAGTGTGGGGGAGCAGAGGTAAAGCACAAACACCAAATGCTGACAGTCTACCCCACTGAAGAGAGAGGGCAGTGAAAAGAGTGTGGAGCACAGTTGAATACTGGAGAACTGAGCCTTCCCCCATCACGTGTGAACATGCAACAGGAAGCACTATTTTCTAAATAGTACTCATTCCTTTCAGGTTATTTTTGGACCATTTCTGTCATTTTCTCAATATTCCATATGGCACGTACATCTGTCCACACCCTTAGTTCCACAGAGCAAAAACTGAATTCATGTACCAAATAAAATCAGATATACACGGGTGATTATGGAACAAAATAAGCAGATAAGGCATTTCAGTTCAAACTAATTCTTTATTCATAGTGAAAATACTATTTTTGCAAGTGATGCTAATAAATAAAAATATCCAGAAAAGACTTTTACTTAGCAGTAAGTGACCAGTTACAGCCACATAAAGCATTTTAATTCCATTAAGTCCAAGCCAACAATCATGCAAATTGGCCATGAGAAAGCAATAGAAACAATAGTCTATTCATGTTGTGCAATCCTGGTGTACAATCTTAATGCTACCTTCTTCTAAACCAGTTCACATCGATTGAAATGTGATTTCAAAATAAACATTGAGACATATTCTACCCCTGTTCCACATGTGGAGTTATGTGGAGCATAAGCCCATGAATGTACAGTGCTGTTAAACATTTAAAAAGGGGGGGGGGGGGGGAAAAAAAAAATCAATCAACCTCTGGATATTTAACAAAAAGTTTATGAACATCACAAAAGACAAAAGAATCACATGAGTGAGTTCTCAAAGCAAAGAAATATGTTATCAAGCATAACAATAAATTATATTAAATTTAATATTTGTGTCCTTAATATTAAACAATTATTTCTGAGGAAATCATTTAAAAAAACTGTTATAGCTAAGACGAGTCAGACTAAGTTTACATATCTCAAGTTCCCATGTAGGTGTAATCTTTGTTCATTAGGTTTTCAGCTTTGTGACTATATCCTTCATTGGAAATTTACACACAAAAACTGAAAAACTGCTCTCAACTAAGCCGTGCATCACAAATACATGAAGGTGAGATACAGGCACTTGACAGTATTATGTGCAAGGCAAAACTTTTACTGGTCACAGTATAAATAGGGCTTCCACAGAAGAGAAAATAAACATCCTCAGTAAACTTCCAGGGTTTCTAGTAGATTTGCTTCCATCCCTTTAGGTCAGTACCAACTGTCAACATGCCACACTTCTGCTCCTGGTCTATAAAGACACTTCCTAAACTGTAAATTACAGCATTCCTTACCTGAAGTATCAAGCATTTTCTATAATCACGCCCAAAACAAAAAAGTCTGTACAAACCTGTTACATACAAAGACAAATTTATCTTTTCTTCCTAACCAGGCTAACTAGTGCAACATAACAGGGATGCTGGTTTTCTCCAATTAAAAAAAATCCCCAATTTTAGGTTAAAAAAAGTAACCCCCAAACCACATTTTTCCATGATTAAAATGAAACACCGCTAATATATAGATCAGTATAAGGATAGATAGATAGATAGATAGATAGATAGATAGATAGATAGATAGATAGATAGATAGATAGATAGATAGATAGATAGATAATAGGTGGTGTTTCATTTTAAAAATCATGGAAAAATGTGATTTGGGGTTACTTTTTTTTTTAAACCAGAAATTGAGGATTTTTTTAAATCAGAGAAAACAAGGATCCCTGAACATAACAGACCTCCAATCCTCTCTTCTCTACTTATATATTTTAATTGATGCACTTGCAAGCTACAAGACCCTGTTCTGCAGCAGCTAAGCACTGATATTCCTTTATATAATCTGAAAAACAGCGTATCATAATAGTCTAATTAAAAAAAAAAGGAGACATGCTTTACCCCACTGTTTCCCCACAGGCACATTTAGATAGGAAATTTAAAGGAATATCCATTTAGAAAGTGTAAACCAAAAGGACATATGCATATGTAATGTATGGATGGAAGGGTGAAAAAGGAGTAACATGGTAGTGGAAGGACAACAATAAAAGTAAATCTGCATCCCTTTTCCTTGGGAAAGCCTTTGTATGAAAATACTTATACAAGATATCCCTTGCATAATAACAATGCATTTTAATTTCTTAAAGGTTTTGATTTCGTTTGAAACTGTCATTTGATCCTATGCTGTCTGGCTTAAATTTAAGGATCAGCATAGAAGACCAGCAGCAGAGTCAGTAAGCCAGCTTCTGGCTCTGTCATTCCAGTTGCACAGTTGAGATCAAAAAAGAATCCCCATGTCAGTATGACATGAAACAGTAGGCTCCCCATCCCCTGCATTGGCATTAATACCATACTCATACATCTACATATAAATATAATGGAAAATAGTTTTATATCCAATACCGGGCACATTGCTCATTTCCAATAACAGTATGCCAAGAAAAGGCATTTCTAGTGTTTTACATACCATCACAAATATCTTGTGTATCTGATTCCTTTTTACTAAAAATAAGAATCAATAGCTAATCAGGTACCCCTGTAATAAACAGTTTCAGAAGTGTGGGCATGCACATATTTGCAATTTCTGTTACCCTGAAAATATCAAAAGCAACCATCAAATCTGTGCTTAAGAAAAACAATGAACATAGGATCAGGATTAAACTGAAGTAGAAATGAACCAGCTTGAACAGAAACAGCAACAATTGCTCCTCCATGAGAAGTAATAAAACAAATTGAGGGATAAGGATTCTGAGCACTGGATTCCTCTTTACATACAACAGTAACCTCTGCTTTCCTGATATTTAATAATTACTTGTATTTTAACATGGCATTTTTCTTTTCTTTTTAAAACCGAACCTTTTTATACATGTTAAACAACATTCGGCATAAACTCTGGAAGACCCATTTTGATCTGACTGTGAAGTTCTGGTAATGAAAGAAGAGATTTTACATGAATGTGATATTCTCCCATATCATGTACTCTACAGTAGACAATTGTAATGATCGAGCATCTTGGGAGTCCACAAGCTTGAAGCATATGCTCACACTAAAAATCTAAAAAAGTAGTATACCAAGTGTAAGCAATTTGTGGCAAGCTGCAGATCAGCACTGCTATTTAAAGGGACAGCATCAAAAATAAAACCTTCTTAACATGATCCTCAAGTATCAGAAAACCCAGGATCTTAGGCTAGTGGAAGTTCCTACGTAAGGCAGTCAAATTTACAACCAGTGTATACATTCATCAAAGAATTATTTTTTTGGTAAACTAACAACCCAACGTACTGCAGAGTCTGAATGTGAAATATAGGCACAAAATAGATTCTCTACTCTTTTCAGTGTGGAAAATGCAACTATCCAACAATGTAATAAGAAAGTTCACTAAGAGGTGAGCAAAAATTTGTAACAATCTGAATAAAACAAGGTATTGTATAAAGGTGCAATATAGAGCAAGTTTGATTTTGGTTTAAATATACATGTAAATCATGGAAACTTTCTACTCTTATTTATTATTTCATGTTATAAATGTCATTCTAGTTCTTCCCAGTTATCAGTAAGGTTACCTTTGCTTTGTCGTCTAATACTAACCAGCTTTCCAGCTGATTTGATACTCCACCTGGAACTGTTTCCTGAGCTAGCCAGGTTTGTATATTTTGTGGAGCCTTTGGTCTCATCTTCCCAGCCTGACCAGGATGTATAGTCACTTAAAGTATTTGCTGCATCACTGACGGGCTCTCCAGCAGTGATCTGTGGTGGTTCCCAGCCTTCAATTTCATCTGGTTTTCTGGACTGGATATTCTGTTTTATCACCAAACTGTCCCAAAATCCAGATTTCTTTTCTGACTTCACATCTTCTTTTAATTTTAGATTAGTTCTAAAGAAAAAAAGAAATGTGATATTATTAAAACACTGATAACTTCTCCCTATATTCAAGATATCAAGAAATAAATGTTTGCAACCTGGTTCTGCCAAATCAACCCAAAAGAAATAAAAGATTGACTGCTACAGAAAACTATCTTCCAAAAATTAAATAGGTATTATAGCAAATCCTTTCCTTGTTAATTTGCCACTTTAAAGGTCTCCTGGTTATAGAAAGCTACCACAAATGATCCCTACAACTATTTAACAAATCCTCAAGTGCATCATTAGGTTAAATTATTTATCATCTTCATACAGCACTTCCCTTCTCTATCACATTTTCACCTCTTCAGCTACTAAAACAGATTAGCAATGCTCTTCATTTTAAGTATGAAATGTTCAATGTTGAAGGGTAATTTTATCAAAAAGCCCCTCTTCCCTTTCCCTTGTTAAAGAAAAACATTTAAATCTATACTAAAAATGAGATTATTTTGACATATTTTTCATATGAAAAGCTTTAGGCATGATTTTATATCCTAAGCAAGAGATTAAGGCCTACAAAATGGTTCTGCCATTTGCTTAGAACAAACTGCTCCGCCTTTCTCTGCTGAGATTTAAAGAAGTCAGTCAAGTTCTGAAGGTGCTCCATGTGAATGGATTCTTGCGTACCTTGCAGGACATAGGCTCTAAAACAAGTTATACATTCAGGAAGGGATCTCCCCCTCCTTTTTTTTTAAATACAAATTACAATAAAAGCTCTTCTGGTTGACTGTTGGATATAATAAATCAGATATAGGAAAAACAGAAAAAAACCCAAGAATTTTCCCGAGTTTCCAAATAAACATTGTAGAAAAAGAACAACCAAAGCCACTTAACATTTACAGTATTCTGGGCCACAATCTGATACTTTTACTTACCTGGAATAGTAATGCTGACTTAGAGATGATCCCACTGACTAGCTCTGCTAGCTCTTTGAAAGTAAAGCCTAGCGTAGTCTGCAACTGCACTAAACTCTAGCTTGTCTGATTTTTAAAAACAGACACATCATCTTGGTGATACGTTGATTCTTTTCATCCAGATTCTGTAATTTTGTTGAAGTATCAATATTTTAGGAACATGCTTAATCCTAATGTAATTTCTTCCACTTTAGATCAGAAACAGTATAGTATGCTCAACTGCCTGAGGTTACTTGTCCAACAATTTCATTTTATTAATTTTGGAAAGAGTTTGATGGCCATTAATAATATGAATGTAATCAATATATTTCCAAGTTATAATCTTTGCTTAAAGGAAGAGCAACAAGATATTCTGTGTGTTATAAGTACACATACTTATGTATTAGGGCTGTGTGAAGCTTCAGTTGTTGATTTGATTCAGTGGAGATTCGGCCCAATTCAGTGGACAAATCTCTGAATCCGAATCGAATCGAATCAGGAGACCCTTCAATCTCTCTGAATCAAATCGGAACCCTCCAAATTGATTCAGAGAGATTCAGAAAGGTTTGACAATTTAGACATAGGCACAGCTTTAAATGTTTACATACCTCAAGGTACCAGGTGGCTCAGGAATGCTGAGATGCTGGGGTGGATGGAGCATCCCACACAAGCATGGGGGGGGTCCCCAGCGCACTCGGCAGCAGATCCAGAAGTGGACCCAAAGCACTTCCAGTCCACTTCTGGGTCCGCTTGGGAGTATGCAGGGGGCACCCTCCCCCCCCCCCGGCTCAGCGACTGATGCTTCCTGGGTCTGGGGAGGGACCCGGGGTCCCCTCCCCCCCACGGCCGACTGCCAAGCTGGGGGGCTGCAAGGGGGCCCCCCTGCATGCTCAGCAGCAGACCCAGAAGTACTTCTGGTCTACTTCCAGGTTCATTGCCGAGCATGCAGGGGACCCCCAGCACTCCTTTGGGATGCTCCATCTGCCCCACCATCGCAGTATTCACAAGACATACCTGGTACCTGGAGGAATATAGAAAATACATTTAAAGCTGTGTCTATGGCCGAATCGATGATTCTCCGAATCAGCATCAAATCTTCAGATTCGGATTCAGCTGAATCCAAATTGGGGACAGTGATCCAAATCAACAAATTGAATCACTGCCCCCAATTCAGACCGAATATGAATCAAATACAGCCCGTTTCACACACCCCTATTATCTATGTTATTTTAAAAGCCTTTTGCAATATATGCTAACCATATTTCTTTCCCAAAGAAATACATTTGTGAAAACTGAAATAATTTAATGTTTATAATTTAATAAATTTTAATATTTCCAGTGTAAATAAAGCCTTCAAAATGCCAAGCATTTATGCAAAAGAAGCTTGTATATAAGCAAGTAATAAGACATAAAAGACTGAGTACTAGTGATGATATAGGTGTAAGATTGGAGTATTCAATGAGTTAGGGAGATGAAGCAAAATGAAAATATTCAATGCCCACTATCAGCACACAGTGAGTTGTTCTTATTGCAATTAATGCAGATATTGAAGATTACTTTTAAAAAGAAAAAAATTTAAGCTTGACGCCTATGAAGCAGAGATTTGTTAAAAACAAGCTATTAAAAAAAGATGTTAAAAAATTCCCAATTAAAAAAAAAACCTAACTGGATTTTAATACTTAAGTAATCTTTATTTTACTTATTAAGACCACAAATCTGTTGTGGTTACTTTAACATAAAACAGTTAACACTGCTTTTAAAAGGAGCTAGACTGATTTTTTTTTTTAAGAGCAAATTATATTTCTTTGAGTCAGGTATGTTTTCCTGGCACAGCTGTGTTTGTTAAAGTATGATTTTTTTCCCCCTACTTCAGATCAGTGTAGTTAAACAGGTAAAAGCTTCACAGAGGCAAGTAACCCAGCCACAGTGCCTTCCTGCCAGAACTTATTCCATTCAAGGAAATAATTTCAGATATATCAGCTCATTTCCCCATATAAGTTGCATCGTCCTAGCAATTCTGGCAGCTAGGCAGCTGTAAGATGTAGCTACTTAAGAGGGACCTACTTAATTCATGGTTTCAGAGATTTCACAGAAACTGCAAAATCAACAACAAAAAAACCTTAATAAAAACAAAATGCTGGCTCCCCAGTAGAAGCCAGTAGTCCAGTTGGTGCCAGGAGGGGAAAGTACCAACTGATGAGGAAGGACAAAGGGCAGCAGATAAGATAGCTACCCCCTTGTTGCTCACACCCTCTGCCCCAGGGCCTCTACACTAATCAGAACTGGGGGGGGGGGGGGGGAGGGGGGGCGCCACAAAAAGGGCAGCCAGCCATCAAGATAGCGGCTGCCCCCTTCATTCCTCCTCCCCCCGGGGCCTCTCCACCATCAGCATGGAGGGACAGAGCCTCTGCAAATTGCATGTAAATTTGGCTGTGTGCTGTGAGCAGACCACAAAAAACCCTTTTGTCTTGTTGTGATTTAGGTAGGTCCCTAGCTATAAGGACTAACCAACTAGTGATTAACAGACTCAAGACAGAAAAGTGTGCAGAGAAAAGAAAATATTTCTAAATTTGATTACATCTTAAAATGTTGAATTATAACAAAGCGAAAATGATTTTTTTTTTTATTATTTTCCTATAGCAGCTATAGTCTACAGCATTATTCCAGCTAAAGTTATTGCAATTTTTTCCCTAATGTATAAGAGATTGTCCATAGCTAACTGTTGTTTCCACCTAGTAGAGGAACCCTGCCCGTATTCTTTTAGGGTTCCAAACTTAAACAAGTTCTGTGTTCCATGTAAATTTAAAATACAAATAACTTTAGGCATGGTAGATTTTTCAACAGAATTTTTCAATAAATTGGCTCTTTTCACTCTACCTTTCATTCTAGCTCTTCATTGTTCCTGTAGGCATTGTTTAACTACAACTTATTCTTTTTCCTATATTATTTGCCACTGTTCCATTTTTCTTACCCTTTAGATTTTGGAGATTTGCATCCTGCTAGCAATTGTTGTTCGTCATCTTTATTGAAAAGGGAGGTCACTTCTTTCCAACCCCGAAAACTTGCACCCTGGACCTACATGTGGAAGTAAAAGTATCTGAGAAAAATATATTACAAACTCAAGCCCAGAACAAAAGGGTACAAATAAATTTCCTACGGGCAGATACCATCCCTTAATGCAGAATCTTTTTCCTTTCCCTGTTCCTCAAAGACATTTGCTTAAAGACATGTCTTGAGCCAGATTCTCTGGGCCACAAAATCTGCTTTGTGTCATCTTAAAACCTGATAAACTGGCCACAGTTGCAAAAAATAAGCAGTGGCTGCTATAGCACCTGCACCCTGCCTTGCTCACTGTTGCATAACAGGGACAGGCTAGGCACAGAAATTACACATAAACCAGTATAAGTGATCGGAAACTGGATCAAATCTGTAACACAACAGAAGTTCAGCACATATAAACCGCTTTCAAAATGACCAAAACTGGTTTAAAGATTAACCTAGATGGATGTAGCATAAGATTTAACTGATTTAGTTTAAAATCAGTTTATTGAACTGCACATCCAGTTCAAAGACCACAACCACCCACACTGTGCACTACTGCCTTAGCACTTTGTTTCTCCAAGGCTGAATATGCCTGCACCACCTGGGAATGCTCAAGTCACAGTAAACATATTGACACTGCCCTAAATGATACATGCAAAATTATAACAGGCTGTCTAAAACCCACCCATGTTCCCTTCCTATACATGCTATCTGGCATAGAGCCCCCTTACATCAGGAGGAAATTTTATTTTATTTATTAAAGAGGCCATCCTTAATGGACTGGCTGACACCAACATCCTGAGGGATAGCCAGCACGGGTTTGTTGTGGGTAGGTCTTGCTTGACTAATCTCATTTCCTTTTATGACCAGGTGACCCATCACCTGGACAAGGGAGAAGAGATTGATGTTGTATATCTTGACTTCAAAAAAGCTTTTGATTTGGTATCCCATGATCACCTCTTGGCAAAACTGGCCAAATTGTGGCCTTGGGTCCACCACCATCCACTGGCTGGGAAACTGGCTCCGTGGTTGGACCCAGAGGTTGGTAACTGACGGAAGTCATTTGTCATAGTGCCCTGTGACCAGTGGGGTCCCCCAAGGCTCTGTCCTTGGACCCATATTGTTCAGCATCTTCATTAATGATGTAGACATTGGAGTCAGAAGCGGACTGGCCAAGTTCACTGATGACACCAAACTGTGGGGCAAAGCATCCACACCTGAAAACAGGAGGGCAATCCAGGCTGACCTGGACAGGCTCAGCAAATGGGTAGATGATAACCTGATGGTGTTTAACACGGAAAAAAATGCAAGGTTCTCCACCTTGGGAGGAAAAAACCTGCAGCATCCTTATAGGCTCAGCAGTGCTATGCTGGCTAGTACTACGGAAGAAAGACTTGGGGGTCATCATTGATCACAAGATGAACGTGAGCCTGCAATGCGATGCTGCGGCTAATAAAGCAACCAAAATGTTGGCTTGCATCCATAGATGCTTCTCAAGCAAATCCCAGAATGTCATTCTCCACTTGTACTTGGCCTTGGTGAGGCCGCAGCTGGAGTAGTGCGTCCAGTTTTGGGCCCCACAATTCAAAAGGGATGTGGAGAAGCATGAGAGAGTCCAAAGAAGAGCCACGCACATGATCAGAGGTCAGGAAAACAGACCTTACAATGACAGGCTAAGATCTATGAGGCTCTTTAGCCTGGAAAAGCGCAGGCTCAGGGGTGATCTGATGGCCACCTATAAGTTTATCAGGGGTGACCACCAGTATCTGGGGGAACGTTTGTTCACCAGAGCACCCCAAGGCATGACAAGGTCGAACGGTTATAAACTACTGCAAGACCATTTCAGGTTGGACATAAGGAAGAATTTCTTTACTGTCCGAGCCCCCAAGGTCTGGAATAGCATGCCATCGGAGGTGGTTCAAGCATCTACATTGAACACCTTCAAGAGTAAATTGGATGCCTATCTTGCTGGGATCCTATGACCCCAACTAACTTCCTGCCCTTCAGGCGGGGGGCTGGACTCGATCTTCCAAGGTCCCTTCCAGCCCTAATGTCTATGAAATCTATGAAAGTAGCAGGCTACATTAACTGCCAGGTACAAGAGTCAGACAACCGCTACCCACTATACGGGCATCAAGCAGTACACCGTGATCTCTGATCAAGAAATAGGTTTTTTGTCCTCTACCACACCATTGATCACATCACCAGAATCAGCCAGACTTACCCTCTGGCTAAAAGAATGGGAGAAACTAGGTGACAAAGCTGTTGAATGGAGCTAGCAAGGAATTACTGCCAGTGAGGAGTTAGCATAGGCTTCACCTACAAATGGCACCCATGGAGGAGCCTAAACAGATTGAGAGTGGGTCTCAGAAGATGCAACTTTCTCATGAAATCATACAACTGATCAATGTGTTTGTCAGGAGAAGCGAACCATGGATCATCTTCTGAGATGCCCTGTAGCACCACAATGCCCCCTGACAAGATCTATCAACACCAGAAGCAGTGGCCTGTGCAGAATATTGGGAACAGACCACATAGGAAGGTTGGATTGGAGACATGACAATGATGACAAAAGTTTCTTGAACTTCTGTCACAGATCCCCTACAGATTCAAGTTAACTCTCAGTCCCCCAGGATCCCAGGTTGCTTTGCACCTCAGCCCCCTTCAGCCCACTGCCACCCACCCCAGGGTAGGCAGGATAGCCTTGGCCTAAGCTGTGTGCTCCAGCAGAGCAGGAAGCCATGCTCTAGCACCTCCTGGCTTTTGGCCTGAACCACTGCAGGCATGTGCCTGCATTTCCAAGATCACAAGTGAATGTCCGTCACTTGCTTACTGGTTCAATCTATAGAGCTTAGACTAACCTGTAAACCTTGAAGCAATTCAGTCTCAGGATTTTTGACTCTCTGTACTTAGCCCAGGAGTTTCTTAGGTAGTCATAAGCACTGGTGATTGTACCTACCAGACAAGCACTGGAGACCAGAAACTATTTTACTTCAAATCAGAGATGGAGCCAGCAGCCTGACAAGGTGAGCCATGAAAGCAGGGGGAGGCTGCAGAGATGGCTTTTTATCCTTCTATCCCTGTAACTTCCTGCTTTTATCTCTATGGCTTTGAAAGTACTCTTCCAAACATAACCAAAGTAGTTCACTTGCTGCTTATTGCCTTTATTGAACAAAGGTATCATTTCTTTCCAACCCCCAGACCTTGAAAACTGAACCTGAGGCATACGGAGGAACATAAAATGTGTCTTCCCACATTTGGCAACAGCTCCAGTACCTCTCAAAAAAAAAAAAAAAAAAAAAAAAAAAAAAAAAAAAATGAAAAGTTCTAGCCATTTTCTCTGCTGTTTTCTACAAAGCCATGGCCATCCCTGAAATTGATATTAATTAGGTGATTTTCATTTTGTTGCTGCAGCTTCAGCAGGTCTTCAAAAGGCACCACAGACAACAGTGGAGCTGTTCACTAGGAAACTATGAACACCACATAAAAGGAGGTTGCATAAATAGAGAAACAATTCCAACCAAAGCCGCCCCCCCCCCCCCCCCCCAGTATTTCTGAGATAAGGATATGAGGTTAAGGGGAAAACAAACACACACACAACCCCCTAACCCCCCACCTCATTCATACTTTCAGTAACTGAAGAAACTGGAAAGTCAATTCAAATTTACTCAGTAGCCAGCTAAGCAGAATTCAATATGAAATAACCTAGATCTTAAACAAGATCCAAGAAAGGCTCCCTAGGACAGGGGTTGGCAACCTTTTACTAATGGACAGGCTAGGGATCACCTGCTGCAGCTGCTCTCTCACCCCTCTAATTGCAGCCTCTGCCAAAACGTGCCGAGCCATTTGAAGCAGCTAATTTGTCAGCGATGGTTAACAGAGACAGCAGTGGGAGAGCAAAAGAGCAGTTCTGCAGAGAACAGGGACAGCTGGGGAGGCAGTAGGAGATCGTTAAGGCAACCCTGAAAGACCAATCTTGGGCCAGATTGGATGTCTGGACAGCAGTAGAGGATCAGTGCACTGTTAGTAAAATCTAGGCCAGATTCAAATCTTTTTGCAACCTGGATTTGGCCCGCAGGCTACACATTGCCAACCCCTGCTCTAGAAGGAACCTCAGTACACTCCTAATACCACAAAGACCTTCCTTCCAGCCATTGCCCAGGACCCTCCATTTTTTTCCACTGTTGTCCAACTTGTTAGCTCAGCCCTTTGACTGGCAGGCAACTGGTGCATTTCAGCTTGAGACGCAAGTTACACATAAACTTGGTTTAAGTCATCAGAAACTGGTTTAAACTTGTAACAGAACAGAAGTTTAGTGCACATAAATCAGTTTCATAATGGCTGAAACTGGTTTAAAATAAAGCCAGTTAGGGACAGGGGATTAAACCTACCTTCCCCTGAGCACAGAGCTGCCCTGCTAAACTTAGTGAACCTTAGTGCTGGCTGTGACTATGGACCACAAATCCCAGAGGTACCTGGAAGCAGGAAGAGGAAGTGATAAGAAACCCTACAGAGTCCTGCTGCTCTGATTCTGGACTGCAAATCGCAGAGACCTCGGGGGCAGCAAGAAGATGCTGCAAACACACAGCCCATGCTGGCTATGTGCCAGAGAGCTGTGCTCCCCAGCTTCTGGCCTGAGTCACTACAGGCACATGGCTGCGTTTCCTGAATCAAAAGTGAATGCGTGTCCAGTTGTTTCTCAGTTTAATCTCTGCAGCTTAAACTAACCTGCAAAGACTGAATCAATTCAGCCTCGGGCTTTTTCACTGTCTGTACTTGGTCTTCAAGTACTAAGTATGTGTGAGCAAAGTTGCCAGGCGTACGTGTGTGCAGGAGTGGTTGACAATGACTGGGATAAGTAAGGGTAAGGGGAAAAAACAAAATAAAGGACACACAATAGAGAACACAATATAAAGCAGAGGAAGGAGACCAAGAAAAGTAAATGTACTATAAGCAACACAAGAGATATACCATTAATATATATTACAAACTCATTGTTCTGCTGCTTTAGATTAGACAGGGCTCTTTGGTCTTTGCAAAGTGAGAAAATAGCAGCACTGCCATTTCTCTGCCTAATTTAAAGATTTAGTTCTTCAGCTAGTATGTTCCATGTAAATGTTTCATGGCTTACTTGGGCCAGCACATGATAAATTCTAATACGTAAAAGATAAAACTTCATTGAATACACACTAATTTACATAAATGAATTATTTAATGTTGCCAATTATCAAGTCAATTAAAAAAAAATAAAGCATACTGTGTGATGTATCATCATTCACTTGCTAACAACTGTAATTTAGTTTTAATTTTTTATAATACTTCATAATATACAGCAGTATGTTTTATGAAAGTAATGAAAGCTGCCTATACTGCTATTATTAGCTTGTACACTGCTATTACTACACTGCTATTATTAGTTGTGGCGGAGAAGCAGCAAGTAAACTCTTTTAACACCATATCATTGCAAAAATGTATTTTTATCACAGCATATAATTCCCATAAAACCCAACAAAATTCTACCAGCGTCCCTCAGCACGTATTAAAAAGGTAGAAAGTCAATTCTTGTTCTTTACTGGAGCTACTGTAACCCCTCTCTATTCTATATGTTTACAGATTAAAATTAAACACACACGCATTTATGTCCCAGTATTGATTCCTTGACTTTTGGAGGTATACATTCTCAAATGTTACAATGTAATGATCTCTACACTAAAAAGATAGGGCACCTGAAAAACACAGACAAAGCATACTGGATCCAACCTAGAACCAGACAACTACAAAATGAGATTCGTAAAGGAACATAGGCAAGGGAATGCTGAGCTACCTGCCTGCACATGGTAGGTACCCAGCTCCCGAAGTGGAATTCACAAATCCAGGGAAGGTGCTTAGAAGTCATCTATACTTTAAAAACAGGGAAATTTAGATACCTAGGACTGAGATGCACAACACTGAGCATGCAGAACAAATCAATGCCTAAAGCCCGCCAACAGGAACATAAACCTTAAATACTGCCACACTCTCCCAGACTTCAGCTGCTTATATGTGTCTTTTAACTATAAGAATCAAATAAGCAGAGTTAAATCATTAAATATTCTTACATGTAAATTAATTCAGAAATTATTCATCCATATAGTTGAATACTTAAAGATTAGGTAGACATACACAGATGCAACATTTCTGCAAAATAAAAAACAAAAAAGAGCTAGCTCTAATTGTGTATCCTCACAATGTAGCAAACACATACAGCAAAAACAGACTACCACAAAACAGTTTTGGGTTTGTTTTTTTTAATTAAAAAAAAAAAAAAAAAAAGAGTATGGCAAACATTTACCATCTGTGAGCTGTGTCAAACAAACAGAAACAATCACACAGCAAATGACACCCTCAGGGAAAACAATATTACACAAAATACTTGATTACATGGTTTACTCATTCAGTCCTGTGAACTGAAGTAGAACTTTTTATATGCAGATAGTTCATAATTCCCTAGTTTGTGATAGGTTGCCAATTTAAGAACAAGCCATTCAACTGTTTCCTACAGCTTTTTCTTTAAAGCATGCCACTTCTCTAGTCAACTGAAGCACCACTGCAGTTTTGCACAGCTGACTAAAGTAGCGTTTCCCTTTAAATAAAAGCCACAGAAAACAATTAATGTACCTCCACAGTTCCGCATAGCTGTTTTGCTGCAACTATATATCCTGGCTAGTTTACAAATCAAACCCTGCAAAGAATCCAGGTTCTATTGTATAACTTTTTAAAGTAGTACATAGTATTCAAACAATTAAAGGAGATTAGACCATTCTCACTCCAAATCTTCACTAGGAAAGGCATAATCCTATTAACACGTTCCTGTGTCACTAAAGCTGACCGATTAGGGTCAATGGTTCTCAATGTTTTTAGATTCAGAGCAACCCTCCATAACTTTTCTGAGTTTGGCAGCACCCTGGTAAGAACCATTGTTCTATCATCTCAGTTTACCTTAGTGGTTCTCAACTGGGGCCCTGCCACTTCCAGATTAAACTGCCCCATGCACCTAGCATAGAGACAGACTGGGAAGGGCTACCAAAGGCATACGTAGTGATTTCTGCACTTTGGGCAGAAATTGTGGGGAAGGGAAGGGAAGGGTTGGGCTACAGGTAATGGGGGTGTTGCGCCAAGCACCTGAGAGTGGGGGTGGCAGGGGAGGGTGGGAAGGGCCAGGAGAGAGTAGAGGCAAGCATAGGAGAGTTACCTAATAATAGCTCCTTGCACTATGCCTCACTGAGGCTGGGGCTGCCATTTTGGCACACTAACCATTAAAAAGAGGACATAGCAAATATCTATCCCCTGAATTCCTTCATGCTCTTCATATATAAAATAACTATTTCCCCTTAGCTCACTGAAAACAGCAATTGAGCATGCAGAAAGGTAACCTAATCTAAATTATAGGTGACATATATGAAGTGTATATGTGAAGGTAGGAATTCTGCAGACTCACCTCCAATCAGCACTGTACCTGCATCCGGAACTGGCATACAAAGCTACAACTTCCATATCCCTAATCTCGCTTACATTGTTTTAAGAACTCCTCCAACAATCGTCTCGTCTAATAACCAGGAGGCCAAAGAACAATTTTTCCCATGCTGTAATTTTCCCAGTATAACCCTGGTAATGACTTAGCAAAAATCCCAGTGTGCTACATTTTCACTGTAAATAAATTAATTTCACTAAACTTGATACTTGATGATTTACAGACTTATATTTCTAAAAATTTACCATCGTTTCAAATATCAAGCAGATAAAATGTACAGGTCAAGATAGAAAACAGGCAAAACTTTCTACCTCTGTACAACATAGCATTCTTTTCATAGAATTATTCCTTTACATAGCAATGTACATGTTCAAAGATTTGCAACTGTGTATTTAGTAGATATTTAGCTATAGTAACAGTTTTGTAACAGATGTCTTCCAAATATATTTGATTACATTTCCTGCTATCTTTTAACAGAAACACATTTTAACCATTTAGGATAAACCTCCAAAGGTTATTTAGTGTTTTCATATTAAAAACTGCTATCTTAGTCTGCATTAAAAAAAATTTGCATCCAACAAAATGAATATAATAATTTTACTGAAACTCTTGCCTAGGCTGGTACTGGAATGCCTTGCAGGTAACTAAACAGAAATCAGACTTACCAAGAATATTTAAGCACAAGTCAGGGCAGCACCTTATAGATTACTTTGTTTAGAGGCAAAAGTTTTTGTAGGCTACAGCCTACTTAATCAGATACTATGTGGTAGGATGTAGACTATTACAGTTCATGCCTCTCTGAACAAGATAATCTATTAAGGTCCACACTACCCTGCCTTCTGCCTAACATCAAGCTAACATAGCTAACTACCACTCAGATTATTTAAGTGAAAGAATCAGGTCCGAATGCTGGGACTTAAAAAAAATAAATAAATAAAACAAAAAAAATCCATGTCTAGTGAGTAAAAGAAATTCCTAAAATGTATTAAGGCTGTGGTCTCAAGAGAGACTATGGATGAGCTAGCTTTTATAACCCTTACGTCCACTATGGCTTAATTGCTTTATTTATACTCTTTGATCTCTCCACCCCATTGTCATATCGCCGAGCAGTACTTCCTTCCCCTACCCTTTCTTCCTCCTTTCCCTATCCCTTGTGTTTAAATTACTTGATACCTGTCTGCAAGTCCATTCACAGCATCTGATGAAGTATGATGTGGCCTATGAAAACTTATGTATTTTCTGAATGAATTAGTTTCTAAGGTGCCACCCTGCTCTTCTTTCTACTTCCAACAGACAGTAAAAAGCAATGTGTACTCCAACTTAAACTCACACTCTCATGCACAAACCTAATGGAGATCTCAGCAATGTTATGACAGAATAACTTCCTAAACAAAAGGAATGCATGTCAGTCTGATCTGATGATCTGTTAATACAACTAACACTCATGTTTACTAGAACTGTGCTATGGGGCAACCAAAACCGAGGACCACAGCAAGTCACACTAGAAACACAGAATGAGAGTCTGTCACTGGTCTAAAGAGTTTACAATCCAAACAGAAATGGGGTCAAGAAAGGCAGAGATCAGTAATGAGAATGAACAACACGATGGCTCAAAATACTCTTGCAATACATTATATAACACAAGGGAGCAGAGTTAAAGAATTATGGTTCCATCTTAACTTTCGATTCCTGACTTTTGAATGCTTTACATGAATTTCATGGTGAATTTGGAACATGGCTACAAAGAGAGATTGCAGAACCTCCACTCTTAGAGCATTTTTAAGATCTGGGTAGAAAAAGCCTTGGCTGGGATGATTTAGCAGGGGACGGTCCTGCTTTGAGCACGGGGCTGGACTAGATGACCACCTGAGGTGCCTTCCAACCCTAATTTTCTATGATTCTAAGTCCTGCTATTTCTAAATTTTGTTGTTTCTGCTTAGTTAGAGAAACCCTTTCTGTGCTTTTCTGCTAAGAGGGGATTAGCTGGAAAGAAAGACAGGAAATGAGGAAGTTGTAGTCCAGGAAAAGGAAAAGGTTGGAACCAATATTATATAAACACTGAGTAGAGGAGTACCAGAGGAAGAGCATCTGAGACTGCTGTTAAGACTGATTTAGGCTATAATGTAAGATTGAGGAAGCTCAGGTATGTATCTTTTTGGTACCTGCTGGAGGTGGAAGTGAAAGCTTTACAGAGGCCTGAAGTGCTTTGAAAATGGCAGAGAGAATTTGGAATTTACAAGGAACGCATTTAACATGTTATTCCTATACTTTGCTAGGTTTTAAATTCATGAGATGTGTCCTGCTACAACCTTTACTACCACTAAACAAAAGCTTCTCTGTACTTGTTCCATAGGACATATAGATATACACCAGTCCAGTGTATAATTAAATGGTAGGTTCTCAGGACCAGGGAAAGAGAAGCAGAGATGACAACTGACAAAACAACTGATTTTTTGCACACTACCAGAATTTACAGATTATAATTATTCTGAAGTTTATAATTGTATTACAGGATATACCAACTGTTTGAATTAAATTAACCAGTTTTTCTAAAAAGAAAAGTTAAAATCTGGTCTCTCACACAACCAGACTATCTCTTCAAACAAATAAAATGAAGTATACAAACCATGAAAAGTCCAAACCAGATATACCACTTGACCTCTAGAAGTAGTTGCTTGCCTCTCATAAATTCAGGTATTAGAACAGCACTAGATGCAAGCCTTCCTAGTGGTTTACACAATTACATTAGACAACAGTAGAATACTGACAACCAGATATTGAGTACTCAGGCACTTGATCTTGAAGAGTATGGTTAAGTGCTTAGAGACAGACTAACCAAAGCACCATGTACCAAGTCTGTGTGCAGTCTAGGTATATTGTAGAGGTGCACCAATATATCAGTCCATATTGGACTGGCACTGATAAAAGGAAAAATAGACATGATCAGCAATTGCAGCTTTTTTGACTGGTGTAGCCAATATCACCGATAAATGCTGCGTGCGTGCACCCAGCCAGAGCACACATGCAGCCAGGAATGCAGCTCGGCAGCTTGGAGAGCAGCATCCAGCCAGTAAGTCTGTTGGGGAAAGAGGTGTGTGAAGAGGGAGATTGAGGCCCCCATGGGGAAGGAAGGAATGGGGCTGGGGCAGGACAGAGCCATGGGCAGCTTGTCCAGGGCACCTGTGAGGGCATGGGGGGAAAGCTCCTGGCCGGCGTGTGCCCCCATCAGGGAAGGTGGGACATCATGTACCCTCTGCATTTGTGCATGGGGAGAGGGCAGGCTGCCTGCTGAGAGCTCGGGGCCAGGGACAGCGCTGGCCTCTTCCCAACGGGGGGGCTGGGCCAGGGCTGCACTCAGGGCAGGTGGCGGTGCAGGGTGGAGGGGCTCCAGGTGGGCTATGGCCACCCCAAAATTCTCCATAGCCCCCCAGAATCCCCCCCCTCCCAGCACTGCCGCCCACCCTGCCCCACCCCCACCTGCTCTGAGCACAGCCCCAGCCCAGACCCCCATTGGAAGAGGCCGGTGCAGCCCTTGGCCCTGAGCCCACAGCAGGCAGCACACCTTCACCCCATGCACAAATCCAGGGGGCACATGCCCCCCATGCCTGCCCCCACACAGCGGCCACCCTGCCCTTCCCATGCCCCCTCGACAAGATTCCCATGGCTCCGTCCCACACCCTGCTCTCCCCAGCTGGGCTGCGCCTGCCCCTGCCCCATTTCCTCCCTCACCATGAGGCCTCAATCTGCCATCCCATGCCCCTTCCCCACCACAGACTTACCACCCCAGTGCTGCTCTCCAAGCTACTGGGCTGCATATTGGCTATCGGATGGATATCAGCCATCGGTATTAGCCAAAAAAATCTTTATCAGTGTATCCCTAGTATATTGGAGTCCTAGGTTTTTAACTGGCTATGCCAGTGGTTCTCAGATGTCTTAGACTTAAGGCATTCTTCAATAGACTTGAGGCACCCCTTGGAAAATGCCAGTTCTTATGTTTCGCTTTTCTTTTCCTACAGAAAAGTAACAGCAATTCTTCCACTGCAGAGAACTCAAAATGACCACAACAGGTCAGAGTGTTTTAAACACCATGGTTTCCTATTTGACATCTTTGACTCTTGTGAATCATGTGTCCACACATAACAATGCTAACCTTGAGTGGCACTCTGTGGCACCCCAGAATGGATCTCAAGGTACTCCACGGTGCTGAAGCACCATGGTTGAGAATCAATGTACTTTGAAAAAAAACTCACTGGTACTCTTAAATTATTTGTAATATAGGTCATACCACATTGCTTTCTTCTATAGTGAAAGCATGAGAATACAAACCCTAGGCTGACTTCCTAGTTCAGAGAGATTTTCCCTAAATTACCAGGGTATTTGTTAAAGGAAATCTCTATCCTGCCCTATTGTCTAGTGGTGTCATATTACATTGTCACTGCTACACACAGCAGATATAGCCTGGTACATTTCTGTTCAGCTACAGCTAAAAAATGAAAAATTATGATTCATATAAACACCACCTACAATGAAAGATATTTTATTAACTAGAATATGAGCAACCTGTAAAGCAAAGATCCAAGAACAGATATTAAAAAATGAGAAAATTCTATGAAAAATTGCAAAAGAGAGGTCATGTTGGAAATATTCTGTTTAACCCCAAACTTTAATGAAAATATTAAATCAGATTTTCAAATATATTTAGCTTCTATTTTGTCATTTTATGATATTTTTGACAAAATTAAGATGTAAAGCTCCTGCTAAACTAGTAATATTTGACTTGGCCTTAACCATGAGGTTACCACCATTGAGTCTTTGGCTAGGAACAGAAAACACATAAACCGGTATAAGTGATCATAAACCCGTTCAAATCTACAACACAACAGAAGTTCAGTGCACATAAAACACTTTCAAAATGGCCAAAACTAGTTTAAGATAAACCTGGATGGATGTAATATCACAAGTAAATAATTTAGGTTAAACTGGTTTATTGAACTTCTGTCCCAAGTTCCCTTCAGATTCAAGTTAACTCACAGTCCACCAGCATCCCAGGATGCTTTGCACCAATCCCTCATCATGGGGTGGGCAGGCTAGCCTTGGCCCAAGCTGTCTGCTCAAGCTGAGCAGGGAGGCATGCACTAGTGCCCCCTGGCTTTTGAATGTCTGTTCACTAGCTTATTGGTTCAATCTATACAGCTCAGACTAACCTGCGAAGATTAAATCAATTCAGCTTCGGCCTTTTTGACTCCGTACTTAGTTTGACTCTGTACTTAGTGTACTCTGTATAAGTTTACAATTCTTAACTTTCGATATGAAGGTCAAAAGTACTCTCTCTATATAGGAATTTTACATTAAGTATTTAGAGGGAAAAAAATTGAATGATAAGGATAATAAGGTGATTTGAATATTCCAAGCCTGTTCGAAGGCTGTTTCACAGCTCAAACGTAAAGGAAACAATTCACTGTCTAAAACTTACTAGTATCATTAGACTAGAGCAGTGATTCCCAACCTGGGATACCTTGAGATTCTTTCAAGGGTGCTGTGGGATGCCATACAATGTGAGGTGCATAAACATGATTCACAAGATAAATCCAAAAATATGAAACAGGATTCTAAATGTTGACAACATTCTGACCTGTCGTCTTTCTGACTTCTTTGCAACAGAAAAATGCACTAGTATTTTTCTGTAGTCAGAAAATAAGAGGAAACTAAGAGCTAGCATTTTCTGAGTGGTGCCTTGAGTCTAAACACATTGAGAACCACTGAGCTAAAGTCATATATTCAAAAACTGACCTTTAAAATTAAAGGGATTCCATTTAAGAGCAGGACAGTCCAACTGAAGATATCAAATAAAAAAAAGACTTTTATTAAAGACTAGTACAGCAACATGAGATTTCAGGATTTCATTTAAAGGGTAACTTTAAAAGACGGACCATGGGAATAAGGATCTGCCATGTAGATTACAGTCCACTGTTCTTAAAGTGCTTCTAAGAAACAAGCCAGAAACCTATCAGAGAAAATCCCTGTCAAGTTCAATACTGCAGTGAAAAATCAAACCTGTATTGGGTAAACCACTGGGAATAAGGAACGTCCCCTTCAGAACTGCCAACCATAAAACCTTATTTTCCTCACCTTATCTGCCACTTCAGACAATTAAAGAACACACCTGCTCCCAGACAATCCTTCTACTCGTCAGAATCAATAAGACTGATGATTAAATATCTGGCAGGTGGCTGGGAAACCATCCTCTCCTGATTATCACAATGGGCAAGCCCCCCAGAACAGATTCCTCCATTTCAGCTGGCCAAATCCTCAACTTCAGAAGTAGTCTTTTTTTTAGGCTATTTTATTGGCAAGGGTTAACAATGGGAACACAAGCAGTCACTTCAGGAAGAACATGCAAAGGATGACATTTACATATCTGTAACTAAGCTGTCTGTTGCTTCTGTAACTCTTTCAACTCTGCCAATGCTTCCAACTTCATCCACCCATCCAGTAGGTTCTCCTTCACCCTTTATTTTGTTCCCCTATAGCCCTATATGCAAAGTACAATTTCCTTAATTTCAGCTAAATAATCCCTATTCTACTCTTACGTCTTTCTTAAAAGATCTTCTGCCATGTTACCTATAATGATCCAGACTGGCTTTTACCTAAACTGCAATTGCCTATTATTACCTCCTTCTTCACACCTGTGTCTATTTATTCCTGTTTATAACTTTGTCCTTAGACTGTAAAATTCTAAGAGTAGGAAATGTCTACCTTATGTCCTTAGACATCTGAGTGCATGCTACCACAAATAAATAAATTCCTACAAGCAAAGAAATACTACATATTTTTAACCAGCATGCTTTACCAATGCATTGTATCTATGCATTATATGCTAGATTTCTATAGTTATCAGGCACCTTAGTTAATAAGATGAAACACAACATTCTACACAGAAGGAAAAAAGCATGTGAGAAGTTCCTTTTAAGTCAATTTTCTCATGTAGATATACATTTCATTATTAAGTTCGGCCAGAGGGCCAGACTTTCCGTTTAAAAAAACAAACTTAACAGCAATAAAAATAAGAATCGCGTTTAAAAAAACCCGACCAAGAATTCTGCAAGTTAAGTACTGAAAAGGCGAATCAACTAAAAAAAAAAAAAAAATAATTGAAAGAGATGCTACACAGAATTCTGATTCTGAGTACAAAATGAACCTTCATAGAAAGTATAATTTTTAAATGCAACTATTTAACTGATGGCACAATGGACGTTATCAATATATGAAGACCTCAAAGAATTCTATGCTGAGTGATGTCAGACTTGGGACAAAGTCCTAGAAATATATGGCAGGTAGGGGCAAGCAAGGCTTCAAGGCAGAAGAGTAAAATATGTGGGATCATTGACTTGACCGGAAAAGTAATCTCCTTGGGCAGTTAGTCTCCATTTATACTTCTCAATGCACTCCAGCCATTTCTTCCCGACTGCCTGGACACCAGCTGGATGGCATCAAGAGCACAAGCTAAACAATTACCTGGGGACTTTTGCTCTGTACAGCACTATTCACAGGATGAAACATGTTCATTGCAAGCAGTCTTATTTACCTGCTAAGTTCTAACAAATCTCTAGCAGCAAGCATGAGCTGAGATTTTTCAGAGGCTTATTACTTAGGCAGATTTAGATGGATTTTCAGATGCAATGAAAATCACATCCCTGACATCAAACTGACTACTCAGCCAAATGTGAAGGCTGTACTACAAAAGATGGATGCTCCAGAGCAGTGGTTCTCAACTTTTTTGTACCAGGACCCATTTGTAAACATTAATGTTCAGTCCCAACCCATTGCCCCCACCCCATCCCCCGCAGTATGTGGGGCGGGCGGGGAAGGAAAGGGAGTGTCCCCAAGCAGTCCCTTGCAGGCTGGACCTCTGACAGCCTGCAAGGGAAAAGCCACAGTTTCCCAGATTTTTCTCCTGTAAAGGAGAATCCATTTTTAAAGTTTGTTTGCAACCCTTTCATATTTTTGAGTTGCGACACATGGATTGAGAAACACTGCTCTAGAGTATCCCATGAAAACAAGGGGTTTTTTGTGTTTTTTTAGAACAGCCCATTCATTTCTTTCCTGAAGTCAAAACTGTTTGTTCTAAAACCTTCCTGACTCAGTCAGCCTGAGACAAAAAAAAATCTGATGCAAAAAGATTCAAATTAAAATTTGGTAAAGTTTTAAGCAACTGGAACAGGATCTAATAATAGTAAAACACCTTGACTATAAAACATTGCTTTCTCCATTGTTCATAATAAATACAGCTAGCTTTATTACTAGGGACCTACAAATTTGCGATTTTGCGGATTCCGCGAAATCCAGGCAATACCTACAAAAATGCATCAAAGGCTAGGTGAACAACTGTTCACCAGGGCACCCTTGAGGAAAACTAGGAGTAATGGTCACCAACTCCTGTAAGACCATTTCAGGCTCAATATTAGGAAAAACTGCTTCACAACTAGGGTGTCCAGCCTGTGGAATAGGCTCCCACCAGAGGTGGGGCAATTGCCTACCCTGGAAATCTTCAAAAGGAGACTGGACGGCCACCTTGCTGGGGTCTCCTGACCCCAGTTGTCTTTCCTGCTTGGTGCAGGGGGCTGGACCTGATGATCTTCCAAGGTCTTTTCCAGCCTTACAACCTATGAATCTATGAAATCCACAGGGGAAAAAAAAATTTACTGAGAGCTGCAGCAGCTCTCCAGGATGGGAAAGGGGCGTATGGGGAGGGCAGTCCCAGGAAGGGCTCCCAGCAAGATGGCTGCTGCTCCTGTCTCTCACCACTGATTGGCTGCTAGGGATGTCTGTCATGTAGCCTTGTCCCTCTCCACCAATCAGCAGCAAGGGGCTGAGCCACATGACAGACAACCCATCAGCAACAAGTGGCAGGGCCATCCAGTCCCCTCAGCCAGAGCCGTGGGGAGGGCCTGCTGCCTGCGAAACAGCTGCCCAGGCCCACATTCTGCCTATGAAATCAGGGTGCAATCCCCATGAATTATGTAGGTCTCTATTTATTGCAGATATTAAACAAGAATTTAAATGCAAGTACAAATTAAAAATACTTTTTATTTGAAGAACCCCAAAAAGACAAAACACATTTCAGGACTCAATCAACTGGCCAAACTTTAGCTCTTCTGCTCTTTCTGACCTACCATCTGGCTTCATCTGAAATTCCCACCATTCCAAACTCAACATGAAACAGGCATCTCACAAACCTGCTGCATTCTCTCACTCTTCTAAGACTGACCAATTAGAGACAATGGATTTATCTTTGCTGCACAGTTAATTCAGACAACTGAGTCCCAAGTCTGAGCCCGAGGTTAGCTTACCCCAGATCAAAGTATCTCCACATAAAAACATTAACCTTTGTTATAATGTGGTCAGTTTCTGCACTCACTCATGTGTCTAAAGATTATGAAATGCTACAATCAATTGTGTTTTTCCATCAGGAAGAACTGAGAGTAGGACACTGGAAAACTCAGCACTGCAGTGGTTTCACCTAAGTCTTCTCTGCAAAGGGAACTTCCCACCTGAGTGAAAGCTAAGCTCAGGGTCTACAACTACAAGCTAAACTACACCTTTTAGACAGCTAGCTTTGATTTACATCTCCAATGCTGGGTAGCAGTTTTGTTTCCCCTGTGTGGTATTGTCAAGCTCTCTCTGTAATGAAGTCATACCTTGCAAGGGTCACAAAAATCCAGCTGTGCTTCATTGTCCTTAATTATGCTACCTCAGTATGAGGACTCATAAAATACATGAACAGTCCTCTCAATATGTGTAATTCATTAACTTCTTAGCAAGCATCCAAAAAGTTCAGAACGTCACTGCATCATAGGGTTTTTAAAAGTTTAGATTACCCAGATAATGAAATTAAATGTTTCAGATGCTAACAGTTGAAGAATAAGGCAATTAAGAGGGAATCAAAGTCGCCAAGACATTCTCATATATCTGTGAGGTGGGGGGTTGGGTTAAAAAAAAGTTTTTATGGTAATTGCAGTACACTGGTTTAACTGGAAAAATCTTTCTTGAAAACTAAACTAAAGGTAACTAATTAACAGTATATCAAGTCCCAAAATAAAATAAACCAATTTTTAAAGAGTTATTTGCATTTAAAGTCTAGTGTGCGGCCTGAAAATCATTAAAACTTACCTTTTGATACAGAGAGTCTACGTTTCTATTGCCATATTTACATTAATCAAAATTACAATTACAGTATATCCTGAAGTGTTTGTTATAGTAAAAAAACATCATGTATCAAGATGGGACAAAGAGGAACAGGTGGGACAAATGGAGGCTACCTTGATACAAAATTAATGAAAAGTGCCATATTTACTTGATTTCAAGACTAGCTTCCTCCTACCCCATTTAACATGGGAAAATCCCTCACTTTGGAATCAAGTACAAAGTGGGAAGGCACAGAGCAGCTGCTAACAGCCTTCTCTGCCCCCCTCCCCCGCTTACCTTTGCTCCAGCACCACAGGCTCCATCAGTGCAAGGGTAAAGTAGGGGTTGAGGGAAGAAACAGGCACAAGCGGCAGGACAGGAGTCAAGTTGCTTGATCCTCCCTATCTACCTCCCTGCTTCTCCCCTCTACTACCTGTCTGTCCCCCTGCCACTGCTTTCCCTACTGCAGCAGTATGCGGGAAGGGAACAAATTTAAGACAGCCCCCCAATAATTAGATTCTATACATGGAAGATGTGCAAATTTCTTATAACTTTCCACAACTAGAATCCAATTATTAGGGAATGGTCATCTTAAATACAGGGTCATTTTGGATTTGGGTGAATATGGTACCTCTTACACTAATGCAGTTATTTAAATGCTTTGTTTAATATTGATAATAATACACATGGAATTTCAAAACAAGTTCTTATATACAACAGTTAATACCAACATCATTTGCTATTTTAATGCATTTTAAGAACATTAACCTGATGCATGTTTAGGGTGTTTGAAAAACAAGAGAGAAAAAAAGGAAAAATAAAAACTGGCTGCAGAAATTAAAATAACTTGCTTTTGAATGAGATGTAAAATAGGATCCCTCAATATGTAGTCAGAAGCCAGCTGAACTAGGAAAGTTGCATATGATAGTTACGATAATATTTTTCATACATTTTCATAGCTTGTTCTGGCTAACATCAGAAACATTCCTTAGTCCTCTATCTCAGTTATTCCCATCATTCCTACTTTGGATGAAAACGTTAAGACTGCATAGTTGTTAAAAGATATATTTTTCTTTTATACACTCTTATAAGAAGTTACTAAAATAATAAATACATTACAAATGCTTGCAAAGCAATATCTAGTACAAAACAAACATATCACTTCATACAGAATAACAAAAAATGATTGCCAGGTGTCACATAAAACAATGGAATCCAACATCCCTGGACACCGAGTTTAGGGTACACATGAAAAATATGAACATTCTTAACATGCATTAACTAAACAATGAAACAAATTTCATTACATACATAAAGAAAAAATATTTACCTTTGTTGCAAGTTGTGAGACAGAAGATGTAACTTCATCATGAAGAAACTGATCCTCGTTCTTAAAAAAAAAATGTAGATAGTTCAATCAGTTCTAGTTGGATAGCAAGCAAGTAGAAAAAACTAAAACAAGCATAACATGATGCTTTTATTGTTCAGTCTATCTCCATGGCAAATTATATTATAATATTCAACTTAAAATATAACAAAACCAAAATATCCTATAAAAAAGCAGTAAGTGATTCAGATCAATGCAAAAATTTATGTGAAAAGTTAAAAAAAAGTTTAACCATTATAAGTACAAAAATAATCATCCATTTGAAAGTAATGATTTTACAATTTTCTACTAATTCTACTTCGATATATGCCGGAAGTCTTTTTTTGATTACTGTATTTTTCAGATTACAATATCATACCTATATGTACTTTTCCTAACCCATAAACTAGCTCTCTAGTTAAGTGCAGAGCAGCCCTGGCTGGCATAGAGCCCTGGGGGTCAGCCTGCCAGCCCAAGACAGCTTCCGCTCAGCTCAGTATGCTTCAGAGAGGTTGGCTAGGGCATGAGAGTACTTCAGTGCAGGGCTAGCCAGCAGATGCGACAACCTGGTGTCCCAAGGGTGTGACACCCTTGTGTCCCTGCCAGCCCCATCAGCATCTACATGTGTGTTGCAGCACAGTAAGTAACTCCACTGTAGGACAGTACTTGTGTCTAGCAGTACTATCCTACAGCAGAGTTAATTAGTTTACTCCATCCTAATAGCACTGCACGTGTAGATGGTGACATTTCACTGAAGAATTAATTAGTCAACTCTGCAGTAAACACCTCCTATATACATGCCATGTGTGTACTTCTACACCATATTATCACTAGTCTTATCCCCGAGTCAAAGTAAAGTTAATCTTGACCACTTGTTCTAATGGAGTTTTTTGTACATCTTCCCTAACATCCTCACTAAATTCCACGTGCAATATTCCACTTATTTACATTTCCTCAATGGAATACATTCCTGTCCATAAATGTGATGTCTCATTCCTTGTATTCTCTCTCAATATAGGAATTGGGCATCATAAAATGAAACTAATAGGTAGTAAGTTTAAAACCAATAAAAAGAAGGGGGTTTTTCCACGTAGTATGTAATTGAAGTGTGGCACTTACTGCCACCAGATGTTGCAGAATGTGACAGTTCTCCAAGAATTTGTCCAGTCTGTTTTTGAATCTGGCTGAAGAGGCATCAGTAGCTACTGAGCACAGGAATTAGGGATCCAGCCTCTGAATCAGAACTTCCTAGACCCTAACTGCTGGAGACTGCAAGTGAAACAGGCACACAGAATCACAGACTCATGGAAAATGAGGGTTGGAAGGGATCTCAGGAGGTCATGCAGTCCAACCTCCTGCTCAAAGCAGGAGCAACCCTAACTAGACCATCCCAGCTAAAACAGCGGGGAGAAAAATCTTTGGTCATACCAAATTCACTCTCCCTTTCCGCATCTGCTCTCGGCCTCTGTTGCGTGACACAGACCTATTTGATGTGCCATGGAGTTATGGGCTGTGGCCCATCACGAAAAACTATAAGCCTACCTTAATAAGGGAGGCCACTAGGGATACATCAACTGATTTACACCAGCCAGTGCCCAATGGCCCCTGAACAAAATGAGGGAGCCTGCGGATACCAACCAATGAAACTCTGCTTGGAGACATGAACAGACTGGAAGACAGCCCCACACTCGCCTGGGTTCCCCCCGGCTAGAGCCTCCTTCCAAAGGTGTAGGGAGAAATATAGCCAAAACCTCAGCAGGAGGTTCTGGAGAAGGTGCAAGAGGGGCTGCAACCTCATGCACTCAAGGTAGCTCCCTCTATTGCCAAAAGGGGCAAGTGCTGAGAGTCTCCATAAAACACACCAGATACAGGTCTGTGGTGATGGCTCTGTGGAGAAGCCACCAAGTCCAGGGACAGAAATTACACAAACTAGTATAAGCAACAGAAAACTACTGTTCAAATCTGTAACGTAGCAAAAGTTCAGTGCACATAAACCGCTTTCAAAATAACCAAAACCGGTTTAGGATAAACCTGGATGGATGTAGTATCAGACTTAACTGATTTAGGTCAAATTGGTTTACTGAACTTCTCTCTCAGATCCCCTCTAGATTCAAGTTAACTGAAAGTCCCCCAACATCCCAGGATGTTTTTCATCTCCCCTGAAAACAACCCCCTTGCAGGGTGGGTGGGCTAACCTTGGCCCAAGCTATCTGCTCCAGCTGAGCAGGAAAGCATGCTCTAGCACCCCTCCAGCTTTGGCCTTGAACCACTGCAGGCACATGGCTGCATTTCCAGACTCAAAAGTGAATGTCTGTTCACTTGCTTATCAGTTCTATCTACACAGCTTAGAGAAACCTGTGAAGACTGAATTGATTCAGCCTCAGGCTTTCTGACTTTCTGTACTTAGCTCAGCTGAGGTCCTTGGTGGCTCATGGAATCAAAGTGGAACACAGACTTGTCCAATAGGGACCACTGCCCCCACCTTTGCCTTGGGTGTTCCACCACTTGTCAGGAGATGGGATGATAGACTGTGAAGAACACGAACATATAGAGCTGGCGGTGGTGCGCTGTTTCAAGGCAGACCAGCTTGGTATCCCTCAGCCTGCTAAAATGAAATTATGAGATTCCCCAGGGCGCTGTGGGGTCTGCCAAGGCTACAGCTCCACAACTAGCTCTGAACAGCTGGGGGATATGAGGGCAGGGAATGCCCTAGCACAGGACCTAGTGAGTGTAGGCAGGGGCAGAGGGTGGCAGGGCAGACCACCTCCTGAAGCAGCAGGGAGCATACACAAAGAGATCCACCCATCCCCACCTGGCAGAGATCAGGAGGTCTCCAATATGAGTCATTTTGGTCAAGACCATCTTCCGGCGCACCTAGGGCACCCCCATCTCTGGCACCACCAGCTGCAGGTTTTTCAGCAGGGGCTCTACAAGGAGGTCAGCACCCTGGGCAACCATCTCTGGGTAGCTACAAGCACAGACCACCCACCAGGCCCTGAGGAGGTCCTGGCAAAAGTCCAACAGCTCCTCCAGGTCTTGTTTGGGGAGACCCCAGAGGTAGGAGAGTTTATGAGAACCCTCAGAGGCAGTGAAGGAAGGTGAAGGCAATCAGGCACCACGCTGCCTGGCTACCAGCACAGTACAGGAGTCTCTGCAGGGTCTGAAGGCAGAAGGTGTGGACCTGGTTGTGGAGGTAGACCCTCCTGCCCACCCTCCTGCAAAGTGAGGCGCAGGACACTTTCAGAGACCCAGTGCCCATATCTGGAGACTGGCCAGGAGCTCTGGGGCCACAGTCAGGGTGTTGAAGCGGTGCCAGAGCACAGGAAGCCAAGTCTGGCCCTTGTGCCACACCCACCCCACCATACCGCCCTGTAGACTACAGCTCCCAGCATGTCTGAGAGCCACACACAGAGATAAGGCAAGCTGCACCAGGCAGCATCTCTATGCCCAGGTGTGGCAGAATAGGGCACAAATGCTACAGCCAGGGCTGCCCGTCATACCTGGGCTGGGCAGGGCCAAAGGACCTGCCCCTACCCAGGTAGAATCACCTAGCAGGCTGGCTCTGGCTCACAGGCCATATTTTGCCCACTCCTGTGTTAACGTATTCCAGCATAACAATACCCCTTAATTTAGTTCTGTCTGTTCCTTGTGCAGTTTTAAAGTGGTGACCCCAGAAAGAAAATAAGGATCCATACAGAGCCACTACTACTTGGGGAAAATGTGGGAATGGGAGGACACAGAACCCTTGGCATGGAGGTGGAAGGAGAATAAATACAACACACATGGTAGTGGAGGATGGGAGAGGGAAGAGGTGGGGGGGTTACAGACAGTCCATGAAATAAGGTGGATGGGAGGATGGTGGACACTGAGCTTTTGAAGAACGTATAAGAATCAGCCATTTAAGAACAAACCTCTACACTACTATATCTTTATTACTAGAAGATCCAGCAACATCAAGTTAAAAAGTTATTATTGATGAAACTATGTTCCCCTCTATTTTTCCTTCAACATCACATATTAGTTCATGTTTTGATTAATATATTTTATTTCCCCTTTTATTTTTAATGGGAAGTAGATTTTTTTAGATTTTACTCTAGGTTTCCTTTCATTGGATATTTCAAGGTCAGATTGCTTTATCATACTATATAATGAATTTGGACATTCTGGATTGTTTCAGAAATATGCAATGAAATATTAGTTTTGGTAATTTGCAGTATTATTCTATTTCTTTTTACCTCCATGTTAAACTTTTAGGAGAATACTCCTCTAACTAAATGTTAATATTCCATGCATATGAAAAACCCGGATCGACAACTTCAATGACCTTCCAATTTTGGCAACAGAATGTTAGTACATACAATGTGTTTCCACAAGGAAAACACAAGTGTTCTTTTGTTGGACACACTGCAAACTATGAAGTACTCAAGGGATTAATTCAATAAGCATACACATTTTTGTACAAAGGTTACTGTGTTGATCTATTTTCCTTAGTTTCTTTTGCAAAAAGGAATGAATCCATCTCTTTTGTTCATTCATTTTAAGGATGCAGGCTAAACTTAGAGAGCCTGAACATCAAACAATTAAAAGCATGATAAGACAGGCTTTAATGCACAAAGTAAATGATTATTTCTTTTTTATTTCTAAGTGTATCAACCCTTATATAAAATACAAACTGGATTTTAAAAATCAATGCAAACACAAACTTATAGATCTGGATAATGATTATTTGAACTGTAACTCATTTAAACATAAACCATCTCTCCTGCTGACCTCTCCTTATTATCTCTTCTGATCCCTAGCCAGCTCATAAAGGAGAGTTAGCATGCTATAATTTAAAATCTAGACTGTAGTGAATACAAGTGTTAGCTACATTAAAAACTGGAGATACTTAGTTTCTCAGTGAAAACAGCAAAGGTTATTCAAGAAAAAGAATCGTATTTTCATCCATCCCCCATACCTGAAAAAATATTTTGAAAAAAAAAAGTTTAAAATCACTTGGGAAACTACAAAACTGCAAATTAACCTCTTAAAATGGAAAAATTCCCAAATCACTAATTACAAACCAAGCAGTAAAACAACTATATAAATACAGACAGATCAGAGACACCCAGTTAGAAGTCATACCACCTAATTAACATCTTTAAGAAGCAACAACAAGAACTGAAGGGGGAAAAGCAGTAGACAGTCTTCCAAAGTTCAGGATGTATTTTGATATAACATCAAATAAAATGTAGACTGGGTTAAAGTATATTATGAAGGCAAAACATAATTTTGTCTGGATTAAAACCCTGCTCAGAAGCAGAGGGCTTTCAGTAAATGTACACAAAAGCAATTCAGAAGGAAACAGCTAGCAGAAGCACAATGATACTCTCAGTAGGCCGCATTTTGTTTGTCGTGCATAAACATACCAGGAACAAAAAGTGTAAGAAAGTATACACATTTGCATCCATGGCACTGTCAACATCCCAAAAACAGTAATTGAGTTTAAATGGACATAGAAAAAAATGGGCACAGTAAAAGCTTAAAGTCAAATATTTTATAAAGTCTTATGACATCTTACCTCATTGGGTAAGTGCAAGCATGGTACCATAACTGAAAATACAGATGTTAGAAAAACTAAAATGTGTATTTATAACAAGAAGAAATAAACAAGAGATGTGTGTAAATTAGCATTACTCCGCCATAAATCTTTTGCTTCTTGGACACATGACTACATGTCCAGTTGCCAGAAGATGCCTTCTATACTGCCCTGTCAGGCTGTTAGTCCCTCTTGGAGTTAATCTGATAAGATTATTTTATTAAATCAGGCATTCAGCTACATTTTTCCTGTCTGCTGAGAATTTAGAATCTATTTTGTGAGGTTCATTTTCCTTTTTTCAGGGTAAAGTAGCCATCTGGCCAGATTTTAACTTGTAACTCGCCTACAACTACCACTGGTGAAAATACTAATCAAATTAATCCAGAAGAAAAACAGATTTTTGGATTCAACCACTGTTTTCTCATAAATAGAGAAAAAGCAAACAAAAAGTCCAAACATAAACACTCATCCTATGCTCTTCAAACTCAGCTTATTTTTACAGTGTAGATGGGCTCCATCTTAAAAAACTGTTATAACAAAATCATGGTCTGTTTTTTTTAAAAGGAAAGAAAAATATAAATATGCTTGGCCAATATGTTTGGTTTGTTTTTGGCCTAAGTACATACTTAGATTAAAACAATATTTTTCAAATCATAAATGAAACTGTACTATCAAGCACAAAAACACGTTTTAAAACCAGGTTTAAATAGGAGTATTTCTGAGAGCAGGCATACATGACCCCATCATCCAAGTCTGTACAAGCTTAAAAAGCAGTCCACTATATCTAGATTTAATCTACTCAAGAAGACCTTGTCTACAATAAGAAAGTACAGCCAACCACCCTGGCAATCTGCAAAAAAGTCTTGATGCCCATGTTGCTGGGGTCATCTGATCCCAGCAATCTTTCCTGCCCACGTGCAGGAGGGCTGGACCCGATGATCTATAAGGTCCCTTCCAGCCCCTAACAACTATGAAACTCATACAAAGTCTTCCTTGCATCTGCACTGGTGAGCAGTTTTTAGAAATATTCCTTTTGTACCACAGACTCAAACAAAAAAGCCCCAGGCTCATTGGCTGCTGCACATTCTAATTCATGTATTTGTCTCATTTCAGTTACCTTCTGTATATTCCTCCTACCCTTGTCCTGTAGCTACACAATACTGCCACAATTACCATAGAAAAGAACGTTATTTATCCTATTATTTAATTTGTTTGAAAAGATTAAAATATTAAGTTAACAGATACTGAACTAGCACCTTGTGATTAGCAAATGCTTCATGGCCCACAACGTAAGACCCACTCACTATGTAGCATATACAAGTACTGTTAACTTAATTTCAGGCATACTGGTAGGTTAGCAACTGATAAAAGAAGCAGAGATAGGTCTACAAATGACCCTTTTATTCCAAAAGCACAAGGTAAGTACATAACTCAGGACATGTCTGGCTACCTATTACAATACATAACAGATATTTGCTTGTACTGTCTGGGGAGACTAGGGATATAAATATTCTTTTAAAAATTATCCATTTAACCTACACTAATTATATGAGCTAAATAGTTAAACAGCCTGCAGGAAAGGGGGGGCGGGGGGCGGGCGCCAGGGCGGTGCAGGGAAATGGGGCTGAGGGCAATATGCAGGATTGTAGCAAGTTCTGCGACCAGCCAGAACTGAAGCCCGTGACCACAGCAAGCTCAGCAGGTCGAGCATTCAGGAATGGGCAAGCAGCAGCACCAGCAGCAGCAATGCAGGACAGCAGGGTCCCTGGCTCGGTGGTGCCACTGTTGGGGGAGCGGCTCTGGCAGGGGCTGCCTGGGAGGTGGTGCAGATATAGGCTGCAGCAACAAGGAGGTAATCAGTGGCTACCTGAGGGAGCAGAGCCAGGAAAAGTTGCATGGCAGAACCATCAGGGCTTAAATAGGAGCAAGCGCAGCAATAGGGCTGCCATCAGGTGCAACAAGGGTGGGCTGAATGGAGGCAGGTGCCCTCCCCATAGCACCCAGAAAGCCTCCCATCTACTGGGACAGCCACGCTGCACCCAAGTGGTGCCTGCAGTCTGCAGATGCCCAGAGCCCCAGGTGGCGATTCCCTCCCACCCACCCCCAAGGCTCCAACAGCCACCGCTTGGCAACAGTCCACAACAGTTCTTCCAGCCTGGCGGCGTGTGGTAGACCAACTGTGCCATATAGAATCACACCTGAGGCATCCACCCATGGGCTGAGAACCCTGTTAGGAGCCACAGCATCGGGGCAAGGCCTCAGCAGGGCAAGAATGTGGTATTGGCCCAACTACTGGTTGCATTCAGGCAGGGAAGAGAATAGCACACAGTCCCTTCCCTGTCTGGATGCAGCCAGCAGCTGGGCTGGCGCTGCACTCTGCCTGCTCGGCTGAAGGCTTGATCCAGAGCTGTGGCTCCTAGAGACTGCTTAACCCACAGGTGGATGCCTCAGACGCAACCCTGCATGGCATGTCCATCCACCACACGGCCCCAGGCTAGGAGAGCCACCACGGGTCCTTGCCATGCAGCAGCTGCCAGAACCCAGGGGACAGGCAGGAGGAAGGGGCTGCCCGGCCTCCAGGCACCCATGGGCTACAGGCACCACCTAGGTGTGGCTGTCTCAGCAGGCAGGAGCTCTGTGGATAGTAAGGGTGGGGGGGAACCTGGCTCCATGCAGCCCACCCCCTAAACTATGCAGCACCCAATGGCAGCCCCGCTGCTGCACTCACTCTTATTTAACTTTACCCAGCTCCACTCCCTCAAGTAGCCACTAGTTACCAACATGCTGCAGCAGCTACATGATGCTGCAGCCTGGATCCGTGCTGCCTCCTGGGCAACTTCTACCAGAGCAGCTCCCCTGACGGTGGGCACCACTGAGCCAAGAGGTAAACAGTAAATGTTAACAATTAAATGGTATAAATATAATTGCTGTTTCAGCTTTTAAATCTGTAGAGGAGACTCAATAGAGAGGAGAATGAGGAATGGGAGGAGGATCAGTGCACAAACCTGCAGCAGGTTGTAGTATCTTTGAATGGTCACTTCATAGTCACTCAGAAATAGGCTTTGGAGCCTTCCTCTTTTAGCCATATTTTTGTATTTTAGGTATAGGCCCCCTGAAAGTATCCATGGTGGGCAACAATATAACTCCTTTAGGTGCATCTGCCCTCCATCCTTCTCCCTGACTGCTGAATTTTTTGGGTTCACTCCTTAACAAAATAATTTCGAAAACTGAAATGTCTAGGTGGAATTATTTAAAAAACAAAGTGATTTGGTACACCCGATTTGAATTGCATTTTGAACTTCTAATTTTTATTTTCCTACAAAAAGTTTATTCTTACTGGTAAGTAATAATTAAAATATGTTGATTGACAACTAAACTTGATCTTACTTAAAGATGTAAATGGTTAAACGGTTAAACGACATGTATTTATACAGTTTATGACTTACCATTTAGTGACCTCTGGCAGAAACAGACATGGCCCTGGCTCCTTATATCTTCACCATGTGCCCAGTGCTGCACAGGCCCCAGATGAGGGGCAACAGGTATGGCCAAGACACTAGGAGTGCTGCAGAACCATGGCTTCCCCTTGCCCCAAGGGAAGGGGGGCTGGGGCTGCAGACCTCTCCTGTGCCTGGATGCTTCCCCCACAAGGAGGAAGATGCCAGGTCCCGCTAGAGGGGTTAGACAGTGCCTCCTGCCACAAAGCAGCAGGGCTCCCAGCCCCATGGTGGGTCCGGCTGCCCCACTCCCCACCCACAGTGGCAGGGCCCAGGCAAGATGACAGGCTCCCTGAGCCTCCCATTGCACTTGTGCCACTGTGGCCCAGACTTAGAAGGCTCTTCCACACTGCCGGGCCAGGCCCTACCCAACTCCCCCCAGGTAATGGGGGGGGGGGGTGGGGATCTGGTCCCAGTAGGGTGGCCTCTGCCAGATGTACTACATCCTTCCCGTTCCCTCTCATGGTGCTGGGGCCATGCAGAGCCTGGCCTAGCCCCTAGGTGGGACTGGTTTGGCCCAAGGAGGCACCATAGCAGCTGGAGCAGACAGCACCAGGTCTTATGGATCACTGCTGGCCCCTCATGCAGTAAGTACCCCAGGGAAAGCGGTACAGCAACGATCCTGGGGGAAGCACAAAAGAGGCAGCGCATTAGCTGGACCCAGCTCACCCAACATCTATATAGATCAGGCACTTTAGTGGGGCTTTTTGGTGCTTTTATCTAATAGCTGATTTAATCAGCTATTAGATAAATCACCAAAAGGCTCTGCTGAAGCACCCAATCTATACAGATGCTGCAGAGACGGGCCCAACTAATGCGCTGCTTCTTCTAGTAAAGCATGTTTTTGGTTGTGTTTTTTTTTTTTGGGGGGGGGGGGGTGTTACATCTGTAAGCAGCCATTACGCACATTTAAGCACTTATACGGCTTTACAGCCACGTGTATTTATTCAGATTCTTAATTTCTACATATTATATAAAAAAAAGCATACATTTCTTATTTGCTCAACTTTCCTTTTCTTTTTTTTTTTAAATAGTGACTGATTTCAACTTTTTGGATAGAAACTGCAATTCAGTTAAAATGAAGATCACCAACAATATATTTTTGTATTATCAAATAATAAAACTATGCCAACAGAAACAAATATTTAAGAAAAATTTTATCAAAACATTTTGCAGTTAAAATGAAAAAACATATTCAACAAAGGAAGTATCAGACAATGAGCTGAAGAAATTGTTTCTGGTTACCATGTCCTTCCTGAGTTTAGAACTAGATCTCAACCTCAAACCTATTTTTATTTGTAAAATGGAAGAAGGAAACAACTTTTCCTACTATTTTCAACTCCGTAATTTTTCTTAAAACTAGTAAACTGACCCAGACTAAACTATGAAGAAAACAGTTTTGTCTGAACTTGCAAAAGAATCTATGGCTGCCAAAAGCAGGTTTATCACCTCAATAAACTCTGCTTAGGAGGTGACACATCTCTTCCCAATTCAGTAGTTTGGCTTCCTTTAAACTTCCAACAGCTTGCACTAGCTCCTTTTTAAAAATCTAAATGACTTTAATAGATTACCTTTAAATTTAGGCCTTATGATAACACAGCCTAATTTTGAGTTCAATTTAAATAGGTGTATTAAAAAAGTTTTTAAAATCAAAGTCTTGATTTTTTTAAAAGAAATAAATGACTCTAAACACTCTCAATCCATGTAAACTGTTTATTTCAGTTATGTGTCCACTAATTTTAAAGGTTTAACACTATATGTGAAATATTGCAAAAACGTAACTTTCATGAAAAAAACTTTATAAGTTCTGGTTTCTGTGTTAATTAGGCTTTGCAAAGAATTTCTTCTTAACTTATTACTTCTTCCCATTATCATGCATTTCTGCACTAATCCACTTCAATCTTCAGTGGAGTAAAACTCATATACATCTCATTGAGACTTCGATCAAGAAAAAAAAAAATTAAAAGCAACACTATTAAAATTTAGAGAACTAAAAATAGAACCAGTGAGGAAAAGAATTTTTGTCCCATGAAAAATTCTGACATTTCATGGAAATTCCCATGGAATTTTCTGACAGAAAACGGGAGAAGCAAAGGCTCAGGGGTGACTTGGTGGCAGCCTATAAGTACATAAGGGATGTGCATCAGGAACTGGGAGAACGTCTGTTCACCAGGGCACCCCAAAGGAAGATAAGGTCTAACCGTCACAAACTGCTGGAAGATCGTTTTAGACTGGACGTAAAGAAAAGCTTCTTTATCATCCAAGTAATGAACTCCCCCCAGAAATGGTGCAAGCACCTACACTGGATACGTTCAAGAAATGCTTGGATGCTTATGTTGCTGGGATAATCTGACACCAGCTGACTTCCTGCCCCTTGGGTAGGGGGCTGGACCTGATAATCTCACAGGGTCCCTTCCAGCCCTAATGTCTTTGAAATCTATGAAAACTGTCCCATTATTATTTTTTTTTTCCAAACAGTTTACCTAAAATAGAGGCAACTCACCTACACAATTCATATGTTACGTGCCTTCCTGATTCGCAAAATAAAGTTCTCCATGGCAATAATGCAGTTACAGTTGCATGAAAGTTAGTATCTCGCGCACGCACACACAGCATATTCAATTAAACTGTGTACCTGAAAAAAAGTTTTCTGGCACCTTTCATCACTACGGACCAACAGCCTAGTTTCTGAAAAGAAGTATCTAATAGGCTGAATATAGATTCATAGATTCACCAGCTGGAAGGAACCTTGGAAGATCATCGGGTCCAGCCCCCTACACCAAGTAGGAAATATAACTGGGGGTAAAGCGACCCCAGCAAGGTAACTATCTAGTCTCCTCTTGAAGATTTCCAGGGTAGGTGATTAGGAACAACGGCCACAAACTGACGGAGAGCAGATTTAGGTTAGACATCAGGAAAAACTTTTTTACAGTGAGGGTTGCCAGAATCTGGAATGGGCTTTCAAGGGAGGTGGTGCTCTCCCCTACCTTGGGGGTCTTTAAGAGGAGGCTAGATATGCACCTGGATGGGGTTGTTTGACCCCAGCACTCTTTCCTGCCCAGGGCAGGGGGTCGGACTCGATCTGCTGAGGTTCCCTTCCAACCCAAACATCTATGAATCTATGACTGCACCACCTCTGAAGGGAGCTTATTCCACCGTCTGGACACCCTGTCAAGAATATTTTCCTAATGTTGAGCCTGAATCAGTTTTCCAGGAGTTTGTAACCATTACTTCTAGTTTTTGTTCGGATGCCCTGGTGAACAGTTGCTCACTGAGCCCTTGATATACCCCCTAGTATAGCAGTAAGCTGCTACCAGATCCCCTCTCAGCCTTTTCTTCAGGCGGAAGAATCCCAGATCCCTCAACCTTTCCTTGTATGGCTGGCTGTGTAAGACTCTGATCATATGGGCGGCTCTTCTTTGGACTCTCTCAAGCTTGTCCATGTCCTTTTTAATGTGTGGTGCCCAGAACTGGACACAGTACTCCAGCTGTGGTCTCACCAGTGCTGAGCAGAGCGGAAGAATTACCTCCTTGGTTTTGCTGGAGATGCACTGGCTACAACATCGTACTGTCGATTCATATTCATACTGTGGTCTATTATTACCCCAGGTCCCTTTCAGTCATGGTGCTAGTCAGTTTGGTGCCACCAAGCCTGTAGATATGTTGGGGGTTGCTCGTCCTGAGGTAGAGCACTTTACATTTCTTGACGTTGAGCTTCATCAGATTCCAATCCATCCAACTTGCTAGCCTAGCCTGTCTAGATCCACCTGTATTTGTAGCCTATCTTCACACATGGCGAAATGCCCCATAACTTGGTGTTGTCCACGAACTTGGCCAGGAAGCTCTTCAACCCCACATCCAAATCGTTAATAAAGATGCTAAAAAGTACTGGACCAAGCACCGACCCCTGTACGACACAGTTGCTCACTTCTCGCCAGGATGACACAGATCCATTCACTACGACTCTCTGGGTCCTATCCTGCAGCCAGTTTCTCACCCACCTGACTGGTTCAGAGGTAAGCCCACAATCCTACAATTTTCTCATGAGGACATTGTGGGATACTAGATCAAAGGGCTTTTGGAAGTCTAGATATACAATATCAACCTGCTCTCTCGTGTCCAGGTGGCTTTAGCATTAACTTTACTAACAAATCTGCTTTTTTTAGCATATTGGTTTTATGACCAGTTTTGGCATCAACACAGGTCTATCTGTATTATATTTCTATATTGGGCCTATTCTGATATTCTTTATTCACCTAAAGGTCCCACTGAAACGTCTTTAAAATCTTCCTGTATAAAGTTCACAGGAATTAACTTTTCTTACTTGCTACTGAATTCACTTGCTAGATTTGTTTAATTAGTCAGACATAGCAGGGCTCACAGAAACATGGTGGGACCCAACGCACGATTGGGCAGTGAATATCAAGGGCTATAGGCTGTACAGGAGGGACAGGACAGGTAGGAAAGGTAGGGGTGTGGCACTCTACATTAAGGAGGAATACACATCCTCATCTAGTAGCACAGTTAAATGAGGGGCACGCTGAAGTGCTCTGGGTTAGAATACAAGGGAGTCGAGGGGAAAGGGACTTAACGGTGGGAGTCTACTACAGGCCAACCAACCAAGGGGAAGAGCTAGACTGGGAATTCTTAAGTCAGCTCACAGAGGTAGTTAGGTCAAAAAGACGTGGTCGTCATGGGTGACCTGAACTTTCCAGACATCTGCTGGGAACAGCAGTCAGCCAGGTCTGACCGCTCACGTAGGTTCCTAGCCGAGATACAGAACCTCCATCTAACTCAGGAGGTGCATAGCCCCACCAGGGGAGACACTTTGTTGGATCTGGTGCTGGCCACAGGCAACGACCTCGTGAGGGGGCTGCGGGTGCTCGACGACCTGGGCGACAGCGATCATCACGTGCTGGAATTCACCATCCAGCGGAAGGTGGCAAAAGCCTGCAGCAAGGCAGCAGCCCTGGACTTCAGGAGGGCAGATTTCAATGAGGTAAGAATAGTTGGGGAAGTACTGAGGTCCCGGAGGGGAGGGGAGTCAGGTGTCCAGGAAGAGTGGTCGTTCCTTAAGGAGACAATCCTCCAAGCCCAAAGAGAGGCAATCCCAACAAGGATCAAAGGGGGCAAGAGGGCGCAAAAACCCCCCATGGCTCACCAAAAGCATACGGGAATGTCTCCTAGCTAAAAGGGAGGCATACACCCAATGGAAAGGAGGGGCATCACCAGGGAGGACTATACCTCGGTTGCTCGGGGCTGCAGGGGGACGGTCAGGAAAGCCAAGGATGAAAGATGGAACTGAGACTAGCTACCCAGATCAAGGACAACAAGAAGTCCTTTTTTAAATACATAGGGGGCAAAAAGAAGGTTCCAGGTAACGTGGGGCCTCTGCAAGACACGCTAGGAAATCTGGTTGTCGCACCAGACGACAAGGCTAACCTATTTAATGATTTCTTTGCCTCCGTTTTCCTGAGCAGGAACCAGATCAGCCCGTCCGCAGGGACCCCCTCAGGCCCCGGGAAAGGCGCACCCAGGCCTAGGGCCAGAGAGGATCTAGTCAGGGAACTTCTGGAGGGACTGGACCTATTTAAATCAGCTGGTCCTAACGACCTCCACCCCAGAGTGCTGAGGGAATTAGCAGAGGTCATCGCAGGACCCCTGGCATGGCTTTATGAGCGCTCATGGTGCTCTGGTGTAGTGCCAGAGGACTGGAAAAGGGTCAACGTGGTTCCCGTTTTCAAAAAAGGGAGGAAAGAAGACCCAGGAAACTATAGGCCAGTTAGTCTTACCTCGATCCTGGGTAAGCTTTTTGAGAGAATTATCCTGGCACATGTCCATAAGGGGCCAGCAGGGGAGGTTATGCTTAGGGGCAACCAACATGGGTTCATTTGAGGCAGGTCCTAGAAAGCCACCAGGTTGGTCTGACATGACCAGGTCACAAAATCCTTAGATGCAGGGGTAGCAGTGGATGCAGTCTTTCTGGACTTCAGGAAGGCCTTCGACACTGTCTCTTACCCCATTCTCATTAAAAAAACTAGGGGACTGTGGCATCGACACCTACAGTCAGATGGGTCACTAACTGGCTGGAGGGCTGCACCCAGGGAGTGGTGGTGGATGGGTCATTTTCAACCTGGAGGGATGTGGGCAGTGGGGTCCCTCAGGTCTTGGTCCTTGGACCCGCGCCGTTCAACATCTTCATCAGTGACTTGGACAAGGGGGTAAAAAGCACCCTATTCAAATTTGCTGACGACACCAAGATGTGGGGGGATGTGAGCACTCTAGAAGGGAGGAATAGGTTGCAATTGGACCTAGACAGGTTACAGGGGTGGGCAGATGAGAACAGGATGGGTTTCAACACTGACAAGTGCAAGGTGCTGCACCTGGAGAGGAAGAACCAGCAGCATACCTATAGGCTGGGGAACTCCCTTCTCATCAGTGCAGAGGCAGAAAAGGATCTTGGAATCATTACTGAAGCCAAAATGAACATGGGCCGACAGTGTGGGGACGCATTCAGGAAGGCCAACCACACCTTGTCATGTATCCACAGATGCATCTCAAGCAGGTCCAAGGAGGTGATCCTCCTCTTCTATGCAGCACTCGTCAGGCTGCAGTTGGAGTACTGTGTCCAGTTCTGGGCGCCACACTTCAAGAGGGATGTGGACAGCATTGAGAGGGTTCAGAGGAGGGCCACCCACATGATCGGGGGCAGCAGGGCAGGCCCTATGAGGAGAGGCTAAGGGACCTACAAGGCTGAGGGGGGATCTAGTGGCTCGTTACAAACTAGTCATAGGGGACCAACAGGCATTGGGGGAGTCTCTGTTCCCCCGAGCACTCCCAGGAGTGACAAAAAATAACGGTCACAAGTTGGCAGAGGGTAGATTCAGACTAGACATTAGGAAGCGCTACTTCATAGTCAGGGCAGCTAGGACCTGGAACCAACTTCCAAGCAAAGTGGTGCTGGCTCCTACCATGGAGGTCTTTAAGAGGTTAGATGAACACCTTGCTGGGGTCGTTTGACCCCAGTACTTTTTCCTGCCATGGCAGGGGGTCAGACTTGATGATCTGCTCAGGTCCCTTCCAACCCTACCAACTATGAAATATATGAACTGATTACAGGAAAAGGTTGGCTATTCTGTTCTAACTTATTTTTATTTCAAACAAAACTTTGCTTTCAACTGACTCCTCAATTGATAAAAAGTTTAGCCTGGCTGAAAAACAAAGTATTTTAATTCCCTTCCTGTATGTTATTATTTTATAGCCACTACAGTACCATCCAGAGGCCCCAAACAGCACAAGGACCACACTTGCTAGGTATCGTACAAATCACGTATGAACATCAAATGGGCAGCTTGGGGAAGGTGGACCCTAAGGAAAGACTTGAAAGAGAAAAAGATTATGGCCTTATGGATCAGTTAAAGGAAAACATACCATACATAAAGACCAGCATTGAAAAACCTAGAGAAAGTTGACAAAGAAGGGTGGCATTACTAGTAGAGCCAAATTAGCATTATGATTTGCATTTCTTTGGCTGCAGGTTGTTTTTGTTCTGTCCCCATGGAGAACAATGAAGTACTTTATACTTTTGGAGCTGTTAAGATGTCTTTTCTCACTCTCCTCTTCTCTATACCAAAGAAACTCAGTGCTTTTGGTCTTTCCTCATAGGCCGTTTCTATTATACCTCTTGATCATTTTTGTTGCTCTCTTCTGGAGTCTCCCTAACTGGTCCATATTCCTCTGGGAGTGTGGCATCTAGAACTAGGCAGAGTAGTTCAGTTGAGATCTTCCTGGTCCTAAGTAGAGAGTGGTGTAAAGTTACCACATGTCTTACATATGACACCTCTCTTTAAAGATCCCAATATTATGATTGCTTTTCTTGCAATAGAATAACATTAACTCTTAAGTTTGTGATCCACTAAAACCCCCATATCCATTCCCTATCTTGTATTGTGCACTTGATAATTCCCATAAGAATGGACTGTAAGGTGGTCAGAAAACTGGCTGGATGGTTGGGCTTAAAGGGATCAGTGGTTTGATGTCTAGTTGGCAGCCGGTATCAACTGGAGTGCCCCAGGGGTCGGTCCTGGGGCCAGTTTTGTTCAATGTCTTCATCAATGATCTGGAAAATGAGATAGAGTGCACTCTGAGCAAGTCTGCAAATCACACTAACCTAGGGAGAGTAGTACATACGCTGGAATGTAGGGCTAGCAGCAAGATAGACCTAGAAAAATTGGAGGACTGAACTAGAAGGAACCTCATAAGGTTCAATAAAAACAAGTGCAAAATCCTGCGCTTAGGATAGAACAATCCCATACAACAGAACAGGTTGGGGACCAACTGGCTAAGCAGCAGCTCTGCAGAAAAAGACCTACGGAGTTACAGTCAACAATAAGCCAAGTATGAGCCAAAAGTGTGCCCCTGTTGTGAAGAAGGCATATTGGGCAGCATTAGTAGGGGAGTTGCCAGCAAAATGAGCAAAGTGATTATTCTACTCTATTCGGCACTGGTAAAAGCATATCTGAAATAGTGTCCAGTTTTGGGCCCCCCACTACATAAAGGATGTGGATAAATTGGAGACAGCCCAGCAAATGACAATTAAAATGGTGAGGGGGCTGGGGCACATGACTTCTGAGAAGAAGCTGAGAGAACTGGGCTTATTTAGTGTGGAGAAGAGAAGACTGAGGCAGGATTTAAGACAAGCACGTCTAGTGAACTCAGACTGGTGGGGTGTTGGAGCGACCCATGGGAGCAGGGGGGAGGGGTTTTGCAGCCAGCTAACAGCAGGGTGGGGTTTGCAGCCAGCTGGGCACTCTGACAGGTAGCAGGAAGGCTGCAAACCCCCGCCCCCCAGCCAGCTGCAAACTCCCCTGCCACTCCCATGGGATGCTCCACTGCTCCATCAGTCCAAGTTCACCAGCCGCACCTGATTTAAGAGCAGCCTTCAACACCCTGAAGGGGGGTTCCAAAGAGCATGGAGCTAGACTGTTCTCAGTGATAGCAGATGATAGAACAAAGAGCAATGGTCTCAAGTTGCAGCAAGAGAAGTTTAGGTTAGACATTAGGAAAAACTCTCTCACAGGCTAGGGACAGACAATACACATAAACCAGTTTAAGTGATCAGAAACTGGTTTAAGCCTGTAACAGAACAGATGTTCAGTGCACATAAACCAGGCTAAAACCGGTTTGAGATAAACCTGGTTGAATGTAGACTCAGAGATGTGGGTTTTCTGGAAAATTTTCCAATACCCTAAATAGAACGTGATCTGATTTAGCATGTTTATTTGACTTATATTTAGTAAAGAAAACTAAAAAAGTACCCCCATGTTAATTTTATGTCCCAATAGTCACAAGTCTTTGAACTGAAATATTTAATTAGGAAAAAAAATTAAATACAGCCCACTTAATGTGGTTTAAATGTCATAGTCAAACAAATTCAAAGCTTTATGTGGAAAGAAATTATTTTTATTGAAATACTTGTAAAAATGTAAAGACAGTACTCAATAGCATGTACTTCCCTTACATTGTTTGTTTAAATTTAAGAAAAAAAACCCAAAGGCACAGAAAACTGTTAACACACTAATTTCAGCACACCCAGATAACGGTGCATATGCTGGGCTTTGGTTTTGATTTGACCTACACAGCCAATTAGATGCATTTGTAACTTGATTTTTGGTTTGGATTATTATCTGAGTGTACTTACTCTCCTGTTTACAAATCAATAAAACATATACGTATTCTCTCACACACTCACTAGGGATAATCACCTGAAAAACATTAATTACAACTCTGAAACTGCCAAGCTTGCCTAATACTGCATTGGCATCCATTCATTGTTACTAATGAATTTTATATAACAATGAATTTTTAGACATGGAAAATTTCCCCCAGAAAAATAAAGCACTGGAAAAATTTTCCACCCTGCATCTCTGATCAGATTTAACTGATTTGGGTCAAACTGGTTTATGCAATGTCTGTCCCAGACCCCTTGCTGGTTTAAGTTAAACCAGAGTCCCCCAGCATCCAGGCGCGCTCTCTGGGCTGGGCAGGGCTCTCTGCTCCACAGCAGGGCTGGCTCTGCTCCCTGGCTGGAGCTCAGGCAGAGACTGTAAGCATCTGCCTGGCTTCCCCCTGCTCCATCCTTCCCTTCCCCCACTCCCTGCCAAGCAAGGATTTCCCTTCCCCTCTGCCTTACACAGGCACCTCTCAGCATTAGCTAGCAGACCACATGCTGCCTATGGTCCATGCTGTGGCAGACAGGACAAAAGCAGAATCAACAAGTAGCTGGTAATGTCCCTCTGTTGTTTTCTTAATGGGGTGATAAACACTGTTATCAATCCCCTGCTGAGCTGGTCAGAACCCCTCCCTAATCAGTGTCCTACTGGGGCCTGGACATGCCTCCCCTCCTCAGCTCAGCACTTTGGAAGGGAAGGGAAGGCTGCTCTAGGGCTCCCTGGCTTCTTGCATGAGCCACTGCAGGCATGTGCCTGCATTTCTGGGATTCCTGTACAGTTACAAACTGATTCAGCCTAGCCAGGTTAGACGAACCTAAAAACACTGAATCAATTCAGGTTCAGGTATTTTGAATATCTGTCCCTAGCCTAGGAGGGTATTAAAACACTAGAACAGGCTACCCAGAGAGGTTGTGTAGTCTCCATCCTTGAAGGTTTTTAAGACCTGGCTAGACAAAGCCTTGGCTCAGATGATATAGTTGGGGATGGTCCTGCTCTGAGCAGGGAGTTGAACTGGATGACCTCCTGAGATCCCTTCCAACCCTAATTTTCTGTGATTCTCTTATAATGAGAGAAGTTAAGTTTTATGAATAATCTTAAGGAAGAGTGTTATGAATAACCTTGAAAATGAGGACAAGAAACCTGAATTTAACATACTCATTCAGAAACAGCCAGGTAAAGAGATGAAAAAGAGTGATACTCTCAGGCCTACAAGCAAAACAGTTAGTCTCAGCAGTTGTGACTTGCATGGACTGGAACACTATCCTTTCAGTGTTAGTGAAACCCAAGAAGCTGAAGTTTAGTGATTAGGGGAGGTAAAGCACTGCACAAGAATTTCTCCTGTCTGAACAGAAAGAAAAGGACAGACCTCACAAATGTCATGGAAAATCCAAAGTTTATATGCCTGACAGATAAAGAGGAAGGTAGTATTGCCTACAGTGATGCAAACAATGGGAAGTGGAGCTTTTGGAAGATGGAGGGAGGGGGGAGCAGGAAACAGACATAGATTTTTTTTCTCTGGAGGAAAAAAAAAGAGTAAATAGAGGTAGACTGACCTAGGTCTCTAGTCGAGACCCATGAGTCATCAGTGTAAGATGGTACTATATATAGTGTGTGCAAATGAAGTCAATTGAAGGGAAAAAAAAGGCCAAAGCATAAATGTATAACTCTTCAGTGGAGAATAGAGGGAAGAAGGAGTAGAATCCAGTTAAGGTGGGATGGAGGGATTAGAGAAAAAGGAAAACCAAGAAACAAAGCATCACAAAAACCATATAAGGACAAGGTTTCAAGAATGAAACTCTGACAGATATTTCCTGTCAAGAGGGGAGTTCAAAAACAAAGATGGAATGGAAGCCTTGAACTCTGGCCAGGAAAAGATCATTGAAGAACCAAATAAAAGTTTTTAGGAAGTGGGCTGGATGAAAACTAACAGAGGTAACCAAAATACAACTGAAGGAGACAAGGGAACACCATAAACTAAACATCTCTTCTTCACTTTTCAACACTTCAGAAGTTAGCTGGATTAACATTTATTAGCTGCATTTAACCAACAATTGGTTGTGTTTGACACAGGAACATAGAACTAAAAGCGGCTCCTGGACCATTGAGCCCAGTCCCCTGCATTTGTAAGCTATCCTTAATCAAGGGAATTCCTAAAAATATCAGTTCATTTTGGCTAATATGTGCCTGAAGATTTTACTGATTTTTTTATCCATCCCCTCAGGCCCTGTATGAATTTTACACACGTAACATGGAAGCTTCCATCAAAATTGTACCAATGACTGTTAAATATGTTAATTAACAAGATAATTATAATTCAAAACAGCCTACCTTTCAAATGTTCAATAAACAGACCTAAGCACTTTTTAAGATAAAATATGCCCCTGAGTTTCTGTTTTTGAATATAACTGAAAGTAAGACCATAAGAAAACAGGTGAGGGAAAACAAAATTCCAGTATTTTTTCTTTTTTAAATTACAGAAAAATAATGTAATCTTACCTATCAGCTATCTTATTAATATTTTTAAATGTTCATTACCATCTCACAATGTATGAGTTCTATAACTTATTAATATATCACTGACATTACTTTAAAAAAAAAAAAGACTGAACTACACATAAGAACTTTAGTCAATGAGAACTGACTTACTAAGAATGCCAAAACATTGCATCTCATAAGAGTCCAAAACAAACATCTTTTCAAGTTCAAACAATTGACTACAACTTGAAACACAATGGGTGCCTTGAAAATTAAGCTTATATTTACCATGCATGGTTGCAAAGTTCTTTGAAAATGCAGTAGGTATGGCAAGATAAGAAAAGCACATTAAATTTTAATACGGCCTTGTGCTCTTTAGTTTTATTAAATTCCACTCTAGATGGAATTTAGGTTTTGTTGGGAACAGAGTTTATGTACATATTAAAATACATTTCTGTAATGTAAAATGTAGAATTATCCAGTAAAAACATACCAACTTAAATGTATTGTCCAATTCTTTCAGAACTTTGTTTAGTCTTTTCTATCACAGGAAACAGCTTAAGTAGTGGTAGCAGCAGTAGTAATAGTAGTAGTAGTATTGACAACCCAACCTACCTCTGTGTTATGTAGACACTTCTGAATAGCCTACAAGTAGCTAGAAGATAATTCAATCTCATGGCAATTTTGGGGTTGGATATTTTTTTCCTTTTTCTGTTTTGAACTGGAACAAAACCAAAATATTTTGACATAATTCGTGATGAAGGAATTGTGTCAGAATGTTTGCTTTGGATCTAAACCTGAGCCTTTCAACGTGGAAACATGGGATTGTCACTGTGTCTCTGCCTCTAGGCTTAGGGTTAGACTACTGGCCCAGAACATAGTAGGAGACCCAAATTCAACCTTTGCTCTGCCCAATTCAAATTCCTCCTGAGATGGTGATGAACATTTAAAAATGAGTAAGGTAACAGAAGGTTTGGGGGGGGAGGCGGGGCAGCGGGGAAATCAAACTTTTTCTTAAATGAAAAGAACAAAAATAAAAGAAATATAAAAGCTGTAGCCACCAAGCTCTAAAAGTGAGAGCTCTTTCTCTTCTTCCCTATTAAACACACACCACATTTTGGCATTGATGAAACAGGTTTTTAAAACAAAACTGTAGTATTTCACTGAAAATAAACTGAATAAATAAAATTGAAATTGGTAGTACTTGCAATGGCACGACTGTCACAAAGTTATTTTAAAATTAAGAAACCGTAACAGTTTATAATATAACACATTATTCAAATTACACATCAGAAGCCTACAAAATCAAAATCAACTCATAAAAATACTAATACCTGATTTTAATGATAAAGACAACATACCACAAATTCAAAATAAGCATGAAACAGTCTTTTGAAATAATCTGAAAATATTGTTCCTCTCTCCTTATCAAACATACTAGACTGCATTCCAGAAAAAGTAACATAATGATCACACTAAAGGCAAGAGATCAATACTGTTATTGTGACATTCAGTGGATGCCAAAATATAACGCGGAACTTTCTAATTTACTAACAAAACCTCAAAAACACTGTCTAGGTGTCAGGCACAAGAGTGAAAATTAGAGAGGTCCTCGATCCTAGTTTTCGGTGAACGTTTTGTTCAAGGCTAAACACTCATGCTGTGCTATGAGCAGGTACGCAGGATCAGGGGGTGAGGAGGGCTAAATTTCTCTCATGCACAACCCATACAGCAGGGACAGAATGATCTCCACAGCTGCTATTTCACCTATGACCCTGTTCGAGGACAATATACTCCCCTCTCCTTAACAGGGGGTTGGAAAGGCACAGCAATGCTGTGTAATGCACATGAGGAACAGAGCACCTCACATCTCCTCACGTCTCATCTCCCTGCTGAACATAAATAAGAGCAAACTCAGTGTGTTCTCCTAAGGTCAGTATCAAAACTCCCACTGCTTTCAGCCCTACCTCTAACTGGTTTTACAAGTGTGCTTCAGCATTCCCCTTAACACCTGCCTCAAAGTATGTTTTAGAAACACAGTATAGATGTTGATAATTGTTCCACTCTACATAGCACACTAGAAATAAAATAAAATTGTCAAAAATAGTCTTGGCCATAGTTTAAAATGTTAGCATATACATAATTTCATTCCCTCCCTCACTTATTAAGTGTTTAAAACTAGGCAATCCTCCTCAAATGATTATTCGACACTACATTTAATATTTTACTGCTATTGTTAGAGCCTGTTGTATTTCAATGACCAACCAATTATAGCTTATTTTGATTTACAGTTTTCTCTGTAATTATGGCCTAATCTCCCACTTGGTAAAAGCTTTTTTTTTTTTTTTTTTTAATTAAGCATGAAGTGTAAGCCCTCAAGAATTTTTCAATTAATAAGTTGAATCATTCTTCCTGCTTTTCCTCCCTCCCACCCTCCCTCAACATTTTCAATCAAATGCTGAAACTGCAAGCACCAGAGGGAAACATTATTTCCTAGAACTGTTGACAGCGATCTGACATTGGACTCGATCACTTACTATTACTTGTATTCCCGCCGCACCCAAGAACCTTATTCGAGGCCCAGGAGGACCCTACTATGCCACAGGTTGGACCCGTACAGGGCCAAGCGAACAGCCGTTGCCCTAGGGCCCTGCTGCACATTCAAGTGAAAATTGGGTAGAAACTAGCTACAGAGTCATTTCCCATTTTCAAGCACTAACTTCATAAGTGGTCATCTCTATTTATAGCCGACTATTGTTTCTATGCAATAATTACTTTGCATGCATGCGTGGCAGGTCTCCGTTTATTGCGCGGTTCGCCAGTCAGCTGCATTACACACATAACGTGTCACAGTAAGACCGGACAGTCCAGATGAATGAGGCAGTAGGGAAATACAGGGCAACAAGGGCGCAGCAGGCAGATGTCCCAGCACAGCTGCATGTGGGCAGGGCGCCGGAGGAATGAGCCGTGTCACTTCACCTGCAGCTGCCCTACCTTACTCGAGCGACCCCCAACCTCCTGGTGCCTTAGCTCCATCTTGCAGCATGGGGGGGGCACCTCACTGACCAAGCTAAGGGCAAAAAAAACCCTTGTGGCAGCTCCTACCACGCGGAAAGGAGAGGGGAAGGACAAGACCCTCACGCTTTCGGAGGCCCGTGGCAGGCTCTTCGCCCCTCGGCACGTGCGGCAGGGCTACCTTGCTGGCGCCCTTCCCGCTCCCCCGCGCCACCCACCCAACATGTGTGGGGCCGCGTGGACCCGGCCCCGCAGAGCGGAGCGGGCCCCGCCACCCCAGCGACGCGGCTGCAGCCCGGGGCGGCAACGCAGAGCCGTGGCACGAAGCCGCCGCAGTGCAGGGTGCCGGGGCCGGCTCTTACCTGAGGGGCGGCTGCGGGCGGCGGCGGCGGCGAGGGCGGCGGGTCCTGCAGCCGCGCGGTCTCGTCCTCCTCGGGGGACGCGTCCAGCAGCACTTTACTGCTCTTGTTGAGTTTCCACATGGCGGCGGCGGCTCCGGCTCAGGCGGCGCTGCCAGGGGAGGGGAGGGGAGGGGAGGGGAGGGGCGGGCAATGAGAGCGGCCCGACCCCCGCCCCGGCACCGGGCATCGCGGGGAGGGGCGGGGCGGGGCGGGAAGGCAGCCCGCGGGGAGACTCCGCCCCGCCCCGCCCCACAGGTGGTCCGTCCGGGGAGGGTCGCGGTCGCGGGAGGATCCTTCCCTCACCTGTGACCTTCCGCCGCCGCTGCCATGTTGGTGCCTGGCGGCGGGGAGGGGGTCGGGCTTTCCCGTCGCCGCGGCAACGCCATCGCGCCGGGGCCTGCGGGGGCCGGAGCCAGCGCCTCGGCAACGAGCCCCTCCCCACACAAGGCCCTCTCTCTCTCTCTCTCTCTCTCTCTCTCTCTCTCTCTTTCTCCCTCCCCCTCCCCCTCCTGTGGCCCCTGGCAGAGCCAACCACACCGCACCTGGGACAGGGACAGGCACCCAGGGCTGCCGCAGGCTGCAGTTGCTGCCCACACACACACCGACATGTCCCACACACACTGTCCCCCTGAGGCAGCACATGCCCCGGGAACCTTCATCAGACAGAAAGGAGCCAGGCTCCTCGTGAAAGCAGCCCCCGCCTGGCATCGCCACAGCACCCCAAAGCCACACACGCCTCCGTGACCTGCCTTAAACCGTCCCTCCTGTCCTACAAACAGCTCTACCCAACTCATTGCAGTTGCCAAAATGGCGTGTGGAAGGCATCCCACACATGGCACATGCAAAGAGCACGTTGTGCCATGTAAATGGCACCCTGTACCGACAAAGAACATCCTTCCCAACACACTGGTGTCCCACACGTGGGCAGCACCCCCCAGGCACACCTGCCAAATTGCTCCTATGCCATCTCGTGAGCGAACGGCACCCCCACGCATTCCTACACCCCGCCACGCGTGCCCAGGGACACCTTTCACCACACTCCTCACTCCGCTGCCAAACAAACAAAGCACTTGCACAACCAGTCTACACATCACTTCTTGAAAACAGGCAGGGTCTACCCAAACTGCGCCCTTCACCACACCCAGGGCAGACAGCACTACACACAGGTCGTGCAGTAATGCCCCCTGTGTATCATATGCAGTTATGATGCCAATACATCACAAGGACACCCCAGAAGGATACTACCTCAGACCCAAACAATGCCCCTCTTAGCGTACCACACACACGCAGAGCTATCTTCCCTGAGACGACTAATTAAAAAGCACCACACAGTCACCCCTACCCATACAATATCCCTAGTCAACGTGCTAAACTAGAGGTTCCCAAATTGTTGTCCACTGGTGGTCTGGAAGGCCATGGCCTTGCAACGGGTCTGTAGATCACAGCGGGCTGTCAGTGCTTTTATGCTTCCAATGCTAAGGGTGCATGGGAGCTCATAAGAAATGTTGAGGGTTGAAGATTATTTGTCATTTTAAATAGTTCAGGAACCACTGCCTCAAGCCATCTCCAGTATCCTACCTGCAGTATCTTCCTACTCACCACTCAGCACATTTCATTCTGCTTTTCAGTCCCACTACCCAAAACAGCATGCACACATAGACACTACTCAATTAGTGCATTCACATGGAATATCTCCCAGCCACTACTCAAGTACTGCCTTTCAAATGGAATAGCCTTCAGTGGGTGCATCTACACATGTGCTTTAATGAACAGTAGCCAATTTTACTGTGCATTAAAGTGTCACATAAAACTGTGCTGTTACACTAATGCAAAATCAAATAGGCTACTGCACATTAAGCATCATTAAAAATGTATGTGCTTTCGGTACTGCGCATTCGGGTACACATTGGAGGTACTACATTTAATGCCTATTGGGAAAAGCACATTAATGCACATGTAGATACGCCCAGTCACTCTTGAAGTACTGCCTTTCACATGGAATATCCCCTAGTTACTTTCCCCCCACAGTATGTAACCCACACAGTGTTCTCCTCACCTCACAGATAACTCTCATGTATCTCACTGGTTCTTCCCAGCAGGCCATTGAGACGTGTGGGTTAGACAAGAATCAAAATTAAATTGGTGAAAGAAAATGAGATCTTACTCTTTTTTGGTGGCATTTTTCTGTACAGGTAGATTCATTATGCTTAAATAATATACCTCATATATCAGCCTGCATGTCTGTTCCAGCCAATTTCTATGTTTTGTTTTCAAATAGGCAAACTGGCATTTCCTCCAGAGGAACCCTCAAACAGCCATTTGATTTCCATTATTACAAATTAGGGTACAGATTATACAATGATAATCTAGATAGATGTCCAGAGAATTGTCTCAGTATGCTTAACTGCTAAAACTGATATCAGTTGAGACTGTGCTAAATGCTCGACCTTTCTCAAAGCCGTACATATGCACCACTCTCACCTACACTGGGGGGTGCAAACTTGCACATACAGCACCATGCATCACAAAAGGATGTAAGAATCAAGGCCTGTATAAGTCTCTTCATAACCGATTTGGTCCCCTCTTTTGAACAGATTTGCAGTAGTTAGTCCACGTGCAGTAATGTGTTGCTTTATGGTTTCAGTTGCAATGCGTTCCTACCTGTCCAGCAGGAAAAGTGAGTGCATTGGAAATGGAATGCTGAGTCCCCAAGACCTGTTACTCAACATGCTGCACATACAAAAGAAGAGTTACTTTACCTCAGTACCGGTAGAATCTGAACCCATCTTGTATCAAAGTTTAAAAGTTCAATATGAAAGGATCATATTTTGAATCATAAAACAACATCCCTGCAATATGAACTAACTCTGTGACTTCAAATACATCATCATTCTTGACCTAGCCTGTTCAGACTAAGGGTGCATTTTCTTACATTTCGAGTTATGTATAAGTTTTTATTTTAATGCACAAAGATACACCAGTTTGCCTTGGAACTGTAACATAAGTTGCAGGAGTACAGAATAGTCTGTAGCAGTATAGAATAGGCTTGAAACTGAATGAAAATTCAATAGTATTCATATATGTAAAATGAAGCATGTGCACAAATGTTTATAGGCTTAGGTTGTTATATATTTACAACACATTTTCCCTCAAAATTTACTTTTTGTTTTTTATCCCTTTCTCTCATAGAACTAAAAACTATTAAAAGTTTACCACAAAACTTATTTTCACATCCTACATTAATATTAACTGAACATCAAGAGCCTGGGAGACAAAGTACATTTCAATTATTAAAACCAGATCAGATTTAGTGTGAAAGTTCTTTCTAGAAAAGCAGATCAATTTGTAACTGGTTTTCTAGCCTCTCTCTTCTCATTCAAATCTAAAAGCAAAATACTAAACAATTTCAAGAGATAATCTCCAACATTTCTTATTTACATGTGATTGTATTTACTCAAATGGAAATTGGAGACAATTCATTTAATTCAGTTTTCACTTACTGATTTTAGTTGCCATCATTTTAGGTAAAATTGTAAACAAACTTCATGATCCTACATTTTTAACCCATGCCTTTCTATTATTTTGTATCCTTGACAAACAATCAAGTCCCCATTAGGCCCTATTAGTATGCACATGCTTAATTTTGTTCTTATGAGTAAAGCCGCTGAAGATTCCCTATAGGACTATGCACACAAGTCATTCTACAGTCAAGGCTTAGGCCAGGGGTGTCCAACCTTTTTGAATATGGGGCCGGATCACAAACTTTTTATCACCCAGTGGGCCAGCGAGCCATGTTCAAAGACCTCACAGGAAGTGACATCACATCAGGAAGTGATGTCACGTGACCTTTGACATCAGTGAAGTTGCAGGAAGTGATAATGAAATGGGTCTGGAAATGTGCACTCATGTGTTGCAGCAGACAGAGCCAAAGCAGCTATTGGGATGTGCTGGGAAGCACACACACACACACACACACACACACACACACACACACACACAGAGCCCCAACCCGGCCCTGAGGCGCCCCCAGCTCTGCACGGGAACTTACCCCATGCCTCTGTCCACCCTGGCCCGGCCCCAAGGCGCCCCCAGCTCTGCCCGGGAGCTTACCCCATGCCTCCATCCAACCCGGCCCGGCCCCGAGGTGCCCCCAGCTCCACATGAGAACTTACCCCGTGCCTCCATCCGCCCTGGCTGGCCCTGAGGCGCCCCCGGCTCCGAGTGGGAACTTACCTCGTGCCTCCATCCACCACACATGCGGGCAGGGCACAGGCCATGCTGCAGCTCCCCCAGCCACGTGCCGGGGGCAAGGGGCAGAGCCCATCTCCAGCTCCTCCAATCAGGCGCGGCTGGGGCAGCCCCGCTCTGCGCAACCCTTGGGGCAGCTGCAGCAGGATCCGGCTCACTGATGAGCCGGGCCCCACGGGGGTAAGCAGCTCCCCTCCCCTCGCTGCTGGCTGGGGCCTGCAGGCCAGCCCTGGCCGCCTCGCGCCGTGGCTCCATGCTCTGCCACCGCAGGCCAGATAAAATGGCTTGGCAGCTCATATGGTGGCCCACGGGCTGTATATTGGACAAGCCTGCTTTAGACCAAGGCTTTTTAGAATCCCGACTCCATTGACATCCATGGCAACACTCCAGTTGATTTCAGTGGACTTTGTTTTTCACCTTCCCCCTCTTTTTGTTGTGGAAATTTGTAGCACATAATTGAATATGATCAATATTTAATTCTTTTAAAAGTTGCTGATTATCTTTTTGCAGGTGTCCTGTAGATTTCAAGTTTGAAAACATATATTGATTTTTTAATTTCCTTTAAATGGCAATTATATAAAGTTATCAAAATAGTTCTTCCATCTGGATCACAAAGCCCACCTCATGAATTAAGCCTGGCTGGTGTGTAAGAGAAATCAGAACCTGCATGCATTCAAGCCCAGAGTGTTCTCCTTCACCTTACTATGTTATGCTGTTTGCCTTTAGCTGCATAAAATCTTTTGCAGAGAAAAAAACATGCCTGACAGACTTCTTAGAGATGGTACTAGAAATGGTATTAACAATGCTATTTGAAAAAAAGAAGTTCATACAAGTAACTTGAATTGCTGTTGTTGCTAAAGTCCAATCCTGTTACCTAAAAAACCCCCCACCAAATTAAACAGAAAAAGTAATAAACATATAAAATGTAGTTTCTTTCCCTGGTGTTTATTCTTACTTGGAAGCCAGCTGCTATAAAAGCAAAGGCAGAAAACATGGTTATATAAACCACTTGGAAACCTAGAAAACTTTTGCCAGCATCAGGCTATTTAAAACATTGCCTTTACTTTGCTTTGTTGGTTACTGGTTTTCCACAGCACTGAAAATGGTGAACTTGTTTTTGCCAGCTAAGCCAGACTGTTAAAAAAGAAAAAGCAAAAAAAGAAAGGTAAGAACGAAGAAAAATAGTGTAGCAAAGGAAAATATCAAGCTAGGAAAGAGATGAAAACAGAACCCTAAGGTTCCCTCCTTAACGTTTTTCAGAATTTAGTTGAAGTGAGGTAAAGTGATGCTTTATCTCTCTTGCTCAATGTGGTCAGGCATTCTTTGGGATTAGGACAGCAAAGATGCAATGTGATACAATAGATCTGAAGCTTCCAAGAGATACAGAAGTAAGGGAGACCTGTATCCTTGTTGGCAAAAGTCACTCCATTCATTTCTTTCATCCCGCCACCTCTTTCAGCAAACTCAGAAAAGCAATGTCCAAGAAGGGCTGTTAACTTCATTCTAATTCACCAGTCAAAATGCATTTCCTTCTTTTTCTAGAATTGTTCACCTTATTGTGACCATTTATTACTTGTTCAGTACCCTTTAAGTCCCCGTTATCACAGTTCTTTTAATTTAATACATATGTACCAGTTTTTGTGTCCCCAAAGTTTTTCTTGCTTCTATAAACAATTTAGAGTAAGGGGCTGGGTTGTGCAATAGGGAATGAAAACTCAGTTCTGTAGTATCTTCTTTATGAGAAAAATTCTCCTCTTTATGACAAAAATCTATTCTACAAATGATAAGCAGGATGATAACATACTCAACTAAGAGTTAAGCCAAATGGTTTTCAAAACAAGCAGCATCAAGCAATAGTTGCAATGGAAGTTCATACAGAGACAGTCCCTAACACAGGGATGGGCAATTATTTCGGCTGGAGGGCTACTTAATGAGTTTTGGTGAGTTGTTGAGGGCCACAAGGGTAGCCCTGCCCCCTGGTTGCCATCTTGGGAATGGAAGTCCTGCCCCAATCCCTGACCTTTGCCACCAGAAACCCCTCCCCTTGCCCCAGAAGTACTCCATTTGGGAGGTGGGAGGTTGCCATCTTGAAACCAGAAAAAAGAACAAATCGTATACCAAAAAATCAAACATCTATTATCACTTAATTTATTTAAAAATATATATTTGTCCTGATTTGTGTGTGTTTGCTTAGTATATCTAGAGGCAATTGCATAGTAGCTCAAAATAGTCTTACTCTTGTACATTGTGTGTGGAAGGTAAGGGGTGTAAGTGGGGGGGTGTTGGGGAGTGGGTATGGGTATGGTGGGTGGGGTGTGTTGGGGCAGGTGCGGGGGTTGTGGGTGTGGGGTATGTGGTGGTGTGAGGTATCTGGGTGTGTGTGGAGTTATGGTGGGGGTAGAACTATGTGTGGGAGGGTGTACATGTGTTTGGGCATATGGTGGGGGGTGGGAGGGTGTGTGTGTGGGGGTGGTCCTCGGAGTCCCTGGAGTGTGCCAGTCCCTGGATCTGCATGTGGTGGCAGCGAGCGAGGCCAGCCTCACCCGGCCCCATAGCACACAGCTCCCCATATTCCCACCTCAGTCCCTGGCCACAGGTGGCGGCAGCATGTGGAGCCAGCCCCACCCAGCCTCGTAACATGCAGGTCCTGCCCAAGTCCCTGGCTGCAAATGGCTGCAGCATGTAGGCCCAGCCCAGCCCCATAGCACTCCCACCTGAGTCCCCGGCTGCACATGGTGGCAGCATGCAGGGCTAGCCCCACCCAGCCCCATAGTGTGCAGCTCCTGCACTCCTGCAGCATGTGGGGCCAGCCCAGCCAGGACCCATAGTGCATGGCTCTGTGTGTTCCCACCCCCCTCCCCCAGTGGCAGTCCCTGGCCCCAGCTTAGTGGGGCCTGTAGCTGAATTCCCACTGTCACAGGAAGGGAGGTTAGGAACAGCTACGGGGGTGCCAGCAAAAGCTCTTCCAGGCAGAGGCTTCTTGTCTCTATCACCCCCTGGCTCAGGGCTGGGGGCAGGTCATACGAGGCTGGGGTGGGAGGGTGGTTGCTTGTCAAGCAGAGCGGCACCTGCTGCAAGGCCATGCCAGCTTGCAGAGGGGCAGTCAGGGCCAGGGCTTACAAAGGGGGCCCACAGGCTGGATGAAATTGCCTGAAAGGCCGAATCCAGCTCTATGTACCAGATTTTGCCTGCCCCTGCCCTAATATGACCCTTGGCAGGTGCAGGACAAAATGATAAGAAACCAAGTCCAGTTGCAACCTCACAGATAATCATAAAAATGAGCAGTAACATTGCAAGCATAAGTAAAAAAAGATTTAGAGTAGGGGCAGCCTACCTGTAGCACAAGTGCCACAGGCAGCTGCTGCATGTGACTGCTAGGCCATGGCCTTAACAGGGAGCCTCAGCCTCGTCAAGACAGCTGCTCATCCCAGCCTACAACATTATGCCTGGTTGCCCAAGTTGATCCATGCTATCCTGAATCCTCAAGCAGCACCCAACCTGCCACCCACTCCATCATGGGAGTAGCCATTCAGGATCAGCTGATACTCTACTTCCTGTACTGGGGTTTATATGGGGGAACAAGAACTGTCCAGAAAACAGGGCTTAATTCAACCTAGGACTGCTCTGCTGTTCCCTCTGGTGTTCTCCTTAACTCTTCTCTCTGCTTGATTGCCCAGTTTCTTGGCCCAGATTACTCCTTAACTCTGTGCTCTACTTGACCTTAAAGCGTCTTCACCTGGCTTGCTTCTAGACCCTGTTTTTGGTTTGACCTCCTTGCTTTCTGACCTTGTTTGTCTTTGGATTCTGCCCACCCAAGGTCCTTTGGTTCCTTGATCCCTGAGTGGCCCTCAGGCTCAGCTGCCCATGTCTGATGTGACAGTGGCATGTGGCAGATCAGGGAGGGGACAGGCAGCACAGCAGCTGCTAGGTCAGGAAGCAGAAAGCAGAGAAGGAGAACAGACAGAGAAAAGGGATCAGAGTGGCACTTCTGGGACTAATTTGTGTCATGCCTGCCAAAAGGACTGGCCCCCACCGTTATAGACTCTTACTACTAATGGCCCCTAGGAGCTGGAGACAGGGGTGGAATTTTAGGGCACTTAAGTGCACTGCAGGCACTTCTGATCACACTGTAACTTTTGGGTGCTACACAAAGTGCTTAAAGTTACAGTGTGATAGACCTTACCAGATGTTCAGCATTTGGTGGTGGGGACTTGGAGCCTCCATGAACTGGCTGAGGCCAGGAAGCAGGGAGCACTGTTGCCCACCTCACAGCATGCTCCACAGGCTCACCAGGCTGTGGGATAGTGGTGAGAAGGGGATAGAGAGCTCCCTACCTGGCAGACACAGCCAGCTGGGAGTCAGCAAAAGAAAGTTGGAGGGAGAGTGGCTGAGCCCTGCCCAGCTTCTTCACTAGTGCCAGCTGGCAGAGAGGTCCCTCTCCTCAGACTTCCCACAGGTAAGGGGGCTCTCCATGGGGACAAAGCCCCCCATCCAGGAGGCACAGCTGGCTGGGAGACAACAAAAGCAAGCTAGGGGGAAGTGGCTGTGCCCAGCCCAGCTTCCTTGCCAGTGCCAGATAGCAGAGTGGTCCCTCTCCTCGGGGCCTTTGATCTGGTGTCCCATGACCTCCTCATGGGACATGGGACTCTTCAGCCTGGAAAAGCACAGGATCAAGGGGGACCTGGTGGCTGCTTATAAGGGATGTAAATCAGGACCTGGGAGAACGTCTGTTCACCAGAGTGTCCCAAGGGAAAACAAGGACCTATGGTCATAAACTCTTCCAAGACCATTTTAGGCTGGACATAGGAAAAGATTTCTTTACTGTCCAAGCCCCCAAGACCTGGAATAGACTCCCTCCAGAAGTGGTGCAGGCACCTACTCTGGACTCATTCAAGAAATGTTTGGATGCTTATCTTGCTGGGATCCTTTGACCCCAGCTGACTTCCTACCCCTGGGGCAGGGGGCTGGACTTGATGACCTTTGAGGTCCCTTCCAGCCCTAACGTCAATGAAATCTTGAGGGGAAGTCAGTCTGGGCCTGTGAGGTGGAGGGGCTCAGATTTCCCCCATATCCTAGCTACCAGTACCTGCTGGGTGGGGGCCTCCCTCTCTCTCTCTGTCCTCACAGAGAGCACCCCTGGGGAAACCTGGTAAGAGAGTCATAGATTGTAAGGCAAGAAGGGACCACAGAAGATCATCAGATCCATCCCCCTGCACCAAGAAGGAAAGATAACTGGGGGTCAGGTGATCCCAGCAAGGTGACTGTCTAGGGACTGCTCTGCTCCTTGACACGGGCGAGGAAGCCAGGCAGGACTTAGACACTCCTCCACCCACTGTAGTTTGCTTTTGCAGGGTTACAGCTAGCTGTGTCAGCTGGGTGTGGAGCTGTCCTCCCCCCACCCCATCCCCCCCACCCCCTGGAAGGTACATAGGATGCAGGCAGAATCCCACAAAATTAACCCTTGCAGGTAACCTTTACACAAATTCCCTAAAGTGCTCTGCCCTGAAACGCCTTCAGCTAATAGCTGATTTAATGAGGATTATTTTTTCACTCAATCATCCATTTTAAAAGCACTCTGCAGCCATGAATGTTTGTTATTGTATGGCTGTAGAGCACTTTCAGGGGCCTTATCAGGAGAAAAATGTAACTTCTGTAAGCACTCCTAATGTTCTCTTTGGATATTTAAAGATGCACCCTAGACTCATTGAGCAGTAGCAATGGATTCAAAGGAAAATACTTTTTTGGTTTGTTTGTTTTTAACCCTTTCTTTCCTGCCAACTCCACCCTGGCTTGAAGAAAGCAAGTTCTAAGCATGGTGTAACCTTTGAAATCATAGTGTCATAAAGTGTTATTCTTGTTTAAAAAATAAATACACACACATATGCATATATATGTTGATTTGGCACGGTATAAAGATTTTACCACAGTGAGTTTTGGCTGGCATAGAATACAAGGTATGCAAGTCATCCCAAAAATGTATACTCAACCTAAAAAAATATATTTTTATCACACCATATCATGATATATTCTGTGTAAATCACATTTATTACAAATAAACTATTTAGGAATATTTTTAAAAGTTTTATCTGAAGTTCTGCTTGTAAAACCAGGTGATGTATTACCAAACACCTACATTTCAGGCAGGAATCCCCTGACATGCTCAGCTGTTGATTTTTCTGTAAATCACATCTCTGTATTTTAAAGATCTCCAATATCAAAGGAAGGAATGAAACCAATTGGGGAGGGTACTTGCTACTATGGAGCAGGGCACTGAGAAGCCATAACATTTTTATGTATAAAACATTGTTAATAGTGCAGTGATCAACCAGAACCTTCAGCCAAGGCATTATTTGGGGGGAAAAGTAAAAATATTTTTTCAATAAGCTGATTTTTAAAAATTGACAGCTGTTAGAAATGGCACCAAGATTTGCAATATTAGAGTAAATCTCAGAGCAGGCACAGAGGATTGTTAAATGAACTTTTTGCATGTTACCACAATTTATCATATGGATTTCATGTCCACAGAGCTGATACAAGAGAAGTAGAAGACACTTGAATTAGTGACAAAAAAGGCAAAGAAAGAGTTCTATAAGAAGAAAGATTTGGTCTGTATTTTGGAGCAGAAATGAATAACGAGGACAAGTTAAATCTATGTAGAGTGATAGGGGAAAGGTAGACTGGGCAATTCCATTCACTCTTTCCCATATACAAGAGAAAGGGGGTATATGTTGAAACTGAGAGGCAAAAGGTTTATAACATACAGTAGGATTTTTTTTCACCCAGTAAATAATTTCCAGAGGATGCCATGGTGTCCAGCAGTTTGGCAGAATTCAAGGCAGGTTGGGAATTAACAAAAATATCCAACGTGAACCCCTGAGCAAAATATGAGAGTTTGATAAGGTAAATAAGCTGCAGGCTTTGGGGCCTATGCTACCGTCTATCTTGTGGAAGGCATGAAGAAACTCTCCTCATGGAGAAATTATTTAATAAAATTATTTAATAATTTTGAAGAGGTTTTTCCTGTAGTACAAGGTATCTGATGCTGGAAAGAGGATATGAAACTAGTTCCGGGATGAGCAATTATTTGGGCTGGCAGGCCACTTAATGAGTTGTGGTGACTTGTTGAGGGCCACACCTTAGATTTCATAGATTTCATAGATTTCATAGACATTAGGGCTGGAAGGGACCTCGGAAGATCATCGAGTCCAGCCCCCCGCCCAAAGGGCAGGACGTCAGCTGGGGTCATAGGATCCCAGCAAGATAAGCATCCAGTTTCATCTTGAAGGTGTTCAATGAAGGCGCTTGAACAACCTCCGGCGGCAGGCTGTTCCAGACCTTGGGGGCTCGGACAGTAAAGAAATTCTTCCTTATGTCCAGCCTGAAACGATCTTGTAGTAGTTTGTGACCATTCGTCCTCGTCATCCCTTGGGGCACTCTGGTGAACAAACGTTCCCCTAGATACTGATGACCACCCCTGATAAACTTGTAGGTGGCCATCAGATCACCCCTGAGCCTGCGCTTTTCCAGGCTAAAGAGCCCCAGGGCTCTCAGCCTGTCATCGTAGGGTCTGCTTCCCTGACCCCTGATCATGCGCGTGGCTCTTCTCTGGACTCTCTCAAGCTTCTCCACATCCTTTTTGAATTGTGGAGCCCAAAACTGGACGCAGTACTCCAGCTGCGGCCTCACTAAGGCCGAGTACAGGGGGAGAATGACGTCCCAGGATTTGCTTGAGAAGCATCTATGGATGCAAGCCAGCGTTTTGGTCGCTTTACTAGCCGCAGCATCGCATTGCAGGCTCATGTTCATCTTGTGGTCAATGATGACCCCCAAGTCTCTTTCTTCCATAGTGCTAACCAACATAGCACTGCTGAGCCTATAAGGATGCTGCGGGTTTTTCTTCCCAAGGTGGAGAACCTTGCATTTATCGGCGTTGAACACCATCAGATTCTCATCCGCCCACTTGCTGAGCCTGTCCAGGTCAGCCTGGATCACCCGCCTGTCTTCTGGCGTGGATGCTTTGCCCCAAAGTTTGGTGTCATCGGCGAACTTGGCCAGTCCGCTTCTGACTGCAGTGTCCACATCGTTAATGAAGATGTTGAACAGTATAGGTCCAAGGACAGAGCCCTGGGGGACCCCACTGGTCACAGGACACCACGATGAGTGACTTCCATCAATTACTACCCTCTGGGTCCGACTCCGGAGCCAATTTTCCAGCCAGTGGATCGTGGGGGACCCAAGGCGACAATTGGCCAGTTTCTCCAAGAGACGATCATGGGACACCAGATCGAAGGCTTTTTTGAAGTCAAGATATATGACATCAATCTCATCTCCCTTGTCCAGGTGATAGGTCACCTGGTCGTAGAAGGAAATGAGATTGGTCAAGCAAGACCTACCCGCAACAAACCCGTGCTGGCTATCCCTTAAGATGTTGGCGTCGGCCAGTCCATTAAGGATGGCCTCCTTAATAAACTTTTCTAAGATCTTCCCCGGGATAGAAGTCAGGCTGATGGGCCTATAGTTAGCCGGATCCACTTTCCTCCCTTTCTTGAAGATAGGCACCACGTTGGCCTTCTTCCAGTCTTCGGGCACTACACCAGAGCGCCAAGAGTTTTCAAAGATCTCTCTCTCTCTCCCTCCCTCCTGGGGCTATGACCAGCGTGGAAGCCTGAACCCACCCACAGCTTTAGCATGCCCCCACCCGCCCGTGGCCGAAGTCCATCCATCCACAGCTTTAGTTCACCATTCCCCACCCACAAGTTTGGACCCAGCAGCTGCTGGTCACGTCCACAGCTGCCTACCCAAATACTGCCAGCAGCTTCTAGATCAGGGCTGCAAGCAAAGGGGGGGGGGGAGAGGGTAACAAGGCATGCTACAGCTGTGGAAGCCTGAACCCACCCACAGCTGTAGCATGCCCTACTTCCCACCTGCCCCCCATGCCCACAGCACTGACTCAGAAGCTACCGGCTACATTTGGGCAGCTGTGAACATGACCAGCAGCTGTAGGGTCTGGACTTGGGGTGGGGTGGGGGAGAAGGAGACAAGGCATGCTACAGCTGTGACTGGGTTCATGCGTCCACTTCCACACTTGTGGTAGGCTTGGCCCAGAGAGAGAGAGAGCACGTGTCCAGCAAGCCAAAAGCAGTTCCAGGTGCTCAGCACCATGCAGTTGCTGGAGCCACCACCCGCCCACAAGCTGGATACATTCCCTTGGTGGGCACCCACCCACAGGTCAGATCCAATCAGTTTGCAGGCCAAATCCAGCCTGCAAGCCATATTTTGCTCATCCTTGAACTAATGGACCATCAGTCTGATACAGTATGTCAATTCTTATGTCCTTGTGTTCCAATAAGCCATTTGGGAATGAAGGAATCTTTCAGTGGTATTGTTCACTATGTATGCAGGATGTAAATCAATTTAGTACACTGAAGGTAGCAGAGAATGGCACTAACTGGTGCCATTTAAAAACTAACTGGTTCAAAAAGGCATGGGCTTTCATAGGTAACACATCACATCCTATGAACCAGCAGATTGGAATCCTGATTTTCATTGCCTTCTGAAAGAATGGCTTAATTTGAAATAAGTGGAGCTGACCATTTTTATTTGAAATGTTTTGTATAATGCTGATCAAAAATTGGTTCCTGAATAATATGATGCATTTACTTGGAAAAAGTTAGCATAGTCTTCCACTACAATAAGAAAAACAAGAATGAAAAAATTACAGGATTAACACTTGAGGTACTGAAGCCACAAGATACAGTGCTCATGAAGGATTTTACCCACATTCATATAAAGACAGCAAAGACAGCCAAATGTATCATCAGTTAAATTACTAAATTAGGGAGAGAAATAATTTACGTTAAAAGAAATAAAGACTCTGGCAAAACAAGAAGTCCCCACAGTCTATACACACCCCAGTTAAACAAATCATTTAAACCCATCAATGTCAATGGCACTACTTGAATGCTCAGAATCAAGTATGAGGCTAAGTATGTTGGTGAACTGAGGCCTTCTGCAATGAGACTATCATAATAATTGTGAAATTTGATCCTAATGGGCTTTAAATGAAAATAGGAACAAAATGTTCTCCAAATCTTCTGGCCTGCTAAAGAATCACATAACTGCTTCAACAAAGGAAAGTACCCTTCTTCAGCAAATCTATTAAGCATGGACTTAAGACTTTTGCTGATCAGGGATGGTCTTTAGCACATAGTTCAGTGCTTCTCTGAATCGGTCCTTTATACAATCATTCTGTTCTGGTTTATCTTTCCATGATTTTGTGAATTTCAGTTGACATCTGTGGTAATTAAAGAACCTTAATTGATTGCAGTATCAGTTTGACTGAAGTATCAAAACCTTGTTCTTTGGATGTCCTTACCTTTTCAGGAATACAGGCTGCACTCTTGTGACACCATAAATTAGTTATCAAACTCATCTGGCCCTACAAGGCAAATGAACAGGGCCTGACCAGTCTGCAGGCCAGATCAGGCCCACGGATTCCACTTCCCTGAATACCAGATCCAATACCCACTGCATCCATTCCAACCAGTCCAGTCATGTACTGCATGTGGTACCCATTCCAGTCACTCTGGGGTGGGTGCTGAGTGCAGCACAGGTCCTGAACTGGTTGCTGCAGGCTCCACATGCAGTGCAATTCTGGACCAGCTGGAGAAATCAGTGCAGGTGGTGGAAACAGCAGGCAGGCAGGTCTGGGAGAAGGCACCACATGTGTCCTGGGCCTTACACACAGGGGTACATACTGCATGTGGCATCTGCATGAACTCGAGATCCAGAGCTTGCACCAGGGAATGGATGATAGGGCTCTGTGACACTCCTTCCATAAATTAAAAGGCACTATCTAAAACCCTAATCCTGCTGTCATTGGAGTCAGCAGAACTCCCAGTGCAATTGGGAAAAGACCAGACATGCACATGTGAGTTACTACAGAACTACTAGCTAATTTGTGGTACCCTTTTACCATGCTGTAACTTACTCATGTGCCCACACTCTGATGTAAAGTTACCCCAGCTACATACCAATTCCACCAACTGACATTAGCAGCATAGGGATGGTAAAGGGACTACCCAACTTTAAGAATTAATCCCATTGCACTGATATGATTCTACTGGGACCTATTATATGAGTATTATGGCTAGAATTTCTCATCAGAGTAACACACAAGTACTCACTAGGCTATGAACACTGTTGTTAAAATGTTTAATTAAAAGCTGTTTAAAACATGCTAATACCAACTGTAGATAGGGTTCCAAGCATTTTAGTGATGATTAAAGAATATTTAATTTAAAGCACCCATTTTGTTTATCTAGACAGGGCAAAAACAGCCATTATATACCAAAGAATATTTGCCTTGATGTTTATTATGATTTTTATATGGATTGTTTGTGTATTTGTATCTTTTCTTGTTTCCATGCTATTTCTTTATGTCCTTGTCTGTTGTCGGGATATTTGACTTTTGCTTTGATAATAATAATTATACTCTGAACTAATACAGCACCTTTCATCCAAGAATCCCAGGGCTCTTAAATATGCATTCCTGAATTAAACCTCACAAGGCATTCATCAAATAAACTCTTCAGGCAAGAACTGTGTCTTTTATTTTTGAGAGCAAATTGATAGTGCTACTGGAATCAAGTAGTAAATCATAATATCATATCATATCCCAATATTTGTGGGGAAATTGACACAAGTCAGTTAAATGACTTAAGGCAGGGGTGCTTATTTCTTGGCCTGTAGGTGTAAGGCCTGATCTGGCTCTGCACTATGTATCTGCTCGTGAGGCCATAACCATAACTTAAGGTAAGAAAAGGAGGTGAACTGAGAAGATGATAACTGATCACAGGTCTCCTGAGTCCCCCTTTCTTTAGGGAAAAGACACTTTCCTTCCTAAGGCTTGACCTGCACTAGACATTTTGCTAAGTCGTCTTTTGTCATGAGAAATTTGCATGCATCCAGACAAATTTGATATAAGGTGACAGGCCCCAAGCTCTGACTGCTACAGTTACAATTTAGTTATCTATATACAAGCTGCTTTGATGCATTGGAATTCCAGCAAGTCTGGTGGAATGGGGAAATTACTACGCTCCAGCAGCCTCCTGCGTCGCATGTATCAGCATCCCCACACTTAAAAATGGTGGTGGGGGCACTTTAACTAAAGTTTGTTAAACAAGCTTTAGTTCAAGCACCCCCCTTCCATTTTGAAGTGCAGGGATGCTGATACATGAGATGCTGTGGCACTTTAATTAGAGTGGCTCTCAAAGACGCTTTTAAAGCACCGTCCCCACATGTGAAGTGCCCCCTGGAGTCTGAAGATAAGATTCAAACTGGTCAGTTAGGTACCTAAGTAAGTGCCTAGTTTATGAGGTAACTGATAAAGGAATATAAACCAAGACATATGATAGGTACGAGAAACACTGTTGGCAAAAATGGAGGATTTCTAAACATCTAAAAAAAATGTAATTGATTTTTGACCCTTTGCAGGATTTCTAAGCATAATAGCTCTGGGTTTTTTTCTTCCCCATGACAGCAAGAAATCACTCTAAAATATTAACAAGGATATAAGAGTGCAGGCCAGGATGTAGAAAAACAGGTTAAAGAATATTTCAACAAAATTGATATGTTCAAGTTGGCAGAGCCTGATGAAATTGATTCTATGGTGCTTAAGAAACTAACTGAAATAACCTCTGAACTATTAATGAGTATCATTGAACACTTTTGGAGCACAAAGTAGGTCACAGAGGACCAAAAAAGAGCAAACATACTGCCTAACTTTCCAAGTGGGAAAGGAGGAATGAGAGAATTATGGATTAGTCAACCTAATATTAATCTTTGAAAAGATTGAGAAAAAAAATTAAGAAAAAATCAATTTATATCAAACAGAGGAAAATAAAGTTACTACAAAGAGCCAGCATGGATTTGTAAAGAGCAAATCACATGAAATCAGTCTAAATTACTTCTTTGACATGATAATTGACCTGTGGATAAGAGGGAAGCAGTCCATATTATATACTTTGATTTTCTATGCTCAGCAGGTATACCGTGTCCTGTTTGGCTCACCACACTTTAGAAAAACAGATAAACTGAAAAAAGTCCAGAAGGTAGGAAGAAAAAAGGAAGATCTAGATAATATGGCCCATGAGAAATTATTGAAGGAATTGTTCAGTGTAGAAAAGAGATGACTAGGACAGACAGGGCAAGGGAAAGGCAAAGGCAGAAGGAGAGCCATAATAGCTTTTCAATGTATAAAATATCTCTATATAGTGGTTATCAATTATTCTTTGTGTCCACTGGGGGAAGAAGAAGAAGAAGAAATAAGCTTAATTTGCAGAAAATATGTTTATAATAGATTTTAGGAAATACTTTCTAAAGCACTTTCTCTGTTAGGGCAATGAAACACTGAAACAGTCTAAGTAGATTGTGGAATCTCTTTCACTGGAGATTTTAAAGAAAAGGTTAGACAAAGACCTGTTTGGGATGGCCTTGGGATACTAGATCCTGCAACAATGCATGGGGTTACACTAGGCAATCACTTTTGGTCCTTTCCAGCCCCACATTTCTATGACCATCCTAGATCTACAGCACTATTCAATCCTACCACTTGAAATTCATTTCTGAGGCCCAGAATGTTGCTCCACAACATTCAGCTAGTCAACAAATGCGCACAACAGCTTGCTACTTTTATTGATGCCAATGGGATATGGATGGCCAGTACCCATGAAGTTAGATCTTATTTTATTTAGAATGTATGTATGGAATAAAAGCCATATTGCTTACTTGCTAAATCTAGCAAGCTGAAGAAAAAGAAATAAGAAATCTCAGCGTAATACTATGGCAATATCAAGTGCACTGAGAAAGTAAGAACACTGAAAAACATGGCGCCATTCCAGTTAAATGGAGAAATGAAAGGGCAAATATCATTTTTAATGCAATTTCTACCTACTGTTGACTGGAACTGAACTGAGGAAAATAAAGAATGATCTGGATCATTTGTGAGATAAACAGTGTGCAGAGTTAAGGCCCATAAAAAGTGTCCATATATATACAGGAATATTAAGTTAAATTAACTTTTAAAAGAGGGTTAGTTAAATTTCATTAAAATGCCATGCAACCTTAATTCAATTTATCTTAGATTACTCTCGATGTGAACTAAACTAAATCAAATTAAGGCCACTTGAATTCCAAATAAGTGTGTCTACATAGAGGCTTTGTGCAGTTTAGACCTCTTTAAAGTCACATCTTTTGTTAATTCAGATTAATTTTCTTGAGTGATCCTTTGTAGACAATCCCCGAGTGACACCTAAATCCAGGAAGACGGTCCCAGACATTGCAATTATGCTGGATAATGGCAGAGCTCTAATTCAATGGGACAGAAAGAAAATAGGTTAGTACATAATTCTAAACAACTATTTGTATTGTTATTATTATAAATTAATTTTCTAGTGAATATATCCAGAATATCAGTGCCATTCTCTTAAATTTGTCTACAGAATGTGGCTCTCCTATTAGTTTTCTTCTTGTTTCTCACCAGAATATGTTTGTATTAATACTGAGTTATAATACAAAAGTCTGCAACACAATTTCAGAGTTCAGAGATAATGGGGTTTTTAAAGCTGCATGCTTAGAGAGGATGGAATCCTGGCCTCATTAAAGTTAGTGACAATGTTCTCATTAACTTTATTGATTTTAGTTGGGCAAGGATCTTACTCAAAATAACTTGATGCTGACAGAAGAGAAAACTTTACCTGTAGACAAATCAGTTTAATTTAAAAAGCTACTTAAAATGGTTGCTACTGGGTTTGATAGGAAGTATGATATGGATGGATGGATTGAAAGAGATGCTTTTATATTTTAGGTTTTCTTTCTTCTGTTCAGTATTTACATTCTATAGGAAATAAATGCAGCCAAGATGCTTAGCATTGTTTAGACATTTATAAATATTAAGACTTAAAAAATGAAAATGTGCTAACAAAGTTCAAAGGAACAAGACTGATTTGAGATGATTCAAGACCTAAATGACAGTAATTTTCTTGCCTCCCATTTTTCTCTTAATCATAGCCTGAATTTCAGATCCAAAATAGGTAGGAAGGTAGTTACATTTCTTCTGCTAGAAGCTTGTTTTAAATGACTTTGAAGTAAATGATTGAAGTAAGGGACATTGACTTGAGTGGGTGTTGGACCAGGTCTTTAGTTTCTATAGAAACTCAGGTTAGATTCAGATTAACTTCCAAACAACATCTTTGCCAAAAAAGCTTTCTCAGGATGAGTAAATATCAGTAGCATAACTACTGATGCAGAGATGCCCTCTGGTAAAGATGTAAGAATGTCAGCATTGCCCCACTCCCTTCTAATCCTGTTGTTTGTATTGTGCTAAGTGCTCAATATTGTTGTTCTTAACAGACTACCTGAGAGGTTAACCTCAAGCGCTATCCAGATGTGTCCCAGTATTTGCTGCCAACAGGTTGTTCCCTGCTTTTTTTACACTCTGTGGTATCCCTCTGCCCACAGCTATATTCCAGTTTACACTTGGGTCCAGAGCATTTTTCAGGACCGCAGTCTTAATTCCAAGCAAAAAATTAATCCCAGGTGTTCTCAGTTTGCCTGTCAGACTACATGTGACAGTAATTTAGCACAAAAGGAATGGATGGCTTCACAGTTGATGTGGAGAGAGCCTCAGTTGGTTGTGTTACACTCTAATAGGGTTTCTGTTAAAACTCTGAAAGGGACTTAACCATCTAGGGGTGGGGCTAAAAAAATTGTTGCTTCATCCATAAGGGGTTTACTCTAATCTGGGAATTTAGTTTAGGCTAAAACCACAGAATATTATTCTGCCTAGAAATTAGTTTATGTTTAAGAAACTTACTTTTGTCTGGAGATCAGGGAGATTTTAGTAAGGACAATTAAAATATGTCTCTCTTTCAGGAGCTAAGTCTTTAATTATGAGGTCCTAATTATTTAAATGATAACACCAATAGTGTAACTAGAGTGGGGTGATGGGGGCAGCGGCCCTGGGTGTTGTCTTGTGGGGGAGGGGGACCATGCAATCCTTCTGGCAGCACAGTAGAAGCCTGAAGTTAATGCTGCCCCCATAAATCCTGCTGTCTTGGGTGACTAGCTCTCTTGTTTCACTTCTGTATCATACCTGCTATGGGATTCTAAAACAAATCATGTATACTCCTTTAATGGACTCCTTCCTCCATGGTATAGATGAGCCTACACAATGTAACTTAAGTGTGATAACACCCTAGTGTTCTGTCTTTTCCAACAAGTCCTATTGACCACCATTTTCCAAATGGTAGTTGCATAGGTACACTGCACTGCATCTTCTTCAGTAGCCCAAAGGCCACAAAGATTTCTACATTTCCTTAGAAATCGATCCTACACATCACATCTACATACCAATTTTTCTGCCTTTCTCCTAGTATTCCTTTTCAAATTACTGTAAACTTTGTACCTGCACAATAGGCTTTTAAATCATGTGACTCCACCTCTACCTTTCTATCTGCACTAATCAACAATAACCCATTTTTCAGCAGCAATCAGGCCAAAAATAGACGTTGCACTTGGACCAGAACCATTTGTGTCTGTGTTTGTCCTGGAACAGAAGAGTCCCTGGATTGGTAAGTACACACATTGCCATAGGCAGATCTAGGATTTTGAAAGGAAGGGTGCAGATGATATGGTGCATCATGACATATAACACTATGATTTTTTTCTGAAGTTAAAGAGAAACTAGAATTTTTATGAATATGCTAGGGGCCCAGCACTATATTATTCATTTTTTAAATCAAAGGGAAAAAAATTCTTGGAGCACACTCTGGTTTGCTAGATTATACATGAAATTTTAAAACTGTATTAGGCAAAAATAGTCAAACACTATTCTTTTATTAGTTAGCTAATTATTATAGTTAAACGTACAACTCTTATTCAGGTTTATGAAGCAAAATCTATCCTTCGCAAGAATCTTGACAGCACATCCAACACTTCAATGTCAGTCATTGCCATACCTGGATTAATGTTTACCTGAGTTAATATATCCACATCTGAGTTAATGTTTTCAACTAGAACTAAAAACAGTCTGAAGGGCTATGAGATAGAAGACAGACATTACCAAAAATGGCTAAAAGATAATAAAATTGCACAAGAAAGGATATCTTAAATGATGGAACATCAAGACTGTGCCCGCCGGGTCTCGAGGAGGCACTCACGTGCCGCCTTGGCACATGCTCCTAATAGTGGCTGCTACGTAGGCTCCAGTGGTCTCAGAAAGATCTCATGATCTTATCAAGAGAAGACCAGAGACTCTCCTGCCATGACTTTGATTTTTCTTTCAGTAGTGGGCTCCCCTCTCATGATCCCACTTAGGTCAGCTAACCCCCTGATGGGCATCCGTGGGGCTCCGCCTTCTCTACACCCCAGCCATGAGTCAGCCTTCAGGATGGTCTGTTAGCATTGGTGTGGCCCGTCCTCTGGTGATGACTTTCCCTGCTCTCTCCATCAGCTGGGCTGCCATTGACTCCAACCAGTTGCTGTTTCTGCTTTGGGACGTTTGGGCTGTCCCTGCTTTTCCGCTGGGTCTTTGGGCTCTAGCCCAGCTGCCTGTGGGGTCTCCTGGCCACTCCTCCCTTAGAGTGCTGACTTCAGACCTGACCCTCACCTCAGGGTCTTTTCAGACAGTCCCCAGTGGCAACAAAAAAAAGAAAGAAGAAATTAACAGAAGAATGTGGTGGGGGGGGAGGGGGCAGGGCTGTGACCCATCCCCACTCACTGTCTCGGTACCAGTGGTCCCAGGTTTCCCTGAACATCGTCTAGGCTCCTTTCTTCACTCACAGACCTCTCCAGTGGGTCCGCCTCCAGGTCCCTTGATGATCGCTAGCACTGCCTGTGTCCAGTGTGGGAAGCACCTCCATCCTCCACTCCCTGTGGTGCTCCCCTGGCATTCTTCCCAGTGCCAGCTTTTATCCTGGCCAGGTGGCATCCCAGGGTGATGTCACCTGCTCATACTGGCGCCAGCCGAGAATAAGCACAGGTCATGAACCACGTGGATGCTTTGTGCTGGCATGGCTCATCCACCTCTCCCTGGACTGAAATCAGTAAGTTTGCCCTGGTTTCAGGGCTCTTCTTGTAGGGGCAGGCTGTCCCCATCCTGAGTCCTACCATGGAAAGAGTCTCTTGTCTTCCAGTGACTGTTCCCCTGGGACAAAGACCATTAAAAAAGAGAAAGGGTCATTTACATTTGTAAATTTGAGAGATTAGTAGTAATCAGATAGATAATAATTAACCATGAAGTCTGCTGACTCAGTCAGCACTGTCTGAATAGAGATACCTCTGCTTCTTCCAGACAGGTGGTTTTGAAGTTTGGGTGGAGTAGGAATCAAAGGGTGGGAGCGGCAACTGTACCACTGCACACCCAACATCCACCCTTGTACATTGCCCTTCTAGTTGTGTTTTAGTGAGTGGCTGAATCCACTATGGTTTTTCTGCCATTGATTCAATGATGCAGTCCCACAACAACATTCAGATACACTTTATGATGTCCCAGGACAAGCTGCTTGCATTTCTTATCCTATGGACTTTTTAGAGTTTGCCCTGGGACAACAGACATTGATATCTGAAGTACTGCACTTTGTCTCAGGAGCAAATCATTTCTCCTGGGACAAATATGACATCTGTTCATAGCCCAGTATTGTCATTATAAGCCCAGTGTTTAGCAGCAATCAAAAAGGCAAATAGAATGTAAGGAATTATTAAGAAGGAAATTGAAAACAAAAGGAAAATGTCACTATGTAACTATGTTATTCCAAGGTGCTCACTTCCACCCCACTTCTAAAAGAATATGGTAGCAGTAGAAAAGACACAGAGGAGGGAAACAAGGATGATTAGAGTTTCCATGTCAGGGAAGACTAAATAGGCTAAGGCTTTTCAGTTCAGAGAAAAGACAACTGAGGGAGGGATATGATAGAGGTCTATAAAGTAATGAATGGCATGGAGAAAGTAAACAGGAATTTACTGCTTACCAGATTTCATAGTACTAGAACTAAGGGGCATACAAAGACCTATTAGGAAGTACGTTAACCCTCATCTATTATCATAAAACCATAACCATTGTTGTTCTCATGGGGTAACTTGTTTCATTCATGCTTCCAGAAGGTTCTACTGGGGTGAATTGTGGCAATTTGTAATTTAGGGCACTCATACCAGACTTGATGGACTTAGACATATTATGTGTATCCACCATTCTTTGTTTTATTTGTTCATTGATCAACTGTTCTCCAAGCTCCTGCAAAAAGAAGCACCATCTTCTTAAATGAGATCTTTGCTTTCAGTTTGTGTTATGACCTAGCCAAATGACAAGGCTGGCAATGGCAGCCACATCCAGCATAATGAAAAATAGTGTGATTGGCCACCTGTTGATTTTCCATCTGCAGGTGGTCATACGGACTAAGTGGTCAAGGTTATCCACTCCACTCTTGTTTTTATTGTAGTCATGGATGATGTCCGGCTTTCTTTGCTCTCCACCCACTGACAGGTCATGATGCATGCTTGACAGCAACAGCATAACTTTGGACTTCTTTGGAACATAGGAAACTAAGGTGAGTTCCTCATCAAAAGCAAAAATGGATGAAAAAGTTTCCCTTCTTTGATTTGCTTGCATTTTGTTTGGGATATCGGCCTTGTTTTTCCGAATCGTACTCACATAGGTCAAGTCCTGCAGTAGCAGTCTTTCCGCCAGGTCAGTACTTGTGAAGAAACTGAAACCCACAATATTCTTTCGTGTCTTGTATCAGGGATGAACCAGTTTTTCAATGGCTTGGGTACCAAGACTACATTGGTGTGGAGCTTCTGGTTGCTTGCCAGGCAGATGTTTCCAGACAGGGGGAATGATGTTGCTGCATCACAGCACCACCACATTTTCAAGCCATGTTTGACAGGCTTGCTGGGCATATACTGTCTGAAGGGACAGTGACCCCTGAACACAATGAGCTGCTTATCAACCGTTAGATGTATTCCTGGACTATACCATTTCCTGAGCTGCTCCACAAATTGTGTCCAAATATCTCTGAAGGCAGCAAGCTTGTCCATAGCTCTCCTTTCCTCATGTGTCAGTTTGTTGTCAAATCTCAGATAGTTGGTGATTTGATGGAATTGTTTTAAACTCATGGTGGCATGGAAGCAAGGATGCCTGGTACATTGCTCCCACAATTCCTCCAGTGCCTCGTGACCACCATGATATAGACCACTCAGCACTAGGAGGCGAATGTAGGCTTTCAGCTCTGTTTCATCCAGCTTTCTCCACTCCTTTCTATTTTCAGGATGGCTATCATTCCACTCCCTGAATCTTCTTTCTGACTCTCTGTTTGTTTCTCTTATGATAACAGTCCAGATATTTTGTGAGAGAAACAGGTGGAACCTTTCCACCACTGTGTTTTTATTACTTCATCTTGTTGGCCCAGCACTTTCATTGACTATGTCCTTGGCTGTTCTCTGATGATGTATTAGCTATTGACTTTTTTCCTATACTGCCATTCCTTCCTCTAAAGGTGTCATCATCTGCAATGTTTTCTGGGGGTGGTGGCAGTGGTTCTGCTCCACATCCTCCTGTAGCTCTCCTTGGTTTTTCACAGCAGCCCTGGGCTGGTCCTCTTCCCTTTCCCACTGGCAATGTTGGCATCACTTCTGCTTGTGGTACCAACTCCTCCTCATCTGAGCTGGATGAAGCTTCCATAGACACATGGTCTTCTTGTTCTAAACAATCTCCCATGTCTGGAACAAAGTCAGCATCCTCACTGCCTTGGGATAACATTTCATCAGTGGATCTGTTGCTGTCATCCACAGTTACCTGTGAGAGACAGGCTTCAGCACTGAATATGCACTGCCATATCATCCCGGACTTCAGAAAAAAAAGAAAAAAATGATTAATGCTGAATGCATATAAATAACAATCAAAGACAAGCCTGTCCACCTATGCTGTCACAGAAGCAATTCCACCCTGCCCTATGGCAGTGAAGGTAGCAAACTTTCCTCCTGGGCAAAGAAGCCAGAGAACAGCATCCACTCTTTGCAGGCAAGCTAAATGTGGGTGAATTCTATTTGGAAACCAAACATGCAGCGGCTTATCGAGAGCAGGTAAAAGGGGCATGGGGAGTGGTAAATTGGCTTAGTGGTTGCACCCAGAGAGGAGTAGTAGATGCATCGGTACTGACCTGGAAGTATCTGGGTAGTGGGGTCCTGCAGGGTTCGGTCCTTGGACCTGTACTCTTCAATATCTTCATCAGTGACTTGGATGTGGGTGTGAAGTGTACTCTCCCCAAGTTTGCAGACAATACTAAATTGTGGGGTGAAGTGCACACTCCAGAGGGTAAGGAACGATTGCAGGAAGACCTGGACAGGTTAGAAAAGTGGGCAGTACACAATAGGATGCAGTACAACAAGGACAAGTGCAGAGTGCTGCACCTAGGGTGCAAAAATATCCAGCACACCTACTGCCTGGGAAGTAACCCTCTCAGCAGCACAGAAGTGGAAAGGGAACTCTGAGTCATAGTGGACTCCAAGATGAACGTGAGTCATCAGTGTGACAAAATCATCAGCGAAGTAACTGCACTTTATCATGCATCAGCATATGCATGATAAATAGATCCAAGGATGTGATACTTCCCCTCTGCGGCATTCATCAGACTGCAGTTGGAGTACTGTGTCCAGTTTTGGGTGCCGCACTTCAAGAAGGATATTGATAGACTCAAGAGGGTCCAGAGGAAGGGCTCATATAGTGGGCAAGCCCTATGAGGGGAGACTGAGGGACATGGACCCCTTCAGCCTCCACAAGAGAAGGGTAAGAGGTGATCTTGTGGCCACCTACAAATTCATTAGGGAGACACAGCAAGGGATCGGAGATGCTCTGTTCATCAGGGCACCTCTTCGGGTAACAAGGAACAATGGTCACAAACTGACAAAGAGCAGATTGAGGCTAGATATCAGGAAAAACTTCTTCATGGTAAGGGTGGCCAGAGTTTGGAATGGCCTTCCAAGGGAGGTGGTGCTCTCCCCTACCTTGTGGGTCTTTAAGAGAAGGCTGGATAGGCATCTGGCTGGGGCCATCTGACCCCAGCACTCTTTCCTGCCTAGGCAGGGGGTCAGACTCAATGATCCGTTGAGGTCCCTTCCGACCCTAGCATCTATGAATCTATGAATAATACTGTTGTAGATGATTGTAGAAATGGTGTAAATACCTCTATTTATGAATCCCATTTTGATATAATTCTGGCAAACAATGCATCTACCACTATATATATATATATATATATATATTAGATCAACAATGTCTTTGTATAAGTACATGGTGCAATTCCGTCATACTGAATCATTAATATAGAGTTATCATAACATGGGAAAGCAGTACCTTTTGTGCTTGTCATGTGTCACATATTCATGCATGTGACGTGGACATGTCTGTCCCAACAACTTATAATTTTTTTCCATTGTAGAGAATTTTACCATTTATGATGAATTAATGCCAACACATATAGGTATGAACCTAGCGCTTTTAAAAAGCATGATTCTGCATGATGGAGTCAAAGAATTACTTCAAGCCAATGTTAAAAAGGCAGAACGAATGTATATTGCAGTCATACAAAATAATACCAAGATTGTAAAAATTCTGGACAGAGTAGCAAAGACTGCTCACTAACAGTGGTGGGAAACATGGGAGGGTCTCCTATGGCTACAGGAGTGTGGAACTTCCTGCTCCACCCCATCATCTTGGTTATGATTGGACAAGTATGCTTGGGAATCGTGAGTATGAGGATATTGTGGTGGATGTGCAGAATGAAGAAAAGATTGGTATATGTGTACAGAACAGTAAGAGTGGAAGATCGAATGAGGAGTAAATTGAATGAAGAATTTTTACAGAGCAAAGATATGGATGACGATTATGTGCCGAGGTATAGAGAAATGAATGACAATGTCTAACTGGTTAGATGAATAGTTAAAATTATTTAAAGGTTAATGTCGAGCCAATAAGTGTCCATAGTCCCGAAGGAGAAGTCCCTCTCCAAAATGAGGCACAAGGTTGCCATGATGAATGGACATAGCAATGACCAAAGAGACATCTGAAACTATGACCCCAACCCCTTGTGTTACGCGTGGTGATACCTTAAGATGGTGATCCATAGAAGATATTGAGGAAGGGACTGTAATGGTGGAAATCAGGGCTTGGCTCATATAGTTCTGTGTTATAATTGAGGAAGCAGGTCATCTGATGACCCACATGTGAACTTATGCGCACACTTTGACGTGATCCACCTCAACCCCCACCTTTCCTAAGGTGGCGAGTGCAGAAAAGTGCTGTGAGCAGAGCTCTGCAGTGCCATGGGCAAAAGCCCTTTAAAAGACCCTGAGAGGGCAGAGCTCTGTGTGTGTGAGACACATGTCTGAGGCATGAACATGTGACTGGAGCTGTTTTGAGGGAAAGAGAGAGACTGAGAGAGATTGTGTGTCTGTGAGAGACTGGGGGACTGAGAGTAAACTGGATTGAAGTGTCTGAGGACAGAATGCCCAGAGAGTGGAAAGGGGTGAGAGAACTCAGATGTGAGCGGGTCCAGAGCGTGAAGTGGCCACGCCAGACAAGAAAGCTGATATTTTTAACAGTTTCTTTGCCTCTGTTTTCTTGAACAGGGACCGGGACATCCCACCTACCAGAGGTAGGGACAATCTTGGGGATAGCTCTGTCAGGTCTTCAGTCAGTGCAGGTGTAGTTCGGGATCTTCTGGAAGGGCTGGACATTTTTAAATCTGCAGGTCCAGATGCCCTCCACCCAAGGGTGTTGAGGGAGCTGACAGGGGTCATTGCAGAGCTCTTGGCCCAGCTGTATGAGCATTCGTGGTCATCTGGCCAGGTGCCAGGGGTTTGGAAACTGGCTAATGTGGTCCCAATTTTCAAGAAAGGGAGGAAGGAGGACCCAAGTAACTATAGGCCTGTAAGCCTCACCTCGGTGCTCGGGAAGATATTGGAGACAATCATCAAGGAGTACATCTGTGGGGGGCCCGCAGGGAAGATCATGCTCAGGGACAATCAGCATGGGTTCATCAAAGGCAGGTCCTGCCTGACCAACCTGATTGCCTTTTATGACTAAGTAACTAAATCCTTGGATGATGGTGTTGCCGTGGACATAGTCTTTCTAGACTTTAAGATGTTCTTTGACATTGTCTCTCACCCCATCCTCATCAATAACTTAAGCAACTGTGGCATTGATGCCTGCACAGTTGGATGGGTAAAAAATTGGCTGATGGGCACACCCAGAGAGTAGTGGTGGACGGGTTGTATTCAACCTCAACATTCATTCCTGCCTGTGTCGGGGGGTCTGGTCCCTCCTGACCCTAGCTGCTATGAAACTATGAAACTATGATGTGCAGGACACCTGCAGCCTGAGGGACTCCTGGCCAGGGAATACATTGCCCTGAAATCACGTGGCCTCAACGTATCTTCAGCTTGAAACAGGCAGGAGTTGTCTCCCTGAGCTTTTCCCCTCAGGTGTGCTGCAGCACTTTAGCTGTGGCTCGCCTGTTTCTCTGTAAGTATACCCTTTTCCCAAAGCAAGGTGGTGTGGGGTACTTACTTATAGCTTCCAAGGAAGAGATCTGTGATAGAAGATCTCTGGACCTGTCAAATAAAACTCTTCTCCTATTAATACTGTTTCCCCTTTTGGGGATTTTAGGATTGTTTAGGATTTTTATGCGGTCATTGTTGTTTATTGCTTCTTTGGTGTTGTTTCATTAAGTGTTTAATTGTTCCACTTGTTATTAATAATTAGAGTGTTTTAAGTGTTTAATGTGCACTTAATAAACTAGTTGTTTGTCTGAGGTCAGTTCTCTTAGTTATTTATTTAATACACATGGTGATTAAATACACTTCGGGCAAAGAACCACCCCACCTTTCAGAGGGTTAATTGACAGAGAGCCTCTGTTTGGGTGGACTTGAATAATTAGAGATTAAATTGATAATTAACCTCCAACAATGAGTCTAGCTCACAGACACAAAGTCCCAGAAACCTTGGATACATTAAATGGCCCATAAAGAAGCAGAGAGTGTTTCTCCGTGGTCATGTCTTAAAGCCAATTTTTAATAATCCTGCTCACTTGAATAATAGTTTTGAACCATGTGTACTTCATAGAAAGTTGGTTCAGACAGTCTGTTAAAGAGTTTGAGGTATGCCGCTGGGAATCCCATAGATATATGTAGGGCAGCTAGCTTTTTTGCCACATTGTATTTTTATTAGTTGCAATTGTTCAGTTGTTGCTTTTCCTGGCTATATGAATAGTAATATCCAATGGTCTTGCTAACTTTAATGTAGTGTTCCCTTCCTACAGCAACCCCTCAAACAAAGTCATTCTCCTGAAGCCCTAGTGAGTGGAGACAGTCTGGTTGTCCCATTTGCCAGGTCATGCCTCAGAAAAGATGGCACCAAGTACAAGGTACTATGTTAATATTCCATCAGTTCTTTGTTAATTGCCTAATCAGCTGGAACCCTAACATTACCAGCCAATCAGAGGCATTGTGTGTTTGCAGGGCAGGCAAGGCAGTGGAGCAGGGATCCCCAGGCCCAGAAAAATGCACTGTTTACCAAGAAATTGTTTGAACATTTTAAAAGGCAGTGAGTATTTTCACTCACAGCAATTACACTTCCAAGTGTGTATTTTCTAAAGCAGGGAGGTTTGGTTTTTTTAAGTTTATCACAAAGTCCTTCAGTGACATGCAAGTTTTTGAAATGTAGTAACTCTTAAATCTGAAATTGGGGTAATTTTCCCTTGATTTTAAGGGGGGTAGGATTGGGTCTTTGTCCTGTACTGTTTACTCTATAATGTCTAGCCTGCCCTTGTTTTGCCTCCTTGTAATGAATTAGAGAAATTGCCTGAGTTGGTGCATTATTAAGAGCAGTCACAAGTATGCAAAAATTCTATAGTTTGGGGGAAGAGGGAGAGAGAAAACAGCACATTCAGGGGGGAATGAAGCCAACTGAGGCTTATGAGGTGCAGCTGCTGAGCTCTATACACCTGTGTGTAAATTAGGAAGCAAAAACTTGACTAAAATATTTTAATAGCACTCTACTTTCTTACTCCTATTGAAGGCTTTTGTGGGGAACAAGAACTAAAAAGTAAACTGTATTTCTTGTTTTCCGTACCTGCAATTCAAAATATCTACTCTTGCCATCCTGCATTCTCCAAAGTGATTTCAGATGCATCTGATGCAGTAACCAGCTGCTTACGCTCAAAAATATTTTGTAACGTCCTGAATCAAAGTGTCTTGTTCAAACCAAGTTTATATTTGCTTGAGACTTAGGTTCGTTCTCAGCTCTGAACCAAAAACTCTCCAAACTTGCCTAGTTCATTCAAAAATCACTTTCACATACAGAAGGGACCCCTCCCCCTGCCACAGAACCCAAGCATCCAACACACGCATAAACACACACATGCACAGAACTGGTGCAGAGCATGCTGAGTGGGCATGTGGACGGCTTGTGGCCATGAGAGCACATGCTAAGACAAACTGTTGCTAAGACAAACTGTTGCATGGTCCAGGTGGGTGACCATGATGTGCCTGCCAGCCAATCAGGGAGACTCAGTCATTCAGCTCCTCTTGAAAGTTTTCACAGTCCAGGGAACCTGAGGGGCCTGCTGGAAGGTGTACAAGAGCCCTCTCTACCTGTTGCACTCAGGCTCTGAGCCTCTCCCCACACAAGAGCCAACATGTGTTCTTCTTCCTTGTGGCCTAAGCAGGGGTGCTTAGAGTAAAGCTCAAAAGTTAAAGTGCTTCCCCTACCAGCTACTTGAATGCCTGTACTTAGCGATATTCTCTGATCCAGTATGGGATTTTATGTTCTTAACACTAAGTTTTCTGTCTTTCCCTTGGTTAGGAAGGTGGTATAAGCTAGATTTTAAATGTATTTAGGCAGCCAAAAATGCAGATGCGTACACAGTGGGATTTTCAAGACTGAACAGTCATCTAACTTGTATTGATTTCTTTAGGAATTGTGGCCCCACGTATTCTCAAGAATCTCAATATGTACCTTTCTACATCTTGATACCTATAAAAACCCATCACTTGGCTGTTTATAATCATCATTATTACATTACTACATACCTACCAAGGATTGTTATGTTTCATGTTCCTTAATGCCATCAATGGAAATCTTTATATTTTTACTCTTCTTATCATGTGTTTAAAATCAGATAATTCAGATACTTCTGATAAAGGTTTGGATAAGCATCAAAAACTTCTGGGATCAAATCTAAATTGAAGCCAAAGCCAGATTTGTAAGACTGACCATCATATAGCTCTGTATTACCTAGTTTTGCATAATGATCTATTCTTTGAATCCTGCTTCTGCACACGCATTTTTAAATCTTCATATTAAGCTGCCAACCTGTTGGTCTTGAAGTTAAGCAGTGGGATTTTTTACTTCTTGGTGATCTCATTCATCTTAAGTATGTAAAGTTTCCACTGAACTTTAAAAGCAAACAACATCTGATGCAATCATATTGTGCAAGGTTTTTGGCTGTGGTCATCAGTATAGGAGTCTGTAGTTGATCAGTTCTGTAACTACCTTTAACAGCAAATTTTCAAGAGTATTTCATTTGGTATGGAATAACTCAGCCCTAGTCTATCTGTTTAAATACATTTTGTAACAAAGCTTTTTATAACAACAAGAAGAAAACATTTATTTAAAATAAAGTGTTTGGATTCTTTATTTTATACTTTATTAATGTGAAAATGCAAGCTGATGAAAACCCAACAATACTATCATTTTAATGATAAAGATGCTGTTTAAAAATATTAGATTTGTATTTGTGCATATAAGATATAAGCCCATGTTGGGAGCAGTTCATGTCTTACCAATTTTTGGGAAATTCAGGGATTGTCTCTTAGGAAGGCACAATCTCTTTTTGCTCCATTGTATAGATGAGGTTCTGCAGGTTAACTGCACTTTGGGAGATTGCCAGCTTCCCCATTAGACCATTGTGGAGGAAAAAGGGGATCTGGCCCAGATTGCTTGTTTTCCATCTTCTAGTTCAGAGCTCTCCAACTTGTAAGTGCCTGGGGGCTGCACACCCCACAGGCCACACCATCAGGGGCACAAACTGCGGAGGCTGCACTAGTGAGGGTCATAGGCCTCCCAGGCTACATGACATTGCATGTGCATGGGCAAGCAGTCTCCTACTCTGTTCACTGTGCGCAGATGTGTGGGCAGGTGCTCCTCCACTCTTTTGCACTGCATGTGGGCAGGTGCAGACATCTCCACCCACCATCCCAGTGCAGCACAATGACTCACCTCACTTGAAGCTTCTGCAGGATCCCCCCTGGCACTATGCTTCACAGGGGCTCAGGGATGCCAGCTCTTCTAGCACAGGGAGCTGCGACATGCTGCATTGCCCCATTCCACTGCAGCGGGACTGGGTGAGGCAGCAGAAGCCAAGGGAGGGGGAGCCCCAAGGCCCTGGCTGCTGCTGCAGCTGGAACAAGGTGCAGTTAACAAACAAGTGGAAACCCAGGGTCCACATGCATCCCATGGGTGGCCAGCTGAACATCCCCACTGTAGAGTCTTTGACTGCTTGTACACACGATGCCATGAACATGTACATATGACAAAAAATGTCACTTTATATGGCTTAATGGTATCACAGTGTACACATGCAAGACTTGGGAGGTTTAAATTACTTTGATCATTGCAAACTAAACTACATTCAGATGTAGCTTAGTTTTCAATGTTGCAGATTGTATTAATGTAGCTTTCAGGTTGGCCCCCCAACAGTGGGAGAGGTGGGCAGGCTCCACAGAAAAAAAGGATCAGGCTCCTCACTACTTCTGCTTGAAAGCAGGGTCCTGTGGCTGGCAGGATGGCTGGAGCTGCCCAGGAATGGGCTGTTTTGTCCTTGGGGCAGGACAGGAAGATGGCAGGAGGGCGGCTCGGTTTGCTGGCAGCTGGAGAAGGTGGTGGAGACAGTGCAAGGGGTGCTAGAAGCCTGGGCAAGCTGCTAGCTGGACACGCGCTGTCCCAGCTCAGAGGCACCTGATCCAATGATTCCCTGAGCCCACCCGGGCTTCCATCACCCTGTCCACCATCCCTGCTGCTTTCTCCAGCCTCCAGCAAACCCAACCACTGTCCTGCCACCTCCCCGCACTGTCCCAGGGGCAAGCCAGCCCATTCTCAGGCAGCCCCAGCTATCCTGCCAGCCGCAGGACCTTGCTTTCAAGCAGAAGCAGCAAGGGGCCTGAGCTTTGCTGTTGCGGCTGGGGGTTGAGCTGCTGACAGGCCGAATGGCCCCTTAGCTGCAGGGAATCCAGGTCCTTCCCTCTGTAGTGGTGCTGCCCCCCGGGGATGCCCAGGTGGGCTGCTAGCAGGCTGGGTGCTGCCCCAGCTCAGAGGCAGAACCCAGCCTGACCTTATTGTTCCCTGAGCCTGCCTGCTGTAAGTCCAACAGGCACTGCTTCCCAGGCAGGCTCAGAGAACAGTTGGATTGAGCTGAGTACTGCATCTGAGTTGGGGCAGCATCTGACCTACTAGCAGCCTGCCCAGGTGGCCCCAGGGAAGCTGCCACCATGGAGGGAAGGACCAGGCCCCCAACAGCTCAGGGACTGCTCCGCCCACCGGCAGCTCATCCCCCAGCCACGGACAGGCTCCAGCCCCCTCCCCAAAAAAGGATCGAGCCCTTTACCGCAACATGATGGAAAAATTTAAATGGTTTAGTGTCACAGAGCACTAAGGTGCCCTGCTCCTAAAGAGGGGAAACTGCTAGGGAAAGAGCCCTAGCAGTGAGTAAGGAGCCCAACTGTTGATTACCAGGGCAACTGAAGCTAGCAAGTGACCCACATGTGCCAGCAGTCAGCTGACTGAAAGGGGCAGGGCCTGGCTCCCTTATAAACCCTAGGGGCTGAGGCCAGGGGTCAGTTCCCTGCCAGCAGCCAGAGAGGAAGGATCTCTCCCTGAGCAGAGCTGAGAGGAGAGGCCTGACCGCAGGGGACCCACAGCAGTGTGGGGACCCCAGCACCAGCAAGGGTGCAGCATTTGGGGTGCACTGACCCCAGCCCCAGAGAAGGGGCAGTTGAGAAGCCCCAGAGAGGGGGCATTGGTGAGAAGCCCCAGTGCTGGTATGGTGAGCCCCAGAAAGAGAGGGGCAGCATTATTGTGAGAAGCCCCAGGAGAGGGGGCAGACCAAAAGAGACAGGGCCCAGAGAGGACAAGGGGGCCAAATTACAACAAGGCCCAGACCGAACAACATCAGTTCCATCTGCGAGGCTTGGGCCATGGTAAAGGGGTGGTTGGAGCCATGCATAGCCCATAAGGCTAGGGTGCCCCAAAACAACTGTGGTACCATCTATCTTGGAGCAGGACCTACCAGGGGTCCGGGAAGGCACGGGGTCAGAGTGTACAGCTAACCGTGACCAAGAGGGCATGAAAGGCAGCCTCCCAAATATATATTTTGTCATCAAAGACGTGGCGGGCGAGGATCGAGGGTGCCCATAAGGCTAACTTGGCATGGTAAGGGGACCTTGGGGAGATCACAGCCATCCTCCAGGACCCCACGCCATGACATTTCATCCTCAGGGTTTTATTCTATGCCCCATGTCACAGGATAGGGCCATGATCTCCTAAGGCCCCTCGACCATACCAATTTGGCCTGATGGGCACCCTCTTTTCTCGCCCACCACGTCTTGATGTATTTTGTAATATAAGAAGGCTGCCTTCACGTCCTGTTGGCCATAGTCCTGATGGATTTCCTTGAACCCCGTGGGTTCTGGGCCCCCTATGGGTCCTGTTTCAAACTAGATGTCCCAGGGACACCCCAGCCTTATGGGCAATATGTGGGGCTCCAAACCATCCCTATACCACACCCCAAGCCTCACAGATGGTACTGTCATTGTCTTGCCTAGGCCTCTTTATAATTTGGCCCCTTGTCCTCAGCGGGCTCTCTGCAGCCCTCTCTCTGTTCCCCGTAGCACTGGGCTCTCCACAGCCCTGTCACTTGCCTCTGTCTCTGTACCCCAAATTCTGCACCCTCTCTGGCACTGGGGTCCCCACGCTGCAGTGGGCCCCCAACGAGGCCGCCTCCTTCCCCTAGTAGCCTCATCAAAACCACTGGTGTTATAAAACAACCAAACATAAGCCCCTGGGTTATAATATAGCATAAGCTACGTAAAGTATGCTCGGCCTCTTTATGTTACCCAGAGCAGAACTTAGTCAGGCCTCTTCCCTTCACTTACTCTAGGAGGGCTCCCTCTCCCTTGGCTGCCAACAGAGAACTGAACTCCCTAGTCCCTGTCCTGGGGTTTATATGGGCCCAGGGTCCTGCCCTTTCCAGCCGCTGAGCAGGTGCAGGTGCAGGCTAATATCCTCATTAGCTAGCTGTCATTGCAACCTGCACCTGGTCTCCTGTCTGGCTCTTTGGGCTCTCCCCAGGCAGTTTCTGTTCTTCTAGGAGCAGGCACCTATGTGTCCTGCAACACCCCACCATTTCAATTTGGGGGGCATAGAATTGTAACAGAGCACAGGATGTGTTCTGTTGCTCACAGGGGCATGAACAGCAACAACACAGCATGCAGCTGCTTGCGTTCCACAGTTGGGCACAATTGCCTTACTGGGAACAGGGCCCTAAGCAGCAAGGCCAGTAGTCTGTTGCTAGCAGCCAGGAGAACACCACCTGGCTCCAGCTGCTGCTCACAACACCTTGGAGGTAAGGGCAGGAGCTATGGGAATGGCTAGAGGCTCCTGGTCCTGCAGTATGACCTAAAACTACACCCTGCTGGGGTTGGATGGTGTGGTCAGGCTGCTTGTGGCAGGGCAGCTTCCAGGAAATGCCACACCTGGGGCCTCCCCAGTGAAGGGCAAGTATGGGGTGCCAGAAAGCCTCAGCCCTTGCTGCCTTGTGGGTGACCCCATGGAGGGGAAAGGCTCAGAGAACATACCTCAAAGGACAAAGCAAAGGCCCAGACTCGCTATGAGTTCTGAGGTGGGGTCCTGGCCAGGTGAAGGGGCCAGAATCAGCACCCAGAATCACTACAAGCTCTGAGGCTACACTAAGGCTGTAGCAGGGGTGGGGCCCTGAGCCTATGGGGAGCTCTGTGTGGAGCTCCTGGGGTGAAAGGATAAGGGCATTGTAGCCCAGTATGGGGCATGGGATGATGCCCAATGTAAGGCAGGGGATGGGGCTTGGAGCTCAGAGTTGCTAGGGGCTTGGAGTCCTGAATGGGTATGGGCTGGGAGCCCTAAGACATAAACAGGAGAGCCCAGTGTGAAGGCACTGGGACTACGAGCTCCAGTGGGGAGTGAGAGCCCCATGTGAGACTGTGGAGCTCTGGTCCCAGTGTGAGACACTGGAGGAAATGGATGCCATCTGTGAGGCATAGGACATGGTACAGGGAAGGTTGGAACCATATATATAAGCCCTTGGTATCACAGCAAGTAAATGAGTAGCCTCCTGTCTTATTGACATATTTCTATTTGTTACATCAAAGCCGTGGCAGAAAAGTAGGCAGGCGGTTTGCCCAGAGACAAGTGAGTGGGCCAACAATCTTACTGGCCCTGGGATGCCCACTTGTTACAAGAATAAAAACTTGGGGATTAAAATTCTGTCACATGTACAAGTGCCCCAGGTGATGTTTGTTACTAAAGATTCATGGAGGAAACAGTTCTTTTGCTTCTGTGGCCTCAGCCTCTGCACAAGATATACAAGCAGGGAATGCTCAGTAAAACAGACTTTTCATAGGTAACCTGCCAAAGTACTCCTTTAACAAACCAGTCTGCAACCAGTCTTTGACAAAGAAGGAAGTTTGCTTTATTACAGGTTCTAACCACAGTGTGACAGGTATAAATATACATTGTCTTTGGAGCAGGATCAGCTGTACCAGGATATACCAGCACAACTGACCTGCATTGGCATCTACAATGGTTGACAGAACCATTGCCCTGCCACTGCCACTTCCAGGGCTTCAGGGTCTTGATCCTGCGGGACCATGGCCCTGGGTGCCATGCCGCAATGTAGGGCCTGGCAGTAAGATACCTGTGCCACAGTAATCCCCTTCAGGGAAAATCCTGTAATGTGCTATGTCACAGGCGGAGAAAGACCGGGGTGACTCCCGGTCTGGGGGGAGCCCCAGGGCCAGGGGCAGAGGGTGAAACGGAGAGGAGAAAGAATAAAAAAGTCAATTTACTCACCGCAGGATGGGAGGAAGAGCAAAGATGGCAGCCAAGATCCGTCGGGCTGGGTAAGGGCGAGGTGCAGGGGAGGAGGAGCCTCGCAGAAGACATCTACGACGCAGGTGACTGGTGAGGGTAACCGTGCTACACAAAGCCCCACCCACTGAAAGATTCAAGTCATGGCAGGTGAGAAAGGGCGGATTGGGGCGCATGGAAAAACCTCCCAGAAGGCCACCTGCGACGGCAAGCCAAATACCGGCAAGCACTCGGAGCAAGGAAGCCCGAGGTAAGATGTATGAGGCCCGGCGGGTACATAGATTTCATAGATTTCATAGACATTAGGGCCGGAAGGGACCTCGGAAGATCATCGAGTCCAGCCCCCTGCCCAAAGGGCAGGAAGTCAGTTGGGGTCATAGGATCCCAGCAAGATAAGCATCCAGTTTGCTCTTGAAGGTGTTCAATGTAGGCGCTTGAACCACCTCCGGTGGCAGGCTGTTCCAGACCTTGGGGGCTCGGACAGTAAAGAAATTCTTCCTTATGTCCAGCCTGAAACGGTCTTGTAGTAGTTTATGACCATTCAACCTAGTTGTCATCCCTTGGAGCGCTCTGGTGAACAAACGTTCCCCAGATACTGGTGGTCACCCCTGATAAACTTATAGGTGGCCATCAGATCACCCCTGAGCCTGCGCTTTTCCAGGCTAAAGAGCCCCAGGGCTCTCAGGCTCTCATCGTAGGGTCTGCTTCCCTGACCTCTGATCATGCGCGTGGCTCTTCTCTGGACTCTCTCAAGCTTCTCCACATCCTTTTTGAATTGTGGAGCCCAAAACTGGACGCAGTACTCCAGCAGCGGCCTCACTAAGGCCGAGGACAAGGGGAGAATGACGTCCCGGGATTTGCTTGAGAAACATCTATGGATGCAAGCCAGCGTTTTGGTCGCTTTACTAGCCACAGCATCGCACTGCAGGCTCATGTTCATCTTGTGGTCAATGATGACCCCCAAGTCTCTTCCTTTCATAGTGCTAGTCAACATAGCACTGCCGAGCCTATAAGGATGCTGCGGGTTTTTCTTCCCAAGGTGGAGAACCTTGCATTATCGGCGTTGAACACCATCAGATTCTTGTCCTCCCACTTGCTGAGCCTGTCCAGGTCAGCCTGGATCACCCGCCTGTCTTCTGGTGTGGATGCTTTGCCCCAAAATTTGGTGTCATCGGTGAACTTGGCCAGTCCACTTCTGACTCCAGTGTCCACATCATTAACAAAGATGTTGAACAGTATGGGTCCAAGGACAGAGCCTTGGGGGACCCCACTGGTCACAGGACACCACAATGAGTGACTTCCATCAATTACTACCCTCTGGGTCTGACCCCGGAGCCAATTTTCCAGCCAGTGGATCGTGGAGGACCCAAGGCGACAATTGGCCAGTTTCTCCAAGAGGTGATCATGGGAAACCAGATCGAAGGCTTTTTTGAAGTCAAGATATATGACATCAATCTGTTCTCCCTTGTCCAGGTGATAGGTCACCTGGTCATAGAAGAAAATGAGATTGGTCAAGCAAGACCTACCCACGACAAACCCGTGCTGGCTATCCCTTAAGATTTTGGCTTCGGCCAGTCCATTAAGGATGGCCTCTTTAATAAACTTTTCTAAGATCTTCCCCGGGATAGAAGTCAGGCTAATGGGCCTATAGTTAGCCGGATCCACATTCCTCCCTTTCTTGAAGATAGGCACCACATTGGCCTTCTTCCAGTCTTCGGGCACTATACCAGAGCGCCAAGAGTTTTCAAAGATCCGTGCTAGAGGCTGGGCTATGATGCTCGCCAGCTCCTTGAGTACCCTGGGGTGAAGATTGTCAGGGCCAGCTGACTTGAAGGTATCCAGCTTCTCAAGATGTTCCTTCACGAAGTCAGCATCAATGGAGGGCAGGGGATCACCCTCACCTGGACTTCCCTGTCCCGTAGCAGGCATGGGCGTCTCATGGGACTGATGAAAGACCGACGCAAAGTACCTATTTAATAGGTTGACTTTTTCCTGGGCGCCAGTTGTCAGTTGCCCCATCTGGTTCAGCAGGGGTCCAAGGTTGCCCCTGCTTTTCCTCCAGCTCCCGACATATCTGAAAAAGGACTTCTTATTGTCCTTGATGCTCAAAGCTAGTTGGAGTTCAGTTGCAGCCTTGGCATTCCTGGTATGCTCCCTACAGGACCGGACCAGTGCAGAATAATCCTCCTTGGAGGTGACTCCCATCCTCCATCCTTTGTAGGCCTTTCTTTTTAGCCTCAGGAGGTCTGCTAGGTCCCTGGAGAGCCAGGGGGGCTGCTGTGCCCTCTTGCTGCCTTTCCTCCGAGATGGAATAGACTTAGTTTGTGCATTGAGGATCGCTCCCTTGAGGAGCAACCACTCTTCCTGAACTCCCCTCTCCCCGTGGTCATGGTCCCTTAGGGCCTCACTGACAAGCCTCCTGAGCTCGTCAAAGTCAGCTTTCCTGAAGTCAAGGACTTCCATGTTGCTGACTGACTTCCCAGCTTTTCAGCGGATGGTGAAGGTGATCAGCTTATGGTCACTGTCACCCAGCTTCCCATTGATCACTAGGTCGCCGACTAGGTCATCCCCAGTAGCCAGTACCAGGTCGAGCAGTGCTTTGCCTCTCGTTGGCCCATAGACTTCTTGAGTCAGGTAGAGGTCATCCACGCATGAGATGAAGCTTTGCGACCGCTCAGATTTTGCTGAGCGATCCTCCCACGAGATGTCCGGGTAATTGAAGTCACCCATGACAACCATGGTCCTGGAGCATGTGGCCTCAGCCAGTTCCTGGGCAAACTCCTGGTCAAGCTCAGGACTTTGGGTGGGAGGTCTGTAGTAGACTCCCACCATTGTGTCCCCTGCGCCATGTTCCCCACAGATTTTAACCCAGAGGGTCTCCAGCCGTCCACCCTGGTCGCCAATATCGGCTTGCAGGGACGTGTAGCTTTCCTTAACATAAAGAGCTACACCCCCGCCCCTTTTCTCTACACGATCCCTCCTGTACAGGGTATAGCCATCTATACCCGTGGTCCAGTCATGGGTGGAGTCCCACCAGGTCTCCATTATCCCTATAACATCATAATTATTTGCATTGAGCAGGAGGATGAGTTCCTCCTGCTTATTACCCAAGCTCCTGGCATTTGTGTACAGGCAGGCAAGTGCCCCCTGGGGGGGCTCCTTCCTTGCCCACAGATTTTACCAGGGCTGGAGCAGGGGTGGGCTCCCTTAAGTGCCTTGAACTGCTGGCTTTGCAAGGATTGCTCAGCGGGCCAGCAGTGGCGGTAGTCCCCCCCGTCCCCCAGCGGGCTTAGTTTAAAGCCCGGTGGAGCAGGTCATCCAGTCTGGCTGAGAAGAGCCTCCTCCCTAGGGGAGAGAGGTGGAGGCCATCTCTTCCCAGCAGCTCACTGCTTCTCTCGCCAAAGAGCGGGCTGTGGTCATGAAAGCCAAAGCCTTCCCAACGACACCAGCGTTGCAGTCTTTGGTTGAACACGTGGATCCTCCTCTCCCTCCTCGGCCCACAGCCTGAGACTGGGAGGATCGATGAGAACACCACCTGTGCCCCCAGACCTTTTAGCCCCGCTCCCAAATCCCTGTAGTGCCTCATGGCCCGGCTGGGAGCACTCCGATCTGTGTCATCGGTGCCGACATGAATTAGGAGCATGGGATAGTGGTCTGTGAGTTTGAGGAGCTCTGGGATCATCTCCACAATGTCCCAGATGCGGGCCCCCGGGAAGCAGCAGACTTCCAGGGCTAAGGGGTCGGGGTTGCAGATTGCCCCCTCAGTCCCCCTCAGGAGGGAGTCTCCCACAACAAACACCTTACGTTTTGTCTTGGGGAGAGCAGGGGCGGGAGCTGCAGTTGGGCCCATGTTGCCTGCGGGAGCCGGCAACTCAGCAGGCTCTGCTGGAGCGGCAAGAGGTGCATACCTGTTGCTCAACTCCAGCGGGGCAGGGGCCTTGGTGCGGTGGCCCTTAGGGCCCTTGACCACCATGGTCCATGCCCCTGGCTGGACAGAGCAGGAGGTCCTGGAGTCCTCCTTTGGCCTGGAGGGAGACTGTGGTGTACCCTCCAGCTCCCGGGGGAGAAGGGCCTGGCAGTAGGAGTCTATCTCCTGCTCGCAGTCCCTGATGGCACGCAGTCTCTGGACTGTGGCCTGGAGCTCCTCCAGCTGATGCGCCAGAGACCCCAAAAGGAATCAGACCCCACAAGGGGAGGTCACCATGCTCCCAGGCCCCAGAGCCTGAAAAAGGGACAGGCAGCCCCCGCAGCCAAGAGCCAGGGGCTCCATCTGCGTGGAGCCAGGAACCAGGGGCTCCGTCTGCGTGGCAGTCTCTGAGGTGCCAGAGGGGGGGGCCGCAGAGCCCGAGGGTACCCTCGGGGTGCGGCGCGTGCCCATCTGTGGTATGCCTCTGGTAGGCTGGCTATGGCTGGGACTGTCTACCCTGGGGGGTGCGCAGGCAGGGTCCTGGGCCCTCCCATGCGCCCTTCTATGCGAACTCCATGCTAACTCACGCGCCGGCAGAGAAGCGCACCTGTTTGCACAGCCTGTTCACGTGGCTCCGGTCACGTGGCTCCCTGGGGGGCTGGGCGAAGTAGGGGTCTGGGCGGGGCTTGACCCGGCCTGGCTCCACTCAGCTGCCTCCTCCCGCACACACACTAAGGGGTTAGCCCCCTCTCTCCACAGGCCCTGCTCACCTCCATCTGTGCTGGGGGTCAGCGGGGGGCTCTGCGGCTGCTGGAGGGTCTCTGGGGGACTTCGGGGGAGCGGGGGCGCAGCGGGCTTTCACCCGCGCATCTCTCGCCGCTCCCGTGTCTAACTGGGGCTTTTTCCCTGTTGGTGGGCCCTTTTAAACTGCCCGCATGCGCAGTGGGCCTGCCATCGAGGAAGCTGCTCATTCAGCTATAAACAATGCTATAACATTGTTTATAACATGCTATAAACAAACAAATGTCGTCCCACTTAAGGCATCACAAACTGCTGCTGTGATGAAAAGTAGTAACATTTTTGAGCACTTATACCGAAAATATAAAATGATCAGAGGTAATCCCCTGCTTCCTGGGTGAGGGAGATTACTAATTTGGTTTTGTCATGTGCCACAAATAATATTGACACCATCACATGTCAATTTTGTTTGGGAAGGAGCTTAATATTCAGTGTGTTCCCCATTCACTTGCTCTGGGACGGAAGATTCAGATTTGACCCAAGATCTGAATAGGTCATGTAGGAGAGATTACAAGGCTTCTTAATCTCTGTAAGGATATGTAGTATAAGGCCCCTGGCACCTGTTGCAGTTATATTGTGATTAAGGTGGAAATACGTAGAACATCTTTGTGACTCGTCTGTATGGCACCATAAATGCAAAAGCACTACCAGGCCTGGGGTTATCCTACAGCTGTCCCAATCATGTGTTGGCCCACCAGCCTGGACAGCACATCTCAAATCAGACCTGGGGCTGTAACAGGATTGGGGAAACAACCAGCTGGTTGGATGTCCTAGCTCTGAGTCACTAATTAGCTAATTATCATCCCCAGCTCTCAACAATCCCATTTGGGAACTGGCTTGGGTCTGAGGGCAGCCTTGGATCCAAAACAGAGCTGCCCTCTGCTAGATCCACAGGACTAGGCTGAGGGCACCTCCACAATGATTTGATTGGGATAGAAGAAATTTGATGTCCCACCCCAAACATTGTGTCTCCTGCCATGCCAGACATGTACATCTAGCATATATGAGGCACAATGTTTGGGATGGGGCATCAAATTCTTCCAATCCCAATCATGTCATTGATTTAACCTCATCCAGGGTCTAAATTATTTACTGAACTGATTTACGTAATTGTATTGGGAACAATTATATCACTACAGTTTTACCAGCATAACTACTGCCCTACTCTGTGATAGTGTAAGAACATGCAAATGAGTAGCTTGGAAGAGCTGAGGAGGTAAATTCCTCCCACTTTTTTTTCTCACATTAACTAATTCACATACCCACACCTGTGGTGGCCAGAACAAGAGGGGTTACTATCATAAGCAATAAATATATGCTTTTGGAGACATTCAGGCAATTGTCTAAGCAGTTAAGATTAGCTAATGCAAAGCTTGTAAGTTTGCAGCCTGCAAGTGGAATTTGTCAGTCACAATTTAACCAAAGTGTTGAATCTAACTGTTTGCACTGATCATGGGCCCCAAAAACAAGCAGAACTATAAGATTAGCTGACCTAACAAGTTTTTTAAAGGTCAAGCCATAACAAGATCTGACCACCTAATATAATTAGCACATTCCAAGGAATCTAAGAAATAAAAAACCGGGGGTTGAGCTTGGGCAGATAATGCTAATTTCAAACCTCAAAATAATCTGGTGTAATTTGCTTATTGGGTGAACCTGAGTTCAGGCTGTAACCTTTCATGATAATTTCTAACACCTTTTGAACCCATACGGTAACAGCTATAGGGTAAGATTGTGAGTGGCTCTAAAGCCAACAGATTAGCATAAAACAAGGCATAAAGGAACGCGCAAGTCAAGTGACCAGTTAGAAGGATGGGACAGAAGGACCATTGCTGTACCAAGCCTGGACCCTGGACTCCCAGTGTGAGTGAGATCCTGACCAAGGAACCTTCCTGGTGACCCCTTGGACACTGTTGATCAGGGACGCCTGACTTCACTGGAACAACTTGACACACACCTAGCATAGAGGGACTGCTGATAAGTTGCCAACCCCATGTGGGAACTCTTTGTCATTCTGTCTATCTGTTGTTATCATTCACTATTAGCTCTTTATTACTGTACTATCTGTTTGTCGCATTAACCTTTCTGTTAACTGTTGTATGCTAAGCTATAAGTAAATTTGCCTTTACTTCACTCCCAACTCGCCTCCTCGATCCCAAACTCAGCAGCCTAATGGCTGATATACTCACAGCACCTCGCCAGCCTGTGACACACACCCTAAACTAAACCAAAAAAAGAAATATTTCTACTTTGAGTTATACCAATATACTTATACCAGTAAAGTATAAAAGAAAGGATTAAGTCATCATCATCAGTCCATAAATGCATTATTTTAGTCTTTGTGCAACAAAGCCACAGCAAAGAATAAGGTAAAGCACAGAAATGAAATTTTATGAAAACAGAAGCAACTCTAGTAATGTGGAGCAGCCCTTGCTGTAGGTACATGCAATTCAGGTAACCCTGAAAGTTCTGTAATCATCACAAAGAGCAAGTCCAGCCTCCACAACTCACCAAAGGGGACCAGCGGGGAATGGGAGAGACACTGTTCCCCCGAGCACTCCCAGGAGGAACTAGGAATAACAGCCATAAGTTGACTGAGAGCAGGTTCAGGCTGGACATCAGGAAGCACTACTTCACAGTCAGGACGGTTAGGATCTGGAACCAACTTTCAAGGGAAGTGGTGCTTGCTCCTACCCTGGGGGTCTTCAAGAGGAGGCTAGATAATCACCTTGCTGGGGTCGTTTGACTCCAGCATTCTTTCCTGCCCATGGCAGGGGGTCGGACTTGATGATCTGCTCAGGTCCCTTCCAACATCCCTTCCAACTCTACCAACTATGAAACTATAAACTGAAAAATGAATTTCTCATTTTCTATGAAGAGAACATATTTATGTATGCAATTTGCAAAGAGTTAATAATATATTTATATATTTTTAATAAACAATCCATTGTTATATATTTCTGTAGTTGTGTAGATTACCAGTTGTTATATAATCATCTATAATGTGTGATTCACCTTTTTATAAACATCTATAATCCATATTATTCACAAATATAAATTTAAACATTATTAATATTTTATTAACCTTTTAGAAACTTTTTATAAATTTAAACTTAAAAAAAATATTTTATCATGTTACATATTTTACTAGGATAATTATCTCCCAGGAAAAAGAGGGGGCTGTTTCTTTTGCAGGAAATGAGTTCCAGGTCTTTAAAAAAAACACCAAACAACCCAACACTGCAAATCCTGACTGCCTGAAGATAATCTCAGTCTAGAAATAAATTGAAAGATGCTGATAAGCATTTGTGAAATGCTTTTGTTGACATTTCACTTTTCAGCTGACCAACAGTGCTTCTCTGTTAAGATTTAATACAAAACAAGGGAACATTACTAGGTGTTTTCACACTAATTTCTAAATTAAGACACACTAACTTCTTCACACATGCTGGGAAATCATAAATAGCAATATTCTTAGCAATTGTTAAAGCTATACAGAAAAAATATCCTATCAGCTAGTTTTTAAGGAGTTCATTTTTTTTCAGTGACTGTTACTCTATGCAATATGCATGTGTAATCAAGTTAAAATTAATTTATTTTAACTATTACAGCTGTGAATAGATATTTCACTTTAAGATATTGATGTTCATAGATTCATAGATGTTAGGGTCAGAAGGGACCTCAATAGATCATCGAGTCTGACCCCCTGCATAGGCAGGAGAGAGTGCTAGATCTAGATGACCCTAGCTAGATGCATATCCAACCTCCTCTTGAAGACCCCCAGGGTAGGGGAGAGCACCACCTCCCTTGGGAGCCCGTTCCCTAATGTTATTCTAAAGCATTTGATACTTAGCATTGCCAATTTGAAATGGTCATTGGGATGCTACCAAGTATCTGTAATATTACTTTAAAGTCTTTAAATGAGGCTTGCAAAATTATGTCCTGAAGCTCATAAACTCTGAATGAAAGCTTCTTTAGAGGTTAGCATTTCTCTAATGAAACTGGAATTGCTGAAAGGATATCAGCTGATAATAGTTTAACATGTATTAACACATAAAAACACACTTAAGTGATATTAAGGTTGTGACAAACGGCTAGGAGCAAGGAAACTCACTCAGAGTTAAATTTCACACTCTGTCCATAATTTGTCTTGTTTGTCATATAAGCTAGGTAATATCATTCAGTGATTAGGAGCTCTTGTTAAACCCAAGTAAGTATGATAGGGCAGGTGGAGATGTTATTTTGCACTTTTTCATAAATTAATACAATGACCTTTTTGTTTCTTAAATATAGTTTTGTGGGGATAGTTAAGAAATGGCTTATAATTTAGAAAGTGAGACCTTTGTTTTGCTGAATGAACTGGTTTTATTATATATATATTCATTCTTGTTGGGATTCTTTAGTAACAATAATTTATTTTACAATTGATCCAGTTAGTGTTATCTGCTGCTTCCCTCCCAGCATAAATATTAGAGAAACTTGGCTACCCTGAAAGGCTACTTTAAGTGTTAATGTTAAATGGAGGGAATGAAAGCAGCAAAGGTACTGTGGATGTTTATGGTGAAGTAATGGGAGAAGCCTCCTTGCTGCCACCAAAGAGAGTTCCAACTCATCTTCCACTACCCCAAGAGATGTTTTGTATATAAGTAAATGGGATGGTAACAAGCCTCAGTTTCCCCAAAAATCACTTTGAGCCCTCTAGTGACCCACTGAGACCTGTTAGGCACCTTAGCCACCAGTCACCTTCCTAATTCTCCCCTGCCCTGACTTTGAAGTTCCTAGGAGCATCAGGAGGCTTCCTTCTAATAACCTGAGCATGGCTTTAAGTGTCCTTTTCTACTCTGCACTGTTCACTGTAACCTTTTTCTCTTTGGCTCAGGCTATGGTCTTCTTTTTGCCCCCTGTTCAGTCTCTCAGGGCTCTCATGCCCTCTGTAGTGGCCTTGGGGGCTCTAGTAGCCTGATCACAGTTTGCTGGGCCTCTAACAACCCACCAATTCCACAATGTGACTTAAGTTCCTCTGTGGGGTGTCTTTAGTGGCCTCCTTTCCTCCCCTTCAGCCATTCTTCACAGCTTTTAAACCAATCCACAACATAAAACATGAAGCTTTCTTCACCTATATTTAGGCAGTCCCTTGGAGTAGCTCCTTCTCATCATAGCCTATGGACTGCCTTGCCTCCTTGGTCTGTGAGTTTGCATTCTCCAATTCCTGTGAAGCTCTTGCTGGCCAGAACATGCCACATCCTGTGTCTGCCAAAACCAGACCACAACTGAGACTCAAACCCCTGGTTCCAGCTTTTACATGTCTTCACTCCTCCCCTGCTGGCTATCTAACCTGAAACTCCCTTAACCTATTAGCCTAATTAACAGTTCTGCTGCTACTCTTCCCTGCAGTCCTGCCTTCCTGAATCAACTGCTCTGAGTTTGGCTCCTGCAGCCTGCTAATTTAACCCTTTGGTAGTTTTAACTCCCTTAGTTCTGTTGTCTGATACCATGCTCATGCAGGACTTGGGTAGTGTCTCTTACAGCGTACTGGAGATTGATTGTCACTTCTCCCAGAAGTCTTTCATAAAATATTATGCCGCCCAAGAACCTGGCTGCTGTTTGATGTTTCTAGGAATAAGCCTACAAATATGGCTTGAAGTTTCTATATCTCTCTTTTATGCCAACTCTCGCAGAATACATGGACCACAAATATGATGTATCCACTCCTCGGGGAATTTCCCCAGTATAGAGGAAGTTACTGTGTGCCATGAAGTTGATTTAATTGTTCTATTCCACCTCCCCATTTACAACTCCTAATGCACGGGATATTTTGGGAGTATTGCCAGAGAAAAATAGTATGATTGATATATAACTTGCTAAGGCTATTCCCAGCTGTTCCAAGAGTCCTTTGGAAGAAACCATAGACTGATGCTATTTACACCCTCCTAACCTGTGCCCCTTCCAGCCTGTGAATTAGGTCAGGGTTGATAGTAGTCCTATGTAAATTTTAAATGATGGGTTATGTAGGATTGTTTGGATAGGGATGATCCTGCCTCAGGCAGGGGTTGAACTAGATAACCTCTGGAGGTCCCTTCCAGACCGACTTCTCTATGATTCACTCTACAGGTATTAATTACCTCATCTCCTTTTTTAATGGTCTTGATGGTCTCCACTATTCAAGCTGAACCTTTCTTCTACAGTTTTGCTGTCTGTTATCCATTCTTCATAATGTTTCTCTTCTATTCCAAAAAACCTGCAGACTCATTTTAACTATAGCTAAAAGCTTTAACTCAGGTGTGATAATATTAACTCAGGTAAATGAGTTAATATTAAAATGAATTAATAAAATGACTGACAGTGAAGTACTGGAGACACTGTCAAGAAGTTCAAGAAAGCTAGATTTTGTTTTATGAATCTGAATAAGAGATGTACATTTAATAATAACTATAGGACCAATGAAACAGTATCTTTTAACTAGCTATTGCCTAGTTTTTTGTGTTTTTTAAACTTAATATATAATGTAGCAAATTGTGCACATTCCAGTAAAGTTATTTTATTTTTGCTATGATCTTAAACACAGTGATATAGCATTAGGCCTTCAGCATATTAGTAAAAATTGCAGTTTCTCTTTCACTAGAGAAAAATGTATTGTATTATACAGTGATGCACTATAGCATCTGCACCCTACTTTTCAAAATCCTAGATATGTCCATGTCTACCTCTACTATATTTTTGAAGGTGCTTTTTACCACGTTCAGTTATTTAGTGCCCTCAGCAAACCAGTCCAGGCCCTAACAGACCTTTGGAAAGTGAACTTTGGGAACTACTTACTTCCATCCAGTTATACCTACTCTTGCTTTCTGTTCCTTTATCATTTACTGATTCATGAGTGGACCTTATTTGTATATGTGAGAGGGGAGGCAAAAGCCCCCCCAACGCACCCCAACCCTCCATCTGATGCGGCCCAATATTCACCACAGGAGCGAAGGTGAGTTGTAGCTGGGGAGAAATGCCAGCGCAGGCTTGGCAGTTCTGGAGCTACCTGAGCCTGTTAATCAGTGAGCTCCAGGGGCATGGCTCCAGAGAGGTGCATGCTGCTCAAAAGTCAGCCAGGGACACAGCTGGTCCGGTGCCAGGGAGAGGAGAGCAGAACGCCAGCCGGGAGACACCAGCTGTGGAGCTGGGGAGCACCAGCCCTGAATGTCGGGGAAAAAACGCTGAGCGTCTCCTGGAGGACCCCGGCAGATGGAATGAGGAGACCAAGCCCTGGGAACAGACGGATGCCAGGGAGCTCCGTTGCAGAGAAGCAGTCCCACAGGATGCCCAGGAGCAGAGCCGCAGCCATGCCAGGGGGTACAGGTACTGTGATAGGGAGTTGTGACAAGGGACTGCCAGCACCCTTGGGCAGCATGGCAAAGAGGGAGGCACAGGAAGCTCTGGAGCCCCATGTGGGAGTGGCAAGTGCCACCAGCTGGTGGGACCCTGACAGCCCAGCTGTAGGTAAGATGGGTTAAAAGGGAAGGGATGCGGACCCCCAGGGGGACTGCCCAAGAGGGCCAACAGATGCCCGGCACTGGATGGCTGATCCATCCAAATGCCCATTAGGCAGAAAGGATGGCGGAATCTTCGGAAAGATGGTGGGCACCTGGGAGACAAGATCTCAGGAGCCTGTCACCATATACTGACTTCTTAAGTTCAGCTCTGATCCTAAGTTGCAGTTAACTCCAAGACATGTTTAGTTGCCCAGGTCTCGGTCCAAAAGCAAAAGATGACCTGGGAGGAGGGATGGCCAGGAAGACCCGACCCTTGGAGGCAGGCAGAGTGGAGGAGACAGGATTATCCCAGTTCAAGACCTGTGGAAGAGCAGAGTCCATCCCTGGCCGTGGATGTGGTGAGGGTGGGGTAAAGGGAAGGTTGGAGCCCCATGAAGAAAGCCCAGGGTCGAGATCCTGTCAGGTCACCTACAGGGAACTGCCTCCCAACAGAACAACAATGAACATCAAAGACATGGCAGGCGAGTAGGAGCAGCACCTGAACCATCTAGGTGGCACCAAATCCAGATCTCACCCTGATTTTACTGGGGGGCAAGGCACCAACCAAAAAGGGGCCAAAGCCCTATTAACACCTACCAGTGACAGTATACCATGACAACCTGATTTTTAAAAAAGATCCTTTACTGTAGGACTTTGTCAAAAAATTTTGAGTGTTCAAATACACTGTATCAGTTGTATCTCCCAGAGCCATATATTTGGTGATGCCCTCAGACAACTCATGTAGGCTCTTCCCCAACAAGTCCTGTTCATCCACGTGAAGGACAATCCTATTTTTATTATGGTTTCTATCACTTCGCCAGAATTAGTGTGGTTCCCCTGATTTACCTGCGGCAGATTAGGAACAGAAGTAGGGCTCACCAGGGTGTAGTTCCCCAGATCCCCTCAGAGCCTTTTTTAAAGCCCGGTGTTACATTGGCTACCCTCTGGTTCTCTTGTACAGAGACTGCTTAGCAATAGGTTACATACAAAAGTTCATAGAGCCACAATTTCAAGTTTGATCTACTTAAGGATACCTGGGTAGATGCAATCTAGTCCTGGTCATTTGTCAATGATCAGTTTATCAATTTCCTCTATAACAGTTCTACTAATTTGTTTCCTACAAAGAGTGCCACCTGTACAGGAGTATCCCTAAGGTCTTCAGTGTGGAAGACAAATGCAAAGAACTCATTTAGCTTCTTTACATGGGATCCATCATCCTTTAATATTCTTTTTTCTCCCTGATTGTCCAGTGGCCCCACTAAATCCCTGCCAAGCTTCCTGTTTCTAATGTACTTAAAAATATATTATTATGTTAGATGCAAGTTGCCCCTCAAATTCTTTCTCAGCTTGCGTTATTATAGCTTTACATTTAACTTGTTCAAGTTTGTACTCTTTTTTTTATTTTCCTCTAATCTAACAAGAGTTATTTAATTACCCACACTACTCCTCTGAAAGCTAGCTTGAGCATCCCTATGCTATACTACAATCTATAATATAGACATACCCTTAGGCGGTATTGAACATCCACTTCTTTATTTTTAAAATCTTTTTTGTAGTCTAATGAAAACGGTGGGTTGAATTAAATGAACACTATTTTCTTTTAAGCCCTTTTTAATCTGTGAGAGAAGCATGTAATCATATTAATTAGATGAGCACTCTGTGTATGTGGCTCACAAAATTAATAGCATTAATATTCTGGCTCCTAGATGCATTTTCCATTCAATCCATTATGAAAATAAAAATGAAACAATATATTTGTAAATGGACACAGAATTGCCTGTATCAGAACACTTGTAGATACATTTCAGTGTTATTCTATGCATAATAAATATTAGCAAAGATTTCTGCCTTCTATTTGGCTAGTGACAACCAAAATATCTGTAATGCTAACACTTGATGGCAAAGTAAGTATATGTTATGCTTTTTGTTTTAATCTGTCCTACTCTAAGCCTAGTCCAGGGCTGTCCAGCTGGGAGCCTGTAGGCTGCATGTGGCCCACAAGTGGTTAACCTGCAGCTCATGGCTCCCTGCAGTGATGTTTTCCAGTGCTGGCTGTGTGGTAAGGAACTATGCCCTGCTGGGGAGGGGAGGGGAGGGGAGGGGGGAGGGGAGGGGAGGGGAGGGGGGAGGGAGACTGAGGGCTGTGTGTCAGCAGCACCACCTTCACAGAGGTCGTGGGGGTGCCACACAGAACTAGTACTGCCTATACAGCGGGCTTACATGCAGCTGCTGCAACAACACAGTGGGAGGGCCCTCCAGGAGGTTGCCCCTGCATTTTCTGGCTGGGGAGCCACATGACAGCACTGTATATGGCCCTCAGTCTTGCCAAAGTTAGATAGCCCCTGCTTAATCTATACTAGAAAAATTTCTAGTCCAGCCATATTTGAATAGCTAGAGTAACAAAACTTAGTGTGTATACAGCTTCTACCACAAAAACTGTCCATATAGTTTTGCCATTCTGAAAAAAGGAATAGCACCAGAGTAACTGTCTATGCCAGGGGCAGGTAAAATATGGCCCTCAGGCCAGATCCAACCCACTAGGCAGTTTTGTCTAGCCTGCAGGAACCCACCAACTAATTGTACCCTGCCCGGCTTGCATGTTTCACTCTCACCCTCATGCACAGAATGGCCTGGCCCAGCCAGCATACATAGCTTCTATGCAGGGCTGCTGATGCCAGCCATGCCAGCCTCCAGTGGCTCCTCCTCCTGTCCCTTTTTTGAAATAAAATTAAAATATGTGATAGTAGATATTTAACTTTTAGTGTATGATTTGGGTTTTCTTCTGGTTCCCCCCCTCCCAAAAGGAGTACTTCTAGAGGCAAAGGGAGGGACTTCCAGTAGCAAAGGTCAGGGGATGGGGCAGGATTTCTGGTCCCAGGATGGCAGTGGGCAGGGCACCTGTCAAGGGGTGGGACTACCCTGGCAGCCCTCGACAGCTCACCAAATCTCATTAAGTGCCTTACCCTTGGTCTATGCTATGGCTTTTGCTGATATAAAAATGTAATTAAAAATCCCATGCCTAACCAATAGTATTATGTTGATGAAATGTCTAGTGTAGGTGCAGTCTTAACACAGGCTTTATAGGCAGCCTGTAGACAGGAGTCACTGAAAACATATGATAATATATCACTTATTAAACAGAAGGTATTCTACCATCAGTACTTAATCATTTTTACCTTGATTAGCAGTTTGTAATTCCCCATTGTCAACTTTTAATAAGTGAAAGCAGGGCACTTATTTTGATTATCCATTTCTTGGTGTTTGAAGCTCTGTAGAAAGTAGATGAAGACTTCTAAATACATTTTTAAAAATCCACTTTAATTGCTTTAGTTTTAGGATAAGCTTGGTACAAAATTCAAATGAAATTTGAAGGATGTGATAATTTTGCATGGGATGGGTATAAATATGAAAATTTTAAGAGCATCTTATTGCAATATGAAAATTTAAATTACATCCAGAAATTTTAGAGGTAAAGTACAGAAAATACACAACAACAAAATATTATTAATTCAAGAGGATATTAAGAATCAGCCATATAAAATTTTGCAAACCAGAGAGCATAGTTTTACATCAAGAGTTAAAAACTAAATGTATTACTCCCTAGAGCTGGGTGGAACTGGTTTCCAGGTCTTAAAAAACTTGAGAAAGATTTACTATTCTATACTGAAATCAATCCAAGCCTTTTTTTAAACCCTTCCCAATCAAAGAAGATGAAAGAGGCCACTCCAAAACAACAGAGTAATCAAAGTACTGTCTACCAAAAATGTGGGAAATGCGGTGTCTCCCTCAGTCAGACCAAGGACCTGAATGTGCTTACCCCACACACAAAGTGAGTGGCCCAGCTCCCATCCTGTTGCCTATTCGGAAGTGGGGCTGTTTTATTTTTTATAAATAATGAAATATTCATTGAGCAAGAATCTGTAGCCCAGTAGATGAGGCATTCAACCAACATCTGGGACACCAATGTTCCTCGTCCTCATGGGGAAGAGCAGGGACTTCTATTTGGATTTTCAACATCCCAGGTGATAACCACCAGGCTCTTCTGGGATGGCTGTCTTTCTCAGGCCTGGGAAACATTTTCTAATGAAAATTTCATCAGACCTGACATGTTACCTTAAATAGTTATGGACTCTATGAATTCGCATTTTCTGACGCAAAAAATCTATTTTGTCCAAAATATTCCGTAGCAGCTTTATTGATCCCTGAAGCTAACAGGATGAAAACCAGAGCTACTCAGAAAATGAAAAAAAATTATGATTTTCTTGCCATTATTTTTTCCTGGCTTTGATGAAAAAATAAATTCCAAGCTGCTTTAGTGAAACACACCTTTGCCTCCCTATTATAGTCTTGTAACCAGCTCCATACCAAGAATATTTGGTGTGGAGGAGATATGCTAAAGTTACTCTTTCCACATCAATTTAAAAAAATTAAAATAAAAATTGTGACTATTTCTCTGGAAGCAGTAATTCTAAAAAGTGAATATGTGTAGAGTCTATCATATTATTCTTATTACAGAGAGATTGCGTGCAATGTTCCCTCTAAGCTGTGCGGCGTGCTTGGCCTCACAGGCACGCCTGGCAGTGCGGCATGAGTGCACCTGCATAGCCATGCACACCACACAGTCACTTAGAAGGATGTGATTATTTGTCTCTTCTGTTTCTCCTAATACTGAATAGTAGTACACAGCCTCCCTGTTTCTTCTACACACTGATTAGCTAGAGCTACATTACTGAGGTTCTTACTTGTGTCTGTGTGTATTTACTATGCCTGCTATAGTACAATGTCTTGATAAACAGACTGTGCACAAGAAAATTGCTATCTCTTATGATTACATTACCTCCTTCCTTTTGCAAAGGACCCACCATAGTTATAGATTCATAGATTCATAGATGTTAGGGTCGGAAGGGACCTCAGTAGCTCATCGAGTCTGCCCCGCTGCCCTGGGCAGGAAAGGGCACTGGGGGTCAGAAGACCCCAGCTAGGTGCTTGTCTAGTCTCCTCTTGAAGACCCCCAGGGTAGGGAAGAGCACCACCTCCCTTGGAAGCCCATTCCAGATTCTGGCAACCCTTATTGTGAAGAAGTTGTTTCTAACATCCAGCCTAAATCTGCTCTCTGTCAGTTTGTGGCCATTGTACCTACTCCAGGAAGTGCCCACGTAAATAGAGCATCTCCTATTCCCTGCTGCCCTCCCCTGATGAATTTATAGGCAGCCACAAGATCACCTCTCAGCCTTCTCTTGCAAAGGCTGATGAGATCTAGGTCTCTCGGTCTCTCCTCGTAGGGCCTTGCCTGCAGGCCTTTGACCATACGAGTGGCTCTCCTCTGAACCCTCTCAAGATTCTCTGCATCCCTCTTGAAGTGCGGTGCCCAAAACTGGACACAATATTCCAACTGCGGCCGACCAGTGCCACATAGAGGGGAAGCATCACCTCCCTGGACCTGTTCATCATGCATCTGCTAATGCATGGTAAAGTGTGGTTAGCTTTGTTGATCACTTCATCAAACTGATGACTCATGTTCATCTTGGAGTTAACTATGACTCCAAGATCCCTTTCTGCTGCTATGCTGCTGAGAAGGTCCTCCCCCAGCCTGTAAGTGTGTTGGTGGTTCTTTTTGCCCAGGTGCAGCACTTGTCGTTCTTAAACTGCATCCTATTTTGTTCTGCCCATTTTTCCAACCTGTCCAGATCCACCTGGATCTGTTCCCTACTCTCTGGTGTATTAACTTTGACCCATAATTTGGTATCATCTGCAAACTTGGATGGGGTGCTCTCTATGGCCACATCCAAGTTACCGATGAAGACACTGAATAGCACCAGTCCAAGGAACGAGCCTTGCAGGACTCCACTGCCCACATCTTTTCAGGTCAATATCGACGTGTCCACCACCACTCTCTGGGTGAGACCCCTAAGCAAATTTCCCACCCACCTGACCATGTAATCATCTACATCACAACCTGTCAGTTTATTTACGAGAACAGAATGAGATACCATATTAAGCGCTTTCTTAAAGTCTAGGTAGATGACATCTACCTCAGCTCCTACATCTAAGCATTTTGTGACCTGGCCATTAAAAGAAACAAGGTTCGTCAGGCAGGATCTATCTGCAATGGATCCGTGCTGATTTCCTTTCAGCATTATTTCCCCTGCTGGGCTCCCACAAATGTGATCCGTAATGATTTTTTCCAGAATTTTCCCAAGGATAGAGGTGAGACTAACTGGCCTATAGTTTCCAGGTTCCTCCTTCCTCCCCTTCCTGAAAATAGGGACTATATTGGCCCTTTTCCAGTCCTCTGGGACCTGACTGGAGCACCATGAGTGCTCAAACAGCTATGCTAGTGGCTCTGCTATGACACTGGCCAATTCCTTCAGCACCCTTGGATGAAGTTCATCTGGGCCCACTGATCTTAATGTCACAACCCAAGGGTGTGATTTTTGTTCGTGTGTGCTTCGGTACTGCTAAATTGTTTCCTGCCACTCGTAGCTTTCTTTGCAGGGTGCATTTCTAGGTTGCAAAAAGAGAAATGCACGCTGCAAGGAGTTCCCGCCATTTGTATTCAAATTTGTGCTACACTATTGGCCAGTTCTAAATTATTTCTATGTGGCGGCTAGTGATTGGCTTGCTAGCTGTATAAGAGGCTTGAGTGGTTTCCGCCCAGGTTGGAGAACTCCACAACTATCAGGAGGAGGAGAACTTCACATCTCGTGAAGATCTCTAAGCGCTGCGGAGCCTATCGGACCCAGCGTGTATCTCAAGAAGGCTATAGGGGTCTGATCAACCTCTCGCCTCTCCCCATCGCCGCCTGATCCCTCGACGTACCCTTCCCTGCGCGCAAGTTCCACGGAGCCTAGCAAACTTCGTGTGAGTGAATCCAGAGCTCTACCCGGGTTCGAGTCCTGCAGGTTTATCTTCCCGTCGCCGAAACCCCATTGCGACGTACCCTCATGTTCTGCAGGTTCGAGTTTTGTTTTGTTTTGTAACTACAACTCAAGCAAGTTTTCCTGCCTGCACCGCGACCATCTTCGGTGTAAGTAAAATAATCTTTAATATAACTACTAAGCGTCCGTGCCTAATTCTAGCGTGCCGCCTGCCTTCCCCGACCTGGCGTGTCTGGGCTGCTGGCCACAGCCCGCCGCGTGAAAAAGGGCCTTGGACCGCTCCCGGCCCACACACTTAACACATCCAGCCCCTCCAAGGCCCCCTTCACTAAATCTGCACTAACAGTTGGCGGGCTGGTGTCTCTCCTGTGTCTATCTATGATCCAATTGGGAGATTTGTCTTGGTCTGTGTCTACGAATACAGATGCAAAGAACTCACTGAAGAGCTCATCTTTGTCCCCCCGCTCTGTCACCAATTGTCCTCATTTGTCCTGTTCAAGGGGGTTCTATGCCACCCTGGACCTTCCTTTTGCTCCCTATATACCTGAAGAAGGACTTTCTGTTGTTCTTAATTTTTATTGCCAGGCTAAGTTCTAATCCTACTTTGGCCTCCCTAACTGATTCCCTACAAGTGTGAGCCAGGGAGGTATACTCCTCCTTGGTAGCTACTCCCTGTTTCCACAGCCTGTATACCTCTTTCTTTGCCTTTAGGATTTCCTGGACTTCCCTGTTCAGCCAAGAGGGCTTCTTGGCCCCTTTTCTCCCTTTTATGTGTAATGGGATTGTTTCCTTCTGCGCCCATAGGATCATTCCCTTGAGTAACAACCACCCTTCCTGGACCCCCATTTCACCAATGCTCTTGAGCTTTAACACCTCACTAATTAATCTCCTGAGCACACTGAAGTTAGCCTTTCTGAAGTCTAGCACTTCAGCCCTGCTGGTTAATTTACCCACCCTTCTCCAGATACTGAATTCAATCAATTGATGGTCACTATTCCCTAGGTTACCTTGTACCTGCAGATTCTCCACAGAATCATCCCCTGTAGCTAACACCAAGTCCAGCAAGACGTTTCCTCTAGTGGGATCATATACCTCCTGTGCTAGGTGGAGGTCCTGTGTACAGGTTAAGAACCTACGTGAGTAGTTAGATTCGGCTGACTGCTCTTCCCAGCAGATGTCAGGGTAGTTTAGGTCACCCATGACAACCATCTCTCTCAACTGAATGGCCTCTGAAAACTGTCTGGAGAATTCCAGGTCTAGCTCATCCTCCTGGTGTGGCAATCTATAGTAGACCCCCACTACCAAGTCTCTTTCCTCCCAACCCCCTTGTATCCTGCCCACAGCACCTCAGTTTGGCTTTTGATCCCATCTTGATTATAGACGATGTATATTGTTCCTTAACATAGAGAGCAATACCCCCCACACAATTTTTTTGCCCACTTTATCCCATCTGTACAACTTGTGACTCTCAATGCCTACTGCCTAATCATGAGGGTGGTCCCACTGGGTTTCAGTTAGTCCAATAATGTTGAAATTGTGCTTGCAAGCAGGAGTGCAAGTTCCTTCTGCTTGTTTCCCATGCTCCTAGCATTAGTGTAGAGACATTTAACCCCACCCTGCTGATGGGTACCCTTGTACCCTGTCCTGTTGTTTATTGGGCTCCTTAGTGCTTACCTGGGCTGATCCAGTGCATTGCTCATGACTTGCTGATCCTAGGTTCTCCTTATCCTCTGCTTCTCCATCCCCTAATGAACCTAGTTTAAAGCCCTTTGGAGGATATCAGCCAACCTGTAAAAGAACAGACTCTTACCTTTAGAAGAGAGATAAAAACCATCTTGTCCCAGGAAGCCTCTCTCATGGAAGTGTGGATCATGGCTGTAGAAGCCAAAACCCACATGATGGTACCAACTTTGGAGCCACAGGTTGGCTTCCCTGATGCAGGCATCCTGATGCTGAAGGTGACCGCTGACCGGAAGGATAGATGAGAAGGCTACCTGTGCCCCCGATTTCCTGAGCCTGGCCCCCAGACCCCTGTAGTCACTCATGATGTGGTCCGGACTACTCCTGTCTGCATCATTCATACCCACATGGATGAGGACCATGGGATAGCTATCAGAGGGCTGGATGAGGTCAGGAATCCTTGCAGTGATGTCCTGGATCTTGGCTCTGGATAGGCAGCAAAACTCCCGTGCCATGGGACCCAGTCAATAGATAGGTCCCTCTGTGCCTCTCAGGAGGGAGCTACCCACCATGATGACCCACCATCTCTTCCTCCAGCTGCTCAGTTATCACTCAGCCTGCCTGGTGTTTTTTGCGGATGTGTTTTCCCCTGCAACTTCCTCTGTTGCATCGTTCTCCAGTGCTGCCAGGGCTTCATATCTGTTCCCCAGTTAGGCTGGGGAAACAGTCACAGCCACATGCTGTTTAGCTCTGGAGGTGACCATCCTCCATTCAGCTGTCCTGGGACTCTCCTGCGATGTCTCTGTGCTAGGTGTCTGATCCTGTAGAGAATGAAAGTATCCGTCAGTCTCATCCTCTGCAACCCTGATCCCCTGTAGCCTGCTCACCTCTGACTGGAGTTCCCTCACCTGCCCCTCCAGGGCCTCAAGCTGGGCACATGTGGGACAGGCAAGGGAACCCCTGGACCCCATGCTACCCCCAGGCCTCAGAGGTCCCACCAGGCATCCCCCCACAAACAGGGGCCCAGGGCACTGCTGACCCATCCAAGGGGCCTGTCTGGGTGGAGGCCTCACAGGAGCTCTGGGCTGGAGGCAGCAGCAGAGCAGGGTCCCTGGCTGCACTATGTGTCACAACCCCCATAGTAGCCCCCCTCCTCATTCACTTACCTGAAGTCTCTGTCAGAAGCTCCCGTGTACTCCTACACAGTGTGTACTCCTACCCGCAAACTGCCTGCAAACTGCTCCCCTGTCAGCAGTCCATGTTCACTGGCTCCCTGGTCACAGGCTCCCTGGTTACCTGGGGAGTCTCCTTTTATACCCTTATGTTATGTTACAAGAGGAATGTATGTGTAAAAAATGTCTACTCTTCTGAGTATTGACAAGAGTTGTAGAGCCACGAGACTGAAGCAGAATACAAGGTTAGCAAAGTAATGAGGTTATTGCAGCACTTTCCCTTCACTATCCACAACCAAGCCAAAACTTTATTTCCTTGGCTTCCTAGTTAAAACTTTTAAACTGACATGTATGTCTTCCTTATTACATCTAGTGTCTGCAGATTTCAAGAGCAGGTTGAGTGGACCAGTTGTGTAAGTATAATCTCAGAAGGAAAACTCATAAGTCTTTTAAACCTGTAGTCAGGCCAACCCACAGCTCCGGAGTCCAAACCACCGAGTCCAAACTGAGTAATGTGCTCACTGCGAGCAGTCATGTCACATGATGTGACGACTATGGAAACTGGTCACCATGTGCTTGTGCAAAGATTCAAGGAAACACATATTAACTTCTGAAGAGCTGCGTGTGGCTCTGGAGCCACAGGTTGGCCACCCCTCCTGTAGATCAATTTAGTTGCGTCAAACACACTGGTGCTTATTGGCCTTTACTAATCTTTAGTTTTAAAATTAATACTATAATTATTGCAAAAATGAAAGTAAGAGACATTTCATGTGACCACTTTGTTGAAAGTCTAATAGGAGATTAGGCTGATTTCCCTACTGCAGCTCTTTGGTGAATGCCTTTAATACTTTACTATTTAGTCTCCTAAAAATACTTTTTTACTTCAAATGGTACTAGATTACAGCAGGTATTAGATTTGTTTTCAGTTTTTCCTGGGAAAACTTCCCACATCACTCCCTTTCTTGATTTCAGATCGCACAAATTGAGGGTGGTTGTCATAAATGAAGTGTAAACATTTCCAGAAAAAATATCTGGTTAGATGTTTTTGTTTAAATGGCTCTCCATTTCCTTAGTCTTCTCTCCTGAAAGTTCATGTCATGGGCCTACTCAGACAATACTGCCAAACCTCCAGCCAAAGAAAGCCTGTCAGGTCAAGGTGAGTCCCATATCCCCCCGGGGAAGGTTTTTTCCTTAACAGTCATGTTTAAGTGCCGCTTGGAGTGGTGATACCAGCTACTTCATGCAGGACTCATTAGAGCCATTTTAGAGGAATAAGATGTCTGTGTGACACCATGTGAGGATCTTTTTTTCATCTTTTTTCAGGAAGAGCTCACCAGCCACTGTTTCTCCCTTGTTATTTCACCATACCAAACCTAGAAATTAAGATAGAAGAATTTAGAGCAACTAGTGAGGAAAGCATCATACATCAAATGTTTGCCTTATAGGGAGGGATATTGCAGATAGTTCTGGGGAGGGCAGAGCCTGGGTTTTAAACTATTTTTTTCATACCCCCTGTAACAAGAATGTAATCAAAGGCTAAAAGAGAACGTTTTCATCCAAATACTCTCAGTCTAATGCTGGAAGATGTGGACACTGACTCATATATAATAATTGCTCAAGACATTCTGAAAAATAATACAGAAGTTAGAGGGCCAAATGCTCTCTACTCCCTAACTCTAAATATCCAAAATGATCTGAAAGAGATTTATGCAGCCTTCGGGATTAGCCCTGTGCAAGGGGCAAAATCCACAACGTACCATCGCATGACGAGTGGCTATTCTTAACTACAATGCCTTCCCTACTTTTTCTCACTCCAGAGAGAATTTATTTACTGGAGCTCTTGCCAGGGGGTACCTTACTTCCTCCATCATAACGACTCAGCTCTCCTGTTTCAGACAAGGGAAAGCAGAGTCACAACTTCACCATTCTCTGCTAACCAGCACAAGCTATGATATGACTGGTATGGCAGAGGAAAAGAGGACAGTGTCTAATTCCCCTACATGGGACCACATTACATGGGGTTATAATCTGGTTTTATATAAATATATGGTACTATTAACAAATCCAAGAAGTGTCTTCAAATTTCTTCTGGATTATGCTGCTTCTAGGGACAAAAATATTCTCTTATGTGGGTCTATGTAACTCAGGCAGGGGTCTAATGATACATAGTTCAGAGTAGTTTCTTAGCTGTAGATTGACAGGACCATGATGCAATACTTAGCATCTCCTACACTGCTGCAAGAATTTGGATTGCCTGCCCTAAGGGCCTGTTTGCACTTGGAAGTTTATTGATATTCCAGAATATCACTGGAGCATGAGACCCCATGTGGACACTCTTATTTTAGAATAAGAATGGGTTTTTTTTCTGATTTAGCTTAATCCACTGTCAAAACTAAATCAATACAAACAGCCATACAAGAATTTATATTAAAATAGTGATCCAAGAATAATTATTCTGCATTGTTGTTGTTGTTGTTATATTTAAATTAACATAGTTATTCTGGAAAAGTTCTGATAAAAAAAAAACTTCATGCACAGACAAGCTGCAAGTATCTGCAACCTGTATGTATTTTGCTGGTAGAAAAAAATCTCTTGCCAAAGAGATTTTGGAAATATAATGAAAATCCTTTAAAAATGTTGTCCTGGACTGCTGCTGTTGTGACAAATGCAATCAATCAATCAACCAATACCACATTTTATTTTTGGAGCCTGAAAAGTGAAAACAGAACTTATTGCATCATGGAATTACTCACTGAACTGCTTAAATTTTAAATAAAGAAAGATGATTCATGTCTATCTAATGGTAGGAGTAACACTGTTTAGATTGAACTGATATGGTGTTTTATTTCTCTTGCATTAATAAAGAGATTAATCATTGCAGGTATAATTACAGCAGTCATTACAACTTTGGTATTGGGAGAGCTAGAAAGCCAATTTAACTGCCTTGCTAAGAAATCTCTAGATGGTAAAAAAATGGTGTAGATGGTTTTATAAATGCCTTCCTTCCTATGTCCATGGAGAGTGGCCAAGGGAGAATATATAGTCAGAGGTTGTCTACTCTAGTGATTCCTGGCTGTATTAATGATCTTCAAGGGGAGCTGCAATATTAAACAGGAGTAGCCTGGAAGCTTGGCTGGATTCTTACTAATCATTGTACATAGGAACAAAAGATGATAGTACAGTACATAAGCCAAACGGTAATAAATAATTTCAAAGTGACTATAGAAATCTCTGTCCTCAGTCTGGCCAAAAATAGGATTCAACTCTTCATAACATAAAGATCTGACTACTGTATAACTATTGAGGAATGATATTATTACTCAATGCATTTTCAGCACCCATAAATACTTCACACAGTTTTGAATGCTGAAAACTAACAACATGATTTATAATAAATAACCATGTAAAAAGTATGCAAATTTGATCACTTCTACCATTATGCAAAGTATTTTACTACAAAAAAAAAACTGTTATGGCCAATAATTCTACCAAACCATTGTGCTTTGATTGGTTGAAAAAAATAGCATAACAATGTGTGGGTGAAAAGAGGGAGAGCCCTGGTAGCTATGTGGGGGGGTGAGGAATGGAGAGGGTCACACTACCTGCCCCCTTTTCCCACTGTAATAGAGCACTCCATGCTCTGTTACTATCAGGGGCCTGAGCGGAAGCCAGGCAACCCACAGCTGCCTGGGGTGAAAATCAAGCAGAGTTACCTGATTGGGGAACAGGGCCCAGCTGCAGTATAAAAGGGCTGGGTCCCTGAACTGCTAGCAGCAGTTTGTGGCTATCAGATGAGGAGGCAATATCTGGTTGAGCTGTTGCTGAGAACATCTCAGAGGTAAGGGCTGGGGCTATGGAGGAGGAAGAGGCCCCATGGTCCTGGACATGACCTGAAACTGTACCCTGCTGGGGAAGGGTGGCCTGGTGGAGCTACCTGTGGTGGGGTAACTCCCCAGAAATGCCAGGCCAGTTACCCACCTTTCACTGGGGAGGTATGGGTGCCTGAAAACCCCAGCCCCTACATCCCTGGTGTGTGAAACCTGAGACAGGGGGAGCCCAGGCTCACTGTGAGCACTGAGGCAGGGCCCAGGTCAGTGGAGGGACCTGTGGCCACCCCAGCCTCACAGGAGAGCCTGGGGTACATTGGGGAGCTGGGTGTTAGGCTCTGTAGAGGATGGGCCTTGGAGTCTACTCCATATTGTAAGGGGCTTGGAGCCCATAGCGAGAAGGCCTGGGGGCCCAGTAATAGAGAGAGTGGTGGATCCTCAGGGATGAGGCTTGGAGCCTGAGGATGGGGCAGAATTGTATCTGGGGGATAGGGTATAGAGCCCAAGGATAGAGCTTAGAGCTGGGAGAAGTTTGTGGCCTAAGGATGGGGCCTGGAGCCCAGGGATAGTGTTGGTAGGCTCAGGGATAGGGCTGGGAGCCCAGTTATTAAGGAGATTATGATGAGGCTGGGTGTTAGGCCATGAAGATATGAGGCTGGGTGTTAGGCAAAGAAACATCTATGAGGCATGGGACTCTTCAAGAGGAGGTCAAAGCATGTACAGAGGCCCTGTCATCAGGGTAGGTAAAGGCCTCCCACCTGATTAACACGTGATAATTAGGAACATCAAGATGTGGCAGGTGAGTTGAGTGGGTGGCTAGCCTGGAAGCAAATGGCCGGGCCTACTTTGAGATTAGTCCTGGGCTACCTGCTTGTTACACCCACAGACACCATAGATTCATAGATGTTAGGGTTGGAAGGGACCTCAATAGATCATCAAGTCTGACCCCCTGCATACGCAGGAAAGAGTGTTGGGTCTAGATGACCCCAGCTAGATACTCATCTAACCTCCTCTTGAAGACCCCCAGGGTAGGGGAGAGCACCACCTCCCTTGGGAGCCCGTTCCAGACCTTGGCCACTCGAACTGTGAAGAAGTTCTTCCTAATGTCCAATCTAAATCTGCTCTCTGCTAGCTTGTGGCCATTGTTTCTTGTAACCCCCGGGGGCGCCTTGGTGAATAAAACCTCACCAATTCCCTTCTGTGCCCCCGTGATGAACTTAAAGGCAGCCACAAGGTCGCCTCTCAACCTTCTCTTGCGGAGGCTGAAAAGATCCAGTTTCTCTAGTCTCTCCTCGTAGGGCTTGGTCTGCAGGCCCTTGACCATACGAGTTGCCCTTCTCTGAACCCTCTCCAGGTTATCCGCATCCTTCTTGAAGTGTGGCGCCCAGAATTGCACGCAGTACTCCAACTGCGGTCTGACCAGCGCCCGATAGAAGGGAAGTATCACCTCCTTGGACCTATTCGTCATGCATCTGCTGATGCACGATAAAGTGCCATTGGCTTTTCTGATGGCTTCGTCACACTGCCGGCTCATGTTCATCTTGGAGTCCACTAGGACTCCAAGATCCCTTTCCACTTCTGTGCCACCCAGCAGGTCATTCCCTAGGCTGTAGGTGTCCTGGACATTTTTCCTCCCTAGGTGCAGCACTTTGCATTTCTCCTTGTTGAACTGCATCCTGTTGTTTTCTGCCCACTTGTCCAACCTATCCAGGTCTGCCTGCAGCTGTTTCCTGCCCTCCGGCGTGTCCACTTCTCTCCATAGCTTTGTGTCATCTGCAAACTTGGACAGAGTACATTTGACTCCCTCGTCCAAGTCACTGATGAAGACATTAAAGAGTATCGGTCCAAGGACCGAGCCCTGCGGGACCCCACTGCCCACACCCTTCCAGGTTGAGACCGACCCATCCACCACGACTCTTTGGGTGTGACCCTCTAGCCAATTCGCCACCCACCGGATTGTGTAGTCATCCACATCACAGACTCTTAGTTTGTTCACCAGTATGGGGTGGGATACCGTATCGAAGGCCTTCCTGAAGTCTAAGTATACGACATCTACCCCTCCTCCTGTGTCCAGGCGTTTCGTAACCTGGTCATAGAAAGAGACTAGATTGGTCAGGCACGATCTGCCCACCACAAACCTGTGCTGGTTTCCCCTCAGCATAATTTGCCCTGCCGGGCTCTCACAAATGTGAGCCTTGATAATTTTTTCAAAGACTTTACCAAGGATGGAGGTGAGACTGACAGGCCTATAGTTGCCCAGGTCCTCCTTCCTCCCCTTTTTTAAAATGGGGACCACGTTAGCCCTTTTCCAGTCCTCCAGGACTTGGCCCATGCACCACGAGCGTTCGAATATTCCTGCCAGTGGCTCTGCAATGATGTTGGCTAGTGCCTTCAGCACCCTCGGATGGAGCCCATCCGGGCCTGCCGACTTAAAGGCATCCAGTTCATCCAAATGACTCTGCACCACCTCAGGATCTATGTATGGAAGTCTGATGCCTTGCTGCTGCCTCTCTACAACCCCAGTGAGAGACTTGTCTTGCCCCTCACTTAGGAACACTGAGGCAAAGAACTCGTTGAGGAGTTCAGCCTTGTCCCCCCTGTCTGCCACCAATTGTTTCTGCCCATTCAGCAGTGGTCCTGTTCCTCCCTGGGCCTTCCTCTTACTCCCAATATATCTAAAAAACAATTTCTTGTCTCTTATTTGGGTTGCCATCCTCAGCTCCATGGTAGCTTTGGCCCGCCTAACTGCCTCCCTACAAGCACGAGCAGAGGAGGTATATTCATCTTTAGTGATCTCACCTTGTTTCCACTTTTTATGTGCTCCCCTTTTGGCCCTTAGGCTGCCCTGGATTTCTCTGGTCAGCCATGGAAGCCTCCTGGCCCCTTTCCCTCTTTTGCCTCGCTCGGGAATCGTCTTGCTTTGTGCCCGAAGGATCGTTTCCTTTAGGTACAGCCACCCTTCTTGGGCTCCCATCCTTTCAAAACTCCTACTCTGCAGTGCTTCTTTGACTAATTGCCTTAGTGCATTGAGATCAGCTTTCCTAAAGTCTAGCACTTTCACCCTACTAGTTACCTTACCCACCATTCACCTTCTATGACACTACTCCAGATCTCGAAGTGTGGAGGGGAAAGCAGATCAGCAGCTGGATATGCATGGCTGCCAGTGATGCATGGTGCAGGAAAAGCAGCTGGCAGAAAAAAAAGGTTGCTCCTAGAAGGGAAAGAAGGAAATGTCAAAGAGAGTTAACTGTCTTGCCTCCTTTTTTTGGTGCAGAAAACTGGGTTTTAAATGGGCCTTCAACACACTGGCAGCAAAAAAAAAGGAATCAAACCTCCAGCTGCTGCCCCTGCACTGTGGACCATCACAGTCCAAGTCACAGAAATAGCTAGTTACTCCTCTAGTTGAAACCATCCTAATTCAGTATAACCTTGAAATAAACTGTAAAGGTTTGAAACATGCAAACTTGCTGTTGTTTGAAGCTTAAGTTGGCATTTCATCCAAGGAGCTGAAAACTCTTAATAAGATGAACTAACTTTTCATAACAGCTCTCTGAAGTTTATGAATGGGGTTGAAGCACAGTCAGCATACATGACTGAGGCAATACAAAGTAGCAGCACAGCCAAGTTATCATAATAATCCAGTTTGCACAACTCTGTTACCCTAGCTTCCCACACTAGGAATAGTTCCCTTTCCTAGCAATAAATGAAAACAGCAGTTTCTATCAGACATAGACAGGAAAATACTGGGTGGTTTGACAAGGATGCCTTTGATTTATGTGATAGTTACAAACCTCACTGAAGCTTATGGGTGTGGTAACAGTCTTCCATTCAGAACCATCAAAAGCTTCTCTTCAGTGATAGCTAAGACAAAGGAAACCACCACTGCCAATCCAAACAGATTGCAAATGCAGAAATAAGAAACGAAATGGGTAGGGTTCAGTATGTCTGTACCAGGAGCTGTGAGAAACAGATAGAACACAAACAGAATAAAACACAGACACACATATAATGTGGCCCTGAGAAAATGCTGAGAGAGAGAACTATTTGGGCTAAGCCAGGGGTGGGCAATTATATGGCTCACTGGCCCAAATAGGGAGTTTTGGTGAGCTGTTGCAGGTTGGGTCAGCACCCGCAACTCCCCATGCAACAGTTCACCAAAACTCCCTAAGCAGCCTCATCCCATCCAGCCTGGCTGTGTGCCCTGCCTGCGTGGTCCTAGCCAGTCTCCATGGAGACCCTGGAGTTGCAGGGCAGTGACAGCGCAGGGCTGAGAGCTGGGGCCGAGCTGTAATCCATTCCTCACATGCCCCTACCCACAGAACCAATGCCTGTCACAGGGTCATGACAGCAGTGGATCATGGCTCTGCTCCATGATCAGCTAGGATGGGGCCACAGGTGGGCAGAGAGCAGCATCCGGGAGTGGGACAGGTGGGGCTGGAATCATGGAGTCTTGGCTTCACACTGTCACTGGCCCATGATCCCAGCCCTGGCCTCGCCTGTGTATCTGTCCCACTCCTAGATGCCACTCTCCCAGATCCCAGCCCCACCAAGTGGGCAGAGGCAAGCAGGTAGCAGACCACAGCTTTGTCCCAGGCCCTGGTCCCGCATTGTTACTGTGTCATGATCCTGGAGTCTCCACAAAGACCAGCCAGGATCCAGGTGGGCTGGGTGGATGGGATGAGGTCACAGCTAGGTGGGGAGCAGTGTCCAGAGCTGGGTCCAGGATCTTAGGGTGGTGACAGTGGAGGACCAGGGCAGAGCCGCAGTCTGTTCCCCGCACACCCCTGTCCACAGAAACAACACCTATCACAGAGATCTGCAAAGAGTGGATCACAGCTCGGCCCCACCCCTTGTGACCTCATCACATCCCCTGTGCTGTCATTGCCCTGTGATCCCACCCCATGATCCTGGCCTCACCTGCCCATCCCACTGTCAAACACCACTACTCACCTGCCCATGGCCCCATCTCATCTGTGTGGCTGCACGCCCTGCCTCTGTGGGTCCCACCCCCGGCAGTGGGTGTGTGGTGGGTGGGTTAGGATGCCCAGGCAGCAGGGCTGGCTCCAGCAGCAGCCAGAAGGAGCTGGGGCTGCTGAGAAGTGAGTCCAGCCATCAAGCCACCCCAGCCCTGCTGCACATGCAAGGGACCTGCTACACACCAGGCTGCCCCTTGTGCCTGGGCTGAGTGAGACCAAGGGACCCAGCACAGGCTGGACAAAATCCCTTGGTAAGCCAGATCCAGCACACAGGCTGTATTTTGCCCAACCCTGAACTAAGTTCTGGGTCAAAACCCCCAGCATAGTGAATGAGGAAATTACTTCTTTTTTTTTTTTTTTTTATCTTTATGTGTTTAGGCAACGCTGTGACAATAAAAGGGATTTTATTCAAGACACAGGTTACCGTCATCAGTTTTTCCTCCCAATGGAAACAACTCATAAAGCCCCAAATATAAAATATTTTTTTAGTGCTTGTCTAAAAATGGGTAAAAGTACAATATGTGGTCTGTCAAGTCTATCTGGTCTGCTACTGTCTATCATAGGCATTTAAGAGGTGCCTATCTGTTAGGAATGTAAGAGTATTTAGGAATGCACTCCTTCACCAAAGACTATGATAAGATTCATTGCTAGTCTATCTTGAGCAATAATTAGGTTTCAGTAAATAAAGTCACTATTGCCTTTTAATCAGCTTTGAAATAATTATCAAACATTTGCTTAAAAACCTCGTGGAATAAGTGGCCATTGATTACTATCAGTGAATAACATTAACAACAAACAATTAATGATTGATGAACTAATAATACTGAAAGACAATAGATTCCTTCTGCCACTCCTTCACTGCTTTCTAAAGGTCTCTAACGCCTCATATATTGCATAGTGTATTTCAGCATATGTGAGGGAAACATTCTAGTCCTACATTTTACTGTTCTTCTATAGCAGTGGTTCTCAACCTTTTTAGACTTGAGGCACCCCCCAATAGACTTAAAACACTCCTTGGAAAATGCCAGCTCTTTGTTTTCATTAATTTTTTACTACAAAAAATAGAACACTTCTTCTGTTGCAAAGAACTCAAAAAGACTACAACAGGTCAGACCGTTTTTAACACTATGGATCTCTGTTTGAAATCTCTGAGTTCATCTTTTGAATCATGTTTGTACACTCAACAACACAAAACAATTTAACTCAACATAGTTTAGTTTGAGTGGTGGGCAGGGCAACATTGCCCCCATACTGAGCTGTTCAATCTCAAGCACTAGGGATTAAGGTCCACTTCCCCAACACTTTGGGCTACTTGGTCCTTTTGCCCTGGGTCCTTCCCAGATGGCCTGTTTGCCAGGTGTCCCAGGGTCTCAGAGTGTTCCCTGCCAGACTTCCTCATTGCTGAATGTGACAGTTGTCTCCTGCTGGTGCACTTTGAGCACACAGCTGCACTGCAGAGGGGTGTAGGCATCTCAGGCTGTCCCTCCAGGACTCACCCTTGTTGGGTATCTTAAGAACCCAGTGAGCCACCCTCTCCCGCCCCTGTCTAACCTTCAGTGATCTGGGCAGTCCTTCCTCTGTGACAGCAGGTGAACTTATCAGTGTGCCAGACTGCCGGGGAGTGGGGTCTAGAGGCTGTGTTGCCTCTGGGCTTTGACCTTCTGCAAGCTGGCAGGCCCCAGTGGTTTGTTTGGGTTGCTCATTCTCAGCTTGTGGATGCGGCCCTGAGATGGCTGCTGGAGCTGTACCCAGCTCTCTCCTGATGGCCTCCTGGCTGAAATGTGTGTGACTCTGTTTTAGCTGCCCCCTGGCTAAGGCAGGCCTGGACTGTTTCCCTGGGCTTGCTGGCTGGCAGAGGAAGACTACACAGTCCGGTGGGTGGCGAATTGGCTAGAGGGTCACACCCAAAGAGTCGTGGTGGATGGGTCAGTCTCAACCTGGAAGGGTGTGGGCAGTGGGGTCCCGCAGGGCTCGGTCCTTGGACCGATACTCTTTAATGTCTTCATCAGTGGCTTGGACGAGGAAGTCAAATGTACTCTGTCCAAGTTTGCAGATGACACAAAGCTATGGGGAGAAGTGGACATGCCGGAGGGCAGGGAACAGCTGCAGGCAGACCTGGATAGGTTGGACAAGTGGGCAGAAAACAACAGGATGCAGTTCAACAAGGAGAAATGCAAAGTGCTGCACCTAGGGAGGAAAAATGTCCAGCACACCTACAGCCTAGGGAATGACCTGCTGGGTGGCACAGAGGTGGAAAGGGATCTTGGAGTCCTAGTGGACTCCAAGATGAACATGAGTCGGCAGTGTGACAAAGCCATCAGAAAAGCCAATGGCACTTTATCGTGCATCAGCAGATGCATGACGAATAGGTCCAGGGAGGTGATACTTCCCCTCTATCGGGCACTGGTCAGACCGCAGTTGGAGTACTGCGTGCAATTCTGGGCGCCACACTTCAAGAAGGATGCGGATAACCTGGAGAGGGTCCAGAGAAGGGCAACTCGTATGGTCAAGGGCCTGCAGACCAAGCCCTACGAGGAGAGACTAGAGAAACTGGACCTTTTCAGCCTCCGCAAGAGAAGGTTGAGAGGCGACCTTGTGGCTGCCTTTAAGTTCATCACGGGGGCACAGAAGGGAATTGGTGAGGATTTATTCACCAAGGCGCCCCCGGGGGTTACAAGAAACAATGGCCACAAGCTAGCAGAAAGCAGATTTAGATTGGACATTAGGAAGAACTTCTTCACAGTTCGAGTGGCCAAGGTCTGGAACGGGCTCCCAAGGGAGGTGGTGCTCTCCCCTACCCTGGGGGTCTTCAAGAGGAGGTTAGATGAGTATCTAGCTGGGGTCATCTAGACCCAGCACTCTTTCCTGCTTATGCAGGGGGTTGGACTCGATGATCTATTGAGGTTCCTTCTGACCCTAACATCTATGAATCTATGAAGTGGCAGGTTGCTTCTGGGGGTGAGGAGTACATCTGGTTCCAGCTCCAGCATCTGGACACTTCTCCAACCGCAGTGTCAGCTGCACCAGTCACATCCAGGCACCTGGGCTGCCATGCTGAGGTAAACTAGGTTGGCGGCCTGTCACAGTGACTGCAATCTGAATGTTATTGATTGGAAATTATTACATTGATAGTCACATAATACATACAGTAAAATAATGTGAATAATTTAAGTGATTCATTCAAAATGGAAGTTCCAAATATAAACAAATGCATAAAAAATTCTCAGATGTGGTACTGGATAGAACAGCAGCAGCATGAAAGAAAGCACATCAAATGACCTGGGCAGCATTAAAAAAATCTAGGATGAAATCCTGGCACTATTGAAGTGCCATTGCCTTAAATGTGCACAGGATTTTATCTCTAGGATTTACAGTTTTGCCATACTATTACTAGCATAAGTAACTGCATCAAATTCACTTTCTATGTTTCAAAAATGATAGTAATTCATCAAAAATAATATTCTCAGACTATGTATTAATAGACAGCACTTCCCAATTTTAAAGTAATAGAAAGGCATAGTAGAAAGAGAAATGTAATGTAATCTAAAATAAGTCAGTGGAATAAAATAAGAGGATTTAAATGACCTTTTTTAAACATCAACTTTCTCAGCATTTATTCAAATGAAGGCAAATTCAGCAAAAAATATATCACAATGGTGTCACATAGCTTCTGCTGATACACTACAAGTACTGAAAATAACAAAGTTAAGTGTATTGTATATTGAAATAAATAGTTCTCTGCAGATGAATATACATTTTAATAATCCCAGAGAGAATGCAAATATTCACAATTATACCTACACAGGTCATTAAACAAATTAATATAGGAGGATGAATTGTGTTCATTAACTTGGGACTACTTGAGCTGCCATTGAAGCAAATTACCAGTCTCCCAATAGTTTTAATGGGATGGCCATAAGGGGTGTATTGGCATCTTGCAATCTGTGCTGAAAAAAGGGTAATGTGTAGTAGCACTGGGCAGAAGTTGACAGGGAAATATTACTGTACGTTGAAGGACTATTGTTATTTATATACATATGGTTGCAGAAACATGTCAGCTGACGTGTGTCATGCTAACAGTCGGGAAATATTAGTAATATTAAGGACTGAGAGTTACTGCAATTAAAAAATGCTAAGCTACTTAAGAATGCTTACTTTAAGGTGACAGAATATAATTATTTTTATATTGTATTCTTCGTTCTCAAGGATCCAAAAGCCCTGACTTTCTTCTTCCAGATGTTGTTTCCATTTCGAGTTTATTCCAGCTGTGCATATTCCCCATGTGCACAAGATTAAATGTTATGAGTAGCCATGTCTGTTGTGCTCCGCTTGTGCTGTGTATGTCCCCATGCCTCCCCATGTGAAAACATAAAAGGCAGAATGGCTATAACTATTGCTCCATTCCCTTCCTACTGCATGTAGCTTGTTCCAACCAACCATGTTTGACTGTTAACCTTACCAGATTTTTCCTTCATAGGTTCATAGGTTCATAGATGTTAGGGTCGGAAGGGACCTCAATAGATCATCAAGTCCGACCCCCTGCATAGGCAGGAAAGAGTGCTGGGTGTAGATGACCCCAGCTAGATACTCATCTAACCTCCTCTTGAAGACCCCCAGGGTAGGGGAGAGCACCACCTCCCTTGGGAGCCCATTCCAGACCTTGGCCACACGAACTGTGAAGAAGTTCTTCCTAATGTCCAATCTAAATCTGCTTTCTGCTAGCTTGTGGCCATTGTTTCTTGTAACCCCCGGGGGCACCTTGGTGAATAAAACCTCACCAATTCCCTTCTGTGCCCCCGTGATGAACTTAAAGGCAGCCACAAGGTCGCCTCTCAACCTTCTCTTGCGGAGGCTGAAAAGGTCCAGTTTCTCTAGTCTCTCCTCGTAGGGCTTGGTCTGCAGGCCCTTGACCATACGAGTTGCCCTTCTCTGGACCCTCTCCAGGTTATCCGCATCCTTCTTGAAGTGTGGCGCCCAGAATTGCACACAGTACTCCAACTGCGGTCTGACCAACGCCCTATAGAGGGGAAGTATCACCTCCCTGGACCTATTCGTCATGCATCTGCTGATGCACGATAAAGTGCCATTGGCTTTTCTGATGGCTTCGTCACACTGCCGGCTCATGTTCATCTTGGAGTCCACTAGGACTCCAAGATCCCTTTCCACCTCTGTGCCACCCAGCAGGTCATTCCCTAGGCTGTAGGTGTGCTGGACATTTTTCCTCCCTAGGTGCAGCACTTTGCATTTCTCCTTGTTGAACTGCATCCTGTTGTTTTCTGCCCACTTGTCCAACCTATCCAGGACTGCCTGCAGCTGTTCCCTGCCCTCTGGCGTGTCCACTTCTCCCCATAGCTTTGTGTCATCTGCAAACTTGGACAGAGTACATTTGACTCCCTCGTCCAAGTCGCTGATGAAGACATTAAAGAGTATCGGTCCAAGGACCGAGCCCTGCGGGACCCCACTGCCCACACCCTTCCAGGTCGAGACCGACCCATCTACCACGACTCTTTGGGTGCGACCCTCTAGCCAATTTGCCACCCACTGGACCGTGCAGTCATCCACATCACAGCCTCTTAACTTGTTCACCAGTATGGGGTGGGATACCGTATCAAAGGCCTTCCTGAAGTCTAAGTATACGACATCCACCCCTCCTCCTGTGTCCAGGCGTTTCGTAACCTGGTCATAGAAAGAGACTAGGTTGGTCAGGCACGATCTGCCCGCCACAAACCCATGCTGGTTTCCCCTCAGCATAATTTGCCCTGCCGGGCTCTCACAAATGTGAGCCTTGATAATTTTTTCAAAGACTTTACCAAGGATGGAGGTGAGACTGACCGGCCTATAATTGCCCAAGTCCTCCTTCCTCCCCTTTTTGAAAATGGGGACCATGTTAGCCCTTTTCCAGTCTTCTGGGATTTGGCCCGTGCACCACGAGCGTTCGAATATTCCCGCCAGTGGCTCTGCAATGACGTCGGCCAGTGCCTTCAGCACCCTCGGATGGAGCCCATCCGGGCCTGCCGACTTAAAGGCATCCAGTTCTTCCAAGTGACTCTGCACCACCTCAGGATCTACGTATGGAAGTCTGGTGCCTTGCTGCTGCCTCTCTACAACCCCAGTGAGAGACTTGTCGTGTCCCTCGCTTAGGAACACTGAGGCAAAGAACTCGTTGAGGAGTTCAGCCTTGTCCCCCCTGTCTGTCACCAATTGTTTCTGCCCATTTAGCAGCGGTCCTATTCCTCCCTGGGCCTTCCTTTTACTCCCAATATATCTAAAAAACAATTTCTTGTTGTCCTTTACTTGGGTTGCCATCCTCAGCTCCATGGTAGCCTTGGCCCGTCTAACTGCCTCCCTACAAGCACGAGCAGAGGAGGTATATTCATCTTTAGTGATCTCACCCTGTTTCCACTTTTTATGTGTTCCCCTTTTGGCCCTTAGGCTGCCCTGGATTTCTCTGGTCAGCCATGGAAGCCTCCTGGCCCCTTTCCCTCTTTTTCATGTTCAGTAATTAAGCAGCTACTGATAATTCCCCTATATTATTATGCTTTATATCATATTTATTTGGTCATGTCCTCTGTCCACTCCCAACCCCCCCCCCCCCAGCTTTTGTAGTGGTTATTATTGTCTATTGCCTTTACCTATACTGTAATGACTGACTTAAAGCCTTCAACCTTCAAATTTTGTTTGTCCATAGTTTTCATCCGTGTCACAGCAGGTAGAAATGTTTCTGACTTGCAAGGCACATGTCAGTTTCTGCTCATCTCTGATGGCTAACCAGGATCAGAAGTTAAGGTTGGGAAGCCTGCCTGGAATTAAGGGCCAAGAAGCCTAGAATTAGAGGCAGCAGCCAAGAGGTAGAAGCCAGAGTCAGAGCAAAGGCCGAGAGCAGAGCATATAGGAGCAATGGAGTTAATATCTTAATGCACTCCAGCTGGCCAATCAGCCCAGGTAGAACTGTCTGTTATCCATGACAAGCCTGGTTACAGATGGTGTACCGACCTTAAAGATACCAACTGAACATACGGACTGTTTCTATCATGCATTCTGTCAGCTCTGAACTGGTGATTAGACTCAACAGCATTTGAAAAGGGGCTCCCTTTCTTACTGTCTTCCTACAATGATGCTGATAATGGATGGATGAAAACAGGTTGTAAAGCACACCTTGACTATCCCCAGATGCTGGAATTTGGTCTCAAAAAGACATAATTCCTCACTTAACAGTTCTGAAATATTGAGTTGTTACGTCAGCTTGTATGGCATTTCATCCTGTACTATGGAATTTTCCAATACAAAATGGAGGTATTATTCTTCAGGCCTGTATTAAGTGGCATAAAAATGTTCTCATGAACACAGAATAATCACAATAATTCTTCATCACCCAGGCATCAGCAACAATTTAACAGACTTCCTCATTCATTCCATCATTTCTCTGAAAAGGTCCATCCTCAAGCTGATATTTCTCTGGTGTGAGGGGGATCATGTTATACACTTGTTTGCCATCATGGCAATATGAGATGTTTCCTTTTTTACTTCAAAGGGAGATATGAATAGTAAGACACCTTCCTAATACTAATCCCTATTGACTGAGGCAATTCTGCCTAGGAGAACTGTTCCAGATGTCTATACAGCCTCCTATATGACTGGATTGTCCATATTTTTCTCAGAATCAGTCAGATACTTTCTCTAAAGCTAAGGTCTCTTTTGCCAGTCAGGTGGATGGCTCCTTTCAAGACTACTAATGGGAACTGTTCCTTATGATTACAGATAATCCCATTACTAAATAGGAAGTTTCCTACTGCTAAAACTGATTTTTTTTAACGGAAAAGTTTTACAATCTGGGTAGTTCCAAACATGCTTGACAAAGGGTGCATCCACAGAAGATGTTAACACTGCATAGGTGACTAATTAGCTGTGCAGTAAATGTCTCGGCATCTATACATGTGCCCCGATTAGGCTGGAGTAAACTAGTTTACAATTACTAACCTGCTATGTAGTTAAAAACTATTTCACCAAAGCACACATAGATGATAGAGGGGTTTGCTAGGGCAAGAGGGTTCTTCAGTGTGGGGGTTGCCTACCAGCTGGCTCTGCACTGAAGCTCCCTCATGCCCCAGCCCCCCAAGTTGAGCTGGGGGGAACAGCCCTGAGCTGACAGGCTGACCCCCAGGACCATCTGCTACCCTGGCTCCATGTGCTGCACCTGAATAAACTGTGGAGCTTATGGCTCCAAAGTTAATTGCTTCTGGGTGCACATGCGAATGGTGCACCCAGAAACAATTCACTCTGGAGCAATAAGCTCTGCAGTTTATTCATGCTCTGTAATTGCATGAATAAAATTTTGTTCCAGGCCAGTGGCACAGTGGTTGGTGGGGGGCGGGGGGGGGGGGGTGTTGACAGGCACAGTGTCAGGGAGGGTATCAATAGTTCTTTACCATCACTGTTCCACATGGACAATTGTTAAGCCAAGAGTGACACACTTCACAAGAGTGAAGTTTTTTTATAATACGTATCTTAGATCATATTTTTCATATAAAGTATTCTGAGCCTTCATTCAGTTGCAGCAGAGTCTCCCCTGAATCAATTTCACCTTGTTACCCTTAAATGCAGTTATGTTGTGCTTTTTCCCATCATGCCACAGTTTCCAGCTTCTTAAAGGGCTGGTTCATAATGATGTAGTAATTTGGAAGCCCTTCCAAGATAGGAACTTAACATGGTCCTGGAAAGCTTCACAGATTTACTAAATGCCATTTCTTGAATGTTCTTCCCACCTTCCTACTATGAAGATAGCCTTTTTATTGGCTATTACGTCAACCAAGAAAGTAAGCTAATGTCAAGCTTTTATGACTACTTCTCCATATACAGTCTTCTGTAAAGATAAGGTAAAGTTGAGAAATCATCCTAGGTCAGGTACAGATGTTACACTTTTTGTGTGGCAAGCACGCAGAAAGTGCTCTACAGCTATAACCAAACAAATGGTTATGGCACGATCCCACTCTAAGATAACCCTGGATGGATGTGGTGTATCAGACTTCAATGCTGTAATGCACCTTTGTACCAGATCCTATCATAACTCACGTTAGGTTACACTCCATCGACATCCCCTGGAGCACTGTGGCACCCCACTCACCACCCCCACACCCTTGCAGGGCAGCGGTCTAGCCTAGGCCAGAGTTTGATATATTTCATAGATATTAGCCCTGGAAGGGACCTTGAAGATCATCAAGTCCAGCCCTCTGCCCCAGGGGCAGGAGGTCAGCTAGGGTCAAAGGATCCCAGCAAGATAAGCATCCAAATGTTTCTTGAATGAGTCCAGTGTAGGTGCCTGCACTACTCCTGGAGTCTATTCCAGGCCTTGGGGACTTGGACAGTAAAGAAGTTTTTCCTTATGCCCAGCCTAAAATGGTCTTGTAGGAGTTCATGACCATTGGTCCTTGTTATGTTTCCCCCAGATCCTGATGCACACCCCTTAAATACTTATAGGCAGACACCAGTCACACCTGAGCGTGCGCTTTTCCAGGCTGAAGAGTCCCATGACTCTCAGCCTCTCTTACTAAGGCCTATTCTCTTGCCCTTGGATCATGCATGTAGCTCTCCTCTGGACTCTCTCAAGCTTCTTGACACCCTTCTTGAATTTTGGAGCCCTGAATTAGATACAGTACTCCAGCTATAGCCTCACCAAGGCCGAGTACAGCAGGAGGATGACATCCTGAGATTTACTTGAGAAGCATCTATGGATGCAAGCCAGAGTTTTGTTTGTTTTACCAGCTGTGACATCACATTGGTGGCTCACATTCATCTTGTGGTCAATCATGACCCCCAAGTTTCTTTCAGTTGTGGTGCTAGTGAGCGTAGCACTGCCAAACCTATGAGCATGCTGCGGGTTTTTTTTTCCCTGAGGTGGAGTACCTTGCATTTTTCAGTATTGAACATCATCAGGTTTATATCTCCCACTTACTAAGCTTATTCAAGTCAACCTGGATCACTGGCTTATCCTCAGGTGTGGACACTATGCCCCAAAGTTTAGTGTCATCAGAGAACTTGGCCAGTGCGTTTCTGACACCAATGTCCATATTGTTGATAAAGATGTTAAACAGAACTAGTCCAAGGACAGAGCCTTGGGGGACACCACTGGTCACGGAGCACCATAGTGACTCGCTTCCATCAAGTACTACTCTCTGGGCCCGACCTTGGAGTCAATTTCCCAGCCATCGGACTGTGGTGTAGCTGAGGCCACAGTTGGCCAATTTTTCCATGAGGTGATCATGGGACACCAGATCTAAGGCTTTTTTAAAGTTCAGATATATGATGTCAATCTCTTCTCCCCTCTCCCTTATCAAGAGCTTGACCAGGATTTTGCCAGAGAATTGGCTGAGGCCACACGCTCCCAGTGCATGGTTGTCACGGGAGAATTCAACTACCCAGACATCTCATGGGAAGAGCACTTGGCCAAATCCAAATGGTTGCAAAGCTTTCTCACATGCGTTGATTAGCTCTATCTAACTCAAGAAGTCTATGGGCCGATGAGAGGTAAAGCACTGCTCGACCTGGTATTGGCAACAGGGGACGACCTAATCAGTGACCTAATGATCAAAGGGAAGCAGGGTGACGGTGACCATGAGCTGATCACCTTCACCATCTACCATAAAGCTGGCAAGTCAGTCAGCAGTACAGAAGTCCTCAACTTCAGGAAAGCTGATCTTTACAAGCTCAGGAGGCTTGTCAGTGAGGCCCTAAGGGACCACGACCCAAAGGGGAGGGGAATTCAGGATGAGTGGTTGCTCCTCAAGGGAGTGATTCTGGATGCACGAGCAAAGTCTATCCCATCTCGGAGGAAAGTCAGCAAAAGGGCACGGCAGCCTCCTTGGCTCTGCAGGGAACTAGTGGACCTCCTGCATCTAAAAAGAAAGACCTACAAAGGATGGAGGACAGGATCCACCTCCAAAGAGGAATATTCTGCACTGGTCTGGACCTGCAGGGAGCGAACCAGGAAAGCCAAGGCTGTGACTGAACTCCAACTAGCTACAAGTATCAAGGACAATAAAAAGTCCTTTTTTAGATATGTGGGGAGCCAGAGGAAAAGCACGGGCAACATTGGACCTCTGCTAAACCAGATGGGACAGCTGACAACTGACGCCCAGCAAAAGCCAACTTGCTAAATGAGTACTTTGCGTCAGTTTTTTTACCAGTCCCAAGGGATGCCCCTGCCCTTTACAAGATGGGAAGGCCCAGGTGAGGGAGATTTCTTACCCTCCATCAGTGCTGACCTTGTGATGGAACACCTTGAGAGGCTGGAGACCTTCAAGTCATCCAGCCCTGACAGTTTACACCCCAGGGTACTCAAGGAGCTGGCAAGCATCATAGCCCAGCCCCTGGCACAGATCTTTGAGAACTGGTGCTCCAGTGAAGTGCCCAAAAATTGGCCAATATGGTTCCTATCTTCAAGAAAGGGAGGAAAGTGGATCTAGAAAACTACAGGCCCATCAGCCTGACCTCTATCCTGGGGAAGGTCTTACAAAAGATTATTAAAGAGACTATTAATGGACTGGCCGATGGCAACATCCTGAGGGATAGCCAGCACAGGTTTGTTGTAGGTAGGTCTTGCTTGACCAATCTTATTTTCTTGTATGACCAGGTGACCTATCACCTGGCCAAGGGGGAAGAGATTGATGTCATATATCTTGACTTTAAAAAATCCTTCAATTTGGTATCCCATGATCACCTTTTAGCAAAACTGGCCAACTGCAGCCTCAGCTTCACCATGATCCACTGGCTGGGGAACTGGTTCCGTGGTCAGACCCAGAGGGTAGTGGTTAATGGAAGTCAATTGTCATGGTGCCCTGTGACCAGTGGGGTCCCTCAAGGCTCTGTCCCTAGGCCTATACTATTCGACATCTTAATTAATGATGTGAACATTGGCATCAGAAGCGGACTGGCCAAGTTCGCCAACGACACCAAACTTCGGGGTAGACCATCCATACCTGAGGACAGGAGGGAGATCCAGGCTGACCTTGACAGGCTCAGGAAATGGGCAGACAAGAACCTGATGGTGTTTAACACTGAAAAATGCAAGGTTCTCCACCTTGGGGAAAAAAAATCTGCAACATGCTTATAGGCATGGGAGTGCTATGCTGGCTAGTACTATGGACGAAAGGGACTTGGGGGTCATGATTGACCACAAGATGAACATGAGCCATCAATGTGATGATGCAGCTAGTAAAGCAAGCAAAATGCTGGCTTGCATCCATAGATGCTTCTCAAGCAAATCCCAGGATATCATTCTCCCATTGTACTCGGCCTTGGTGAGGCCGCAGCTGAAGTACTGCATCCAGTTTGGGATCCAGAATTCAAAAAGGATGTGGTGTTACGTCTCAGCTCTGTGTTCTTGGGGAAAACTGGCACAGGAGACAGCCTGTCTGACTAGCAAAGAATTCTCCCCCTCACCCCACCTTAACAAAACTGATTAAGATGCAGTGAGAGACACACCTAAGACCCTCCAGATAAGGGTGACAAGAGTGAAACAACTGCCCTAGGTCTCATTTGCATCTGAGATGGAACCAGGTGACAATTCATTTACATGAGAGATGGAGAACAGAAAGCCTGAAGCAGAGACTGCAGTGAATTCTGGGATCAGAGAAGCAGGGGAGCACTGCATCATCAGAGCAACAATGAACTGCAGTCAGACACAAGCACACATGTGAACAGAATCCCTCTGAATCGGGCTGGGTGTCCAGCTGACACCCTCATGGGCCAGCATTCAGTTCATAAGGGCACGTCTGAGTCAAACTGGGTCAATCAGCCTGTACAAGCTGATCCCCTTATGTGTTTCAAAATCAGCACATCCCAATCTTTGGCTTCTTGATGAGCAGACCCCACAGTATTTTTGGGCTTCACAGGGATCTTTAGCTTAGGTAAAAGAAGCGTTGCTGCAGAGCACGGGAGGAAAGAGAAGCAGAGAAGGAAAAATATACCCAGTTACTACCAGTTTGACTATAAAAGTTATTTATTGCTAAGCATATGAAATATATAATGGTACTAATAGTAATAGACATGCAAAGGAAAAACAAACACAAGCAATTACAATACTACCCTGGTTTCACTAAGTATTTGGGGAAACTTAGCTCAAGCTTAACTAATACAGTTCAGGTTCAGAAATTTATGCCTAGAGTGAAAAGAGAGAGAGCGTTGGGATCTCACCAGTCCAAGGTACTCAGGCTGCAAAGCTGACAGGCACAGTCCGTAGCACAATCCTTGAAGGGAGACAATCTGTTCTTCCAGTGTCCCAAGAACAACAGGGGATGGTGTCAGCACACGAGTTTTCTTCTTGAAGCACCTACACTGCTGCTTTTTACAGATTTTTATACCCTCAGTTCAGCTGCTTCGAAGCATTCTCAATAGTGTAAATCATTGTCTTTTCTCTTGACAAGGGGTTATCTGGTTTGGAACATCTCAACAAACTGATTGATAATCACGAAACGCATAAGGTTAGGGAGTACCCAGACACTTGGGAGCCAACTTGAAATTCCTATGGATAGCAGATATACTGATGGGATAGCTCATGGTTTCTTCAGAATTTTGGATTTGGGATTTTCACTTGTTGTGAACAAGCCTCAGCTTAGCATGACTTTTCCAGATCTTACTATAGTCTTTTAACAGACTTAAGGCAATTATTGGGGTGTTCATAACCTTTTGTGGAGAGGACTTCCACCAGTCATCTTGGGAAAAGTATGGCAACACCTGTGATTAGGGCTCCAAAGGGCTGGACACTGTGATGAACCCTGAACCATTGTTCAAATGTTGTCCATACTCCCTCTGCCTCGGTTTCTTTGCTTCAGCATTCCCTAACCCAGCAACTGAGTTTTAGTCAATCAAGTTTAAATAGGCCTCCCATAGTGGGACCGGGGAATGTACGGCCTGAGATGCCTAGTAAACTTAGAGGTGTGTGTGTGTCTGGGGGGGAAGGTCCTTTGTAAATCCAGATTAGAACTGGTCTGATAAATGCTGAGCTGGGTGTGTGTGAACATGGGTTGATTAGCATTTGGAGCACAGATTCCCCATCATGCAGTGCTCCCCTGCTTCTCTGGTCCCAGAATTCACTGCAGTCTCTGCTTCAGGCTTTCTGTTCTCCATCTCTCATGTAAATGAATGGTCATCTGGTTCCATCTCGGATGCAAATGAGACCTAGGGCAGTTGTTTCACTCGTCACCCTTATCTGGAGGGTCTTAGATGCGTCTCTCACTGCATCTTAATCAGTTTTGTTTATGTAGAGGGGAGGGAGGGGGGAATTCTTTGTGAGTCAGACAGACTGCATCCTGTGCCAGGGCTGCCCGAGAACACAGAGCTGAGATGTAACAGTGTCAGCCTGTCCATGCTGATCAACCCGGCTGGGTCAGGCGTGTCTCGTTACTCTGTGTGTGTTTGTGTGTATGACTGATTTGGTGATTGGAGGAACCCAGCCCCATTGAAACTGAGTCCTGCAAGATGGCTCCATTGGGGGGTGAGGACTTGTAGAAGGGAGAGATACAGCTCCGTATAGAAACACAAGCAACACAAGCAGCACATTGATAGAATTACCAAGACCCTAGAAACGTATCCCTAATAAACGAGCACACCCCAAAGTAATGGGCAAATCTGGTAACAGTGGAGAAGCTTGAGAGGGTGCAGAGGAGAGCCACACACGTGATCAGAGGTCAGGAAAACAGACCTTGTGATGAGAGGCTGAGAGCTATGGAACTCTTCAGCCTGGAAAAGTACAGGCTCAGGGGTGATCTGGTGGCCACCTATAAGTTTATAAGGGGTGCTCACCAGGATATGGGGGATCCTCTGTTCACCAGAGTGCCCCAAGGGATGACAAGGTCGAATGGTTACAAACTCTTGCATGACCATTTCAGGCTGGACATAATGAAGAACTTCATTACTGTCTGTGCTCCCAAGGTCTGGAATAGACTGCTTCCAGAGGTGGTTCAAGCACGTACTTTGAACGCCTTCAAGAGATGTTTATCTTGCTGGGATCCTATGACCCCTGCTGACTTCCTGCCCCTGGGGCAGGGGGCTGGGCTCGAAGATCTTCCAAGGTCCCTTCCAGCCCTAATGTCTATGAAATCCAGGTGATATGTCACCTGGTCATAGAAGGAGATGAGATTGGTCAGGCAAGACCTACGTGGGAGAAATCCATGCTGGCTGTCCCTTAGGATGTTGCCATCAGCCAGCTTATCAAGAAGGGTCTCTTTGAAAATTTTCTCCAGAATCTTACCAGGGATTGAGGTCAAGTGGATTGGTCTGTAATTCCAGGGATCTACTTTCTTCCCTTTCTTGAAGATGGGTACTAAATTGGCCTTCTTCCAGTCTTCAGGTACTTCACCTAAGCGCCACAAGTTTTCAAATATTTTTGCCAATGGTTGGGTTATGACACCTGCCAGCACCTTGAGTACTCTAGGGCAGGGCAGGGCAATTATTTTGGGCAGAGGGCCACTTACTGAGTTTTGGCAAGCCATTGAGGGCCGCGTGACAGGCAGCTCAGGGCAGATAAATATTAATATTCTAAATTTTTTAGGGGCCCTGCGGGATGGATAGAATGGCCTGGAGGGCCACATCTGTCCCCTAGGCCACATTTTGCCCACCCCTGCTCATAATCTGTTAGGACCAGCTGACTTGAAGGTGTTCCTTTACAAGGTCTATACCGATGCTGAGTATCTATTCATCTCCTCTGCCTGAGTGCTGGGCCAGCCCCACCCCTGAGTCTCATGCACCAAGGCAGTGAAACCTTCCCCCCGACCTTGTTCCTTCTGGCCAACTGTGAGCCATTCTGTCTTGGTGGGGAAGGGGTCTGTGTTCTGGCACCAGCCCCAGCACCAGAGCATCCACGTCCCCAGGTCTCCCCCCCCCCCAACTCTGTCATGAAGCACCTCACAGACCTTACACTGAGACTGAGAGAACCCACCATGCAAGGGCACAGTCCCACAGGAGCCAGGCCCTGGCATCAGAACACCCTCCCAGGCAACCCACAGGGTCAGGTACCCTCCCAGTAAGACCCAAACACATCCTGTCCCTGCCAGCAGGACCTTTCCCCTACTGGCTTGAGGTCATAGGGTCAGAAGATTGGGCCTGGGCCTGCATGGAGGCAACCCTGTGGCTGCCGTGGCTCAGCCACTGCCAGTAGGTAGCCAGCCCATGAGCAGCTGGTGTGCTGCAAAACTTTTTTTGGCCTGCAGCTCCTGGGTCCCACTTCCTCTTTCTTTTGGCATCAGATATTAACTTCCAAAGCTATAAGTCACTGTCTGGTATTATCACTCAGTGTGCAGCTTCCATTTACCCCATCTGGGCATTTGTAAAGATTGCAACTTTAAATAATTCTGCCACCCTTACATTACAGGAAGAAATCAATTGCAAAGAACTATTATCTGAATATGGATGGAGAAATTGAAATTTGACCAACCATAAAAAACCCAAGAACAGACAGACACAGCAGCCTTGTCAAACATAGGATTATACTCTCAAGAGAAATGTATTTAGCCATGTTAGTTGAAGTCAGGCAGAAGGCAGCGTAGATTTGTACCTTTTAGACTAACTAAATCAGAGATGCACAACATGAGTTTTGTGAGCCAGAGCTCACATAATCAGATCCTGTGAAAGGACATACACAGAATAGTGTATCAAATAGAAGGAGTGATTAGAATACAAAAGACATAGAAGGCAGGGAGAGAGGGAGGAGAGGGGGAAGTACTGGGAAAGGCAAACCAGTATTAAATACAGACAAAGGTGTCAAAAAACCTAATCTAGCTAATGAGATAAGATTCCACAGGCCCTGTTTGGGAGCCTCGTACATAGCACACAGGCCTGGGGCCTGTCAAGAGGCAGGCTAGCACTTTAAAACTAAGCTTCAGATGGGGCAGCACCTAGCCGAGGCTTCCTCAGAAGAGTCTCCCAGTGGTGGTGATGTGTATTTTAGGGTGACCTGAAAAGGATTTTCACCCATAATCCCATCCCAAATACAGCTCTTTATTCCAGGCAATAAACAGTGCACACAGGCCTGGGGTCTATCAGGAAACAGGCTGGCATGCAAAACCTGAGCTTCAGGCCAAGCAACAGGCTTCCTCACAATAAGGAGCAGTGTTTGGGTGGGGATTTGAGGTGAGAATCCTTTTTGGGTCACCCCAAAACATTCATCACCACCACTGGGAGACTCTCCTGTGTAGGCTCCTACCCAATCCAAAGCTCACTATTGAGTGCCAGCCTGATGGCCTCCCAGGCCTATGTGCTACATACATAGCACTGAATAAGAAACTGTGTTTGGGCTGGAATTATGGATGAAAATGTGTGTGTGTGTGTGTGTGTGCGCGCGCGCGCGCACGTGCGGGAATGGGGTGGTGGAAAGAGTATGCATATATGTGTGTGCGCAGAAATTGGTGCTGGTGTGACCTGGAAGTGCCCAGGTGACCCAGCAGTACTCAGGTGACTTGGCGTTGCCCAGGTTGGGTGCCCGGGTGACCCAGAGATAAACAGGTGGGGTGCCCAGGTGACTCAGTGGGTCACAGCTGTATCACCCAGGCACTGCTGGGTCATTTGGGTATGCCACCTGGGAGCTGCTGGGTAACCCAGGCACCCCACCCAAGTACCTCTAGGTCACTCAGGCACCCCACCTGGGTACTGCTGGGTCACCTGAGCACCCAACCCAGGCAACACTTAGTCACCCAAGTACTACTGAGTCACCTGAGCACTCCGCACAGGCACCACCAGATCACCTGCTCACCACACCTGAACACCGCCAGGTCACTCAAGCATTCAGAATCAACCCTACCTAGGTATCAACCCTACCTAGGCATCTCGGGGTCACCCAGGCGGCACCGGGTTTGGTGTTAGTATAAAACACTGTAGGAAAAGATTTCAGACCAATCATTTCATTTCTATTCTCCCCATCCCTTAACTAAATTTAGTGCAACACACTTGGTGCATCTACACATTCATTAATGCACAGTAGTTACTGCACATTTAATTTAGTACTTGCTTAATTAAGTACTTAACTAAATGCACACTAACTAGAGTTACTGTGCAGTAGCACCGGTGAATGTCTTTTTAGTGATGCTACTACGCAGTAGCTTAATAATAATGTGCAGTCGCGTATTAGCATTTTCTGTCCTGTGATGCGCTACTGCTCCGTGTTATTAGGCTACCGCACATTGAGTGTCTCATGTAGATGCACCCACAGAGCCACATTACCGGGCCTGCAGGGCTCTCCATAGGGCCAGAGGAGTAGTTAGGGTCTGTCTTATTATGTCACTTGATCTAATGCCCTAGAGTACAGGGAGTACATCTCTGTGTGTGTAAGTTGTGCAGCCTGCTATGAGTCTCTGTGCACTGTTAAGTACAGTGTCAAGCTTTTTAGTGGGAGAACTTCTGGAACATACAGGAGCACAGTAATGTGCTGGTGTGTATACCATTGCAAGTGAAATGGTTCTGAGCACTTTGAAGTTGGCACACCATGTTGTGCTAGATAAAATTCTTAAGACAGGTACCTGTGCAGAGACTTTACTGCTGATCTTTTGAATGTGATGTTTATAGGTGAGCGAATGGTCTAATTTGACTCCTTGGTAAACTTGGATCTGCTCATGGGGAAGGATGTGGTTGCCTACTCTGATATTCAGTATGGTCTTTGGCTCAACAATTGTCCACATGGAAGAGTAATGATAATGATTTATTGAAGCTCCTCCTGATCCCATGACTTTCAAACATCCCCCTTTCCCCCCACAAACCACTGCAACACTGGCCTGGAATGAAGCTGAGATGCCAGGGTCGGTACTGTTGTTGGGGGCTTTTAAGTCTGTGTTGCACTGAATGGGAATGTACGTATGGTTAATTGACAAATGGCCGCCCTATCCCTCAGGGACACATTACTTTTCTCAGAGAGGCCAGTACATAGAGAGGCCAGTACATTAACATGAAATCACTTACCTCAAACCAGCCCACAAACAGACACCAAAAGGCATTGAAAGGTTTTTTGAGACCCACAGCCAAGGTGTAACCAACAGATACAACCTCAGGTTTTCAATGGCGCATCTCTGGGTGCCATTGCCAGAGCACCATTTGGCAGAGCATCTACATATGAGCACTACTGCAGGTATGGTGCAGTGGGAATGGGAAAACTTACCCCTAGCAAAAAAACCCTCTACTCCCTCTATCCCTCTTCTCCTGGAGACCTGAACATTTGGGTTCCCAGGCACCCTAGCTCCCACAGCAGGGAGGTGGAAACCAGGTGTCTGGGTTTTCCCAGCTAGAAGATGGAACCCAGGCATTCTTTGGTGAGGTCAGTGCTGGGTTATGAGCAGCTGCATGGCTTCTGGCCCTGGGCAGGGGGAAGGGACCTGGGCTTCTGGATCCAGGATGGTCACCCAGACACCTGCAGAGCACATAAGGTATGTGTAGACAGCACCAGCAAAATAAGGAACAAATGCAACTCTTGATATGGAGGGTGGAAAGGGACAGGTTGGTGACTGCTTAGACTTGCATGCTGACAGCAGTTGAACAAGCCTCCCAGGCCCATGCTGTGAAGGTCAAAAAATGAAGTCTGGCCACCTGTTGTCTGAGGGAGGCTACCTATACCACTACAGGCCTGAGAGTTGCAATGCCATGATAAAGTATTTATGTGCAAGGTCAAAGACCTCTTGGGATCCAGCTACAACACCCCTGAGTGACATCAGTTCTGCCTCCTTTTAGCAACACCTCGTTCGATGAGTAACAGAAAGGCTTTATTTACTACAAGTATTCAAAATCAAGTCAAGTGAGCCCAAACCAAATCAGTCCAGTAATTAGCTATACGGTGATGATTTCTCACCAAACAGGTGATGAAGAGGTGTTCTGTTTCTCTTCAACTTCTTGAGTAAGTCGGGCACATCAGCAACTGGTGTCAGAAAGATTTCTCACTCTTGAAGCGCGTGCGCGCTGTTTGCTGTTTTACTGCCTTTTTATACCCTTAGTTCAGTATCTTCAAAGCACTCTTTCAGTTGTGTAAATCGAGAGAGAATCCCAAGCAGTAACTGACAGGAAAATCCTGTTAATCAACCTGCTCATTATTGGTTATCAGAAATTTCTAATTTGAATGAGTTACCTTCTTCAGTAACAAGTTATCCAGTTTGGAACATATCAAGAAACTGATTAACAGCCAGGAAAAGCATACGCGTCCTTGGAAAACAAGGTAAATCACGAGAGAAAAACAAAACTAAATCAGGAGGAGACACCTATCACATATGGAGAATGTCTCTTCCTGCACATAAACATGAGTTAATCGCAAAATAGATCTTTACTATACTAATTAATCAAGGATAAACATTTCACACGGTTACACATCAGACAACTAGGAGCCTGCCTGAAATCATTCTGAATATAGCAAGATAATCTGGAAGAGATATCTCAATATTCCTTCTCAGATGGCCTAGCCATGAACTTGCATCCTCTTGCATTATGCAGTTAGCATCAGTATTCTGTATTTCAACTTTTGTCAGTAGGCCCGAGCTTAGCATGAGTTTCAGAGTCATTACTCCCATGCAGAGACCGTAGCCCTCTCAGGCTGGCATATTGGGAAAAGCTGATACCCAGCCCTGCACAGCATGGCAAGCTCTATTCCAAGGACTTTTCTCTGGGGTGACATGACTGGGGGACCCACAGGGGGAGGCCTGGATGGGGCTTAAGGGGGGACACTCCACACCATGCATTGATTAGGCGATGCGGTGGGGTGGGGGGGTGTCCCAGAACAGGAGATTTCGGTGCATGGAAACTGCTGACCCATGGTCCAAGGAGTCAGGAAAACAGGTGGTGTGAACCAATCTGGGTAGCAGCAGCATGGGAGGAAATGGGGATCAGGCTGCCAGTAGGGACTGCGCCCATCTTCCAGGACCAACTCACTGCAATTGGCAGCTGGCATAGGTGCAGGTCCCCCAAGAGGGTCCAAACCAGTCCTAAAAGGGTGCAAGAGTGCTCACAATGTGGGGTGGGGGGACACTTCAGGCCCAGGTCACACTGTGGGGGAGTGACATACTGTGGGGATAGGCAGGCCCCTGGGCTTGGGCCAAAGTTCCAAGTCTCCCTGCTTGCTTGGGTGTGCAGGCTGGGAAACAAAGGCATGTGCAAGTCATGACAGCAGGGGGTTGGGGATCTGGTGATCCATGCCTAGCAGTCAATCATGGGTGGCTCAGCTGTTTGGCTCCTTTTGGGAGTCTTCAGCAGCCCTGAGAGCCTGTGGGGCATGCTGGGAGGTATTTCATTGCCCCCCCTACTTACTGGGCTCAGCCCGTGCAGGCAGGCACCGAGCCCCACTCCACTGAAGAGCTAACATCTGTTCTGCTTGCTTCCAACCTAATCTTGGGTGCTTAAAGCTTGAAAGTTAGAGCACTTCAACCTTGGGCTTCTTGAATGCCTGTATTTAGCCCTAGATTCTTTCCCAAAGTTATGTCTAACTTTCATTCCTGTCTCAGAGAGAGAGAAAAACAGAACCTCTACACCTTGGACATTCCAAGTTCCTCATTATACTACGTAAATTATACTACATTGTCATCTCTGGTGCTTTGACAATCAAGCCATCCCAGAGAACAGATGCACTGCATAACAATCTGCTACCACGCAGCTCACATACCTCTGCCTTCAGAATTTAAAATGCACTGCAGGAGAACACAAACAAATTCTTCTGCCTGCTTCAGAAGCTTCTCTAAAACTAGCAAAGTGAACCATCTTCTGACTTACTTCAAATAATGTGTCTTTGACCTGTGTGCAAGATCAGATGCCAGGTTTGGGGAAGCTGTACTATACTTACTATAAAGTGAATGGCAGTCAGGACCTCTCAGCTCCCAATCTAGAAGGGTTACAATTAACTGGTCATTTAGAGTGTAATTCATACATAAGCATATATAGTGGCATAACTTGCCATTTCTATGCCCTGGAAATTAATGGCACACTGTGAAGGGGTAACAGCTGGAGATTTTCTACTAAAGGGGGAAGATTTTGCTTCCTTTTTTGTTGCTCATGTGTCAAGTGGCCATTTAAAAACCAATATTTAGAGGCAATAAAAGGAAGCAAGAGGATTTCCCCTCTCTGACATGTCCTACCCTTTCCCAACAGCACCCTAATTCTGCCAGCCACTGCCCCAGCACCATGCACTGCTGTCACCTGAGTCCCACTATTGGTGGTGTATTTTCCCATCTGCCAGGGCTGGAGGCAGGGCCACTGCATGGAAGGTGAAGGGGTGAGAATGGGGGAAGGGAGGATTAGGCTCCATTCTGGCACCTCCCCCTAAGGCATCACCTTGGACTTATCCCCCACTCCCACACCTATTGCTATACTACTGTGTGCACACAAGGAAGAAAGAACAGGCTACCTACGCTGCAATGACTGTGGTTCTTTGAGATACTGGCATCCATGCAGATTCCTTTACCTACCCTCTCTCTCACTGATTTTGAATCCTTGTTCTCTGAGCTTGTGAACTAGAGAGGAAACTGAAAGGCAATGTACAAACACAAAACAGAAAGATGGTCCAAGCAATCTTGATACCAGAACAAAAGAGGGGCACATATTCATCCAAAATGGGGTCCACCTGGGATGCAAATATCCTAAAGAGGCCCAGGTATCATAAAACAAATAACCATTCTTTGGATATTGGCAAAATGAGTGAAACACAAATTGTGTTTTAATATTGCAAATAATGAGTAATGATGTGCTGGAAGGCACTGCTGGATCCTAGCGGGTGCTCATTTGGTCTCTGACCAGTCAAAGACCTTGTCGAAGTTGACATGCTAAACAACTTTCATCTAGACCAAATGGAAGAAATTAAATGTATGGCATGATGTAACTGAAACAATAGAAGTCAGTGCCCAGCATGGTGGACTCTTTACAAATAACTTAAGCAGAAACTACTGTAAGTTATGGAAAATAAGATCTGGATATAATCGCTAATGCAGGGTCTGGGACATTGATTGGGTCCTCTTATCTGTGTAAAAACAGCACAAAGTAACCAGAATGTCAGGGGAAGTCAGAGAACCATTGGTGGTATGGTGCTGAGAAGGAATAGAAACAGAGCTTTTCTTTTGGACAAGAACTGCTGGAAAACAGGCTTAGATTTCCAAACAAGGAACATTTCTCCTTTTTTTGTTCATCTAATACTAAGGGAAAGGGACTTTATGCTGATTTTTGTGTGGGTGTGTGTAAATTAATGAATAAATTGCACCAAAGAAATATTTAACTTACATCATCCATTTTTCCTCCTAACAAAGAGTGCAGCAAGTCCCTAAATATTAAATATTCACTTGGGCCAAGGAGCAAGGTGCTGGCTGGATCATCTGGCTTCAATCAATGGCTCCATGTGGTATCATGGAGTTCCCATGGGGCTTGGTCCTGAGACCAGTTTTATTCAATATCTTCATCAATGACCAGGAAGATGGGATGGACTGCACACTAAACAATGTTTTCAGATGACACCAAGTTGAAGGGAGTAGTAGATATGAGGGTAGGGCTAGAATTCAGAGAGACCTCAACAGATTGGAGGATTAGACCTAAAAAAGTCTCATGACATTAAATCAGGATGAATACAGGGTCCTGAATTTAGGACGAAACAATCTCATGCAGTGCTACAGGCTGGGGGCTGACTGGCTGGGCTCTGCAGACTTGAGAATTACGGTGGACAATAAGCTGAATGGGCACTTGTACATGTGCTGGACATCTGCTTAGACAAATGATAATTAGCACATGTTGGAGCATACTCGATTAATCCAGTCTGCTGGAGTGTGTTATTAATTAACATGGTCCAGGAGCCTCTGTGTCATGTCTATTCAGAGTCCCCATGCTTCAAAATGGCAGCAGGAAGGCTTGAACTAAAGCCCCTTGAACAAGCTTTAGTTCAAGCCCCCACCACCTTTTTGAAGCATGGAACACTGAATACATGTGATGCTGTGGACACTTTAATTAGAATGGCTCTTATAGCCTGAAAGTGCTGCTCTAATTAAAGTGCCTGCCCCACTCCACCCAAGAGTACATGTATAGACACCCAATATGAACACACAGTGTGCCCTGGTTGTGAAGAAAGCTAACAGCATACTGGGCTGTATTAGTAGAAGAATTGCCAGCACATGAGGAAAGTATTCTTCCCCTCTATTCAGCGCTAGTGAGGCCACATCTGGAGTACTGTGACCAGCTTTGGGCCCCCCACTATAGAAATGATGTGAACAAATTGGAGAGTATCCAGCAGAAGGGAACAAAAATGGTTAGGGGGCTGGGGGTCATGACTTATCAGGAAAGACTGAGGGAATTGGGCTTATTTAGTCTAGAGAAGAGGAGACTGAGAGGGGACTTAATAGCACCCTAAAGGGTGGCTCCAAAGAGGATGGAGCTAAACTCTTCTCAGTGGTGGCAGATGACAGAGCAAGGAGCAATGGTCTCAAGTTGCAGCGAGGGAAGTTGAGGTTATGTATTAGGAAAAGCTCTGTCAGTAGGAGGGTAGTAAAAGCACTGAAACAGGCCACCCAGAGAGGCTGTGGAATCTTCATCCTTTGAAGTTTTTAAGACCCAGGTAGATAAAACCCTGGCTGGGATGATGTAGTTGGGGCTTGTCCTGCTTTCAGCAGGGGTTGGACTAGATAACCATCTGAGATCTCTTCCAACCCTATTATTTTGTGATTCTATGATTAACAAAGTCCATCAACATACTGATACCCACAGTTCCTATCTTCTGAGTAAAGTGTGTGGCTTGGTAGACTTATTTCAAACCTGGACATGGGTAAATCCATGATCTTCAGTGGACATCTCCTGATTTAAAATGATGAAATTGAGAGCTGAGTCCCACCCAGAAAGCTTAGTGACACAAAGAAATAAACTATTTGGTGATTGAATGTAACTGAGATTCCAGTCAGAGTGGACCAAATGAATTGATCTGCTTACAAACTAATGTTATATTAAGTAATCAGGATCATTAGGTTTGCATTTATATTCCGATTATTTTAGAGAAAATGAGCCTCTGATTTCAGTCATCTGTATAATCCAAAGGTGCTTGGAAGCCTCAGAATGAAGGAACTGACATTGTTTTTCCATATTCTCACCAGAAACTCATTTCCCTAGTTTAGGATTGGAGACCTGCTTAAGGGAAGCAGTTCCAATGTTTCTTCAGTCTTCTTCTTTTTAGCCCTTTTCTTCCTATTCTCACTTTCATTTTATAATATGATTTACAGTTGTTATTAAAATTATTTTGTGGTTATGGCATTTGAATCTCTCTCTTGTTAGCATTTCTAGTTCAGGATCTTTAGACTCCGGGCTTTATTTCCATTGTACATGTCACAAAGTATCTATTTAGTGCATTGGGATAGAAAGACTTCCAGCTGTTAGGAGTAGAACAGGAGTTTCCTTTGCCAGAGTGAGAGGCAGAAATATCTTTACCCCACTTGACTTCTCCAGTTTACAGACAGTGAGATTACATAAAGATTCATTGGCTTGTATATCAAGTTTCTTCTTTTTCTTGTATCCTTGTCAGAAACTAGATGGTTTTTCCAGAATCATGCAAAAACAATAGCTCTTTCCATTGTTGCAGTGAGGTCCTCCTTTTGTACAGGTCTCACCAAGGAGTCAGCAAACGAGCAGGTGCTCCATAGTCTGCACTTCACCGCACTCACGTGTATTAATGTCATTAGAGTAGCTCCATTTAATCATGTTTATTTTTGATTTTCCAGTTTGTGAGAGAAATTCAGTCATTGTCATGTTGCCCAGTCTAAATCAGCCCCTCTGGGAAGGTCCTCCTGGGGTTCCAGGACCATTTCAGAGCACCTGATTAGGGAAAGACAGATCATGCACAGTCTCAGTCATGCCCTGTCAGCCATTGTGTCCAATGGCACAACACTGGTCATAAAACTCTTTTGTGCTTGAAGCTGTTTAGTTACTTCTGTGTGACCATAAAGTGGATGCCTGAGGTTCTTCCAGTTGCCATGATTTTTCTTTTTGGCTCACTACCTTTCTGCAGATATCAGGTGGTGCAATGCCAGTCAATAAGTACAGGCTATCCTTTGGTGTTGGCTTCAGGTATCTTGTTATTTCACAATAGCTGTCATGTAGAAGTGGGTCTAGTTTCTTGGCATGAACTGATTGTTCCCATACTGGACATGCATACTCTGCAGTGGAGTTACACAAGGCAACAGCAGTGGTTCGTAATGTAGCTGGGTTCACACCCCATTCCGAGGGAACCACCTTACAAATTATGCTGTTGCAGGTGCTGCTTTCCCTTTCATCTTCTCTACATGTGCTTTGAAGGTAAGTGTCCAGTTCAGTGTAACCCCAAAATACAAGGATTTGGTGATTAGTCAGTGGGACTCCATCCCAGGTGATGTTTAATTTCTGCTTGGCTTCTGTATGGCATAAGTGAAAAGCTGTGACCTGCATCTTGGTTGGGTTGGCACAAAGCTGGTTCTTATTTTGGTTATCTGAGGCATTGCTCAGTGTAACAGTCAGTCTGCTCTCAACAGTGACAAAGTCCTTCTCTTGTGATATGATACACTGATCATCAGCATATATGAAGCATCTCATATTACTCTGTATGGGATGGTCATTGGTATATATATTTAAAAAGATTTGCGCTAAGACACTACCCTGTGGGAGGCCTTTTCATTATCATCTCCAATGACTCCTTTTCTTGCACATTTCTATGTAAAAAAGTTTATTCTCCAAAAGAGATCAGATGAGCTGCGCTAGGTAGTAGTCATGTGTCATATTGTAGACTTTGGCAAACAGGTTCTGGTGATTGCCTGTGTTGTATGCTGCTGATAGGTCTACAAACACAGCACCTGTTATCATCCCTTTCTCGAATCCATCTTCTATATGCTGCATGATGTTTAGTATTTAGCCAATGCAAGACTTGCCTGGTCTAAATCCATCTTATTCTGGTATTAGATGTTGTTCGATATGAGGTGAAAGGTGATTAAGAATAAGGAATTTGTAAAGATTATAAAAATGGCACATAAGTGGCACTGGCCTAAAATTCTCTGAGTCAAAGGCATCCTTCTCTGACTTTAATAGAGTTATCACATGGACCTGTCATCATAATTTAGGCATTTAAGGGTTGATGAGCAATTGTTAAAAAGGTGTAATACCCATAACCTGATTATGAGACCAAAGTGTTTGATCTGCTCTGTGCATATGTTGTCAAGTCCAGGTGTTTTGCTGTTCAAGTGACTTACTCTGGAGTCAAGTTCATCCATTATATATGCCATGCCAAAATGATTTTCCTCCAGATCAGTTTGTCATCTAACCTGTCTTTTAGGTTATTTGTTTGAAGCTTTTGCATTGAGCAGAAGCTGGTGACCCACCTGGTTGGCTGTGATATTGTGGTATTGCTATACTTTATTTGGGTTATTACTCAGCTTGTAAATGGTTAACCATGTTTTCCTGCTAGCATGGGTCATACCTATTTCTTTGATCAATTCTTTCTGTTTCCATCATTTTTCTTCCAGAAGCTTGTTAGTTAGGGCTGCCCCTGCTGTAATAGCATCTTCTGAGAAAGGATCTCTGAAACCTTTGCTGGTATTTTTTGTATTCAGCTCCTAGCATGGGAATAAACCCTGGTATATACTTAGTTCTGCTTCCCTAAGGTAAATACCTCTTGGAGGTTTTACACACAGCATTCATGAAGAGGTCATAGGTATCCAAGACTGGCTCAATGTGTGTCGCTTTTTAATATCAAGCTCAATATTCTTGTCATCACCCACGGTGATCTGTAAAAATCCTGCTTACAACTCTGCTCTTCTTTTTTTTTTTTCCTCCATCATTTCATACTTTTATCTCTGTCACTACAGTCCACCAGGAATATCAGAATTTTTTCTCCTTCCCAAATCTTTTCTGGAAGCATACTTCTTCTATGGAGCTTACAGTACACACTTTGGGGTATGGACTGTTAAACAATGATACCATATTAAAGGAAAGGGGATTAGATTACCCTGGTTCAGCTGAATCCACTATAACTGATTTGTCTATCTACCTTTCTCCTATGGTAAGCAGAAATTAAACTAGGGAAGCATACCCTTGAAATAAAATGTTATTTTATTATCATATCATAAAGAAGTAAGGTGGATTTCAAGAGGTCATCTAGTCCAATTGGGGATTCAACCTGCAACCTTGGTGTTATTGGTTTAGCTTCTCTGGTTGTGTCTACACATACATTAGATCCAGGAGCAGTTTACTCACTCATCGCCCGATTGGGAGATGGGGCTGGGACTTGCCCCTGACTGGGACAGTTCTCAGCCAGCTCCATGGTCTCAGGGTTGGTCTGGAGAGCCTGTTCCCTGCCCAGCTCTGATCACAGAGCTAGGTAGGGAACAGGCTGGAGAGGGGCTCAGACTGAGAGATAAGGATCTCCCAGTTCTGGCCCCATCGTTGTGGAGCTGGTGCTGGGAGACAAGTATCTCCCAGCTCCTGCTCCCTTATCATGGAGAGGAAGCTGGGAGCTCCCTGCTGCAGGGGCAGAAGGAAATAGTCCCTGCCTGGGCTCCAGTGGTGGAGCTCACCCTGGCAGCATGAAGCTCCTGGGGGCGGGGAGCAATCTCACACCCCCTGTTGGCTAGCTGACTGGGAACAGATTTGCTCCTGGTCAGGATTCTACACTAGTGCTACTGTGCAGTAACTAATTGCGAGAAATTTGCTAATTACATTTGCAGGTAACAGATTTACTCACAGTTAGAGCAGTTTACTGTGCAGTAAGTGTGTGAATGTATAGACATGCATGCTTACTCCACAGTAAACCATTCTACTGCACAGTAAAGCATCTCATGCAGATGCACTCACTTACCGCGAGATGAGTAGGCAGATTAAATATTTACAGTGGAACAGCTATTATGCACTCACAAAAGTTCCCCTGTTTAAAATAAGGTAACTATCTGCTTATCAATACACTTAGTCAATATAATAGTTATGTGCTACCGTGTTTGTTGTTTCCCCTTTTGGCTTGAGTGATTAGTTGCAGGTTTCCCCCACATAAGAGGAAAAACTCTAGTTATACAGAATATCTTGTTTCCATGAATACAGCAAAAATCGAAGAATGAGGGATAATGCCTTTGCTCAGCATTCCTTTTCCTAGCAGCACTTATCCCAAAAAAGATATTATCTTTTAGTTTTGTTGGGGCAATATTCATAGTGCTCATTCTGATTGTGGGTATGTACATGTGTTACATTTAGATCAACCTAACTAAAACTAGGTCAATCTAAATAGCTGAGTGTGCAGGCATTTGCAGGGCTTAGGTTGTCCTAAAATGCCATGTTCTATCTAAAGTTAGTTCACCTAAGGTGCCTTTAAGGTGAACTAACTTTAGGTTGGCTTGGAGTTAACCTGATCTAAAATGGATTAACCCAGCCTAACAAACACCTGTACACATTCACAGAACAGCCCTGGGGCTTGGAAAGCCCATCCACTTACCACAGACCCAGAGCTGTCCTATTTCTACTCCATCTCCACCCCCCCCCCCACTCTCCTACCCCCAACCATGACCGAGCTATTTTGAGCCCACCAACTGGGCAAATTCCCCTGGACCCTCCATCACCCCTGCAGACCTGCCACCCCTAATCCCAATCCTGCCAGATCCCTCCCTGCTGCCTGAGTTACTTATCTCAGACTGCCTGAGCTGCTCCCAGAAAGCTTGAACACCTGCATGCACTGCTTCCTGTTTTGGCTTGAAAGTAAGGCACCTAAACTGGGTCCTGCAAACACTTTTTCACACCCTGCCTAGGGACAGACATTCAAAAAGCCTGAGCCTGAATTGATTCAATCTTTGCAGGTTAGTCTAACCTGGGTAGGCTAAATCAGTTTGTAACCCAGACAGACATCCCAGAAATGCAGGCACATGCCTGCTGTGGCTCAGGCTAGAACCAGCGGGGTGCTAGAGCAGCCCTCCCTTTGCTTCTACAGGGCAGAGATGGGGGGAGGGGGGGCAGGATGCTCTGATTATTCCCTTCTTTCCCCTCCTGAGATGCCCAGCAGGGAATGTTTATCACCCTTAACTCAGTGTTTATCAACTCATTAAGAAAACAGTGCCTATCTCCATTAACTAATGGAGCTCTTCTTAAACAGCTTTTCCAAGGAAGGACATTAAGCTACCTGTTGATCAGCTCCAAAAAGCCTGTCTGCCACTGTCCTCTCCTTCAGCACAGAGCATAGTCAGTATGTGGTCTGCTAGCTAATGCTGAGGTGTCTGCGTAAGGCAGAGGGGAGGGGGAATAATCCCTGCTTAGCAGGTAGAAGCCAGGCAGATGTTCTGTGCCTGCAAGTCTGTGCCGAGCTCCAGCCAGTGCCCAGAGGGGATGGACCAACTCTGCTGTGGAGCAGAGAGCCCTCCCCAGCCCAGAGAACATCCTGGGATGCTGGGGGAGTCTGATTTAATTTAAACCAGTAAGGGGTCAGGGAGAGACATTGCATAAACTGGTTTGAGCCAAATCAGTTCAGCCTGATACTATATTCAACCAGGTTTATCTCAAACTGGTTTCAGCTATTTTCAAACTGGTTTATGTGCACTGAACATCTGTTCTGTTACAGGTTTAAACTAGTTTCTGATCACTTAAACCAGGTTATGTGTAATGTCTGTCCCTAGACCCTGTGTCTTTAGCATGTAAACCCTTGTTCTGTAGCTTTTCTTCCTGCTTCTCCTGCACAAAACAATGAAACCCTATTGCATAATGAAACCCTTCCACTCGCATATATCTTGCATAGCCTTTTGTTTTGGGCCGTGTCACATGCTTTGATTTGGTGTAGGGCCAGTCTTGTAGCATATAGGTTTCCTGTGACTTCAAGTGAGATTATACTTTATCTGATGTATTTGACCTACTGGTGAGTATTGTGGGGATTTGCTGTTAATAGTTTGAAATATCAAAATGTAGCCTGACACTTCACAGAACCAATACTGCAGTGGCAGTAGAAGGTCATAGAATATCAGCTAACTGCAAGTTGAATTCTATAGCATACAATAGGAGTGCATGTGATAGAATTCACCAGTGACTAGCATGAGCATAAAATAAAGGACAAAACACTAAGCAGGAACCCTGGCATTTTAATTCAAGGACTGTTGAATTCCCCTATGGCCCTGGTATAATAATTTAACTTCTAATTGGCTTAGGTTCACTCTATGAAATGGTGTTTATATTATCTCCTTTACAGGAGTGCTGTATTTATGTAACATTTGTAAAACGCCGTATCATAAGAAGTTCCAAATTGCTATATACTTTCTAATTATTACTATTTACAAGAAGGTCATCTATCTTGGATGAAGAAAAGTGATCCAACAAGGACAGTGCATGTTTATTTAACTCTGGCTCTGTGAAGGAAGTATTATTTTAGCAAGATTGATTATCTCTCAATAAACTTGGTTAAACAAATTCTACTGCCAGTTTTAAAGTACATCAGTCTACAGTGCATGCCCCAAACACTTAAATACTAAAATGGATATTAAAAAGGTCAATCTTGCTTCCATGAGACTTGCCTATGTGCATAATACTGCAACCTCCATCTTTACAATGGAAGCTTAGTAGACCAATTGATTTCAAAACTAAGGTATGCATATTCTTGAGAGGATATGGTGTTTTGCCAAGGGGTACATCCTAAATTTTAATAATGGTGGTGGAGCTTCTGATTGATCAACACATGGTGAATAATAGCATTGCGGTGCACTGACTTCAGTGTAAATACTCTTCACAAGGAATGAATACACAGAGATGCACTGGATGTATAGACTACAAGCAACAATATTTTGTAGGTAAAGGGGTATGTAGTGAAAAACATTTGACAACCACTATATTAGACTGGCCTCATGAAAGAAGCAACAGTAACTTAAAAATATACTGTGTACCTCTGGAAATATACATATATATATATATCTATCATAGGTAGATAGATAGATTATATTTCATTTATAAATACAGTATAGGACAAGAGTTTTGCAAATGCAGAAATAGTGGGAAAAATACAAAGTATTCTTAAGTGTCACAACAAGCTCCATTTTGTAATCTGTGACCATGCTACCTCAGGCTCTGATCTTAACAACTCTCACAAAATAAGCAGGTTCCAGTCTTGTCAACACTAATAATTGGCCTCATGGTGCTAATGATTTGAGAGGCGTCACTCCTCCCTCTATGTGAGATGTGACCTAGAGGCCCGTGTTGCAATGGCCTAAGGCACTGCAATGCTGGAAGTACCAGCTTTCAGATAAGATGCAAAACTGAGGTCTTGACCATTTGTAGCTATTTTGTATCCCACAGGATGTTCTGCAGGAATAAAGTTATTCATTTTACTATTTTGAGCCAACTCTTATTTGGGTGATTATATCTTGCTCTGAGACAGCTCTGGGTTGAACCGATTTCCAGATGCCCTGGGGATTAAGATAGCGGAAAATTGTCTTACAGCTACTTTTCTACCTCATCTTTTTAGGTACACTAAACAAAGCTCTAGTACACCTTAAGTCTGGGGCAGTGGAGTTACATTAGTGCCAAAAAAAGGACCTTGTGCATTTCTTAGCATCATGATCACTTTTGGTATTACATGAAAATAATACTAATGCAATCACTGTTAGATATGGCAATAAAAATAAAGGCATCAATACAAGAGTCAGTGATCATCTGAAGCTCTGAAGTCAATGGAAGTTTTGCTATCAACTTTAATGGCTACGGGATTGAACTATTCATGCAGGGGGACAGAATTATTTGTGTAAGCGTTTGTACTTTTAATTTTTATTTTCAGAAACTATACAATTTAATCTAGTTCTTTTCCCCTTTTTCAGTAAATTATAGAAACTAAAGACACTGCTTTTTAAGGAAATAACATTGGACATAAAAAAATATAAAGATTCAATATTTTTATTGACATCCTGCTATGACTCATTGACTTACATTTTTGTCTTCCTGTTTATTCTTTTATTTCAGGAATATATTACATTTCCAAGAAATAAGACTAACCAAGTTTAAATATCAATCAAATACTTTTAAAGATGAATCTTTTTATTGAGAGCATGAATTTTCTGACATTTCCTAGACAGATGTATGATTGATATTCTACAATAAGTAATATGTGGTGTTCACTTAGCTGTTCATCAAAACTACACAGACACCTATACAGACACTTTAGTGAAGTGAATGAAAAGCTGTTTAGACATAGTAGCTGTAAAATGTGGGAAGTCTCTATATTCTTTTCTTACAAAAATATAATATTCAGAATTCACTAAAAAAGGAAATCCATATTTTTTACACTATAGGCATAATACTTAAGTAACCAAAGTTTTTAGGATTAGAATTGTTTAACCCAGCACTCTTTCCTGCTTATGCAGGGGGTCGGACTTGATGATCTATTGAGGTCCCTTCCGACCCTAACATCTATGAATCTATGAATCTATGAACCCAAACCAGGAAGAGAGAACCAAAAAGGAATAACTGACTTCCCATTTTCCAACCACACTTCAGTCAAAATATGATTAAATTCAGTCATATTTTGTTTTTATTTTCTAAAGTTTTTCTCTGTAGTTCTCCATATTCTCATTGCTAGTTACATATTATGACAGAAACTACAGCTGATTCACAGACAGATTGAAATCTGTTTGAGAGACTCATATTTTACAGTGGCAAAACACAAGAGTGTTATATAAAAATAATCCATTACATGAAAACACATATACAATTAATTTTCCCTTCCTTGGTTTCTAAAAGTATCTAAAAATACCTCCAGTGATGACTTCAAGGATCAAATGGAGGGGGCAGGTGGCTACATTTTTGTAATATTTCTTTAAAAGCAGCATAAAATCCCAGTTGAAGTCACTTGTACAATTGACTTCAGTGATCTCTATATCAAGCCTATTTATTTTCCCAGCAAATTAATGAGTATGATTACTTAATCAGGAAGTAACTTCTGTGCATATTTACTTATAGTTGTAAGATCTAGAAGACAATATCCTTCCTGATGCCAGAATACACAAGAGAGCTAAAACAAAGAAGAGAAAGATTTTTTTCTATTGCCCATAAGTATATACTATTTATACAGCTTACACAGCATTTCAATAGACCAGATAATGATACACGCTTTCACAACAACTAACACTAATTAGTTCCACTGAAGTCAGTGGGGCTTTAGGCAGTAAGATTCAGAGGGCTAGAATCTGGATCTATACAAATTGGCTTAAGTCAATGCTGGATCTTTTTAGAAGTTATAGCATTTTAGAATTTCAGCAAATTATGGCAGATGCATATTTCTAAAACAACATTCACCTCCTACCCCACTAAAGTGTACCATTTATCATCCAGCACCACTGAAGTAAGCTCAGGCTTATGAAAGCTCTGATCTCTGATTAGTTTATAAAGTGCACCTCTACCCTGCCTTCTGCTTGAATACAAAAGATGGGGAGGGGAGGGATGGGAGAAGGGACAATTCTGGGAGAGTCAAGCAGGAAATAAACCCCTATGGACAAAAGGATCACAAAAACTAATCCAGATAATGGGATAAGAATCTGTTGTCCTGATTTGACCATACTTAGCACAGTCCAGTCTGCAGATGATTTCTTGTTCTACAAGTTTCTTTTCCAGTCAGCTTTCAAATTTTCACTGTGTAAGAACAGCTACACTGAGTTCAGTGATCAAACGTCCAGGAAGGTTAAAGTGTTCTGCCACAGGCTTCTGTGTTTTTGTGAAATTGATGTCAATGTGGGGGTCCATTCTTTCACATAGAGATTTCCCTGTCTGTCCAATGTAGACAACAAAGGAGGATTGTAAGCAGGTGACAGTATATATGATATCTGTAGATGTAAAAATAGTCTTAGCAATGAAAAACTCAAATACATCAAGGCAAGCAGAACTAGAGGAAATTAAAGGGTGATGGTGAACATAATGAGAAGTACAGAGAAGCAAAAGTCATCCTAGGATAAATTCATCATAAATTAACTTGACCCTTGATATGCCTACTATAGAAAGTTTTGGTAATTACTTTACTTTAAAATTGATTTGTAAGCACTAATCCATTTTATAACAAAGCCTCAATCATATGTCTATACTTCACTTCTGGGTTTCAAAAATAGCTCACTATGGGTGGGTCCACACGAATGCACACTGCCCTGCCTCAAACCCCTTTGAGGCAGGCAACAGGCACGTGCAGGAACAAAAAAATGTTCCCCCCTGCAAACTTTCAGCGTGGGGAGAAAATTAGACCCCTATATCCAGGGGTCTAGAAAAAAGAAGTTTAAAAAAGCGGGCCAGGGTCCCCCACCGTGCCCTGAGGCAACCGGAGGCTGGGTCCTCCATAGAGATGCTCTGGCATCTCTATGGTTACCCCTTGCCCTGATGCTGAAACACACCTCTGGCTAGGCCGCATGTTTCAACACCAGGGCTCCGGTGCTGGTGAGTAAAGGGTCGGGGGGCTGGAGGAGGGGGGAAGGGACTGTGGGGGGGACACCCCAATGGCCCCACCCACTTCCTCAGCCCCCCCTCCCCCCACCAGGCCCCCTGCTGGGACTGGCCCCTCCCCCCCAGCCCCCCCAGCCCTGCCAGGACCAGCCCCTCCCCACGCCAGCCCCCCAACCCCTGCTGCAGCCAGTCCCTCCCCCCCGCCAGCCCCCCGACCCCTGCTGGGGCTGGCCTCTCCCCCTGCCAAGCCCCCAACCCCTGCCACAGCTGGCCCCTCCTCCCACCAGCCCCTGCTGAGCCTCCCTCCCCCTGCCAGGCCCGGCCCCGCACCCTGCCAGCCCTCCTGAGCCCCCCAACCCCTGCCCTGTCTGGCCCCATCCTCCCAACCCCCCCAATCCCTGTGCCCCACTTTAAAAAAAAAAAGGCACTTACCAGCAGTTGGAGCTGCCATCTGACTGCCTGGGGCCCTGCCAGCACAGTGCGCAGCAGGCTGACAGCTCCAGTGGCCCCAGCCTGGGCTCTTCTGCCCCTGCACTGTCCTGTGCTGCCCTGGGGGCTCTGCCAGGAGGCCCTGGAGCCCCCCCACCCCTGCTTCTCAGGTAAGCAGAGGTGCTTTTTTTCCATTTTTTTCTGTTTTTTATCTGGGTTTTTTTTAAAGTAATGGTGCCTGGGGTAGTGGGGGTAGCCTTGGGGGCTTAGGGGTGCAATTTGGGGGGTGGGGCTGGGTGGGGCAGCCATTGGGGGGCTGGGGTAGGGCATGTGGGCCTTGTGGGGGGGGTGGTAGACCCTGTGGGGGACATTTGGCCTCCATTGGGGGCCATACCCCTTGTGTGGGGGATGAACCCCCTGTTGGGGGTCTGAACCCCCTTTTGGGGGGCCGGACCCTTTGTGTGTGGCACAAACCCCCTGTTGGGGGGGTGTAGCCCTTGTGTGGGGGCTGAACCCTGTGTTGGGGGGCTGTAGCCCTTATGTGGGGGACCAACCCCTTGTCTGGGGGCCATCGCCCTTTGGGAGGGCAGCAAAATATGTATTCATGAATACATGAAACCTGTATTTAGAGTTCACTTTATTATGATAGGAGACTTGCTTTAACACTGTAGATATATCAATAAAACATTGTCCAACTAATCGCTGTCTCTGTCTTACTCTCACTCTCTCTTTATAGTGGTCTTTTGTTTTACTTGTGGAGGAACATGTATTTGGGGGTATTTTACAGAGTGATTTTGGGATTTTTTTTAATCAGGGATTTTTCAGTTTTCCAATAGGGAACACCGAATTCCTGCTAGGGAGGCCAGTGGCAGGACCCTGCCTGCTCAGAGCTGGCACCTTGGACCCAGCTGGCTGTGGCTGACCTCCTGGCCAAATGGGGCCAGGAAGACATGCTTTAGCAGTTCAAAGCAAGCCACCACACCCAGAACATCTTCCGGGTGATAGATGTCCAGATGGCTGGGCAAGGGGCACAAACAGCAGTAGTGCCGCACAAAGGCCAACCCTGCAACCGCAGTCCATTGGCAGCTGGCCCAGAGGGGCAGATGCCTCTACTGTCTCTGCAGTCCCCATCCGAGTCTGGCAGGTGCGCAGCAGGTCACAACCAGGCAGCAGCCCCCACTACTAGATTGCTGCAGTGGGTACAGGGTGCAGGGAACTCTCAGGGCTGCTTCAGCAGTCTAGCTGGCAGAAGGGGTAGTGTCCCCAGGTACTAATTGGCTGGGCCCCAGAAGCTCCTGAGAGCTAGTAGCCCTGAGCTACTTGCCAGGGTGGCTTTTTATACTGCTGGGGCCAGGACAGGGCAGCTTTTTATACTGCTGGGGACAGCACAGGTGCTGGCCATAGGCTCTAGCTCCCCCTGGCTGAAGATCCGGGAGGAACGAGGCAGCGTTATTTTGCCCCAAGTGGCACAATTTGCTCCACAACAAAGTGCATGTTTGGGCACATGCACTGAAGCAAAAAGACCCAGCTCAAATTTGCACTGCTTCTAGTTGAGCTGCTGCAAGCACACGTACTTGCATGTGTGGATGCACCCTATGGGTGCAAACAGATGAGTGGGAACATGTGTTTCCCCAGGGACAAAGGGCAGCGGCACACCTTCTTCCTGGGCCACACATGCTTTGGTGCATGGCAGGTTACCCTCAGTGGGGTAAGGGAGTCTGGGGCCAGCAACTTTGCTGGTCCCAGCAGCCTTACTTGGGGTCCTCGGGGCCTCTAGTAGCTGTAGCCACAGGCACCATCCTGTTTTCTTTTTTTGTCATGGGCTTTTTGATCCTGGGATCTCCTGGGATCAAAAAATCCTGTCCTGCACTGCAAAGTAGAAGTGTGGGGAAGCTCGGGCAGCTGCAGCCAGGAGGGTCCAAACAGCTGTACCAGGCTCCTTCATCAGCTCTGCACCGGCGCATACAGGCGCGCCTCAGAGTGGGCAGTGGGGGTGGGGCCTGAGGCAGTGCAGCCCCCATCTCTCCCCCGCTCCTGGCATGGAGGTGATGAGCTCAGCGCAGCTGTTTGGAGCCAGCCTGGGTTCTGGGCAGCTGCAGCAAGCAGTGGGCAGAGTGCAAACAGCTGCGCCGGGCTCATCACCTCCAAGCCAGGAGCGGGGGAGAGACCGGGGCTGTGCTGCCTCAGGCCCTGCCCCCACCACCCACTCTGAGCTGCGCCTGCATGTGCTCGTGTGGAGCTGATGTAGGAGCCTGCACAGCTGTTTGGAGCCTCCTGGCTGCAGCCACCCTGGGATCCCAAGCTGCTCCCAGCAGGCAGCTGGGACACTGCAAGCCCTGCTGGGAACAGCCCAGACTCCAGCAGCTACCCAGAGCTGGGGTAGCTGTTGGCAGCCACAGAGCCCAGGCTGGGGGGAAGGGGCAGCAGGGCTAGGGGACAGGGGCTTTGGGTGGGGGGCAAGGGACAGTAGAGCTGGGGGGCAGAGGCTTTGGGTGGGGGACAAGGGGCACAAGCAGGGCATCCTGCCATGTACCCCTTGCCCTCATTTTTTTTTTCTGCCACGCTGGCACTCTGGCACCTTCCAAGGTAGGCATTATGGTGTTTTTCGGCACTCCAGCCAAAAAATGTTGCCTACTCCTGACTTACTGTATACTAAGTCCTTCTAAAAACTTCACTCATACTCACTCTACACTGCCTTTAACCCCATTATAATACCTCCCATTCCAATACATGCTTTTCATAGATATATAGGCAACTTTTAAAGCCAGGGGGAATTTTTATGATCATCCAATATGACCTTCTGTGCAACACAAAGAATAGATTCTCTCCCAGTAATTTTTTGCACTAAGTTCATAACTTCCAATTGAGAGTGAGGATATCTTTTAGAAAGAGATCCAGTTTTGACTTAAAGGATTCATGCAACAGACTTTCCACCACACCTCTGGGTAAGCTGTTGTATACCTTAACTTGAAAGCTAAAGAATCACTCATGTGAACTCATACTTACGTAAGAAAGAGACACTCTCTCTCTTTCCCTTAATTCTCATCTTAATCAAACACAATGTATTTTCATGCTAATAGAATGCTTTATATAAGATTTGAAATAATCCAGGCTAGGAGTTTGTTAGTATTTTTCATGTCATGAGTATTTGTTCTTTATTGGCTCTTTCTATGTCCTGTAAACACATGCACAAGGAATTGACAGAATCATCACTTGTTTCTGATCATCACTTGTTTCAATTTAATTTGAAAGCAAATTGTACATCAAAACAAAGCCTGACTGGTCACAAATGCAGGAATGTAAATTTGTACATACATCAATTTTACAGGCATAGTGTAGGGAGGGTTTTTTGGAAGTTTTCTTTTTGTTATTAGCAATAGTTTTTTTCATAATGAATATTCAGCTGCAGCTATCTCACAATATATGTCTATTAGACACCACAGTTAACTGAAAATGAAACACTACATTGTTGTTATATATCAGCCTCAGTAGCCAACACTGCAAAATTCTATACAAGTAAAATAATCAAAAGAGACTGGGCAACGAGCTGTATTTCTCAGAGCTGCAGCCCACTGGAATATTGTAGTAATTTAGAAATGTATTTATTTAGAACTTATTTATACTGATTTGACATTTGAGATGGGATATGCACTGATGTAATCACCCTTACCAGGCAAAGAGTGTTACGCTGTCTTTTGCAACTGCAATAAAATGAGGCCGACTTTGTCACAAAGGGTTTAAATAAAATTGCCTGTACCTGACCTGCTAAAACAACTGGCCAGAATGTTTTAAAATGTTAAAAAAATAGCAATGGAACAAGTAAAAAGGGTCATCTAGAAGATAAAATTAATTTTTTAAATTTTCAAAATCTATGAGATGAAAAAGAAAGTCTGAAAATTTTCACTGAATATTTTTATGGTATTTTTTCACTTAAAATCTACAGGAGACTTCTTTTCTTTTCTCTCTTGTTTTGTTGTGCTATCTGTCACTGAGGAGCTGAACACTATACTGAGTAAATAATAAACAAAGGAAACATAATGCCTCCCAGCCTCTAGATCAGGGGTTGTGCCGAGCATGGCACATGAGGCCATTTTGCTCCGCATGCCGTGGTCAGCCCCGGCTCTGGGTAGCTGCTACCAGTGATGGAGCCTGAGCTGCTCCCAGCAGGGCTTGCAGCATTCCAGCTGCCTGCTGGGAGCAGCCCACGCTCCCAGCTGGCAGCAGCTACCCAGAGCCGGGGCTGGCTGCAGCTGGGAGGCTGCAAACAGCTGTGCTGGGCTCCAGAGCCCAGGCATCAGCTCAGTACCAGGGCGTGCACGTGCACCTCAGAGCAGACAGCAGGGCAGCGCAGACCGCCCCAAGGTGCATGCGCAGTCGCCACCAGCATGGAGCTGATGCCAGAGCTGTGGAGCCCGGTGTAGCTGTTTGCAGCCTGCCTGCTGCTTGCTGCAGCTGCCCAGAGCCCAGGCTGGCTACAAAGAGCTGTGCCGGGCTCTGGAGCCCAGTCACCAGCTCTGTGCTGGGAGCTGGGGAGAGACCAGGGTTGTCCTGCCTCAGGCTCCTCCCCCACCATCCACTCTGAGGCACGCATGCACGCACTGGTACAGAGCTGATGCTTGGGCTCCAGAGCCCAGCACAGCTGTTTGCTGCCTCCTGGTTGCAGCCAGCCCCGGCTCTGGATAGCTGCTGCCAGCCGGGAGCCCAGGCTGCTCCCAGCAGGCAGCTGGAATGCTGCAAGCCCTGCTGGGAGCAGCTCAGGGTCCAGCAGCTACCCAGAGCCGGAGTAGCTGCTGACAGCCACAGAGCCCAGGCTGGGGGGCAGGGGCTTTGGGTGGGGCACAAGGGGCAGTATGGCTGGGGGGTAGGGGCAGCAGGGTTAGGGGGCAAGGGCTTTGGGTGAGGGGCAAGGGGCAGCAGGGCTGGGTGGCAGGGGCTTTGAGTAGGGGGCAAGGGGCACAAGCAAGGAATCCTGCCATGTACCCCCTGCCCTCTTTTTGTTTTTCTTGAATGCCGACACTCCGGCACCTTCCAAGGTAGGCATTGTAGTATTTTTCGGCACTCCAGCCAAAAGTGTTGCCTACTCTTGTTCTAGATGATCAGTAGTTTATGCAATGCATGGACCATTTCAGCTAAAATAAATTGGGATTTACTGCCAGCATGGTAACAATGTTTTAATTGCATTTATTTACCAAGGCAGTTACTTATAATATCTATAATATGCAGTAGTATGCTTTAAGAGCAGTCATACTAAGCCATCGTCTACAATGTGGAATAATGAGGAAAATGATAAAATTAAATTTATTTTCAGATGCTTAGAAATTTGCAATCTAAGGACATATAAAAAATTAAAAAGAACACTAGGCTTAAAAGAATTACAATATCATATATTATTAAAAAACAACAATTTAGGCAAAGTTTACATTTACATCTATAACAGAGGTATCAAATTAAAGAGATTAAATTCAAAGCAGTTTCTGCATCACTATCATATCTAAAGCAGACTTCTCTTTTCAGTTTCTGTTTTGAGGACTGAAGTTACTAACAGCTGACAACTTCAGTGTCAAACTTATAAGCTGGCCTGCTGTTCACTTCCCAGTCTTTCCAGTATACGCATCAGAAAATCCTGAAACTTCACTTCCATGCCAAGCTGTATCCATCCAGACTGCTCAAATCAACTCTATCTTACTTTTAAAAAAATCTAAGCTTTTCCCTTTCTATTTTTATATAACCAAAGATATGTTCAGTATTGCAATTGTGTTATATACTATGGGTGGCACAGCATGATTCAATATTGAATTACTTATTCAATATTCATTATTGAATTAATATTGAGAGGCAGCAGTTACACAAGCAGCCATATCATGAGTTTTGCCTGTCAGCAGCTAGGGGTGCAGGGCCTGCACCTATCTTCTTGACAGCTGGCAGGCTTTGTGGCCTCAGCAGGGGCTAGCAGGCCTGCAGCTTTCACCCTGCTGCGCCTTAACACACACAGTGTCACCCATGTCATGAGATTTGCTTGTCCGCAGCTTGAGGTACAGTTTCCCCCAAACCCCTGTACTTATCTTCTTGAAATTTGGCAGGCTTTGTGGTCTCCATAGGGGCTAGCATGCCTGAATTTTTGACCCTGCTGTGGCTTAACACATATACGTGACATGAGTTTTGTTTTCAAGAATTGTGGTGTGGTTTCCCCAACCCCCCTGCATCTATCTCCTTGTAACTTGCCAAGCTTCATGTCCTCAGAAGGGGCTACAACTCCTGCAAGTTTCATCCAAATCAGTCTAGAAATGACAAAGTTATAGGATGTTTCAACCTTCCCCATTATAGCCTATGGGCGAAATGTTGAAATAGCGTCGAAACAGCAAAATGTTTCAACTTGCCTCATTTTGTTTCGAAGCTGTTTTGACCATATCTGTTCCATTTTGATTTTGCTGTTTTGACCTTGAACGAGTTGAAACAGCGGTGAAACAAAACTGGCGGCGAAATTTCGCACAGCCCTAGTAATTTGTATATAGTACCAATAGCTTTAGTTCACTTAGAATTGATGCGTGTAAACTTTTTTGGAAACTGCTGCAAGTTTTGGCACAGGTATTCCATAAACACACTTCTAAGTAGGACTTTGTCACTTTACTTCTATAGTATAAACTGGGTGTGTCTACATGTGATGCTGTACTGCACAGTAAAGCATCATTGTGCTAGTAGATTAGTCTATGGCACAATTTTCTACTACCAGTAAATACAGGTAGTGGATTTACTGTGCAGTAGTGTACCATTACATAGCTGACTAGAAGCAAATTGCTCCTGGTCAGTTCAGACAGCAGGGGGTGGGAGGATTCTCTCCTCCACTGGGCAGCTACCTGCTTCCCAGCTGTTCCCTGCCCCAGTTAGCTGCCTGCTGCTGGGCTAGCTTCGATTACAGAGCTGGGGAAGGGACAGTGTCCCTTGCCTCTGCAGCAGACAGCTCCCCCCACCTTCTGGAACCCAGGCCTGACCCCGGTGCCCCTGCCAGCCTGGGGCTAGCATGTGGGGGAGCCTTGAGCTCCCTCTGGCTGCCCTATAATAGCAGAGCAGGGCAGGGCAGGCGTACTCCTGCCAGAAATGCTCCCATTGTAGATGTACCCTCAGGGAAAGCTTATTGCAGAGTATTTTACTGTGCAGTAAGAATTCTGAGCATTAATTGCACGTGTAGATGCACCCACTATGTCTGATATTAGTCCAAAGCCAAAAACCTCATGATTTGCCCTTTAGTTCATTGGGCTGTGCCCCAGCAGAGTCAACAGTGTTTCAAATCATGGTGTCCCCACAGCTCATCACTGCTCAGTATGGGTGTGTGTAGATGAAATGGGGGCCCTACATTGAAGCAGTGGGTTTTTAAAAACACTGCTTCAATTTAGGGCCAATTAAACCCCCGTGTCATGCACACACCTGATGTACCTGCCTCTCTGGTGATGGGGAGGGGAGGGCAAGCTGCCAGTGGGTGAAATGGTTCCTGGGCTGGGGGGCTGGTCCTTCCCTCCAGGGTGGCAGCAATCCCCCCCAGGCAGCTGGGGGCGGGTGGGGGGCACTGCTGCTGCAGGCACCCGGCTTGGGGGGCACCACAGCTGTGGAGGGAAGCACCAGGCCCCCATGCAGCTCAGGCAGGCAGGCAGGCTCCAGGGGAAAGAAAAAAAATACCAGGCTTGCACACATGCCCCTCATTTCGTCTACACACGGCCCAAGTGTGTGTACTCCAGATACTCCTCACAAAAGTATCCATCTGCTAATTAGCCCCCCATGACTGGAACCTGGTGTTCTTGTCATGAATGCTGGGATGCTCCAAAACTTCATGTGCAAATAAGACACAGGGCAACCTGGTCTGGCTTTGCCTCGTGGAGGTTGGGGTCACATTAATCATATGTGACCAGCTGAAAGACAGAGTGACAGAGATTCTGGGTGAACTGTTTGGGGACTCATTTGGTTATGTTTGCCAGACTTTTAAGGCTGGTGAAGAAGCAGGACTTATTGGAAATGGAAAAAAAAGGCACAGAACAACTGTGGGAGGCAAGAGGAAGTCAAAATGTATTCAGTATACTAACTCACCATGAAAGTGTCAGAAAAAGATTCAGTGTCAAAGGGGACTGCTACTGTGTATTATCTCTTATTCAGATGAACTGCACTAACATCCTTTTTGTTCACTAGAAGCTATGTGTTTTATAGTCATGCTCAGTGTTAGCTGCATTTAATCAGCTTCATAATTAGTTTTCATTTTTGAGCATATACTGAGTTTAATAAGCCTTCCTTATATATGAATATAAAAGGAGGGGCTTTTTCCCTACAGTGAATGGAGGAGGGGGGAAATCACATCTTGTACTCAAGCGAATAGGGTATATTTGAAAGATAATTACTGTTACCAATCATTTGCAAAAATTCATCTTGGCATTATGCAATACACCAGGAGTCATGGTCCAGACTGGAGAAGTTTATAATGAAAAAGAATTTTAAAAATAAAAATTAATATAATCAGTTTAAAACAATGAAAGAGATACTAGTTTCCTTACTCGCAGTGGGTGCATCTATACATGCATTTGACCTGGAATCAGTTTACTCACAAGCAAACTACTCATGAGTAAATGCTCCCAGGCAAGTATCTATACATGTAGGGAAGTGGGAACAGATTTACTGCTAATGGCAGCAAACTGCTCCCACTTCCTGGGGCCCTGCAATGGGCCCATGCTGCCACCAGGAGGAGCTCTAGGCTCCCCCATGGTGCTAGTCCAGGGTGTGGCAGGGAGTACTGGGCCAGGAGACAGCTGTGTCCTGGCCAAGGTTGGGACATTACACTCTACCCCCGGGGAGCTGCTTGCTGCCAGGGCAGGGACAATGTCCTCCTGCCTTCGCAGCTGGGAGCTCCTGGCCCCAGGTCCCTGATCAGGGGAAGGGGACTTGGAAAGAGCTGCAGGGGAGGAGCAGGTCCCAGACCCCTGCCCTGATCTGCTTATGCAGCAGCTAGCTTTCAGATAGCTGCTCCACCAGTGGATCAGGGGAGGGGGCTAGGACCTACCCTACCCCTGCAGCTCTTTCCAAACCCTGTGCCTTGATCACCCAATTGAGGCAAAGGGTCGGGACCTGCCCCTGACCAGGAGAGTTCCCATTCCCCACTCCATGATTGTGGGGCAGAGGCTGGGGAGCCTGTTCCCTGCCCAGCTCCATGAGAAGGGAGCTGGGAAGGGAACAGGCTCCCCAGCCCCAACCATCAGAGAGCTCCCAGCACCAGCTCCACGATTGTGGGGACAACGCTGGGAGATCCTTATCTCCCAGCCCAAGCTCCATGGTCATGGTGCTTGGGCTGGGAGATCCTTATCTTCCAGTGTCAGCTCTGTGGTCATGGGGCCAGTTCTGGGAAGTCCTTGTCTCCCAGCACAAGCCATGTGGTTGCGGGACCTGGCCTTGGAGATACTTATCTCCCGGTGCTGGCCCTGCAATCACAGAGTTGGCACTAGGAAATAAGGGTCTCCCTGCTCCCCAACTGTAATAGCAAAGTGACCTGGGAGATAAGGATCTCCCAGCTCTGACTCCTCTATTTCAGTCTCAGAGTGCGTGGCTTGGAGTTCCCTGCTCCCAGGGCAGGGGGACATAGTTCCTGCCTGGGCTTCAGTAGCAGAGCCTGCCCCAGCAGCAGACAGCTCCTGGGGGCAGGAAGCAATCTTCCACCCCCTGGTGGGTAGCTGACCAGTAGTAGATTTGCTCCCAGTCAGTCTTCTATATGAGCGCTACTGCACCATTACTAATTGAAAGGAAATTTGCTACTTGCATTTGCAGGTAGAAAATTTGTTTGCAATCAGCAAGATGTAAAGTAATGTAGACTATGCTACTGCACAGTAAAGTGTCTCATGTAGACATGCCCAGTAAGTTGTAGTTTATTCAACAAATAGATCTATTGACATTAACAGGGAAAGTGCTCCAAAACTGGACCAAAAGAAGCAAAATATCTATGACATTCCAAATAGTTAATATCACATGTTCTTAATGCAAACTTTATTACAGGCACATTTTTACTACAAATGCCAACTTCAGAACTGGGGAGAATACAATGAATTCTTAAATGGTGTACGTGATGAGTATTAATGTCCAAACTATAGGTGAAAATATTATTGTCCTTTACTATTCCAGAATGAAACATTAACTGCAGAAATTCATCCTTGAGTTGCTGTATGTGAAATTTAATTTTGGAGAATTGGGAAAATGAATATAGTTGTTTATGGAGTCTTCTTAAGAATGAAGCATTAAAGTGTAAAAATTCATTTTTATTGTTTAATAACAGCCAGATGGAAAATCAGGAGAACTTATTAGCTGCACCACAAGATCCAAATTAATGTTTGGGGGCTAGATTCACACTGGGGCTTGTAAGAAGCAACCTTTATGTTGCAGTTACATTTTAGGTGTTTTATCACCTGTTAAAGTTCTCAACCCTAAGGCCCTTGCCAGACATGTAGGCAAAGGCAGGATAGGATCTGAAGCACAGCCCACACAGTTATGCTTCCTGGAGGTGTGATTGTGGAAGTAAGTATCAGATCCCATCATGCCTTATTGATGGTGCACTGGGAACCCAGCACCATGATCCTGGACTCCCCCTGCAGTAGCAAGTAGCAAGGTCCCACAGATAGGATCCCGCAGCTGATGAGCCTCACAGCTGCGGGAGTGCATGATGCTCCTCCTGCAGCTGGGATCATGAACTCATGCTCCCCCTGCACTGGTAATAAGGCACGATGGGATCTGATGTTTGATGTATCCCTGAGGCTGGGATCCCAGATCAGATGATGGGACTCCAAGACCCAGGACCCATGGTGTGCCCCCACGACTGTGAGCCCTTTTAACTTCAAGTAAGTTCACTTCAAGTACCTTTAAGCTTTTCCTCCGGCTCCCCACATATCTGAAAAAGGACTTTTTATTGTCCTTGATGCTCAAAGCTAGCTGGAGTTCAGTTGCAGCCTTGGCTTTCCTGGTCTGCTCCCTACAGGACTGGACCAGTGCAGAATAATCCTCCTTGGAGGTGATTCCCATCCTCCATCCTTTGTAGGCCTTTCTTTTTAGCCTCAGGAGGTCTGCTAGGTCCCTGGAGAGCCAGGGGGGCTGCTGTCCCCTCTTGCTGCCTTTCCTCCGAGATGGAATAGACTTAGTTTGTGCATTGAGGATCGCTCCCTTGAGGAGCAACCACTCTTCTTGAACTCCCCTCTCCCTGTGGTCACAGTCCCTTAGGGCCTCACTGACAAGCCTCCTGAGCTTGTCAAAGTCGGCTTTCCTGAAGTCAAGGACTTGCGTGTTGCTGACTGACTTGCCAGCTTTTCGGCGGATGGTGAAGGTGATCAGCTCGTGGTTGCTGTCACCCAGCTTCCCATCGATCACTAGGTCGCCGACTAGGTCCTCCCCAGTAGCCAGCACCAGGTCGAGCAGCGCTTTGCCTCTCGTTGGCCCATAGACTTCTTGAGTCAGGTAGAGGTCGTCCACGCACGAGAGGAAGCTCTGCGACCGCTCAGATTTTGCTGAGCGATCCTCCCACGAGATGTCTGGGTAATTGAAGTCACCCATGACAACCATGGTCCTGGAGCAAGCTGCCTCAGCCAGTTCCTGGGCAAACTCCTGGTCTAGCTCAGGACTTTGGGTGGGAGGTCTGTAATAGACTCCCACCATTGTGTCCCCTGTGCCATGTTCCCCACGGATTTTAACCCAGAGGGTCTCCAGCCGTCCACCCTGGTCGCCAATATCGGCTTGCAGGGACGCGTAGCTTTCCTTAACATAGAGAGCTACACCCCCGCCCCTTTTCTCTACACGATCCCTCCTGTACAGGGTATAGCCATCTATCCCCGTGGTCCAGTCATGGGTGGAGTCCCACCAGGTCTCCGTGATCCCTATGACATCGTAATTGTTTGCACTGAGCAGGAGGATGAGCTCCTCCTGCTTATTCCCCAAGCTCCTGGCATTTGTGTACAGGCAGGCAAGTGCCCCCTGGGGGGCTCCTTCCTTGCCCACAGATTTTACCAGGGCTGGGGCTGGGGTGGGCTCCCTTGAGTGCCATGATCCGCTGGCTTTGCAAGGATTGTTCAGCGGGCCAGCAGTGGCGGTAGTCCCCCCGTCCCCCAGCGGGCTTAGTTTAAAGCCTGGTGGAGCAGGTCAGCCAGTCTGGCTGAGAAGAGCCTCTTCCCTAGGGGAGAGAGGTAGAGACCATCTCTTCCCAGCAGCTCACTGCCTCTCTCGCCAAAGAGCGGGCTGTGGTCATGAAAGCCAAAGCCTTCCTGACGACACCAGCGCCGCAGTCTTTGTTTGACCACATAGATCCTCCTGTCCCTTCTCAGCCCATAGCCTGAGACTGGGAGGATCGATGAGAACACCACCTGTGCCCCCAGACCCTTAAGCCCCGCTCCCAAATCCCTGTAGCGCCTCATGACCTGGCTGGGAGTGCTCCGAGCCGTGTCATTGGTGCCCACATGAATAAGAAGCATGGGATAGTGGTCTGTGGGTTTGAGGAGCTTGGGGATCCTCTCTGCAATGTCCCGGATGCGGGCCCCCGGGAAGCAGCAGACTTGCCGGGCTAAGGGGTCAGGGTGGCAGATTGGCCCCTCCGTCCCCCTCAGGAGGGAGTCTCCCACAACAAACACCTTACGTTTTGTCTTGGAGAGAGCAGGGGCGGGAGTTGCAGTTAGGCCCATGTTGCCTGTGGGGGCCGGCAACTCAGCAGACTCTGCTGGGGCAGCAAGAGGTGCATACCTGTTGCTCAGTTCTGGCGCGGGAGGGGCCTTGGTGCGGCGGGCCTTAGGGTCCTTGACCACCTTGGTCCATGCCCCTGGCTGGACACAGCAGGAGGTCCCAGAGTCCTCCTCTGGCCTGGAGGGAGACTGTGATCTACCCTCTGCCTCCCGGGGGAGAAGGGCCTGGCAGTAGGAGTCTATCTCCTGCTCTGTGGACTGTGGCCTGGAGCTCCTCCAGCTGGCGTGCCAGAGACCCCAAAAGGGAGCAGACCCCGCAAGGGGAGGTCGCCATGCTCCCTGGCCCCAGAGCCTGAAAAAGGGACAGGCAGCCCCCGCAGCCGAGAGCCAGGGGCTCCGTCTGCGTGGAGCCTGGAACCAGGGGCTCCGTCTGGGTGGCCGTCTCTGAGGTGCCAGAGGGGGGGGGCCGCGGAGCCCGAGGGGACCCTTGGGGTGCGGCGCGTGCCCATCCGTGTCATGCCTCAGGTAGGCTGGCTACGGCTGGGACTGTCTACCCTGGGGGGTGCGCAGGCAGGGTCTGGCGCCCTCCCGCACGCCCTCCCGCGCGAACTCTGCGCTAACTCACGCGCCGGCAGAGAAGCGCGCCTGTTTGTGCAGCCTGTTCATGCGGCTCCGGTCGCGTTGCTCCCTGGGGGGCTGGGCGAAGTAGGGGCCTGGGCGGGGCTTGACCCGGCCCGGCTCCACTCAGCTGCCGCCTCCCACACACACACTAAGGTTGTTAGCCCCTTCTCTCCATGGGCCCCGCTTACCCCGGCTGCACTGGGGGTCAGCGGGGGGCTCCGCGGCTGCTGGAGGGTTTCTGGGGGGCTTCAGGGGAGTGGGGGCGCAGCGAGCTTTCACCCGCGCGTCTCTCGCCGCTCCCGCGTCTAACTGGGCTTTTTCCCGGTCAGAGGGCCCTTTTAAACTGCGCGCATGCGCAGTGGGCCTGCCGTCGAGGAAGCTGCTCTTAAGGCAAATAAGGGGGCCCTGCCCGGGATTTGGGGGACCCTGCCTTACTGGAGGGGGGCTGGTGAGTACCCCCCCTTCTCTCTCTCTCTCTGTCTCCCTGGGGGGCTGGGCCAAGTAGGGGCCTGGGCGGGGCTTGACCCGGCCCGGCTCCACTCAGCTGCCGCCTCCCACACACACACTAAGGGGGTTAGCCCCTTCTCTCCACTGGCCTCGCTTACCCCGGCTGCGCTGGGGGTCAGCGGGGGGCTCCGCGGCTGCTGGAGGGTTTCTGGGGGGCTTCGGGGGAGCGGGGGCGCAGCGAGCTTTCACCCGCGCGTCTCTCGCCACTCCCGCGTCTAACATGGTTAGGCCCGCACTGGGGGAGACCCCTCCCTAGACTTGCCCTGGCTCTGCCCCACCTGCCCATGCTCCCCTGGCCCTGGGTCAACCCCCACAACATGCAGGGTGTCAGGAGACAGTGAAAAACTTTATGAAGCAGCCTGTGTCCCCACCGCTAGGTGGGCACAGGCCTCTCACACTCTGAGGAATGCACACAGGAGCATGCTCATAGTGCATCATCACTGTGGGGAGGGCTGGTCCAAAGGCACCTCCTTGGACAGGTCCCCTGTAGGGAGGACAGGGGTGCCAGCAGCTCCTTATCCCACTCATCTGGGAGTCCTGTGCCCTGCAAGCCCAGGTCCCATGGGCTGAGTGGTAGCACAGGAGACAGGCTGGCCTGCAGGAGGAGGGGGGCAGCAGGGTCTGGACACATGGAAACAGGTGCTGCCAGCAGTTTGGCCTGTACCACCCTGGAAAGGGGCTAAGGAAGGCAGGCTGCCTGTGGCAGAACCCACCAGCCCCAGGGGAGTGAGCAAGGAAGTGGGGTTTGTCCAGTGGCTGCCTGGGCTCAGGGATGCCCACCCTATTTACCACGGTCTCTGGGTACCTCTTCACGCCCAATCCCCTGATCTGAGACCGGACACTGCATAGCCCCTGGTACAGAGCATCTTACCTCTAAAATGTTGCAAATTCACACAAACACCTTTCTCATAGCTTTACAGGGTCTCCAGCTGCTCGTGGGGGAGAAGCCATGCTTGGCAGCTGGGATGTTGCTTCAGGGTCACTGCTACCCCTGGGCTCTGTCCCATCCCATGGCCCCCCACCCTGGGACAGCCCACAAAGGACTTTATACATAGTTTTCATGGGAAATAATTTTTTTTATTGTTGGTGAGTGGGATTGGTGGTGGAGGGGTACTTTTTGTTGAGGGGGGGGTAGGGGGGCTCTGTTTGTTGGGGAGGAAGGGTTCTGTTTGACATGAGGGGAAATACAATTTTTTTTCTTTTGGAACATATCTGCAGTGAGCATGGTGCTGGGGGTGAGTGGGGGAGTGGGAGGTCCATGGGTTCCGGTCTAGGCAGGCCACAGTGGGGAATACTGGAGGTGGTAGGTGCCCCAGTTCCTTGGCCTTCACTATGAGATGCACAGCTCTCCTTGGAAGGGAGGGGGTCACCACTGTTGCTGCCACTACAAGTGGTACTCCTGCTGTCAGTAGTCTTTTGCATACCACACCTCCTTTGTCCAGGCCTTGCAAAAGAGCTTTCCCTAGGCCTCCTAGATGTTATGCAGAGCAGAGCCTGTGACAATGACCTGGGTGAGGTTGTCCTTGTTGAACTTGAAGCAGAGGGTGAGGGTGCACCAGCAGCCCTTCAGGTGCCCAAAGGCACATTTCACCAGGGCATGGGTCCAGCCCAGGCAGTGGTTAAAGTGGGCTTGGTGGGGGTCCAGGTAACCAGTGCAGGGATGCATGAGCCAGGGCAGGAACGGGTAGGCAGGGCTTCTGATAAGGAGGGCCAGGATGGCTATGGAGTCCAGCTGCAGGTTTAGCACCCCTCAGTACAAAGCACCCACTCTCCACAAGGCCTGGCTGGCCAGAGATCCTGAAGACACAGGTGTCATTGGTGCTGCCTGCCTAGCCAGCACTTGTGTGTGTGAAGGCCCTGCAGTAGTCCATGGTGGCCTGAAGCACCACAGAGTGACAGCCCCTCCAGCTATAATAGGAGCGGGATCCATGGGGTGGGCAGGTGACAGGGATGTGGGTTCCATCCAGGGCCCTGATGCACTGCAGGACTCAGGTCATGGAACCAAGGCAGATGGGGTTGAGGTGACAGGTATGCGGCAGCAGCCCTAGGAAGGCACAGCGACCTGGCAGGTGGTCACTGTGTGTAGGGGAGCCAGGAGGGGCAAGATGGCTGTGGGCCAGGCAGCAGTCACTGCGGTGGGCCAGTGACTGGAGGAACCCAAGGCTCTGGTCATCACTGCCAGGGACAGGGACATGGGCAGGGGAAACCATAGCATAGGGAGGCAGAGGTAGCAAGGAGAGCACTGCTGCGTGCTGTCCCTGTGGTGGGCATGCTGCCCCTGGCCAGGGAAGTGGCTGACTAGAGAGCAGTGAGCAGGTTGCCTTTTGAAGAGGAATGCTGGCTGCTGCAGCTGGAGCTCCCCCTGGCAGCTGCAGGAGCCCATTGCAGGGCCCCAGGAGGTGGGAGCAGATTGGCAGCAAATCTGCTCCTACTTCCCTGCACATGTAGATGTTTGCCCAGCACCATTTTCTCACAAGTAATTTATTCACAAGTAAACTAGTGCCTCAGCAAACTTACATGTTGATGAGCCCCCTGTGGTGGCTAATTTACTACCATTTGTAAAACTCAACCAGATTTGTTAGGGCTAGCATGGGTCTCTCTCTACTGTGCCATAATGTGTAGTATAGACATTGCCCGAGTCCCTTTGTAGATCCAGCATACCCTTTTTTCATTTTTTTTTAATTAAAATTGTTGCAAAAGTGTGACCCACAAGTAACTAGAAGCTAATCAGATTGTGGACACTTGTGGTTTTTTGCTTGATTTAGGTATTATTGAAATAACCTGAGGGAGTTTGTTGTTTACTATTAAAGCTATCTAATTTATAAGATGCCAGTCACCTTGACATCCAAGTACTAAACAATAGGCAGTTTAAAGGAGAACTTGCCAAGGCAATAAAGTTTAGTAATCTCTAAAAAAGAGCCTAGAAATTTATAGTATATACTTATCAGAAAGGAAAGAAGAATAAACCTTAAGCTGTAATTATTTTTATACTGACCTCTTAAATTAAGCACTCACATTTTGGGAAACAAACAAACAAACAAACAAACAAACAAACAGACTGTCATGATGTGCAGCAGATGATTTTACAAGTTTGAAACCCCCTTCTTATTACTTTCTTTTCCCTCATATCTTCTCATCCTCTCTGCCAAGGAACTGCATCCCGCATACCCTTATTTATGTGTAATCCTTATCTAAAGAAAGGTAATATAGTGAGTTCATGCAGTGCCCTGGGCAGAGTGCCAGCCACTGGAGAGCTGGGGAGGATGTGGGGAGCCAGGGAGAATCTTACCTGCTCTGGCTCTCTCTGCACTTTGATGGCAACTGCTGCTGCTGTAGTAGCATGGGTTCAGGCTGCTATAGATGAGTTACATGCTTGCTACACACCAGCTGCAGCAGGGGCACCAAAATGCCCAGATCCCCAAGCCTTTGCTCTACAGGCACAGCCCTGTGCCACCCAGCCATAGAAGCTAGGCAGCCTTGCACCCTGTAATACATGGCAGCAGGGGAGCACAATGGTGCCCCCCTGGGGATTTTTGTCACTGAACACTCAGCACTGCTCCCCACCCCCCTAGATATGCTACAGGGCAAGAACAGGGCACAGGGAGCGGCCCTCAGAGAACCCATGATGAAAACATTTAGCATAACTAGGAGAGCCAATTTAGAAGCGGTGCCAGAATTGCCCCCAGAATTTTTTGCTATGCAGGCACATCTCTGCTTCCCATCCTCCCTAGATAAACTGCTGGGTGGGAACAGGGCACTAGGGCAGACCCTGAGAAGCCTGTGCAGCAATGACTGCAGCTGACAGGCAGGCTTGCTGCACACTGACTGCAGAAGCCCTGCACTTGGGAGCAGAGCTGTGCTGCAGGACTCCTGCAGTCAGTGTGCAGCAAGCCTGCCTGTTAGCCGCAGCAGTCGCAGCACAGGCTTTTCAAGGACTGCTCTGGTGCCCTGTTCCCACCCAGTAGTTTGTCTAGGGAGGGCAGGGAGTAGAGATGTGCCTGCATAGCAAAGACTTCTAAGGGGCAATTCTGGCACCCCCTCTAAATTGGCTCCCCTAGTTATACTGCTGCCCAAAGACAGAGTTCCGCTGAATCAATTATCTTATTCTTGTGAATTAAGATTACCGTACTCGTATGCTTAAGCATCCACAGACTGTATTTGTAGTTACATTTGTTTCAAAACTTAATTGGGAGGCAGCATTTGGGAATCATATTAAACAAAGCATGCAAACAGGAACAGAAATGTAATCTAGGATAATTCTTAAGGAGACAAGAGCTGACCTGAAGGACACAGGGAGAAGGCAAGAAAGCAACAGAAATAAAGAGGGAAGCGAGTTAAAGGGTTTTGCATTTTCTAATTCATTCAAAACACCTTTCAACAGTTTCACAAGTCCTATATTCTTTGCTTATTTCTCCCTGTCCATATGGTTAGAAGATCTGATTGTACACAAGCTAAAAGGACAGGCTTTTTTGCTTTCAGAGAGATTAACAGATCTGAGTCAAACAGAAGAAAGAGATTATAGTAGCCCATCACAGTAAAGCATTTTGCAAAAATCACAGTTGTCATTGAGAAATAATGGTATGGAAATTATGCAAATGCATGCAACCAGCTAATAATTGACCTGAGCTAATCAAAGTATATGGATTCTGCTACTAGAATATTATTGAAAATATTCATAAATATCATTTAAACTCCCAGAACCAGACTTCAAAGAATTTCAGAACTACTTAAGGAATAGAATTGATTTAGATTTGTTACTTGCAGCTAGTTTTCAACATTATGTAATGTATGGCAAATATTTCTGACAAGTTGACTAACACAATTACCTCTTTGTTCCTAATAAGCTATTGATATTTGGTTTATTCATTCATTCATTCTAAACCATGGAATATAGAGAAAAAAACCCCGCCATTCAACTTTGACTTTTCACCAAAAGATTATTAGTCTAGCCTACAAAAATTTCAGCCGTTCAAGTGTTCATTTCAACTAAAACAAACATTTGGCATTCTCTCTAATTATATTTCTTTCTCCCATTCCATATCTGCCTTATCTATTTGAGTTGCAAGGGGAAAAAACCATTATCTACTTGTTTGCACCAATATCTAGCAAAATAGGGCCCTCTGTTTGGGCTTCGTGGAAGTACTGGAACGTAAATCATAAATATGGTAGTTCATTCATTATGGGCTGCTACCATCACTCTCTTCAAAAACACCCAACATACCACTTTAACAGCCTTAAGCAGGGAAAATGTTTGTTAAAAGGGGTGAAAGAAGAATATGACATTAAGATGAGATGGGGCGGGGCTCAGTAGGTTTCCAGGAACTCCTGAGATGGAAAGAACTACATGGGTCCAGAAGATTGCCAGTTCTATTTATGAGATTTTGACCAAAAATTATTTCCAAAGTTGCAAAATTATTATATATAGTGCGGTAATTCCTATGCACTTCCACTAGGAACTGAGATCCATTTCTCTAAACTAGAGACTTTCAACCAGTGACTGTCACACCCTGGTGTGCCATTAGACCCTTTTTAGCATGCCCTTTAAAGGTTTAATATTAGCACTGTTCTGTGTCCAAACATTTACATGATTCACAAGACAACCCCACAGATCACAAACAGGAACTCATCATGTTAAAAACATTTTGACCTGTTGTGATTTTTCAGAGTTCTTTGCAACAAAAGAATTGCTCTATTATTTGTCCATAGTCAAGAAATGGGTGAGGACTAAGAGCTGGCATTTTTCCAGGGGTGCCTTGAGTTTGATAAGAGGTACCCCAAGTCTAAAAATGGCTGAGAATCACTGTTATAGATACTGGACTAACCCTTAGTTCTGCTCTGAAGAACTTAGATTCCAGTGATATTATTAGTTATATGGAAGTGACACTTAGGGCACATCTACAAGTGCAATTCATTCAACTGAATAAATTCTGGTGAAGTTCAAGCCAGAGTTTATTGCTCCCAGGCACTGTGTTTACACATGCATCTGGGACCACAGCATAGGCAGTGAAAGCCAGGGCTAAGGGGGCTTAGCCCCCCCCCCCCCCAAATGCAGGCAGCCCAGGCATGGGCTTCAGGTGTCTGCAGTGGGGGAGGGGCACACACAGACAGAGGAGCAGCCGGAGCCTGCAAGTGGCTGGGAACCCAGCCTGGCCCAGCTGTGCATGGAACAGTGTCCAGCTGAGCAGATAAATGTGTGGACGGGAAGGTGTGTTGGGGAGGAAAGGGATGCAGGGGACAAATTGAGGCCCCTGTGGGGGTGGTGAATGGGGCCCTGGGGCGGGTTGTGGGACGCTTGCTGCCTGGGTGGCTTGTCCAGGGGTGTGTGTGTGTGGGGGGGGGGATGGACAGAGGAACTTCCTTGGCTGCCTGCACCCACAGAGCAGGCACAGCCCCCCCAAATCATATTTTCTTCCTTCGCCTATGGATCTCAGCATGTTAAGCCAGATTGAAGCAGCCACAGCTGACATGGAGCCCAGGGGGTCAGCCTGCCAGCCCAGAGCTGATCCTGCCCTGTTCCAAGTGCTGCAGAGGGGCTGGCTAGGCACAAGGGTGTTCCAGTGTGCAGCTAGTCAGCAGGCAACCCCCATGCTGAAGCACCCTCATGCCCCAGCCAGCCCCATCAATGTCTACCCATGCACTGCTGCACAATAAAGAACTCTGCTATAGGATAATGCTTGTATTTACACGTACCAATCTGCAGTGGAGTTCATTAATTTCCTGCAGGCTAATAGGGCTGCACATGTAGATACTGAGACTTTACTGTAGAGCTAATTATGCAGCTCTGCAGTAAACATCTTGTGTAGATGTTCCCAGTGATATTATTCGTTATATGGAAGTGACACCTAGAGGTCCCCACAAGCGATTATATCTCTGTATCTAGGCACAATGAGTATAGGTATTTAATGAAATGAAGCTTCTTACTTCCAAGAACTTAAAATCCAAGAAGACAAGACAGCCAAGGATTAAAAAGGAAAAATTATTATTACTCCTACTTTACAGATTGGAAACTGAGGCAACTAATAGTCTCCATAATCAGAAGTAAATCTAAAACTTCAGGTCCTGTCACCATAAACTATGTCTCCATTGCTCTTTCCTTTAGTAAAGTAGATGATTTCAGGTTTTTGGCATCTTATCAAGCTTTCAGGGCACAAAGCACATGCACAGTACGTTATTTACAGTACAAGGATGTGTAGCTCATTCACCCTTGGCAATATTACACAATTATGTATACACAAATGCATGCATTGAAAATAAATGAAAATTATTATTTATCTTGAAGCTTTCTATGGTAGTTAGTGCTGAACAATATAATAATCAGTAACAACTGTTATATGCAAACAAATAACAGAAGAACACTACAATATAAGCATTGGCATATGAATATTTAAAAGGCTACTACACTATAAAAAATATATATTTTAGTCCAGTTTAAGGAACCAAAATGTCAGATATGCAGTGCAATTTACTTTTTTCATTAAATATCAGGATGGCCACAAAACATGCAACAGCTGTGTAATGAACCCCAATAGCAAGTGAAATTCAATACAACCATATACAAGGAAATTCACAGTATTTGTGCATTGATCTACCGAATATATTACCATGGTATTAATATGTCATGTGTATACATTATAATGTCATCACTTCTGCCTGAAAAAGACCAGAATGATGGTGAAAAATTTGATAGCTGAGAGCCTTTATGGTGCCCCAGAGAGTTTCCCTTTGGGTACCCACAGCCACAATGCCACTGTAGCATAGATCCGTCATTGCTGATGTGCAGAAAAAGAGGTCAAGCCACAGTCTCATGCAAAATAAGATCATTTCCCATAAATATCTACTTCCTTTCCCATTTTAGGACTCAGGACCAGCAGACTGGTTCAGCATTTTTAACTAGGGACCAGACAGCTTTCTAGGCCCCAGACTGTTTGTCACCTTGACAATTAGAAAGGTGATAGCCTTGATAGTTACTGTTGTCATGACAGTCAGTTTCTCAAAGTGGTTCTTTGCTTCTGCCAGCATCATTTCTGCTTACCTGAGCTGAACCCAAGGTCATCAACTTTTCATCCAGACATTTACTTTTCCCAGTCATTGGGATAGCTTGATAATGACACCACCCCTCCTAGTTGTGAAAAAAAAAACTGTAGCTTGTTGTCAACAGTTATTGTTGGCATCCAAAACATAACATCTTGATATCCCCCTTGGTGGTTTAACATAAAAGTGAGAGATATTCAAAGTCATCAAGCCCTTGCTCATAACAGGTTTCTGGGATTAATCCAAGAAAAATCACAGGAGAGAAAACATCTTAATGCCACTTCACTTGTATCTGCATCACCTTTGTCCTACCTGCATTCAGCTAGTATACTGCTTTTCATCTAGCAGTACATTTTGGCATTAAAGCAGCAGGGTAATGACAGTATTTGCATTTAATGTGAAAGAGGCATTTGCCAGCAATGAAGGTGTGAATGAAGCCAGTTTAATTCAATTCTAGTCATCCCTTCCAAGACTCATAAGTGAGTCAGGGTCATCTTGTGAGGAATGATAATGGAAGCTGCCATTGTGTCTAAAAATGCTAATGTAGATCCCCTTTTTCATGGGTAAAATACAGGGGTAAATAGTGCCTTCTTTATTCCATATTATATTTGGAATCCTGATTAAAATAGGTTTAGATTGGGATATGGTAAAGATCACATGCTATAATAATTGGTTGAATTTCAGGAGAACTTTCACAAGAAGGTGAGATAGAGGAGACATTACTGAGAATACTGGACTCTGAAACCCCCAGGTGACAGTCCAGCTTGACCTGGGAAGCTCTGACCTTCAGAGCCTGAGGTTGAGTCCTTACCTTGCAAGGTGTTTGGAATTCACCTAGGTCACAAGCATGAGAAGTCTACCAGGAGCAAGCCTAAAACTTGCTGTCCTCACTTTCAGCTCTTCTCCACCCCATTTACTGTACTGCCTGTAATAACAATGAAATAGAAAAGGAAAGAGAAATTTTGAAGGGTTTCACTTGAGGATCAGGAAGCAAATTCTGCAGTTGCCTTAAGACACACTATAAACAGGGAAGGGCAGCTCATTTGGCTCAGGCTAGGTTAGGCTGACTCTCAAGACCAACTTTAAATATGCGTGTAGACACAATTCAGGGGCACTAGCTAGTTTCGACAAGGTATGCCAAAATCCAGGCCACAGTGTCTTCACAATATTGTTGCCTACACAAGTTACATTAATGATTGCTATCAGGTAACCACAGGTGTGCTGTAGTCACACCTCTAGTTACAGCATAGTGTCTCAGCTAGCACTGGCTTCATTACCATTCATCAGGCTTGAAAGTCATAATCTAGTTCACATGCCCAAATTTTGCCCATTGCTTTGAGAACTTGAACTTTTGAGATTTGGGTCTCTTCAGTACAAGAAAAAGGTCAGGCCTGCTGAACACAGCCTTTATCCAAATTCCTCTCAACAAGAGAAAACAATCTCAAATTTAGCCCACCTTTTTGAGAAATAGGTGGAGAGCACCATACGGAAGATCAAAGCTGGTTGTTGAAATGCACTAATTAGTCTGCTCTCTGGAACAGCTTTAGCTGGTGGATTTGTAGGCACAATGTGTAACATTTTGATTGAATTGTAACCTCCCAGATGAAAATTTAGTCATCTGTATGGACTGCTCAAGGAAGATGTTTGCTTAGTACACAAGAGCAGAAGCACATAAAGAAGTTAGGATATGTTAAGGAGGCAACAAAGAGTTATAAAGGAAATGTTATATCACCAGTATATGCATCAATTATGTATTTTCACATTGAATACTGTCTATAACAGTGGCTTAATACAAAATCTATATAGCAAAAAGTGATATGGTTAAATCCCACCTATAATATACATGGTTCAATGTGAAAGATTGGTCTGTTTCCCTCACTTAGCTGGCCTGCCGTAGGTGCAGCAGTAGATAGTCAAATTCATTTTAAGCTGTTAGAATAAAACAGTCAAAGTTCACCTCAGCTAGGTAGAAGGGTGCATATTCTTCCCTTATTCTTCACAGCACTATGCTAATCCACTTTTCTTTGGCAAGATAAGGTCAGCCAAGGCTTCCATGCTTTTTTAGTTGGCAATGGAAAAAAGAACAATTGAGACATAAAGAAAGAGGGCAGAAAAGATGGGGATTCTAGAGAGGGGAGATTAAACATTCCAAAAACTTATGAGCGGTAAGGAAAAGTGATTTGAAGTTAGAGGGTAATTTGCAAGTAATGTATTTTATAGATTGAAAATATCCCTTGAGGGCTTTTTTTGTTGTTGTTTAGATACCTCCTTTTGATACTTGATATTATCAAAGTAATAAACTAATATCACTAAGGAATGAAAAGTGGAAAATAATTCTCTAGGCAAATTCAGAGCTCTATGTAATCTGTAAGTGAATGGAATGGGCGGGGGGGGGGTGGAGGGAGGGAAGAATCTGAGTTTTTTCATGGAAAATCTCTCATGAGAACCAAATGGCAGATAAATGCTAAGAACTAAGGCTATTTTTCTCTAGTTAGGTTAAAGTCAAGGATTTGCACAAATCATATGTTACATAATGACATGCTTCCTCACACTTCTTCATTATTCACTTTCTTCAGTAATTTGAGTATCAGATCTCTCCCTTGTCCTTGAATGTGCTCTCACTCACTCTCTCACTCTCACAAACATACAAGGCCAGATCTTGGCCCTGATCTGGTTCCTTTGCATTGCACCCCCGGTATCAAAAGATCAGAAGGCAGCTAGCTCATACCAGGACAGCCATTGGGGAATGGCAATTTGGAGCTACTCTAGCAAATACCAGCTTCTGTACATGTGCCATTGCCAGCTCTGTGCTTTCCTTTGATGTATATTAGTGCATGACCAGAATGACATATTGTACCTTAGGAAGCCACCAGATGGCATAACAGATCCTCAAGGGCTATTACAAGCCAGCAGACTTTGCAATTCTTCAAGTTATTTCCAACCAGTGGTAGGGGGTTTTATCCCCTGCAATGTTACTTTTAGTTATGTAATTTAAAACAACAGTATTCCTTTCTGTACAATACACATTAGTCATGTCTACACATGCTATTAATACTATAAAGACTTACTGTGCAGTAAGCCTTCCTGGAGAACACATCTACACATGCTCTCTGTTGGGAGCAAATCTGTTCTGAACAGGAGTAGCCTGGTGCAGGGCTGCTCTAACCTTGCTCTGGCCCCCAGCAGCAGCCAGGGGGAGCTCCAGGATCCCCCAGAGTGCTGGCTCCAGGACTGGCAAGGAGCATGGGGCTGGTCCCCATGCACACAGGGCCAGGAGAGCTCTGCCAGTTACAGCAGCAGCTGTCTCCTTGCCATGTGCACATTGGGAGGGGTCCTGATACCCATGGGGCTGGGAGACAGCTGCTGCTGCAGAGCTCTTCTGGCCCTGTACACATGCCCACTGAGGCTTTCCCAAGCAGCATGGGGCTAGCTAGAAGCTGTCCTGCTTCTGGTGCAGCTCCCAACCAGTGCAGGGCTGGGTGGAGATTTCTCTTAGGAGTCTGGGGCTGTCTGGGAACTGTCTCAGAAGAGGGACAGCTCCTAGTCAGCCCTCAGCTGCTCGTAGACTTCCCCACCCAGCTGAGAGCTGGCTAGGTGCTGCTTTTGAATTTGAAAAACCCCAGAAGTTGAACAGCTCCCAGCCAGGCCCTGGCTGGATGGGGAAACAGAGTTCCCTGGTGCTGGTGATGCTAAGCTCCCATGTCCTTTGGGGAACTGGGAGATGACCCATGTCAGGAAGGGGGTGGAGGGCAGACAGCTACCCTGTCCGAGTGCTGCTCAACTCCAGCTCCCCACAGGAGCCGGAGCTGAGCAGTGCTAGGACCAAAGGAGTTGCCATCCCCTGTGGCTCCCTTATATTGTCCTGGGGGCAAATTTGCTTTCAGACAGCATCTAACCATGTGCTACTGTGCAGTATCTACTGCACAGTTAGTCTACTACCTGTATTTACAGGTAGTAGCTAAGTGTGCAGTAGACTGATTCTGTGCAGTAAATGGTGAGCACGTGTAGATGGTGATGCATTACTGTGCAGTAGATTAGTCTAGTCCACAGTAAACCATCTCATGTAGACACACCCAGTAAAGATCAAAAGATTTTATTTTTTGTGTATTTTGATACTAGCTGGGTCCATCTACATATGATATTAAGGCACAGTTTGTGCCAAAGTTTATTGCTTCTGGGTGCACCATCTTCACATGTCCCTGGGACCATAGCACATTGAGCTGGGTTAGAGCAGCTCTGGCTGGCATGGAGGCCCAGGGGTGGGGGGTCAACCTGCCAGCCTGAGGCTGTTTCAACCTAGCTCAATATGTTGGGGTACAAGGGTGCTCCAGTGTGGGGCTAGTCAACCCCCTGTGTAGACACTTAGACTTTACTGCAGAGCTAATTAGGCAACTCCACAGTAAACGTCTCATGCTGCTACAACTGCTGCCTTCTTCAAAATCAGCAGCAAAATTATTCTCTCTCTATTATGCTACATAATAGAACAATAGAATTGAAAGTAAAGAAACAAAACAATTATGGAGATATATATGAACATTCATAACAGAGGGGATTAAAATTACTAATGGAATCATGTAATTGTCTATTACTATATTTCTTTCAACTTTCTTAAAACATCTGTTCTTATTGGCTGTTATAGGAGTTAGGATTCTGGATCAAATGGATCACTAATCTCATTCAGTATGGTGATTCTGTTGGTCCTGCAAAAAAACTAAAACAAACAAAAAAACCCTGGTTTTGTAATCGGTGAAAAGGGCTGTTCCATGAACTACTGTACTCCAATTCTAGCTTTAAACTTGGCCTTGAGCACATCCTTTAACCTCATTTTCCTCATCTGAAAAATGGGATTATTTCTCACCTGCAAAGCATCATACATTCAAAAGGAGATTGGACAAATTCAGGAAGGATAGATCCATTAGTCAAAATTAAACATGATAGTTAGCACTCCTATCTTAAAAATTAGGACTTTCTGGCTAGAGACAGAAGTTATACATAAACTGGTTTAACTGATCAGAAACTGGTTTAAACCTGTAACAGAATAGAAATTCAGTGCACATAAACCAGTTTCAAAATGGCTGAAACTGGTTTAAGATAAACTGGTTGAATTTAGTATCAGACTTAGGATTTAGGTCAAACCAATTTATGAAACTTCTGTCCCAGACTGCTTACTGGTTCAAGTTAAATCACAGTCCACCGGCATTCCTGCACTTTGCAGCCCTGGGCTGAGCTCTGCTGTCTGCTCCAGACAGCAGGGCCAATGCTCCCTAGCTGAAGCAGTGAGGGCTCACTGCCCCTGACCAGGCAAATCCTGGCTGGGGTCTGGGGCAAGGGACAAAGGTTAAATTTCCCTTCCACAGAGTACTGAGCTGCCCTGCCTTGCTAAACTTACTGCTGGCTGTGACTGTGGGCTACAAGTCCCAGAGGCACCTGGAAGCAGGAAGAGGAAATGATGAACAACGCTGTAGAGTTGTGCTGCTGTGATTGTTGACTGCAAATCCCAGAGAAGTCAGGGGCAGCAGAAAAAGAAAGCAAACACACAGCATACTGGCTACTTACCAGAGATCTGTGCCGTACTGCCCCCTGGCTTCATGTGGCTGCATTTCGTGAATCAAAAGTGAACATCTGTTCACTTGCTTATTGGTTCAATTTTTGCAGCTTAGACTAACCTGCAATGACTGAATCAATTCAGTCTCAGGCCTTTTGGCTGTCTATACTTAGCATCTAAGCCTGTGAATGCTGGGAGCTGTAAAAGGAAGCAGGGAATGGATCAGTTTGGATAGGCCTTGTTTATATATTGTTTCCCTTAGTGTCTGCTCACTGATACTGTGCAGAAAAGGCTATTAGGTTAGATGGACTTGTGGTCTCATTCAATGTGGCTTCTCTTATGTTCTTATGGGAGTGCTGTGGATAATATTGTTCATATGTGCTTTTGAATTTGAAAAATCCATAACTATTATTCTTTAATGCAGTGATTAAAGTTGATTACTGAAATGCTTGGACTTTGTAAGAGCACAACAACTGAATGAAAGTCACACACAAAAAATATGAATAGCTTTTAGGGTATCTGTTTTAGACCAGAAAGTCTACCTATATAAAATTTCCAGCTTGAAAATAACAGTGAAAATTCCAGTTTGAAAGTTTGTTTCAGAGACATATTGGACCATTGATTCTTTAAACAGAACTCTCCATTAGAATCAGTGGGGAACTTTGCTTAAAAATTAAGAACACAATATGACTCTTGACTAGTGAGGAAAAAGGTGATTACATGCTTAGCTCAGGGGGCATGAGCTAAGGGCATGAGGTTTACTCATTAAAGTGCCATTTGATTAAGCTACCTTTTGGCTATCTTATTAAGTTACTGTATTTGTAGCATGGTAACAAGAAAGTCACCTGAAAGAGATCAGACAGACTTAGCTATTTATTCTATTTCTTTGTGGTGGTATCACTCTGAAGCAAAAGGGGAAACACATATGAAATGATGAGCACTAATATCATGGAGAACTCCTGGAGCACTGAATGCATGGGTGTCTGGTGCCTCCTGATACTGGCAGGGCACCAGTGGCTGATCACTGACCTAGGGCAGGGGGAGCCAGCGGCCGATTGCTCAAGTGCTGGAAGTGCCGGTGGCAAACCCAGAAGTGCCACTGGTGCTTCTCTCAGTGCCACCACAATCTCAGAGGGGGTACCTGCCATCATCCCCCACTCCCTGGCCAATCTCGGGGGGGCACATGACCCCCATCCCCTCCCACGTGTCGCTTATGGTCAAAGACATTTGTCTTTTGAACTACTGCGATATATGTCATATTTTACAGAACTCATCTGAATCTGAAGATGTGGATTACCATAAAAAGACGCTCTGTAGTTTAGTGGTCTGCAAATGATGACATGGACAGGATGCATATTTAAAGGAAGCTTCTGCTGCTCCAAAATTGATTAACCAGGACTTCCTATTATTATTATATTATTACTACTACTACTGCTAATCAGCACTTCCAATTCTTGGCACTGTATGAGCACACAGTGAGAGACCATCCCTGACCTGACAGTCTATAGAGACAATTAGATGAAAGTGAGAGACAGAGACACAGAGAACACAGTTACTTGCTCAGGGTTACATATCAGATATCAGATCACCAACAGAACTGGAGTTCTGGATTTAGTGCCCTATCCCACAGGACCACAGGTGTCTGGTAGGGGAGCATGGGAAGGCAGGTGCTCTCCCTGAGATTGGCCCCCGTCTTGGCACTGCTCAGGATGGGGCAGATTTTTTGCCATGCAGGCTGGTGGCATGTTGAGAGTAGGGAGACACTAAGCCACGGGACAGAAGTATAGGAGTGATATGGGGCTTTTGGCCCACCCCTCGGCCTGCGCACAAATTGTGCCCCCTCAGACTTGGGAGGCACTAGTCACCCCTGCACTGGACCAAACTACCACTCTTAAATATCTGTGTGTACAGTAAATTCTTGTTAATTTGCCACTACAAGAAGCAAATAATGATAATTAGGTACAACTGGATAACTTATCGCATAATTGATTATGACTGATTAATGACTGAGGATCGGGAAGAGTGGGGAGAGGGTTGGCACTGGCCAGAAATTGAAACAACAGTGAATTTCACAAAAGCAGAATTATCCCATTGGCTAATTAACCGGTTCACTGGATTCTTTGGGCCACAGTCCACTGTGTTGTCAAAACAGCTACAAAACATATGGATCTTTATTTAAACCATCATTACTATGTTTTACGTTTGAATAGGAAACTTTTATATAATCCAAACTCCTAAGGCATTTGAAAGGCAGTATCACAGACAAGCTCTGATCCTCAAACTGTACCGTATCTCTGACATGGTGAAAACATACCCATTATTCATGGAAGAAAAAATGTACTTTCCCATTTAGGCTTTATTCCTTGCTAAGCATGGAATAGATTGTTTGTGTATTAAATTTGTTTTCAATGGATTGACAATTCAGGAAATAGTTTTCCCATTTCTCTGCCTACATTTGTCCACCATTTAGGCAAGTTGTTATATTTAGGCATGTCCCTTGCCACATGTTTGCCCCACTGAAGCAAATGCCATATGAAGTATGTACATTTTAATTAATGGTTTGCATAAATTGCATCCTGTAATTCCAGCACTTTTCCTTCAGGTTTTATACATCCCTCAAGTCAGTCTTGGGATACTTGAAGCCCAGTTTTCTCCCCATTAAAGTAATAAACTTCAACAGAAACGAGATCAATTTTTCAAATTTTGCAACAGATGCAAAATGGTAGCAACCTCCTAACTACCACTCAGTGGGCACATCTACACATACACATTTACTGCGCAGTAACCACAATTACTGTGCAGTACAGGCACATGTCTACACATGCACACCAGTACTGTGCAGTAAATATGGTGACTTATGCCAACTTGAGTGCAAGTTTGACACCTGTATCATGCAGGTATCAAATTTACACCTGATTAGTTACTGCGCAGTAATGCACATATAGATGCCTTACTGTGCAGTAACACTGTGTGTGTGGATTGACCTGGGATTAACTTTAGTCCCAAATCAGTCCACATGCAGCATTAATGCACTTTAATGCCTGTATGTGTAGATGCTGGCCTATTCTCACTTACTGCACAGTAATTTTAAGCCAGCGTAAATGCACATGTAGACACAACCAGTATTTTCTACAAAGAAAACAGTAGATATTGTTCTATTCAAGAGTCTTTATAAATTGGTATAAAGAGCAGACATTCAGTGAAGGATTCTCAGGGAGTTCATGAGCAAACATTAAACAGGTTGCACCATCCTGCCCTTACATACTACTGAATGAGTGCATCTATATGAGATATTTAGGCAGAGTTGACAAATTAGCTCCTCAGTAAAACGTCACTGTCTACACGTACAGTGCTATTAGGATGGAGTAAACCAATTAACTCCACCATAGGATAGTACAGCCAGACACAAGTACTATCCTATGGTGGTATTGTTTACTCTACCACAATGCATGTGTAGACACTGGCGATGCTGGCTGAAGCATGAAGGTACCTCAGTGCAGGGGCTGCCTGCTGGCTAGCCCCACCCTGAAGCACCCTCATGCCCCAGCCAGCCCCTCCACAGCATGTTAAGCCAGGTCAGAACAGCCCCTGGCTGGCAGTTTGACTCCCCTGACCCCCCTGGCCCCTATACTAGCCAAAGCTGCTCCAATCTGGCTCAATGTGCTGCAATCCCAGGCACATGTGCAAACAGTGCCCAAGAGTAAGTTTATTCAGCTACATTAATTGCACATGTAGATGCACCCAATGAGAACTATATCCCACCTGAGGTTTTGTGAAAAAAGTTGAGAGCTACTTTACAAGACATAGTAGCTGCAGCTACACAAGGCTTTATGTGGTCAGGCCCCTTTGTCTACAGCTCGACCAGCACTATGTACCCTGTCAGAAAGTACACTACTTTCTCGGGATATTCTCCTGCCATGACTTGATGGTGTTAATGTAGAATTCTCTCCCAGAGAAAGAAACTGGCTCTGCCATCAAAGCTGTCTTTAGTATTCCATAAATAATTATTTATGGCCTGGAATGGGGCCTCACAAGCCTATAACAGGGGCTTCTCCAACCCCTGTACTCCCACCACAGTCCTCCCATATGATTAAGGGCTCCTACTGTTAAGGCATCACAGATAGGAGCCAAACTCACTACCTTCCTGGTAGACATCCAGGAATTCTCTGCAGTCCATTAGTCACAAAAATAAAGAAAAATGGGCAGGTCTGCCCCTCACCCCTTGTCTCCACTGCTGTCCAGCATAGGGTCTCCCCCTTTCACCACTTTCTGTGTCCTTTTAGGTTCTCCTCCATATATTCCCAGCCTATCCTCATCGGCTTCTGTTCTCCAGGTGCAGCCCATCTGTCCTGCATTAAGGCAAAGCACCTGGGATGAGCTGCAATTAGGTGTTTCTTTCCCTGATGGCATAAACTGCCCAGCATGTCCTAGCCCAGCTTTAGTGGTCCCAAATAGGGCTTCCTCCTCCTCCCCCTCCCCCCCCCCGGGACTCTGTTTCCCAGGGGAACCTTTAAAGGGGCTGGATCACAGCTGTATTCACCGCTGTGCTGCTCTTAGCATCCCTTTAGCCCATCTTTCCCTTCTGGGCCTGCTTGCATCTCAGCCTGGGAGAACTCCTAAGGTAAGGGTTTCATCCCCCTCAGGCCGCCAGACCCACCTTGGGGCTTCCTGGGAGGGTTGCATTGGGACCGGATCTCCAGCTGCTCTGCTTCAGCCACCCCTGCAGTTTGTCCTGGTAAGGCAGCTTGCCTTGTAGATGCTGGGGGCAGGGGAGCAAGCGGGAACTATGACTCTGACTGTGCAGTAGCTTGTTACTACTGCACAGTAGCACTGTGTGGCACAAAGTGTGATATAACGCTGCTGTGAAGTAGTAATGAGCTACTGCTTAGTCAGCATCACCTAAAAGCCAGTCGGTGACACTACTGTGCAGTAACTCCAGTTACTAAGGTACTAAATGATTATGCGGTAAACACTGCACAGTCAGGGTCTTGTGTAAAAGCGGCCACTGCGTTCTTGTTGTGAATTGCTTGTAAAACATATTGTTTTAAGTATTTTTCTTTAATGCACTACAAGAGATCAGGTTTGGAAACTCACTGATACACATGGGCAACAGCATTTATTAAAAAAAAACCTTTCCAATCTCAGTGTAGCTGCCTGAAAAGAAGAATAGTGACAAAGTTTGATTTACTGACTGTTAAATACTTTCATTTTATTTGACTTCCAGAGATAGACTCACGCATGAAAACTAAATAGTTATAAAATCTTCTGGGATTCCTGCTGGTAGAATACAATAATTAGCTCGATGCATCAAGCCATAATTTAGACTTGAAGAGTTATTGCTGACTGAAGTGGATTGTTTAGTTAAAGATTGTTTGGCATGAAGAGATATTGACTTAGATCTGCCTGATTTTTGAAACTTAAGAACAACAAGATGTAAATTCTGCAAAGCAGCTTTTAAAACACATTTATGAGCAAAGCCTAATGTTTATTCACTTAAATAGAACTATTATTTAAACATTTTCACACAGTTATAGAAGGTAAACGGTAATTCCTGCAGTTTAATTCCTCAAAAATAATAATTCATGTGCCCAATTAAATGTCTCTCTGGTGTTTCTAAAAATCTGTAAAATATTAAGTAAGCAAGAGAGTTGGAGGATCCCTACTGTGGTGACCTCCCTGCCCTAAGGGTGCAGAAAACCCCTAGGACAGGAGGAACACTGGTGCGGTGATCCCATTGCCACCGGGGTGCAGAAAATCCCTGCAGCCAAAGGATTGATGCAGGGGCAATCCCCCCACTCCAGAGGTATGGGAAAACCAACAGGGCTGGAGGATCACTGCAGGGGCAATCTCCCTGCATGAAACTCCTGGATCCTGGGGATCACAGCTGCTACAATCCCTAAGGCTTGGGGGTGTGGGAAACTCTTGGACCCTAGGGATCTTGGCTGCCGCAATCCCTATTTTTCACTGGGCATGGACTATTCTCCAGAAAACTCTACAGCTAGGAGGTCCATCAGCTAATGGGGCTCCCATCAGTTGGGAAGACCCTGTTGCACATGCAAATTAAAGCTTGATAGCAACCAGCTACAAATTTAGGAGTTAGTACACATTTTTGAGGTCTAACTTTATAGCTGGTTGGAGTTTTTTATTAGGATAGGTACTTTACATGTGTAGCTGGTCTCCAAGTAAATGTGCAATTAACCAGGTAACTGTACAATACCTGTAATATGTAGAGGGTACTATGGCAGGGCACTGGTTGTGCCTGCCACTTTAAGGGCCTGGAGCTGGCAGCTGCCAGGTGCCTGATTAGGGTGGCCATTTTGGGATCTGGGGCTGCTCAAAGAAACAGGGCAGCTCGGCTGCTAGAGGCCAGGCAACACCATTGCCTGGCTGGAGGGCTGCTGTTATCAGCTGGAGGTAAGGAAGGAGCTGTAGGGGATGGTAAGGAGGCTCCTGGTCCTGGGTATGACGTAAAACTGCACCCTGCTGGGAGTGGGTGGCTTGGTGGGGCTGTCATTGGTGTGGGAGCCCCCAGGAAATGCCAGGCCAGTTACCACCCCGGTGAAAGGCGGGCCATGGTGCCTTTGCCCCCACAACTGGGTGGGTCACCCCTTTGTTGGAGGGCCCAGAGGGTGGACCCTCGGAGAGTGAGAAGGGCCATAGACTCAGGCCTGTCTGAACTCCCCCTGACTGGCCTATGCTGGGGCCAGGACCAGAAGGGTCGAAGGGCCAGGGGCCCACCGTGAGGAACGCCCAAGAGCTGAGGGCCTGGGGTTCCGACTGGCCTGGAGGTGGGCCAGGGCTAGAGAGCCAAAGGTCGCAGTGGGGGGATCGCATTCGAAGGGGGATCAGTTCAGGGAGCTATGTTGCCTGGTATGACAGTGGAAGAGTCCACCTGAAGGGAGGAATCCAGTTGGGGTTCAATAGTAGGATTCTGGGGCCCAGACCGAGGGGCCGGTGATTATGAGAATATAGATGCCATCTGTGAAGCTTAGGCTGTGGTGTAGGGGAGGAATGGAGCCTCAGATAGCACCCCCTGGCATTGGGGCAGGAAATGGGCAGCCTCCCGCATAATTAACATCTCTATTAATCAATTAACACCAAGGCGTGGTGGGAAAGAATGCTGGTGGTTAGCCCAGAAACAGGTGGACAGGCCGCAGGGAAAGCGGCAGCGAGAAGGCCCCCTGTTACAGGGACCTTAGTGTTTACTGTCTGGTGAAAATCAATTTCAGTGATGAAGATCCTAAATACTGTAAATTTTCAGTATGTCTGCCATTTTTAATGAGATAGGAATGTTGATGCTTGAATCCTGCCTGAAGTTATTTGCATAGTTAGGAGAGTGGCATAACTTTGAGATACTCAGAGGGCACTTAGCACAAGTTAAAGAGCTTTTACATGTGGAGACTCTTGTTTTATGTCCTTTTAGTATGGTCTAAGTGTAAGCTGTAATTTCACCCTTAGATACCTTCTGAGTAGCAGGAAGGAGCTTTGCTTTAATTGGGATCCATAGCCATGACCCTTGCATTAGAGTTGGGTGCTCATCCTAGTCCTGTTTCAAAAACACACCCAAGGATGAGGTGATATCTACAGCTCATTGGATAGAACCTTCATGTAGTACATGAGACCTGAGTTCAATTCCTTTCTCTGCCTGAGCTTATTTGGATATGTATCTTCCACATCCCAGGTGAATAATGCAACTGGAAGACCATAGAGTATGTTGAGGTAGAGTTCAATCAATCCCTCCTGCTGTAGCTGTTCCACTTTGAATAAAACAATTCAGCATTCATTAGGCCACAGAAAAAGAGAACGTGACTAGAGCATAGTGCAGGCATGACAAACTTCCTAACTCTTCTAGCCATAAAATAAAACTTTGACATAGCTGAGAGATGCAAGACATACATCTTCTGAGATGCACAGACACCTGAGTTCATGACCTGTGCACAGTCTCCCAACTCAATAATTGTCGCTCAATATCTTTCTTCAGGAGCTGCATTTAAAGTGCCAGGGGTCACATGGAACTTGCAAGCCATGGCTTGGCTATTTCTAGCCTAGTGATTAGGGCACTTGCCTGGGAAGAGGGAAGCCCTTGGGTTCCTGTCCCTGTGCTAATGAATACTTATTATAAATTACTGGAATATTCATTCTTGAACGTTTTATTGTTACAACAGTTATACTTAACTTGATACAACACATGATGTAATGTTAGTGAGCCCAACATTTTTATTTGAACACACTTAATGGAACCTGTGACATTTAATGTTCTTGTATATTTACCTTTCGACAACAGTTAACAGCTAATACAAAAATGCAAGCAATCAATATAATAAGTACTGACTTACAAAATTGTAAGAATATAGAATTATTTGTGAAAAAAAATGTATCCCCATCCCTAGACTGATGAGAGGTTTAATACAATTATGTATCTTCCACTTATAATATCACTTTTATTTGGGCTGAAACGATGACATTTTTCTGATTCCTCTTTATGTGAAGGCAGAACATAGAACCATATCCTTTTATAATTTTAGTACAAACAAAGTGATATTGACCAGCTAAAAACTCATTTTCTATTCTTTAATTTAATCCCATTGGGTTTCTTTTTTAGGTGGAGAGGGGTAAAAAACAGCTCAACATGATATAAATCACAGATAGACTCAGATTTAAAATGTTGCATATATATCACAGATAGACTCAGATTTAAAATGTTGCATAGAACTATCTTGAAACATAAAAATATTCAGCTGTGTAGGATGCCCCTTAGTGGCTGAATGTAAATACTGTTGACAGAAGAAATTATTCAAAACACTTAGAAAAAAATAAAATATTTGTTTTGCTGATTAACATGGAAGACACGAGTTTAAATCCTAACGAACCAACATAAAGTAGTCTACAAAGCTGTGCCTGCATAAACTATCTGAAACAGTTAAAATAAAAGGAAAGTACTGCATTAAATTAGACAGAAAAATAATGTGGGAGTGGGGAAGGAAATCACAAACTCCATTGCTATTTTAATCAGAATGTGTGTTATGGGATCAACAAACTATGTAGAGGGAATATGATCCGACATGCTCAACTCAGCTGTAAAGGACAACCCATCATGCTTATTGTTCTCTTCTAGAGTACAAAATTTCAAAATATTAAAGACCTAAAAAAATTCATATAAAAACATAAAATACTAACAGAAGAAAAGGTTACTTTGGTATTGCTAATCCTTTCCAATACCATGTCTACAACAAATAATCTACAGCCATTTTTCTATGATATGTTAGGATATTAAAATATGTTACATTGTATGAACATTTTCAGATAAAGAGAGTCCAAAGATCAACAGCAGTAAAGGACAGATTCTGCAAATTCTGATATGCACACAGATGTCTAAGGTATATTCCTGTGTGTATGTCCAATATTAATGGTTCATGGGAGGTATTTTGCTGTTTGCTCTAAGTCTTGTCAAGAAAATACATTGCTTCCAACACTCCCTTTCAGAATAAGTCTTTGTATTGAGATGATTTTCAGAAGCTGTTACAAGGTGACCCTAATTGAGCATGGCACCCCCATCAATCTGTTTATACCTACTCTGATTTTAACTGTACATCATATATGTAACCTTCTCTCTATGTACATATAGTATAACCAAAGAAATCCATCACATTTTGCAGATACTTCATTTTGCTTGCACATCTAATATCTCCCCCAATCATCAGTCATTATTTCCCCTGCAGAGATCTGCAGTTCTTTCCCTAGTTTTTCAAGTTTGCATTTAGAAATCTAGACTGAAGTGTCTCTCAAACTCCAAACTGATAATGGAGAGAAAAAACATTACTCAGCTCTATCAACATAAATCTCATTTCTTGGGTCATATCCCAACACAGCTTAAAGGGTCAAGCAAAGTCTCTTCTCTTGAGTCAGCTGGTGTGTACTGTAGCCAGATACACTGATCCCAAACATTCCCAATAGCAAGGCTGTACGTTGCATCAATATGTCTGTTGTGTTGATAACTATTTTTCCCGCAGCTTGAGTCTGTGGGGAAAAAAGCAGGACAAGTTATATGCTGATTTTGCTTATTTTAATACAAAAGTAGGGCTTTAGAACGTACAAAGCAATTTCCCCACTTCTCACATTATTTAATATGGCATGACTCTATTTTCTGCTGAAAAAATATCTGGCACAAATAAATATGCAGCTTGAAAGGTCTCTTTTATATATTTTGTGAAACAAAGCATGCTTATTTTAGCACTGCAAATAATGAACCTGATTCTCATGCTATTTACACAGTTAGGTACCAATGAATTCAATGACTGGTGAAGATACTTGTGGCTATCCGATGTTCAGGAGAGGTGTAGAAATGAAGGGATCTTGAGAGAGACCTTGTACTATGAAATATATGAAGATTTTTTTTTTTCTCCTACAGTTAGCTACTATTATAATCTCACTCCCTTGCATGTAAGAAATTAATTGTTTATTGAAAGGCAGAATAAAGAATGGAAAATATTTCAGGGACAAATGTTGATTGGCCCATTTGTGCCATCTTGAGATGTAGAATTATGAACACATAGAAACCCTACATATCAAAAAATTAATTCGTTGGAAATGCACTGAATTGAAGGATACAGTGCATCTGTTCAGTAAAGCATTTATGATTTTAGATAATGTACAAGTACCATTCAGGAAAACATTTCTTTAACTTTTTTAATGACATGACTCTCATTCAGTGAAGCCACAATATTATTTCATATCACAGTTATTCTAAGTAAGTTTGAACAATGAGACTTCACTGTTCTAACTTTAATAAGTAACCATGATAATAAGATCCTTTAATTTGTAAAAAAAAAAAAAAAAAAAAAAACCCAAAAAACCAACCCCTAAACAAACAAAAAAACCCAAATCCCCCCCTCCCCCCCCAAAAAAAATTTTAAGCAAACACTACTATGAAGGTTGATCACAAGAGTTGCAGGCAAACAGGAAGGAAATTCAATATTAATAAGTCAGTAATATCCTTCCCTTGACTATATTATCCATAAGCTAATATATTTCAAAATTTTAGGTATTCATGTTGTATGTCCAATACCTGTGAAAGCCTCTAATGCAAGAATGTATGTGTTATAAGTGTCAAGGCATAGAATGAGTTAAGAATGAAGCCCAGGAAATTTAAATCCAGAATACACTTCCGATTGTTGTTTTAGTCCTATTACATTTATTTAAAGCTTTTTCTTTTCATTGATTGATTTTTTTTCTTTTATTTTTTTACAGCAGAATAACTTCTCCATTCACTTGATGTTCCTGAGGTCATAATTGTTCCATATTTCTTTATCCAAATTGCCAAACTAGGCAGAAACGCTTCATTGTAGGTCTGTTTTAGTTCTTTTGGAACTCCGCCATTTTCATTATTGTTAACATTTTCTTACTGTCTCAAATAAAAAAAGTTTTCGCAAACTGAAGCCTGATGGAGAAATATTCACTGTTTAAATACAGCAAAAACATAAAATGTGTCTCCTTCCAAATGTTCTGCATTAAGTATTCCAGAATGATACCAATTATCAAGAATTATCATAACTAATTTACTTTTCAGCAGATGCTTAATTAAGACTTCTATGATTTGTTATGAAAGTTAACCCACCAGAAGCCAATGTTCTCTTGGGTTGGTCACAAGATATTATGAGCTTGAATCCCTTTGAGTAAGACAGAGATCTGTATTCTAATGCTCTAATTAAATAGGAAAGACAAGGAAGTTTCATACCTGCAATAATCTTATATATCCAGGTGTGATCCTCCATAGGTGAATCACCATTTTAGCAGTCTGTGTAACTTCAGCCCCTAAAACTTTAGAAAAGAAATAATGTTACTATGTTCTACAGATCTTCTTTCTAGATGACCTTGTACTAAATAAAAGGTTTGACCAAATATGCCAAAACATTTTGAGATTAGAAGTGTTAAATAAATATTAAAAGGAGCTCATGTAAAGATGAATGCAAACAATTTTTCTTGACCTGCTGAGGTCCTTTCCATAAGCCCCTTATATGCCAGTGCTCTACTAGTATATAAAGCCCATGTCAGTTGCATAAGCTATCACGTGATATATCTGTAAAGCTTAGGTGCTGGCAGACAGCCTTAACCGTCATGCCTGGGGGCAGGTATGTCTGCAACATCAAAACATTCTTTAGATATATCCAGAGCTCATTAGAAAGCAAAGCAACAGTTGACCTGCTTAACAACCGAAGGACTGAAGCCTGTTTTATAGACATTGTTGGTTGTAATGATAGCACAATTTAGCATTGTGAGGTAACAAAATAAATTGGTTTCAACCGATTTTATATAACTTATGTAATTTATATCCACATAGCAACTTACTATATAGTGAATTTAATTTAGCCAAGATTCAATTTAAAAGGAGGTGCTAATAATAGGGTCACACAAATTTCACAAAATATTTGGAAGCAGGCTGTTCCTTTTCTGTCTGAATTCTCCTCTATCCTGTATTCAGCATATATATAGTCCCTTTTTCTACTTCTAAATCCTTAACACATGGATGTGACATGAGCCCCATCTCCTGATTAGATAGTTTAATTGTATTAATAAGTAATAGTAACACAAGCACATCATATCTAAATTGTATGTGTCATCTGACTGTAGTAACTTTGGTCCCTATTTTGCCCGTGGAACAAGGTATGACTCAGTGGGCATGTCTACACATGCACCCCACTGGGCGATTGGTACTTGCCGATTAGGTAAGCAAAAGCCTAGTGGAGAAATATTCATCATTTACATACATCAACAAACATGAAATGTCTCTTCTTCCAGATGTTCTGCATTAGGTAGTCCAGAATGACACCAACTAACCAGGATTACCACAACTCATTTACTTTTCAGCAGATGCTTAATGAAAGCTTGTATAAAGCAGGAACACTGACTTCAATTAAATATATATTGATTTATACTAAATGAGGATCAGTTCACAAAACATAAGGAGGATAAGCCCGAATCTTTGTTCTTTCACAATCATTTTACAACAGTTTCATTTCCTCAGATTTTTGGTGTTGCTTTTGATTTAAAAACTGAAAGAAGAACCTTGCTCAATGGGATTCTAGCTTCTTGAGGCCAACCCAAGAGACTGCTGGGTGCTTGTACACATTCATTAATGCGCCATAATTACGGCACATTAAGTTTAGTACCTGTAACAACAGGCACTAAATGTACCATAATCAGCACTACTGCACATTAGTGCAGATGAATGCTTTTTTAGTGAAGTTAATGTGCATTAGACTGAATCCACTGTGCATTAGTGCATTAGCATGGGTTTAGCCCACCACATTAATGAGCAGAATTAGTCTTCCGTGCAATAAATGTCTCATGTATATGCACTTATTGGCATCTGGTGGGTTAACCTGAAAGCAGAATAAGCTCCACAGTGGGCACATCTACCTCTCTGTTTTACTGCATTACCATGTATACATATGTGCAGCAATTACTGCACAGTACATTAATTTAAAGCACAGTTTGCTAGTCCCAACAGATACAGGTAGTACAAAACAGCTCTTTAAATTAATGCACCTAAGTGCATGTGTAGACACTGACCCTGGAGCAAATTACTCCCAATCAGCCCAGGCATCAGAGGGCCACAATGGCTGCTTGGCTTAGCCATGAGCACCAGAGCCAAGATCAACTCCTCTCTCCCTCTCTGCCCCCACCTCTGAGCTCAGGACTAACCCCAAGGTCTGCTTGGCTCGCAGCTGCCCCTGGATCTGGGGACAGTTCCTCCCTACCCCCTGGCATCCAGGCACATTAATTGCATCTGTAGACGCATCCAGCATTGACTTTAGCATCTACAGCAGGAGCCCAGTATCTTAGGTGCCATTTTAACCAATTCTTACAGTGACTCCATGCCTAACCTCAGATTAATTGCTTAACTTCTTTCTGCTTTGTATATGTTGCTGGAAAACATTTGGGTATTTGGTCAAAGGTAAAAGACTTCCTTTGACTTCAGTGGACTTTGTATTAGGCACTTCTCTGGGTTTCAGTTCCTATTATCATACTGGAAAAAATGAGTGAAACAGAATTCATCAGTAAATCTGAGACACTGAGCAAGTACACATGAATGTAGCACTAGAATGTCTACCATATAAAAGTAAGACAAATCTGCATCTAGTATTATTATTTATTAGTTGTTCTGGCCCTGTGCAATGTGGTGACTGCTGTCAAAACAAAAGAAGCCATCATCCCTACCCAAAACACATGCTCCATTCCTAAATCATCTGACAGAAGAATTACCTTATTTTGGAAGTAAATAGAGCTTGGATTTTTTTTTCGTCCAGTGACCAAAATTACACTCATTCAAAGCAAAGCAAAATTTCCATTGATATCAGCTCGTGCAATATTGCATCCCAATGAACTGGTTTCACTGTACCTGCGTAAGAGTGTATGTGTGTATTATGTTCATGTGCTGATGAAGGTGTATAATGGGGATAAATGTGGAGGTACGTAATGCAGAATGGGATTTTCAGAGTTTAGTTAAAAGAATTACAGTAAATGCACACAATTCATTACTGGAAACAGGATTGTGTGTGTAATTCTCTATATTATATTTTGAAAATTATCTTTATTTGTGGTGTTGAAAGAGAAAAGCAAAAACCAGCCTCTTGTATGCTGACATCCAAAATGGTGAGGTTTTACATCCAAGTCATCCTGTGCTGGTTCTGTAACATTCAGATCCAAAACTGAGATGAAAGTAAAGCAGTATTTATGAGTTCTGCAGTTTTCTATAAGAATGACTTCTTGGCTAATGGTCTCACAATTAAAGTGCACTGTATGGGCTATAGAGTGTTATCAGTCTGTATTATACAGAAAACAATTCATATTATGGGAGCCCTGGGAACAGTTTCTAATGCCAAAATCCATTGTGAAAAACATTACATATAGAATACCAATGCACATTTACCAAATTAATACTATTATCACAACTCCCAGTAACTGGTGGGGCAACTAACCTTTTTTAAAATAGCAGAAACATCCATTTATAGGAGCATTTCATGCAACTCTAGATGAACTGGTATTGTACAAGAAGCATGTGCAGTTTTATGGCATAGTTTTTCATGAAGTAAAAACCACACAAAAAAGCAGTCATGAACAAAGTTTGATCTATAATTCTATATACCGTTCTTACAGAGCTATAGAATTTAGACCAATTGGGGCAAATTTGTCCCTAGTACAATTTTGCTCAAGGCAAACGAATTATATCAGGGCTGGTTCAGGGCTAGTGTTAGGCCAGTGCACAGTCATTTTTTTGAGCTCCAAATATAAAAATGCATTTGTAGCAAGGTATTTAAATATGTAGTATGAGAAACAACATACATAACTTTCTATTTTGAATACTAATGGAGCCCATGTAAAATCTGCAGGTGCAAGGTTAAACAGTAGTTTGATGCTCTGGTGAGACGCGAGGAAGGAGACAGTGATTGCCTTAGTTCTGAACTCCCTTGATTTTTACCAGGATAAGGCATTTATTTAACATCACTATCAAACACATCTGGGATTTTCACAGGACTCTGAGGGCACACAAACAAGCTACTGAAAAGGTGAGCAAGGAGATGAATTTACAGTGCATCAGCTACTTGTGGTTACTGACTGTTGGGCATGCGCTTACCTTGCAATAAACATGAGGCAGCCTGTCCCACTTTCATTGAAGGGCAAAGTTACTTGCACTTAACTGTGCAGGTTAGTTTCTCCTGAAAATCAATGGGACATAGTTTGCGTAAACTGGTTCCTTAAAAAATCCCAGCCTACAGAAATTAAGAGTCCTATTTACTGCTGTACAGAAGAATGGCATAAAGAAAAATGTCATCACCAGAAACCACTTTTGGTGGAAAGACAGGGTGGATGGTGTTGGAAAGAGACTCCCCAAGCAGCACAGGAGGGTGCTGTTGGGAACTTCTACTTCAGAACAGAGTTTGATTTGCCTGAGTTACCCAATCATGGCTTCATATAGCTAGCATTTCCTATCAGATACTAAGCATATCTAGATGCAAACAACAGGACATTTTGTCCCATCTGTTACTCAGATTACAGGTAACCTTGTGAGTAGGCTACTGATAAAGAAGCAGAAACAGGTCTACAGCCCTACCTTTTATTTGCTTGCACCTTAAAACATAAAAAAAAATGATTCCAAAATTTACCTGGCTACCCGCAATGGCACAACATAGATTCTGAGTTTTTCAAATTTTTCTTCAGTCTATGCCCAATACTTATAGATGGCTGGTTTTAATATTCTAATTAATTATTTCTGGTTTTATTTACATTTTTTTGTTTCATGGAAACTTTTGAAACTGGACTGAACCGGATTTTTTTGTGAACTTGGAAGGAGTCAATTAGTTGGGATTTATGTCTTTGAAAAAAAGAGAGAGGTTTTCTTATTTTCTTTCTTTTCCAACTGTGGAATGCTCTTCCTGTTTTTTCTTCACCTTAGATCGGGGGCCACTTACTCAGTTTTGGCAAGCTATCGAGAGCTGCAAAGGCAGCCCTGCCCCTTGACAGGTGCCCTGCCCCCTGGTCACCATCTTGGGACCAGGAGTCCCACCCCCTATCCTCTGACCTGTGCCACCAGAAGTCCCTACCCTGCAATACCAGGCAGTACTAGATGTAGGAATGCACAATTTAGAGGATTTGGAGACCTGACTGCTTTGCTCTGTCTTCTAACAATCCACCTATCTCACTCCCCCATGCCTTTTTCTCTGTTCTGTTTTGTTACAGGAACAATCCAACTTCTTAGTCTTTTTTGGTTTTCGAAAGACAGGGACACTAGCACTATCCCCTAAAGAGACAAGGCCAGCTGGTATGATGAAGGAATTAAAACAGAATATAAACTAGTACTTGTAGTTTCCCATTTATCTCAACGGAAGTCTTCAGTACTGGGTTTCAGCCAACACCTGATGATATATGAGGGTATTAACTGGCTGCAATCCCTAGCCCACACACAAGATTTAAGATGATGTCTCTGATCATCTTAAGCCATCTTCTTATGTGCTGCTGACTTCTTCTGTGCCCTGTGGATCTCTGATGGATTAACCAAAACACTATAGACCATTCCCTATGTATGACTGTATGTTCCCATAATAAAAAAATAACCATGTTTTTCTTTCTGTAGAGTAGTAGACAGAGAAATGAGGGGAACCAGTTCTACAGTGTGCATCTTGTAGATGTTTATTCCAACTTTATCTCTCTTGTTCCTCTATACTAGATTTCAGAGGTGGTTAGATGTAGTTTAGCTAAGGTGCCCTTTGGTTGCTATTTGAAAGGTCTCCTAAATACCATATTTACTTGAATCTAAGATGACCCTGACTGTAAGACAACGCCCCAAAATTAGATTCTATATATGGAAAACATATAAATTTCCTATAATTTTTCAGGAATAGAATCTAATTATTGGAGGTTTATTTTGAATTTGTCCCCCTCCCACTGCTACAGAGGGGAAAATTAAACTGGGGGTGGGGGGGGGGGGGCAGTTCAGGTGGTGCCCTTGCCCTCTGTGCCACCAACTTCTTACCCCTGCAGCCCTTTCCCTCATCCCTCAATGTCAGACCCTGCCCCCTCTGGACACATGGAAGTGAAGGGCAAATTTGAAAATACTGGGTGCATCTCAGTGAGATGTGAAGTAGACTAATTAGCTGCATAGTAAATGTTGCACATCTACATATGCACCTCTATTAGGCTGGAGTAAACTAATTAACTTCACAGAAGGTTAGTACTTGTAAATACAAGTAGTATCTTGCTGCAGAGTTTTTTTCATGTGCAGTAATGCACGTGCAGATGCTGACCCAGTTGTCTTGGGCACGAGGGTGCTACATTGTAGGGGCTGCTTGCTGGCTAGCCCTGCACTGGAGCACCCATGTGCCCCAGCGATCCCCTCCACAGCACACTGAGCTGAGTTGGAAGAGCCCCAGGCTGGCAGGCTGACCCCGCAGATCCCTGAGAGCTGGGGCTGCTCTGACCTGGCTCAGTGTGCTGCATTGGAGTGTATTGCTTCACATTAATATGCATGTGTAGATGTGCGCACTGACTTTGAAATAAACATATCTATAGTAATTTGAATACAGGGAAATTACTGTGGGTACCCATAGACTTAGTTCATCCAAAATTTAAGCATTTTACTTTTTTTAAATTGCTGCAAGTTTTAGCACAAGAACTTCATAAACACACTTTTAAACAGCACTTTAGTAGTCGCTTATATATAATACAAACTATGTATAATATTAGTCCAGTGCCAAAAGGCTCATGATATAGTTCATTGGGCTGGGCCCCAGCAGAGTCAACTGTGTTTTGAGCCCTGGTAACTCCCATAGCTCAGCACTACTTTGTGTGTGTATTCCAGATACCCGCCACATAGGATCCATGTACTAATTAGCCCTTTCTACTCATTACTTTCATGTTCATGTCATGAGTCCTGGGATCCACCAAAAATGTATATATAGATGAGGTGCAGGGTCTGGCTTCATCTCATGGAAGGCAGGGCCACACTAATCCTATGCAACAGGCTAAGAGAGGAGGCAACAGAGAGATTCTGAGTGAACTGTTTGGGGGCCCATTTAGTGATGTTTGCCAGATAGTTAAGGCTGGTGAAAAAACAGGAATTACTGGAAATGGGAAAGAGAGGCACAGTTCAGTTGTGGGAGAGAAGAGGAAGTTGAAATATATTCAATGTAGTGGCTCACCATGCCTTGAAAAAGAGTTGGTGCTGAGGGGGACTGAGTGCAATGGGCACTACCATGTATCTTATTTAGATGGGCTGTACTAGTTTATTCTTGTAGAAGATTCTAGCCCAATATAGATTATGTGCTTCAGAGTCATGCTCAGTGTTGGCTGCATTTAATCAACACACTAGTTGGTTTCCATTACTGAGTACATGCTGCTTTTGATGGCAATTGAATGATAGTATATTTAATGAGATTGCCCTGTATATAAATATGGAACAAGTGGCTTTTCCCCTTAGGATGATTATCAGGAAAAACCTCATCTTATATTTCAGTAAATATAGTACTGGCTTGTCAATTGGAATGTTTGAAACTTATACATTCCAACCTTTTGTCTTTCTTTCCTTTTTCTGGCCAACATTCCTTATTAAAACAGACCTAGAGCCACATGTCTGAACAGCATTTCAGTCCTACAGCTCAAGATGCTCAAATCCCTGGCACTTAGCATTGGCAAAGAGCAACATCATCAATACAAAGAAGGACTGGGATATCAGACAGAAAGGAATGGATGACCTTGAGGCCTTATACAACAGAAATGGGAGGACATTTAATAGTGCAAAAAGTGCAAGGTTATGTACTTCTGGACTAATAACAATTTTTTCTGCTGTAAACTGGGAACTCATTATTGGAAACGAGAAGATGATCTTTGATTATTACTGATCACCAGATGGCTCTAAACCTCCATTACACTGTAGCTATAAGAAAGGCAAATGTGATTCTAGGATGTGTCAGGTAAGGCATGTCCAGTGGAGATAGGGAAGTATTAATGCTATTATGAAAGATACTGGTCAGCTGGAATATTGTGTATTGGGTACTCTTCTGGTCCTTCATGTTCAAGAAAGATGAATTTAGATTGGAACAGGGGATACTTATTGATCAGGAAAATACAGAGACCATCTTATGAGAGGAAACTAAGGGTATGCAGATCAAGACAGTGCCATATAGCAATACCCTAAGCTAGCTTTGCCCCAGCTAACAGTGAAACTGGCAGTGGTAGAGCCATGCTAGTGTATCAGGCTAATTAGCAGTACTTATGACCTAGCCTGACTGCATTATTCTCTGTATTGTATCCTTACAGTATAATGTTCAACAGACACCCCAGCCACACCTAGAAGTGCCACTAGCAAAGTGGGTTCCAATTGTGCCATCTACCTTTGGTGACCTTCACTGGCCTTTAAACTCTGAGAAGACCTGGCACTAGTTTAGAAACCTTAACAGTGAGTGCATCTACGTGTGCATTAACAAGCCTTAGTTAATGTGCATTAAATCTAGTATCTTCATTGTGAGGTACTACCAAAATGTGCATTAGCTTGTTTTAATGCACATTAACTAAAGAGCATAGTCTTCAATTGATGCTTAGTACGCATATGCCTATGAACATTAACTAAAAAGCACGGGTTTTTTTAGTGATGTTTAAATGAGCATTAAATTAGGCCAATGTGCATTAAAGCAGACGTGTAGATGTGCCCACAGAGAATTAAAAAACCCTCCCTATCTGCTTACAGCATTTAGGCAGTTCAGGACAGGGCAAACTGGTCCTTCTTGGCCTCTGCATTTTGGGAAAGAAGGTTGCGGATAGTTATGAACCTCCAATTCCACTCACAGCTATGACACAAGGAAGCAAATGAACCCCTCTGTCAACACACACTAAAAATCTAAGACAATGGAATTTTTATATTTACTTAATTTTGTTATAAGCCTTTGTATGTACAGGGCCTTATGCTTTTGAGATATAATTTACCCATGTACAGAGGCTCAAGGTCTACATGCAGCTTACATCCCCCTCTAGGGCTTTATGAAGAGGTACAAAATTTATTTCCACCAGTGCTTGGTCACTTCTCAGGTAAAACACAGCAGCTGTTTAATAGCACACAGATAGTTGATGAAATAGTATGCTATTTTTTTAGCTGTAATTCCAGACTAATTTATATCAGAAGTACACAATTTTTGTGCCGCATATTTCCCTTTTCCTCTCAATAAAACGTTTTGGCTGGTTAAATTGTGTAGGTTAGTACATTCCATATGTTTCTTAAAAGTTATGAGTCCTCAATCCTCAGCCAAGTTTTTATTCCATTTTCTTTTTTAATTCTTGCAAATCATTTTTAGGTCTCAACTTTAAAATAGCTGTTCAGTCTTCCGAAGAAGGCTGGTAAAATCTTTCTTCTTGTTTTATTTCTACTAGATCACTTTCTGTGTGTGATTCAGGTCAAAATTAGCCAGCAATCTAATGCCAAATGGTAGAATATTTGCTTGTATTTGTAATGATTGTTCCAGCAAAATGAGTTAGAACAGGAGAAAAAGTTCTAAAATCCCCTTAATCTAATTGATGTTTTTATAAAGTTAGTTTTTTAGATTCAGCAATAATTGATAGGCAGATTTCCAGAAGCCCAAATTAGTTCCTGATTTAGAAATAAAATATTTCCATTTAAACCCTTGGAAATATTAAGAGTCTAGAATCATTACTGCCTTTCTCTATGTTTATATCAATTATACCTTTTATTGTAATGGGGTAATGAATCAAGCCAGAAGCAACTACAACATGCTGGTCAATTCTCTTGTTGTACATTACAAATATATATTTCAACAATATACCAAAATAGAAATAACTACTACCTTGTCTTCACTATTTTCATTTCTAGGCTTGCTTCCTTTTTGACACAATCACTTGTTATATTCTCTTGAAATTGCATTACATTGTGAATTACACTTAGTTCTATACATTACTATCTCTAGTCTTATTTACATGTTCTAATCCCTTAATGAGGTATTTATTATTCTGGGAATGGCGTTATGTAAGTGATGATCTTTAATTAAAAGTGTATTTATTATGTTGTAGAAGCTCCATCTGAACACTGAAAGATTCTCATATCAACTTCAATGAAGGGTAAACAGCCTATGAGGAAAAAGCATAGAAATTATATTAAATAAAAAGTGGAATATTTGCACAAAGTTAATTTTTCATTAGCCAACCCTTATTTTCTGACTGATTGTTAAAGCTATTTGTCTGAGGCCAAGTGGAAACTCCAAACACAGAGTTTAAAGAGACTAGTGAAGTGAAAAGTATAACACAAGAGGGGCATCAGTAAATCGTCACATTCCTGAAGATCCACAAAGCATAGAGAGCATCTAGTTCTCTTTAGAGATTTTGCTGCGACCTCCATGACACAAGACCTTTAGCTTCTGTGTTGTTTCTGTCATTCTGGCTTACAAGCTGGTTTCATACATTGCTACGCGCCATTCTGTGGATCAGTGTTTTTTTATTGCATGTGACAATGATTCACAAGACTAATACATGTGACATGTAATAAATGGCTCCCATTTGCCTTCTCATTTAAGCCCAAATTCTTTCAATCCTCCCACAGTCTTCATTCTTGGTTCCTCTTTATTCGTTCACTGACTTCCCTGTTCTCACTCCCTGAATTCCAAATTCCTCTCTCACTTCTCACTCACCTTATTCATGCTCTCCTTTCCTTTCACTCATCCCACCTATCTTGTCAACTTTCACATCTCATTGTTGCCCTGACTCTTATGCTGTTTCATTCCAGTAGTGACTTCTTGTTCTAGCTCCATCAGAACCTTTGCAGGCTTCCCAGGCCAGAAAGGACATGAAGCAGGTGGGATCTTGGTTTTCCATTCAGGCCTTTTTGGAAGGGCACCTGCAATCTTCCTGTCCTTCTCAGACAAAACAGAAAAATGTGCAAGGGTTTTCACTCTTTCTATAAGGAAAAGGAGGTGTAGCCTTGGGATCCAGGACCCACTGTCTAGACCCCAGGCCTTGAAGAACGGCACCAAAAGCTTCCTTAAACTCTATCCATGGACTCTGCTGGACAAGTTTCATGCAGAGTATAGAGCTAAGGTTTGGATAGTCTCCCTCCATTTCTAGGTAGTAAAAGTGCACAGGATAAATGCTGTACAAGACAAATGAGGGGTTGGGGGAACAACTGCAGTCTCACACTTCATGATGAAGTCTGGAATGCTGTGATATTCTCCCATTTGTCTTTAAGAGCTTTTAGTTCTGCAGCCTGAGCCCATAACTTCAAGGCCAAGCAAGGTAAATGAAGCCACTGAAGCCAAACTGCATATTTCCATTTTGCCTTTCCTCTATTGATTTTCATTTTGGACTTGCATTGCAGTAACTACAAAAGCCAACTGGATGCTGATGCTTTATGATGGCTGGGTCTGCAAGGAGTTTAACTCAGGCCAGCCTTTGGTTCTGACTGAAAATCCATTCAGACCTGAGAAGCAAGTGAATGATATCCTTCCACTCTTAGCCAAAGACAGATTTTTTTATACACTGCGCGATTCACAGCATCATTTTTTGGCTCATGCAGTTCTAGGAAGTAAAGCTGCATCCAGGGCCAAGTTGAGAGAGAGGGCACTGAGGCCACAGTTGGCTGAAAGCCACCCTTCATTAACTTGCCAGAAGTTCAGTTTCGCAAACAGTTTCATTCCCTTTCATGATTTAAGGTACATATAAGTATATATCTAACATCAATTGCAGCACAAACACTGTTCTCATACAGTTCATTCAGTTTCTAAGCTGAGTTGAAGGCCAGTTGAAAGCCAGCACACAGAATCATAGAAAATGAGGGTTGGAAGGGGCCTCAGGAGATCATTTAGGACCATCCCCAACTAGATCATTCCAGCCATGGCTTTGTCTAGCTGCATCTTAAAAACCTCCAACGATGGAGATTCCACCACCTCTCTGGGTAAAGTGTTCCAGTATTTTACTACTCTCCTAGTGAAAGAGTTTTTCCTAATATCTAACCTAAACTTTCTTTTCTGCAACTTGAGACCATTGCTCCTTGTCCTGTCATCTGCCACCACCAAGAACAGTCTAACTCCATCCTCTTTCGAACCCTCCTTCAGGTAGTTGAAGGCTGCTATTAAGTATCCTTTCAGTCTTCTCTTCTCTAGACTAAATAAGCCCAGTTCCCTCTGCCTCTCCTCATAAGTCATGTGCCCTAGCCCCCTAATGATTTTTGCTGCCCTCCACTGAACTCTCTCCAAGTTGTCCACATCTTTTCTGTAGTGGGGGGTCTAAAACTGGACACAATACTCCAGATGTGGCCTCAGCAATTCTGAATAGAGGGGAATAATCATTTCCCTTGACCTACTGGCACCACACCTACCAATGCAGTCCAGTATACCATTAGCCTTCTTGGCAACAAGGGCACACTGCTGGCTCATATTCAGTTTACTGTCCACTGTAACCCCCAGGTTCTTTTCAGCAGGGCTGCTGCCCAACCAGTCAGCCCCCAGCCTGTACTGGTGCATGGGATTGTTCTGTCCTAAGTGCAGGACTTTTCACTTGTCCTTGCTGAACCGCATGAGGTTTCTTTTGGCCTAATCCTGCAATTTGTCTAAGGCTCTCTGAATCCTAGCTCTACTCTCCAGAGTATCTACTACTTCCCCCAGCTTAGTGTCACCTGCAAACTTGCTGAGGGTGCACTCTATGCCATTTTCCAGGTCGTTGATGAAGACACTGTACAAAACTGGTGCCAGGACTGACCCCTGGTGCACTCCACTTGATACTGACTGCCAACCAGACTTTGAGCCATTGATTACTACCCTCTGAGCCTGATGCTGCAGCCAGTTTTCTATCCACCTTACAGTCCATTCATCCAGCCTGTACATCCTTAGCTTGCCTGTGGGAATGTTGTAGGAGACAGTATCAAAAGCCTTGTTAAAATCAAGGTATACCACATTGACTTGTTAGAATCAAGGTATCCCCACATCCACAGACACAGTCATCTCATCATAGAAGGCAATCAGGTTGGTCAGGCATGAATTGCCCTTGGTGAACCCATGCTTACTGTTCCTAATCACCTTCTCCTCCAAGTGCTTAGAATGGATTCCTTGAGGATCTGCTCCATGAATGTTACAGGGACTGAGGTGAAGCTGACCAGTCTGTAGTTCCCTAGATGCTCCTTTTTCCCTTTCTTAAATATGGGTACTATATTTACCCTTTTCCAATAGTCTGGGACCTTTGCAAGATGCTCTCAAAATCCCTTTGAGTTTGTTTGGCATTGTACAGCATGAAGCACCACATGCAGATAGAAGCTAACTCTGGCCTTGTGGCAGCAGTAAGAAATCACTGAAATGCTATCCTGAATGTGAAACTGCAACAGGTGCATAGGCTATAATGGTCACAGAAATGCAAAGCTCTGCAACAAGCATCAGGAAAGTGCTAGAAATGGCTGGTGCATTTGATTCTGATGAACAGCAGTTCAAATTGCTTAGCGGAAATAGTTGAAAGCTTGTGTTTATGCTTACTAATTGCAGTGCAGGGATGAACTGAAGTACATTGATAAAGCTGCCTGTTTTGTGTCTTGAGGATGTCTCTACATCTAAATAACTTGATGGTTATACAGCTGTTATCCTGCTACAGAATGGTCTTGGGCAGAGTTGGATCACTATTGCCTGTGGCAGGGCACTGCGGGTGCCTGCCACTTTAAGGGCCTGGAGCTGGCAGCTGCCAGGTGCCTGATGGAGGTGGCCATTTTGAATCTGGGGCTGCCCATATAAACAGGGCAGTTTTGCTGCTGGAGGTCAGGCAATAACATCACTGGGCTGGAGGGTTGCTGATATCATCTGGAGGTAAGGGAGGAGCTGTAGGGGATGATCAAGAGGCTCCTGGTCCTGGGCATGACCTAAAACTATACTCTGCTGGGAGTGGGTGGCTTGGTGGGGCTCCCAGTGGCATGGGAGCCCCCAAGAAATACCAGGCCAGTTACCACCCTGGTGAAAGGTGGGTTGGGGTGCCTTAACCCCTAGCCTCCACAACTGGGTGGGTTACCCCTCTGGAGGGTGGACCCCAGAGAAAGAGAGTGAGGCCATAGACTCACACCTGTCTGGAACTTCCCTGACTGGTCCAAGCTGGGGCCAGGACTGGAAGGGTCGAAGGGCCAGGGGCCCACTGTGAGGAATGCCCAAGAGCTGAGGGCTTGGGGTTCTGACTGGCCTGGAGATGGGCTGGGGCTAGTGAGCCAAAGGTCCTGTGGGGATCACACCTGGAAAGGGAAGCAGTTCAGGGAGTTATGCTGCCCAGGATGAAGGTGGATTAGGCTGCTGGAATGGAGGTATCATAGAGGGGTTCAACACTAGAAATGGGCAGCCTCCTGCTTATTAAGATCAATTAAACTATTAACAAGACATGGTGGGCGAGAAGGGAAGGCAAGTGGTTAGCCCAGAAACAGGTGGGTGGGCCACTAGGAAGCCGGCCCCAAGAGGCCCCTGTTACATGCCCCTACTGACCTAGGGTATATAGGAGCACTGAATGATCAGTGATGATGATTCTTGCTCAAACACAGCTGTCTTTTGAAGAAGGGAATAAATATACCTGCAGGGCATATTGGCAACTTGCTAGCACTGGGCATTGCAGACATATTTATTTAATAGCTAGGTTTGAGGGGTTTTTTTAAGTGGATAAATAGATTTTATGGTTTCATCTCTTTTTTTTTTTTTAGCTCCAAAAAAAGAAACTCTTAATAAGAAAGCTGATAAGCCCAAAGAGACTGAACATGGACCTTCCCCCTTCCACTGCATTGGAGAGAGATGACTGCTATGCCTCTTACTAAAACTACAGCTGGATACTTACATTTTTTTTAATTATTATTTTTTTTTTTTTTACTATATGCATAAATTAAACTGGTCCCCACATCTGAAGTTTGGAAAGAACGGTGTATTGCTAGAGCCATGGCAAAAGTTCAGTATAAGGCTGAGTCAGAATTTTGAGAATCCCACAGGTCACTTTCTGAGTCCAGTCTTCCCTATGTTGAAGTGGGGAGTTTACATGCAGATCACAATAGACCAAACTCTATTCGGTCAATAGGTCTTTCCTTGGTTGGGAGCTATAGAATCTGGCTATTCCAATAGCGGAAGAAATTGCTACTTCGTGCTGAAAATCCTATCCATTTTTCCTCGGTTTCCTATTTTGGGTAGGAAACATTTCAGTCGTCTTTTCCTCTTAATTGAAAGCCTTTGCAGTTGGAATAGGAAGGACATTTAGATTTTTGACTTAAATTCCTGTTCCTTTCATGTTAGTTCCTGCCTGAATTGGTCCTGCTGTTATTGTATTGCTGGGATGTTCTGTAATTCTTTTGTCTCTCGTTTTTTACAGTGAAGCTTCAGGGTCAGACTGTGGTACAGATGTTATTGGAGGGGAGCTGGATAGATTAAAAGGCACCACATTGAAATAGAAACCCCAAAAGGAGTATGTGTTGTTCAGAAATCCAGCTGTAGGCAGAGTAGTAGGCCTTTTTGCCCTGCTGTCCCACTACACTGTTTTAGCTATCTAGCAGCAGCTGAGAGAAACCATCATTAGGGTAGTATTAGGGTGGATGGTGTCATCTTCTCCTCTTCTACATCTAGACAGAGCCAGGCCCAGTCTGGCTCTCAATAAGCAATTTCAGTAACTGAGATTCTCTTTCAGGGAGATGAAAAGCATTTGGGCACAGATCCTCAAAGCTTATACACCTTTCAATGAGTCTCGCATATGTAAATACCTTTTGAAGACCAGTCTTAGTTCATAACAGTATTTTGGGTACAGAAAATGTTTAATTACTTCATACTAACACCCAGTGCTAACAAACCAGTGCCAGAATGATGGACCCATTAGGTTTGTGTAAAGAATTGTTTCTGTAGTTTCCTGGAAATGTATGTCCTAGTGTGATGGTTACAAACGTAACTTCAAGTAAATTTCTGGACCTAAACTTTTTCTTATTCATCACTACTTTAATAAGTAGTTCTTTTGTCCCTATGAGCTGAAAGGAATATGCCAAAGTAGATAACATACTGACAAGATGCATTTAGTGGAATGTCTTCTTGAACACTGAGTATATTAGAAACATAAACAACCTATTACATGCTGGTGACAGAGTTAGTGCGATGGATCACATCTTGCAAGGATAAGAAACAAATATGAATGTTTATTTGATGTTTGAACACATGGGACCTTTCTAAATAAACACTTATAACTAAACAAACCATTCCCTGCAGAGCGGCAGATTGAAAATAAACACACAAGATGGAGTTGAAAGGCTGTTTATTGCAAACACCTTTCAATTATTCTGCTTTCCCTTGAATACATTTAACAAATGCAGTTACTGTATGTTGAATGTGCATTTGATTAAGGCTCTTTCCTACTGGGAAAACTAAAACTTGTTCTCATGGAAAACTAAAGGAAAATGACAGTAATAGACCATCATTTTGGACCATAACACATGGACTCCTGTGAGGAATTTGACTAAAAACCATATAATGTTCTGATTATAAAAAATACCGTTAGAGAGTTTCTTGTTACACATCAATTTTAGGTGGCTCCTGGAGCTCTTAACCCCTGGATTTTCCACACATTAATATCTGAAACTAGATTGAAGCACATTTAGGAAGCTTACAGTTATGCCACTCCAGGGCAGGTTTATCTCTGATCCATATTACCCAGCTCGTGTTCTGCTAATCTGTGGTCACTCCCCACAGATGAGCCACCCAAGTTGCAGTCCTGGATCCTAGGATGCAGTGTTCCCTCCTTCACCCACCATTCCACCTCTTGAACTCTAGAGCCCAGGGGGTAGTTCTGGCACACAAAGCCCCCTCCTGCCCCTGAGGTGTGACCTTCCCACCCCTAGGGGTGCAACCCTGTGCAAACAGCCTGCTGAGTACGTGCCAGCTAGACAGGTTGGAGGGCAGACAGGTCTACAATTGGGTCTAAGGTGATTAGGGGGGAACAAATTAGGGGGAACAAATCAGGTCCCCATGAGCTGGGGCTTCCTTCCTAAGGCAGGAGCAGTATCATTTAATTACTGCTCCTACCTCCCAGCCACCCTAGGAAGCATGTTCAGGACCCCTTATATCACCATTTCAGATTATTAAAACATGAAACCTTCTTAATTTATTTCTTCTTTTTCTTTTCCATCTTTTAATTTCCTTTTATTTTATCCTTCAGTGGTTGACTTCCTTCATTACATGACACTTCTCCCATCCCCATTTCCCTTCCATCTCCCATTTCATTACCCACTGGCAGGTGGGATCTGTGTCCCCTGCTCCATGTATCTGGGGGGCTTGCCCTCATGCTGCCACAGGTAGCTTGGAGCATCACAATAGGAGGAGGAGGTGTTGCAGGGGTAGTGGGCTGCAGGCAGCCAGTGCAAAGGGAGGGCAAAGGGAAAACTGTGCGAGGCATCATGGTGGCTGGTGCCTGCAGAGCACTTGGGTCACAGTGTCTCCAGCTGTGGGAGAAAGTGGGATTCACCCCACCAGTGTGTGCCTGCCCCCCCCCCCCAGTGGCTCCATTGCATGGAGTGCATCCCTCCAAAGCAGGCTCTGTTACATGGGGATGAGTTGCCTGTCCCAGCCTATCAGGAGCTACAATCACCTTCACTAGTTGTGCCTCCCCTGGGCTCCCCTTGCCTTTCCTGCCTCCCCCCCCCCCCGCCTCCTCCAGCTGTGGGACAAGCAGTGCCTGCCAGCAGGGACCTCTCATCCCCCAGGGGTGGAGAGCGGAATGAAACAACTGAGCAGGGGTGGAGGCAGCCCCTTGGTAGCTGCGGCTGCATGGCTGCCAGGGATTGAGTGAGGAAAGCCAGGCAAACTTTGCCCTCCCTTTGCATTGGTCACTTGGACCCGACTCCCTGCCCTAACACTGTCTTCCCCTGCCATGATGCTCCAAGGCACCTGGGGCAACATAAGCACAAGTTCCCCAGAGTCATGGAACAGGGGGCATGGCTCCCCACCACGAGCCTGGGACACAAAGCTTTCACTGCTCTGCCCTGCCTGCCTGGCCTCGAGGTTCCTGCTGCTTGGAGCTGCCCCTGGAGCTGGGGACAGCTCCTCTGCCACCCTCTGATGCAGAGGCAGGCAAAATATGGCCAACAGGCTGCATCCAGTCTACCAGGCACTTTCACCTGGCCCATGGGCACCCACCTATGAACTGTACCCTGCTCAGCCCTTCCACCCACAAGGGTGGGAGCGAGGCACTGGTGGGGGTGTACACACCCTCCCCAACATACCCTATTGCACCTCACTCCCACCCTTGTGGGCAGAAGGGCCTGGCCCAGCCAGCAGCAGCTTCCAGGTAGGGCGGCGGCTGCTACTGCAGCCACCCCAAGGGTCCCAGCAATCTGCTTGCTTCAGGCAACAGGTAGGGAAGTGGTGGGGAGGGGGCAGGGGCAGCTGCAGCTGGGTGGGGGGGCAGGGAGTGTGGGGCTGGTGGCAGTGTGGAGCCTGCATCCAGGGGGCAGTGAGAGCACAGAGCTTTGCTGGGCAAGGTGTGGGGGGTGTAGGGAGCCCTGTACATTCCCCCACATGGCACATAGCCCCCACTGTGGGCAGAAGCAGCAGGCGGGGACATTCGGGGCACTCATGCTGGCTATAGTCACTGGCGTATGAACCAGTACTGTGCGTTGGGGTGAGGAGTACAGTCTCCCTGGCCCACCTCTATTGTGGTGCTGGTCTAGAGCTGGATGCCTTCTCCACTCCCTACTGCACAAGTCCTGGGCGTCTTCAGGGAAGCAGGGGCCAGGGCTCCCCTCCACTCCTGGTGGAGTCCTGGGACCAGTGCAGCAGAGGGTGGGGAAGGCAGCCGGCTCCAGTGTGGGGTTTCCCCCGGTGCTGCATGAGTGTGGGAGCTGCACATGCACCACATGGAGCCCCTGCAATAGAGGTGGGCCAGGCAGGCTGCACTCCTCATCCCCGTGCACAGCACTTTCCACAGCCACACGCTGCAAGGTGCCAGCGCCTGCATGGGGCATAAGTTCCCCAAGTTCCTCACCAGCTGCTGCTGCCAGCAGTGGGGGCTGCGTGCCATGTGGGGAGTGTTGGGGGGTGGGGGGTCTCCTATACCCTGCACCCATAACCCCCCTGGCATATACACCACCCCCAACATACCCTATGTCCCCCACACACAGAGCCACATTCCCTCACAAACCCTCCCACACACCCCACCATACACACAACCCCAGCCTCAAACACACTCCACACACAATGTACAAAAGTAAACTTTATTTCTGAGTTATTATGCAATCACCTCTATATACAGTACACAAACACAAATCATGACAAAAAATATTTTTTGTAATAAAATTAAAATGTGTTATAGTAGGCATTTGAATTTTAGTGTATGATTTTTTTTTCTGGTTTCAAGATGGCTATCCTCCTCCCAAAGGGAGTGTTTCCATGGGGTAAGGGGAGGGACTTCCAGGTCAGAGGGTGGGACTTTTGGTCTCAATATAGTGATCAGGGGGTAGGGCACCTGTCAAGAGACTGGGCTACTCATATGGCCCTTGACAGCTCACCAAAACTTGTTAAGCAGTCCTCCAGCCAAAATAATTTTCCGCCCCTGCCCTGGAGCTGATGGCTAAGCTGAGCAGGAGCTGTGGCTCCCTGATGCCTGGGCTGAATAGGAGCAATTTACTTTCAGATCAGCATCTACACATGTATTCAGATGCATTATTGTAAAGTACCATTGGCTAGTACCTGTACCTGTTGGTAGTAGCAAATGGCACTTTATGTCAATTTACTGAGCAGTAATTGCGTGCACATGGAGATGGTAACACTTTCCTGTTCATTAGATTAGTTTAATGCACAATAAAGCACAGGTGTTGATGGGCCCAAAAAGTGCAATGAGTAAAAATGACCACTCCAGGAGAAGAATAACCAGGGTACAACCAGGGGTAAACCACTTCCAGGTGAGTCTCTTCTGGGAGAGCGAATGTCTGTACATGCTAACAATACAGCTAACCATGAGCCATCTAGGTTAGCCAATCAGGGCTACCCTATGCATTGTCGTAATCTGTTGCCAGACAGACTAAGGGAGCCCACAGAGCATATTGATTGCTTATCAACAAATAACAGCAGTGCATAGGGCAGCTCTGATTGGCTAACCCAGATAGCATAGGGCATGTAATTGCTTCTACAGAGTCACTATAGAATTGCTCCTACACAATAGCTTGGTAACACAGAGTTGGCTGCAAGCTGCACCTTGGTCATATGCTAAGTAAGAGAGAATTCTGCTTAGCTGCCTAAAGGCGACTTATCTAAGTCTGGTCCTAGGTGTCTTTTTGGAAGATATGCCTTATCAAAACCCAGTTAGGAGCTCAATAATATGATAGCAGGGATGAAATTGAATGGCCTATGATATATAGGAGGTCAAAAACCAGGCTGAATGTTCTCTTCTGCCCTAACTCTCTGAATCAATGAACTTACTGAATAAATATGAAGTGGGATTTTTTCTGCATGACTTTTGCTATCTGTGACATGCAGCACAGCTATGAAACATCCAGTAGTAAGAATGTATCAGAAGCCTCAAAGAGGTGTCTGCTCTGAAATATCAACTATTTTACAAGCTTAAGGTTATTTTAATGTTTTTCATGTTAGTTTTAAAATCGGATGATTGGGTTAAAATGAAAGGGTTAAGCACACCAGCTAATGAAACACTGTGCCATTTATTTAGCTTAATGTGGCTGGAAAAAAAATCAATGCACTTTGGTCTGTCAGTTAGCAATCTCACATTTAATTGAATAATGTGTCAAGTATTTTAAACTGTTTAGCAATGTAAATAGAATTTAGCACTATAGTAATGCTAATGAGCCAGGATGCTTTTCCTGAATTACAATTGGATTTGAACATGCCCTTCATTTTAAACTCTCAACCTACTTAGATATAGATCAAACAGCTATCATTATGTCCATGTAGGTTTGTGAAAACCCCCATTATTCAATTATATATTCTTTCCTTGATTCTCTCTAAAATTAAGTAACTGTGTGTTCAGTTTGATATTCCTGGTCATGGCTACTTCCTGTGTGTGCATTTGTATTCTCTTCCACTTCATTACTGTTACTGAGAGAAGGAATAAATCAAACAGTGGTCTTTTTATGGCAGCTGTGTGATAAATGGTTGAGCTGAGATATGCACTCATGCACTGAGCAGGCACTAAGAAAATTGAGGGGAAGAGCAGAAGGAACTGCTCCTTACATCTTCTGGGCAAGGACTACGCATACCCACATTCTTTGCAGTGTCCAAAAAACAGGGATGACTTTCCTTTGGCTCCCTCTAAAATACCGATTATCCAAAAAGGACGTGGCCTCTTGATCAGAAGAGCTTGTCAATATGCTGGAGAGAGAATGCTGTATCGTCCTAAAAGATGGTGCAGTGAAAATGCTTCTCCCCTGGGCTTAAAGTGTGGCAAGGGATTGTGTCTCTCTGCCCCACAGAAATGTGCAGCTCAGGGGGCTGATTTCTATCAGGAAGTATCCGATTCTTTTGTTCAGTAATTGTTTATTTGTTTAAATTAAAATCATTAGTGTAACCAATCAACAACCAAGATTACATAATGCTCTGGCATACGGCTATCTATCTATTTATTTATTGTTGTCCTTCCCTAGCACGTAGGAAACCCAAACATGGACCAGGGCTCCACTGGACTAAGTAGTGTACAAGAACAGAACAAAACGGTGGGCCTGGCCTCTAAGAGCTTACAGCCTGAGGCTAGGAAAAGACATCACCTTTGTGTCACCATAAAAACTTTTATGGTGGCACAAAGGCCAAGCTAACAGATGTCCATGCCCCTGGTCATGCCACAAATGCACAAAATTGTGCCAGCAACAATAGATGGTAGAAATTTGTGCTGGTTTTTTTTTTGCAGTGGACAGGTTTACACCCACTTGGCCATTTTATGGTTGATGAGCCTAGGTAGCTTGGAACTGCCTCCACTTTCCAGCTGCCCCAAGCAAGTGCCTTCCTGTGTGCCCTGGGAATTCCTATTCCTAGGATATATGGGATCAGGTTCCTGAATCCCCAGGCGCACCTGCCTGGGTTTCCTACTTGCAGATATGTGCCCCAGGAATCCCCCAGCCACACGCATCGCACTGCTGTACCCCACGCTGAAGTGCAGCAGCACTATATGTGCCCCCAAGGAATCCCCTGCAAGGAGATTCATGTGGCTTAAGTCCGCAAGCAGGAAACCTATGGTTCCTGTTCGCAGCTATCCCACAGGATTCGGCTCCTAAAACAGCAGGGGCCCAATGCTGGGGGGAAACGGGTAACATCTCTGACATCTGACGAACCGGGTCAATTGATGCTGTAACAAAAATGCATGCATCTACCTTTTGTGTGTGTAGGTATTTGTTTTTAGCCTAAGACAAGAGAAAAAAACCCAGATACTTACAGAGAAAAAGGTAGAGGAACCAGGAGATGGAAATAAGGAGACAATACTGGCCAACCTGAAAGGCTGTGATCTTAGCACCATTACCAAACTCTTGGTGGGCTTTCTGGCAAAATGAGTTTCAAAGAAGGAACAAGAGATAGCTTTGCAATTTCTATAGGGAGCTCCTCTCAAGCATGAGTGGGCAACATGGAAAAATTGTGCGAAGAGAAGAGGGTGTCATGAAGTTCACTCTCTGTTTGTTTCCCAGTTCAATGCCTTAGGCTCCAAACAGGTGACATATCATATACTAGGGAGTATAATATCTAATGCTGGGCTTCCTGACATCAAAGTATATTGAACAGACTTCATTTTGTAAATTGTACTGTTTCATAAAGAAAGACAAGGTTCTTTGGGTAGATATGATATCTTTTATTAAACCAAAGATGTCACATCTACCCAAAGAACCATGTCTGCTTATGTCCTTAGACCAACATGGCTACAACCAACAACCCTGTTTCATACAGAAAATGTTGCTATCAAACATCCTCTACTCTGGCCCATTTTCAAAGTTACCTGAGTTCACCCCCCCACAACATTTTTGGATGCTTGTCTATGTAAAGATTTAGTCCATAATCTTGGTTCACAGTGTCTAGGACTGGAAAGGTCTGAATAGTTCATCAAATCTAATCCTAGTGTGCATCCTGGAGTTCATGTGCTTTGCTTCTCCAAGTGCTAAATCTGATTTTCTACCTCTATTGATGGTGACTCAACATCTTTCCTTCTAGTTAATTTCATTGTCCGAGCGTTCTCAATGTAGAGACTTTTTCTCTTAATATCAAACGAGTTTTTATCTAATTTCATGGCACTAAATTCATATAAGGAATAATCAAAGAAGCAGTATATTTTTATGAATCATAATCACATACTTTGAGTGTTGTTTTGTACATAATCAACACATACAGTTACTTCAGCCTTTCCCTCATGTCCTCTTATCCTTTATTGTACAGCCTTTGTTTTGGACTCCATTTAGACACTCAATGTTCTTCTATAATTACGAAGCTTGAAAGTGGATGCAGTGCTGCAGCTTTGATACATTTTTAGTAAGAAGAATTGTAACTTACTTGGTGTTAAGAAGTATATATTCCATAGAAGAAATGACTAGAGATGATTAAGGATGCAAAATTAACACAAGATTTAGGAAACCGATTAAAGGTTACAATGTACAGTTTTGAGTCTGACCCTTGATTATCTCCCTTACTGTACAATCCCACACAGTTTCTCAAATATGTATTATATACACATTTTTTCAATAACTTTAGGTAAGTAAGTAGTATCTTGTAAAATCCATCACTCTTTATACTTTCAGCAATTTTTCTCATCAAGGTCTAGTATAGGATAGGCATTGGCTTAGACAGCTTATTTTCCTCTATAAGAAAAATATATATTAAAAATGTAAAAGCATCTATATCATACTTTTCCAATTCAATCAGAATTGCTTAGGTGCAATGTGGAGGATGAGGCAGCTAACAATGAAGCTAAAATATGCAGTACAGCCCTCATTAGGTGCAATTTAAGGTTGAAGCAATTAACTGCAGAGCTTAGCTATAACCTGAGGTGCCCTAATGTAAGAACGTCAGAAATTTTTCACTGTGACCCTTTGTTGTTATATTTAATGAAGTTGCTGTGAACTTTATGTTACTTTCATGGATTATTTTTATGACACAGAAGACATTACAAGTGTGAAAAGGGCATATGGACATCCCATCTGTGCTGTGCCAGGGGCTACTGCTAAGAAGCGCACAAAATTTCACAAAAAAATGTTTCAGCCAGTTCTTAGTGCAAGCAGTCTTTTTTGCTCTTGTTGATTATGCTGTGTAGCCACATGCCGTACTTCATCCTCAGTATTCATTATATTCAGGGTTTATGTAATTTCTTATGTTTTAAAGAAATATATATAAAGAGAGCTTACCTCTCTTAAACTTTGAAGCAAAGAACTGACAATAACCCATGTACGTTAACAGTTTGGAACTAATCGGTTCAAAGCTACTGGAACATCATTTTCTGCATATTTTACAAGTTCCTCATTATGCTGCACACTCAGGGGCTGAACAGCTCTTAGGAGGCATAAGTTTGGCATTTTCTCCTCTGTACTGTCTAGTTTTAACAAGAAAACCCAATGCAAAATATTAATGACTCAATGGAAACAAAGCTAAAACAATCAGAGGCACTTTCTGCTCCGTTCAGCCTTTCATTATTCAAATGTTCAGTTTTTATAATCCAGCTATGTTGGATATAAGGCTGTTCAAATAATGTTTCAGGAGTTTTCTTTAATTAATAGGGACAACATTCCTCCTACTGTTCTCCTAACAGCTACATTCTTTTTGTTAAAATTAAACACAACGCAACAACCACTCACCTCTCCCCACCAATTCCCATAAAACAAAAAATTACACCTTGCACAGAAACTTAGGAATTGTCTTACTGGCTTGGACCAGAGGTCCATCTAATTCAGGGATTGGCAAGCTATGACCTGTGGGCTGCATCCAGCTCGCAGAGCCATTGGATCCAGCCCACAGAGTGGGAGCTTTGGCAGCAGGGGTCTTTGGCGGTGTTTGGCAGTTGGGGGCTTTGCCTGTGCAATGCTGCAGCTGGGCAGCTAGGCAGCCATAAACTTTGCTCAGGCTGTACGCAGGGAGAAATGGTGGTGGCTGGGTCCTAATTCAAGCCTGCCTTGGACCCAAGCTGGGTCATTCCTGCCCACTGCTGGAAGACACTGCCAGTCCCTGATCCAATGGCTGGATACTTCAGAAGAAGGCATAAGAAACCTGGAATAGGCTGATGTGGTGTAATCCAGCCCTCTATCCTGATTTCTAATACTTAGAACATAAGCATGAACTTCATCATCCTTAGTGATTAGCTGTGACACAGAAATCAGTTTTTTTAACACAACGTGATTAAAACATTTCTTTATTTCTGTTGCGAATTCCTCCTTACATTTAGTTAAAATTGGGCAATGATCAAGTCCTAAAAATTTCAGCCTGAATAGACAAGATTTTGGTGAATATGAATCTCTGAGAACAGGTATTAGGGTAAAATCTTTGGGGGGAGGGGGTGGAGGAGGAACTCAGTTACCACATTTACTTGAATATAAGATGACCCTGAATATAAGGCGACTCCCCACTAATAGAAATATATGGAAAATGTTAAAAATTGTCATAATTTTTCAGGTGTAGAATCTCATAATCAAAGGGTTGTCTTGAATATGTCCCCCTTCCCACTGCTACAGAAGGGAAAATAGTGGTGGGGATCGGGGAATCAGGTTACTCCATTGCCATCAGCCCCCCCACCCTCCTCTTCCCCTTGAAACTTTCTTGCCCTCTTTTACTGTCAGACTCTGCTCAGGCCCCATTTCTCTCCTGAGCACAACCCTGAACATGACGGGGGGAAAGGGACAGTTGGGAGGGTCGAAGCAGCAGAGTGGGACAGGAGACTGCTATGGAGCTGACTCTAGTCCTGACCCAGACTCAGGCCAAAGTCAGAACCACAGCACTTGCTGCTTACCCCCCTCCCCCCACTCCCTCCCTTGGTCTCTTGAATTTCAAATTAACAAAAAACCCACTAACTTTGCAATAAACATACCTATAGTAACTTGGATATATGAAAATTACTATGGGTACATTAATCTACAATTGATGCATTTTAACTTGTTGCAAACTGCTGCAGGTTTCAGGACAGGTACTACAGACACACATTTTTAGGCAGCATTTTTGTACCTACATTTACATAGTATGAACTATGCATGGTATTTGTCAGAGGCAAAAGACTCATGACTTTTCATTTATTGGGCCGGGGCCAAGCAGAATCAACAGTATTTCAGGCTGCTGTGACCCCACATCCCTATGCTGCTCAGTATGTGTGTGTACTCTAGATACTCCCTGCAAAGGACCAACATGCTAACTAGCCACCCCACTCATGACTGGAGCCAGGTATTCTTGTTGTGAATAAAAACTTATATGCAGATGAGGTGCAGGGTGACCTGGTCCATCTCTACCCCATAGGGGAACAGGACCACACTAATCACATGAGAAAAACTGAGAGATGGGGTGAAAGCCTCTCTGCTACATACAAGTTTGGTAATGTTTGCTAGATATTTAAGGCTGGTGAAGAAATAGGAACCATTGGAAATGGGAAAGGAAGGCACTGCTGAGGTGTAGGAGTGAAGAGGAAGTTGAAATGTATTTGATGATTTGATTTACCATGACTTGGAGAAAAAAAAAAAGTTGGTGCTGAGGGTGAATGAACACAATGAGCACTATATTTTATTCAGACAGGCTGTACTAACCTGGATGTGTGGTAGGTTCCCACCACTGTTTACCCAATGTGGGCCAGGTGTTTTATGGGCATGTTCAGTCTGGGCTTCATTCAATCAACTTCAGAGTTAGTTTCTATGACTGAGCACATGCTACTTCTAGCAGCAGTTTAATGATAGAAAATGTATCTAATGGGGAGGTTGGGGTGGTTTGTTGCATGAGAATATAAGGCCAGGTGCTTGTTTTCCCATGCTGACTGGGGGAAAAACCTCATCTTGTATTTGACGAGTAAATATGGTATTTTCATCCCCCTATGTAATAAAATTAATTAAATAGGAGTTGATCATCTTAGAACTAGACTGCTCTGCTGTGTACTTTCATTTATCAATCCCAACATCACCTTGTGTGTGGCTGCTGTCAAACCAGCTCTCTGCCACTGTATATTGTAGCATGGTATTATTTCACATGCTGAGATGCACACACTCTCATACCCTTGCATTTGTCAACAGTGATTTTTATTAGACTCATGCTGGCCCAATTTTCTAAACTCTCCTAGATCTTCTGCAGTTTTACTTTACTCTCCACAGGTTTACAATCCCTGAAACAGCAGCAAGTATGATTAGTGTATGATTTATCCTTTATAGCAGGACATTTATAAAGACATCAAATAGTACTGACCTGAAAGTTATCCTTTAAATGTTTCTTAGATTTGTTTTCTTTGGGTTACTTGACTTCTCTGTAAAATGCAGGAATCTGACAGGGGTTGAAGCAAGAGAGAGAGTGCAATCTTCTCCCCGTTTCTTATTTGTATCAAATACATCTTATGGAGGGAGAATTTCATTTCACGATTTCTGAGGTTAGACTATCAATAAAATGAAATTCTTAAAATAGTTCAATTCAGACAGTACATTTACATTTTCTTAATGAAGATCTCATTGCGAAAGTCTCAATAAAATAATTATGGAAAAGCAAAAATGCCCTTCATCAACTCTCAGCTGACACTACTATTTTAATCAGTTTATACACACCTATGTTTTTCTTTAGACAGAACTTTGCCCACCTGACATGAGGTTATTCACAACAAATGATAACAGTGAAAAATATAGTTGTATGAAGAAATTTGTGCCATGTTAACACACCTGACTATAAAAAGTAGGACAAAAAAAGAAGGAATATTCACATTCTAAAAACTAATTTTACGATTGCAAAAGCAATAGGTCTGTTCACTATCCATGTTACTATGCATTAGGGCTGTGCAAAATGTCGATGTTCATTTCGTTTCGATACTGTTTCAATTCACTTCAAGGTTGAAACAGCAAAATCGAAATGAAACAAAAACTGTTGAAATAGCCATGAAACAAAGCGAGGCCAGTTGAAATGTTTCAAAAGTCCAGCTGGGATGACTTCCCATCCCTGGTGCAAGATTTGGCAGGGGGTGGGAAGGCAGCCCAGCTGATACGGCATGATCTGGGGAGTCAGCCCAACTCAGGTTCCTTTCCCCAGGCCCATAGTCCAGCAAAACAGTCGACACAGTGAGGCTGCTTCGACTTAAAATTATATTAGATACAAAACACTGTTCCATCCAGACCTCGAAACTGAACTTGGAACAGAACAGTGACATTTTGCACAGCCCTACTATGTATCATGACTTTGATCATGACTTTGTTGCACTGCAATCAGCAAACATTTGGGAATTTCTGGAGCTGAGATGCAGTAACAGAAAATAAGACATTTTGCTCCCTGTGTGATCCTTTCCTATTCCAGACCAGTGAACTTCTGGGGGACCAGAAGGGTTTGGGGGAGACCTTGTTTCCCCTAGCGCCCACCGGGATAACAAGGAATAACGGCCACAAGTTGTTGGAAAGTAGGTTTAGATTAGACATCCGTAAGAACTACTTCACAGTTAGGGCGGCTAGGATCTGGAACCAACTTCCAAGGAAAGTGGTGCTGGCTCCTACCCTGGGGGTCTTTAAGAAGAGGCTCGATGCCTACCTGGCTGGGGTCACTTGAGCCCAGTTTTCCTCCTGCCCAGGCAGGGGGTCGGACTTGAAGATCTACAAGGTCCCTTCTGACCCTACTTCTATGATTCTATGAACTTCTCATTTCCAAGTCCTGTCAATGAATTTTCATTATTTGATGGGCATTAAGGAAAAAAAGTCAATTTTGCTAAAGTATAAAATTCCCAAGGTTTTTTAAATGTCCTTATTCTGCTTTAATGTGTTCATAGCTAAATAGGAAAAAAAGAGACTATATCAATCTAGCTGCCAGTCAATGAAAGTTAGGAAAATGGAACAAATGAATGTTTTGATTACAGGGGATCAAAATTAAAATCAGAATCAAAAGAACAAATAAACAAAGTATCTCAGACTGCTGAATTACCCAGACCTGCAGAAACTGCCTTGCAGAATAAAGCATCCTACTCTAAATTGTCCCACAAACCTCAGTAAAACTACACACAAGGTATGCATTCATTGTGGGTAAGGATATTGGAATCTGGCCTTCTCTGTGCAGCAACTTAAAACAGAATCTTGGAATCATAGGTGTGCATGAAAGGGACCTCAAGTCTTTTACTTCAACTCCCTGCTCAAGGCAGGAGTCGCCCCATCTAAACCATCCTATACATGCATTTGTCTAACCTATTCTTAAAATTGTATTAACAACCCACTCATACTACCAGGCACAGTACCTCAAAACACCAAGATGACCCTATTTTGCCACAGATAAAGTGGGGGGACAAAGGCACTGTCAATATCCCACAGTTACAAGGATAGAAAATAGTTAGTTAAAATATACTCAAGGGGCACGTACACACATGCAGGCACGTGCGCTTGCAGCAGCTCAAATAGAAGTGGTGCAAATTTAAGTTGGGGCTTTTTGCCTCAGTGCATGTGCCTGGACATGCACTTTGGTGTAGTGTAAGTTGTACCACTTGGGGCAAAATAACCCTTCCTGGCTTGTCCTGGATCTGCAGCTAGGGGGAGCTAGAGCCTGGGGCCAGCACCTGTGCAGGTCCCAGCAGTATTAAAAGCTGCCCTGTCCTGGCTGCATCAGTACAAAAAGTTGCCCTGGCAAGCAGCTCAGGGCTACTCGCTCTCAGGAGCTTCTGGGGCCCGGCCAACTGGTACCTGGGGACACACAAAGGGTTCCTTGTGCCAGCTGGACTGTTGAAGCAGTCCTGAGAGTTCCCTGCACCCTCTACCCACTGCAGCAGTCTGGCAGTGGGGGCTGCTGCCTGGCTGTGACCTGCTGCCATCTGCGAAAGTATGTGGCCCCAAGGCTGTGTGCCTGCCAGACCTGAATGGGGACTGCACAGCCAGTAGAGGCATCTGCCCCTCTGGGCTAGCTGCCAGCGGGCTATGGCTGCAGAGTTGGCCGTTGTGCAGCACTACTGCCATGTGTACCCCTGCCCGGCCATCTGGGCAGGTGTCGCCCGGAAGATGTTCCCAGTATGGTGGCCTGCTTTGAACTGCCGAAGTATGTCCTCCTGGCCCCAATTGGCCAGGAGGTCAGCCACCTCCAGCTAGGTCCCAGTGCCAGCTCTGAGCAGGCTTCTCTGCCTGGGTCCTGCCACTTGCCTCACTAGCAGGAATTCTGGTGTTCCGTATTTGAAAACTGAAAAATCCCTAATTGATTTGGGGATTTTTTTTAGTCTGTAAAATACCCCAAAATCCATGTTACTGCACAATTAAAACAAAAAAAAGCACTACATACAGAGAGACAGAGATTAATTGGGCAATGTTTTATTGATATATCTACAGTGTTAAAGCAATATGGAAGCCTACAATGTCTCTATCATCATAATAAAATGATTTCAAAATACCTATATGTTTTGTTTTTTTTTCTTACTATAGAGCAGTTAGAGGTCCCTGACCCCTTCACTAACTAGGATGTTGGGACAGCTGCCCCTGCAGCCACAGCTCCTGCCAGTAGGTATCATCCTGCCTGGCAAATGGGCACATAGGGTGTGCGCTATGGGGATGTGGGGTTTGTAGGAGTGTGGTGGGAAGGGGGGTGGGGGTATGTGGGTGGCTGTGGAAGGATGTGGGGGGCTGTGGGGTGTGTGGGTGGACTGTCCCTCGCAGGGTGCAGACCCCCCACATAGCTCACAGACTACCCCCCACAGGGCTACAGCCCCCCCAACAGAAGCCAAATGGCCTCTGCTTAGGCTACCATGCTCTTGCCTGCAGGGCCCATGTGCCCCACATCCAGCTCTACCCCTGCTTGCTCCCCCAGCCCCCGCGATGGCTGCCTCACTTGGTCCCATCCCCCACCCACTCTGAACCCCCCCAATGGCTGTCCCGCCTGGCCCCATTCCCCCCCAGGTCCTGCAGCCCCCACAATTGCTGCCCCATCTGCTCCTATCCCCAACCCGTTCTCCCAGCCCCACCAATGGCTGCCCTGCCCAGCGCCAGCCCTGGCACTCTTTTTTTTTTTTTTTTTTTTAAGAGCCCCTCTGTAGCCGCGGCCGTCACGGCCTCTGGAGCCTCCGGACAGAGCCCCTCTGTGCAACCCAATTGGCCCCGAGCTGTCAGATGTCACGAGGCACCATACGCCACCCTGCTGAACCACGCTGCACCCGCACCATCTGACAGTGGCAGTGTGGGTTCCAGGCAGTCAGGGCCAATCTCCACTCCCTGCTGCTGCCCCACACAGCATGGGGGGACGGCGGGCTCTGCCACAAGGCCTCAACGGCTGCTGCTGCTGCAGCCAGTGTGGGGCTTTTTTAAGTGTCAGGACTGGGGCCGGGGGAGGGGGGGGAGAAGCCATTGGGGGTCTTGGGGAGCAGGGGGAGTGGGCGGGGGATGGGGCTGCAGGGGTCCCCCCATGGTCTCTTCCCCCCCTTCTCCAGCCCCCCCCCCACTGACCGGCATGGAGCCCAGGTCCAGCTCCCTGTGGCTGGCACACTGCCTGCCCTGCACAAGGGCTGGGGGAATAAACCAGGGGGCTGGGGGAGTGAAAGGGGCAGCTGAGGGTGCAAGTGGGGGCTGGGGCCAGGCAGGAGGTCCTCCCATGATCCCCTCCTCCAGCTCCCAACCCTTACTTACCTGGCACAGAGCCCAGGTCCCTGAAGCCTGCACACTGCTTGCCCTGCACAGGTAGGCAGCGTGCTTCAGCACTGGGGCGAGGGCCAGCCATAGAGACGCTCTGGCTGGCTGATAGAGTGGCTCTGTGGGGGACCCAAGTCTCCGTTGCCTCAGGGCACGGCCCCAATTTTTTTTCCCAGGGTATATTTTGACCCACTGCAAATATACAAAAAAAATTCCCCATGCTGTTCCTGTGTATGCCTCCTGCAGCATCTCAAAGGGCAGGTGTGTGCTCATCCAAGGGATGCAAGGAAATGGGTGCAACAGACTTGCTTTAACAGAGTTATGTGCAGCGGTCCGGATTTTCCATTTGCCATGGAAAAACAGGGTAAAACTTAGATTTCCTCCTTTGAAGGAGAAAAACGTGAAAACGTGGGAAACGGTGGGTGTCCCTTTAAAGCCTGGCAGAGTTCCAGCCTGCAAGGGGCTGGGATGAGCGGGAGAAGGGTGATCAGGCAGGGGGTGCCATGTGCATGTGCATGTACACATGCACATGGTCGCCAGGCAGCCTGCAGAGCAGCGCCCTGCAGAAAAGTCTGGTGGTGGGGGATGGGAAGAAGGTGGGGGATGGAGGTCTCCATAGTGAGGGAGGGAGCTGGGCAGGGTTGGGGCTGGGGCTGCTGCTCAGCTGCAGCAGTACACGGGGCTTGGGGCCTGGGGTTGGACTATGCGGCCGCAGGGCCCAGGCAGAGAGTGGGACAGAGCTGTGGGCAGCTTATCCGGGGGGCAGGGGAGCTGGCTCCTTGTGCGCACTCCTGGGGTGGGCATGTGCCCCCCCCCCAATTTGTGCACAGGGTGGGGGTGGGCTGCCTGTTGTGGTTTCAGATTCCCTTCCCTGCTGTCCTCCTCCTGGGGTCTCTGCAGCTCAGTGGGTGAGGCCTGGTATGGCAGGGAAGACTGGGCTGGATGGGGAAGTGTGGTGCCACCGTTGTGAGCCCCGTGCCACCATAGCAAAGCACCCCCTTGCTGTCTAGTAGCAGCAGGGGTGGTGGAATGGAGTTGTGCCCCTTGCTGCTGCCAGGCAGGAAGGGGGCACTTTGTCAGGGTGACATAGAGATCCCAGTGGTGGTACTAAGCATCCCTGCCTGGACCCACTCTGCCCTACCATGCAGGGTCCTGCCTGCTGGGCTGTGGAGGCCCCAAGGGAAAGGCCAGCAGGGTGGGAAGCCCTGAGCCTGCAGCAGTCAGCCTGCATCTGCCCCCCACCACAGGCTCCACTCTGGCCGTGCCACTCATGGCGGGATGGGAGCTGGGCTCCATGCTCTACTGGGATGTAGCTGCTGTAGCTGCTGGGATGTAGCTGCTGGGATGTAGCTGCTGTAGCTGCCACATCCCACAGGCAGCAGCCAGGACTCAGGCACTGTAGTGTGGGGGCAGGGAGCTGTAGAATCAAGCAGCTGGGGACCCACTCTGGCAGGGCTGGGGGGTGGGGCAGGGGACTGTGGGTGGGGAGTGAGGGGCACCAGAACGGTTGGGGGCTGTGGGTGCTGACTCAGGGGCAGTGGCATGGGTAGGGCACTGGCATATCAGGGCTGCTCAGCACCACAAAGCAGTGGGGTAGGGACAGCTGCAGTTGTACCTGCATCCTGGTGAGTGAAGGAGGCTGCGGGAGCTCTGATTTTCTATGATAAATAACCCAAAATCAAATGCGAATTTTTTTAGGTATTTAGAATTTATATTATAGTGATTGAGGCACTGGCAGGCTTCCAAATTGCTTTAAAATTGTAAATATGGCAATAAGATACTGTGTTCAACTGATACCTATATATATATAACATGGATTTGGGGGGGTTTAATCAGAGAACTTGCAAGGGTGGGGTTAATAAGAGAATTTCCAATTTTTAAACAGAGAAAACCAGGATCCCTCATTATGTGCATGATCAAAGGCTTCTTGTGGTAAGGGAAGAGACCAAACATTGAAACAGAAATATTAAAATAAGGGCTGGTTTCCAAAAACAGAACACTATTTCACCAAACACTGACCTTCACCACTGAATCCTCCTCTTAAGAGTCATTTCCTACCTGGATATCTTTTCTAGTTTAACCCTTCCCCAAACACAAAAACTGGCTATATAGAACCAAAAGTAGGCTAATTAATTACAAAATTGAATCTTTACAGTAAAAAAGTTTGTGAAGGGGCTAAAACACGGATGTGAGAGGGGGCACGCTCAGGGCCGGGTCTCATGCTGGGCCACCCACCTGTCTCTATGGGGTAGCCTACATAGTCTTTCCTGCCATGACTTTGCTGTTCCCATAAACTGGTGGCATAATGTGGGAGGCTGCCCATTCCCAGCCCCGATGCTAGGGGGCGCTATCTATGGCTCCCCTACACCACAGCCCATGCCTCTCAGATGGCATCCAGATTAGGATTACTCCCTTGTCTGAGACCGGAGCAAACCCAGTCCAAACCTGGGCTCCATTCATCCTCATATTCACTCCCCCCCGGGTCCCCTCACAGGGGCTTCTAGTATAATGCCCATTACTGGGCCACATTCCACTGCCCTTGCTCCTCCTGAGAGGCCCCTCTTGGGCCATCAGGCTTTGCTACTTGCATGCTGTTCACACCACACAGTCCTTCGATTCCTGCAAGTTCCTCTACTCTACGTGGCCCAGCCTTATGCCAAACCCTGGGCTGGTTCTGCCCGAAGCCCCTCACCAAGCAACTCTATACCATGCCCCACCCTGGGGTCTCCTCCTCATACTTCCAACTAGGTTGTAACAGGGCTGGCCCTTGCGCTGGCCTTCAGGCTTACTCCAGTTCAGCCCTACTCAGCACTCCCCTGGGACTGTCCTTCAGGCCTACTCCCCATTCAGCCCTACTCAGCCCCCTTACATGCACAGCCCTTCAGGCCTACTCATGATTCAGCCCTATACTGTGCAGGGTCTCGCACTACGTTCCCCATGCTACACACTCTGGGGTTTCCGGGATCTCACACTCCTGCTGGGCTCAGGCACCTACACATGAGTATACCTGGCCCCATTACTCCCAGAGCTCTCATGATTACTCACTCATGGCCTTTCACCAGGGAGGTAACTGGCCTGGTATTTCTTGGGGGCTCCCATGCCACTAGAAGCCCCACCAAGCCACACTACCCCAGCAGGGTGCAGTTTTAGGTCATGCCCAGGACCAAGAGCTGCCTACTCTTACCTGCTATATGTTCCATACAGCAGTTCAACTAAATATTGTCTCTACCTGCTGCCAGCAGCCAACTGCTGTCTTTATATAGCTAGCCTGTGTTCTAACATGGCTGCTGCAATCAGGCACCTGCTGGCTGCCTGACTCAGCCCTTAAAGTGGCAAGCACTCGAAGATGTGCTGCCACAACGGATCACTATTCACCCATAATTTATTCATCATTCTTACATCTGATTTTAGAAAAGAAAACAGTCTGTAAATTTGGGATGATTCCATTTCTTTTATAAATCACAACTTCTCCCCTAAATCAATATTCTGTATCCCTAAGTTGCAACAGACAGCCAGAAAGCTTCTGTTACTTGAGAAGAGGAGAGTAGCAGGCAGAGCTGGCTACAAGGAAAGTAGCCAGCTAGGGGGAGTGCCTATTGCAGATCTGGGTATTCTGCAATCATCCAACAGGTCTGAACCCTGCTTGGGAAGCAGAAGCCCCACTACAGCAGTCAGACCAGCAGAAGTAAGTTGCACTGGAGACTAGTCAGCAAGCCTACTCAGGCAACACCTGTGGCAGCTCAGGGAGCCACATGACCAAATGGGGTGTGGCTTCCGGCCATATGAAACCAGTGCCTGAGTCCAAGCAGGCAATCTAGTCCTGGAGACTGCAATGGAAGGAGCTCTAGAGCTATAAGCCCTAGCTGGCACTAGTGCTATCTTGGGAGAGGAAAAGAGAATGCCACTGCTCTATAGAGGAATGGGACCCAGCATAAGGGGAAGCCTGATGGTACAGACAGGTAGCTACTGTTTATGTTTGGACCCGGAGTGGGTTAGTTGGTGTTACAGCCAGAGGGCTTTTTTTTTATATAGTCTATGGGTAGTTTGTGGAAGGGACTAAAATAAATAAGGAGGTCCCATCTGGCCCAGTGAGAGTGAGAGAGAGTAAGCCCAGAGCAAGGTGGAACTAGGGGCCTAGAGGGCCCAGCGCCTAGAGCAGGGCAGACCTTGGGGCCAGAGGGCCCAGAGCAGGGTGGAGATCAGTGTCAGGGGCCGAGCACCCAGGAAGGGCAGAGACAGGGCCCTGCAAGAGCTGAAGCAGGCTCAGTGCCTAAAATGGGCCAAAATAGGGCCAGAGGCCCAAAGTCTGAGAAGGGTAGAACCAGTGCCTGAGAAGGGTGAGAACTAGAGCTGAGAACCCAACCTTGATAGGGTGAGACTAAGGCTGGAGCCCAGAAGCCAGGTCCAACACAGTGGAGCTGAGCTAAGAGGCCCAGAAAGAGAAAAGGGGAAGAGGCCAAGTGGGCTGAGGGCCCAACAAGGGGGACTGATTGGACAGGCAACCTCCTTGATGCATGGGTGTGGTGTAAAGGGGAGGGCAGAGCCACATAGTTAACCTTTAAGGCAATGACCACAGACATCTGTGGTCAGCAGTGTAAGATCAGGCTTGGGAAGCCCTGGGGCAGCTTCCCTTTCCTTAAAAGATAATAACATAAGGCATGGCAGGAAAGTGAAGGGGAGAGTGCCCAAAGAGTTACAGCAGGCAAGGGCTGAGTGGCCACCAGAGGGCATCACCACTGCCTCTGGGATGAGTGCCTTGTTATACCCTTAATATTGTGAAGCAGGTATCCTGGGATGGTAATAAATCGAAAGGAACCATAGGCCCATCCAGTTCCAACATACCAGGGAGCTTGTATGTGTTGCCAGCAACCCTAGTTGTTTCTCTAGGGTTCCCTCCCTTTCTCCTGTCAAAGTGCAAAGTACCAAATTAAAACTGACACTTATGGGTAAATATTGAAAAGAGTGGGGGCTTTCTGCACCCCATATTCCTTCTAATGCACCAGGGTAGCAGCAGCTATTATGCGTGCTACCTACGTTCTAGGAACAGTAAATAACAATAAATAGTTTGTACACTAATTGCACCCAAAAATTATGTTCAAAGGACATCATTCAGTTTGCAAAGCCAATCACTTTGAAGATAGAAACATCATAATTTAGGCCGGCTATACAACCTTAATCTGGTCCCCTTGTGCAACTGCATTATACTACAATATTTTAATGTGTTCACAGAATATTTTTCCAATGGAGCCTGCTTTATTTACTATACAGGATAGATGATAGCTTCTCAATAAGTGAGTATTAAACATTTCATTTTATCTTTGTTGTACAGTGTGTGGCCACTACGCTTCACTTGAAACATGCTATTCAAACTCCTCTCAGAAAACAGAATTATTAATTTCCTCATGAGCTTTCTTGATACTCATTGCTACAGTACCAAAGTGCTTCACTAACATTTTACTTTTTATGAACCTCATGTAATGAAGAGATGTAGCTTCCCCCTCCACAGATGGGGATCCAAAGTACAGAGCAATTCAGTTAAATAGTAACAACTATTTTTGCGTGTCCAGTCTGATATGCCAAATATATGATTTCTCAGGATATTCAGAATTTTATATCGTTTTCTATGTTAAAGCTGCAGCTTTCACTGACTTTAGCTTCATTTGAAAGGGGTTCAACATTTCTGTAACCCAGACCCCTGCCCCATATTATATATATTTGGCAATTAACTGGTTATTTGCATAATAAATTTAGACTGGCCACATGTGAAAAGTAATTATTACATTATAAAAACATCTATGCAGCTATAAAAAGAGCAAACCAGCTACAAAGTTAGTGCCTGAAAACGTATTACAGCTTTATAGCTGATTTCTGCTCAGCTTTAATTTAAACATGTGGCAGGACCCTCAAACGCCATGGTGTCAAGTCATCCCCCAGAAAACAAGAAATATACAATTAGCTGTGCACTCTGAAGTGTGTTTACCTTGTATCTCAGAGGAACTGTGTGGCAGAGCCAGGATTAGAATCCAGTTTTGGAGGGCAGCATTCATTGCCTTACCCAGAAGACCATACTATATTTGTCTGAACTCTTGTCTCATTCATTGTACATCTTCCAACTTCTACAGCTAGTGAGGCAGAGACCCTACAATATTTTCACTACATAACCCTAGTTGTTTCCTACACTAGGCTGATTCTGTGAAGCAGGAGACTGAAGAAAAAGTAATATTCTAAGCATGGAATTAAAAACAGTATCAGAAAGCCTATGCTTGGGGGAGAAGTGGGGAAATGGCAAATCTTAAATCTTTTCCCTTTACACTTTCGAGTCCTGTGCTAGTTTCCTCTTTACACCCAGCTCTAGTCTTTTTGTTTATCCTGTCTCCCTTCCCTTCTTAGCTCTAAAGCCAGTCTCCACTTTCCCAGTTCCTACTAACTTCCATTCCTGTGTCTTAAATCTGATCCCAGTTCCAGTCTCTTTGCCTAGACAGTCCCAGGATCCCAGACAGTCTTCCTCAGCCCCAAATCCAGTCCAGGTTTCCCCCTCTGTCCCTCATTTAACCTTCAGTCTCAGTTGTATGCCCAAAGTTCCTCATTCCAGTCTATACATTGTAAGTCCATCTCTCATCTCCTCTGCATTCAGATCACACAGTTTCCTTCCAAGTAGGAATGTCACTGAAAGCAAATGAGTCATCCTGCTCTTCATGCAGGAGCCCAGACCCAGGACACCCCAAAGCTGCACAGAAAGTTCTGTACGAATGGAATCTTTGGAGAATTTAGCTGCTAAAGAAGTCTCCACTGAGCTCGTGCAACTTGTGATTTTTCAAAGGCTTACACATTGGCTGAATCTGGTTGGGTTTTCATGAGGATGGTAAATGGAATGTCTCTGACAAAGGCCATACCTTTGGCAAATTTCAAGCTCCTCTTTTAAATAGGTGACCATATAATGGTTAAGGGAATTGGGGATGGTATGCATGTGCATGCACACATGCCCCCCCTACCATTTCCCCCTAACCCCATGGCTTCTAGGAGTCTTGATCACAGGGCGGGGAGGGGTAGGGCAGCGCGGAGGCCCGCAAGCCAGTGGCCAAGCCAGGAAAAATAAAACACATCTTACAAATGTCAATGAAGTGTTCTGCCCACTAGACCATACCACCTCACTTACGTAATATCATTTTCCCTAGAAAATCCATTACATGTGAAAATAATCGGTATCTTTTATCATTTCATCTGCAGAGAGCTGAACTGAATCATTGCAACCAGTGGTAGTGTTAGGTTTAAGAATCTAGGAGGCAAATCCTAGTCCCATAGTGGAAAGGCCACTAAACTCCCATTGATGCCAGGGGAGTTCAGACCAGAACCATCGCCTCCAGACAATCAAGACTCCCTTTGGGGGACTGTAATGGTACCAACTTCACTATGCAATGGTATGTGGTCAGATGTGGTCATACATGTACCTATATATTTAGTAAATAACAGTGTAGACTTCAAAGATATTTGTATTTTAATTTAAAATATAAAAACCCATGATATTACGTAAATAGTGCAGGTCAAAAACTGCACTTTCCAGAAGGAAATTACAAACAAACATTTAACTTAAGAACTATATTAAAGTCAAGATCTTTCAGCACATTCTCACATAAATCCCATATCCTACAGTTGTATGATTCTGTCCACATGGCTCCAACTGCAGATTTAAGGTGCCCCTTAGCCCCTGTGTAACAGGGAGCTGGGAGCTCCCCGGTACTTTAAGGGAGGAACAGCAGCAGGAAGAGCCCCAGGTGGGGAAGGCTGCTCATTACAGGTGGCAGAAGAACAAGCCAACAGGGATTAATAGCCTATAAGTGCCTATCAGAGAACTAACTGCTCTGAAATAGGGCTGTAGCGCAGCTATGGGCACAGCAGCAGAGTACCTATTGCAGTGCTAGCTGTAGTGCAATAGTACTATAGGGCAGAGCTCTGGAGGGACTACAAGGTCACTGCTAAAGCAGCCAGAGCAGCAGTTGCAAACTGCTCTGAGAGCTAGCCATCATGTTCTAATTAGAAACCTCTGAGGCAGACAACTCACTAAGGGAGCCTAAATCCATGCAATCAGTGTGGCTCTGCAGGCAGCAGGGGAAAGAACTCCCATTCAGGAAGGCTTCAGAGGAATATCTGGGTGACAGGTAAGCTGCCTGAAACTACCAGTAAGGCTGAGGGCTCAAAGGGGAATACAATCCAGATAAGCAGAAGCCTTGTGATACAGCCAGTGAGCTGGGGGTTTAAGTTTGAACTCAGTCCAGGGATAGTTTTATATTATAGTCAATGGGCTTACTCTTTTGTTGCAGTTTATATCAGCTGGTTGGACTGGGGCTAGCAGGGGAGGCTGAAGGGACATGCGACTGTAGCTCAGCCCCTACCAGGGGCCAGACTAAAATTGCAAGCAGGCAGTGGCCAAGAGGGCCAAAGCCAAGTGACAGTAGTGGTCTGAAGCCAGGGGAAATAATGACCAGTGCCTGAGCAGGTCAGAGTCATGGCTGGGGAGTCCAGTGTCTGAAAAGGGTAGAGACAGGGCCAGACAGCCCCATGCCAGACCAAGGTGGAAAAAGGGGGTCAGAGTGAAATTAGAGCCCTAGAGGGGTGGGACCAAGTTCAGGGGCCTATAGCCTTGAGGGCCCAGAATAGGGCTGGAGTCATAAGAGATAAGATATGGGCTGATGCCCAGGAGTCAGGCTCGGCACAATGGACCTAGGCTAAAATGCCTAGTGAGAGTGAAAAAGACAGAGGCCAGGCAAGCTGAGGGCCCAACAAGGGGAAGTGACTTACCAGTAACACCTGTGAGGCACGGGCATGGTTATAGGGAAGGTCAGAGACCAAGACATGAGTCCTTAAGGTGATTAGCGCACTGGAATGTGGACAGACAAGGAGGGCCTACCTAATACTTGAAGGTGGGTTTGAGACCCATGGGGTCTGGGAAGGATTTGCTGGCACAGAGGACACACTCATGGGCTTGAGGGTAGCCTCCTTTTCCATAAATGAACTCATTACATTAAGGCATGGCAGGAAAGAGAGAAGGAAAGGGACTCAGCCAGAGTGAGTGCAGTAGCTGTGTGACCACCAGGGGGCATCACGGCCACCTCTGGGGCTCAATCCTGCTACACCCTGGATCATGTTATATTAAATTATTTGGCTGGCACATGCACCTGAAATGTTTCCTACCAACCAAATATCACATTGAAAGTATTTTTATTGTGGTGATTATCTTTTGGAACTAGTCAATGATATATAAAATAGCTTATTTATCTTGGTGAACATACAGTGTGTATACTGACCCTGCCATTTCTGAACATTTGTTGACCAACTAAGGGCTCATATATTACATTTTAACTCTGCACAGATGGTTACACACACATGCTTTATTTCTGGTTCTTCACAGGAAGAATATCTGTAATCCAGTAGTGAAACAGAGAAGAGATTATCCTGGCATGCTCTGAAAAATAAGAAGAAAACAAAAATTCCTATTAAAATATTTCTGTGTTATTTATGAAAGTTGAAACAATAGTCATATGAACATCTCTGTTTCCCTTTGACATAAGTATTTAAGAAAAAATAAACACTGTAACTCAAGAAACCAGAATGAATCTGAAGACTATAATCCGAATTCATTCCTGGAATAAACAGGTGCATCTCTTAATTATAATGTTAACTATTTGTATTAGAGCTCATTCCGACTTTCCGTTCTCTAATATCATTATTTATCCTGATTCAACTACATTAAAACACGCATTAGAAAGACATAGCCAGCAAGGCATAGGTATGTCTAAAACTGTCTGTGATCTGCACCATTTCCTTAAGCATCCTTTACAATGAGGAGAGTGATTGCATGTCTGAGAATTATTGTTTATATTACAGCTACACTGAAGGTCTAAGCTAAAATGATGGCCTGTAATACAACCGGTATTCCAGAGGCAGCTGTTACAGCCCCTGGTGGCAACTCGGTTCCTGGGCCATCCTATCTCTAAGGCCCCTCCCTTTTGCTTTTGCCCGTCTCACCTTGTTCCCTATAATAAATTAGAAAGGGAGGCTGCCCAAGGGTCTTAGAGTGAGCTCTTTAGCCTATCCTGTCCTGAATCTCTCATGTTTTTCATGTGTTACCACTTAGGTGGGCACCTTGCCCCATATCACCAGGCTACTTCAGACCTCTGCTCCCTTGTTGGGGCCTTAGCTTCCCAGTTTCCACCCCACTGCTTTGGCTGGTACCTTTGGCCTAGACGCACTGCATTGGGCCTGGCTTCCTGATTTACAGCCCCTTGTCTAGACTGTTTGGGCTCTTATCTCTGCCCCTCCCAGGCTGTGGACACCCTGGCCCCAAGGTGTAGGCAATGGAGCAAAACCTGGCAAGGCTCAAGGCAGTTACATGCCCTGTGAGTACTAGTGGGACCTCCAAACTATCCCTACAATCCCAAGCCCAAAACACTGGCAAAACTCTAACAAAACACATAAGCATTCAGGCTCTAACAAAACTCCAAGGCAACTGGCAGTCTGACAAGCCTCCCCCTGTCTTGGGTGCTAACCTCCTTGCAGCAAGCATTCATGGTCTTAGTACTATCAGGCGTTCTAGGAGTCAGCAGAACCTCCCAGGGCAGCAGCTCCTCACTCTGCAACTAGCAGGTTCAGACCAATCATCTGCTCTCAGGCACAAGCTTTAAGAGTCTCCTAAACTCCACCCCTTCTGGTCATGGGGCTCTGTGGGCACTCACAATAGTTTCCCCTCTGTGTCTGATGACCTGCCTGTTTACCTGCTAGAACTGAACTCATCTGTCTGCAGTCCCTTGTTTCTGGGCTTACTTTTACTGCCCTGTCTGGCTTGTATTGCCCTGCCTGGGCTGACTTTTACTCCCGTACATTTTAATACCCTGCCTCCCTCCCCATTGTGAATTATCTTCCCATAGTTAGCCTCTCCCTCTGCCCTGCACCCTGGTTTGTCTGCTGGCAGCCATTTCATTAGCAGGTAGCTTGTTTCCTAGCTGCCAGTCCTCCCTGATTCAGCTCTGCCTGGTACTCTTTCCTCTTAAAGCATCAGGAGTTTTCTGGCTTCCTGTTACATGGCCCCACTGTGCTAAGTGCTGTGCAGAGAGTTGCATTAAAGTACAATATGGCCAAGGCTTCAGCCTTAGCTTTGAGATTCTGATCTATTTAGCTCTATTTAATTTATTTTTAATGATAGGTATTTCTGCAGCACTTATCACCATAGCATCACATTAAAGACTGCTCTATAAAGTCACTGTGATGCAGCTTTCAGCTTTCCCATTTAATTTCCTTTTCTTTGAATACTTTTCAAAAACAGCTACTTTGAACAACTGTAAGGCCTGTGTTTATCCAGATTGTATACTGTTGATGCAGAGTAACTGTATTGCGTCTCCTGGTCTGAAAAATACGCCCCCACAGAAAGGAAACATATATAGAGGACACCTCTCCAAAGAAAGCCAGTTAAAAGTAGCTTTCAGCTCTTTAGTGAGTGATAATTTCCTAGGCAACAGGAGAAGAGTCTATTTTCGACTTGATACTTGCCAACAAAAAGAAAATGTTAACAGATAAGAGAACGGGTCTGAGAAAAGGAAACGGAATGAGTTCATACTTCAGGAAATAATGGCATTATTTTTCTATTGGAGAATCTCCTGTGTTGTTAATATGATGTCAGGCAATAAGCAGGTATCCCTCATTCTAAAAGCAGCATTTAAGACCTATATTAGTCACAGTATATTTTCTCCCTGATGCACTATAAAGTCACATGTCCTCCTCTCGAAAATGCCCTCACAGAAGCTTTACCCCACTTCCCAGACTCCTTGAAGAGATCAATGATGTTTTTACCACTGGACACTTCCGTATAGTCAACCTTAGGCTTCTTTTGGTTTGTGCTTATGGAAAATTCTTAGAGGTGGTTGAAAAATTGAAGGTGTTTTGTGAAAAACTGCAGAATGTAAAAAGGGAACGTTGTGCCTGGAAGATTGTCTAACATCTCTCCCAATTATACAACTGGTCATATAAAAGATATCACAAAACAACCCTTGCTGCTTGTATACTTCCTGGACCATCCTGGCTACAACAACACTCCAACAGTACTACATAATGGAAAATGTCCAGTACCCCTTTCAAAACTTCTTAAAGAAATATTTTTATGTGAAAACTAGAAAATAAAGGTATCTTAGAAAAATGGCCATATTCTACCATATTTTCACTCAATTATAACTTTGAGGCAATTACTTATACAGAAAATATCCAAGTTGGTTCTTTCTACCCAAACCCCCTTTAGTTCTGGAGTAAAGGAGGAAGCTAAAATATACCACATAACCCTGGGTATGCTGGATATATCTTTTCTTCTTAGATAGGTTTCCTCACTATAGATGAAAGACAATAGATAGAATGGCTGCATCCACATGAGCGTGGACGTTTGGTTCCCTGTGGACGACTAGCAGTGGCACACCTTTTGCTGCTGCTAGCTCCAGCTGGCCAGGCTCCAGTTTTGAGCAGTGTGCACTGCTCCCACGCGCACTGCTCCACTTTTTGGGGGAATATCCAGGGGTCAAAAAACCCCACCACATTGCTCCCTTGCAGCATGGAGAACCGCTGAATGTGCAGCATCACATACCATACAGCTGTGCTCGTCTGGATGCAGCCAATGACACCTTCAAGTAATTACCACGTGTAATTGACACTATAGTTTCTTTCACTGATGGGTCTTCATCTGACAAACCTGGGGTTTATTTTAGTTTTCCTCTTACTGAAATCTACCTTGCAACAAAATGGATAACATAAATTCTAAATAAAAGGTAATTTATTTTTCTTTGTTTCTTCCTTCTGCCTGCTTAACAGTATTTCTGATTGTTATTAATGTATTGTGAGGTGTGAAGGAAATTCTAGTTGAGTGGTTTTAAAGAAGTATTTTTTAAATAATATAATCACACTAAAGTTTACAGATGGGGAAGATGTACATTTTATATATAAGGGGAGAATCGTCATAAAGACCGTTAATCATTCCTTACCATTACTTTCCACTTCATCCTCTGTGAAAAAATATCTACACAAATTATTATACCTTTGACACTGGCATCTGACATTGAATCATAACCACAGGGGAAAGGGTTAACACACTGCTTCTTGAAGCACAGGAAATAAAATTGGTTTGCTTTGTAGAAGTAAGGTTCCCTGCTAATATTAATCAAAATTGTCTTTGTTTCATCACATTCATCAGGAATGACCTTTACTTCTAGGGCATCATGTCCCAGTAAAAACAGACAAAACAGAAACAAAGCAAAGAGAATCATATGGATTAGTCCTGATGGAATTTAGATATCATGTTTGGGAAAAACTGGGGTTGCTCTGACGTACTGTACATTCTTATCTTCATGAACAGCTCTAAACTGAGTTTTTATAAGGAGCAGCTGGAGTGTGCTGAAGCAGCAAGCCTTTTCCATAACTATAAGGAAGGCTTCCTGCTTTTATCAGCTGTCCATTGTGGATTAAATCTGAGGTTTCTAGGGCTGCAAAAGACAAATATTAGTCATCAAAATATGCAGAAATAAAAACACAATAAAAAACCTAATGGCACTGCTATTGAGCAAAGCTAGAATAGATCAGACTTCCAACTAATTCAGAAATCCAGACTCTCCTTTTGCTTACATTAGTGTACTTGGGGACTTGAAATTCAACTGTGTCCCATGAAACCCAGTACAACTCTGAGCAGGACTGAGTGAGGAGTGATGTAAGTAATGAGGACAAATCTCCTGACAGAGCAAACAAGCTAAGGTAGTATCAACAGGATCATCATTTTTTTTATAAATTATTCAATCTTTATGAAGGGAAAATTGCATATGCATTAAATAAATTAATAAAATGCTTGACCCAGGTTGATCAACTAGGCACCTAAGTGGTATCTAGGCCATCTTTAGAGGCACCTCAGATCCAGAATGTGATTTGGTACACCACCATTCATTCTAGTGACCAGAAACCTCAACATGTGCCTATGTTTGGACTACAAAGTTCCCTAGGTGTTAAGCTTTGGCTTCCCTCCATTTTCATAAGCAATCCAATTTGAGTACATTTTGCATAATGCTTATTGGCTACAGCACTCAAAAAATGGAGGATCTGAATTCTAAGCAATCCTCCATCTGAATGGATTAAAGTTGCATCTTTTTCTTCCCCATCCCCAACTAGATCATCCCAACCAAGGCTTTGTCTACACGGGTCTTACAAACTGATAAGGATGGAGATTCCATGACCTCACTGGGTAGCCTGTTCCAGTGCATTACTACCCTTTCCTCATGCAAAAGTTTTTTCTACTATCTAACCTAGACTTCCCTTGCTGCAAACTGAGACCATTGCTTTGTGTTCGGTCATCTGCCACCACTGAGAACAGTCTAGCTCCATCCTCTTTGGAACTATCCTTCAGGTAGTTGAAGGCTGCTATTAAATCCCCTCTCTTTCATCTCTTCTCCAGACTGACTAACCTCAGTTCTCTCAGCCTCTCCTCATGAGTCATGTTCTCCAGCCCTCTATCTATTTACTTGCTTACCACTGGACAAATTGGAGAGAGTCTAATCTTTCTGTAGAGAGGGGCCCAAAACTGGACACTGATCACGATCAACTACTTTCGGGGCTGGCCCTTGCACTGCCCTTAAGGCTTACTCCCAGTTCGGTGCTACTCAGCGTGCCCCTGGGACTGCCCTTCAGGCCTACTCCCATTCAGTCCTACTCTGTGCGGGGCCACACACTACACTCCCCACACTACCCCCTCTGGGGTCTCCAGGCTCTCACATCCCTGCTGGGCTCAGGTGGCACTCCACTTGCCATGCCTGGCCCCACTACTCCCACAACTGCCTCCAAAGCCCACTCGAAGATGGAGCCTGGAGTTAAGGTGCCCCTCCTCACCTTTCACAGGAGAGGTAACTGGTCTGGCATTTCCTGGGGGCTCCCGCACCACCAGGAGTCCCACCAAGCCACCCTTCAACAGCAGGGTGCAGTTTTAGGTCATAGCCAGGACCAAGAGCCTCTTGCTCTTACCTTCAAGATGTTCCTGGTGCAGCTCAGCCAGGCAATGTTTCTGCCTGAGCTGGCAGCAGCAGACTGCAGCCTTTTTATCACTTGTTCTCAAAATGGCTGCTGCCATCAGGCAACCAGTAGCTGCCTGACTCTGCCCTTAAAGTCAGGTACCCAAAGGTGCTCTGCCATACAGATGTTGAGAAGTGATTATTCTCCTGTATTCAGAACTGGTGAGGCCACATCTGGAATACAGTGTCTAGTTTTGGGCCCCTCTCTACAGAAAGATTGGACAAATTGGAGAGAGTCTGTTTGACAAATTGGAGAGAGCCAATTGTCTCAAGTTGCAGCAAGGGAAGTTTAGGTTAGATATTAGGAAGAAATTTCTCACTAGGAGGGTAGTAAAACACTGGAACAGGTTACCCAGAGTGGTTATGGAAGCTCCATCATTGGAGTTTTTCAAAACCCGGCTAGACAAATCTTTGGCTGGGATCATCTAGTTGGGGATGGTCCTGCTTTGAGCGGGGGGTTGGACTATATGACCTCCTGAGGTCCCTTCCTACCCTAACTTTCTATGATTCTATGACCTACCTCCAGTCTATAGGTGCTGCAGTTCCTGAGTAAAGCTGGCAAATGAACTGAAATGGATTTTTGCCCTGAATGCTATTTTTTCCTTTTACAAATTATTTTCTCTAGTCTTTCTCTGATTCTGTTCAACAGGTCTGGCCTATGAAACAAAGACAAAAGGGAGCAGAAAATTTAAGGCCAGATCCTATTTCACTTTCTGTACCTAACTGTGTAACTGCAGTTTTTGGCATTTATGCACAGCTTGGGAGTTGGTTCCCCCCATGGCACAACTGATTCACTCTACTCGTGTGCCTATCAGAAGTCAAACAGATGATGAGGAGGACCCTCCCATCTTTTAGCTGAATAGCCCTGGGCCCCAGTTCCCAACTGGCAGAAAGTTCTGTAATGCTGTTTATCCATGTTACCCAATTAATATTAAATGCAAACTAGTGTCAGCTTCACAACAAGGGCTGGAGAGGGATCTGGGCAATACTCTGTCCTGGTGGTTAATGCACTTTGCTGGGAAGCAGGAGATTTAAGTATTTTATATTCTGTGACTCTGAGTCTGATCTCAAACTAATTTTAATATTATTACATGTCTACACTAGAAATAACTCTACTAAAGTATTAGGAGTTGTAATTAAGTAAAACAAGTATAAACTGAGTCATAATTAGGTCTGGGGGGTAAAATCAAGTCTGGAGTGACAGCCTTCCTTTTTGTTTTATAAACTGTTAATTTAATATACATTGTAAAACATTTTTTATTTGTTTCATCAGCAAGTTCTTCTGGACAATATTTTTTTGGCTGCATGCACCATAAAATTGGCATTTACAGGGTGCCAAATGGTAAATCAAACTTTAATTTTACTATGCCACATCTATATTTGTTATATATTTAAAGCAGCCAGGCAGCTGACTAAATAAAAATGAATGAGGATATAATAGGATGTACTGGTGCCCATGTATTAGAAATTAATCCTAAAATGGATGTGCAAAACCTCCTGGGTTAACAAGTTCATTACAGTGATATTTTCTGAATTACATGAGAAAAATCTATAAAGGAAATTGTGTTTAAAAATACTACAGTTGAAATATAATAGTTACAATTTAAGGAATTATTGATTACTTCTTAATAGCCGGAACCAGCCTGTCTGCTGCATATATTTATTTTTATTTGAAAAGTTTCTGTAATGATCATAACAGAAGAAAATGAATGGCTACTATATAAAGAATCCTGTTTTCACAGTTTGATGAGAATCATGCTTTCCCCATTACATAATTATTTAGTTAGGAGTTTATTTCCTGTATAAAAATCAGTGACAAATTTGAATCTTCATCCACAATGAGAACATCAGCAATGTGATGAGTGAATGGTACATACCAGGAGGCATCACTGAATGTTCTTGGATCTGTTCCAAAGCACCTTTCAATCTCTCAATATCTTGCAAAAGTACCAGGGATTTCATCTGATGTAGAAGCATCACGTCCGAGGAAGCCATACTGCGAGATTCAAGGTGTTGTAAAATCTCTTCGATGGTTGCTGGACTCACATCTGAATCTGTATGTTTTGATTTAGCTACAGAAAACAAGCAACCCAAATACAATTGGGAACGTTCTTCAGGTTTACTGCATATTTATAATTACTCTTGCTTTTCAAATACATTACCTTCCTTTATATTTATACACTCTAAAAACCAGTGCTATGATATACTGAAGATTAGCCTATTTTTCCTATTTCCTACATAATAAAACAAGGTTGGAAAGAAGATACTGAATCTAAATAGTGAAGATGATGAAAGTGTGACTATTAAGGATGATCCCCAAAGGGGACTTATTTCAGGTTATTTGGGGCTGAAGCCCCATGTGGCTTGTCCAGCCAGAGACAGAAGTCCACTGATGACTTCCATGAATCCCTTTTCAGTCAGTGTGTCAACTGGTTGTTATAATCATTAAAGATACGAATGAAAACTGAGAAAAGGGAAAGAAGTAGAGAAGATCTGCAGCTAAGCACTTTTGGAGACACATGATTATTCTATTACTGAAATTTAATATTTATTAATTGAATGAACATGATACTGGAAAGGAAACTATGCTGATACCTGTACTCAATCCCCCAGTCTTTGAATGGTCTCTCCCTATCAACACCTTTAACTTGGGCTAACTTTAAAGTTACATTTTTAAATGGGCCAAATCCAGTGATGACTAGATTATTGCAATGAAGCTAAGACACAAATAGAAAGTCATAATCCAATGTTATGCCATTAGCCGAAGCTAGTGAAAGTGGTAGTTTCCAATTTTATGTAAAAACAGGGGTGGGGGGTTTAGGTAATTCAGCTAGGAAGTATATTACAAAGGCAAACAGCAAATGTCAGATCTACACATGGTTTATCTAATAGAGAAATTTGTCATGGAGTGAGTGATCTGTGGAGGTGACATCAAATCTACCAGATGGCTTTTCTTTTGCTTGAAAATTTCTCTTCTTTGAATATCCAGGTCGACATTGACTTTAACTTTCTGCTCTGCAGATCTGGAGTTCTGATCAATCTGTCAATTGCTGGTAGACACTTGTACTTGGGTTCATAAAAACTAGCAATCTGAATACTTTTTGATAGACCCGTATGGCCAAAGCAGTTATGGGAAAGTGAGCAGGTTTCCATTCTGGACAGATATAAGCAACTAAATATTAATAAAACACTCTTCCCAGTTAAGTGGTTGTAAGCCCAGGGTAACTCCACAAGCCAGGAGAGCTACCTTGGATTTATATTAATGTAAGTAAGAGCAATACTTAATCAAACATGCAAATGGCAACATTTTTATTACTGATAGAATTACAATGAACCAGAAAAAACCTGACTGTCAGATCACAGACTTCACATGCAGATTTGACAGAGTGGACATCTTTTTACAAAAAATTTTACTATTTTGGCTGAAAATTGAGAAACATAAATACAAAACCCCATAAAATCATTTTTCAACGTTGTGCTACATTTTAAAAGTAAATGTTATGAGACTGACTCTTGACAGTTCTGGTTTATGATGGACACATATAGGCAAGCAAGCTATTTAAGATTCCCCAAAGATAGTCAAAGCTGTGTGTTGTGGAAAGGTTACACTACTTTTCCCAGTTTTTACACGGACAATTTTAGTTTTAAAGATATGTCCTGGGTCCCAACAATGTAAATAGCAAATGCTTGTGCTTATATAACACTTTTAATTTTAGATGATACCAAATTTGCTTCAGATTATGTATAGAGAACCATTTACCCATCACTGAAGCACAGCTACCTCTGAAGTGCTATTGTGGCAGAAGCCTCACAGAACAGAACTCCAAGGGAAGAATGTTGAAATAATGGGGATCTATCTGATCTGAGTCCCTGAATTAGAATTCAGGAGGACATCAGGGTCTGTTGTTAAGTGCCTTTTTTTGTTAAGTGCTAGGCATCTTGACTGGATACAGATTCCCAAAACCTCACTCTTCTATCATATCTACAGGATCAACAAATCCTCTAAATATAGTTCCTGTCATGAATTCCCATTTCCACTAGGTGAACGGTGAGTTGGAAAGTCAGTCTACCTCTTTCTATGTTCTACAAATGAATCATGCACTGGGGAAAAGGAAGATTTCTAGAACATAGGCTGAGGGGCAAGAATGAATCTGCAACAGTATCTATTGCCCTCATTTAAAGAATTCTGATACTGAGCAGCTCATCTAGATGTTTGTTCACAGAAGGAAGAAAAATATGGATGATTTTGCACTTTTTTTCCAAAGTTTACAAAATGCTTTATGAAACTGAGGAAGCGATTGTATATGCATTCTACAGATGAGGAAAAAGATTAAAGCCATATCTTTTATACCTGGTACTTATCTGGGTATTTAAAATGAGATTGGATTGTTATGATCTCTGAGAACTTGCAACTTTAACTGACATCACTGCCTCATACCAGTGATGGATTTGGCCCATTCTGTATAAAAATAAGTATAGGTATATTTTCTTCTAATTTCAACTTGTAAATGATATTGAAAAGATATTAGAAAGGATGGTACATACTGTCAGTGAAATATATTTCTCTTGTTGCTTGCAAGAAGTCCAGAATACCATCTGCTTTTTCATCTATGTCTTCAAAGTCTACTCCTCCATCACTGTTGCTTTTGTCAGGCTGGTATGTAAAATCCACACAAGTGTTTTTTGTTAGCAAGCCACCTGCTCTCATTTTTTCTTTTTGCCATTTCTTTTTCATTTTCCTTTTTTTGTTTTTGCTTATTCTGGGGCTGTCTGTCTGCTGCAGCTGTAAATTATCTTGAAACAGAGTCCCATGCTTCTCCAATTCTGTTTGTTCTCCATGTAAATTACCAGGGTTTTGCAAAGTGTTCTTTTGTTTCTTTCTTCGAGTGCACTTTCGTTTGGGTTGTCCTTGATAATCCTCCTCTGCAGATTTGAGAAAGACATGATAGTTGTAAATAAAATTGGCTGTGTAACCACTTATATCCCTTTTGACCAGCTTAGGTGCTGCTAATCTTACTCCTTTTTCTTGGTGTGACTTTTAGTACTCTATATTTTGAGAGCATGAAAAGATTAAAACCAGATTATTCTTCCACTCTACATTCCATGGCATCCCGACCCCTCATATTTTTGATAGATGTGGCCTCCATGTTCAGAGCCATAATATATAGTTCTACAGAGTGGGAGACAGCCCTGTACAGGAACAAAACATACTATATGTACTCAAATCCAAGACTACTTCAAATTTAAGATGCAGCCTCCAATAATTAGACTCTATACATGGAAAATTATAAATTTGTTGAATTTGTTACAAGTTTATATGTAGAGAATCTAATTAGTGGAATCAAATTAGTGGAAGGTCACCTTAAATAACTGCTGGGGTAGAGAAAACAGTGGCAGGGAGGAGGGTGCCAGACACCTGACCCTTGCTCCTCTAGCCCTTGTCTCACAGTGCTTGTGCCCACCCCTCGCCATATGCCCCCTGGTATATGCCCTGCTGCTGCCTGCCCTCCATACTTGTGCCTGCCCCCTACTGCCTGTTTCTGTCCCCTACCCGGTAGCTTTGTGCCTGTGCCTGCCCCTTGCAGCCTGCTTTCCCCACCCCTATTTCTCCCTGAAGCCCTACCCCCTGCCCCACATCGTCCTCCGTACAGCCTTCCTCTCTACTAACCCATTCCCTGCCCATCCTCCCCACCTTATTCTGCAGCTCTGCTCTTCTAGGACACAGAGGAGCCCTGGCCCACCCTGGTCAGAAAGAAGCAAAGGCAATTCCCAGTCAAGCCAGGTTGGGGCTGGAATGGAGCAGAAGTTAAGTAAGGAGGGGGAAGATGAGGGAGACAGGGGGTGGGGAGCAAGCACAGACATAGGCATGGGGGGGGCAAAGGTGGAGGGGGAAGGCTGCAGGCTCCTCCCCTCCACCCCACAATCTGCCCCGTGCTTCTCCTGACTGCATGCCATCTCTCCTGCCAAATGAGCCATTTCAGCCCCAGGACAGGCAGTGGCCCAACTTTGGCTTCAGTGAGCCCCAAGTGTGGGCCAATGCTGGAGCTGAACTGCTGCCTACCCCAGGCCAGTACTCAAGTTTAAGATGAGGCTTTAGTTCCCCCACGCTGATTGGGGAAAAATCCTTGTCTTAGATTCAAGTGAAAATGGTAATATGGGTTGTATCATTCACAGAAGCTCTAATGACAAAAGGAGACATGAGATGAAGGTGGAGCCTAAATCTTGTCCCTCTTGATACCAGTAGGAGGAGCTAGCCATGCACAGGAAGGAAGCATGTAGAAGATCTTGCAAAAGGCTGTTGCAGCCCCTCCATGTCCTGCTATAGGCTGTGCCTCCAGAGAATAATTTGCACTTCAGCTTTGTCTCTTTTCTTTTCTCTTCTCCCTTTGGGACACCTCACCACTAGTTCTACCTGAAAACATTACCTCTTTGAGAAAAACGTCTGAAGTAGAAGGATGTAATAAGCTTGGATGTCCAAGTAACAAGCTTGGATGTCTCTACCTGTGTTGATTCGATCATTCTCTGACTACAGTATAATTTCCTTACTACTAAATTCTTCAAAAGGCTCAAATGTCAAGGGGAAGAAATTCCTCTCTCTGACTCAGCTTTTATGCTTCTGTATTCAGATCTTATCTCTGTACCCAAAAGCAGAACTGTGAAGTCATCTGTGACCTTGAGTTTACTTCCTCTCCCACACATCACCTCAGAATGAAAGCCTGTTTGTCATTACCCACAGATGATTGTCAGAAGCCATTCTTTTACTGTGCTAGTGAATTCCTTATTTGTGCCTATAATCATTTCCTGTCTAATTAACTGAGAAATCATCACTTGCTCTTAAACTTAAGGGAGCCCTAAATACAGCTGCTATTCTACTCTATTACTTTAGAAATCAAAGTAACTTAGCTCTTATTTTCTTTTACTTTCATATTTTGAACTCAGTCTTACAATACTGGACTCCATCTCTATTTTATGAGATGGCTTTTAAGATAAGGGATATATGCTAGCATAGCAATGGGTAATGGATCAGTGAATCACATCCGTACTTCTGATTTTCAAAATGTTCTGAGATTCACTCGTCCTGCCTTTGAAATCCACAACCTGTCTGGTTAGCCCATCACCCTGCATCCCCCCCACCTTTATTGTCTCAATAGTTGGGGAACTCTTTCATTTGTGCTTCCCCTTCTGTCTTGAACTCTGTCAGCTCTGAGCTACTTCCTTTTTTAATATTGCTACAAGACCTTTAGTTCTTCAGTTGACAGATGACTCACTGCAAAGTAATTTTTTATACATTCTATTGAAGGAGGCTGTATAAAAATAAATTTGCTGTATTGCAATTGAACACTGCAGCATGTTAAAGACACAAGAAAACTACTTTGTACCCGAACTGTCGAGTTTCACATGCATGACATTTGAGCTAAACATCTTTATGGAGGATTTGGACATATGGGATGTAGGAAAAATAACGTCTGTGTAACCCTGGAGGAGTAAAATATCAAAGCTGAAAGCAGGGATGAATGGGGGAAGAAAATACAAACAAAGCATAACGGTACATTTCTAAATCTAATTTTGACTTGACTGGAATAACTTTGTAAGACTAGGTGGATTCTATTGTCAAGTTCGATAACTTTTCTTCTCTGAAATCCCTTTCCCATCTGTAGGCATAACCACAGAGTTCCTGGTCATGAAAGCTGTTCTCATCTAGGCCACCTGCCAAACTGCTCAACATGCTGTTGTGCTTGAAATCCAGGCAACTGAGTCTAAGCCCAGAAGTGTCCCTATACTTTGTAGTTCAGGACAGTGAGAATTTTGAAGCAAACAGCCTGAGCCTGGTAGAAGGAATAGAGTCTTCCATGTATATTGTCCTCCCAGTGGTGTATTACTATTGACTTCAGTCGCTTCTGATTTACACCGATATAAATAGAATCAGGCCCCATGTTTTACCGAGTTTTCTTGATTATGTTTGGCTTTCCTCTGGTAATTATTATGATTCTTTTCTGAACTTTCCTCCTGCACTACTTGAATATCATTCTGTAAATATGAGTCCTAAAGAAAGTCAGGATTCCTATTTTCCCTTGATTATTGAATGGTTCTCACTGCTAGCTAATCATCAAATACACTGTCAGGTACTGTAACATAGGTGGTAGTTAATAATACAATTAACCACAATAGTAGATAAAATTAAATGTTAATATATGTGAAGTAGTACACATGACAGGGCATATTTTGTATAGCTCATTACTAGGTCCTAAATGAACTGTAGCAATTCAGGAAAAAAGATCTGTGTAGTACTGTGGACAGCTCAATTAATACATGTATTCATTGTGCATCAGTGACCAAAAAAGTAAACTCAAAGAATAAGAAATAGGATGGAAAATAAGAGAGAAAACATTACAAACAAAGCTGTGGGTTTTCCAGAAAATTTTGAATTGAAAAAATTTCTGGAAAATTTCCTAATTCCCTAAATAGAGCATGATCTGATTTAGCATGCTTATTTGACTTATATTTAGTAAACAAAACTAAAAAAGTACCCCCATGTTAATTTTATGTCCCAATAGCCATGAGTATTTGAATTGAAATATTTGATTAGGAAAAAAATTGAATACAGCACACTTAATGTGGTTTAAGTGTTATATTCAAACAAATTCAAAGCTTTATGTGGAAAGAAATTATTTTTATTAGAATACCTGTAAAAACGTGAAGACAATACACAATAGCATGTACTCCCCTTACATTGTTTGGTTAAGTTTAAGAAAAAAACCCAAGGCACTGAAACCTGTTGACACACGAATGTTAGCACACCCAAAGAACCATGCACGACATGCCATGGTTGTCCATTCATCTACTTCAACAGTTTAACTCTCTTCTACTGAGGTCACTGCGGCACCTCCAGTTTCACTGTCACTGTCTGTAGAATCACTCGCACTTATTAATTCTATTTCAGAATCAGATTGAGGCAAATCTGATTCAGAACTACTTGAACCACATTCTTTTTCGCTAAAGGATGCTTTTACCAATGAGTCTATGGGTAAGGGCAACTTATCATCACACTGCATCTTCTTCACTAATTGTGCTTCTGACTGATTCTCTAGAAGCAAGAGATTTTGAGAAACAGAAACCAGCTTACCAGTGCATTTATTTGTTAGTCTATTCCTCTTGTTTGTCTTGATTGAGGTGAAAGCTTTCCAATTCCGTTCACAAGAACCTGCTGTTGGTGGAATGCTTAGGATCCTTAGAGCAAACCTGGACAACAGTCGGGTGTTACAGTATCTCTTCCACTATGTGAGAGGAGACATATTCTCTGCTGCCTGCCAAATGATGTGTTTGCTGCAAAGTTTTTCTTTCACGTGGTACTTGGCAATGTCTGTCATCACAGCTATTTAATCAATGTTGGGGACATTTTTAGCTACATCCAGAATTGTATTGAGAGCAGTAGATAATTCATCTTCTGATAAATGCCATTCTCTTTGTTGAGGATCCAAAAGGTTTGCTGCCAGATGAACTGGATGAGAGTAAAACTCAGATATCTTAGTAAACATTTCACAGAGTTAATAGACATTAGGACTGGAAGGGACCTTGGAAGATCATCGAGTCCAGCCCCCTGCCCCAGGGGCAGGAAGTCAGCTAGGGTCAAAGGATCCCAGCAAGATAAACATCCAAATGTCTCTTAAAGGAATTCAGAGTAGGTGCTTGCGCCACCTCTGGCGGCAGTCTATTCCAGGCCTTTGGGGACTCAGACAAGGAAGTTCTTTCTTATGTCCAGCCTGAAACTGTTTTGGAGGAGTTTGTGACTGTTTGACCTTGTCATCTCTTGGGGCGCTCTGGTGAACAGGCATTCCCCCAGATCCTGATGTACACCCCTTATATACTTGTAAGTAGCTACCAGGTAGCTACCAGGTCCCCGCTGAGCCTGCGCTTTTCCAGGCTGAAAGGTCCCATAGCTCTCAGCCTCTCATCATAAGGCCTATTTTCTGCCCTCTGATCATGAGTGTGGCTCTTCTCTGGACTCTCTCAAGCTTCTCCACACCCTTTTTAAATTGCGGAGCCCAGAACTGGATGCAGTACTCCAGCTGTGGCCTCACCAAGGCCGAGTACAGAGGGAGGATGACATCCTGGGATTTGCTAGAGAAGCATCTATGGATGCAAGACAGAGTTTTGCTTGCTTTACCAGCTGCAACAACACATTGGTGGCTCACATTCATCTTGTGGTCAATCATGACCCCCAAGTCCCTTTTGATCGTGGTGCTAGCAAGCGTAGCACGGCCGAGCCTATAAGCATGCTGCGGGTTTTTCTTCCCAAGGTGGAGTACCTTGCATTTTTTGGCATTGAACACCATCAGGTTTTCATTTGCCCATTTTCTAAGCCTGTCAAGGTTGTCCTGGATCACGATCCTGTCCTCAGGTGAGGATGCTTTACCCCAAAGTTTGGTGTCATCAGTAAACATGGCCAGTCTGCTTCTGACACCAATGTCCACATTATTAATGAAGATGTTAAAGAGTATAGGCCCAAGGACGGAACCTTGGGGGACCCCACTGGTCGTGGCACACCACAATGATTGACTTCTGTTGGCTACCACTCTCTGGGTCTGACCACAGAGCCAATTCCCCAGCCAGCAGACTGTGATGTAGCCGAGGCCACAGTTGGCCAGTTTTTCTATGAGATGAACATGGAATAGCAGATCAAAAGCTTTTTTAAAGTCCAGATATGTGACGTCAATCTCTTCTCCCTCGTCCAGGTGAAGTGTCACCTAGTCATAGGAGATGAGAGTGGTTAGGCAAGACCTACCTGCAGCAAACCTGTGCTGGCTATCCCTCAGGATGTTTCCATCAGCCAGTTTGTCAAGAATGGTCTCTTTTCCATTACTTTTTCCAAGATCTTCCCCAGGATAGATGTCAGGCTGATGGGCATGTAGTTTCCCAGATCTACTTTCCTCCCTTTCTTGAAGATAGGCATGTTTGTTTTACTACTTCTTCTTCTTTGAATAGAGGTGAAGGCAGCAAAAGCTCAATCAGATTTTCATTCAGTTGTCTGAATATCTCTGAAATATTTGAAAGGCTTGGTGTATCTCCTTCAAGTTTCTTGACAGCCACTGAAAAAGGTAGCAGCAAATTGAATGCTCGTTGAACTCGGACCCAGAACACGTTGTCGAGAATCTGCTTCCAAATGTTCACAGGAATAATCTGGGATACCGTGTCATCTATTGAAGCACGCTGCAAACAGTTCTTTGTGCACAGCAAACTATCTAAACACTTTGTAGTCAAGCCCCATCTAGTTTCTTCTGGCAATAAAAGGGCATTTTCCTGCCCTTGCTTCTCTTTGTGTAATTTCTTCAAAGTCTGATTAGCAACATGATGATTCTTGAATACCTTCACAATTGCTTTGCAGTTTGCCAATATTGTCTTCATTGTATTCACATTTACTATGTCCTTTGCCAGAAGATTCAACCCATGACCAAGAAAGCCAAATACTATTAAATGAGGATACTTTGCCTTTAATATTTGCCATGCAGCTTTCATGTTACTCACATTATCAGTTGTTTACAAGGGCTTGTACCCTGGAGGGGCCTGCACTTTCAATCTCTTCACTCAGTAATTGGGCTATGTATTCACCTGCATGACGAGAAGATTTGGTTGCAATTGCTTTCAAGAATATTGGTTCAGGTGTTGCTAGCATAATGTTCAATTAAGGATTTCCTTGTATATCAGTCCATCCATCTGACATCAGAGTCAGTGATTGTACTTGGCCAATGCTTTGAATAATCATTGTTTGAACTCTGTCATACTCTCTATCTAAGAAAGAATGTGATAAGCGATAACATGACAGTAACTTATATGATGGGTGAATTAGTTTGTAATGTTACTTCCAGTATTATCAGTTATGGGAAGAGGTATACTTCTTGCAAATATAGCTCCAGCTAATGTCTCATCTGCTTTTTCTTGATTTTCTTTTGACATTTTGTCCACAAAGCTTGATACAAAGCTTGACTGTCTTGAACAACTACTTGTGGTGGATCGCATATCTGGTGACAGTGATCTTGAAAGTGAGGATCCTGCTTCTTCTTCCACCAGACCTGGCAGCTCAACATTTTCATTTTCTGCAGATCTACTATTTCACTTGAGCTACCAAGTTCCTGCAACAAAAGGGGGAAAAGATTTTTATTTTAGCTTATTCTAGTCTGGTCTCATCCATCAGAAGGAGCTTGCTTCCCTCCTCCCTGCCAGACAGAATATTCTGCTGCTCAACCTGTTGCTCAGTTGCCCTGGGACTGCAGAGCCAAAGGGAAGTATCACTCTGCTGGGTTGAAACAGTTAACTATTTAGCTATTATGTAATTTAAAAAAAATTTATTGTTAAGCCTAAGCCACTTTGGGTGCTCAGTGCAAGCAGAAAAGCAGCATACAAATATTTTAAATAAATAAATAAATAATAGTCCAGAGTTGCATTAACAGCTTTTAAAATTATAATGTTTTAAAACAATATAGATGCTAGTCTATACTGAGTGTTGTTTAAATTATTAATTTGTTTACTTACATAGGATTCCTGAAGTAGACTTTTCTCAGATGATGTTCCTCCACCACTTCGTTGTATTAGCTTTCTGTAAATGGCTTGTATTTTTTCAGGACAGTTTATACACTTTATTAAATTGTTCTTCATTCTTGTTGTGTTGTTAGCATACTCCTGCCCCCAATATTTACATATACCAACTTTCTTCCTTCCTTCAGTGGCTTGAACTTCATTATAATGATGCTGCAACACTAGTTTTTTCCTGATAAGGCACGATTATGACTACTTCAAACCAAAAGCACTAAAACCTAACAGATCTTACACAAACACTTCCAACTTTCCCAACTCAAGAAAAGTAATGAGACACTGCTCTGTGTGTTTGTTGAACTGAAAGTGAAACAAAAATTAATCACAGTTTTAATTTTGGTTTTGCTTTCACTTACAGTCTGAGATGAAATAAGAATTTTAGCTTTGGTTTTGATTTGAACTGGACAGCAAATTAGATGAATTCATAACCTGATTTTTGGTTTGTATTATTATGCGAGTGTATTTACCCTCCTGTTTACGCAACAATAAAACATATATGTACTCTCTCACATACTTCCTATGGATGTGATTAATGTTTTTCCACCTGAAAAACATTAATCACAAATTTGAAACTACCAAGCTTGCCTAATATTGTATTGGCATCCATTCATTATTACGAATAAATTTTATGAAACAATGAATTTTTAGAAATGGAAAATTTCCCATGGAAAAATAAAGCACTGGAAAATTCTCCAGAAAATGTTGTTTTCGAAAATTTTCCACCCCACATCTCTGATTATAAAGCCACGGTATAAACAAGGTTACCCCCTACACTTCCAAAACAGTATTCAGTAATGTCATCCCAGCTTTAAAAGACTACAGCAGATTTAGAAGTTTATAGTACATGTGGATAAGCTAATTGGTGAATTTAGTTTCAGAGTAGTGTCTCAAGCATACTGCAGTGTGAAAGGCATGCTTCTAAACACAAACACGTGGGGCGCAGAGAAAAGTGCAGCTTCCCGCTGTAACTGAGAACACTTTGCTGGCTGGGAGCCTGCAGCCGGTTTCCCGTAGCAATGACCCCTCTTCTCTCCCAGCCTGGCCCTGTTTCAGACTGGGAGGAGGGAAAGGAAGAGGAGGGAGCTCATTCTAGGGGTTCCTCAGCTGGCTCTGGAGGGTGGGGTGGGTGAATTGGAGCCCCCACCCAACCTTGGGGGGTTCCAATACACCTGCCCCACCCTCCAGCAGGGGCTGAAAAAAACCCAGATCTAACTACCTCTACTTCCTTTTCTATCCTCTCATTTTGAAAACAGCTGGAGTCTGGCAGGCAGCACAGACAAGTTACAGATATTTCGTTTTTGAAACATCTCCATCTGCCCCCCCAGATTTTCACCCAATCTGCCATTTTTGAAGTTGTCTGCAGACGTGCACTTGTGTTTGGTCACAGCTATAAAGTGCATTCTGTGGTCAGATCAAGTGAAAATTGTCATTTCTGTCTCACACCGTGGAGCTTTATCCATACAGAGCTAGTGGGCTAGCTGACATGAGGGAAGGCATGCCACTATCATTCAGCTGTGCTATTTAGTTAGGCTAGGCACAGCACAAATGGTTTCAATGCTTTAGGTAGCAGCACAGTGTATTTGTGGATGTTACTTGGAAGTATTGCAAATCAGTTATGTAGACATGGCCAGACAATGAAAATTCTTGGACTATTTATATCAGAGATAAGATATATAAGAAAGCCTCTAATAAAAAAGAATGAACGTAAGAGAGAAAATAGACCATGTATTTTTCATAATAGAAGAACAAGGAAAGATTCAACAACAAGTTGCAAATTCGAGATAATAAAATTAAACAATTTTATGCTACACTGCATGGAAGGTACTGTATTTGCCCTTTTCCAGTCGTCCGGGACCTCACCAAACCTCAATGGCAGTTTACACATAAACTGGTTTAAGTGATCAGAAACTGGTTTAAACTTATAACAGAACAGAAGTTCAGTGCACATAAACAAGTTTGAAAATGGCTGAAACTGGTTTAAAATAACTGATTCAGACTTAACTGATTTGGGTCAATGCGGTTTATGCAATGTCTGTCCCAGATCCCTTGGTGGTTTAAGTTAAATCAGACTCCCCCAGCATCCTGGCATGCTCTCTGGACTGGACAGGGCTCTCTGATCCACAGCAGTGCTGGCCCCTCCCCTCTGCTCCCTGGCTGGAGCTCCGGCAAAGACTGCAGGCATCTGCCTGGCTTCTGCTTCCCCGCCTTGGCAGGGATTCTGCTGTCTGCTCTGCTTTACAGAGACACCTCTCAGCATTAGCTAGCAGACCACATGCTGGCTACAGTCCATGCTATGGCAGATGGGACAAATATAGAATCAAATGTAGCTGGTGATGTCCCTCTGTTATTCTCTTAATAGGTTGATAAACACTGTGTTAGGGGTGATAAATACTGAGTTATCAATTCTCTGCTGGGCTGGTCAGAAGGGGGTGGGGGAGCCCTCCCTAATCACAGTGTCCTGCCAGGGCCTGGCCATGCCCCCTCAGCTCAGCACTGTGAAAGGGAAGGGACGACTGCTCTAACACCCCCTGGCTTCTAGCCTGAGCCACTGCAGGCATGTGCCTGCATTTTTTTCAGTCCAGAGGGGATGTCTTTATGGTTATAAACTGGTTTAGCCTAGCCAGGTTAGACTAACAAGCAGTGATTGAATCAATTCAGGCTCAGGCTTTTTGAATGTGTGTACCTAGCCCATGAGTTCTCAAAAAGGGTAGCCAGTCACTCTGAAATTGCTTCAGCCAATTCCTTCAGTACCCCAGGTCCATTGTATCCAGCTCTGGCAGCTTGAAAGCATCTGCCTTCTTTAAGTAATCCCTAATCTCTTCTGCCATTACTCTAAGCCAGTGGTGCTCTACTTCTTTGCCCCACAGATTGGGTAGGCAATACCCAGTACCTCCATGGGCCAGATCTGATGGGTGGGCCCAATCCAGCTCACAGGAAGTGGGCGTGGCTTGGCCCCAATCTGGCTTTGGGGTGAAAGGAGTGTGTCCTGGTCCCAATTCAGACACGGGGGGGGGGGGCGGGGTTGAAAGGGGTGGGGAGAATGGCCAAGCCCCAAATTCCCAAGCTGAGTTCCATTTTTGCTTTTTCTTTTTTACCATGGCATTATGTAAGGACCAAAAAAACAAAAGTTCACCTCAGGGGCACCAAACTACTCCAGCCTTTTAGGATTGCGCCCTCTGGCACTAGGTTCCATGCCCCCCCCCCAAATCCTGCGCCCACACTGATGCCAGGGCCTATGTACCCCGAATAGCGCGCCTTCTCTGGCGCCGGGGTTAGTACACCCCAGATACTGCACCCACATGGGCACCAGGACCCCATGGTGAAGTGGGGTCCCAATGAGGCCTCCCCCTTTCCCACTAGTGTCTCCCAAACCGCCGGTGTTATTCAAAAAACCCCCACAAACAGTCTGTCCACGGGCTATAACTGCCACCAGAAAAAGATGATCAAAGAAGACAGCACACCAGCTTACATTTATTCAGGGGTTGTGCTTCTGCTCCCCACTGTCAGCTATCATCCTTCCTCTGGGGTTGCAGCTGCTTCTCTGGGTTCCTCAGTAGTTCCTTCAGCCTTTGGATCACTCACCCAGCCTCACCATGGAGCTCTCATATGCACTCCTTCTCCCTTAGCTGCCAGCCCCAACTGCTGCCCAGCCCAGGGTTTTTATAGTCCTGGCCTGCCCCCTTCTGGTTACCTGGCCAGCTGGCCTGCCTTAACTTTTAACCCCTACCTTAACAGCGCACTGTGCACAGAAAATCCTGATCTTAAAGGGGTGACCTGTCTTCTGGTAACAGGGTTAGGGTTCCCTGTTACAACCCCACCTTCTCTTTCGTCTAGGGTCTTTCCTTCCCCTCTGAACCCTCAACCCGCCTTCTGGTAACCCCTTCAGGGTTCCCTGTTACACCCCTGTACCTATCTCCTTGAAACTTGGAAGGCTTCATGCCCTCAGAAGGGGCAACCATCCCTGCAACTTTCATCTGAATCAGACACAAAATGACAAAGTTGTAGGCATTTTAGTGATTCCCTATTATAGCCTATGGCCGAATCACCAAAACAGCGTTGAAACTCTGAAAGAGATTTGTCGGAATCAAAACAGAACACTGATTCGAAACACCAAATGAATCACTGTCCCTCCAAAATGTCCAAATCTGAAACCTAATCAAAACATAGCCATTTCACACAGCCCTAGTGAGAAGAGAGTGAAAAGCACAGAGGACTTTTAGTGGGGGTCCCAAAATTTGGTGGCGGGGGAGTGGTGGCACCAAATGCTGCTCCCCTGCTGCCATTTTTCTGTGGGCCAGACAGCATGCTGGATCGCTGCACAGAGGTGGCCCGGGGCCCAGTTTAGGCATAGAGTGTCTAGGTAGAAGTGATGCAAGGCCCAATCTGATGGCACAGGGCCCAGGTAGATGGTGTGGAACAGAGGGAGGCAATATGGGGCACTTATCTGGCAGCACACACCCCAGGGAAGCAGCACGGGGCCCTGATTTTGGGGCTTGTAGCTGAGAAGCGGTAGTACAGGGCTGGATCCTTGTGTGCATCCTGGAGTCCCATCTGGCTCATGCATATTTGAACTGTGGATCTGAAAAGTATAGCTTTTCTGTACTTGCCCAGGGATCCATACAATGGACTTTTTGGAAGATGTTTAAGATATTCATATCCAAAGATCAAATTTCATCTTTATCAGTCACTTGTGTTTCACTCTCCTTATTTTCCATCCATTGTTTCCTTTCCCATCATTATAGATTAGATGCGTTTTCTATGGTGCACCAAATAATCACCATAAATTAATTTAAGGTTGGTTTAAGTAGCAAAAGAAAGCAAGAAAAAAAGAAAGAAAGAGAGAAAGCAAGCAAGAAAGATATTTTTAGTGAAACTTAAAGCATCAGCAGGCTATAACTTGTCCAATGGTGAAAAACTGTGGCTACCTAATGCAATAAAACTTAATGGTCTACAGCAATCAAAAGCAATACTGAAAAGATTTCAAGAACATTACATGGGAAATTGGTATTTTCAGGCTCTGACTTTTCTAAAAGGTAGTTGCAATGGTTTTATTCATCTGTAATGCTGATAGTGGTGACAATGAGGATCTACAAAAGAGGGGTTTGGGATCTGATCTTTATGCACTAGAGTCAATTAGAGATATCAAAAGTTTGGATGCTCTTCAGGGCAGAGGCAGGCAAAGTTCTTTGGGTAGATGTGATATCTTTTATTAGATTAACTAAACAGTTGGAAAAAATCTTTGCAAGCTTTTGCCCCTTCAGGGCAGAGAGACTGCTATATATTTATATATATAAATATATTTAATTTATATTTAAGTTCGCAGATGACACCAAGTTATGGGGAAGTGTGGTCACGCTGAAAATGGGCTGCAGATACAGGCAGACCTAGACAGGTTAGCAAGTTGGGCAGATCAGATTCTGACGAAGTTCAACATTGAGAAATGTAAAGTGCTTCACCTCGGGACAAGTAATCCCCAACACACCTACAGGCTTGGCAACACCAAACTGACTAGCACCAAGAATGAAAGGGACCTGGGGGTAATAATAGACCACAGTATGAATATAAGCCGGCAGTGCGGTGCTGTAGCCAGTAGGGCAAATAATGCTCTGGCATGCATCAATTGATGTATCTCCAGCAAAACCAAGGAGGTGATTCTTCCGCTCTAATCAGCACTGGTGAGACCGCAGCTGGAGTACTGCATCTAGTTCTGGGCAGCACACTTTAACAAGGAAATGGAGAAGCTTGACAGAGTCCAAAGAAGACCCAACTGTATGATCAGAGTCTTAAAAGGCAAGCCATACGAGGAAAGGATGAGGGATCTGGGACTTTTCAGCCTGAGGAAAAGAAGGCTGAGAGGGGACCTGGCAGCAGCTTACCACTACACTAAGGGAGTACATCAAGGGCTCGGTGAGCCACTGTTCACCAGGGCACCCGAGGGGAAAACCAGGAGTAATGGCCACAAAGTCCTGGAAGATCAATTCAGGCTCAACATTAGGAAAAGCTTCTTCACAGTTAGTGTCCAGACTGTGGAATAAGCTCCCTCCAGAGGTAGTGCAATAACCTACCCTGGAAATCTTCAAGAGGAGAGTAGACAGTCATCTTGCTGGCATCACCTGACCTCCAGTTATCTTTCCTGCTTGGTGCAGGGGGCTGGACCCGATGATCTTCCAAGGTCCCTTCTGGCCTTACAATCTATGAGTCTATTTGTACAATGCCTATGTGGCAGGCCAGTAGGGGGCGCTCCAGCATTGAGCCACCCACCTCACTGCGCCCGACCACCTTCCAGGCTCCGAGTGCCTCCCTGGGGGAGCCTCATGTCTGGCCGACCCCCTTTCTGGAGCACACTCACTAGCTTGGGGGTTCCACTGCCACCACCCAGGGCTGGGCTTGATTCTGGCTCTGTGCACCCTGGGAAACACAGGCCTAGTAGCCCTCGAGGGTACTTGATTTACTTCAAGAACTTGGGATGCTTCCCTCAGTCAGAAGCACAAGTAGTGGTCTCCCTTAGTCTGCCAAACCAAGGGGACCCCAAGGCATAATCTAGACCCACTCCCAATAAGTCTCCCACACTAGGTACAAAGGAGAATTTTATTGGTTACAAGGTGTAGGGTTGGAATAGGGTACAGCGTAGAGCAATATCAGAGAAATCCCATAGAGCAAATTCCCATGGCTGGGTAGCCTGTGATCATGCATCTGAGTTACTGCAAGCTATATATCTACTTAGATCTCAGGTAGCATACTCACAAGTATCATCCAGAGGCAGGTGGAGATTCCTTCTGGAGGCAGGCAGTTCCTTGATCATGAGTTTTGAGAGAGAGAGAAAGTTTCAGATGGTTCAGCTCTTCTCTCTCTCTGAGTCTTCCTCATGGCTGCTGCCCCCACCTCCTGGGCAGTCCTTAACTTATATAGCCCTTGTGACCTCATTTACCTGGTCCAACGGAGGCCAGCACCTGTTGGTTGTCAGCCAACCAATTTGAAATGCATCACTAGTTGCTGGGCAGACTGGCAGTTCCTAGCTCCCCAGGGATCAAGCCCCTCACCCAGGTATAAGATGCCAGTCATGTAGACAGAGGGAGCAGGTTTCCCCTCTCCCTCAGGAATGTATCCAGCTCAGGTTACCTAAAGAGATAGGGTAAGGTGTGCACCCTCTGCTGGGCCCATCCTAACCAAATTGTCACAGAGCAGAGTTTTTGGGGAGAAACAGAGGTGGCCTTCTGCCACAGCCTAATAAAATACAATCCTTCTAAGGACTGCTGTAATAAAAAGTAATAATAATGATGAATAAAGGAGAGGATCTTTCTTTGTTGTGTGTGGCAGAGTTTTCCTTAAAGTTTGAGTAGGTTTGCATTTGACAACTTCTAACTTTACATAAGACTTACGGATTTTGTTAATAGGGATTTGGCTATTTGACCTGTCCCAGCTCAATACTTTTGTTTTTAAACCTGACTAACTTTAGTACTCAATTACCTCACTGATCTTTTATTTTAAATTCTCTGTCTTAGACAATTTGGTTTCTCAAGTTACTTCCAAATAGTATTTCCCAGTCAGCTGCCTTTGTACAGAGACACCACACAGCGTTCTCCAACAGCCCTGAGAATGATTATATTGACACAGAGAAAAAAGGAGTAGGCAGAGCTAAAAAGATCCCAAGTCTGGGCAGAAGTAGCAGAGAAGGCTAAAGCCAGCTCTCTGTGACAGTCAGTAATTGTTTTTAGGGGTACTGAAACAGAAATGCTCTCAGGGTTCCAATCTGTAGCTGCCTACAGAGCTTTTTCAGCTTAGCAACTGCAGAGACTAATTGCTGCTAAATACTGGGTCTTTGGTTAATAAGATTATGTTTTTATGTTTGATCTGAAAGTATCATCAAGGAATTTTTGCAAAAATTTCTACCCATAAAACAATGTTATTTTAAACAATTTAAACTGCAAGATGTATTAAATTAAAACAGATTTTCCCCCTAACTTTATAGGCCACAATTTTACCTTTCAGAGAGCTTTCTTTAAAATCAGTATTTCTTTTACAGAACTGGTCTTCAATGACTGCCTAGTTTAAAGAATTCACAGGTGTCCATTTGTTCAGAACAGTAAGAAGACAATGGGAAAAATCAGAATTCTAGAACTCTTGAAGGGCATTTAAAATTTACATTTTCATAGATAAGATATATTACTGGATTAAAAGAATCACAGATTGTTAAATGACAAGTGATCTAATGAGAAAGCACTGTGATATTTATTTTGACCCCTTTGAAAAATAATACCAAAGACCAAAATTTAACTGCAGTTTGCAAAATGATCTTTAAAGAGCAAAATGACATAGTAGTTTAAATGAAGGAACTGAACATTAAAACGTGCCCTAATTCATCAAATTTAGTTGGCATATTTAAAAGACATTTAAACATTGAATCATCTTCCTTAATTCATTTTTTACTTTGGTCTGAACTATATACCGTTTTTATCATCCCTGAGGTCATGACTGGTTACTAGTAACTCAGTAATTGGTAATATTTATTAGCCAGTATAGCTATCTTTAAAAAAGCTGGAGGATTAAAATCTAACAAATTATTGTAAAGAATACAAACCTTCTGATTATTTTTATTTTGTAACTTCTCTTTTTCTAGGGTTGACTTTTGATACTAGTTCTGGTTTGGATGAAAATGGGTGCATATACAAAATAATAGCATGATTGTTTTATGAAAACAGATGGCTTAGGGGATAGGGGGCATGTCTACATGTGCACTTTAATGTGTAGTAGCCTATTTAACTACACATTAAAGTGTCACATAAAAAACATGGAAATATACTAATGCATAGTAAAATAGGTTACTGCACATTAAGCAACACTAAAACAGAGTGAGCTTTCACTACTGTGCATTAGGGCAGCCTAATGCGCATTTATTTAGTACCTCACTTGGAGGTACTAAATTTAACGCATATTAGGAAAAACTATTATTTGTACTATTAGATAGTACAAATAATGTCACAGTGTAGACGTGTCTAGGGACAGCTCTTTCCTAATGCTGTAAATTTAAAGTTTATTTAATTTAACAAATTACTAAAAAGATACTCAGTTTGTAAGAAGCAAAGTGTTTTGGTAATACCTTGACTGGATGAACAGTATAGTTAGGAGAAATGCTGGACAAGTTTTCAGGCACAAAGTGCTCTTTTTCAGTTAAGCTGGAACTTCCTTAGGTAAGCAATAATACATGGGTGAAAAGAAATAATGCCATATTAATACTTTTGGGGTGCTCTAATATATGAAACAGCAACCATAACAATGAAAAACCCCAGGTCCAGACTCTCCAGCAGGGGGCACTGATATAATACTTCCACACACTGATCAAGCCATGTTGAATTACAGCAGGAAAAAATCTGGCCCCATAACCCCAAACAGTTTTAAAATTGTTCCAGAATCTACACCGTTAGATAGTTGTAGTTACACATTTGTAACAAATACATCTAATGAAGTCAGGAATATACCATAAATATACAGCACACATAGAACTTGATTCTACACTGTCTTGCACTGTGCAGTCCCATCACTTAAAGGGAGTACAAACTAAATAGAAAATGCTACTGTGAGAGTGCTCAGCACCTGTGGAAAAAAAAAAAAAACAGTCCCAAGACATCTTTTGCTGGACAATCAAACACTGAGAACACAAGGATAACAAATTCTATTGACCTTTGCACCTGATTTTGCAAAGTGGTATATTCTCTCAGTTCCCATCTACTTCAGTGGGGATTGGGGTTGTTCAGTACCTCGTAGGATCAAGACCTTTGCCCGTAAACAACAAGCAGCCTGGTTTTATTATCTCTGCTCAGTTATATGGCACAATCTGTGATATTTGCACAGTCTGCTGTGATAAAGGAAAATATACGTGCCTGGCAGCATTTGATATTAAACGTCATACAGATCTAAAAACCTGGTATCCACATGCAAAGCAGTTTTTCACATAACCTGCTTAATACCAGACAGCAGAATTAGTAGTGATGCCATTGCTTTTATTATTTAATTGAGCCTTGCCCAGGATTTTTATGGACTGCAGAAGTCTTATCTTTTTCACTTTATACAATTTCAGCTATCAATTACTGTATTATATCTCAGATAGTACAAATAATATGTCACAAATTTACATAGAGTTTCTTACTTTATGGATAGGCTCTCTATATAGGTGGCTATTACCCTCGCCTCTGCATACCCCCAAAGCTTCATGAATTGACTGATTTATTTTCCCAAAGCACCTGGGGGTTGGGAGAACAGTATTACCAGTGGGAGGAACAATGACATCAACAAGGGACCCTCATGTGGTGTAAACTATCATCGTTTTACCATTAGTCGAACTATGAAGATCTACCCAAATGACCCTACCCGATGACCCTCACCCCAATTCTCAGGTCCCTGAGCCTGACAAGGTCGACGTGGAGATTGCGCCCTCTGGGAGCCCCAAGTGGCTCCAAGAGTGAGACAGCCCAGCCCAGGAGAGCACTCCCCCAAAGAGATCAGGGACTGATACCCAACACCCCCGGGCACTCCTCAGAGGACGTTGCTCCCACAGGGCCTAATGCCGAGAGTCCTAGTGAGGGGGCATGTCCCACTCCTGCAGGACTCGGCAGCTCTCTGAGCACATCTTGTACATCTCCTCCTCCTCAGGGTCGTATTTTGATTCTGCCTCTGAGGTTGAGTTGACGGAAGCCCTGCCTCAAAAGGCGGCATCCCCCAATTCAGCTAAAGTGCCTGCCTCCAGGGGGAGGGTCCCCATCCTAGAGCCAGAATCTGTTCCTGCTCCTGAGGAACCTCCCGGTGTTGGTTACTCTGCTGAATGCCTTACTGAATTTCTTGACCAGACCAAGCACCACTAGAAGGTTGCACAGTATATTTGTAAATGGTTCCCGGAACCTGAGACATTTGTGCTTTCTGCCAAGACCGCAGCAGCAGCACTGCACTCCACTCTGAGGATGCAGAGTTATAATTTTTGCCTAAGCAAGCTCGCGAGTGATGCTGGGTGCCTGTTATGTGGAGTACTGGCTGGCAAGCCGTAGGCCTGGTTTTTCCCTGTCCTGCATGCCTGCTTCTCTGGTGTTTCTCTGTGTTCTTTTGGCTTTGCCTGTCCCCCTATCTACACCCTTCTACACCCAGTACAAGAATGTGCACTGACACATAATCAAGTCCGCTGGCATGCTGCCTGGAGGGGCCATAACTTCCTGAGTCATGACACCTCCCTCATTGAAGGGGTCATGACCCTCTTGTGCTGCAGCGGTCCCTCCTGACTCGGCGGTAGCCCAAGAGGTCGTCCTTGACCACCGGTTAACTGTTCGTATCTTCTTAGCATAACATTGCCTCCTCCTAATTAATGTCTATGCAGGCCACTGTTGGGCAAAAACAGACTGCCTTCTTTGAGACCCTGGCTGACTTTTTGTGGACTGCAGCCAACGGTGACGACCTTCTCTTCCTTGGCGGGGACTTTAATTACATGGTTGATGAGTGGCTTGACCAGAACAGGCCAGAACCCCATCCGCCCTTGGCCTAGCAGCTACTAACTGCTTTGGAGGCAGTGGACCTCGTTGACATTTGACGCCATTTCCACACTAACATGAGGCAGTACACTTGGCTGAAGGTGACCACTGGTGGAATTGCTATGACAAGATTTGACCACTTACACATCATCCAAGCATTGCCTGCCAGTCCTGCATGGCAGCTGCATTATTCCATCTGAACTCTCAGATCACAGTCTTATTTTTTGTGAACTGAGTCTCCTTGGCAGAGTGTGTCCCTGGGTGCCCTACTGGTGCTTTAACACCAGGTTGCTGCAGGACGCTCAGTTCCATGACTGCTTTGCCTATTTATGGCAGACATGGGAGACTGTGAAAACCACCTTTTCCTCCTAGAAGCAATAGTGGCATGTGGGAAAGGTGCAGATCAGAGCCTTCTGCCAGTAATACACTCAGCTGGCAACAAGCGAGCTCTGCTACCAGGTCTGGGGGTTGGAGGAGGATGTAGCAGATCTTGAGATGGCCCTACATGATGCTGGTGGTGACACAGGGCTATTTGAGAACCTTAAGCTTCGGAAGAAGCACCTGCGGGAGCTGGCAGAGGGCAGAGCCCAGAGCGTGGGGATTTGTGACCGCTGCCAAGAACTGGCAGAGGCTGATGCCCTGATCCATTTCTTTTTCAACCTGGAAAGGTGGCAAGCCATGCAGAAAGTTATTGACCATGACAAGACTCTGGACAGCCAGATACTCACGGATTCTGTTGAGATCCAAAGTTATGCAGTCACCTTCTATCAGGACCTGTTTGCAGCTGACCCTCTCTGCTTGAAGTCCACTAAGCACTTACATAATGGCCTCCCCAAGCTCTGCCCAATGCCGGCTGATGAACTTCATTGAGAGTTGTCCCTGGAGGAACTCATGATTGCAGGGAGGGGAGAGGAAGGGGGAGTGGGGGGGCTCACCTCAGGCAAAAGCCCAGGTCTCGATGGGTTGCCCGCTTAGTTTTATAAGGCTTTTTGGCCCCTTCTTGGCCCCTGCCTCTTGCGCACATTTCATGAGAGCCTCACTGATAATATCTTGCCTGTCAGCTGTTGCTGGATAGTTCTTACCCTCCTACCAAAGACAGGGAACCTCAGCTGCATTAAGAACTGGCGGCCAGTATCCCTTCTGTGTGCTGACTACAAGAGACTGGCCAAAGTCTTGGCCATTCAGATGCGTACTGTCATAGCCTCAGTCATTGGCCCTGAACAGAACTCCTGTGTGCTGGGCAGGACCATCTACGCCAATCTGTTCCTGCCTCATGACTTGTTGACAGCCTGGACCTATTTGGATTGAATATTGGGTTCACCTCCTTAGACCAGGAGAAAGCCTTTGACAGGGTTGGTTACAGCTACCTTTTTCAGATCCAAGAGGCTTTTAGTTTTAGGTCTGTCTTCACCTCTGCCCTCTGGGTCCTGCACTGAGATATTTCCAATCTTTTGAAAGTGATGGCACGATCTGTGCTCTGTTTCCGGTCCACAAGGGCATCCATCAGGTCTACCCCTTCTGGGAAAGCTCTATGCTCTGGCCATTGAGCCCTTGCTTCACATGCTGTGTTCTTCCATTGGCCTCTGGTTTGGTTGGTGGCCCGCCGGTTAGGCTGATGACATATGCAGACTACATGACCATTTTCCTTGGCACCTAGGATGATGTCCGGTCCCTGGTTGATTGTCAGCATACTTATGAGTGCACCTCTTCAGGTCACGTCAACTGGCCCAAGAGCAATGTCCTGCTCCTTGGCGCATGGGCCGATCACTCCCGCCCGACCTGCCTGGGGGGGGGGGGTCTCACCTGGTGTCACAAGGGCCTTAAGGCCCCGGAGGTGTACCTTGGAACATCGGTCTTCCCAGCCCGGGATTTGGAGGACTTTGGCAAGGAGGTGGAGGGGTGCCTGCAGTAGTGGCACTGGTGTCTGCCCAATTTCTTCTACCATGGGTGGATCCTCGTTCTGAACAATTTGGCAGCCGCAACATTATGGCACCAGTGCGCTGTGCTGGGCCCCAGCTGGACTTACTTGAGAAGCTTCAAAGACTGCTGGTGGATTTTTTTTGGGATGGATGCCATTGGCTCCCCTGAGCTGTTCTCTATCTGCTTACGGCTGAGGCAGATCAGGGCTTAGCTAACTCTCATCCGATCATGCATGGTTTGGCTAGGCCATCTTCTTGATATGGCCTGGTCAGACTGGCTGTCAGCCAAAGCTCTGGCTGCCTGGTTGGGCATGCATTTGGTCTACTGCGCCACTCGCCTCTTGGGGGATGTGTGGACCTCCCTCCCAGAGGAGGCAGCAGCTGCCATCAAGGACTACTTTTGAGCACAGTGGGTCATCCCTGCCAGGGATATCTCAGGAGAGCCCTTTCCACTACTACCCGTTGTCCCAGCTGTGGGTGGCAACCTAGGCAGTGGGCCTGGCACTTTGACTCTTCCCATGCCTCCTGACAGTGATGCCAGGGGTCGCTTTGACATGCTGCCCCAGGAAGCCCTGTACACATGGGTGGTTCAGGTCCACCATGCTCATGTCCTTGCCACTCATCCTGACATGACATGGTGGCTGCACGTAGTGGCACCAGCACTTGTGTGGGTTTGCCCTGCACAGTGCATGCTTTATAAGCTACCCATAGCCAAATGGACCAGCAACCTCTAGTGGCGGTTCCTGCATGGGATACTAGCTACTGGCACTCTTGTCCATCACATGGATCTGGCTGTGTTGATGGCTTGACCCTTTTGCTTGGGGGAGGTAGAAGAGGATTTATTCCATGCCTTTCTTGGGTGCCCCTAGCTGCTGTTGTTCTTTTCTGTCCTCAGTGCCTTGTTTGAGGTGGCAGCCTTGGACCTCTCGGAGGTTACCTCTTTGTTTTCTTTTCCATACCAGACTGCTGAGGGAGGGGTATCATCTGCCTGGCCATCTTTCTGCTTGGTCAGGCCAAGGTGGCCATCCTCAACAGCTGCAGGAACTGGCTTGTTGGGACCAGTTCGGATGATGCCCTGCGAGTCTTTCAGTTCTTGGACTGGGTGTGCCTGTCACTGTAATTCAAACATGTGGTCCTCTAGCAGAGAGTATGTGCCTTCCAGGCACATTGGGCCATTCAGGGGGTGCTTTGCAGTGTTGAGGATGGCCATGTGGTCCTCGCGCTGTGACACTGCCTCCCCCACCCCAGGGTACCAGCAAGAACCCTAGTGGGTTGATGCAGTACTGCATATTTTTGTTTTAGACTGGGAGGCCAAAGCTTGCAGGCTGCAGGCCCAGGCTCTGTGTTCTGTACCTGGACCCCCGTGTGGACCATCCTCTGTTATATTGTTATCTCCTTTTCTCCCTAATAAACGTTTATAAAAGTCAAAAGTCTGTCTTTCTGTCTGTCTTTCTTTGTCTTGGAAGGAGTTTGAATTGGATGAGATTCTGGCTGCATGCACTGCCAGCAGTAAATATTTCTTTAGTCATGGGGAAGTACATGAGCATCACAGGAAATCACAGGTACCCTGCTTTAATTTTACACTAATGACTTCTCATCTGAAATGGAGAAATAGAAATGGTCAAGGACAACCTGAAATTGAATGATGGCTTGATCCTGATGCACCCAGACAATAAGCTAGAGTGTTTCTTATAGCATTTATCCATCAATCCTTTTGAATTCTGGTGGGTTAGAATGTCTGATTGGCCTGTGTGACAACTGCCAAAGCTGATTACTTTGAAGAACTAAAGCCTTTACGCCTTGTTTTGTTTATCATAAAATGTAAGGGCAAGTCCAGGGAACTGGACAGGCTTCACATATCTATTACTTGTTTACTCCAAACCATGACAGGCTAATGAAGGACTCATTATACAAGTTTCTGAATCACTAATAAGCAGCCTGGTATCTGCATCTCTCTCAAAATACACAATGTACTTAAAACATGTGCTGGAAGGTCTGCACATAGTGCCAAGGCTGCCTTATGGCAGCTTACAAGCGTGTTATATAACACAGAGCAAAGGGAAATCTCCCTCTTTTATCTTTCTTGACCTTTTGACAACATTTAATAGTGTGTATGTCAAGAGCAGTAGGAAGTAATTGTGACAACAGGTGAATTTTGCTGCCACTATTCTGACCTCCTCATCCATTTATAGTTTCTAGGGTATAGCCTGTCATCTGGTTTTCATGCTACTAGTTTTGCAATTCCCCTTTCTTCATTTTCCTGCTAGTGTGTATGCAGTGCCTTAATTATTAATTAACTATTTACCATTAAAACAAATGTGGTCATTTGCTCTCTCTTTCTTACTGAGAACACCCAGCTAAGTCTAGCAGCCTAAAATTATTTCTTTTTTCTAGTGCCTAGTAGATTCCATAAAAAACCCCAGACTCGTGATCAGTCTGTTCTGCCAGATGAACACAGCATGTTTTGGAGGCAGGGCTGCTTGCTGTTGTATCCCCGCCCAAACATCTGAAGTAATTTTCCTTTCATGGGTGTCCTTGATGATATTATTTCAATGCTAGAGTGAAAATTGTATTGTTTTCTCACTTCCAAAAATGTGTAGACTTCCAACATTGTTCTATTAGCATGATACAGCCTTGTCAGAAGTTAATTACAACTTGAATGAGGAATCTCTTAACTTGGTTTTCAAGGAATCTGCTCATGTCTGGAGTGGTGCTAGAGTTACAAATGATATTACTGCTTTACTGTACTACCTACATTGGATTTCAGCTAGACCTGTTAAGCTGAAAGTTTCCTGAGCCTTAAACCTTATTAGAGAACAAAGCCTTTTACTCCTTATGACTCAGCGTCTACCCTTCTCATCTCTCTGATTTGACTGGCATCTGTAGTTGAGAAAGCATTTATACACTCTGTGCTTAAGTTACAGAAATCATTTCTGACACCTCTCCAGGCAGTCAGAATCTGAGAGATTTTTCTTAAAGCCAATATCTCTAGACATACAGCAGTACAGCATCTTTCTGATACTCAGGGAATTATATTGTATTTTACATTGAACAGTACCTTGAAGTGGTCTATACACAGGCTTCACACACAAGACAGTATTTACAGCACTTTTCCCTCTCCTTTACATGGAAAAGGAACCTTACACAGGCTTCGTCCTGGTTACCTTAGAGACTGCCTCTCCTTCCCTATAATACTGGGGAAATTGGCATAATCTCAAGTTCTTGATTTAGTTGGAAGGAGACATAGGTATAAATGGCCACAGATCCATTAAGGCCAAAGAAATGTTTCATTTGCAGCAGCTAAAGATTTGCTCATGATATTTTCAACAAGGGTCTCTGACTGGAATTCACTTTCTTTGTTAATTCATTATAGATTTTTTTATCTTAAAAATATGAGAATTGTCACAGCAGATGAGACCACTTGTCCTGGCCAAATCTCCCACCTATCATAGAAGCTAGGATCAGGTGCTTCTGGAATCAAGTTTTATATGCCTTATTCATTTTTACATTTCTTGCATAACTGAGTCTATTTCCCAACCACATAACATCTAATTATTTTAATCCTATACATTAGTATTAGGAAGGAATTGGAGGAAAATCTGAAAATAAAGGGAACTTTGACAGTGATCACAATATGATAGAATTCATGAATGGGAAGAAAGGAGAACAGTAGAATAATTGTACTTCTGAGAAGGACTTTAACCAACTCAGAAAATGGGTACACACTTGCTGTGGGGGACTAATCTAAGGGCAAAGGAGTCCAAGAGAGTTATTTTTTTCTTAGAGAGGCAAAATTAAGGGACAAGGGCATGCTATTCTGTTGCAAAAGAAGGACATGAGCACAAAAAGAGAACCCCATGGTTAAACAGTAAATTCTTCAATGGCTCGAAATTTAAAAAGGAATCTCAGAAACTTGGCTTTACTACTAAGGATGGGTATAAAAGCATGAGAGAACAAAATCTGAAAGCCAAAGGCACAAATTGAGCTACAGCTATCAAGTGACATAAAAGGCAAAGAAAAGGATTATATAAATGTTAGAACAAGAGTAGGTCTCTTACTTACTAGGGAGAAGAAGCTAATAATGGCAAATGTAAAGGAGGCTGCAATGTTCACTCGAGTCTTCACAAAAAAAATTAACTATTCAATAATGAACAGTTATGTATTCCACTTAGCACGAGGGACAAAGGAAAGATACTTTGGTTCAAATCAATTAGATATTACTAGGTTAGAAAAACATGTTATATATTACTTAGGAAGGCTAAATGTTTTCAAATCAGTACGGCCAAATGAGATTCACCACAGAGTACTCAATTATATGAATTAATAGTAAAGCCAGAAAAATAGAAAAGGGCAAGTATCATGTCCACATTTAAAATGGAAAAAGGGAAGACTCAGACAATTATACACCGGTCAATCTAACTTTGATACCAAGAAAGATATCAAACAACTGATTTGTAAGCATGGCAAGGCATGCAGGGTGACAAGGAACAACCAATGTGGATATGGTAAGAACAAGTCAGGCCTAACCAGTCTGATTTCCTTCTATGAGAAGGTGACAGGCCTTGTGCAGAGGGGAAGAACAATGGATGTGATATGACTCAGCCTTAATAAAGCTTTTAACAGGGTATCTCCTGACATTCTTGGAAGTAAGCAACAATATGGCTGAAACTACTATAAGAGTAAATGCATAACTGACACATTCTCAAAGAGGGGTTATCCATAGCTCAAACTGGGGCAAGGTATTAAGTGGGATCTCCTAGGGCCTGGGCTGGGTCCATACTGTTCAATATCTTCCTTAGTCACTAGGAGGGCAGAATAGGGCATACACTTAGTAAATTTGCAGATAATGGCAAGTTGGGAAGAACAGCACAGGCATTGGACCTAAAGTGAACTTAATACATAATAAAAAGGTCTGAATTTTATGAGGAACGGTATAATGTGCTATGCTTGGGAAGGAACTATTATTTGTAAAAATACAAAACAGGGAATAACCACAGCACTGCAGAAAAGACCTGGAGGCCATGGGGTATTGTAAACTGAAACTCAGTCAATAGGCGTGCAATAAATGCACACTAGGATGCATTAATAGGAGTGCTGCATGCACATCACGGGAAAGGATTCTTCCATTCTATTCAGTGCCGGTGAGGTCTCACCTGAGCACTGTGTATTGTATAGATATATGCACTGCACTTAAAAAAAACAGACAAATTGGAAGCAGCTTAGTGGAGAGCAACAAAAACGACCAGAGGTCTAGAACACAGCATATAATAAAAGGCTATTATTTAGTGCAGAAAAGTGAAGACTGAAGGGGAATTTAATAGCAGTCTTCAAATACAAAAATGGTTTTTATTAAAAGAATGGTGATCAATTGTTTTCTGTGGCCACAGGAGACAGGACAAGGAGTAATGGCTTAAATTGCAATGAAAGAGATTTAGGTTAGAATTTAGGTAGAACTTTCTAACCATGAGGACGGTCAAGCATTACCTAGATTACCTAGAGAGAGAAGTTGTAGAGCTCCATCTTTAGAAACTTTAAGTACAGGCTAGACCAGTGATTCTCAACCGCAGTGCTGGAGCACCCTGGGATGCCTTGAGATTCTTTCAGGTGTGCTGTGGAGTACCGTGCAATGTTAGTACTGTTAGGTGTGCAAATATTATTCACAACTTCACAAGATAAACTCCAGAGATTTCAAATAGGAATCCATAGTGCGAAAAACATTCTGACCTGTTGTGGACTTTCTATGCTCTCTGCAACAGAAGAATTGCTTTATAATTTTTCTGTAATCAAAAAAACTAATGAAACTGAATGGGTGGGATTTTCTGAGGGGTGCTTTGAGTCTTGAAATGTTGAGAACCACTGAGCTAGACAAACATTTTTCTCAGACAGTTTAGATAGTGATGATCCTGCCTTAAACAGGAGGCTAAACCAGTGGTTTTCTAAGGTCCCTTTCTGCCCTATTTTAATATGATTCCTAAAAGAAGAGCTAGAGCCAGACCACTAGAAAGATGCACATGTGATACATTTTTTAACATGCCTGGAGGTATGGAACTTAATGAATAGAGCAATATAGTCTTTGCTCATCACAGAAACACAACTAAAATAGGGGTAACATTGTATATCCAGTTTTTTATTGGTTATCTGTTTTACTGGATACACATGACTAACAAAGAGAAAGCAGTTGGGTCTGGGGCCAAGAACCCTAAAAATAATAACTTCAACTTTTATTTATGTACATGAAGTCATTGTGGTTTTTGTTACGGATAGGAATTCTCTTGTCAGCTACAGTAAGTCAGTTATGTGAAGCAGATGCCTCATTGGATACAGCTGGAATACTGGAATTAATGACCAGCACAGGCAACCGTTGATAGGATTTTCTCCCCGCTCTCTGAACAAGTCATTCTTTGTCAGTCCACCAATCTGAAACAACACAGCACATCTGTCTGCCTAGAAGGTGGGCGGTACTTCAGCTTCCTTGACAGGCACTGTGCCCAGAAGACAGTGTTGCATGCTGGAATGTCTGCACGTTCTGAAAAATACTGAAAACAAATTACCTGAACTAAAAAGTGCACTGACCCCAGTAAACACTGGAGCTGAGGGACACCTGGTGGAGAAAGGGGGTAGCCACAGTTTTCTTTGGGTTATTTATGAAATAGGGACTAAACAAGAAAGCCGCTAAGTAAATTACAGGGGTGTAGGTTGTAGCCGTGTTGGTCTAAGGACATAGGCAGACCAGGTTCTTTGGGTGAATCTGATATCTTTTATTAGACCAACTTACATAGTTGGAAAACAATTATTAAGCAAGCTTTCGGATTCAAAAACCCTTCATCAGGCTAAGGAAGTTTCCGCAGTTGGTGTGTGCTCTTCCTGGATGGAATGAAAAGTAAAGAAGCCAGAGGCTGGGCTGGTATGCATACAAAACAGGCAGTCAGTGAAAATGTAGATTGAGGAGTCAATGGGTGAGAGACAGGCTGGGGAAAGGGGGAAGAGAGAGAAGGGGGATGAAAGTGGAGAGATACCTTGGGAGTCAGCTGTCAGGCAGGTTACAATGTGTCATAAATCCAATGTCTATATTTAGTCCATGATTTTTAGTATCCAGGAGGTTGATGAAGTGGAGTTCATAGGCTTGTCTCTGGGAAGTGTTTTGTAAGTTTCCTTTGAGGATCAGGACAGAGAGATTGGAGAGAGAGTGGTTTTCTTGCGAGAAATGTGCCCCCACAGGTAACTGGGTATTTTTGTCTTTGATAGATTTCCGGTGTGCGTTCACTCTGGTGCGCAGTTGTTGTTTGGTCTCTCCTACGTATTTTCCATGAGGGCATTTGGTGCACTGGATGGATGAGATATATTACATTTCTGGAGGTGCAGCTGTAAGATCCAGGAATGCTGATGGCTCTGTTTTTGGGTGTAGTAATAGTGGGGGTGGTGGAGATGTGTTGGCAGGTTTTGCATTTCTTGTCATGGCACGGTCTGGATCTATTCGGTGTGTTCTGGGCTTGAGGAAGTTTGCTTCTGGTGATGGGGCTAGTGAGGTTCGGTGTTTGTTTGAAGACTAGGATGGGTGGCTCTGGGAAGATCTTTTTAAGAACAGGGTCTCTTTCTAGTATGGGTTGCAATTGTTTGAGGATTTTCTGTACAGGTTCAAGGGAGGGGTGTTATGTCATAACCAGCCTTGTGCGATTTGTGGGGGGGTTTCTTCTGTACTGCAGCAGTTCTTCACGTGGTATCTGGGTGGCTCTTTCAAACGTGAGATCTCTCTCTCTGGACGAGTGTCCTTGCTGGGTGAAAGCCTTTTTAAGATTGGTGAGGTGGCGATCCCAGGTGTTCTCTTCAGTGCTAATTCGGTGGTATCTGAGGGCTTGGCTGTATATCACAGCTTTTTTGGTGTGTTTAGGGTGATTGCTGGTTCTGTGCAGATATGTATGTTCGTCTGTGGATTTCTTGTATAACGTGGTCTGTATTTTATCATTCTGGATACTGATCATCATGTCTAAAAAGGAGATGTTGGTGCTGGAGTAGTCTAGAGAAAGTTGGATGGAGGGATGGTGATTGTTGAATTTCTGATGGAACTCAATCAGAGATTGTAAGTTTTCAGTCCAAATGATGAAGATATCATCGATATATTTGAAGTAGAAGAACCCCCCCCACAAATCGCACACCGCTGGTTCTGACATATCACCCTTCCCTTAAACCTGTACGGAAAATCCTCAAACAATTGCAACCCATACTAGAAAGAGACCCTATTCTTAAAAAGATCTTCCCAGAGCCAATCGTCCTAGCCTTCAAACAAGCACTGAACCTCACTAACCTCATCACCAGAAGCAAACTTCCTCAAGCCCAGAACACACCAAAAGGATCCAGACCGTGCCAGGACAAGAAATGCAAAACCAGCCAACACATCTCCACCACCCCCACTATTACTACACCCCACAACAGAGCCATCAGCATTCCTGGATCTTATAGCTGCACCTCCAGAAATGTAATATATCTCATCCAATGCACCAAATGCCCTCATGGAAAATACGTAGGAGAGACCAAACAACAACTGCGCACCAGAATGAATGCACACCGGAAATCTATCAAAGACAGAAATACCCAGTTACCTGTGGGGGCACATTTCTCACAAGAAAACCACTCTCTCTCCAATCTCTCTGTCCTGATCCTCAAAGGAAACTTACAAAACACTTCCCAGAGACGAGCCTATGAGCTCCATTTCATCAACCTGCTGGATACTAAAAATCATGGACTAAATATAGACATTGGATTTATGACACATTGTAACCTGCCTGACAGCTGACTCCCCAGGTATATCTCCACTTTCATCCCCCTTCTCTCTCTTCCCCCTTTCCCCAGCCTGTCTCTCACCCATTGACTCCTCAATCTACATTTTCACTGACTGCCTGTCTTGTATGCACACCAGCCCAGCCGCTGGCTTCTTTACTTTTCATTCCATCCAGGAAGAGCACACACCAACTGCGGAAACTTCCTTAGCCTGACGAAGGGTTTTTGAACCCAAAAGCTTGCTTAATAATTGTTTTTCAACTATGTAAGTTGGTCTAATAAAAGATATCAGATTCACCCAAAGAACCTTGTCTGACTAAGTAAATTCGGTATACAACTTGCCATCCACCCCTCAACGAAAAGATGCTAGTCATGACTTCAGTCAAGCTACCCGTCCTTCTCTTCCATCATCTTATACTCTAAAGGCTAAAAGAGGATTTCCACTGTATTAATAAACATCATGACAATGCAAAAACAAAACAAACAGAAATTCACCAACATGACTAGAAATAACCCAACACAGTTCAGGACTTCCATTCTACAGAAACCTTTTTGTTTACCTTTTTTCTCACTGAGTGTATTATAACTTTAAAAGAGGGAAATTTTGGATTAAGATGCATAATACTTATTCATTATCTATACAACCTACAAAGAACATTTCTCTTTACTATGGATTTGCCTAAATGCTAAAGGTACAGTAAAATCTTTGTTATCCAGCATTTAAGTAACCAGAAATTCTATCAACTGGAATTTCTGGGTGGCCAGCCAGACATGGGCAGGGGGAGTTTGTACATGGCGGCAGTTGCTGCCATCCACTCCACCCTGCGCTGCACCTGCTCTGTGTGCAGCCACTGCCACCCGCCTCCCACCACCCCGACACACTCCATGTTATCTGAAAACGCCTGCCAGATTATTTTAGATAACCGGAATTTTTACATAACCAGCAATCCCCTTACCCCAGTGTTGCGGGATAACAAAGATTTGACTGTATTTCTAAAAGACACAAAAATACTACAGCTAAAGCTACAGAACAAGGGGGATAAGAACTGTAGTCACAGCACAGCTCATCCAAGTCATTAAAAATATTAAATGTATTATTTATATAATATTATTTATAAACATATTTTTGTTACAGGTATTACAGCATTTGCAATACTTAGAATTACACTGTATATGTGGCTTGGGGTTAAAATAATAGAGTATGATTTAAAATGTCTATTTGAACAGTGAAGAAAAACCACTAATTATTATTTAGGGATGTATATCATTACAGGTTCCAATACATGTCAAAGAACGTACTGAAGAGCAGTTTTCCTCTCTGGGGAAAAAATTCTTAAAATTGCTCATTCTAAAGTGTATATGAGAATGATAACAGCACTATCCCTGTTTTTCATCTCACTCACTCAGGCCTGTAATCTGGCTCCTTACCCGGTGTGTGGCTATAGGTGGGGACTGGGTGAGAGTGAACCGACTGAAATGGAATCCAGACAAGACAGAAATGATGATGGTTGGCAGACCTCATGACTTAGGAGGATGGGGACACCAATCAGTGCTGGGGTTCAGCATCCCCTTGTCACTCAAATTCTAGCCTTGGGGTGCTCCTGGATCCTTTGCTGCACCTTGATTCTCAGGTCATAGCAGTGGCTAGGAACAAAGACTTCTAAACAGATTTCAGAAAAGCCTTTGACTTGGTCTCCCATGATGTCCTCAAGGTAAAATTGGGGAACTGTGGACTTGAGAACCTTACAATCCGATGGCTAGGGAACTGGCTCCATGGTCAGACCCAGAGAGTGATAGTTGATGGAACCAAGTCAAGATGGCGCATGGTGACCAATGGCGTTCTCCAGGGCTCAGTACTCAGACCAATACTCTTTAATATATTCATAAATTATATGGATTCGGGTGTCAGAAGTGGACTGGCTAAGTTTGCAGATTACAGCAAATTATGTGGAAGTGTGGTCATGTTAGAGGATAGGCTGGTAATCCAGGCCAACCTGGACAGGGTCACAAGGTGGGCGGATCAAAACCTGATGACATTCAACACAGAGAAATGCAAGGTGCTCCACCTCGGGAGAAAAAACTCACATCATACTTACAGGCTCGGCAGTGCTACACTCACTAGCACCACGACTGAAAGAGACTTGGGGGTCATGACTGACCACAAGATGAACATGAGCCACCAATGCAATGCTGCAGTTGACAAAGCAAATAAAACTCTGGCTTGCATCTACTGATGCATCTCAACCAAGACCCAAGAAGTCATCCTCTCACTTTACTTGGCCTTGGTAAAGCCGCAGCTGTATTACTTCATTCAATTCTGGGCTCCACACTTAGAAAGGACGTGGAGAAGCTTGACAGAGTCTAGAGGAGAGCCACATGCATGATTAGAGGTCAAAAGAACAGGCTTGATGAAGAGAGGCTGCGAGGCATGGGACTGTTCAGCCTGGAGAAGTGAAGGCTCAGGGGTGACTTGGTGGCAGCCTATAAGTATATAAGGGAACAGGGAGAACATCTGTTCACCAGGGCATCCCAAGGGACGACAGGGTCTAATGGTCACAAACTGCTGAAAGACTGTTTTAGACTGGTCTTAAGGAAAAACTTCTTTACTGTCCTAGTCTCCAGAATCTGGAATAGACTCCCCCCAGAAGTGGTGCAAGCACCTACTCTGGATACCTTTAAGAAATGCTTGGATGCTTATCTTGCTGGGGTCATCTGACCCCAGTTGACTTCCTGCCCCTCGGGCAGAGGGCTGGACCCAATGATCTCATGAGGTCCCTTTCAGCCCTAATGCCTATGAAATCTATAATTAAAAGCAGTGGTTCTCAACTTTTTTCGTACCAGAACCCATTTGTAAAGACCGACGGCTTGTCCACACCCCCTGGCCCTGCCTGACCCACAGTGGCCCACCCCCCGTGCCCTGCCACAGCCTCAGCATCTGGCCACCCAGCCACCTTCCCCCAGTGCCAGGAGGTACCTGCTCCCCTCCTCCCCCATACATCCACCCCTCCAGACAAAAACAAACACAGACTTCCCCCTACCCTGACAGTCCCTATGCCCTGGCCCTCCAACCCCTGCTCTGCATACATTTACCTTTATCTGGCTGCTGGGGCTGCTCCCACGGCTCTGCCTGGCTAAGTGTTGGCCACACATCAAGCAGCTGCTTGCAGGCTGGAATGCCAGCAGCCTGCAAAGGGAAACCTGTGTTTTCGCGCATTTTTCTGGCACTTGCTTGAGACCCTTTGAAATATTCTTGCGACCCCCCTTTTGGGCCATGATCCACAGGTTGAGAAACACTGGTTTAAAGAACAAAAAGTATATGGGCTGGGGTTGCAACATACAAGCAAAGGAGTGTGGTAAAAAATGGCACAACTTCTTAGCTATATATGTGAATAGTATGGGATTTTATTATTTTTATACTTTAATTGAGGTTAGAAATGAAGGAGGGGATTATATAGCAGAATAAGCACAAGACTTAAGAACTGGCTGCTAGTCCTATGAAAGGTTTTCATCTGTTTGTCTGTCTCTTGCTCAAACATTAGAACCATAGAAAATTAGGGTTGGAAAGGACCTCAGGAGGTCATCTGGTTCAACCCCCTGTTCAAAGCAGGACCATTCCCAACTAGATCATCCCAGCCAAACCTTTATCTAGCCAGGTCTTAAAAACCTCCAAGGTTGGAGAGTCCACAACCTCTCTGGGTAACCTGTTCGGGTGTTTACTACCCTCCTAGTGAGCAAATTCTTCCTAATATCTAACCTAAAATTCCCCTGCTGCCATTGCTCCTTGTTCTGTCATCTGTCACCAGTGAGAACAGTTTACCTCCATCCTCTTTTGAACCATCCTTCAGGTGGTTGAAGGATGCTATTAAATCCCCTCTCCGTCTTCTCTTTTCTAAACTAAGTAAACCCAGCTCCCTCAACCTCTCCTAAGTCATGTGCCCCAGCCCCCAAACTATGTTCATTGTCCTTCACTGGACTCTCTCTCCAATTTATCCACATCCTTTCTGTAGTGGGGGCCCAAAAACTGAACACAGTAGTCTAGATGTGGCCTCACTAGTTCTGAATAGAGGGGATTAATCACTTCCCTTCACCTGCTGGCAATACAGCCCAGTATGCTGCTAGCCTTCTTGGCAACAAGGGCACACTGCTGGCTCATATTCAGTTTATTGTCCACTGTAATCCCCAGGTTCTTTCCAGCAGAACTGCTGCCCAGCCAGTCAGCCCCCAGCCTGTACTGGTGCATGGGATTGTTCTGTCCTAAGTGCAGGACTTTTCACTTGTCCTTGTTGAACCGCATGAGGTTTCTTTTGGCCTAATCCTCCAATTTGTCTAGGACACACTGAATCCTAGCCCTACCCTCCAGAGTATCTTCTACTCCCCACAACTTGGTTTGATCCGCAAACTTGCTGAGGGTGCACTCTATGCCATCTTCCAGGTCGTTGATGAAGACACTGTACAAAACTGGTGCCAGGACTGACCCCTGGTGCACTCCACTTGATACTGACTGCCAACCAGACTTTGAGCCATTGATTACTACACTCTGAGCCTGATGCTGCAGCCAGTTTTCTATCCACCTTACAGTCCATTCATCCAGCCTGTACATCCTTAGCTTGCCTGCAGGAATGTTGTAGGAGACCATATCAAAAACCTTGCTAAAATCAAGAGACCACATCCACTGGTCTTCCCACATCCACAGGTCCAGTCTTTTCATAGAAGGAAATCAGGTTGATCAGGCATGACCGTGGCCCTTGGTGAACAATGCTGACTGTTCCTAATCACCTTCTTCCCTCAAAGTGCTTAGAATGGATTCCTTGAGGATCTGCTCCATGATTTTTCCAGGAACTGAGGTAAGGCTGACTGGTCTATAGTTCCCCTGGATCCTCCTTTGTCCCCTTCTTAAATATCAGTGCTATGTTTGCCCTTTTTCAATCATTCGGGATCTATCCTGATCACCATGATTTTTTCAAAGATGATGGTCAGTGGCCCTGCAATCCCATCAGCCAACTCCTTCAGCACCCTAGGGTGTATCCCATCCAACCCCATGGACTTGCATATGTCCAGCTTTTCTAAATAGTCCCTAACCTGTTCTTTCATTACTCTTAGCTGCTCACCTCTCTCCAAACTATGCTGCCAAGTGCAGTAATCTGGGAGCTGATTTTGCCTGTGAAGACCGAGGTGAAAAAGGTGTTCAGCTTTTTCTGCATCCTGTCACTAGGATTTTTTAGCCTAATAAGTATCAAGAGAGCCCCTCAATGACTTTCATGCTCATCTCTTCTGCAGTTTTTGATACTGTTATTAATAATTCAGTAAAAATGCATCTTTGCCAAGTTTGCCACACCAAGAACTTATGAACTCCTAGTTTTGCAGGCAGCTGAGACCAAAGTGTTTTATTTTGTTTAATAAAGAATATTAGTTTCCTACTGCTCATGTCTAGAGAGAAGATTCAACATGATTTAAATCAGAGTATCTGCTCATATAGGTTGACAGAAATTTACTTCTATTTGTAAATACTTGAGAAGTACTCAAATATTATGGTTCTGGATGCCAAATAAAAACTTAAGACAGAATACATGTAAATGATTAATAAAACACTGTAAGCATAGGCTATAGAGATTAGAAACTGCCTCATCTGCATTTGAGGCAGTGACTTGAACTGCATTTGGCTGACTGCCCTAACTCATAATTTGTTTGGGGGATACATATATATGAGCTATTTATTAAGCACTCATTAAGAGGGCATATCATCATTAGGGTTCATGGAAATCACCTGAGCTTTTGACACACAGTCATCCCTCTATTGCTCAGGCTCCTACTGTGAAATCTTTAATTAATTTCCTATCTGGCATGGTGACAGAGTAATTGCTATCTGCCAAAATGACACCAGAACACCACACAATAATTTCTGCGAACTGAGGATTAGACATGCACTGCAGAAACACTAATACCTGACCTAGTATTCTACCTGAACCATCTTAAATTTATACTACATCACTTGCCATCCTTATTTAAATGTCATACATGCAGCTTTTAAGTAAATATCCACTTATGAAGCATCTTCAAATCCCCTGTATTAAAAATATTGGCACCGCTGGCCTAATGAAACAAACAGTTCCATAAAGGGGCTTCATAACGGCTAGAAGAGAAATATATTCCTCTTCTACTCCCTCAGCAAAATTGTGAAGGGACATTTTTCAGGTGAGTATGCATGAAAACTTTTGCCAGCAAATATGAATCCACTTAGAAAGTAGAAGTCTCTCAGGAAAGTAAGATAACACGAATACATGAACAAAGCAAATTGTTATAGGTCATTTGCTCAAACAAGAGAAGACTGGAGGCTACAATTCAGGCTGCTTTATCTGGTATTAACCAAGGGCTACTAATCTCATAGGTTAAAATCTAAATAATGTATCACAACTGATTCAAGAGGACACCACAAAGATATGGGTCAAAGTCTTTACATCAGTAAAAGAAGGAAAATTACAGTGATTCACAGGTGGCAGATACTAAGTTTACCACTGCCAGCACACAGGGCTAGATGTAAATTATGTCATGCCATTCATTTCAATTGAGCTTCATTTAGCTAGCTTATGCCAATTGACTTATCTGGACGAGACAACAGCATATGTGCAAAAATCACAACTCCTAGATTTCATGAAGAATTTTTGATAGTTAGCATCAAGTTGGATGCAAGTGAACAAGTATTGTGTTGCAGCTTGTGAACCACAGTCACTGAGGTGATTGGCCCTTTTTAGCAGAGAAAAAAATTAAGTCCTGTGCAGGGGGTGGCTAGAATTACTAGTGCGGGCTAGAAAAACTGTGAGTTAGCATGTGTGTGCACAAGAAATAGAGATACAGCTGTAGTGTGGGTATGTAAAACTGTGGTACTAGGTACCGATAACAGTTTCCAATGTGGTAGTGCAGACTTTAACATGGTCTGTAACAGCCTGCCAGGGACCATTGGTACATACGTGGATTGCTCACAGTGTGCACAACAAAACTGTTACCACCCTAGTGAAGGTGTACCTACCTTTGCTACAGTTGACCTTTCACTTTGCTGCTTAGGTGTTTTCTTAATCAGGTTCCTCAATGTCCCTGACATGAAGGGACAAGGAGGCTGGATGTAGTATGTGCATGGCACTAGCTTGGATGCAGTATATGTTCCCTGACACTAAATGGTAAGTTGGTGGGAAAGGCAGAGCCATGGATTGCAGACCAGTAATGGGCTTGCTTTTTTTCCCTTTAGCCTACCACAGGTGCTTGGGAGGCAGTGATGTAATCCCGAATTACTAACAGTTTTATTCCAATTACAGACAATTTTCTATTTGTATGACAAGAACATGGCATGACATTAAAATAAATGTACAAAGAATTAAAATGTGAAATGTTGCTGGGGGAGAGTTAAGTTAAAAGTTGCCTGGGGTACAAGACTTGCCCATGTACACATTGGTTACATGTTGAAAAAAATCCTCTCATTTGCAAATTTTATACGAGACAACTAAAGGCAACAAGGAGATGGGAACAAGAGAAAGAAATGCTGTTGTACCAAGGCTGGTGTCATTGGAATAAGCAGGACTGGGGAAAGCACAGTAGCAAGGTAAAATGGGAATAAAGATGGAGGCCAGAGTACAGCTGTGAGGGCAGTGCAGATAGTTGATCAAATGTGGTATTGTGAGCACAAGAAGCCAGTGATGGTATGTGGAAGGGAATTATGTGATTTGATTTAATCCATTTTTCTGGAAGACAGTTTAAAATTTTGGACAGTACCATTCTGGTCTAACATAGCTAGATACAGGCATTAGAACAGTAGCATGAAAGATAATCAAAGTATATTCATTCTTAAAAGAAGTATAATACAGGCAGTGTAGAGTCAGTGGCCAAGACTTAAAAAGCAGTCCTCTGAGCCAGTAATTTTCGTAGCCTGAGACCAAATGGAACTAGCATCATAGCTGCTGCAAGTACCTGTGGCTACTTTCCTACAAACTGCCATAAATTAAACCAGTTAACAGAACAGGATAACTATAAAATGAACCAGCTGGATAAGCTGTACTGTCTCTTGGCAGAAGTCAGTAAGCACTCCTATAGGGACTGCATCAGTGTTTTCCCCAAATTATACTGTAACACTGTTACAAACAAAAGACAAGCCAGATACGATTACTAGGGCTTGGCTTAAATCATGAGCCCAGCTTGCTAATATCATGGCCTGGTTGGGGGCGGGGCAGCATTTTCACACCCAGATATTGTGGTGCCCCTTAATTAGCTGAGGGGGCAAGGAAGTCCTTCCCTTCCACTGTCACTTACGTGCAAATAAGTTGGACATGAAATAAAAGGGAGGAGAAGGGAAGATGGGGGAGGGGGGCATGAAGACTGCCACAGCCAGGGGCTCTGGGCTTGGCGGCAGGGGGGGAAGGAACAGAGTGGTGGGAAATAGATCCCACACCCATCCACCCAGGCAGGGAGAGTGGGAGCAGGGAAGTTGCGCTGTCTCCTTGCGAGGAAGCAAGACCCTCCTAAGAGAAAAAGGAGATGAGGGACTGCCCCTCACAATGACGCTACTTAGCCACACAGCAGCAGCAGCAGTGCACCAGGTACTGTCTCAGCAGAGCCATGCAGGCACCATCCTCCCTGCAGAGCATACAGCAGCCATCTTGTTGGAATGAAGTGCCATGATATGGCTGCTTGCCGGGAAACTCCCCAACAAGCGGCTGTACTGTGGCATTTTGTTGCAAATCTCATTTTTCATGAAAATCACTTAATTTAATGATTTTCATGAAAAATGTGAAATCACAATTTAAACCAGGCTCTACTGATAGCTATTCTCATTGCTATGCATGCAGTTTGTGTCTGAAAAACTCCTGTTTTTCCTCTTGCCCTCATTTTTTTCCATTCATTTCCACCAGTTGCAATACCCACTTATATATATTACATTGACTGCAAACTCTTCAGGGACAATCACTTCTGTATTTATATAGTGTCCGGCACAATGGGACACTGATCTTGAGTACAGCTTTGTGGTGGCAGAAATTTCACACACTTGCTGATTTTTCTTTTATTTCTTTCTACGATGAAAAAAGTTTTTTGAAACTGAGATAGGCCTGAATGGAATCTACAGGAATAAGAAACATGGTTTCCCGTAGATTTATACTTAAATGACGGTGCTTATCACAGCTGCAGAAAAACTACAAAACTGTGTATACATACATATGTATTACTAGGGAGGGGATGAGTCAGGGTCGTGTGTCTCAGCCTGGTATGTGCACAACCAAGAGTATAATTTGGTGTGAACAAGTGGACATTTGGGCCACAGAGATAAGAGAAACAATACATCATCCAGCTACAATCCTGGTAGGTTTACAGACAAACTTGAGGTAAGGGGGAAGAAGGGATGGTTTTAAAATGACAATCCTTCCACTGACAGCCAAAAGTCATAGTATTATGCCGCTGAATAGTCATCTGTAAAGCTCTTTAAGATCTACAAAAGGAGTGGGAGCATCCACATTTACAGCATGGAAAGGTGATGCAAATTATGCGCTCGTGAGGAAAAGGTGAGCAAATTTGCTTAAGCAGCCTTATGTTTCAAGTACCATTAGGGTTTTGAGTGAAGTGGAGCTTGGGAAGTCCGTACCCATTCTGCCTTGTTGCAGGGATTAGAGAGGCTGCTGATATCAGCCGCCTGTTCTCTTCCTTTCCCTTCCCTACAAGTTGCCTACTGTCACTATGACAACGGGAAGCCTGCAGCACAGCTGCAAGGCAAGAAAGAGAGAACATACGGCAGCCAAGAGGGAAGAAGTGATTGGGTGGGTGGGTGGATGGGTGGGGAATGGAAATTAAAAATAGAATGAAAAGCAAGTACAGAAAAAACAGAGGAAAAAAATTGGTAGGCACTGCCACTGCCATGACATGGGGACAGAGAGGGCTGATCCATAGGAAGAAGGGATGTTTAACCAAATCAGCTTCAGAACCATTGAAACCAACCAACCAACCAACCAACCAACCAACCAACCAACCAACCAACACATTAAAAAATGTAGCACAGGGACTAAAGCTTCCATTCTCTTCCTTCTGTCCAGTCCAACCCTGTGTAGTTCTACAAGCTTAACTGAAGTTAGAAATGTAAGTGAGAGGAGACTTGCTTTGTGAAACTATTTAACTTGCACCCTAATATTCATTGCCCTTAATTGACACTGTATTTGAATTTAGACTAAACTGTAGGGCAAAAACTTTGTCTTTATGTTTCTAAAAAGACCTAGTTGGTGCTTGTGCTCAAATGATAAGATAATCATTTGAAATAGCGGCTGAAAAATTCAAGAGCATTTCAAACCTTAGCATCCTTGTGATGATACACCACTTGCTAAAATTTTACATGGTTGTAAAGACATCTGGGAACAGAAATGGTGTTGCAGACAGAGAGGACTATGAAATCAATGGCATTTCTGTTACACAGGGATCTACACTCGCATTATATAGTTCATTCCAATTCTGTGTTTCAACATCCATCGTGGATAATAAAATTTGTTAATGAACTTCACACATGTATACATAAGATTTAAGACAGTCCACATTTAAAATACAAGCAGGTTATCAATGGTTCCTAGTGCACCCCTATAAACAGAAACAGCCACTAATACCGATGTGTCCCTGTTGTGGTTATTGGTTGGATGGTATGGGAAAGCTGTCACAAAGTTGCCCAGGCTTTACCCATTTAATAAACAGATAAAAGTCTCTAAGCCATACATTAGAGTGCTAGTCAAGGTGGCAGAGTCAGAAACTGAATGAGCCTTCAATTCTTTACAAGTTTAATAGACTTGGAGAGAGGTTAGTCAAGTTCTGCAGCCCTCACATAATTCTAAACCAAGCACACACAGTACTTTATTCTAATCTTATTTGTGCTACCACAAAACCATTGTAATTTCACTGAACAAAGTGCACCTGCTATGTTTGTCGGGGGGGACGGGGGGGGTTGTTTTTGTTTTGTTTTATTTTGGGGGGGTTGTTTGTTTACAAGCACAGGGCAGAAATCTAATACAAAAGAAGAAAAATATCCAATACTTGATAATCCATGTGAATTACCAAAATAAAGCTGCCTATTTAATCTTTCATTTAAAAAATAACACTGGGGTGACCAAAATACTTGCACGAAAAGTTATTGTAATATAAGAAAGAAGGTTTAGTTACTACAAAAACAAGATATGCAACAAGGATCTTCAAGGAGAGACATGTTTGAAGTACAGAATTTCTCAGACAACTCTACCCTGGCATTCAACATTTCTACCACTTTGTGATGCTTCTTATTCTGCAACTACCTACAAAATGTCAAGTATAATTAACTTAAAGAGAAAACTGGCTGTATAGGAAAAGGTTGCCTGCTGCATAGACACCTCACCCTCTGAAGGTATTGATTAATCTATACACATCAACAGTATCAAGGGAAGGCTTGCATTAACAGGGGCAGAGTGTGTCACTGTTGCCAGTTTTCTTTGCAAGCATGGTAAACAAAAGAGAGTGCTGTTTACAAAATGTGAACAATATATTCATTTCTGGAGAAGAGTGGACTTGAATCATAGTGGGGAAAAGTTAGACAGTATGCCAAAAATACCTTATATCTGAGAAAAGACTGAGAATTACAGGTTTAATATCCAAAAATAACCAGGGATACGATGTATCCTTCATTCTTCCTACCAAGGGTGTAGGATGGCCCCTTTATGTCCATTTCTTGCTTGCTGATTGATTGAAATACAATGTAAAGAAAATCAAGTTCAGTTTTGTTTTAAAAACAATACTGATTATTAGAAATTAAGGTCCACAACAGGCAAATCCATGCTACTATGCAAGAGCCAAGACCTGTGTCTAAGGATTTGTAGAAATAGTGGCTGAAAAATGTCACCAATTGTTGAAGAGGGGCAGAGCCACATGACAGGCAGCCTTGCAGCCACTCAGCAGTGAGCGGTGAGAGTGATAGCCATCTTGCGGACAGTCCTTCGAGCAGGCAGCCCTCCCTCTCACTCTTCCCCTTGTTCTTTTCCTCCTTGCTTCTGAATAAGCCCCATACTGCGGCAATATTAAGTAGAACTTTGGTCCCCTGATATTTGTTTTTAATAATTCTTGGAAGACAGAGAAATACCAAAAAATTGAAAGAATGTTAATATTGTGTCAATACTCAAAGATGACAAGCAAGATGACCTATTTGACTATAAGGTGTTAGCCTGTCCTCACTCCTGAGCAAAATAATGGAAACGGTGATACAAAATTAAATTTAAAATGAATTAAAAAAAGGTATAATTAATGCAAGTCAACATGCATGGCTTTATGGAAAATAGGTATTGTCCAAATGATTTAATTTCACACTCTGATGAAATCTTAAGTATGGTTGAGAAAGGTAACTGCAGAGACGTAACATACTTAGTCCTGCATGACCTTCCTATTAAAATGTAGCACCATACCAGTGGTGCTTAACCTCCCACCCATGGGCCAGATCTGGTTTGTGGAGATATGTCATCTAGCCCGCAACACTTCCCATGTGCGTGTCCAGGCACTTGCACTGAGGCAAAAATCCCCAACTCAAATTTGTGCTGGTCCTATCTGAGCTGCTGCAAGCGCACATGCCTGCATGTGTGGATGCACCCTGAGAAGTCAAATGGGAAGTACTTGAAAGTTAGGCCTGTTAATAAAAAATGCATTTTAATACATCTAAATTCAAAATTACATATCTAGGGAAAAGGAATGCAGGTTGCACCTAGAAAATGAGAGACTGTATCTAGGAAAACAGTAGATAAGTAACTTAACTTTGGCCTCCAATATAATGCTGTGGTCAAAAGGGCTAATGCAATCCTAATCCTTGGATAAGAAGCAGAAATGTGACTGTACCTCAATGGCATTGGAGACACCAATACTGGAATACTACTTACAGTTCTGATATTGATATGTTAAAAATTGTGACATAATTAACCACAGAACCAATCTGAGGACTGGAATAAATGATTTACAGTGAAAGACTTAAAAAACTCAATCTACTCAGCCTATCAAAAAAAATATTGTGGAGTGATTTGGTTAGTGTGGGTAAATGTCTTTATAGGGAGAAAATACTATAAACTAATAGTACACTTCAATCTAGTGGAGAAAGGCAGAACTAATGGTTGGAAATGGAAACTCGAGAAATTCAAATTGGAAACAAGACACTGGAACAGTGCAAGCAGTTAACCATTGGAGCAAAATGCTAAGGGAAGTGGTCAGTTGAAGACATCCATCTTGTGATATCCTCACTTCATGGATGCCTTTCTGGAAGCTGTACTTTTGCAAACAAATTATTGATCAGAATGCAGGAGTGAAACCTATAATGTGCTGCAGGTGAGACCATGTGATCTAATGATCCCTTCTGGCCTTAGACTCTGTGAACTTGCAAACATACATTTGCAGTTTGTAATCTCATAAATTCTGCTAATGATCAGGGACAAAGGCTTCTTTCCAAGAGGCACACAGCTAACCCTATTCTGTTCAGAGTGCTTTATTTCTGTAACAGTCTGAGTTCCTGTCACTTACCAAGCATGTGAAGAGCCAAGTGCATGATTCTTCTCCAGCAACATAGATTTTAATATTACTAAACCTTCCTGCCAGGTTTGCCCCAAGCCTTAAGTGAATCAAAGCAAACTGTGGATATACACAAGGAAGGATCTGCCTGAGTAAGTCACAGACAGCTTAATTCCCATCTCAGCGAGGGTGGAACATTGTAACAAGTAGAGCTGATCTCAGTATTTTGAGGGAGATCTGCAAAACTGTAGCTGACCCCTCAAACGTAACATATTCCTTTCTGATATGATTAAGCAAACCATTGTCTTGGGATTCTGTGAGATATATCCCTATACTTAAGTAATTTATTTACATAAAAATAATCTAGCTAAGCGAGGTCTTTGGGGTCCCTCTTCTTGAGCCTTCTTGCTGCAGAAATAGCTGTTCCTTTCTACTCCAGTGGTCATATTTGTTCCCATTTTCAAAACTCTCTTTGCAAGAAAGAGTGCTAGAAACAAACTTGTCAAGTAAAGTAAAAACTTAAAGTCCAGCTCTAGTCCTAAACTGCTAGTACAGTCCTGCCTGTTCATCAGTAATGAGACTCCAAACAGTTTACTTAATAAGGGATAAACTATTCTTTTATCATATGTCCTGTGTAAGGACAATCTGCAGTTAATTAGATTAGGGCTGCTTCTCAGAGTAATTGATATAACTGCCTAGGGATATAACTTTGCACAGTCTCATCAAACCTTGGCACAGTCCTGTACATGGAACACACTCAATATATCCTACTGAGATATACATGTAGTACACAATGCACCATACATCTTCCAACTCTAAGAAATAAGGGCTGGAGTTAGAGAAGCAAATCCTCCCTCCCCCTCCCAAAATAGGTATTTCCATGTTATATCTATCCAGCCTATCAGAGTTTAAGGGTTTACCTGTCAAAAGCAATATGGTACGTTTAACAAAAATAGTTAACGTTTTCGTGCATGAGGCAGGACTCATTAATGTTTCACCTGTTCTTTGCCATTTTACTCTAATACATTAGGGTACAAAAATGTTAGCTAATGCTGAGCAGTAAGTAAGAAAAAAATAACTTGTGATTAAATAAAACTTTGCATGACTGTACTTCAGAGACTGGCCTTACAAAACACAATGGTATGTCTCAAAGGGCTTATCCCAAACAATGCATTTAAATAGAAAATTATGATGAAAAAATAATAGTAATAATAATGATAGTGATGATGATGATGGTAACAACTACAACAACAACAAGGAATAAAATTAAAGAGCTTTAACGACATACTAAATGAAGTCAGTGTCTTTAAATAAAGAGATGAAGATACGGACCTGGCCACCAGAATTTGATGGATGATAGTTTATCTATAACTTGAATGCTATATTTTGTGTTCATGTTCTTGTCAAAAGAATCAAGTGCAGTACAAAAAACACATATGCATTAGAATGATGTCCTATCAAACAAATATAGAAGAATGTTTTAGAAGAAAATAAGAGCTTCCTTGTTTCTCTACCTACCTATAGTTCCAACCCATTTCATTCAGAACCAGAAAAAGTATCAAACAAGTCTGTCTAGGCTACAAAATCACTATGGCCCTATTCCTGCAGAAGGGAAGGTAGATTTGCACCTTTAACACTAAATCTATCAGAGATGTACAGCATAAGATTCTGTAAGCAGAGGGCTTCCTTCAAACATCAGAAGATGTGTGTATATATATATATATATATATACACACACACACACACACACACACGAAGCTATGCACATGGTTAGTGCAACTGAAGTTGAAATCCTTATTCTAGTAGCAGATGGTAAATGTACGCTGTCTGATTTGCTCAAAAGTTAACACAATTTTTTGATGAGCAGTGGGAAATAAGCTAAAAGGCTAATAAAAGAATCCTACAACCAATAGCTAACAGAAGGGGACAGCAAAAGAAGCCAGTTTTCTTTGAACCACAAACCCTGGAATATGAACTGGGATTGTACAAACCAAGTATCGAGTAAAAGCAAGGTGCAACACAAGGTTTTTTTTACCTCAAACTACCCAGAAGTTACTTAAGCAGTCACAATGATTTATGTAATGAAAATAAGGGAAAATACAGTAGCAATGCATGATATTATTCATTCTTCTATGATAGGAAAAGAGAGCTTGGAACACTCAGAATAATATGCAGATAGACAGATGGAGATAAATGTTGTGATATCTTCACATAGATATACTTTAGTGTTTTTGTTTCTTCTCCAGAATCTAGCCTGGATAAAACTATCATAAATAAGAAATCTCATCTTGTGGGTACATCACCCATGAGGCAACTACCCGAGTAAGGAGTGAGAGGAATAAGGGATGCAGAGATGAGCAATGTTTTAGGGCACTTTGTCATATTTCACAACTGACAAAGATTAAGTCTAATCTAACCAACCTTCATGTATAACTTTCCCAAATATATTTTAAAAAGCTGCTAAACTGAGAAACACAGCATAAGTATGTCATTTTACCATGGGCTGATTTTTGCATCACAAAATGTCTATCCTAGCCTTCTCAGATCTTACTTTCATGTCTGATGATGTTATATCTTTAATTTAGATGGTAAACTTCTCGGCAAACAAAGGCCTGGTCTTATTATATGTTTTCAAAACAATGTACACTCCTGAACCACTTTATAAATAAAGTTTTTAAAAATTAAGAAAAAAATTCAGGGTCTAATGTAAATATAATCTCTCACCATAATTTACCCAACTCTTTTTGTGACAGGGAAACTGATTTTTCTTTCATTTATACTGTCAGTGCTATTACTTGCCAATACTTCTGGGTTCAAGATGGCCTTGAGAACATAGCAAAGTACCCTTTTATAATCTATTATTAGCTATCATTTACTGAATGCAAACTGTAGGGCTCAACTCTGTATAGAATTTGCTCTCCATTTAAGTTTACCATTAAGCATAGACTACAATGGAATTAGTTTACATCTGCAGTAGCCGGCCAATACTCAGTTCCCATGGCCCTTATTCATGAGGAATGTGTGTCATTGATTCAATTTCAAAGAAAGTCAATCAGGTTTCATAGGTAAGGAAAAATATGTAAAATGTTGCATGTGGGTACACACGCAGACTTGTTCAGTTTGTTCAACTCTCACTAAGATTTTCTTTTACATACTTTTTTAACACAAATTTTTATATATTTCTTTGCTGAAGCTAAGAGAATGCACCAGACATGAGTGGCTGAGTTAGCAGATACAACTATATTTCTGTACTAGATCTTAGCACCTGACATTCTGCCACATTATCCTGACAAAGGATAATTTATAATGGCAGTTTGGGCATACACACATGTATGCCCAAACTGCCATTCTTGTCACACTTATTATGCAGAAATAAGAGCTATATAAGTTTAGAAAAATATTCTTTCCCCTTGTGGCTGTTCTATTTCCATACAATTATCGACTGTGACATCTGTTATAGCTGGTGGACTCACTTCATACAGGTGGCCTTTAGCCCCAAAATTAAAATACAATACATTTCAGATCAACATCCAGGGCCACTTCACTCTTTCCTACATTAGGTGTCCCTCCTCTCACTGACTTCAGTGAGCACCAAATCAGACTTCAAAAGTACTATATAAGTCAAGTAAATATAAATGAATGAAACCTACACCTATAAAAATTAATAGGGAGATTTACATAATTTACCAAGGTTAGCTGTTAAAACCTCATAGGCACAGAAGGCAATATTTGAAAGAGCAGAATGGCCTGCAGAAATATATTAGCTAGTTTACATCTGACCTGGCAGTGGATTAAGCCTTGAAAATGCTACAACTTGAATGTTATTGATATTGTAGTAGAGTTGAAATGTTGTTAAATACAATTCATCTCTTGAGATTATACAATAGCTGCACTTCTAATGGAAACAAAAACAGATTGAATGCTTAAACCCATGGCTCCAGTTCATGCACTAAGATCACAGCAAAAAGATATACATGGGAGCAATTTACCGATACTATTCAAAAGAGACAATTCATTGTAATTACTGTAATTATTCTGACCTCTATGCTGCATAAAACCCAGCTTGCATGTATTTGACTCATAGTCTGTAAATTTAGGAGCCCTGTAAATGAACATGCAAATCCCCATCTTCTGCAAATCCTGCAAGTACATAGAGAGCTGTATGAGCTCCGTCCACAAAAAGAATGGTGCCTGTTGCCAGAAACACCTAAATACAATTTGAACACAACTTTGTAGCAAAAGTTGCAAAGTGTCCAGGGATCTTGGATGCATTCACATACTGAATGAGGGTACTTTGTGTACCCTCTAGTGAGCCTCTTTCTCTGTACATATATGTGGTATAAGGAAACCCTCTTCAATTTGGGGAGCTTCTGTAAGGAATGCCAAAGCAATGAGTCAAGCATCAGTGAAAGAAACACAAGATGATGTCAGTGGCAGTGGTTTGAGCTGAGTGGTGGTTGTGCAGTGTCAGGCCTAGATAAATTATCCTCACAGGTTTCCTTCACTAAGCTTACGTATGCAGATAAGCAAGTACAATCCAGGGTCTTATATTTTTATGAAGGAATTGTCTCATTGCAAACTTGAACTGTTAAGTTTCCAAAGCAATGTGGCGGACATGGAGATGAAAATTCAGTAAGCCATCTGTGATTAGAACTGTTAATAGAAACGGTAGGCATCTGATGAAGTGAGCTTCAGCTCACAAAAGCCTGTGCTATATATATATACATATATATAGCACTACTGGAGTCTCAAAGTTCTTAACATCTAAAATAATTTGCTTTTTTTTGTGGCATTTTATTGTTGCTGACAATATTTCCATTTCTAATTTCTCAGTTCAAGAAATTTAAGCGTTTTAGGTTTACCTTAAGGATCTATCTATTTATAATTAGACCAAACATGGGATTTGTTTTGTTTAATCAGACATTCATTTAGCTAAAAACTTTGTCCAGATGAATAACTGCCTCAGACCTGATTCTAAGCTCAGTTACGTTTACAACTCTGGTTCTCTCAAATTACAACGCTAACATGAATCAGAATCGGGACCCTGCTACTGTTAACCTAGGGCTAACACTTCTAATAGAAGTAAACTATCTTTCAATAATTAAATCTGTTATTAAAAAAAGACCTTACAGAAAATTTAGAAAGGGGCTTATTTCTTTGGAATCTGAATCCAGTTGAACACAAAGAGCAAAATGCATCATTTAAATTTGGTACCAGAACAGTTTCCTACAAAGAAAATATAGCTACCTTATGAGGCAATTAGGAGAGAAAAAGTTCAACAAGATTGGTTCTTATTTTAAAGATGCATTAGGATTTTAGCCAAATAATTTTGCTGTTACATATGTTGCTTTGATAAAGTGACTATTTAATTAGAAATATCTCTCTATTGCACCTGACTTTTATGTGGAAAAAGATCACCCTTGAACTTCCTTTTGTAGTCTCACAGTTCCAGAAGAAGCTGTATTTTTGACCACTCATTCAGTCTCTCTGTGGATACCTCTTTCAAATGAGAAAATCTGCCTTTCCATATCTTTATGGAAATCCTAAGCTATTTGAAAGCTCTATTTGGAAGCTCTCTCTCCAACCTATAGCACTCTTGTTGATCAGGTTGAACCTGACCTGGCCTCTTGTATCCATTCCCTTCCTGGAGGTAGGACCACTATGAATTTTCAGTACATTTTGTTCAGAATAAGTAATGACATCCATTTCCACAGGAGCACAGCAATCAGATTTGCAAAGTTAAAACTATTGGTCTGAACACTTTCTCTTACTAAAGCTCAGGACTACATTCAAGAGTGGACTCAGTTTACTCTTTGTACAACACACCTCAATAATCAATTATACAGTGGGGCTTACATTGCTTATAGCAGTGGTTCCCAACCTGTGGTACACGTACCACCAGTGATACATAGACAACCCGTCAGTGGTATGTGTTAACAGATTTATAATTACTTTATATGACAAAAATTTGCTGGTGGTACTTAAGGTTGAACTGAAACATTTGCTGGTGGTACTTAATTTTAAATTGGTGGTGTGCAATCTGTCAGAGTTTGGGAACCGCTGGTTTATAGCTTTCTCCCTTATTCTTCTTATGTGGCATCCACACTGTAGTCAAATTCTGGCCTCATCTACACTTATGAAACTTCAGCAACATTAATGACATTGCAAGGATGTAACCAAATGAGACACTTGGTTCTGAAATTCTATAAGGTGAAAGTCTGCACAGGTGGACACACATCTTAAATTCATCCACTCTACTTTTGTTGCAAAACAGTGACACCCACTGGCAGCAACAGTTAAATACTAGGTTGCTCCCATTTGGTTCTACATGATTACCTGGACACTAAAATGCCTTTTGGAAAGAAAATTATAGAAATAATCACATTGTGTACCCCCTTACCTGCTGTATTCTTATTACTCTCAGAGCTTTCAGAATCTGGGTCATTAATAGTGTTTGGACTAACTGGGATGTAGCCCTCAGGAGGCAGGCTCACTGTGTATAGCTTTCTTGGAGGAAGGATCTCATTATCATCACCTGCAGGATAAAAAACAAAATGTCTGTCTAGTAATTTTGATATTTTGGGAGTCATTCAATATTGAATAGATACAGTGGTAATAGTGGAGTTATGAAAACTTTAGACTTAGTGAAAAAAGAGAGATAGAGAGTCTCAGACAAGAAGCATCTTCAAATTATTTAGTACACTGGGATGAACAAACTAGAGAATCTGAATTCTGTAGTTGTTAAAAACCAACACAAAATACCCTGAAGTCATTACTCTGAAGTGTGCTGCTTTCTCTTTTTGGACCATTCCTCCTCCAAGGGTTTAAAAGAAGTATCTCTTATAATGAGATGTTATATTTGAAAGACGCAGCTTTGCTTCATTCTGTTCTGCATTAATGAGCACTTTTTCTATTACAAGTGTTTTTTAAAAAGAAAAATGGGGAGCAACAGGTTCTCCCGTACCAGCAGTGCAGATAATGAAACTGTAGGAGAAAGTGGGAATGTCATGCTCTTATATAGATACATGCATGGATATGCCATCAGGAGCTCTGAAAGGTACAAAGAGATAGCTTGAAAACCATTCCCTAGCTGGGGTACTACCCTTCACTGTAAGGCTAGGGACAGAAGTTACACATAAAGTGGTTTAAGTGAGCATAAACTGGAGTAAACCTGTAACAGAATAGAAGCTCAGTGCACATAAACCAGTTTCAAAGTGGCTGAAACTAATTTAAGATAAACCTGGTTTATACAATGTAGTATCAGCCTTAACTGATTTAGGTCAAATTGGTTTATGAAATTTCTGTCCTAGATCCCTTCCTGGTTCAAGTTAAATCAGAGTCCCCCCACCATCCCAGCATGCTTTCCAGCACTGGGCTGAGCTGTGCTGTCTGCTCCAGAGAGCAGGGCTGGCCCTACCCCTCTGCTCCCTAGCTGGAGCAGTGAGGCCAGTAGAGAAGGGTTAGGGGGGAAGAGAAGGATAGGCAGGGACTACCCACCCAGGCAAATGCCAGCTGGGGTCTGGGGCCAGGGAGGGGGGTTAAACTTCCCATCTGTCCGCTCAGGACAGAGCTGCCCTGCCCTGCTTACTTAATGCTGGCTGCAACTGTGGACTACAAATCCCAGAGGCACCTGGAAACAGGAAGAGGAAGTGATGAGAAACCCTGAAAAGTCTTGCTACTGTGAGCCTGGACTGCAAATCCCAGAGACCTCGGGAGCAGCAGGAAGTGGAAGCAAACACACAGCCCATGCTGGCTATGTGCTAGAGAGCCATGCTTTAGTGCCCCTCAGCTTCTGGCTTGAGCCACTGCAGGCATGTATCTGCATTCCCTGAATCAAAAGTAAATGTGTATCCAGTTGTTTCTCAGGTTAATCTCTGCCATTTAGATTAACCTGCAAAGACTAATGATTCATCCTTGGGCCTTTTGACTGTCTGTACTTAGCCTAACTGTTCAGATGCAGCTCATCCTCATCTTCACTCTGCAAAGTTGTCTGGGAGAAGAGTGATCACTGGGGTAGTGTTGGCAGCAAGTTCTAAAAGAATGCCTTCCCCCCAGCACACTTCAAATGATACTAAGTAGTATTTTAGGACTATGTATGTTGGGTGTGGGAGGGAAATTTCCATGCAAACTGTATAGCATTCCTCAGCTCCAGCTAGGTAAGACAAAGTCTGGGCCACTGTTGTCCAAATAAGTTATTATGCATGCTAACAGATGTGATTAGCCAGAAAGACAACCCTTCCCAGAAATCCAGGAGGCTTCAGAGTCTGCACAGGCAGCACCATAATTTTGGATGGTTCAACATGTTCCTCCTACAGCCAGCCAACCACCAAACTTGCAGATGGAGCTATGGTTCTACCCTATTCCTTCCCTTTTGGGATATGTTTCTAAAGGTACAGAGGCGATAGTCATCATCCTCCAGTAAAATGCATGGCTTAAAACTCTCTGACAAACATGTAGGATTAGGATCAAATAGCTTGGATTATATCACCTAGAACAGCTGATGGTCAGCTTCACGGGCAAGCAGACAGATCTCTTAAGTCACATAGCGGGAAGTATTTCTTATAAAACACTTTCAGGATAGAAAAAAAAAAACCTTCATAATTTGTCCTGCTATATACAATCAACAATAAGGACATTTTGGAGAGTTCAGTATGCTTTGGAAAAGCTGCATTATAGTCACATGGACCATCAGTATGAACAATTTATTTCTGGCAGTATATTAGAAAATAATTTGCTTTTTGAATGAGCCAATATATTTCAGGCAATGATGAAAGTCTGTTAAGTTTGAATGCTAACAAAGGAAAACAAAGAAATAATATCATAAGATATAAACCAATTAATTAGTCAAATTTAAAAAATACCACCAAAATTAATTAAAAAACACTTTCTAACAAATTTATATAATTTATGTGATGCCAAACTCTTGAACTGCCAGGATGTGGGCCTGATTTTTTTCCTTCGAGCATCAATTACCAGTGAAGTGTTTAATCATTGTAAGAATTTAAATGACAAGAATGTGTTTTGTGTTCTCAAGTATGTTAAATTCCATTGAACAATATCAACAATTTCTAATTTTTTAAAGTAGCAGTCTTGGATACTTTGCATTTGCTTCCTAGACACAAACAAACAAAGGCCCTTCAAATATTAAACACAATTTACAAAGGTCATTGTTTTTAAATCCCTTAACTGACAAATGTCAGAAAGCAGCATCAAGATCCAAGCATTTAGGGGTGCTGATAGCTTTGCAAGAAAGAAAGACTTATGGCTCAGGGAATCCCATTTAGTTAATCACAATGACACTTACTGCTTCATATTGATTTAACGTAAATGGCTGGAATCTTGCACCTTAGAAAATGGTGGTCATGTCCAAAATATGCTTTTGGGAGCATTGTGTCACCAAATTCTCCACAGCAGAGCAATTGCGTGTTACATTGTAGGGCTAGGGACAGAAATTACACATAAACTGGGTTAAGTGATCAGAAACTAGTTTAAACCTGTAACAGAACAGACATTCAGTGCACATAAACCAGTTTCAAATGGCTGAAACTGGTTTGAGATCAACCTGGTTGAATGTAGTATCAGACTTAACTGATTTGGGTCAAACTAGTTTATGAAATGTCTGTCCCAGACCCCTTCCTGGTTAAGTGAAACCAGAGTCCTCCAACATCTCAGCATGCTTTCTGGGTTGGGTGAGGCTCTCTGCTCAAAAGTGATGGGCTGGCCTCTCCCCCATGCTCCCTTGCTGGAGCTCTGGCAGATACTTGCAGGCACAGCAGTGTCTGCCTGGCTTTCCCTGATCAAGCAGGGATTCCCCCACCCTCCCTCTCACAGCAGGAACAGTAGCCATTATGTGGTATGCTAGCTAATGCTAAGAGGTGTCTGTGTAAGGCAGACATGACAAAGGCATACAGGACAGTTTCAGCTTTGGGCTTTCTGGAGCTAATCAACAGGTAGATGGTAATGTCCCCCATTGGAATGTTCCTTTCTGTGGAAAAAGATCTTTAAGAAGAGCTTGACCTAATGAGAAAGGGTTTGTTTTCTAATGGGGTGGTAAATGCTGATAACAGAGCTGATAAATGCTCTGTTATAGGGGGGAGGAGGGGAGAACCCCTCCCTAATCAGAGTATCCCGCCCAGGCCTGGCCATGCCCCACTCAGCTCAGCACTGTGGAAGAGATGGGAGGGCTAGCTGCCCCCGGCTTCTAGCCTGAGCCACTGCAGCCAACTGCCTGCATTTTTTCAGTCCAGAGGAGATGTCTGAGCGGTTACAGACTGATTCAGACTAGGCAGGTTAGACTAACCTGCAAAGATTGAAGCACCTCCTTCTCAGGCTTTTTGAATGTCTGTCCTTTGCCTAGATGATTAAGTCAAAGGGAACTTTAAATAAATAAACTACCATACAATTACCTGATTTGTGTTTAAAATTGTAGTTTCAAAATACAATCTACAGTACATATTCATTACACAGGTATATACATTATAATATGAAAAAGGCTTCCATTTTTCCCCCTAAAATTGTATAGGAATATCAATCACCTTCACTCTTCATGTAGTTCCTTGCATCATTTATTATGCAACTGCAAAGCTGGAAGAGACAATTGAGGCAGGACCTGTTAACTAAACTGACCCAATTTATTTACTGAAAACCATCTATCCTAGACAGGCAGGGAAAATATATTTTCACAACAATATCACAATGCACATGTACAAGAGTGTAGAGCAGTGATTCCCTAAGGGTGTGCTGGGACACACTAGTGTGCTGTGAGAGCAACACTATGCCACGAGATCCCCCTGTGTGAGGAGGTAAATGCTCTCCTCCCCTGTCCAGTACCCTGTGCCTGCTCCAGCTGTTCCAGTACTGCCTGCAGCTACTCCTTTGGGAATTGTTGCCACTGTTGTTGCTGCTGCTTTCCCCTACCCTTGCCTTCTGGCAGCCCTGGTCATAACCTGCACCCCACGCTCATAGCATTATGCTCTGTTGCAAGTGGGAGGACATACAGGCAAAGCTCTGATTTGCAGTCTGCTGTATCCCCTCCACCCCACCCATGTTCTACCATGTGTGGTATTTAGCATAGAAAGCATGCAAGAGCATCCTCAGCAGTGGGTTGGGAGGGGGCAGAGAGTGGAAAGAGCAGGGCACAGCTGGGTGAGGTCCTGCTCCTGCCACCCTTAAGTGGCACCAGCTAGATCAGTGATCCTCAATTTTTTTAACCCCCAGCCTGCTTTCCATATATTCTTTGACTTTAGATCTCTCAGGCTGCTTGCAGATGTTCAAACAAACAAATGAACAAACAAAAGTGCTTTACCAGAAGAAGCAGCATATTTCTTCAAACTGGTTCTGCAGTGTCTGTATAGATTGGGTGCTTCAGCAGGACTTTTTGGCATTTTTATCTAGAGTCGATTCAATCAACTATTAGATAAAAGCACAAAAAAGCCTCACTGAAGTGCCTGGTCTATACAGACATTGGGAGAGCTGAGTTCATTTAGCACAATGCCTCTTCTGGGCCTGTGCTGAGCTTGGCACAGGGGTGTGCAGAGTTTAAAGTTAAGCATCTTTTATTTAAAATGTCTGAAAGTATTGTGAAATTCTGAAGTTATGGGGGAGGAGGTCTGAGGCTGAAGAGGCTGAGAACCACTGGTACAGAAACTAATCCTTTGCTTAAAGAAAGATGTATTTTGTGTCTTTTTTAACAGAACATCTCAGCACTTATATGGTTTCCTCTGGCAGGAATGGAATATATTACACCCTTTTTGGGTGTAAGAGTGAAGTGTACCATCAATTTTACTCCAGAAAAAATGTGTCCCCCAGGTATCATTGGGAAACAGTGGTGTGGAGATTATGTGAAGCCATGCACCATTTCATTATACAGGATAGAAAGGCATTTAGATAAGAAATATAAAAAATATTTTAAAATTATAGGGTATCTAAAACAAAAATGCAAGAGTTAGGAAATGTCAGATTTTATTCTCATTGTATGCTTATTATAGACTTTACATGATCACATACTATCACAAGCTGGCTATACCATGGCAAAGTATTATGGTTGTGTAATAAAGGAGACTGTTGCATGTTTTGAAGGTGTGTGTAGTGAATGAGGCAGATAGCCATAGGAAAGAGAAGCATCTCATGGTTAAGACAGCTGAGCTCTGCCTCAGCCCATACCGAAGAGTTTGAAAGACTCTGGATAAGTCATGTAAGTCAAAGCTTTTTACAGGTGCTGACTATTCCATGTTCATCATTTCTAATTTGACACAATGATACTCAATTTGCAAAAATAGTGGACATTCACACTTTCATTAGAGGTCTATAAAAGCTTTCATCTGAATGTATAAGATGGTATTTAATGCCAAATGTTCAGGCTGTAGAATTCTTCAACCAGGTACTTAAGATTAAGTGAACAATTTTAACTTTAATTTCTCAGCCCTTCAGTTCCCCCTTTGGAAAAGAGATAATGCTATCTCATCTCACAGAGGATTTATGAAGTTAAATTAACATGTTTGTGGAACACTTGGATACTACAGAGAAGAAGTGCACTAGAAAAGCACTAGTTTTTATTCAAAGAATAGATCTGATTATTATGCAGTAAATCAGGGTTACAGCCACACATCGAACAAAGAGGAAAAAACAAAGTATTCTTTTGTTGCTTGTTAAGTGCGTATTGCCCATCCTGTTCATTGGATGAAGCTGGGATCTTATGGAAGAAACACAACAAGCTTATGGAATTAAAGCCTCTATCATAATGTAGCTAAAAAAGAGGGTTGAATTAATGTTCAGCTGCAAACTACAATTCTCATATTTCTTAATTTTGTGACTTTAAAAACAATCTTTAAATGCAATTTGTAATTCCCTCACATAACACACATTCAATTCCATCATGTAACACACGTGGGGCACTGACAACTGACAAAGTTAAAACAATATACACCTCTGCCGTTTGAGCTCAGAAAATAGTTGGTACCAATTGTAAGCTGTCAACCTCTCATGTGGTCCAACACTAAAAAGAGATTACACACATATGTACAATGTCACTGGGTTTCACTGATATTTCCTGATCGCAGGGGAATGACTGTGCTCAGGAATCTTTAGTTCTATTTTGGGCTCTGGAGGGGACCATGCTGTAATGGGCACACACTTTTTGGACAGTTCCCCAAACTTGACCCATGCTGCGGTGCATAGGCGGCGACTTATTTTTCCCAAGGGGTGGTAAGATAATGGAGATGTGGAAAATTTTACGCATTTAAAGTGACAACCCTCTTCCCATGGGGGCCAGGGCCCTCGGGCCCCCATGTACCCGGCACTTCTGCTGCAGTGTTCCCTCTAACTTCTCCCTATAATTTTCCCTCACATTATCCCACTTCCTCTTCTCCTCAGGCTTCTCCTTCCAGTCCTGGATCCTTTGACTAGTAAGTCCAAGGTTTTGCTTCCATGCTCACTATCTCTTTCTGTCTCTGTCTTTCCACCTTACCAAAAAACTGTCCTCCTCGCACTTCAACCACTTGCGCATCTAGTCTTCACTCCTTGGTTCTGGCTCCTCATCTAATCCCAACACTATGCATTTTATCCAATAACTAAGGCATAAGCAACCCCAAAGGCCTAACACTGAGGTGGACCTTTGCCATTAGGTATATTTAGAGTATTCCTAACAGACTAAGCCAGTGATTCCCAAAGGATGTACTGCAGCACACTAGTGTTCAGGTACCACCCCATGTGAAGATGTAATTGTTCTCTTCCCTTGGCTGGCACCCTGTGCCTGCCCCAGCTATTCCAGCAGTGCCTGCGGCTACTCCTCTAGGGACTGCTGCCACTGCTGCCTGCCCTGACCTTCTCCTCCCCCATGCTCACAGTAATGTACTCCGTTGTGAGACCATAAATGCACATGCAGAGCCATGCTTTTTAGACCAGCTTGTCTGCTCTACTCCTGCCATGATCCCAGGGCCAGCAGGAGGGACTGACGGGGTGGTTGCTGGTAAGAGACCCGGTAGGAGCAGGAGTAGTCTCAGCAGCAGGGGCTGCCTTTTCTCCCTGAGGTACAGACCAAGGGTCAGCAGGGACAGATAGTAGAAAGAGCAGGGTACAGCTGGGTGAGGTCCTGCCCGCCCCCCTTAAGTGACACCAGCTAGATCAGTGATTCCCCACTTTTTTAGCCTCCAGCCCCCTCCAAATCTTTTCTGAATTTAGATTATCTCAGTGATTTTCAACTGGGGTGCCATGAAATTCATAAAAGTTAAAAAAAAATGTTTTACTCTGTAGCCAGCAGTACAGCTCAGCACTGTTATAATTTCCTCTGGCAGGGGAAAGGAATAGGTTATATGTTTCTGAACACACACACAGATACACACACCTTTTTGAGAGGCATGCCACCAATTTGAATCCATAAAACAAAGTGTGCCCTAAGTATAAAAAATTTGAGAAACACTGGACTAGGCCCTTCAGGAGACTTATCTGCAGGGATGACTAGCTTGTGAATCCCACCCTTAAATGAGATTCAGACAATAACATGCACATTTCATTCAAAATGTCAGATGTATCAAATACATGTGCTAATTATATCTTTCAACATTTAGAAGCACTTTTTCCCCAGCAACACTTGACACACAGTTGTGTACTAGAATCTCAGATAGGTGAGAAAAAGATTTGCTGAAAAATCCACTAGAGAACAGGCCTATAAAATCTGACCAAAGGACCAATCATTGTGCATAAATCCCTTTTTTGAATCCAGACCCATACTAGTCATAGATCTCTCCTGTCTCAGTTAGGCTCCAGGAGCAGCTCAGTTAGGCTCCGGGAGTGGCGTGAGATGCACAGGTGGAAACCTGTCATGCTCCCACACCCCAAAGCCCCCCAATGACCCCCAGCAGCTGCGGAGCACACTGCCGACCCCCAGCATAGCCGGAGATAAGGGAGGCCCATGGTGGGACGGGACTAGTGTAGCTCAGCTGTGGGGAGCCAGCTGAGAGGAGTTGAGGAGGGAGTCGCTCCACCCCGCCCCGGCTCCTACTTGGCCCATCCCCCCAGGGAGCCATGGGACTGGAGCCTCGTGAACAGGATGTGCAAACAGGTATGCTTCTGGGCCTGGTGCGGGAGTTAGTGTGGGAAGGCCCAAGGCCCTGCCAGTGAGCCCTAGGGAAGCGAGTCCCATCAGTAGTTGGACTCCTAGTGGCACACTGCAGATGGGCGCAAGCCATACCCCGAGGGTCTCCTTAGAGTCTGAGGCCTCCCCCTCTGGCACCTCGGAGGCCTCCACCCAGACAGAACCCATGGTTCCAGGCTGCACGCAGACGGAGCCCCTGGCTGTTGGCTGCGGGGGCTGCCTGGCATGTTTCCAGGCACACGGGACCAGGAGCATGGCCACCTCCCCTTGCAGGGTTTGCTCCACTTTGGAGTCTCTGGGGTGCCAGATAGAGGAGCTACAGGCAGCAGTCCAGAGACTGTGCGCCATCAGGGATGGTGAGTGGGAGATAGACCCTTCACCCCCTGAAGGCGGAGGATAAACCAAGGTCACCTTCCAGGACAAGGGACGACTCTGGGATCTCCCATACTGTCCGGCCAGGGGGTTGGACCAAGGTGGTCAATAGCCTCAAGGCTCACTGCACCAAGGTCCCTGCCCCTCTGGAGCTTTGCAACTCGTATGAACCTCTTGCAGCCCCAGTAGAGCCTGCACAGCTGCCACCTCCTGCTGGCAATGCAGGTTCACCTACAGCTACTGTCCCTGCTCTCCCTAAGGCCACTCCTGACTGAGGGTGCAATCTGCTGCCCCGACTCCTTAGCCCAGGAGGTCTGCTTCTTCCCGGGAGCCCATATCTGGGAAGTGGCTGAGAGGATCCCTGAACTTATCTGGCCCACCGACCACTACCCTATGCTCCTTATCCATGTGGGCACAAATGACACGATTTGGTGCAATCCCAGCCAGGTCATGAGGTGCTACAGGGCTTTGGGAGCGGGGCTTAAGGGGTTGGGGGTGCAGGCGGTATTTTCCTCGATCCTCCTGGTTTTGGGCTATGGGTTGAGGAGGGAGAGGAGGATTGAAGTAGTCAACCAAAGACTGCGGCACTGGTGTCATCATGAAGGCTTCAGCTTCCATGATCACAGTGCACTTTTGGTGACAGAGGCAGTGTTCTGCTGGGGAGAGACAGCCTTCATCTCACTGTGCTGGGCAGGAGGCTCTTCTCAGTCAGACTGGCTGACCTGCTTGACTGGGCTTTAAACTAAGCCCAATGGGGGTTGGGGGAATTAATCGCCACTGCAAGCCCACTGGGCAAGCCTTGCAAATCCAGCAGGCTAAGGCACTTAAGGGAACCCACCCCTACCCTAGACTTGGAACGATAGGGAAGGCAAGGGCCCTCAATGGGACACTTACATTGTACACCAATGCCAGGAGCTTGTGGAATAAACAGGAGGAACTGGTCTTCCTGCTAAACAAGAATGACTACCATCTCATAGGGATAATGGAGACCTGCTGGTGGGACTTCACTGGGCCACAGGTATAGATGGCTATACCCTGTACAGGAGAGATTGTGCAGATAAAATGGGTAGGAGTGTAGCTCTCTATGTCAAGGACAGCTACACGTCCCTCCAAATTGATATTGGCACCCAGGGAAGACGACTGGAGTCCCTCTGGGTTAAAATATATGGGGAATGTGGGACAGGGGACATCATGGAGGAGTCTACTACAGACCTCCTAACCAGAAACAAGAGCAACAACAGGAATTCGCCAGGGAACTGGATGTATGCTCTCAGTGCATAGTTGTCATGGGAGACTTCAATTACCGAAACATCTCATGGGAAGAGCACTCGGCCGAATCCAAATATTCCAAGGGTTTGGGTAAATGTAAGGGGTTTGTTTGGGTAAGTGTTTGTGTAATTGAAGGTATGGTTTCAAATTACATTTGGGTAATTACCGAAACATTCCAAGGATAACTTGGGTGCCTGTGGATCTGTTTTCTACAGCCTCTCCCTGACCCTCCCCCACCTCAGGGAATTCCTCTCCATGAAGATTTCAGGAACAGACTCCTGCTCCATCTCAGGAGCTGGGGTAAGCCCCACCTCTTCTGGTCACCTGATCTCATAATTTTCTGAACCAGGCACAGGAATTTTTTCTTGACTTACTGTCGCAGAGCACTGAGGTGCCCTGCTTCTAAAGAGGGGAAACTGCTAAGGAAAGAGCCCTAGCAGTGAATAAGGAGCCCAGCTGTTGGTTGCCAGGGCAACTGGAGCTAGCAAGCTACCCACACCCGCCAGCAGTCAGCTGACTGAAAGGGGCAGGGCCTGGCTCCCTTATAAACCCTAGGGGCTGAGGCAGTTTCCTGCCAATAGCCAGAGAGGAAGGAGCTCTCCCTGAGCAGAGCTGCAAGGAGAGGCCTGATCACAGGTACAGCCCAAGATGGGTAAAGGATGGCGCATCCCTGGGGTGTTTGGGTAACATGGTTTTAGCTGGGAGGCTTTAATTTCTGTTATAGTTGAGGGGGCTTGTGTTTGTGTTGTTGTTTAAAGACCGGTGGTTTGGGTGAGGCTATTAGGGGTTGGAGGAGGGCTCATAAGGGACCCACAGTCGTGTGGGGACCCCAGCACCAGTGACAGCACAGCATTTGGGGTACACCAACCCCAGTCCCAGAGAGGAGGGGCAGCATTATCAAGATGCCCCAGAGAGGGGGGCAGAGCTAGACAGGGCCACGCAGGGCCCAGAGAGGACAAGGGGGCCCAATTATAACAGGGCCCAGACAGAACAATGTCTATTCCAGCTGTGAGGCTTGGGGTATGGTAAAGGGGTGGTTGGAGCCATGTTTAGCGCACAAGGCTAGGGTGCCCCTGAAGCACCCATTGCAGAGCAGGACCCACAAAGGGTCTGGGAGTCCATGAGGTCAGATATTACACCAAACCACGTCCAAGAGGACGTAAGGCAGCCTCCCAGACATTTATTCTCCATCAAACACGTGGCGGGCGAGAAGTGAGGGTGCCCTTTGGGCCAGCTTGGTACGGGAAGGGGGCCTTGGGGAGATCATGGCCATCCTGCATTACCCTGCGCCATGACACTTATTAATCAGACTGTCTCCTGCTGCTGCAGACAGGCCAGCTGCTCTGCAGTCCTAAGGCTTCTGGCTTTGTGCTTGGCTTTGCTGGTGGCTGATCCAGAGCCTTGCTCCTATGAGCCCCAAAAGTCCACCTTCTACCAGGACCCCACTTTACTCTCCTGTTCCTACTCCCTTAGGAGTAATAGGGTTGGAACTCCCTGTTAAATTAAGCTCTTACTGACTGTAAGATGTAAATAGTTGTATTTTTTTTAATCTTTTAAAAGGAAAATGTCCAACATCTGCATTTAATGAGTATTTTTTTTAATTACTAAAATGGCATTAGCAGACAGCTAGAATGCATTGTATAGTTCACACATACAAAGTGAAGGCAACTTAAAATAAGAGAATGATTGTTAGTAGGTAATTTAATAGACCAATTAAGTTGAATGCAAACAGTTCATGATTTCTGGCTTCGCACTAATACTGCTTTAATTAATGAAGGAAAAAAAAAATCTAAAAAAATACAATAAAACAAAAGTTACCTAATATAACCCACTGCTCAAGGCAGGATCATTCCTGTTTATACATTCCTAGAATAAAATCCTTTTTTTTTTTTTTTTTTTTTAAAAAAAAAAGAGATTCCACAATGTCTCTTGATAGGGTGTTCTAATGATTAAGCAACCACATAGTTAAGAAGTTCTAATATCCAACCTAAGTTTTTGTTGTTGTAATTTAAAACCATTATTTCACATCCTGGGCTCTGGGAGCACAGAGAACAATTGATCACCATCGTGTATAACAACTTTTTTTTTTTTTTGTATTTGAAGACTTTATCAAAATACCTTCTCAGTCTTCTCTTTGAACTAACATCTTTCAACTTTTCCTTGCATGTCACATTTTTGACACCTTTAATCATTTTGGTCTCTTTTCTCATTTGTCCATGTCTTTCCTGAAGTGCAATGCTCAAAGCTGATCACAAGCCTCCAGGTGAGGCCTCACCAGCAGAAAGCTTTTTTGTGACCAACACTTTCTCTTTAAGAAAGAGCCAGCTCTTCTGGACACCCTTGTCCCATACACTTGCCTCCCATGAAATCCTGTCTACTGGTTTCCTTTATTTATTAAAGTCTGCTTTTCAGAAGTCTTAAGTATATTCAACTTTGTTCATATCTGGTCCTTGAAACACTTCTGGCATTTGTTCAGTGTAGTAATCATCTTTAACAGTAATTTTAAGGACATGTCTTGTATCCACAGCTACAGAATATAAATAAATTCCATAAAACATGTATAATTTAGCACAAATATAGCCTATGACAAATGTAAATAGTTACTATTAACAATTGCAATAATTGTCAAATTTGACATTTAAACTATTTTAAGTAATTTTTCAAAACTTTTTTATATAAGGGCAAACAGGTTAAAATATCAACATGTAGCTTATGCCAGAGTGCAGGCAAAGCTATCTACGAGAGAACCAAATGCAGACTATGTGCACTGTGCTGTCCACAACTGGAACCTTACACTTAATGACCATGTTCAGGAAATACTTGAAATGAAATGTTTTAATGAGAAGACTGAAAGAGTCTATGCTTTCTTTGGACATAGTGTAATGTGATGTGCCATGTTATCTGAATTAGCTTCTGCCTCAGCTTGTTAGTAACATTACTTTGAAAAGCATATGTTCAACACACTGGTCACGAAGAAATGAATAGCTTATTACTTTGAGGTTTTGCAACGTTAACATAATAAAGGAGCTTTCCAGAATAATTTTCTTGGGTGAAAAAGTTGATAAATGTAATGAAGCTTCAAATTTAAAGAAAATCTTAGGAACTTATGATTTTGTATTTCTTGTTGTATTCCAAACAAAAAGTTTGGAAACTGCAAATTCTAAGTGCTTACAATCTAAAAAACATGTTTAGACAAGGCCACAACATTCATAATTACTCAAATTATTTCCAAATAATTTTGAAGAAGCCAAAAAAAGTGACACTCAAATGACTGAAAACTGGGGGGGGGGGAAAATGGAGAAAGTGAATTATTTTGATGAATTATGTGAGAAACTGAAATGAAAGACTGAATGATGTTGAGAGAGATTTCAAAGTTAATGTTTCTATGGATGTTTGGATATAATTTTAGCCCAGCTGTCAAATTGCTTTCATAGCAAAGATGCAATCATTGCAAAGTTTAATGTAACTCTACCAAAGACACTTGTGTCAGCAACTGATGAATAACTGTACAAAAAGCTGAGAAACTTGTGAAAGAACACAACAAGAACCTCTCTGTCACCGTGCCTGGAAAAATTACTTGCATTTAGAACAGGTCTAAAAATCTCAGTTACTTATAGTGGAAGATGTGGCTAAATTACTGGTTGTTGATAATAGTGCTTTGCCATCAAGTTTGCTAAAGTATGTATGATGATTGTGCTGGTTTAACCATCCCCATAATAGTATCAAGTTCTTTGATGTTCCTTCATGAAACTGAAAATAATTAGGAATTATCTGCATAGCACAATGGGACAAGAAAGACTTCATGGAATTAGCAATATTATCTGTTGAAAATGAGAGGGCTAGGAAACTTGACTTATGACCAGATTACTGATGAATTTGCCAGGTGAAGGTACGTAAGATGACACTGCAGTAATAGTGGTGAGTGGAAAAGAAAATATTATTTGTGTGTGCATTAATGCATGTATTTGTGCATTTTGTGTAGTTTAGGCTCAAATCATGCTTGCCCCAGAACCCACTGTTCCCTAGCTCTGCAACTGCTGAGCTCTGACATTTCAATATCACAGTTTTCCAAGTTGATTTTCACCTTCAGAGTCTCAACTAATTCTCCCTTATCAGTAAGCAGCAAATTGAGGAGAACCTATCCTGCAGTTGGTTTCTCTGCCATCTGTACCAAAAAGTTCTTTCCATCCTGGGAATGGGACCAAAGGCAATTTAGCCTCTTCCTTGCTGCAAACTGCCATCATCTCTGCCAGAATTGGACAGAAGCTATCAAACACAACTCCCTACCCATGGGAGTGGCAGGGGCTAAGTAGAACAGGTTCTTTCATGCCTGTCACTCTCGCTGGTGGCAGAAGGGCTCTCTTTGACAGCTGCTACTCCTGGTCTGGGTGGACCAGAGCAGATGACAGGTGACCATGGACACTGTGCCACCTTTCCCTGGCAGGGGAGAAGCCAAGCTGCCAGCACTCAGGCTCACTGATAGGCTCCCTTAGGGGCAGAGAGGCACAAAGGATCAGCCCTGCTACTGCCTCCTAGATGGCAAGCACACCTTGCAGCAACTTGGTAGCTCTCCAGCCAGGGGGCTAGGTATATGTGCATGCCCCACAGAGCTCTGTATTTGAAGTGATACAACATGCTGAGGTGTAAGTGTCCTTTTCTTACTGTGGAAGCTGGTAGTATAATAATTACTTAATATGCAGAAACAAACAAACCAGCTTGGGCATTGTATCCATGTATGTTCAAGTCATGCGATTCACACCCCTTTCTGTGTGCCGTTCTCAATCCTTCAAGAGTAAGGCCCGATTTTCTTCCCATTGATATTAAATAGAGGAACTCTAATTTCCTTCCATGAGATGATCTAACATGAGCTAAAAGCAAAACATAAAGAGGTACTTTAAATTAAAAAAAAAAAGTTGGGTTATTTTAAAATAGTTTTTCCTTATGCTAAGCAGTGATCTCCCAAACTACATTTACGATTTAAATGTTGCCTCTTTCATCCCTTTCGTTTCCAAAAAACAAAAACTAACTAACACAAGAGGAGTCATGATGGGCACATAGAACTGTCTGTTAGGTACCAAATGTGATTTTTCTGGCTCATGTACATGATCACACCTAGTGTTTTACAATGATTTCTGCACTTGTATATGTCTACACAGTACAAATCTGCACAATGAGACACCACAGTCTGCACACAGCAGCTGCCAAACTGGAAGCTAGCATTTTCACATTAGTATGGCCTCCTAACAGAGCCTACTGACACATGCAGGTATGGCATTAAAACACTGCTACTTTCTGTCAGGCCAAGCCTCTGTTGGTCTTTTATCTGGTACCTTGTAAATCAGTACAGCCTATAACATGATCAGCAACTGGTGCTCCCACCTAGCCTAGCTTGGGTGAGGAGAATGTGTGGACACCCAGCAGGACCAAAAAAAGGGTGGATGAGCTCCCTGAGCCAATGGCCACCCATACCTGGAGAGAGATGGGCACCACAGGCCACTCTGTCCCAAGAATCACCAATGATGCACAACTTCTAAAGTGCCCCAACAGTCACAGCTGTCTCAGGACTGACTTGACTTGGTGTTCCTTATAAGTTTACAAGCAAAACCAAGAAGATAGGGCAGGGTATGTCAGCAAGGAGCTCTCTGCCTTGTACCATCCTTACTGAACCTCTCGCAATTTATGGAAGTAAACAAAAATCACTTGAATTAGTTTGACTTTTTCCCCGTCTTAAAAAGTCAAAAGGCATAAGAAGAGCTTCTATTCTTCCTCTCTGGTAAAGTTAACTCTTTCAGTCAGGGATAAAGAGTATCAAGTGGCTGAAGGATCTTCTCCTTGGCTTCCTGCAGGGGAAAAATATAAAGGCACTACATTTTCTCTTGCCTTCCATCTCTTCCATGCATTTACCTGAAGTTAGATGTTGACTATTCAGGCCAAGACATTACCACTTACCTTTGGGAAAGAAATAATTTCAAAGTTTAACCTATGATTATCCGAACTCTAACCATTAAAATACTAATCTGGGAGGGCCAACTGTAGAATTGATAAAATAAATACTTTCCTTTAATAAAAGTTTTCAGACTTATAAAAATACATTTAGAATGCTAGTGGGCTACATATTTATAAAAAAAAAAAAAAACAAAAAACCAACAACACAGCAATTTGGGGAGATGAAAAAAAAAGATACATTCTATTCAGTTTATCTTTAACACCCTAATATAGAACCCATCATAGAAGGCTATAAATAAAGGCTATTTTGGCCTGTTTGAGGCGCACAAACAAGCTTTTTGGGGACAGTGAAGTCAATAGAGATCCACCTCTTGTATTGCAGGAGTTTATGGGAACATTTCTGGTATAATTTTCCAGTTAAGCTATTACCTGGCTAAACCTTTCACCAAATAGCCCTAGACTGTAGACGTTATTGGTTGAATTTTCCTTCCAACAGCCTAATAGAACATTGCTTTCAATCAATGTAATTTCAGATACAGCAGCAACTTCAAATCCAAAAGGTCATATCTGTACTACAATTAGGTAATTACCTTCACTGATTATATCATTACTGAGATTCTTCTGTAACTGATCCAGGAAATTCACAGACCTGTTTATCAAAGTAAGACTATACACAAAGGTTCAGTTTCTGAACCAAATTTTCAATCCCATATCATTTCTTGCTTTAGAGAATTCAAATATTCATTATAGTAATTAGTTCCAGCTTCAGGGTCATGTTAAGTGATATCACACACACGCATATACACATGTGTGGCTACCTGTACTTACTCAAATATAAGGTGTCTGCCCAATAATCACATTTTATATATGGAAAATTTATAAGCTTGTTATAAATTGTCTAGGTATAGAATCAAAGCATCGGAAGACTGTCTTGATTCCCACCCCCACCCCCTTCCAATGCTACATCAGGAAAAACAGTGGCTGGCAGAGGAGGGGGGAAATCAGGTGGCTGCCCTGCCCTCTGTCCCACTTACTACTTCTCCCTGCAGACTTCCTCCCCACCACCTGCATCTCATCCCCAGCTCCCCATAGTTTCTGCCCCTCATCCCACTCTTTCCAGTCTCTGCCCCTTCCCAACAAAGCCTCCTAGCCCCTGCTCCTTCCCCCTTACTATCAAACGCTGCTCAGGCTGCTCCATCCTGGAGTATGACATGTAGAAGGTCAGCTGTTGCCTGGCCATGCAGCAGTGTTAGGGCTCCTGATTGGCTGGGTGGGGAAAGGAATTCAGGGCCAGAGTCAGAGTCACAGCCACTGTCTTCTCCCCATTCTGCTTCATATGTAAATCTAAGATGGAGGGGCTCCCCCCATCCCATGCTGACTGGGGGAAAAGCCTCATTTTATATACAAGTAAATACAGCATTTGAAGAAAATCGATTTATTTGGAGCTAGATTCAGCACCAGTTTTATCGGTGGAAATGACAGTCCCTCAATATGAGGATGGCAGTCTTCCAGTAAATAAAGAACTTATCTGTGAGCCCGGTGATGACTTGAAGAGGCCAATGGCAAAATCTGCATCTTGGACTGTAGATGTGACAAACAGTTTCAAGGGGAAGAAGCAGATTCTGGTGATATCAAATCACAGCTCTTTGCCTTTGTTCCTCTCATCTATCTGCCTGCATAGAAAGGTAGGTAGGTCTCTGTCTTTTTTCTCTCCCCTTTTCTCTCTCCTTTCTTTACCTCTTTCTCCTTTTTCTCATTTCTCTCTCTTTCTCTCATCCCAACAAAAAAGAATACATAAGAACAAAGGTAGTATATGAAGTTTTATTTATTGTCTACCTTCCAAAAGCCTGATCAGTAATCTTAGCTGTCCTGGAACCAGATGCTCAACAGAGAACTGTGTCAAAGTGGGTGGGGAGAAGAGACTGCCCTGAGCAGCAGGCTCACATAGGTATGCATGCACCATGAGTGCTCTTTACTTCATTCCTTATCTTTCTTAGAATTGTAACTGGAAGTCAGAACCACCAGACAGCAAAAGAAAACCTCTTCCTCTTAAAAAAAATCTGATTCCAGAATGTTTATTGTGGGTCCAAGCTGCTATTTGTTCAGGCCCACAGTTTCTTTTACATTAGGGAACCACAAAAAAGAAATAAAAAGCATGCCATGTAGCCCAAGGTGAATATTCCTGAGGCAGTGGCTGTACTGAACAGGTGGAATTTGAAGATGATGATATCTACAGGAAACCCTTAGGAAAAAAAGAGGCCAGTGAGGGGCAATGAAAATATGCAAAATATAATGTATGTAGATAGAAATAGAGGATGTATATCCTGTAGCTCTACAGCAGACTGGAAGTCCTCTTTACCAGTTACAGTCAAGATTGATTTTAAGAGTCACTAAAATTATTTCCCTCAAACAAAAGGATAGTAATTCCCACATTGAATCAATCTGAATGTGAATCTGAATGGAAATTTGGATAACTTCTAATCCCAGTCTCTCTTGCTAAGAACTGGAATAAGAACTAACTGCATTATTCTATGGTGAATCCTTTAAAATGCATCCATACCATTTTCAAAATTGCCTGGTATGTGTGAAAGGTACAGGAAGGTTATTAGTTTTAGCTGTATAATAAGCTTCCTGCTTTCCATGATGAAGACATGAAGCACTTGTGACTATAATCAGAAGAGACTTGCCAATAGGTAGAGGACTTCCTGGGATTCTCTCTCTGTTAGATTTTTTTTCTGATTGATTCAGTTATGGGTCCCCAAAAATATAGACTGATTGGTCTACACCTGTGAAAAAAGAATGCAAAACACTCAACAACAACAAAAAGTACTGGAGCCAAATATTCATCCTTGGCTTAAAGCCACTGCAGTTAATGGAGACACACCAAGAATAAACTGAACTAGATATATACCCTTCCTCCAGCTGAAACAAGTCCATTTTATCAAGTTGTTCTTACATATGTACTATTTTCTATTTCCCTTCTTAAGATAATTAGTTTTCCCACAGCTGGCTACATTCAGGTTTAGAACTTGTTTATACTTACTGCTAATGTTAGCATTTTCTACTCCAATTAGGCAACTGTTACATACTATTAGATGAACTATTTGTTAAATTGCTTTTGGTTGTTGTCACAGAAGCAACTAGCTCCCCCTATGATAGCCAAATTATTTGAAATTAACATGTAACCAAAAAAAGAAGTGTTGGGGGTGGTGGCAAATGGACAGAGAAGGGTCATTCAAAAGCAAAATACATTTCAACGTGAGGGACTGGAGTCCTGGTCTTATGGCTTCAGACTGTTCCCAAAAATGGCAGGGACTGCATACATATAGCCCACTACTACTAAAAGAATTAAAGACCTACTAAAAGAATTTAAAAATATTGGATGCCCTATGCAGAAGATCTACCAGCTTAGCACTTGGAATAGCAACTCTTTTGACATGGTTGTCTAACACTGAGTAAATATTACCTATAGTCTGCTCACAGATGGTTATTTATCCCACTTATACTATAACGAGGCACCAGGGCATTTTTAGGCCATTGACTGTAGAACATCAAAACGTGTGACATTCTCCTTTGTTAAATAATAATTATAATCTCTATTGCTCTTTAGTTTGCTCATACTAGACAGTCTTTCAGAGTAATTAACAGCTAAAGTGAAACTGAATTGTTTAATCAGCCTCCAAAGCTGTTTATTGCACAGTATACTGCTAGAAATTATTTCCTTGAGCATATGTACTACAGCAATTCTATCAGATCAGCAAGAAAAATATTACCACATTTTGTTTTCCTACATACTTTTGTCCTTTGAGATTAAATACTTGGAATAGTTCTGTTATAGAAGAGAGAGGATTAAGGTAACAGGTATACAGGTCATGTAGTCCTGTACTGATGATGAAGTTGAAAAATGTGAGTGCTTTAAAAACAAAAAAAACCCCTATTTATGTGGCATGTTGTTACATAATTCAGAATGAAGGAACAGAGGATAGGGAACAAACATCATTTAGTTGCACTAAACAAAGACACTGTGCTTTACTATTCACTGTTGTCACGGCGGGGTCCTGCAGGCCCCCTCTCCGTGCCTATTCGGCCCACGGGCACCCTCTATTCTCGTCCGCCATGTCTTTGGTCTTGAATTAAATTGGGAGGCTACCTTACATCTCCTAGGCACGGTTAGCTGGGACCTCTGTCCCCGCGTTCTCCCGGACCCACCGGGGGTCTCTCTGTACACTGGGTGCGTTCCAGGCACCCTAGCCTTATGGGCTACGCATGGCTCCTACCAACCACTAATACCACGCCCCAAGCCTCGCAGATGTACTGGACCTTGGACTGTCAAAATACCTGCCCGCTCTCCTGGGCCTTCTCTAGTGCTGCCCCCTTCTCTACATAGGGTGCTCCCCTCTTCGGGGCTTGCCATGCCCACCTTGGGCTTCCCAAAATGCTGCCCCCTTTCCTGGGGTTCGTCACGCCCGCACTGGGCCTTCTCAATCGTGCCCTCTCTCTGGGGTCTTGGTGCCCTTTCCAGGCCTCCTCTAAAAGTGTTGTCCCGCTCAGGGACCCTTGCCCACTTTGGGACTCTATATCGAGCCTCCAGTCTTTCAGGCAGGCCCACTGCGCGGCTTCCCCTTTGCCGGACGCTGTACCGCTATCCCCTTTTCCTGAGGATCACCGCAGCACCCTGTCCTCTTGGGCGCACTGTGCTGCTAACCCCTTTTCCTGAGGTCCACCGCAGCACCCTGCCCTTCTCTTGGGTTTTCTGCCGTGCTAGCCTGTTACTGGGCTCGTCATGCCCGTCCTGGGCTTCTCACATAGTGTCCCCTCTTGGGCTTGATATGCCTGCACTGGGGCTCCTCCAAAGTGCCCCTCTCTAGGGCGCACTGTGGTGCTGCCCCCTTCTCTGGGGCCTTCCGCAGTGCTGCCCTCTTCTCTGGGGCTTGCTACGCCCGCATTGGGCCTTCTCAAAATGCCCCCTCTGGGGCTGGGGTCTACGTACCCCGTAAACTGCACCCTTACTGGCGCCGGGGTCCTCACACTCTGTTGCGAGTCCCCATTGAGGCCTCCTCCAACCCCTTATAGCCTCACCCAAACCACCGGTTAATACAAACACTAAAGCAAACACTAGCCTCCTGGCTATAACTTAACTTACAGCCGCCTGGCTGTAACAACATCATTGCTCCAGCCTCCGGAGCTCTTACGAGCTATATTTGCGATCAGGGTTCTCCCTATATCCTGGCTGAGGGAGCTCCTGCCTCTCCAGCTGCTAGCAGGAAACTGCTAGCCTGGCTTCAGCCCTGGGCTTTATAAGGGCCAGGCCCTGCCTCCTACAGGCAGCTGATTCTCATTAGTTGCCCTGGCAACCCACACCTGTACTCCCTAGTCACCACTAGGGCTCCTTATGCACTGCCAGAGCTTCTCCTCTGGCAGTTTCCCCCTCTCTAGGAGCGGGGCAGTGAGGTGCGCCGCGACAACTGTCTATGTATCTTTTATATTCCAGAACACTGGGTTTAAGTTTTATTTTGGTGAGGGACCTACTTATATCTAGGGACCTACTTAACTGGTGGCGAGACAAAGCCATTTTCATGGGCTGCTTGAAGCAATAAGGGCTAACTTCACGAGCATTTCTTGGCAACCCCGTCCCTTGCCACAGATTGTCAGAGAGACTCCACCACCACCACAGACAGTAAATCTCAAGCACATGAGAGTGGCTACAGGGATTGCTGCATTGTCCAAGTATCACTATAAGGACGGGAAGATTCTAAAACAGCATATTATATGAATAATATGTTGGGTTTTTTTTTGGGGGGGGGGGGGGTTGATTTCATGGGAAATTACAGCCAATAGAATATTACTTAGCGATCACACATACCATTTTTTTTTTTGTCATTTCTGCAAAAACCACAAAACCACAAATCAAGTAGGTCCCTAGTTATATCATATGCAATTTCTGTATGCAACATTGAAGTATTTTAATTTAAACTTATATCCAATAGTTTAGTTTAATTTCTCTTCCTCATTGCCAAATAGACTTATAAAGCAAAAAAAACAACACAAAAAAAAAAAACACAACAAAAAAAATGCAAGTGAATTGGCTCTGCAATACCTCAGACTTAAGAATAGCACTAGTCATTTCAATTCTCTTCAATTCACAAAAGCCAAAGTGGCAAAATTGGTTATTCTCTGCTCTGTAAAACCAAAGACTTTAGATCTCATTTTAATTAGTCATCTGCTTCTTTAGTAAAAAGCTGATGCTAAGAGGTGCACAGCCTCCAATCAACAAACTCGAAGTCATTCAAGTCATTCAAAATAAAGGTTAAAATAGATTGAGGGTACGGAGGTGGACAATGTAGGCAAAAAGAAAATGCACATTTGAAGTCAGACACAAGCAACTTAACCTTATCATTTGTTTAGTTATTTACACAACCTACAAACTATTTAGTCAAATTGCAGGAAAAGATACTAAGAATACATATAGTATTGGAACTCTAGGATGGTTTATTAAATATAGCTAGCTTTATAGATCCCAACAGAAACATTTTCCCTAATACTTTTTCTTGCTGAGGGTAGGTTTGGCCTCAAAATAAAAAGCCATAAACTGATATTAGTTGCCATGAACCACAAGGTACAAAGTTTAGACAAGGTCAAAGAGTATCATTAAGGCTCAAATAGGCTAGGGACAGACATTCAAAAATCCTGAGCCAGAATTGATTCAATTTTTGCAGGTTAGTCTAACCTGGCTAGGTTGAATTAGGTTGTAACTGTACAGACAAGCCCAGAAATGCAGGTACATGCAGACTAGAAGCTAGGGGGCGTTAGAGCAGCCCTCCCTTCCATTCCACAGTGATGAGCTAAGGAGGCATGGTCAGGTCCTAGCAGAACGCTCTGATTAGGGAGGAGCCCCCCTCCCCCCCCCCAACCTCCTTCTGACCAGCCCAGCAGGAAATTGTTAACATAGTGTTTATCACCCCATTAAGACAACAACAGAGGGACTGTCGAGACACCGCAGGACATGGACGTGAGGCCTCGCGTCCTGAGGACATCCACTTGTCTTGCTGGTGTCAGGGTGGACGTCAGTTGGTGGAATTGGGTTAGGCTTCTGTCCCGTTATCTTTCCTGCCACATCTTTGATTTTAAGTCTGGGAGGGTGATGATTTCCCTGACCCAAAGCCAGCTGACACTCATCTGTACAGCTGGTGTGACCAGATGCACAAAAAAAAAATAAAAATGAAGGGGCCAGAAGTATAACCCAAAAAACCTCTGAAACCTTGCAGTGGCTCCTCAGTCTCTTTCCTGGTTCCCTTTCTGGGTCTCTCGATTATGACTCCGGCTGTCAAGCATTTTTTTTTCTCTTTTTTCTGTGTGTCACGGCAGGGTCCTATAGGGGGGCTGTGATCTCCCCGAGGTCCCTCGCGCTGTGTCAAGGCCGGCCCAAGGTACCCTCTTATTCTCACCCGCCACATCTTGCTGGTAAATATAATAGGGAGGCTACCTTATTCCTCCTTGGGCATGGCTACTAACGGGGACAGAGGTCCCGGTCTTCCTGGACTCTTGTGGTCACCCCGTATGATGGGTGCTACTCCGGCACCCCAGCCTTATGGGCTACGCGTGGCTCCTACCAACCGCTAATACCATGCCCCAAGCCTCGCAGATGTGATAGACGTTGGTGTGTCTCTCTATAAGTACACTGCCCCCTTCTCTGGGGCCTTCTCTAGTGCTGCCCCCTTCCCTGGGGCCTTCTCTCATAAGGCGCTCCCCTCTTCGGGGCTCGCCGTGCCCACCTTAGGCTTCCTAAAATGCTGCCCACTTCTCTGGGGCCTTTTCTAGCGCTGCACCTCTTCTCTGGGGCCTCCTCTAAAATAATCTAGTCCACTTTGGGACGTCCTCTCGAGCCACCGGTCTTTTAGGCCCACCGCACTGCTAACCTCTCGTTTGCCAGGCGCACTGTGCTGCTATCCCATTTTCCTGGGGACCACCGCAGCACCGCCCTTCTCTGGGGCGCTGTGCTGCTAACCCCTTTGGTCTGGGTCCACCGCAGCACCCTGCCCCTGCCCTGGGTTTTCCGTAGTGCTAGCCTGTTACCGGGCTCGCTACGCCCATCCTGGGCTTCTCAATCTTGCTCCCCCTTGGGCCTCTCAAACATTGCCCCTCTTGAGCCTCGCAACGGTCCCCCTTCTCTGGGACCTTCCGGGCCCCACTGGGCTCCTTAATAATACCGCCCCCTGTTTGGGCTATCTATGCCCACCCTGGGCTTCCTACTAAAATCGCCCCTCTCTCTGGGACTTGCTGTGCCCACACTGGGCTCTTTAAATGCCCCTCTCTGGGCTGGGGTCTACACACCCTGCAAGTTGCGCCCTTACTGGCATTGGGGTCCTCACACTCCTGTGAGCCCCCCTATGAGTACTGTGCCCTCACTGGCACTAGGGCCCCCACGCCACTGTGGGTCCCTTTATGAGGATAATGCACCCTCTTGGCGCTAGGGCCCCACCCCTCTGGGGTCCCTATGAGGCCTCCTCCAACCCCTATAGCCTCACCCAAACCACCGGTGTAATATCACAAACACAACTTCAAGCCTCCTGGCTATAACTCAAACAACCCAAAGCCACCTGGCTATAACTTAACATCATTGCTTAACTCCACTCGAGCGGTACTTGCTGTTAGGCTTTTCGCCGCATCCTAATTCCAGGAGCTCCTACCCCTCTGGCTGCTAGCAGGCAACTGCTAGCCTGGCCTTGGCTCTAGGCTTTATAGGGGCCAGGCCCTGCCCCCTCAGGATCAGCTGACTCTCATTAGTTGCCCTGGCAACCTGCAGCTGTGCTCATTATCTCTGCTGAGGCTTTTCCCCAGCAGTTCTCCCCTCTCTAGGAGTGGGGCAGCGAGGTGCGCTGCGACACTATGCCTTCCATCAATTGCTGTCCTGACAGCTTAATCGTGTACCAGCTACAATCAATTAGCGCAGAGCCAGGGTTTCCACTTTCAATCTCCCCTCTCTCCTCCCTTTTCTTTTCCTCTGAGCTCTGAAGACCTGATGGGTCTTTTGCCCCATTCCTGGGGACTTCAGTCTTGGGCAGCAGGCTCTCCCCATTGCCCTGTCTCTCCCTCTCCCCCTCCCACTCTCCCTCTTTTTTTCTTTTCGCTGCTGCCCACCATCGGAAATAGCACCTGGCCGCATAATTGCACCAATTCGGTGCACCTGGTGAGGCAATAAAGCTCTGTGGGAGCAGATTGGGAGATCCCTATGAAGTACAGCTGGGCTGCGATAGCCAGAGGGATCTTCTCGTTCGGGGCTCTCCATAATGTGGGTACTCCTGACCTTGCAACAGGGACATTACCAGCTACTTGTTGATTCTGCCTTTGTCTGGTCTGCCACAACACAGACTGTAGCCAGCATGTGGTCTGTTAGCTAATGCTGAGAGGTGTCTGTGTAAGGCTGAGGGGATGGCAAAGGGAGAAGGGTAACAGGGGGAAGCCAGGCTGATGCCTGCATCTCTGCCAAACTCCAGCCAAGGAGCAGAGGGGAGGGGCCAGCCCTGCTGTGGAGCAGAGAGTCCTGCCCAGCCCAGAGAGCATCCTGGGATGCTGGGGGAGTCTGATTTAACTTAAACCAGCAAAGGGTCTGGGACAGATATTGCATAAACTGGTCTGATCCAAAGTCTCATACTACATTCAACCAGGTTTTTCTCAAACCGGCTTCAGCCATTTTCAAACTGGTTTATGTGTACTGAACATCTATTCTGTTACAGGCTTAAACCAGTTTCTAATCACTTAAACCGGTTTATGTAATGTTTGTCCCTAGCCATAAAGACAAGTTCTCAACCCAAGTATGCATCCCTAGGCATTTCTTTGAGGTGGTGTAGATCTTGACCACATATTCCTTAATATGGGATTTGGAAATGTTCCTGTGAACTGAATGGAGCACAATATTATCTTTACATAAGGAAGACTAATAGCAACAGCTTTCAGTTTTTCAGTCATCCTAGCCATAAACAAATATACAACTATTTTTGCAGTTACAAACTCATGATAGTAATATTTCTAATCCTTTAAGTAGGGACAAGGGCACCTTCAAAATCAAACATGATACCAAAGCCAGTTTCCTGGGTAGAAAAACAAAAGGCATGGAAGAAATAAAATCCCCTGCTAAGATCTTAGGCTGTCACTGCAGAGGAATATTTCCCTGGGGAAAAAAAACCTAAAAAACTACAGACCTTTAACCAAAAGGGCTGGACTCTTCAGTGAAGAGGAGGTTACTCGTATATAATCTTCTGGGGCAAATATATGTAGGGCTCCCCCCTGCCCCCTCGCCTTAGCACAGGCAGCATGAGGAGGTAGGGATAGGATTGGTCAAGTTCCTCTGGAAGGCAGAGTCAGACAGACAAACTTATCCATAAGCAGAATCAGAAGCAGAGGAGCATGCTGTATTCTAGCGGCAAAAGAATACACCTGACTTTTGATCACAGAACTATTGGGCAGAACTCTTCTGTTTTATTTTGTAAAATAGAACAGCCTAGGTTAACTTGGTTAGTATTACATGAGGTAGAGCAGGACATGAGTTCTCCTCCTTCATCCCCAACAAAACTATTTTCCTGCCTTAAAAGGGAAAACTGATTAAAATTAATCTAGGAATGGTATTTGTTCTTCAAATCATTAACCACAAAGGACATTTATGTTTCTGCCTGGAATCCCCCTTCCCAATTATTTTAATCTTTGTATAGAGACTTAGCCCCATAATTTAGGTAACAAACTTTATTCACCTTCTTACTCTTTACCTATTATTAATTAAATCTATTAATGTCTTACTTTCAAAATTAAATGAAAACAAATTTTAATTACAGCCTAATTAAAAGCCTACAAATATGAAAGGTGATTTTTTTTTTTTTTTAACAGTTAAGCAGGTGTTGGCTGAGTTTTTATACCTAAGCAATCTTTGTAAATGAGCTCCTATTTTTGCATCTTTCCAAAAGTAGACCTCCTACTGTGGAAGTGTGTTTTGTTTATTTTTACAGTGAGCATGTGATAAAAGCCAAAAAGTGTTGTTTTACTCTACATTACATCCTGATCAACTCAGTAACTGCCCACTTTAGGACCCATATGCTGTTAACAATGCCTGCACTAACAGAAGAATGTCTGCATTTAGAAAATTCTCCACTCAGACAAATTTGTTCAGAGGCCTGAGGAAAAGCTCTTCTAAAAATATCACCTACCAACAGAATGTGTGTTATCTATAACCATGCATAAAAACTGAAAGGCACAAATAAAGCAGAAATCCATGTAAAATGACTTGTCCTTTTACAAGGGGATAATGTTGTGATTTTAGAGCTTTGAATTAAGTAAAAGACTTGAAGCTGGAACTCCTCAGTTCTAATCCTACCTATGTCAACTGGGAAACTTCACTTCTTATGTGCCTCATTTTTCACCCAGAAGCAGCAGAAAGCATAGGGTTCTTTTAAAGATCCAGCAGTTAATATCTGTAAAACAACTGACAGAGACAAAGCACTTTAATCAGAGCTAAATACAGTCAACTCCAGTTCCACACCTGCTTAACTGAACAACAAAGAAAAGGTACTTTGCCTACTGCTCACATTATAACAAATATCAATTATTTGTATGTCAGTTGAGTACATAAAATGTTTGCATGCAAAGCTTTTTTCAGTCCCACTCTCTATTTTATAATTGCACTCCAGTTGACTGAATAATAATTTGTGCATAATAACAATAAATGATGGAAGAGAAGCAAATGTCAAAGGGCTGCTATTAGAGGCCTCAAAATGATGGGAAGTAATCAGTTTAAGGGATGCCAGCAGTATTGCACTCACAATTAAAATGCTGTTTTCTCAAAGTAAGAAATATTAATTAAGTTCAGATACATGCATATTTCAGTCTTAAGGCTACACACTTACTACAGCGTAGTCTATATAACTAAGTCCAGCAGGTAAAGGTCTATTCAAAATAAAGATCTGGGTGAAAGGTAGACTCATATTGGTAATCTTTTCAGCACCATTCTGCTCTTCCTCCAGACCACAAAGGAGCCCCTAATAAGGACTGAGACAAGGAACACTTAGAGATGGGAAAAGACTAAGATTGATACATGTCAACTATTATGGACTCTTCGGAATTTATTTTTGGATTAATCAGTCCCAGACAGTATTACCTTTCCCAGATACTGTTAATGCTGCCAAGGACTTAAGAGTGTGTACCTGCTGAGGGTAGAAGGGAGGTGGTGGTTGTGGTGGTGGTGGAAAGACTCAGGAGTAAGATAAAAAGACAATCTTAGCGAGTAAATTTTCACTGTAATTTCCCAACCCAAGTTCCCAGTAAGAGTTTCTGAAAGGATCTTTGTAGAAAACTAGTAACGTTAGGCACAACACTTGCTAAAAGAGGGAGTCAGAACAGAGCTTGGGAGAGTCCAGGACCAGTCGTGTTAGCTGAGTTGTTCTCTGAATATTATTACACCATGCCACAAAAAAATAGCAGTGATGTGTACACTGGGTAGATGTAAATCTGTAATAAGTATAGGTTCTGAACAATCAAATGCTTAATTGTGTGACTATTCAATAGGAAAACTAATGTACAGATATTTACAGGTCAAGACTTTAAAGAATTTTTAATTTATGAAAATTATTCCAGTTTTAATTTGAAGTATGTGTACATTTCATGATAAGAAACAGTTGCAACAGAATGCTGAAGCCTTGTTACATGAGTTTAATCTAATTTAGAGGCAGAAAGTTAAAGTTTGACTGTAATTCAGAAGCAGACAGACACTGTTCTTCTGTATTTTATTACTCAAATTATTTATAAAGATGTATGGACTTTAAAAATCAAAGTACTCTTTAAAATACTATTTCTATTTATTAAAATATCAAACTCACATTGACTGGAGTACTCAGCATCTCACAAAATAGATTGAAAAATTTAAGTACCTTGCAATTAGGAAGTTGTTCATAACTATTCAAAACCCTAATCCTCAGGAAAAATGAATGCATTACAAATACAACACTTGCACATTATTCATAATTTTATACAGCCTTACATTGATAATGTATTTTAAAGATGTGGTGCTTTAAAGCCACAGCATGCAAGTAACTGTTCATGTAATTTTTTTTCATTAAGCTCACTAGGACTGCAAGTCATGAGTAAAAATTACTTATATTTTAAGACATTGAAAGAAAGAGGCCTGGCTTATCCATGAAGCTTATCATCAAAACCCTCTCTGGGGCAGGAAAGGTCCTTTCATTGCTCATTTGTACAATCCCTAGTCAGGAAACTGCAGTGCTGAATTCCAGTAATATTTGAATGCACAACACAGTAAACAAAATATCCCCAAACATACCAGAGACGAGCTCCATGGTTGGATGCATCAGAAAGAAAAAGCTTCAGTGCTTAATTCCAAAACCATGGTTGGGTTCAATCTATATTATTTCACATGAAAAATAGTTTGGGTTGCAGGGGGCGTGTCCAGACGAGTGCACATGTGCAGCATGAGGCACTGCAGACCTGTCTGCAGTGCTGCACACCACATATGCCACACATGCAGGTGTTCCCCATGCTGCTACTTTGGAGCAAGGGGTTTTTTATGAGCCTGGGAGATCCCGGGGTGAAAAAACCCTGCACTAAGGATGGGGGTGCACATGGCAGCAGGGTGTGCTGCCAGAAACTGGAGCCTGGCTGGCTACAGCCACACTCCGGCTGCCAGCCAGGCTGCTGCATCACTGCCGCTGAAGCCCCAGAAAGCCCCCAGACCATCAGGTAAGACTGCTGGAGTCAGCCCAGGTGCTGGCCCCAGCCTCCGCTACCCCACCTGGGCAACATGCCACACACCAGAGTGCACAGGAACTCCCTGGGGAAAAGAGGCAGTGGCACAACTATATGCTGCTGCTATTTGTCACCAGGGACACGCACATGCAAGTCTTAAAGTCTAATTCAGCTATGACAGAGTCAGTGGAAAAATCTCCACTGATTTCTAGTTCCTACTGACTGAGAACTTTTCTAGTAATTAAGGGAATTTAATCAGTCCTACATAAAAGCAGTGACCAACTGTAGTGCAGAGACAAATGGTATTAGCCTGAAGTCAGGCAGAAGGCAGGGCAGGGTTATATTTTAGAGACCAACTTGTTCAGGGATAAGCTTTCATAAGTGACAGTCTAACTCTGTCAGATCCTACAAAATGTTTCATACAGGAACAGGTTTTTTCATGTTTCATAGCATCTGAAGAAGTAAGCTGTCATTTATGAAAGCTTATGCCTCTCTGAACAAGATGGGTGCCACCCTGCCAAGCTGTATTACAGCTGAAGGCTGAACAGTGATTTCTGTTTGAAGAATGATTCAAAGTACTTTAAAATCCACATGCTCAGATTGTCTTCCCATTTCCTTCATCCTACAGATGTGCACAATACTGTTGAGGGTCCAGTTTGGGTCGATATTCAACAAGATATTCCCAAAATAAACCACCCACTACCACCACCAAATAAAGCATTTCACAGAAGTCAATGGGTTAACATTTTGCAAGCAGCTCAAGCTCCAATTTTGGTTCTATCATCTTCTATCTGATACAAGTTGGAACATTTTTAGTTAGTGCTTGATCCACTATTTCTCAGAGAAAGCAATATTTAAAAAAATTAGAGGAGGAGCTTAGCAAGTGCGCTTCTGGACAGTCAAAGAGACTGAAGACAGACATAGAAGCCTCAGCAAGAAGATTTGTAGTTTTCCTAGTATTCTGAGTTAACTTTCACATTTGTTTGCCCAGGAGTAATTTAGTTTGAACAACACAGGGTGCGTCTGCAGATGCAATTACCACGCTTGAATTTTCTGTGCAGAAAACTTAGGTGTGTTAGGGCATGTGTCTAGATGTGCACCCACATCAAAAGCAAACGGAGCTCAACAGGAGCAACCTAAGTCCAGGGTTGCTCCTGCCACGTTCTGCCCCGCTGCAGCAGCCAGGGGGAGATCCAGGCTCCTCTGGGTGCCAGCCCTGGGCTGGCAGGGGACTCTGGGGAAAGTTCTGGGCTGGCAGGGAGTGTGGGGATCAGGCCTGGGCTCCACGGTGTGGGGGATGAGAAGGAGCTGTCCTTGCTCTGTGGGCAGCTCCCTCCTAGCTGTGCAGAGATTGGAGCAGGGACAGGAGTTACCCCTGGAGCCAGGATGGCTGGCCCGCCCCCCTGAGGCTTGAGACTTAACCAGGCAGCAGCTTTGGCCCCCACTGTCTGGGTTGACCCAGTACCATCTATACATGTGCTTCGGTGCATTAGTTTAAAATGTCATTTTCTACCTTCTGTTTCTGTATCTGTGGGTACTAGCAAATGACACTTTCAGTTACTCTACTGCGCAGTAATTGCTGTGCATGTGTAGATGCCGATGCTTTACTGTGCATTAGATTAGTCTAATGCGCAGTAAAACATCTCATGTAGATGTGCCCACAGTATACAGAATGCAGCATTTCAAACTCTGAGCAAGCAAGACAATTTAAAGCTTGGGGCTCAATTCATAGTGCAAGCTTATATTTGAAAACACCATGACTAATTTTTGTTGTAATCCTTTTCAAAGAAAAAAAGAAGCACATGTTCTAACCATGCAGATTGTATTACCTGGTGTATTGGCATGCTCTGATGATGACTGGATACTCTTAGAATCCCTCTGTCCTGTGTTGGAGGCTGGATTCCTTACAGCTGTCTTTTGTTCCTCTCTTGGAACATGGCTATGAGAAGAAGTGGAGGGAACAGCAGGAAAGAGCTTCTTCAGTACTTTCGCTATGAAGACTGTGGAATAATAGAGACAATTTAAATAGGTAAACTACTTAAGTCTCTATTTTTATACTTCCTTTTCACCCTCTGATTAATAAGGGGCACTTCTCTTTCATCCCACTAACACTGTAAGTCACCATTTTTCAGGGACAGCAAACATGGGTAATCAAGTTGAAATAGATGTACTGGGAAACAGCTTGACTCAAGAGAGTAGGTATAACACTTGTCATAGATCAGCAGCAGGATTTGAACCCAGAACAGAGAGAATGAAAAACCACAAGCGCACACACTCTGCTTGAGTGAAAGTTATTTGGCAGTAGTGGAAGCAGCTGTCGTGTCCTGCTTATGACACAGGACATTTTTACAAGCATCCTACACCAGTTTTTTATGACTGCTTAAAATTCAGGTTTCTTATCTGGCACAGACATTTCCATTGAGCCACTGATTAAAATCAATAAACTACAAACATTTAATCATTTTAAAGTAACATGGACAGTGCCAACAGCATATGCCAACTTAATACTATAAAAGAGACAGTATTCTCACATGACTCTTCATTTCTTATCATCCCATACCTGCAAGCTGATATCATCATGGTTACTTTTGTACCACACATACCTTTTCCCAAAAAATTAGCCATCCAAAATTGGGATGCATGGGTTGGATGTGGAAGCTGATTTACACTCTAGAATAGATACATGGGGACACTAATGGATGCAGGGGGCTGTGCTGCCCTGCCTTGCCTTCCCAGGCACATGGAGAAGGAGTAGAGTCTGCTGCTCAGGTCACTCACTCTCTCCTTGCAAACTTCCAGTTAATATCTGCTAATTCAGGAGCGGCTGTGGCAAGGGTAAAACTTGAGCTGCAGAGTTTGCAAGGAGAGTGAGTGATATATGCACCCAGAAGCATTCAACTATAGTTGGCCCATGTTGTGGCAAGGAAGACTGAAAAATATTTTCTACATTCTGCCTTTCCAAAACAAGGTGTGCAACTTATTTGGTAAGACTTGTTGTATGTGAGAAAATATGGTAGTTACTGACATTGTAGGATTACCAATTTTAAAATGTTACATACAAATATATGAACTAGAGCCAAGACTGTCATCTTCCTCGTGTGATGCCTGGGTATTTTGTCCACTTTCAAATAAATTTTGTTTTTATCACAGGATGTTGTTATCTGTTTAAGAACCTCTCAGATTCTGATGCTCTGCATAGTCAAACATAGAGATTACAAAGCAAAAGGGGAAGAGATTTGGGGGAAAAAATCTAATCTTTAGATTTGACAAGAAAGGACATGCATACTGTGTATGGTAGCCTGCTGTGGATTCTTATAAAAATAACTTTGCTACAGAAAGGTCAGTCAAGTGTAACTAAACATAAGGAAGTTTCCATAATAAAACAGTTTCCTAATACTACAACCTCCAAGCTTGACAGGTATACCTGGAAATCACTTTGAAATTTGTGAAAATACTTGCTCCTTTAATACCACAGATAAAAGTGCTAAAGAGACCCATTTATAAAACTTTTTTAAAAGCCTTTACACTGAATCACTCGTGACAACTATTTTCTTGAAGAAGCAGGCCTGCATATGGTGAAAGAGCAGGCCCTTAAGTCAATGAGTTACTCTGAAAGCAAAATTCTGAAAATGGTGAACATGGAAACATTTGGGTATGTGTGACAGGTTGGGGTGCCTTGTTCAGGTGTAGGGATTTCCTCCATTCTATGATATATTAATGTCTAGAAAAAGCCAAGTATTTAAAATTCTTTAACCTTCAATAACCCCGGCTTAACCTTAACCCCAGTTTTTCAGCAGGGGTTTTCATAAAATCATAAAGAAGTAGGGCTAGAAGGGACCTTCAGAGGTTATCTAGTCCAACTCCATGCCTGCACTGAGGCAAGATCATCCCTATCCAAACAATCCTATACAATCCATAATCTGAACTCCACATAACATCATCATCAAATGTGGCACAACAAAAAGTTAAACATGCACACATCAAGAGATGGAATTAAGCCTTAGAATTGCTACTTCATGCTGGGTACTTTTAAAGAGAAATTTAGAAACACATAAACCTCAAAAAGGATCCAAGCCAAATACAATAAAAAGACGCTGATGGATAATTCATCTAGGTAGAAGGAAGTACAGATCACTGCATACTACATAAATATATCCAGAATTTCTTCATGGCAGGAAAGCAAAAGACAAGGTTCTGCCAACAAATACAGTGTTTCTCACCACTCTCAAGTTCACCAACTTCTGCAAGTGTTTACAAGTACTAATGATATTAACTGTAAGCAGAGTGCTGACAAAGAATGGGAAAGGAATTGATCAGCAAGAAAAGCCATGCCTTGAAGGTCATAAAGTAGAAGAATAAAGCATAGCTCAGGCACTAAAACAAATTCTTTGCCTCAGTTTGCAGTAAGGATGATGATGATGAACATATAGCCCAAGACAATACCAAATAGTACATGGGGATTTAGAACAAGAGAATTAAAAGACAAGGAGGTAAATTAAAAGTGAGATAAAATGTGCCCTGGCAAATCACTGCAAACTGGCCTGATACCTTTGAAGGTATAAAGCTGTTCAGACAAGAGAAGTGGGGGGGAAGGAAGAGAGACAGGGGGAGGGCATGTATCTGACTCTGGGTATCAGAGAAGCATTTGTTAAGGTGCCACATGGGAAATTAGCTAAGATAGACTCAATGGAGACAACAGATCCTCTGTCAGAGTAACCTACTCGGACAGAAGGGAACAGGTATCAAGTAGAGTTGCCAAACTAAGTCTATCCTAGGTTTAGTACTGTTCAGTACATTCATTAATGATTTGGAAGGACATAATGGATTATACATTTAATTAACTTGAGGATGGCACCAAGGTGGGTGGGGTAACAGACACCAAACAACATGATTAGAATTCAAAATGACCTTTATAAAATGAGAAAATGGTACAAAATAAATAAGGGGAACAAGTGCAAAGTACTACGCTGTAGAAGAAATATCAAGTACACAAAAAATAACTAACTGGTTAGGCTGCAATATCATACAAAAGGACCTAGAAATTACACTGGATTGCAATTTGAATGAGTAAGCAAGAGTATAATATGGTCCAAAGAGAGACTGGAATATATTAACAGAAGCCATAAATACAAGTCTGGGGAAGTGATTTTTCAGCTCTATTCAGAATTGGTGAGGTGATACCTAGAGTACTGAGTCCAATTTTGGGCACCATACTTCAAGAAATTAGATTAGAATTAGATATCAGAAAGAGTCCAGAAGAGAGCAAGAAAAATTATAAGTAAACTAGAAAATGCCAGGAGTAAAGGTTGCAAGAATTAGGATTATTTAATCTAGAAAAGAGAAGACTATCTAATAAATCTTCAAATACAAAAATGGTGGTTATAAAGAGGGATGACAATAAATTGTTCTGTGTCTACCCAGGACAATAATTAATGGGCTCAAATTGTAACACGGGAGATTTAGTTTGGATATTAGGGAAGCTTTTTACCTATGAGAGTGGTTAAGCATTGGAACACATTACTTAGAACACGGCCAACCTGTGGCACTGGCATACACCAGACTCGGGAGGAGACAAGCAGCACAGTGGTAGATAGGGGAGGAAGAAAAAGGAAGAGCAGCAGGTGGGACAGGGAGCACAGGGAAGGAAGCAGAAAGCAGAACAGCAGGTTAGGCAGGGGAAGGAGAACAGAGTGGCACTCAGGGAAGGTGCAGGGCTAATTTGCAGTATACCTGCCAAGAAGGTTAGCCCCCACTGACCTAGAACAGGGGTGTCAAGTTGCCTGTGGGATACACCCAACCCACAAAGCCCTATCATCTGACCTGAGAAGCCCTATCATCTGGACTGCAGTGCTGCCTGCAGGTCTCAAACTGGAACCACATGCCACATGTAGCACACATCAAAATGGGCCAGATCCAGCATCTGCATGCACTATGAGGGGCTGTATCTGACACGTGGCATATGGTGCTCATGGATTGGCCCCATATGCCTGTTTTAGTGCATAGGGCTGGTCTGTGGCCCCAGTCTAGCTCCACACTATTCATCCAGCCTACAAGGTTGGATGAATTTGACCCCTGACCTACAGGAGTTGTGGAATCCACTTTATTGGATGTTTAAGTGCAGGTTTGACAAATATTTGCCTGGGATGATCCTGTCACGAGCAAGAATGTGAATTAAATGACCATGTGACATCTCTTCTTTAATACAGTTTTGACACATGGTAAGAGTCTACATAAGGACAATTACCATGGAGCAGCTAAATGTACTACAATGTAAAAATGTAGTTTACTCTTTTACTCCAGTCCCTCAACTGGAGACAACACAGAAGAAGAAAGATCAGTTTGAGGCCGACTGAACCCATGTGATACAGCCACACAAAAGACTAATGAGATTCAATGTTATATGCCTTTCTTTTTGGGAAGAAGACAAGAAGACAGTACCATAAGACCTCATCTAAATATTCTGCACAATTCACCTATTCGCAAGAAAGATGAGTTCATACAAGAACAGGTGCAAAGAAGGGCTATTAGGATCATCAGGGAAATGGAGAGCCTATCATGAAAGAAAGACGTTTAAAGAACTTGGCTTGCTTAGTCTAAGAAAATGAATGCTGAGAGAAGAGTATACACCAGGGAGAAGAGATGCTATTTAAACTCAAGGACAAAGCTGGCACATGGACAAATGAGTATGAACTGGTCTTGAATACATTCAGGTTGGAAATTAGACAGTTTCTAACTAATCAGAAGAGTGGAGAGAAGTTCTGGAACAGTACAGTATTTCAATAGGATTAACGGGGCAGAAATCCTAACTCAGTAAAGACAGAGGGTGATACATAATTCTTTTCCTAAACATGACCTGGTTGCCCATAGCAAGTAACAGGTATTGACCCAAAGCTCACTTCCAAACCCACATACCTTCCAGGGGGGTTTGTTTCTTGCTTCATACACAAACCAAATGAAAGACCAGCAGAAGACTACTCTATTAACAACACAGAATTACTACAGTAAATAAGGCTTAACTAGGTCACTTTGTAGTTTTAGAGAAATCCTTGCTATCTGTTTTATATAATGATAATACCGCCCAATGTTATTTGAATTTACAAGGCTCTAAAGTACTATAGTCTACAGACAGAAGCAAGTCAAAACAAACAAGTCATGAACATAATACAAACAAGTCTGATGAGTCTATTAATCCCATTTTGTGTAATGGATCCAATAAATAAAATTAGAGTGCAGTTCACAAGTGAAAAAAAGAGGTAACGTCTCTTTTTTTCCCCTAAACACTTTAATAAACTTGGCTTATCTCCAAAATAGGGAAAATTGAAAATTCCTAATGTAGTGCCATATATTTCTACCATTGCTTATCTATGATCCCATTGCTTTCAGTGAGAAACCTCTCTTATTTTGCATAAGAATGAAACCAGATATCATTAGAATCAAATTCTACTAACCTCACTCACAGGATTAGCTCTTTTGATATTAGCTGCACTTCTTAAATAAAGTGCATAGTTTGGCCTTTATTGGCGAATGGCAGTACACAGTTGAAAAAGGCATCACAGAATAGTATGCACACACACAAGTTTCATTTAGGAGAGGACCCCTAAGTATTCAAATTTAAATATTGTTTGCTGAGTCTTTTAAAAGCCTCAATTATTTTACTGTGAAGCATAATGACATTTCCTAGAGGCATAAGAATGATGATAAATGTGGCATGTCTAGTAAGAAACAGAAGGAAACATACTTTTGTTAACTTAAGATACTTTATAATATATTCCTAATTTATATACATTAGCTAAAAGAAAAACTGTACTGGAACCAAAAATCCATGGTTCATTTCAGTCATAATGACCATGTTGGGTATACTTCTTTCCCTCTCTTCACTTCTAGTCAAAACAGTTCTAAAGTAATTGCACACGATTGTAGACTAGACCTTACTACCCCCCTCACTCCCCAGCATGACTACATTAGGGAGTGCTGGAAGGGTGCTCAGGAGGTCTAGTCTAATGCCATGCTCAAGGTAGTATCATCTCCATCTAAATCATCCTAGAAAGCAGGGTAGATTTATACCTTAGACCAGTGCTTCCCAAACTTTTCCTCAGCATAACCTCATTTATGGCCCTATTTCCTCAGCATGGCCCCTCACTCTCAACCCATAGCCCCCCACCCCCACAACCCTATCCTCTGATGTTGCGACCCCATTTGGAGTCACAACCCACAGTTTGGGAACTACTGCCTTAAACTAATCAAAATTGCTAGGGACAGATATTATAAAAGCCTGAGCCTGCAGGTTAGTCAAACCTGCAAAGTCTGAACCGATTTGGAGGTGGACAGACATTCCCTTTTCATTCCAAAAATGCAGGCACATGCCTGCAGGGGCTCAGGCTAGAAGGTAGGGGATTCTAAAGCAGCCCTCTCTACCCTTCTACAGTGCTGAGCTGACAGGGGGCGGGTGCTATGGCCAAGCCCTGGCAGGATGCTCCAATTAGGGAGGGGTGTAAACCCCCATGCTGCCTGAAGTCCCAGGCTTTTCCCCCCTGGCTGCTGCAAGGGCGGGGCTGTTGCCAGACCCTGCGTCTGTTGATACTGAGCTTTTCAATCTCCATCTCCCTGCTTCTTCAGACTGTCTGCAAACCAGGTAATTTCTAACACCCTTCTCTGTCCCCTCTTGAAGACTGACAGATTGCAGCCCAGCAGGTTGCTTGTCAGAACAAAGTTTATTGCCCACCAAGCCCTACAAAAGAAAACATCTCTCTCATTGTTTCAATCCCTTTTATCTGCAGGGTATATTTGCATTTGCAAGCCACTAGCTGTCTGCCCTTTGTTCCAGTGAAATTGGAGATCCACACAGACATCTCTCAACATTAGCTAGCATGGAGGGAGCATGGCTAGATGCCAAGTCCCTGTACTGTGGTCCCTGCCACAGGAGAGGGGTCGGAGGGAGGATCCCTGCTTGAGCAGCCAGCGGGGGCAGGGATGGAACAGGGGGAAACCTAGCAGCTGCTGTAGTCCCTCAGCCAGCTGGAGCAGTGATAGTGCTCTGGCTCAGAAGGAGAGGGGTGGGGCCAACCCTGCTGTGCTCCAGCAGACAGCCCCGCAAACATCTGGGAGGCTGGGGGACTCTGGTTTAAGATAAACCAGGAAGGGGTCTGGGACAGACATTGTATGAATTGGGTTGGCCCAAATCGGTTTCAGCCATTTTCAAGCTGGTTTATGTGCACTGAACATCTATTCTGTTACAGGTTTAAACCAATTTCTGATTACTTAAATTGGTTTATGTGTAATGTCTGTCCCTGGCCAGTGTGTGTATAACACATAGTACAAGCTTTTATGAGCCAAAGCTCACTTCACTAGATGCAGTGTGTAGACTGACTAGAATCCATTTCCTTTGGTTGAGCCTGATGCCATTCATAAACAGAGAGACATAGTTAGCCATGTTAGTCTAAAGTCAAGTAGAAGGCAGAGTAGCTTTTTACTTTATTGACTAACCATAGTATGTATATGTGAGACTAAGTTCTCACATATGAAAGATTGTGCTCTATCAATTTATTTACACTGGTTAGTTTAAAAGTGCAAAGCTACCCTGCTTTCTGCTTGACTTTAGACTAACACAGCTACCTACATTGCTTATACAGTCCTAGACAAGTGTATGTCCATCTTTCTTAAAAGCCACAGGAACAAACCCTTACATGATATAAATACTTAACATGATGGCCGAAACATCAAAAACACCCTTTATCTTACCCTCGGGGTGGGAAGGGGAGCTAAACCAAACCCCTCCCCGCTCAAAACCCCAAAAACTAACCCTATTCAAATTCAGTGCTAAAGAAAGGCACTAAAAGACAGCAGCAAAATCAAAAAGATGACTTTCCATGATCTCTAGGAGAACCCTCTCCAGCTAAGGATTCAAACGTTATTAGGATGCCTTCATAGTCACTGCTTTGTGATATACAATGACTTGCATTGCTGCCAATTTGGTACCTTCAATGAGTACTGCATTCACAAAAAATAAGGGGGGGAAAGATGCTTGCTAGAGCCCTCAAAAAGATTTAATTATGGACAGAGAAGTTCCTCCTCCAACCGTATACACCCTGGACATAATTTTTTTTGCCCCGTTATTTGCCAAATCTCAAAATGAAAGCCTCTTGGGGAATTTAAAATCATCTGAAATTACCAAGGATACAAGTCACACAAATGAGCTTTTTTTTTTTTTTGGCTTGATGAAAAATAATTTTAAACGTATTCAAGTCTAGAATTAGGAAAAGCATTGGATAAAGAATAGAAGTTTACTGGGACAGTAAATTCAGAACAAGCATACACTATGACAATTATTCAAACTATACATGTGAAACAGTGATAAATAGAAAATGCATCAATTGATGTTGGGAGTATTACTTGTATAAGGCTGTGGCAGGGTGCCAAGATATTTATTGTCTTCATTAAAAATCTAGAAGTAAAAGCAACACATTAAACTTCCAGAGGATATGAAATTAGAGTGGGTTTCAAATATCAGCAAATAGAAAAATACAATAGACTGAAAAAGGTACCCCCGCCCCCTGACAAAATTCAAACGTTGAAAAATCAGATTTATTTGCAGATTTATGTAAACAGTGAAAGGTCTAAAAGTTTAAGTCAGGAAGTCTAGCTTCTATTCCTAGTTTTGCTGCTGAAGTGTCACCACACTCTGGTTCTCCTCCTTCCCTCTGTCCAAAATCTGTTTTTCAAAATTAATGAATACCCACAGCAGCTATTCACATCAAGGGAAGTTATATTCTCAAATCCCCACCTAATCCTAGACATACCAACATTGCTACACAGCATCTGATGAAGTGAGGCCATGAAAGCTTGTGTGCCCTCTCTTTCCTCCTCTCTCTCTCTCTCAACTAACCAAAGTAAATACTGTCGGGTCTCTCTTTATGTGAATTCATGTTGTGCGAATTTGCTTATATGTGATGACTTTATTTATACCAGAAATTCACTTTGTGCGAGAAAAATCTGATCTTATGCAAAGTCGGCTGGCAACGAGCTCCCTGCAAGATGGCAGAGTTCCAGCCTGCAGAGAGCTGGGAGAAAGCGGAAGGAAGGCAGTGAGGCAGGGGGTGCCACGTGCACGTACAGTACATGCACATGGCCCCAAATAGCCTTGAGAGCAGCTCTGGCAGGTAAGTGGTGTGGGGGGAGAGGGGGACTGAGGCCCCTGTGGGGAGGAAGCTGAGCAGGGCTGGGACTGCTGTCCAGCCAGGGGTGCTTGGGACCTGGGACCACAGTGTGTAGCTGCAGGGCCCCAACAGGGAGCAGAACGAAGTCTCTGGTGGCTTGTCAGGGGAAAGGGAGAGGGAGGGCTGGCTCCCCGCTGCCGCTCACACTTCCAAGGTGAAGGGGCGGACACATGGGCACAGTGGGCCCTGGACCCAATTCTGAGCCTGTCTCGGCTCTGTTCCAGTGCCCTGCACCCCGCTGCCTTGGCCACATGCCTCTTGTGGTGTGGGGCTGCACCCCTCAAAGAGCGGCAGGTACACGAGGCGCATCCCCAGGGCAGCGCAGGACAAGCAGTTGCCATTCCCTGCCACCCCGCTTCCCTTCCCTGGGTGCCTCTCTGGCTCAACGGGGGGAGAAGGTGCTGCGTGGCTGCTGCTTGCAGCACACAGTGAGTACTTTCTACGTGCGGCCCCACTGTTCCTTGCTTCCCTGCCCCAGGTGCCTTCTCAGCCTAGAGGGCATGACCCAATGTAGCCTTTCCGCGCAGCCCCACTGTTCCCAGGCATGTTGGGGTGCACCCGCCAGGTTGGAGAGGCACCTGGGGAATGGAAGCAGAGCGGAACCAGGAGCAGCAAGCAGCCAGCGTTCCCTACCACCCTGCTTCTCTCCCCCAGGTGCCTCTCCAGCCCACTGTGCACTGCCCTGGTGATGCACCCCCTGCGTGTACCACTGCTTGCAGCGTGGAGCTCACAGCCTCTCTGCGCAGCAGTTATTGTATTGTGTGATTACTGTTTGAATTTGTCATGGTTTGGGGGGCAGGAGAATGAGGCTAGTACGTATCCCTATTAATTACCTGTAATAATGGATACGCTTTATGTGAGATTTTTTTTGGAATGCAACCCTTGCATAACGAGAGACCCGAGTATAAGGTACAAATCTATCCTGCCTTCTATATGTTTACTTTTCTGCCACCTTAAGTTTTGATAAGAATTACAAAGTAAGCACTTCACCTCACTTGCCTACAAGGTCTGATCTTTTAGGCTAGGGAAAGAAATTACATATAAACCAGTATAAGTGATTGGAAACCAGTTCAAATCTGTAACACAACTGAAGTTCAGTGTACATAAACAACTTTCAACATGGCCAAAACCAATTTAAGATAGACCTGGATGGACACACTATCAGACTTAACTGATTTAGGTTAAATTAGTTTACTGAACTTCTGTCCCAGATTCAAGTTAACTCACAGTCCCCCAGCATCCCAGGATGCTTTGCTCCCCCTCCACAACCCCTCCACCCCCTTGCAGGGTAGGCGGGATACCCTTGGCCCAAGCTGTCTGCTCCTGCCAAGCAGGGAGGTGTGCTTTAGTACCTCCCGGTTTCTGACCTGGCCCACTGCAGGCATGTAGCTGCATTTCCCAAATCAAAAGTGAATGTCTGTTCAGTTCAATCTATGCAGTTTGGACTAACCTGTGAAGATTGAATCAATTCAGCCTTGGGCTTTTTTGACCGTCTGTACTTAGCCTTAAATGCGCTCAGAGCATATCTAGCCACATATGAGAGAAAGCCAGGAAAAGTGAAGTGTTTGGAGCAACTGAGATATGAAACACCAAATTCAATTCCCACCTGCGCTTCAGGGTATATAAGCTCATGTCTCCATGTTACTGTCCCAGCCACCAGGCTATAGGGCATAGTATGGGACATTAAGGGCAAAATCCTTTTACTTGATATGTCTAAATGTGACATATGCAGCTTTATTCCTGAAGTTTTTGATGCTGTGGCATAGTTTGCAATTCTATTTCACCCCAAGGCAAAATGTATATCATGCTGAAAGTACACTGTATGGAGAGAAGGCAGCCTCCCAGAACTTACTGATTAGCGTACTTGCCCAGGGAGTATGAGGTTCATATTCTAGGCCTCCCTCACGCAGCAGGGGATTGCACCTGCATCTCCTGTTTCCCCACAAAGTATTCTAACTAGTAGGCCTCAGGCTAGGCATCATCCTGACGCTTCCCTAGCCCTCTCCTGAAGCTGACCCACTGAACCATGTGTTTAATATTTATTGAATAAAGTGGATAAACAGTTCTGGGGAAGTTTCTCTTGTACTAGGAACAGGAATCCAGCTAGAACCAAGGGCCCTTTGCCATGCAGAATAGCATTCAACTCGCTAAATGATACACCCTCCACTTTCTGCCTCCTAGGCTCACTTATCTCCCTCTCTTGGCTATTCATGGGATCAGTTTTAAGGGGAAGGCTGAGTAGGTGTCTAGATCAGTGGTTGGCAACTTTCAGAAATGGAGGGACTGTCCAAAGTGGGCCATTGTTAGGAGCTGGCTGTGATAAAGAAAAGAAAGAAAAATGACCAAACGCCAAACGTAGGAGCAAGTCGTGCTCATGGCGTGGGGGAAGTAGTGGGCGCGGCCTGATAGCCGCAAGATCGGCGGTCCCGGCCTGCGCTGATTGGCAGGGGGCGTGCAGATGCAGCCCGTTTAAAAGGCGAGCGCGCTAAAAGAAAGGGGGGACCCGCGCAACATCGGAGAGGCCTGATCACCCTCACCGGAGGTCCTGCGTCCACGAAATCCCTTCCCCCCGGACGTCCCCATCGCGACTGGGTATACCATCCAAACGTGTTTAAGAGCTAGCGAGTTTAATCTTGAAACAGCTGTTAAGAAGTTTTTTTTCTGCCTAAACTGTGAGTAAAGCATTTACTTATCTCACCGCCTCCTTGGTGTTTTTCTGTCAATGGAAGGAGAGACAGAAGAGGGAGGAATAAGGCCCCGAAATCCTTTTGTCCCCGGCCTGCTCGCATAATCTGGGTCCAACCACCCATTGTCAGGCTGAACATGGCGTCACGAACAGGATCCCCGGGGCAAAGGGGGAACAAAGGAGATGCTGATGAGTTAGTCAGGCATTGCCCATGGGGAAACCATCACCGGCCCCTGACCACGAATGCCGATGATTTATGGGCCCATGTGGCGTATCATCAAGCTGGGCAGGACGGAAAGATGGGAGGCTATGTTTCCATCCGCCCAACCGAGGGGAGCGAGGAGCCGCTTAAAGAATGGGTCGTGACCGGCCTCAACCCCGCAGCCTTAGGATGCCTCCTTTCCAGTCCCGCGGTTCTTTACCACCCGCCCGATAAAAAACCAGAGCCGTTACTTAGCCGCGTCAAGCCCACAGGCACAGATGACCGTACTCCCGCAAAAGAGTACGCTAGGTGCATCCAGTACCTAAAAGAGGGGAGCAGCTGCAAAATCCCTCCTGATAAATTCAAATTGCTTGACCAATCTCATTTCCTTCTACAACCAGGTGACCTATCACCTGGACCAGGGAGATGAGATTGATGTCATATATCTTGACTTCAGAAAAGCCTTCGATCTGGTGTCCCATGATCGTCTCTTGGAGAAACTGGCCAATTGTCGCCTTGGGTCCTCCACGATCTACTGGCTGGAAAATTGGCTCCGGGGTTGGACCCAGAGGGTAGTAATTGATGGAAGTCACTCATCGTGGTGTCCTGTGACCAGTGGGGTCCCCCAGGGCTCTGTCCTTGGACCCATACTGTTCAACATCTTCATTAATGATGTGGACACTGGAGTCAGAAGCGGACTGGCCAAGTTTGCAGATGACACCAAACTTTGGGGCAAAGCATCCACACCAGAAGACAGGTGGGTGATCCAGGCTGACCTGGACAGGCTCAGCAAGTGGGCGGACGAGAATCTGATGGTGTTCAACGCCGATAAATGCAAGGTTCTCCACCTTGGGAAAAAAAACCCGCAGCATCCTTATAGGCTCGGCAGTGCTGTGTTGGCTAGCACTATGGAAGAAACAGACTTGGGGGTCATCATTGACCACAAGATGAACATGAGCCTACAATGCGATGCTGCAGCTAGTAAAGCGACCAAAACGCTAGTTTGCATCCATAGATGCTTCTCAAGCAAATCCTGGGACGTCATTCTCCCCCTGTACTCGGCCTTAGTGAGGCTGCAGCTGGAGTACTGCGTCCAGTTTTGGGCTCCACAATTCAAAAAGGATGTGGAGAAGCTTGAGAGAGTCCAGAGAAGAGCCACGCGCATGATCAGAGGTCAGGGAAGCAGACCCTACGATGACAGGCTGAGAGCCATGGGGCTCTTTAGCCTGGAAAAGCGCAGGCTCAGGGGTGATCTGATGGCCACCTACAAGTTTATCAGGGGTGACCACCAGTATCTGGGGGAACGTTTGTTCACCAGAGCGCCCCAAGGGATGACGAGGTCGAATGGTCACAAACTACTACAAGATCATTTCAGGCTGGACATAAGGAAGAATTTCTTTACTGTCCGAGCCCCCAAGGTCTGGAACAGCCTGCCACCGGAGGTTGTTCAAGCGCCTTCACTGAACACCTTCAAGATGAAACTGGATGCTTATCTTGCTGGGATCCTATGACCCCAGCTGACTTCCTGCCCTTTGGGTGGGGGGCTGGACTCGATGATCTTCCGAGGTCCCTTCCAGCCCTAATGTCTATGAAATCTATGAAATGCCCCAATCTCAATCCCGGAGGTGCCCAAGATGAAATTCTAATGGCACTCCGTGAGACTCTTGAGACCAATGGACGGGATGCCACAGGGTGGACAGGGCAAAAGTGGAATAAGGGAAAAATGATTAATATCCTGTTTCGCTCGGTGACCACCTTACTACGACCTGCAGCAAACCAAGCCAGCATAATAGATAAACGGCTGCGCAGCAGAGTGCCGCACAGCCCGAGCCACCACTTAAAGATGGCGCCGCGGGTAAAGAAGAGGGCGTGGCCAAAGAGTCCCGGGCGGGAAACCCCGATGTTAGAGAAACCCCGTCGGCCCCACCCGAGGAACCGGCTCCGTACAACATCCCGCCGGAGCTATGTTCCGCCCTCCCCGCTGACGCAGGTGCACCCGTTCTGCATGCAAACCCTGTAGCCTTAGTGAAAACTGTCATTGATGGCGCGGGAGCCCGCACCCTCACTACCTGCCGCACGCGCACCAGAGGGGAACTCTAAGAGCTGACAAGAGATACCCGACTGAATCCAGGTGAGACACTGGCAATATGGCTAGGACGACTGATATTAGAGCACGGGTCAGATTTAGTAGACCTGGAGGAGTGTGCTATCCTAATGTGGCAACCCGCATGGAGTGGAGGAGCGTGTAGTGACACGACTCAAGTACTGCGCAACCAGGCTTGGCCAATCCCTTTGTGTGCTGCCGGGGTCCCAGCGCTGTTGAACCGAGCTCACGCTTGGCATGCGGATCCGCCTGATGATCCATCGCCCGCACAGCTCCTGTATGCAATAGCGGGAGCCAGTTACTTAACCTGGGATGCCGGACGGTATCCACTGACCCTGACTCCACACCAGGCAAACAGTGTTTGGCCGCATCGCTGGTGTAACGATCCTGGCAAGGTCCCTGTATCCGCGTCAGCAGTGGAGGCTTGCGTTGAGGTTTATGCAGGTATGAATACACACATGTTCCGCTTGTTATTACACCCACTGGTAGGGGGGCTGATAGGGAATGTTCTAAGTAGTCTGGGAAAGCTCACCACAGTACGCAAAGTAGAATCTAAGCCCACCCCGCCAGTGGTGGTACAGGCGGTAGGAGTGTGGAAAGCAACGCCTAGAAAACCCCGAACTGATCGCTCACTGCGTGGATGACCGCCGGACCGCACACTTAAAGAGTGTGCTATGTTTGGCTTTCTGCTAAGCAAAAGCGGTCTGACAAAGAATCAGCTTCGTGGGTTAGGAGATGAAGGGCAAAAAATACTGGCGCTGAACCTAGGCTTTAAGCTAAAGAGCAGAAGCCAGACAAAGAAAAAAACGAGTAGCAGCCGTCGATACGGGTGACGACGGCCGACCCACTAATGACGAACGCCCGTACGCAACTTATGATGTGAGCGCGACTGCAGGCTCTACCCCTATCCCTACACGCTTTTTGCTAGACACGGGAGCTCAAGTAAATGTGTTGAGATCTGAAACACCCCATGTTAAGACATCCAAAGTCATCTTTGTACAAGGGCTAAACGCCATGACATCTGCGCCCACGGTCAAGTTTTGGATCAACTAAAGGGTACTGCATGGAGTCTTAGGGGGCATAAATATCTTGGGCATCCCCGCAATAAAGGTGTTAGCTTTAAAGAACGCCATATACGTAGCACTCCCATTGACTATGACATCAGGCGAAAAACACCAGCCAGCGCTAGCAAACCCTACACCCTGGTGGTACCAGCCAATCCCGATGCACACTGACCTGCAGTCCCAAATCCGAAACCTCTTAGCTGACTTGTGCAAGCGAGAGTGCATTCAGCCCGTAAAATCCTCCACCTACCTTTCGGCCGGATGGGGAATTCCTAAACCAGGAAAGCCGACGGAAGCTCATCCAGTGGTGGGCTACCGACAAGCGAATCGTCGCTGTAAACCACTCCAAATGCCCGCCGCACAAACCGTCTCAGACATCCTTGATGGCATGACCGAAATACAGAGGGGCGGAGAATGGTTTGCCACCACATTAGACTTAAAGGGCATGTTTTATTCAATCCCTATACTTGACCAGCAAGGGATCCTTAATATGTGTGTAGGCAGACAAATGTTTTCCTGGAAGGTTTGTCCACAAGGTTACCACAACGCACCAGCCCTAGCAGTCACAGCAATGAATGGGACGATCGACAGCTTTGTTCGTCCCCGCCCAAAGACCGCAGATGTTCACATCTGGACCTATGTCGATGATATTGTCATCATGGGGCACGACCGTGCCGCGGTCTGCGCCACCACTGCGGATCTAAAGGACCATTTGAGCAATCAAGGATGGACAGTAAACCTGGCTAAGTCCATGAGCGAGCCATCCTCGGACATTAAGTTTTTGGGGACACGATTCACAGGACAACGGCGATCGGGGATGGCACACAATGCTACCCCTGAGTTGTCCTCACTTTGGCCGACCACACAGGCGGACTTTCAAGGCCTGCTAGGCCAGCTAAATTGGTTCTGCAATTTTATGACGCCATCACATTTAAAAGTTATCCAGCGTCTGCAACACCAAATTCGCAAGAAAACACGACGCAGAGTCCCATGGAGTGAGCATGACCAAGCTGCATTGGAAAAGGTTATGACAGAGGTTAAAAAGGTGCGTCTGATCGCACCCCCCGCCAGCAGTCTCCTGACAATTCATGTAGGCTACACCACGGAGCATATCTGGTTTACAGCCAATGACACCGAAACGGGGGAACTCGCATACACTGGTCACCACACACTTAAAAGCCACCAACATCGGTATGGTTGTTTAGGGAAGGTTATGCTCGTGGCTCAACTAGGGGAACACCACGCGGTGAGCCCAGGTGTACTTGTTGCACCCGGCGGCACCACACTAGGATTGCTTAATCCTAGCAGAATCCACCCGGAGTGTCAGGGCACGGAGAAAACTTGGAGCGCCCTGGTCCTTCATTACCGGTATCACTGGTCGGCGTGGCAAGTCGCTGACGGAGAACTGATTCCGGCCGCTGAAGAGGATGATCCCATTGTACTGCAATTGTATGGGACCACATCCCCAGCATGGATAGCCTCAGATGGTACATCCCGTGATGGCGGAGGATATGGATATTACTGTGACCCTTGTCACGACTATGAGCTCAAAACGTCCCATCCAGGAAAGTCAGTTCAAGCATCTGAACTACGAGGTTTTCAACTAGCTCTTGAACACACTTGCCATCACCACAACGGGACGCTTCCGGTACCTGTCATAGCCGTAGACTCAGAATATATATACAGAATTGTTACCGGAAAGGCACAAGTTACAGAACACACAACCCTCTGGGACGATGTCAAGACCATTTTATCACATTTCTCCGTTCGCCCCTTAATCAAGCACACGCGCTCTCACCAACCTGATACGGACCCCGTACATGCCATCATAGATCAGCTACTGGCACATCGAGGATCCATAGATGAAAAGGACATACCCCAGTTACATGTCACTGACGTTGTAGACACCGACCCCTTTCTCGCTTGGCTCCACGAACGTTGGGGACACCTCGGAGCAAAAAGAGCACAAGCTCGTTGGAGGGAACAAGGCAACAAAGGACCAAGCGTAGAACAGTGGAAGAAAATAATCCAAGCCTGCTTTGCCTGTGCGCGAGAAAAACTGGTGCACCACAAGCACCAAAAGGGCGTCTATGACCCAGCGCACTTTGCTCCAGGGAAGGTGTGGCAAGTGGACCTGCTCGGGCCACTCCCAGGAGCCAAGGCACCGAACAAGGGGCTAGTAATTGTAGACCTGGGAACCTGTCAAATCCTCGTCCTCCCCACGAGGAAGACCGCTGCTCCCGTGATTCAAGGATGTCTACAGCTTGCTTTCACCCATTGGCAAGTGCCCCACGTCATACACTCCGATGGAGGACCACCCTTCAACTCCAAAGGCTTAGAATGGTTTGCGGTAGAGCATAACGTTCAGTGGCATCACCATCTACCCTATCACCCGCAGTCCAATGGCGTCGTGGAGCGCCAAATAGGATTATACAAGGAACAGTTAAGGCTGAGGGAAAACGGATCATTCAAGAACTGGACCAAGTACAACAATGATGTACTAATTGCCATGAACGCCACTAAAGCTTTATGGGATGAACGCACTCCGGTGCCACATCCGCCTTGGAAGCCATGTTACTCATCCCAAGAAACAGTGTGGCTAACCATTCCCACAGCTACTAGTAAGCGCCCGACTCCAGCTCCTGGTGTTGTACTTAAACCCGGCGAGTACCTGAACACCTATTTTGTCTCCCTTGAAACAGTCTCACCTGTACGCACCGTCTTGGCCCATCATAATTGGCTAAGTCGACGCAGCACAGTTTAGTACATATTATTAATGAACCCCAAGTTTTGTTTTTCAGCCCGAAACGGCATGAAGTCGCCGATGCATGATGTGGTGTGAAACCCATCGCTGCAAGTGAATCTATTGGCGATGGCCCCGGCAAAAACCTCATACTGCATCCAGGCAAACAGAGTTGGACTTACCCTTAATACCATTGTTTAATGTTTTATTATGTATTTGTATTAGATGTTGTAGTTTGGCTTTGTATATATACATATAGGGAAGGAAGTTTTTGAACCTAAACATGTTCGAGATTGGCATTTGGTCAAGGGGGCACGTGATAAAGAAAAGAAAGAAAAATGACCAAACGCCAAACGTAGGAGCAAGTCGTGCTCATGGCATGGGGAAGTAGTGGGTGCGGCCTGATAGCCGTGAGATTGGCGGTCCTGACCTGCGCTGATTGGCAGGGGGCGTGCAGATGCAGCCCATTTAAAAGGCGAGAGCGCCAAAAGAAAGGGGGGACCTGCGCAATATCGGAGAAGCCTGATCACCCTCACCGGAGGTCCTGCGTCTATGAAATCCCTTCCCCCCGGACGCCCCCATCACGACTGGGTATACCATCCGAATGTGTTTAAGAACTCTCGAGTTATTGGCGAGTTTAATCTTGAAACAGCTGTTAAGAAGTTTTTTTTCTGCCTAAACTGTGAGTAAAGCATTTACTTATCTCACCGCCTCCTTGGTGTTTTTCTGTTGACGGAAGGAGAGACAGAAGAGGGAGGAATAAGGCCCCGAAACCCCTTTTGTCCCCGGCCTGCTCGCATAATCTGGGTCCAACCACCCATTGTCAGGTTGAACACTGGCCACTGCTGCTGCAACTATTCCTCCCTGCTGGCTCAGCTGCAGCACAGGCAGAGCTGCTTGTCACTAAGATGCTGCTGTAATACTACCAAAGGCCCACCCCCATGGCTCTATAGGCAGGATCTGGTAGCCCGCAGGCTGTAGATTGCTGACCCCTGGTCTGTATAATGCCTACCTGTGCCTGGAAGCAGAATATGAAAGTTGAAACTCTCCAAATAGAGGGGGAGATAAAACATAGGCCTCTTGCTCCCTCAGTCAATGACTAACCACTAGGCTTCAGGGTTAAAACATGAAGGTCCCCCTCCTCACACCCAGTATTTGGGTTTTCCCTGGTTATTTAGGATTTACCTGCCCTATACAGGTTCCTAAATGATTATGCTTTGCTGCGCTTATGCCTGGACAGAACATGATCCTATTCATAGTTTCATAGAAGTAGGGTCGGAAGGGACCTAAGCAGATCATCAAGTCCAACCCCCTGCCTGGGCAGGAAAGAATGCTGGGGTCAAATGACCCCGGCAAGGTGATTATCTAGCCTCCTTTTGAAGACCCCCAGGATAGGAGTGAGCACCACTTCCCTTGGAAGTTGGTTCCAGATTCTAGCTGCCCTGACTGTGAAGTAGTGCCTCTTGACATCTAGCCTGAATCTATTCTCTGTCAACTTATGGCCGTTATTCCTTGTTACTCCCGGTAGTGCTCGGGGGAACAGGGACTCTCCCATTGCCTGCTGGTCCCCCTTGGCCAGTTTACAGATGGCTACCAGATCCCCTCTCAGGCTTCTCTTGGAGGCTGAACAGGCCCAGGTCCCGTAGCCTTTCCTCATAGGGCCTGCCCTGCTACCCCCTGATCATGTGAGTGGCCCTCCTCTGGACCCTCTCAAGGCTGTCCACATCCCTCCTGAAGTGCAGCATCTAGAACCAGCTGCAGTACTCCAACTGTGGCCTGACCAATATCGCATAGAGGGGGAGGATCACCTCCCTGGACCTGCTTGTGATGCATCTGTGGATGCACAACAAGATGCGGTTAGACTTCCTGACCATGTGCTTACATTGGCGGCCCATGTTCATCTTGGAATCAATAATGACTCCAAGATGCTTTTCTGCCTCTGTGCTGACTAGAAGGGAGTTGCCCAGCCTGTAGGCATGCTGCTGGTTCTTCCTCCCCAAGTGCAGTACCTTGTACTTGTCAGTACTGAATCCCATCGTATTCTCATCCGCCCACCCCTGTAACCTGTCCAGGTCTAGTTTTAGCCTGTCCCTGTCTTCTAGCGTGCCCACTTCTCCCCACATCGTAGTGTCATCCACGAATTTGAACAAGGTACTTTTCACCCCCTCGTCCAAGTCGCTGATGAAGATGCTGAACTGTGCGGGCCCGAGGACCGAGCCCTGGGGGACCCCACTGCCCACATTGAGCATGGCTAGTAGGCAGGTGTATATTTCTGTGCTACAGCTGAATTTCAAACAGTGCCTAAGAGTCAGAAATGGCAGTTACGTGGCTGTAGAACTGTTACGTGGCAATTATGTAACTCCAATTTAGTTGTAAATGGTAAAACAGGATTTAGCCCCAAGTCTCTCCCACTATAAACATTCCGTTTTTTATACATTAAATACATAAGAGGAAGGACTGGAATCCAGGGGAGTGATCTAACCACTAGGCTATTAAGTAAAAAGGGGGCACCATCAGAAAAAAAAAGACCCCTAAGACAGGTCAGGCCTAACTCCAAAAGAAGGGTTGACTTCAGCCACAGCACTCTTTTCAGCATTTCCTATTAGTAATTTTTGGCAGTTTGCTGCTTAGTATTTTTTTTTTAGGGGTGTAGTTCTACCCATGCTTTGTGTACTGTGGAGTGCATGACTGATTTGGGACCAAGAAACATATTAGGCAGCGAAGCACCTGGAAATTAGGGACTTTGGAAATGAGTGATACAGCATCCATGGAAGAGTTGTAGGGTACACGTTGCGTTTGGGAAGATGGTTTGTGGAGTGATTTAGCTCTTCTAAAAAATAAAGTAACACAACTGAAAGACAAAAGTTTAATTTCGCTGAAAAAATTAAGTAGAGAGAGATGCAAATAGCAGGCATAGATTTCAAAAGGAAGAAATCTGTAAACAACAAATTAGTTTATTTTATACATGGATACTGTAAACAAAGAAAGGAACAAAGGATCTCAGATCAATTTAACAATGTAGATTTTTGCATAATTTATTTTTACCATTAAAATTGTTTTAGAAACTCTCTCCCCTTTTTGTCCCCCACACACATATACATAATGCCAACCAGAATTTCTAAATTATTGCATATTACTTTCATCGTGATAGAAAGACAAATTCTAGATGTATGTTTGAATATACCAGCACTCTGTCTGCACCACTTGACAACTCATTTATTGAATTTGCTGAATTTATTCAACATTCTTGGTTTAAATGGAAGAGGGCTTGTGTTAAAGGCTTTTGTAAAGCAAGAGTTATCAACACTTCAGCTTGCTTCCATACTGCATCTAGATTGTCTGGCTTTCAAGACTTACTGCAATGCTGACTTATTTACCTAGGTGTTGCATTGCATAGATTTCTGGAGACCACACTTTTTCCGCAGATGAGAAAAGTTTGAAGGTATCCTGACATCTTGTGTTTAGATACTTTATAATCAGAGTCTATATAGATGCTTTTATATTATTTGAATGGTCATTCAATGAAAGCCATATCCTTCAAGGAGTTAATGACAAATGTAAGGTACTAAGTATATGCAAATTGTTTAGCACTACCTGGCAAGCACTCAGCACCTCAGATGCTCTAAATGCTGAGTGCCTGGTAATGCACATGAGTACAAAGTGCCTGTGTCTGGGAGATGGTATCTTAGTCTGATCATGCCAATGAAGCAGCTTGTGCTTTTCAGTTGATAGTTTAAATATAGTAGAACTTCAGGATTCAAGAGACAAATTCTAGCTTTAAGTGTTCCTGGATTCTTTGTCTCCTTAGAGACGAAGTGAAAGAAACTGAACTCCTCTTAGGCTTCAAGTTGAAAAGCTGAAACATTATGAAAATGACAAGTGCTAAAAATGTTGGATGCATCCATTGGGTAATGAAGATGACACGTTTTCCCTTTCCTAGAACTCATCGATGTGGGGCACTTGCAATTTTTAGAACAGAGAGCAAGTTGTGACAGATACCTAGACAGGTTGTCAAGAATTAGTCATTGCAGAATTAAAAGGTAGAAACAAATTGACAGAAAGGGGTGTACAATACATCATAAAAATGAAACCAACAAATGTTTAGTAAAGGAAAACCAAGATCTAATCCCATTAAAGAGAACACAAAAACATAGTACCTATCAAAGCTACTGACATTAATGAAGAGACAGAGGCCCCAAATTTATGGGAAAATTAAAAGAGAAGACATGTACAAGTATAAAGACTTTATCTACACAGACTTCCTCTCCTATACCAAAATGCTGCACAAAAGAGGTTAAAAATCTAAGACTATATGGCAACACTGGGATAAAAGCCCACTTACATCAGGATAGCACTTTTCTCAGCTGAGTGTAGGAAGAGCTTGCTCTGAAGTACTCTGCATGGAGCGCCTGTCACATGCTCTTGGCTATCTGCCACATGTAGTTCTTTAAGGACCCCCACCGTGCTTCTCAAGGGCTTGCCTGATACCTTACTACATGCAACCTGGACAGCCATAACAAAGTAACTGTACACAGTAGAGTTGATTTTAAAAAAGAAAAGCTGACTAGAAGCTTGAGATTTGCCCTCCCCCTCCTCTCTCTCCAACATACACAGAAGCGTTTTTTCACCTAGCAGTGATTAGCGTATCCTCTGAAGCCTTTTTTGTATAAGATGGTGTAGCACCTGTCCCTGAAGTAAAACAGAAGAGAGAATATGGGGCAAACAGAGCAGAGCTGACATTGATTTACTTATCCACATAGAAACTTAAGGTGGAGAAGGTCCTTCCCATTGCTTTGTCCATCTCCCTGCCAGTGCAGGATTATGCACCAATTCATTTATTTTTTTAGGTTTTGCCCTTCATTTTGGCTATTTCTAGTCATAGAAGCATCAGAGTCTTCCTTGGAAAAAGCTATTGAGTGGTATACTAAATATAACTGTGAGGAAATGTTGTTTTTTTCCCCACACACCTAAGAATCTTAATTTTTGGAATTTAATGCCATTATTCCTAGTTATCACCTTTATGCTAAATGGAGATTCTACATATTTAACTTTTAACTTTTCATTCTAAAAATCTCTCTACCCTACTAAAAATGTTTATTCTCTTTCTTGAAGTTATATAGAATCTGATTAATTGGAAAACTGTTTGCTATTATGGATGCTTCATCATTCACAAACCTTGGAATAGTGCATAATTATTGACCCCATCTGAAACTGTGATTATATCATTCCTATTCCAGAGTATTCTCTGCAGGCTCCCATGGCAACTGGGTTGAAATGAGTTAGTGCTACACAGATAGGTGTGCTTGGGCTGCTTCTAGATACAAGAGAGATTGCCATTTTCCCCACGTACCTGAAGTAGAAGTCTGGATGTGGCAAGAAAAGTGTTGCTTCTTTTGTCCCTCTGATGGAGAAGGTATTTTTCTCTCAAGTACTTAAGGACAATCTTATATGCACCTAAACAGGTCTTGAGTGGATTGTAGGCACCTAAGCCACAAACAGCAATCCAGATTTATATTGTTCCAGAACCTACACAATTTTCTGGGCACCTAGGTTCATTAAGCACTTCCATCTTGGCTTAAAGATATTCCTGAAGTGCCTTTTTTTTCACTTGGGCAACATTTCAGGCTTAGACATGATCCACAGGACCATGCGGGCATCTAATTTCTCCCTAAAATCTATTGTAATCTAGATTACTGCTGGTAAAAAGACTTTACGTGTCTATATCTTTGGTGCTTTACCCAACCACAGAATCTGGAGCAGGTCATGAAGGAATCTACTTCTAAGCACCTGAAGGAGAACAAGGAAACCAGAAACAACCAACATATCTTCATCAAGAGTAAGTCATGCATCACAACCCTGACTTCCTTGTAAGACAAGGGGATGGGCTATGAGCATGTGGGGCAGGGGGTAGGGAGGGGGGAAGAGAAGTGGATGTGATACTAAGATAAGAATCCCCTTCAAAAAGGGGAGGAAGGAGGACCCGGGCAACTATAGGCTAGTCAGTCTCGCCTCCATCCTCGGCAAAATCTTTGAAAAAATTATCAAGGCTCACATTTGCGAGAGCCTGGCAGGGCAAATTATGCTGAGGGGAAACCAGCATGAGTTCGTAGCAGGCAGATCGTGCCTGACTAATCTAGTCTCTTTTTATGACCAGGTTATGAAACGCCTGGATACAGGAGGAGGGGTGGATGTCGTGTACTTAGACTTTAGGAAGGCCTTCGATACGGTATCCCACCCCATACTGGTGAACAAGTTAAGAGGCTGTGACTTGGATGACTACACAGTCCGGTGGGTGGCGAATTGGCTGGAGGGTCGCACCCAGAGAGTCGTGGTGGATGGGTCGGTTTCGACCTGGAAGGGTGTGGGCAGTGGGGTCCCGCAGGGCTCGGTCCTGGGACCGATACTCTTTAATGTCTTCATCAGCGAGTTGGACAAGGGAATGAAATGTACTCTGTCCAAGTTTGCAGATGACACAAAGCTATGGGGAGAAGTAGACACGCTGGAGGGCAGGGAACAGCTGCAAGCAGACCTGGACAGGTTGGACAAGTGGGCAGAAAACAACAGAATGCAGTTCAACAAGGAGAAATGCAAAGTGCTGCACCTAGGGAGGAAAAATGTCCGGCACACCTACAGCCTAGGGAATGACCTGCTGGGTGGCACGGAATTGGAAAGGGACCTTGGAGTCCTAGTGGACTCCAAGATGAACATGAGTCAGCAGTGTGACGAAGCCATCAGAAAAGCCAATGGCACTTTATCGTGCATCAGCAGATGCATGACAAATAGATCCAAGGAGGTGATACTTCCCCTCTATCGGGCGCTGGTCAGACCGCAGTTGGAGTACTGTGTGCAATTCTGGGCGCCGCACTTCAAGAGGGATGCGGATAACCTGGAGAGAGTCCAGAGAAGGGCCACTTGTATGGTTAAGGGCTTGCAGACCAAGCCCTATGAGAAGAGACTATAGAACCTGGACCTTTTCAGCCTCCGCAAGAGAAGGTTGAGAGGCGACCTTGTGGCTGCCTATAAGTTCATCACGGGGGCACAGAAGGGAATTGGTGAGGATTTATTCACCAAGGCGCCCCCGGGGGTTACAAGAAATAATGGCCACAAGCTAGCAGGGAGCAGATTTAGACTGGACATTAGGAAGAACTTCTTCACAGTTCGAGTGGCCAAGGTCTGGAACGGGCTCCCAAGAGAGGTGGTGCTCTCCCCTACCCTGGGGGTCTTCAAGAGGAGGTTAGATAGGCATCTAGCTGGGGTCATCTAGACCCAGCACTCTTTCCTGCCTATGCAGGGGGTCGGACTCGATGATCTATTGAGGTCCCTTCCGACCCTAACATCTATGAATCTATAATTAGATAAAGTATAGTATTTTGACTTTAGCAAGGCTTTGGATTTCTTTAGAGTACTAAAGAGAATGTAATGGAAGACAGTATTAGTTTAGCTGAAAGTAGTGTAAAATGGGTATGTAACTGGTTGGACCATGCTCAACAACTAGATGTTGAGCCGTTGAAGACTAAGTGGATGGAGGTATCAAGTGGAGTTTCCCCTGGGATAGAGCTGGTATTGTTTAACCTCTTTCTGTCTCTCTCCTCCCACCCTCCCTGCACAACGTGGGCCATGTACTTCTTGTTTTTACTATTTATATATTAAAGGTTTAAAATTCAAAAAAGAAAAGTCTCTCTCTCCCTCATCTCACAGGCCTTGAGGGACTATAACTGCTTTAACTAAAGCATTCCATTTCCTATCTTGCAAAATTTCCTTCCACCTTATTGCGTATTCCCCAATCTTTTCCAGATTGTTTAACGTCTTCATCGCTAATTTGGAGGATGGGATTGAGGGCACGCTTAGCAAGCTGGAGGCAACATCAAGTTGGGTCAAGTTGAAGACACTCTTCAGGGTAGGACTATGATTTCAGGTGACCTTGATTAAAGATAAAATGGTCTGAAATTAATCAAATGAAATTCAATAATGTCAAGTGTAAAAGGCTGCACTTAGGATGGAATAACTGCATGCATAAATGCAGACCAGGAAATGACTGGCTAGGTTGCAGTACTGCAGAGAAGGACTTGGGGGTTACAGTGGTCTATAAACTGAATATGAGCCAACAGTATACTCTTCCTGCAAAAAAGTCAGTAATATACTGAGCTGAATTAAAGGGAACATCATTTGCAAGCCAGGGGAAGGGCTTCACTCTCTCTACTCAGCACAGATGAAACCTTGGAGTACTAAGTCCAGTTTTAGGTCCCACACTTAAAGATGTGGACAAATTGGAAAAAGTCCAGAAGAGAAACAAAAATGACTAGAGGCTTGGGGAACAAGATTTATGAAGAAAGATTGATAGAACTGAGATTGTTTGGTCCAGAGGAGAGAAAAGCTATGGGGGGGTTGGTAACTGTTTCTAAATACCTGAAGGGCAGTTATAAACAGGGATCCTGGTTTTCCATAATAAAAAATTGCAAATTCTCTGATAAAAAAAACCAAATCTGTGATTAAAATTAAAGGCCTCCCCTCAGCACACTCCTCCCTTCCCCCCACCCTGCTGGTGCCCCTCACTTCCCCCCACAGCCGGCCCAGTCCTGCTGGTGCCCCTCTTTGCCCCCTACAACAGCCCCCCAGCCCTGCTCGTGCCCCTTGCCTGCCACCCACAGCCCCTGCCCCCTTGCTTTGCTGGAGGGGGCACCCAGCTGCCTGGGCTATGGGACCCAGGACGCAGATCCATAGCTCCTTGCCCCCAACAGAAGGCAGCTGCAGCAGGAGCAGAGCTGGCTCCACCACTGCTGCCTGCCTGCTGCTGGCTCCAGCAGGGGTGGGTCTGGCTCCCAGCAGCTGCGCCCACTCCTGGGAGGTCAGGAGGGACCTGCACCCCCAGATCTGTGCAGGGAGCAGACTGCAGGCTCAAGCTCCCACCTTGATTCCCTGCTGCAGTGCTTCTGTAGCCCTGCAGGCAACACCCAGCATGGCTGGGAACAGTGGGCCATGCCAGGATCTCCTCTCCCCACCACCGCGCCTCCTCTGCCTGCTGCTGCTTTGAGTGGCGGAGCCCAGCACTGCTTCCCTCAGTGCAGCCCCACATGCAGGAGAAACATTGCTGGGGAAACGCAGAGCGAGCAGCCCCTAGGAGATCCCCACACGACTTGTCTGTCCCCAGCTGTGCTGGGTCGCAGGGAGGAGAGCAGGGCAGCAGGGATCCACCCTCTGCACGGATCTGGGGGCGTGGGTCCCCCCTTCCCCTGAGAGTGAATAGCAGGGAGTGCCCGGCTGGCTTCAGATCTCCCTGCTCCTGGCTGACACCTCCATGTGCGGTTTCCCTTAAGGGCCGCTAGAACCACTTCAGTTTCACATGCACTTAACCGGGCACTCTGGCCGCGAGTGGGGAGATGTGGAGCCGACCGGGCATTCTGTGCATTTCCCCAACGCCTCCCCACTTGCCGGTGGAGTGCCTGGCCGGGGGCATGTGAAACCATAGCGGCTTTAGCAGTCCTTAAAGGAAGCTGCACATGGAGGCGCCAGCCAGGCACTTCATGCATTTCCCCAACACCTTCCCACTCCCTCAGCCCCCAGCCAACTTCCACCCCAGCCCTGGCCCGCAACCCCCAGCCTCCTGCAGGCCCCACTTGCTACTTCACAGGCTCCAGGAGGAAAGTGAGCCTGATTTAAGTCTTGCGACTAACTGAAAACCACAGGCTCTACCCCTTTGGGCAGGGCTGGGGCTTTTCTGCCTTTTTTACAAACAGGTCTTGCAAGCTCTTTGCAAAAGGGGGAAATCCGTGGGTTTCTCTGCTAAAAGAGAAAATCTGCGTTTTCTCTCATTAAAACCAGGAAATCCATGGTTTTCTCCATTTTCCCATGGGAAACAGAAAACCCGGATCCCTGGGTATAAAGAGGGTAGAGATAGACTATTCTCTGTGGCCACAGGGGACAGAACAAGGAGCAATGGTCTTAATTTGGGAAATTTAAGCTGCATATTAGAAATAACTTTTACGTTATGAGGGCAGGTAGCATTGGAACAGGCATACAATCCTGCAAAATCACCAAATTTGGAAGTTTTTAAGAACAAGTTCAACAATTGTTTGCCTGGAATAGTTTAGACTGAGGGATATTCCTGCATTAAGCAGGGATTTGGACTACATGACCTCCTGAGGTGAGTACCTCCTGCCTTATTGTTCTATAATTGTAGAACTGACAAAAATGTAGCTCGTTAGCAAACACACCTGCATGAGAAGGTAATGATAGCAATGGTATCTACATTTTGCCAGTACCCTGGCAGGCAAAGCACTTATCCAGAAGTGGGAGACGTGGGTTCTGTGCCCAGCCTCAGAAGATTCAAACCCACATCTCATGCTTGTCAGGAGAGTGTCTGTAAGCTTATGTTTGGCCAAGTCTGGGAGAGGTACCTGAATCGTTTTCAATCCTTGATTTCCAAGACACTGCCCCATTTAAGGTTTATTTTACTTGGGGACGGTAGTGTGAAATACCCAGGGCACTGTAAATTCATATCCTAGTTCTCACTCACTCATATAGATAAAGACCTAGGCAGGCTGTGACCAGGTTTTCTGAAAGATTAATACTGCCAAATGTCATATCTTTCAGAAACCAGCAAATGAGTTCAATCCAAAGCTCTTCCCATATTAATGGAAAAATTGCTGCTGTCATTTTCCAAAAATGGCTTTTTAACGCCTACATTTTGAACATTTACCTTTACAAAAATAGTAGTGACCCTTACACGCTTTCCAGCATGCTATGTATAATCTGATTCTCTATTGAAGGCAGTACGTAACAGTTGAAAAGGAGAAAAGTTATGTGTGTAAGAAAGGTGTAGAACAAATAAGGGAAGGAAGTCCCAGGTCTTTCAACTTTGGCAATGTCTTACTCCCATTTAAGGTAAAGTATGTGTAACCAGGCACATCTACAAGAGACATTTTGAACATAATAGACTAATTCTACTGGGCATTAGTGCGGTGGACAAAACCCGTGCTAATGCACTGTGCAGTAGAATTAGCCTACAGAGCATTAACACTACCAAAAACGTGTGCACTATTGCTAATGTGCAGTAGCACTGATTATGGAGCATTAAGGTAGTACCTGTAATTACAAGTACTAAACTTAATGTGCTATAATCATGGTGCATTAATGAACATGTAGACAGACACAGTCACTGGTTCTTAAAAATATGCTTCAGTACCTATGTGGCTTTTATCATGAAAGTAATGTGAACATGGAAAATCATACTAGCTAGTCAGGCTGGACTCCAAAATGATCCAGATAAATTCTTGGGGAAGAGACACAATTTAGAGTGAACCTAGTGTTCATGGATAATCATAGCATAAACAAAGAGTTTAGATATCCAGTTACTTATAAAGCTTCCTTCATCACAATATTTGAGTGAGGGAAGGAAGTCTCAGAACTCATCTCAGAACTTACAAAATTAGAGAAATGCATCCACCACTCTTTCAGCTGGGGAACTGAGTCAGTGAACAGTCAAATTCCCCAAAATAAGCACATGAAAGCTGAAACAGGTTGTCTGGATCTCTGTGAAGTCCCTAACTATGAGGGCACTGTTTATTAGAGAAAATAAATAACGTGTGCAAGAAAATCAGTTTTTGTATGCCTCCAGTGAGTTACAGATTTTTTTAACTGAAAAAGGAAGGTTGTGAAGTCTTGCATATTTTCCTTCCCTCTAAAAAAAAATCCAGACATACTTCCAGTAGCAAATACTTGCAGTAGACCCTTATGCAAAGGTCCAGTATAAGCCAGTAATTCCAAAACTTTTTAGACTGAAGGCATCCCTTGGAAAATGCCAGCTCTTAACTTTCAATCATTTTTGAAAAAATGGAAAAAAACCCAGGACAATTCTGTTACAAAACTGAAAAAGACCACAACAGGTCAGAATATTTTTGATGCTATAGATTCCTGTCATAGGTCTGGTGGAGGAAAAAAAGGATACCTAGTAGATCTAAATTTCTATGAAATACTATCCACTGCTGTAACTGTGAAACAAATTCAAGCTCAAACCACTAAAACCACTATTCAATCTTTCTTCAAGGGAACATCTAAACAAGAATAGCTTTCATTGGTATAATAGGGGAGAAGAAGAAGGGATATTGTGATAACATGTACAACTAGGTTGTACAGATATCCCAATTCAAGCACCAAGTTGAAGATGAAAAAATCTTGTGGTCTTCCATTATATACAAAAAGTTAATCAGTCCCCTGCAGGATTGTTTTGTCTATGCCTTCTTGAGCTTGCAGGACCCCATTGGCTCATTGTGTCTGAAGACAAAATGCTAAAAAGTTAACTACTAAAATAAATAAGCATTTATTATCTTCACTTCGTTTAAAGGAAACCGATTCAGCCACTTTCAAGGCCATCTCAGGGCTGTAGTGTAGCCTAAAATCAAAATGACCAGCATGACAGTTGTTGGCATATTCTGAATGGTTGTGTAGTTCAATAAGCAGGCAGGTAATAATATGATAGGACAGCATAATGAAGGATTCAGAATATGAAAGGACAGCATAATGAAGGATTCAGAAAACTCTCAGAATTGCCTCCTTAAATGGGAACATGAGCTCCCAAAATTTTAATAAACTCAGCTTGACATAATTCCAGCAGATGTAGATGGTAAAGTGCCATGGATACAGTGCTATGAAAATACCATTGTATAAATTTAGAATTCTGTTCTGGCAAGAAGCTTTGCTCATAACAATTTTAACAGCAAAACAATGGAATCTAACAGTAACCATGTGCCCTTCACTCAGTGCTGAAAAAGCCTAACATCTTCACATTATTTTAATTTATGCATGAAAAAAAGACAATACCACATATCAACAGTGTTAGGCATCCTTCACACTATTTAATCACACAACCCTCCTAGTGCACTGCTCACTGCTTTAGGCAGAAATATCTGGACTCTTAACTCAAAAGTTCATCTAAGACTTTCCCTCCATTATCCAGGGCAATTCAACTCTGCTGATCCAACAGCTTCCTTAAAGAAGTTGTAGCTACTGACAACAATCAATTTTTAATCTTGATGGTAATATGGTATCTCTTCCAATCTCTAACCTAATCCTGAATTCACACTTGAGTTAAATCACACCTCTACTCACGTGTTCCCTTTCCAGCGACCAAAAATAATGAAAAATTAGTACAATTTGAAAAGGAGGTTGTACTAAAGTGTCTTACTATATGCCTGCACATTATACCAGTCAGAAAAAAAGATAACAGCCCATCTACAATTAATGTCGACTGTAGGAGCACCCTACAATCCAATTTAGTGACAACTCATAAACCTAGCTCTCTTATGAATCACAGATCCCAGAAAGACATTGATTAAAGAGGAATTATATGGGGAGACGGGGGAAAGAGGTACAGAACATAGACCTTCAGGCTAGGGAAAGACATTCAAAAAGCCTGAGTGTGAATTGATTCAATCTTTGCAGGTTAGTCTAACCTGGCTAAGCTGAACTGGTTTGTGACCATACAGACATCCGAGAAATGCAGTCACATGCCTGCAGTGGCTCAGGCTAGAAGCCGGAGGGTGCTAGAGTAACCCTCCCTTCCCTTCCAAAGTGCTAAAATGGGGGGCATGGCCAGGTCCCAGCAGGACACTCTGATTAGGGAGAGGATTCCCCCCCCCGCTCCACCTCGCTGTTGATAACAGAGCATTTAGTTACACAGTAGGGAGTTACACAGGGAGTTGTTAGCATTTATCAGCCCATCAAACAAAACAAAGCCTCTCTCATTAGTTCAGGCTCTTCTTAAACAACTTCTTCCAAGGGAGGAATGGAGGGACATTACCAGCTACCTGTTGATTAGCTCCAAAAACCCTTAAGCGGACACTGTCCTGTCTGTCTTTGTCCTGTCTCCCACAGCACGGACCGTAGCCATCATGTGGTATGCTATTTAATACAGAGAGCTGTCTGTATAAGGCAAAGGGGAGGGCGGATCCCTGCCTGAGCAGGGTGTGGTGAGGGGGAGGAAAGGGAGCAGGAGGAAGCCAGGCAGATGCTGCTGTACCTGCATTCTCTGCCAGAGCTCCAACCAGGGAGCAGGGCCAGTTCTGTTGGGCTGGAGCAGACAGCAGAAACCTGCCCCAGGTTGCAAAGCACCTGGAAGGCTGGGGGATTCTGGTTTAACGTAAACTAGGAAGGCATTGCATAAACCGGTTTGACCCAAATCAGTTAAGTCTGATAAACCTGGTTGAATGTAGTATCTCAAACTGGTTTCAGCCATTTTCAAACTTGTTTATGTGCACCTAACTTCTGTTCTGCTACAGGTTTAAATCAGTTTCTGATCACTTAAACCAGTTTATATGTAATGTACAGACATGTACAGACAATGTACAGACAATGTCCCTAGCCTCATAGTCTAAGTTCAGTGAAAGATGACTTGGGAAGTAGAAGACAGTGATAATGTGATTTCTATACCCTACCAATCTTCAAAAGCAAAGCAAATTCTAGGAAGTCTAGACTCAAATCTAGTCAAAATTAAAAATCTGTGGAGACTCTGACCTCAGTTTGTTGTATTAGCACATACAGCATGAAGGGGTACTGTAAACCCATCCAAATACCTACAAAAATAATCAGATACCAAAAAGATTTATGCAAGTCATTCCAGCTTTCATCAGAAAGGAATGGAAGATCTTGTTTCTTACCGTGAATGGTCATTATAATAACCTAATTCTGTGAAAACACTATTCACTTCTCTGGTCCCTTCCTTATTCAAATGTATAAGCAGAATTAAGGTTGCATGGGACTGTCTCAGCCTGGTATTTCATATGACTGAAAGGGAACTTCCAGGTAACACAGTCTAGTCCTCACCCCACTATGCAACCATGTCATATAATCACCTCCATAAAATTCAGAGTGCTTGAGCCTTGCTTCAGCCAAAAGAACCTTTTAAGATGATTTATATTCATGCATACACAAACAAAAACCCCACAATCCTTAAAAGGAATGTCAAAATAAACTATTACAAGGTGCATGAGCTACTGCTAACAAACCGTCTTTTTTGCTTTTGAGTGACTGAGACAAGCCTGAGACCGAGATATGCAGTATTCTGTATTGTTCTGATTCAAAACAACTTCAGCGTCATAGATGCTACGGGCCTTTTTACCAGGTATGGACACTAAGACATGTTTGACCTTAACTATAAGCAAGTTTATTCAACCTTAACAGTTACAATTCCAAGTCAAAAGCAAAACAACTATAGCAGTTACAATTCTAATACTAAAGCTAGTAAAAAGTAATACAACAATATATCGCGGGGTGGTGAGCATGTTGTAAGTGCCAAAGTTAAGAACCCAAGCTCACAGGGTTCTGGGTCCCAACAACTAGTTGTTGTGGCTATCACTGGAGACAGAAAAAGAAGGAATGGGTGGTTATAAACTTAGATATAAACTAAGAAGTTGGAAAAAATGAAAACAAAAAGAAAAAATGGCAAGATGTTAATATAGAATGGAAATGAGACATCTGGAACTGCTGGAAGAGAAACCTTTCATAATGCAGAGGAGATTGAATCAGTGAATAGAGTTAATGTGCAGGTTCACCAAAGTGATTTTTTTCTTTATCTGTAGCCCAAAGCTTGAATTTCTGTTTTTACTTTCTTTTTGAATTTCACTGTTATAGGAGTCTTAATATGTATCAATCAAATAGTCTCAATAAAATCAACTGCTTGCTTATACCTCTTCATATAATTGGTACATTCTACTCTCCTGTGATTCTAACTTCACCCTAAAGCACTGAAAGTTTTAACCAAAAAAAGGGTTTTTTGGCCACTTAAGATGAGTTTAGAAGGAGACCATGATGGAAGCCATTACACAACCTTAACACAAATGCAATTACTAGAGTGAAAAGCAGCAAGAATGCAGAAGATGCTAAGTTAACTTTTGCTCAAGGACACAGGTAGAAACCAAGTCTAATAAAGGAGTGAGAATGCCTAATTACTGGGCACCAAATTTTTGGGTACCTGGCCATTATAACTGCTGTTAGCTATTAATCCAATGACTATTTAACATAAAAATGTATGTGTGGTGGTATTAGGGACTGTAACCTAGGACTCTGCATCCTTCCCGCCAGCCGGGTGAATGCCCTAGCCATGAGACCAGAGTGAGGCTTTCTTGCTTGCTCCCCTTTTGGCCTTAGGAATCTTGAATTTTTATTTGCATTGTGGCCTAGAGTCAACAGAAATCCATCCCCATCCAGTCTAATCATGTAGCTTGGTGCTTTAAGGCAGCCCTCTGGAAGTTGGTGGGTGTAGGTTTAAAACCTTGTAGGTGGCGGAGAAATTAAACACTGGTCTCTCACTTCTGGACAAGTGCTCTCAGCACAAGGCTATATTATATGTGTGCACCAGCACTTATACCACTTTACCCTGTGATGACTGCATTTTTTAATAAAAGTAGCCATAGTTGCTGTGTTTTGCATTCAACTGAATGCTGAGTCCTCCCCTCAGAGGCTCCATTTCCATTACAATGGGATCTAAGCACTGTTTAAGCCTCATTCTCTGTAACAAGTGCGTGCAGATGGCAAAACACCAGGTGCCTAGGAAACATATCTAACAGAGAGGCAACCAGTGAGGCTGGGCATTTCCAGGGTTACCCGCTGCTGAGCCAGATCTCTTTTTGGATCATGTTTGGACATAAAGTCCAAATAAATTCTGGTCTAAATAAAAACTTTTTGTATATGGCCTCTGGTCCTTTAAACACCATGGAATATTAGAAGTGCATTTAGTTCAGACCTTTTATTGTTTTACAGTAAGAAAAGGCTTGCAAGTGCAAACTTATGCAAACATGCTTTGCCACTCTTTCCAAAATAAACAAGGCCAAATAATTTAGGTTTCCAGAGCTACCATATATATTCAGCTGCAAATATGGTCTATGCTTGCAGATACTGGACCTGACACTTGTCTTTTTCCCCTCACTAGATCTGCTTCCATCCATAGTGGAATTCCATGTGACAGCAGGGCCACAATGTTTCTTTGTCTCTCCAGCCAATATATGATGTGGCAGTGATGCATCACACAAGGCTGAAGCTGGTTCCTTATTCAAAGGCATTTCCCCCCAAATTTCAATATTACATTAATTTAGAAAGTGCACAAAAATAAAATGGAACTGGAACTCTTTATATTAGTAATTTACTCAAAGATAATTTAAATAAGCTTATTTACTGGATGTAACTGACAAAATAAAAAATCTCACATGACCAAAAGCAGCTTGCAGGTGTAGCCATTATGAAGAAATGAAGATATACTGTTCCCAGACTGGAAACTGGGCAGAAATGGGCAAAATAAGTTGCCCCTCATTTCTATTTTGCATTTTCCTTGCTAGTAATTGTATTAAAATATACATGTATGGAAAAAAAAAAAAACTCAAAAGCAAAAAACAAGAAAGCTGGTAATATTCAACCAATTTGTCACAAATCCAGCTGCAATGCTTTCACAGTTACAAATTAAGAAGTCTGTAGGAAGCAGCCTTATTCCTGGATAAATTAAGAACAGAAAAAATGGCTAATTTATCCCGTTTGTTTATTTGTTACAAATACAAAAGTATGCATTCCAAATATTTGTCTTCTGCTCATTACTCAATAAAAACCTATGAAGAAATATAGACGTATAATTGGTCCCTAGATAAATGCAAACTTCCAGTTCAGTGAATAAGTCATGTTTATTGTCATAAAAAGGTCTAAAGTTGTGTTGGGTGCAATATGCCTTGTGTTAGAAAATCATAGATATTTTTAGATACCCTAATTATGATTTACTACTAACAGCATGAGAATGCTGGCCTATGCCTCCCAAAGAGAAATTCTAGACACCACCATTTTTCCTGTTCCACACGTTATAGATTGGTGCTTAGAACAGTTCATCCTGATCTCCGATTCTGTTCATTTGCATATAACAGATCACGTCCCTGTCCACCTCCCCACATCCCCTCCCCTAGGCTCTGCTAGCTAGCACACAAACAGGTATGCATCCATGGTCCTGTGGTTCCCAGTTATCTCTCATAGGCAATCAGAGCCTAGGTGGAATGACTTTTATTCACTCTTAAGATTATAAACTAAGGAACAAATAATTATGCAAATAACTTCATCATGTTGTAGTGAGGCTAATCAATACAGATGCACAATTTTCCCTGCTTCTATATTTAGATTTCTAGCACCAACATATCAGCAATTGGAAACATTATTCATTCTGTACATAGGTTGCAACACTACATTGAGTTTAAATCACAGTTCCCTGTTTTAGAGCCTCCCCTAGCATTGTTAGTTTACTGACCTCCAGCTACTCCAGTTCAGCTCCAGCACCCACAACACACTGCCTGCCCTGTTCACACAGCCCTTTCTACATCTGGAACATTGCCCAAAGCTTCACAAAACCCAAATCTGCAGTTTCATACCAGTCATACAGATAAGTCTTCTTCATCTCCCCCATTTTGTACTCTTGCATGTACAGTACCAGGAAGATCCCTGTTCCCTTCCAAGATCCCTGACATATTTAAAAAAAAAAAAAAAAGAAATCTACTTAGTTCCACATGACACCAGGTCGTTCTGCCACTGCACATCACTACAGTAATTGAGTGAGGATTGAGAAAGCTCTTCAGCAAGTATTCAGTAATTTAGCTCCAGAGAGACAGCACTGCCCAGGTGTCTTTATATCCTTTGCTTGGTTTAATCTTCTCAGTTGGGAGTTACCAATGACAACTGCATTTAGAAGTTGCTTGCTTCACACTATTAAGATACCATGAGATAAATCCCCTATAGTTTTTTATTTCATTCCCCTAGAGCAGTGATTCTCAACCAGGGTGCCACAGTATCTTGGGGTGCTACCAGATCCTTTGTAGGGTTTCTGTGAGGTGTGAAGAGATAAGCAAATTAATGCAGGGTTAAGCTTGTCCCTGCCTGGCCAATCCTCCACCCCCATTTCTCAGCCCCTCAGCAAGGAGGTAAGCCCTATAATATATAAATTTGTATTTGAGATTGGGTGCCACAATTTGCAAATGTTAAGAGTGGTGCCTTTACTCCAACAATTTTGAGAAGTACTGCCTAGAGACAGGCAGTTCTGCAGTTTTTTTGTTGCTAGCTTGAGTTGGACAGCTTCTAGCTCTCTTTCCCCTCTTGGAATAAAAATGCGATACATCTGCTTCTTTGGTTTTATACACTCAGGCTCCCTTCTCACTAATTCTTTCCCTTTTGCTGTCTGTATCAAGATTTTCCAGAAATCTAAGAAATCTTCATTCCTTGAATGTTATGTGGTGTTGAAACTTCTATTTTCAGAACACAAATCTTTTTGGCCTGGCTACCAAATTGCACCTGACATACCAGAAATCACTTCTGCCAGAAAGACAAACTCAGTATATCCAAGGTAAGCTAGAGTGGTTGTTCCCTCATCATCCATATCGCCCACCTGCTGTGACGAATTTGCCACCTACTTTGCAGACAAAAAAAGTCATTAGTGTCCAGGTTAACTTTGCAGCAAAGTGGTGGCTGCCAGGAGAGTTCACGATTAGGGCAAGACCAAGCTTCCTCATTTATAATGGATCATTTTAAATTGCCACTGATGGAGAAGATATGCTTCCAAGGTTGAGGGCAAGCAGTTGGAGACTGGACCCATGACTATCCTGGCCTGTAAAAGCCAGCTGTGGGAGACTGGGGTCACTGCTGGCAGGGTTGTCAATACCTCCGTTTGGGAGGACAGGGTGCCAGATGTTCTTAAGTTTGCAGTTGTCTGGAACCTACTTGGGAAACCATCACTTGATGCTGACTCCTAAGCCAGTTACCGCCCTGTTTCCAACCTCACCTTTTTCGGGAAGGTCATGGAATGGGTGGTCACCCAAACAGCACCATGTGTATCTGGATACTAATGGCTTCTTGGACTCTGGTCAGTCTGGCTTTCATCATGAATATAGCACAGAGACTATGCTCCTGGCCCTGTCTGACAATCTTCACTTGGAAGAACAACTGGAGAAATTGTGCCCTGCTAATCCAATTAGATCTTTCAGGTGCCTTAGATACAGTTGACCAGGAAAGACTGATACAAAGCATTTGTATGATCTGCTGGGACCACTAAGGGTGGTGATGGACGAGTGCCCGTCATCCCCTCAGGGCCTTTCCAGAAATTAATTTTGTCACCTCTCCTGTTCAATGCTCACATAAAGCTGCTGGATGAGATTGTGTAAAAATTTGGAGCGAGGTGCCATAAGTATACTGATGATGACTATCTCTACTTCTCTTCTGACCAACCCTGACCCCTACCCCAAAGTCTCAATCATGGATAAAGTCTGGCCTCTGCTCATCACTCAGGTTCACAGCCTTGGGGTGATCCCTGGATCCTTTGCAGTGCCTGTATCTTCAGGTTCCCGTGGTGGCCAGGACCACCTTTCACTAACTCCATCCAGTGAGAAGGCTGCATGACCCTTTCTTTCAGATTTGGATCTGGCCAGAAGTGACAAAATGAAGTTCTGGAAAGGTCCTGAGGGGATGACAAGCACTTGTTTATCACCAGGGATCTAGGTTTTCCTTTCCCATGGGAAAATGGAGATTTCCCCCTTTAACTGAGGAAAATGCAGATTTCTCATTTTAATGGAGAAACTCGTGGATTCTACAGTTTTGCAAAGAACTCTGTGCAGGCTGGCAGAGTTCCAGCCTGCAAGGGGCTGGAAGGGAGCGGTCAAGCAGAGGGCACCATATACAAGTATATGCACATGGATGCCAGGCATGGAGAGCAGCTTCCGTGGGTAAATTAGGGGGTGGGGAGTGGGAATTGAGGCCCCCATAGGGAGGGAGTTGGGCAGGGCCAGGGCTGCTCCCCAGCCAGTCAGTGTGTGGGGCTTGGGGCCCAGGGCCAGAATGCACAGCCGCAGGGCCCTGGTGAGGAGTGGGACGGGACTGTAGGTGGGGGTGGGGTTGGCTCCTCAGCACTACGTGTAATCCCAGAGGGGACCCGTGCCCCCCAGATCTGTGCATGGGGCAGAGGTGGATGCAGGCAGCCTGCTGCAGGCTTGGGCTCCCCATCCTGCTGCCCTCCCACAGGGCCTAGGCAGCCCAGATGTGAGCCGGTGCTGCAGGGCACATGAGGGAAGCTTGTTGCTGCTGCAAGCTCTGCACTGCCCTGGTGATGTGGTCCTTGCACGCACAGCAGAAGCGAGGAGCACAACCCTGTGCTGCCACCCCCCGCTGCTGCTGCGAGGGCATGGGATGCCTCACTAGAGCAGCACGGAGCTTGCAGCGGCAAGCAGCTTCCCTGTGTGGCCCCACTGTGCCTTGCAGCACCGTGTCACACCTGCTGGGCTGCAGAGTCCTCGAGTGACAGCAGCAAGGTGAGGAGCCTGCGCCCACCCTGCACACACAGGCACTGGTTGGCTTCGAAATTGCTTTAAAATTGTAAATGTATCAAGAAACCATTGTGTTCAACTGATATACATATATATATATATATATATATATATATATATATATATATATATATATTAGTGGTCTTTCATTTTAATCACAAATGTTGGGGTGTTTAATCAGAGAATTTGCGATTTTTTATTTATTTATTTTTTTAAATCAGGGAGAACCAGGATCCCTGTTCATCATCACCCTCCGGGATCTGTATGGCCTGTGTTTGTATGTCCTGTCCCAGCAGGTCATACAAACACTTTATCAGCATCTCCTAGTCAACTGTGCCTTTGTAATCTCAAGGCCAGACTACCGCAATAAGCTGCACACAGGCCTGCCTTTGAAAATGGTCCAGAAGCTGCAGCTGATGCAGAACTGGGCAGCCCAACTTCTGATGGGGGTGGATCTGGTCTGGGCTCAACATGCCAAAAGGACCACCTTCTCTGCTGTGCCCATCATGATCAAAAAAGTCAGCTGAGAGTACCATGTCCTGCAAGTACCATCAATACGCCAAAGTGTCTTTGGCCAAAATGTGAGGGAGGCCCTCATCAGCTCTGGAACTCTTTCCATCTTGAGGCCCGCCAGAGCCTGAGTCTAGGCATTTTTTGGAAGCACTGCAAGACCTTCCTTTCTGAGCAAAGGAAAGTTAGGCTGAGATACTGTCTGTGGGAGGAGGGGGTTTCCATTTTGTGTTAATATTTTAGTTTCCTTGCAAGTTATTTTGCTTTCCTGTTCTATAAAAGTCATTCTGTTCTCTTATTGTAAGTTAAGTCGTCTTACGTCTCTGTGGGGAAGGGTGGCACGTAAATTAAATTAAAACAAAGAATAAATAAATAAATATTTACTATAGAGCCACATCTAACAACCTACTACAGAGTCAAACTTCAAACAAGTAGTACCCAACCGCCTCTGTGTTCCCTCTCAGGCCGTGTCCACACTAGAGTGGATATTTGTTTGCCCAGGGACAAGAAGCAGTGGTGCTGCTACGTATTCCTCCGGAACACCATGCCACACACGCTCTGGCAGACAGCAGGTTACCCCAGGTGGGGTAGGGAAGGCTGGGGCCAGTAATTGTACTGGCTCCAGCAGCTTTACCTGGGGTCCCGGGGGCTTCGGGGAGCTGCAGCAGCGCTCCAGAGTGTGGCTGTGGTTGGCCAGGCTCCAGTTTTGGGCAGCATGTGCTACTGCCATGTACACCCCATTTTTTAAGGCATGGGGTTTTTTTTGACCACAGGATCTCCTGGGGTCAACCCTTTCCCCCCACGGTGCAAGGCAGCAGTGTGGGGAACACCTGTGTGTGCAGCATGTGGTGCCGCAGATGGGTCTGTAGTGCCACATACCGCACAACCACGGCCTCAAAGCCTGTCGCTGACTATACTGTTCACCCAGAAAAGGACTCGGTTACTAACCACAGCTCCATTCCCTCGCCAACCAGGAAGCGGGCGTCATACTCAGGCTGTTTGAAAACTCCAAGGGGGCTCAGCCACACTCACATACCAGCGGGGCCAGGGCGGGCGCACACCCGTCACCAGACCGTCCACCTCCAGGCACAGCCCTGAGCCTACAACCCGCCCGGTTTCCATTCCCGCTGCACGGGGGGAGGACAGGGACACCGGCAAAGGCAGCGCTCGGCAAGGCAGGGCCCGTCCGGCTCGGAGAGCCCGGAGCAGCGGGGCGCCAGGCGGCACGGACCAGGCGCGGAGGCGGCGCAGCTGTGGGACGGGCTGAGCCAGGAAGAAACTTCAGGGGGGCGCCCGCCGCCAGCGCGCGGGAGGGGTCCCCGGGACGGCCGCTCAGGCGGGGACAAGCGAAGAGGCGGGACGGCCGGGCGGCCCCGAGCCTCATCCCCCAGGATGTCCCGTCCGCACCGCAGAGGGGAATCTCACCCCCCTCTCCCGGCAGCGGCTGCGCCCCGAGCGAGAAGCGGGGCCCAGCCTCACCTTCCCTCCTGCTCAGCGCCATGGCCAGCACGGGACCCTCCGCCTCCGCCAGCGCCGCGCGCGCTCGCCCGCCCGCCCGCCAGGCTTCCTGGGCCCGGCGCGGGCTCCGCATTGGGCGGCGGCGGCAGGGGCGGGCCGGGGGCGGGCTGGGAGCGCGGCTGCGCGGAGCGGGGACCGCTCGGCAGCTGCAGCCTCGCGCGGGGAGCGGCGCGGAGCCCGCGGGCTCGGGTCATGCTGCGCACGCCCTGCTGCTGCCGCTCGCCCCTGCCCCTGCTTCTGTCCCGCCGCGGGAATAATGCACTAGGATGTCAGCGCTGAGAAAGGTAAGCAGCCGCGGGCAGCCCCGGCCGGCACCGCTCGTCCTGCCCCGGCGCAGCAGCGCTGGGGTGGCGAAGTCCAGGGCACGGGCACGGGCACGAGGACGGGGCGGGGGGCGATGCCGCGGGTCGCTGCATGCCGTTCTCCGGAGCTTGCTGGCGGGCAGCAGCAGGTGCTCCGGGGAGCCGGGCTTGGTGGCCGGGAGGTGCCGGGACGCTGCGGCTGCGGCGGGGTGCGGAGGGCGCGGAGCCCGCAGCCTCCCGCGGGGCCGACGTGTGGGGGGAGGCAGCGCCCGCCAGTCCCGGTGCCCGGCAGCCGGAGCGCAGCGGGATGCGCGTTTCTCCGCGCTGCGCGAGGGCGAAGCTGGGGAGATGCCGCGGGCCGGGGGCTGGCGGGGAGGGGGTGAAGCTGGAGCGCGCTGCGACGGCGGCGGCTCGGGGGCAGCTCCGTGGGCAGCGGCGCTGCGGGCCGGGCCGGGGCTGCGGGGCTGGGAGCGCTCGGGGGGCCGGAAAGTTCTCTTGGACTTGTGGTGCGGTGGCGTTGCCGGCTCCAGTGGGGAACGAGGAGCTCCCAGAGGGCTGTTCCCGAGGCGGGAGTCGGAGCCGGGCCGCGTGGCGCCGGGGCCGAGGTGTCCCGCGCCCCCCCCCCCCGCAGGTGTGCAGCGGCCGGCGAGGCTCCGGAGTGCCCCGGGGCGCAGGCCGAGCGCGGCGGGAGGCTGCGGCACTCAGGGCTCGCCGCCTTCCTCCGCGGGCGCGGGACGAGCCGAGCCTCGGCTCGGGGGTCTGCAGCCGCAGCCGCCCGGTGCAGGGAGCCTGTAGCGGCACAGCAGGACAGCGCCTCTCTTCCCTGCCCGCACCTCGGCACGAAGTTTGCCATCTCGGGCCGCTCTTTACAGCCCCGCTCGTTCGCGTGGGAGCGGCGTCTGAGTCGGGGTGTGCAGGTGCTCGCAACAACACCCGTGTCATGGGGACCAGACCCGGTTCGTCCGATTCCCCGGGGCAATTCCACTTGCCCAGTTCTCAAGGAGGAGACGACTGATTGAACTCTAGGCAATAAGATGAGGCTGCATTTTATTCCCCCCACTATCCAGGTTTCTCCCCGCAGTCTTAATCTGTGCAATGCTATCACCCTCATTTTTAGTAGTAATCGTCTCTTTAAGTGTGGGTATCGGTGTACTTCCACATTGTGTGTGCATACACATGTGTGTGTGCATGAATGAAAACACTACCTATTTCATCTTATCCGTTCTATCTAGTAGGTTGCTTCATACACACATACATGCCCACATGCATGTATGTATATGTGTGTATATATATATGTATGTATGAGAAACCTACTATCTAGATAGTGTGTGTATTCGCGTGCGTGTATATCTATATCTAGATAGATAAGTCTTCACACACACACGGACTCTTTCCATCATGTGACAGCTACCACTGTGCCGGGGCAGCCCATTTTCCTAGCTTTAGGTGGTTTTTAACATTAAAAATTGTTTCACTTTTTTTCTTTTTTTTTTTGTTTTTGCTTGTTTTATGATATTGCAGGTTTAAATTGGGTTTAATCTGTCTTGGAAGCAAGTGGTGTTTGACATGCTTCCAAACTGAAGCACTGGAAAAAAAATTGAGGGCCTCACTAGGTTTAAATGGCTGTATGTTGTACATGCTATTGAACAGGACTATGATGTTGAAGGGCCCTTTCTAAAACGTTGGAGCTGTTTTGGGGTTTTTTTCACTTAGTTCTCTATGCAGCAAGGTAGCTTCCAAACTGGAGTACTGACAATACTCCAAGAAATCCAATACTTCAAATCATTTGTGTCATACATGGTTGGAACTGCATGTTTTGAATCCAGAGGTTTCCTTGAGTGTGAGAAGTAATCCAAATGTAGATTACTGATGGCTTTGGTGTGGGTTATTTTTCCCCAAATAGCTTAATCCTTTGTACTATAGCCTAGAATGTGTCATGAGAGCACATTAGCTGCAGTGGATTCATTTTAAGAAATGATTCTGGCATACTACAGATGTTGAAATTATTTTCAAAGGAAATTCATGCAAAATATCTGTAATATGCAGCTGTCTGGCCTTTCAGTTTCTTTTCAGTCTTTGAGTTCTTGGAAAGTTTCTAGGACACATTGGGAATAGTGGAAGGTTTATATTTTTGTATTTTCAGCATGATGGCAATTCTTAACTAAAAGACATAGGCTCACACACATGCACACTCTTGTGCACATTCACATACATGCACATAATTTTGAAATCATTTCCACGTTTATACTAAGCATATAGTTCCATGACTGAGTTTATATTTTACCAGGATTTTTAAATTAGTATTTTAAATCAACCACTAGACCCTAGATGTTATTACTTATAATTCAAAAAGATTTGGGGTCCATGAGTCATTGTATATGCTCTTTGAATTATTCTGTATGTGGCTTATAATTGTTAATGATTTTATGACAGAGAACCCTAGACACTGGAAAGTTAATTTTGAATGCTGTGGTTAGACCTCTGATCTGCTATCTTATTCCTAGGCTAAAGGATGCATGCGTTATGTTGCCATTATTCAGCTCAATGCAAAATAAACCAGTACTTTCAGATATGCTTTTTGAGATTATTTTTAGCCTTTTTTTGGTATTATAAAATAGTACTTACTAGACAATACACCTACTTTTCATTAGAAAAATTTTGGACACACCTGCTGGCTAGAATCTTATCATTTCTAGTCCCAATTTGAAGTTAATGTCAATAGCTGATATAATTTCAAACTAACTGTAGAGTGAAACCTGCTTTAAGCAAGTACTTAGGAACCAAGAAACGGACTGTTTTACATGTTCAAGAAGAGAATGTTCCCCCTCATACTTAAGAGCCAAAACATCCAAGGTTGACATCTTAGACCCATTTAATTAAATGGTTGAATCCCTAGTGACTTCAGCAGAGCTGGGATTTCACTGTTACCTATTAAAAAGTTGGACGGAACTTAATGGGGGATACTGTTGGCCGTGATAAATGTAGAAGACAGAAAGCTGTCAAATCAGGGCTTTTATCTGCATAGTGGTGAAAACCCATAATTCCCACCGAGGTCAGTTCAGGTGTAATTTTATTCTAATCAAGTCCTTCATCCTGTCTAAAGTAAGTTACTGAAACATTCGTTATCAGAATAAAACCTGAGCGTTCCAAAGGGAAGTGGTCATCCTATGATACAGAGAGCTTCAATGAAAGCATGCACTTCCCACTGAAACTTAACACACTATATAGCATCAGGCCTTTTTTACAGGTTCACTCGGTAGAGTTATCACTTCTCATCACAGTTCCAACATTTTATTCTGATAGTATATTTTTCAGTAATGTTTATTAGAAGGGATTCATAAATACAGTCTTAGTGATTGAATTTCCACTTAATGGAGAGCTTTATTAGGATTCAGTTATTCAGGTATTAGAATAGTCAATAGAATGATTTTATAGGTTTAGGGTTTTTATTGGTTTTAAGAAAAGTGGCAAAATTATATTGTCCACCTATCTTTTAATAACCATGAACATTTTCCCCCCTTTCAATTACATGAAGTCAGAGTAATTTCCTTTTATGACTGTTATAATCCTATGAGTAATTTTTGTAATAGAAAGAACACTGAAATATCCCTTGTTTTTCTATTCTTTACCATCAGGGGGCTCTTTCAAACTACATCAGTCAAACAAAAGCAGCTGCTTCAGTTTTACTGCATGAACAAGATGGTCCACGTTAACGGCTTCACTTCATCACCACAATTAATTAGTTCATTTAAGAATGCTTGATAAAACAGAGGTCTGGGGACCACCACAGCAGAAAGCTAGTGTTAGTCCCATATGTATGATGGCATTTAAAAGATGATTTATTTCATTTGTTAGAAGTGTATTATATGGAACATGATACTCTGTTTGAATATACCATGTTCTATGACTAGTTATCTTTGTGGGGTGGAAGTGATCCTATATTTCAGTATCTAATAAAAAAATTAAACTTCCCCTTCTAAAACTAGTAGACATCCTTGGTCTGAAAGATTTTCTTTCTTCCGCTAATGAAGTACTGTATATCTGTGTGTGGTACACACAGCATAGACACAACTATGACCAAGTATAAGTATAAATGTAGGCACAAACTAATCAAAATCTCTTTGGTATTGTCTGAGACCACAAATTCTCAGGCTTTGTTGCACAAGTCTCAACAACAGGTATAACCCTCTGAACCAGATTACATTTCACCGAGATCCAATTTTTGCTGTTATGGCAAAAATGTATTCCGTAGAACGGTGGTTTTCAAACTTTCTAAAGTCACGGAACCCTTTCATATCGCATGTACCCCTGGCTGTAGGCTGGGTCAGCTCACACAGCCGTGACCCAGCCTGACCCGACGCTAGCGGCCTGCCACGTCCTGGCTCCCAATCTCTTTGTGGAACCCGTGAGGACCTATTGCTGAACCCCAGGGTTGCAAGGAACGTAGTTTGCAAAAACACTGCATTCGAGTAAAAGAAATGCCTCTAGCGTTATATTTAAACGAGATGTCACGCAGTGGTTCATGCACTTCAAACGCATTCAGTATGGTGAAAGAACTAGAAACACTTCAGGTAAATTTCTCAGTCACTGTTTCTCTTTCTGCTGTTGTTTTCTGGCTTGCTTTTCTCAGTTGTTATCTTTCTTCTTACTGTGACTTCCTAGATATGCCTTTTTAAACACGGCTTACTCATCTATTGTTTTTTTTCTCTGACTTAGTTCTCTATTGTAGTGAGTTTTGAAAAATGGTTTAGAAACAGTTTCAGATGTGTCATCCACCGTTGAGTCCCTCTGAGAGTTTTTATGGTTTACAACAGTGTTTTCTGATCATTTAAAAATATCTTTTTTTCCTTATTGTAATAAATGTGTGGCACAAAAATGGTCATCTGATGTGGGTTACATTTCCAGACTGTAGTCATCTGATATGAGTTACACATGTCCAAGGCTAATCTTGTACTAACTCCAGTAGATGGTTTTATTGCTGATACTAACAAATAGCCAGGTACGTTGTCAATAGCAAAACTGATTCGACGTAAAGTGCTGCCAACAGTACAAAGTAACAAAACAAGAGTAGACAATATGTTTTACTCTTCTTTTATGTATAGTGTAAAAAAATAAGAAGTAAAGCTTGCCATTGGAAGCAGCTTTTACTAATTAGACTCCTCTAATGCTTGATCAATGGCATTTGCAGTGTGAGTTGTTTCTTTGAACCCATTAATTTTTGCACCTGCTTTCTGCAATGAAAAGTTGAACTCCTTCGTCAGTGGGCTTGTTGTGGGATAAAATCCAAGCAAATAAAATTGAGCAGTGCTTATGTTATGATTTTGATAGTTCAGGGATTTAACTAGCAATAAGAAACTTTAGTATCTTATTGCTAGTTATGAGTGGAATTAACATCTTAGCTTTTATGCTGTTCTTCTAAATTTACCCATAGCCCATAAAAATATCACAGAACAAATTGCTTTGATAGCCATGTGGAGGTTATTTTGTCCCTGAAATGCTGATTTCTTGAATGAAAGGTAAAAGAGAGCATCCCAAGAAATCTCCATGACTTTTATTCTCTCCCTGGATTATTCATAAGCATGAGCTAGGGTGCACATTGGAATGATATTAGCTAAGCATCACACTACAGTGCAAGAGAACAACTTGCAATTTTCCTTGATTCACCGAAAGTGAAATTTGTTTTCTTGTACTCTCTGGATTTAGGGTACCCTTAAGTGAATAAATAGATATTTTGAATTTTGCCAAGAATAGTTACCTTGCACTGTGTTGAGCGGGATGCGAGGAAGAAAACATCACTTACTTTTTCTTGCCTGAATTTTTCAAGACTTTTCGAAACCTGAAAAACTGCAACCAGCTTTCTGGGAGTTACTTCACAAAGCAGAGACATTGGGGAAAATAATATTTATTAAGATCCTTTGCTTACCTGCATCATTTCTCAATCACTTCCTGGAGTAAGCTTTAATGGTAGTATAAGGTTTTAATAATGCTTATCCATCTTTGTAAAATGTTGTGTAATCTACATATGAAAAAAACCCTGGTAGTATCCTAGTCTTTTGCCTCTGGCTGCTAGGAATGACACGCAGCTCATTTTCTCATTTTCCATTTGAAGTAACATGAAGAGTTCAGACTACTCTCTGATGTTTCCAGTTTCTTCTGACTGGAAGCCACTGGAATTCACTTAATAGTTTTTCTCATTGCACATCATAGCACTGTCATCCAGCACCTGTATGGCTGATTGTATTTCAGAGTTGGATTTAGTTGTGGAAGTTGCAGTTAAAACATTTATTCTGATTTCCTTTCAGTTTTAGGTGTGATAACTGTTTTAGGGCTTGGCCACAGCTGGAATTATTCAGGAATAGCTACTGCACTTTAAATCCAAACCTCCTCTTAATCCAAATTAATTTGTAAATATAGGCCAACCTCTAGTTTTAAGATGGTTAATTTGGTTCTTAGGAAAGCTTGGTTTTTAGAATGGCAAAGTGGAAAGAAAGTTGTATAAGCATTTGTTTCTGACATGTAAGTTTATTGTTTTTCTTTTCTAAAATGGAAACGCATAGAAAATGTGCTCTTCTGGAGTTACCTTTTCAATAAATTTCCATTGGCTGAATACTTCAGGCAGAGAATAGCCATGGCTTATCAATATTGGGTTGAATATTTAAATTCCTATATAAACGCATTTGTAGGCTTCAGAGATTTTGTCAGGAGTACCTACAGAGAACAGTTTATAATGTAGTATTTAGAAAGTGCAGTCATGCAGCTAGAAGTGCAGCAGCATTCTTGCAATGAAGAATGACCTGAAACTTATGGGACATTACAGAGAATCCCAAATTCCTACAGCAAATCTTTATTATTCTTTTTGGTCTAAACAAGATTTTAGAATAAAATGTTGAATGTTTTAATGAAAAAACAAGAATTTAATTATAATCAGATTCTACGTTTTACTAATTCACAGGTTGACAATATTGAATGCAAGTTGTACAGTGTGTCTCCCCTCCCCCACCATGATAATTTAGAATTGCTCCTTTAAAATCCCAGGATAGATGATGCTCAGTTCTAAAAAAGCTTCTCTGGTATATCTAGACTATTGTACAGCCCTTTTCTTCCTTCTATACATTAATACACTCTCAGCACACAATCTTGACCTTCTTGGGGAAATCTGAAGTACCTAAAATTCTTCAAGACTTCAATTGAATGGGAAATGATGAGGTTAAATTATTTTAAAATTCAAAGGAAAATGCATTCACTTCTGAAAATAACATAGTATATGACCAAGGCATTGCACCTATTAGATTTAGTTTTTCAGCTGTTTCAGAGAGTGTATTACATTTCTTTTCAAAATAAAAAATGTAATATATATGTTCATACTCAAAGTCTAGCTGCACTTTTCTTTCTGGATTAATATCTAAATGCATTTCAGGTCAAAATTGAATTCAAAAGCAAAGCTTTAAAAGGCCTTCTTAGAAAATATTATTATTATTTTTTTTAATAACTTCCTCTGAAGCCAACCAGAATGTTTAAAGGTTAAATTAACCAGTGGAAATGTCCTCTTGTAAATACATGTATATAATGATGAAAATACGGAATGTTCATCCCTGAGACAATTTATTGTATGGTTAGTAACCATTTGGCATTATTCTGTAGTTCTTGGGATGGGTATGAGGCATTTTGTATAACACTTGTGAAAATCATGATGCTCCAAAATAAATATTTTTTGGCATCTGGTGCTTCTAGTGATTGTACTTCTATGAATATATTTAGGAGATATCATATTAGGCCTGTTAGAACAACTTAGTATTAATGAACCTGAATATTGAAACGGGCTAATTCTCTTTGGGTTGCAAACTATTCAAATGATCTTCACATTTCATCTTAAAATAACATTCTTTTTTCAGATCCACATTGTAGTATCCAGTTTAAGTAATATGCTATCTGCGCTCCTATAGCTCAGATTTCCCATTGATGACAAGCATATTTTGAAAGTATTGACATCAATGGGAGCTGTTCAAATTATGTAAAAGAGCAAAGTACTACACCTGAGAACAATGATGCATATCTGAATAGAGTTTTGCCCCAACTGGTAAAAGAGAGCTTTTCCACAAAATCTATCTGAGGTTTTGGTCATAACCTTTTAGTTTATTAGCATATTTGGGAAATAATCCTTTCCAGGAATGTAATTGAGTCCTGGAAATAGGAGATATTCTATTTTCTGGATAATCTTTTTGGCTTAGTTATCAGCAAAGAAATGCAACTCATTCATAGAATCATAGAAAAAAGGACCGGAAGGGACCTATAAGATCAAGTCCGGTCCCTTGTCATGGGCAGGAGGTAATTGGGCTCAAACAAGCTCAATGAGATATTTGTCCAGCCTCCTCTTAAAGACCGCCAGAGATGACAGCTGCACCACCTCTGCTGGAAGTGTGTTCCAGATTCTAGTTACCTGTACAGAAAAAAAACATTTCCTTATGTCCAGCAAAAACTTTTCCTCATCTACCTTGTGCACATTGGTCCGTGTCTTCGTGGGGAGGGCTTTTCTGATTCTGGAAAGTGTGTTTGGGCCAGGGCACTGGGCTGGAATAAGGAGACTCGAGTTCAAGGCTTCTCTGCTTGATGTAGACCAGAATTTCTTCCCAGATTATTCTAAGTCCATGGCTAGGGACAGACATTCAAAAAGGCTGAGCCTGAATTGATTCAGTCTTTGCAGGCTAGTCTAACCTGGCTAGGCTGAACCAGTTTGTAACCACACAGACATCCCCTCTGGACTGAAAAAATTCAGGCACATGCCTGCAATGGCTCAGGCTAGAAGCTGGGGCAGGGGCTCTCCATTCCCTTCCCTTCCACAATGCTGAGCTGAGGTGGGTGTGGGGGCCATGGCCAGGCCCCGGCAGGGTGCTATAATGTTCCTCCCACTCCTGAGCAGCCCAACAGGGAATGTTTGTCACCCCTAATTCAGTGTTTATCAGCCCAGTAAAAAAACAAAGCCTCTCTCCATTAGTTCAAACTCTTCTTAAACAGCTTTTCCAAGAAAGGACATTACCAGCTTCCTGTTGATTAGCTCCAAAAAGCCTGTCTGCCTTTGTTGTCTCCCACAGCAGGGACTGTAGCCAGCATGTGGTCTGGTAGCTAATGCTGAGAGGTGTAAGGCAGAGGGGTGGGGGGACTTATCCAATTTAAACCAATTTCTGATCACTTAAACCAGTTTGTGTAATGCCTGTCCCTAGCCCATTGGATCAGGGACTTGGACTTTTCTCTCCCTTGTCACAGGCCAGTATTATAACCACCAGACTATAGCGAACAAGAGATTATTTGCCCCTCCAGCCCCTAATCCTCTCCCGATGAAAACTGAAATATCTTGTAGAGCACAGACCATCTGCAGATGCTTCCTCAGCCTGCCAAAGGATGTTTGTGCCCGAAGCTTGCTAAGAAAAATGTTTCCAGTTAGTTGAGTTGGTCTTATAAAAGATACCGGATTTACCCAAAGAACCTTGTCTGTCTTTACAAAACATTGTGGCTTCAATGACATTTCATTAGTCAAATGCATTTCAGTCAGCTCCGTGACATGCATATGGCCATACTTCTTGATGTGATGTACAGGAAACAAAAGCTTTTTGTGAGGATTGATAGTTTAACTGCAGTGCTGAAAAGGAAGATTGACAAAACTGTATTGCTTCCTAGCTTGAAATAGAATTGTTCTAAAAAGAGAGCTGGTCACACAAACTTCTGTATTTCTGTGCAGTACTTCCTTTCCATAATTTATCATTAAAAGATCATGTGAAAGAGAGTGGATTTAGATTAGAATGGGAAACCTAGCCAAAAGAGAGAAGACTTGAGGAAGGGTTGAAGGAGCGGATTGTGGGATTGCTTTGGCACCAAGGAAAGGGAAGCAGAGCCCTGAGGATAATAAAGAACCTGGTACTGTTTGTACTTGAAACAAAAAAAAGGGAAGCAGTGAAAAGAGTGAAGTCCATGGTGAACCCCCATCTTGATTACTGTATGGAATACTGGTCATCCCATCTCAGGTTATAGTAGAACCAGAAAAAGCACAGCAAAGGGCAGCAAGTTGGTCATGGGTATGGAACAGCTTTCCTACAAGGAGGGGCTGAAATGATTAGGACTTTTCACCTTGAAACTGGAGGAGGCATTAGGTTGAAGTCTACAAAGTCATGGTCTCAAAAAAAGTAAAAAGGGAACTCCGTCAGTGTGGTAGAGGCAATATCTTTTATTAGACCAACTAGATAATTGCAAAAACATTTCTTTATTTGCAAACTTTTGGGCTCATGCACCGTTCCTCAGGCAAAGAAGTATGCAAAGATTGTAAAATTTATCCCAAGTAGGAATTAAACTTCATATACCACCCTCCAGCTCTCCTGTGCCATAAGTTCTCCTGGGTGGAAAAGTTCATTTTATGCAGATTACGCTAGGATAAAAGTTGGAGCAGTCTGTTTACCCCAAAGGTGTCTGATGGCAAGCAGGATGTTGAATTTTGCTTCTTTCTTGTTAAGATATTTCATATTTCAAGAAGAGAACTGTTATTCACTAGGTATTATAATTAAAAAACTAGGTTGTACCTGATGAAATTACCCGGTAGCAGGTTTAAAATAAATAAAAGGAATACATTTTTGCCCATTGCATAATTAACTTGAATTCTTTGCCACAGGACAAATGTGGCAGCAAATAAGAATTAGACAAATTTAGGAGAATAGGTCGTTCAAAGGATTATTGCACACATCAGTTAGGGAGCTAACCTAATACTTAACACATCTTTAAACCTATGACAGACTGCTGGTAACTTGGAGAATATGACAAGTCATATATACATGCCTATTCCTTATGCTCTTGCTATAAAGTATCTGCTACTTGCTACTCTTGGAAAAAGGATGCTGGGTTAGATGGGCTTCAGCAGTTCTTAAATTCTTTAGCAGACTGACAGGGTCAGAATAGAGGAAGAGGAAGAGTATTTTAGCTTCAGCATTGTAGATACACTGGAGAGAGTGGACAGTAAGAAACTGGAATTGATGTTGCATTGCACCTTTTCCTTCTGAAGGAAGGAACACTTTACAAATTGAGTAACAGACAGGATTCAAAGGATTTCCAAATTTTCAAGCTAAATTGAGTTGAAAACACTGAGGTCACTTTAAGGAGAAAAATCAAACTGCTGCATGTTTAATTATAGTTCCATAAAATGTACTAAAGAAGTCCAAGTGATGATGATATGGTTATCGGGCTCTATTACTGTAATGCATTTTACTTAAAAATGCAAGGATCAATGTATAAAAATCTCTAGCTGGTTCTGAAAACAGCCAGCCCTCTGCTGGACATCACAGGCCATCAGCAAAACATCTCTGCTCTTTTTCTTGTCTCTAGCTCCCAGTGCCCTAATGAATCCAGTTACCTTCTCATCCTCAACACCTTTCAAGTTGACTGGATTAATGCGTCACCCTTTGTGCTTGTGATTTCCCACAAATTTACGTCCCTCTGGAAGAACAGAACTATCAGCCTTACATTTCAGGTGTGGCAACACGTGCAATAGATTTTTCTATATCCTTAAACCAACATGGCTACAACCTAAACCCCTGCATAGATTTTTTCTTGGCAGCTGACCCCTGCCTGTGGACCTCCCTTCTGGAAGAAATGGGATGTGAAATTGCACACACAGAAAAAAAATATAAAAACGTCTTCAGCCTTGCCTTCCCACAGAGATTGCTTTCAATCCCTTATGAATGCAATCCAACAACAGATTCTAGCTGACTGGGAGACTACAAGACCAGAGAGAACTTTTTAAGTTTACATGAATTTATTTGTAGGTACTCAGACACTTGTGGGGTAGAAGCAGGTAGATATATGGGGGAAAAAAAAGTTTCCAGAGTGTTTAACTATAAAGCCTTGTATATCAATATTTACAATACTATATCATATTTTATTAAAATATTGTTAGTATATAGTGTTACTTATTATACACTGTTCAAATAAATTATTTTCATACATTGTTTTGATAAACCATATAAAAGATGTTGTTTATATGTATTTAATTTTATAGAAAAATGGTTCTAGTACATAAACCACAGATTATGACCACGTGCATTGCAATAACTATCTACAAAGGGAAGTAGGTGCAGCTAAACCTATCTTGCACTTTTATATTACTTGTGTTCAGAGTTGCACTATGCAGTCTTAACAATCCTTTTTATTTTTTCAATTTCCCAGTTTTTATCAGTAAATTAAATGACATATTTCTGCTGATAAAAGCAAAGTAAAAAAGCAACTAAAATATAACTGCAAATGTTAAATTAATGGTAAGTTATTAGGAATAGTAAGTAGCTGAGAATTAACAGGCACATTTAACACCTTACTAACGAAGTACAGTCCTTATAGAGGTGAAATTGCTGTGATTTCTTTATAATCTTTTCCATATGCAGGCTCACTTTTAATCCTATCCAGGTATATGGGAAATGTCCTATTGACAGAAAAATGAAGCAAACTCAAGCCCCGAAAAAGTTGCTTATTTTTAAATGGTCATATTTATAACTATCCAAAGAGAAAAGGTCCTATTTTTCCTCATGTGGCTCAACATCAAGATTCGTATTCAAAATCACTGAAGTTTCCTATAATGTTGATGCGCATTGCCAGAAAACAACAATGTTGTTCTTTGTGAGCTTCCATAATATAAATATGTTAATAAAATATCACTGTTTATTTTCTTTGCAGATGGTAACAACTGCCTACTTGGAAACTTCTGCTTATGCAGAATTAATTTATGCATTTATTTAGTAATTCTTCCAGGGATGGGGTGTAGAGCTAGTCTGGTTAACTGTACCACCCCATCTGGTTAGTGCTAGTCTGGTTAACTTCCTTGCTATGAATTCAGAGGTGCAAGTTTGAGTCTCTGAACTTGTGTTGAAGGCTACCCACAGCTCACCTGATCATATGGACTGGGTAGTCAAAGGCAGCCATATGTGAAGCTAGCCACATCATGCTCCTTGTATGTTGTAGGTTACAGAAACTGTTGTGCCTTTACCATACAAGTTCAGAGGGCCATCAAGGCTTATGAAGGACTGTTGTCCTTAACTTCTGCACAGAACACATTACACCTTTGTTCTGTGGGCTGCATAGGCTTCACTTAATGTCCCAGTGTAATTCAGAGTTTGAGTACAAACAACAGAATCCTTCACAGTCTAGGTTTTGGAGGCCCTCTCGCCACATTGTGAGACGCATCTCTTTTTCAGCCATTTTTATTTTGTTGGTCATTTTAGTTGATTGGAGGCACTGTTATCATTTTGAATGAGAAGGTATTTTGGTAATTGTGACAAACATTGGGTTAGCAAGTGTTTAATTTTGATGTTTGATTGTACTTTATTGAAGAATATAAAGCTAGAAGTGTTAAATAAGAATGAATAAAAAGATGCCAATTCTCACAATCTTCCTCCCTTTTCTTCTATTTGCATATAAACAGAAGAATTCCCAAAGTAGACACTGCATGGCAACTAATGACAGCTGTAGGTAAAGTTAAATTAGGACATGCTAACCCCCCCCCCCCCCCCAACCCCTTGATATTTTTAGAACATTTGAAAAATTCAGTTTCTGGGCAGACTCCTTCTTGATGTCATTCAAGAAGTATGTTTACTGTCAGTTTTCAATTAGAGCTGAAAAAATATACTGTTCACACAATCTCCATTTTAGGAAGGTACTTAAGTGTATGCTTATCTTTTAAGCATGTGGATAGCTCTCAGTGGCTTCAGTGCAAATGACTTAAAATCAAGGGCACATTTGCTAGTAATTGGTTCCAGAATTTTAAAGCTATCAGAATCTTAAAGCTTTTAAATTTGGCAACTGAATATTGAACATTTTCTCTCTCTCAGAAACTTATGAGAGCTTTGTACTGTCCGTATACATACCTAACTCTCCGGATACTTGTAACTTAGTTAATTTCTATTTATTTTCCACAAATTATCCTAGTTCTCAGTGACATCTTGACTATTTCACATTTTAAAGCCATTTGAATTGCATGTGGGCAAAAAAGATTTCAAACATTCTCCAAGGCCAGATTTTAATATGAAACTTCAGTCTTTTTAGTTTTTTAGCGTCCTTACTGAGATATGGTCTACATGCCTAACTTATGCATGTGAGTAGTGCCATAGGCTTTTTGAATTTTGCCAGTTTCATGCTTTGGCTGTTTTTGCTGTAGCTTTATTTAGAAAACATGAGTAGAATATTTAAAAATAAATAGTAAAAGTATATATTTTCATCCCTTCAGTTATTTAATAAGCCTAATACCATTATTTTTCTTTTGGAAAAGAGTGAGCATGGGAGTTGTCAGCTCAAGAGTTGAGCATGCTAATGTTATGATTGATTGAAACTGCTGGTTGTAAAAGGCAACTGTTGTGCAGTTATAATTATATTATTTATGACACGCACTCACTGAACATTTCCCTTATCAGTTTTGATAAGAGGGTCAGACTCTTCCACTGGGGAAAGAATAGAACTCTTCACTGTAATACCTCTTACTGGAAAGAATTCACATCCAATAATACAATACACTACAACTCTGTGCTATGGTATTGGTTCAGTGCTGACTTCTGAAAGGAGAGCACCAGCTATCTGTTTTCCAGCAACACCTTTCCAATCACCTTTGTTTTTATTTAGGGTCTCCCATTCGAGCAGCTACACCTCTGTTTAACGTGCAAGACCTGAAAGGAATTTGACTATTATCTTTTCCTGTTATCAAATGCCAGTTTCTTCCTCAAAGGAATTTTATTTTCTGCTACTAGATTAATAGGCATTCTGGTATGCTTCATTTTACACTTATTGTCGTTGTCATCATCATTGTCATCATCATCTGATATTTATGTTTTAGTGTGCCTAGAGGCTGCAGTCATTGACCAAATCTCCACTGGGGCTGAACAAAGGCATAATGAAATTACAGTTTCTGCCCCTCAGCTATTTGTTCCATTGCCTTTGGTTTTATGATAGGATGGAAACCGATTACCAAATGGGCTAGTCTTATTTACCATCATAAAGCTCATTTGCCTGTCTTTTCTTGTAATGTTACTACATATAAGCCACCCTAGCTGCTGGCATGGACAGGAATTAATATGGAAATACATGGACCAAATTTTTTTATGGTCTGTGTCTGAGAGAGAAAAGGCAGGAGGGCTTTTATTAGTAAGGCATGTACCAGCAGATGTCAAGAGGCTTGGAAAGTGAAGGGTAATGTCTTGTCTGTGGAGACTATATTCAGGCAGTCTTACTACTAAGCAGTAACATAGTGTACCACTACCAAACTGCAATTACAGGCTCTAAAACTAAGCACACAGCAATGAACCTAAACTGTAATTTTCCAAGATCAGGAGCTTGAAGGAAAGCCAGAATTCTAAGCAGGGTTCAGATGCCAGTTCTTACATCCCACTCTTTCTCTATATATGTATTCTTCCGGCTTAAAGTTTTTAAAAACAACAGGAACTTTGGCTAATTACTTGTCAGCAGCTTCATAGATGGAAATGCCTCCCAATGTTGTTTCTATTTCAAAGGGAAAAGATGCTCGCTTTTCAGTTACTATACTTGTATTATGAAGCTGCTTAATAAAGGTTGTTCATGGCCCCATGTAAACACATGTGACATTTAAGCATGCAGATAGTCCCATTGAAGTTAAATCATTGTAGTTACATGTAATGTAAATACCTTGCTTTAATAGGTTCTTACTGAACACAAAATAACTAACTTTCTAAGGGTTCTGCCTTTATGGTCAGACAGTACAATGACATACGGGCTTTGGTGCCCTCTGCTGCCTAATTTTTTTTTTTTTAATTTGTTCCTTTGCTGAAGGAGCACAAGTAGTGTCAAAATATGCCATCTGGGTTGCTACTAGAATTCTGACTTTTCTTCAGGCTGTTTGCTCCAGGGAGAGTTAACATTCTTTTACTTATTTCAAAGACTGACAAAAAAATTAAAGGAATAAGGAGTCCTTCACTGCTCGTCAGATACATAGCTGCATATTATTTTGATAACTCTTAAGAATTCCCTCTGAAAGATGTGATAGTGGCAGATGTATTTCAAAGACACTTTAGTAGATCAAATTATTCATGGTCTCAATAAAATCAGTAAGCCAACATTAATACTTAATTCAATGATTAAATGAGTAAATACTAACAGATGCTCATAATCTATCCTCTCTGCCAGTATATATAGTCTCTAACACAATAAGAGATAATATCCACCATCTGTACAGAAGATTTAGTGGGAAAAATGTACACCTTCTGACTTCAGTTCCTCAAAATGGCATCTTGAGGTGTCCTGCTCCATTTCTTGCATCTCCCCTCTCCTTTCAAGTGTTCAAATTTCTGCAGGGTCTCTTCCCCTAATCTGTAATCCCTGACCTTGAATTCCCCATCTCTCACAACTATGTCAATGCATCTTCCATGCCAACAACAGTGGAATACAAAGGCAATGGAGTTTTTATTTATGCCTTCGTGACTTCAACTATTATAAATTCCTTCTGTCCTGTCAAAAGCTCCAAATCTCCAGACTCTAGTCTGTGTAGAATACTGCTATCTCAAAAAAGGTAGGACTATGCCTTCTTCTGCCCCCAGCATATTTTGGAACAACATTTGACTTTGCTTCATAAAGCAAGTTTTTATAAATTCTCTTTAAAAGATTGATGCAGGTGTTTCAGCTCTTTTTGTATCCTTTCTTCCAAATCAAATCTAACCTTGTCATTAGGCTTGTGATGCTACCAAGTCTTAATTTTGGCATACTGAATATTTTCTGGAATGAATAAGAACACCACTTGTCAACGTGAATAATGCCAATACCATATTGCACAACATTGTCAAGTGTTGCCTAGCAATCTCTATGGAATCTGCAAGTTCCTTTTCGTACCTTACATCTGTTTCTCTGTGTGTTACTTTAAGTGTTTCCCTGATCACACAGATATATGAAGTATTCATGATCTGCATTGGTATAAGAGTAATTGAAATCATGCCTATGGTTGCATTGCATAAGACCTATAATCAACTATGCAAAAGTTTTAAAATCCTGTCCTAATATTGCATTAGCTTGACTTGTTTGCATTGAATATATGTCTTTGTTTTAGAGGGGTGAGTTTGATTTAGAACAGTAGAGACTGGCCTTTGCACCCAGCCAATTTTCTTAAGTCAGCCTACTATTGATTGAGCTGGTGATGTGCTCTGGGTTTTGCTGCTGTGAATGAACCTAAACTGCACTAGCATAGGAAGGAAAATAAAGTACATCTACCGGATGAAAATGATGAGGAACGTTGGTCTGCATCATAAACATGTTACATGAGCTTTTTCTTCTTGCATGCTTAATATCAGTATCTTGACACCAGCTACATGGAAATATCAGATGCCTAAAATACTTTGACATTAAAAAAGGGTAAAAATAGGAGGTACCATTCAGGAAGACAGGCAGGGTCAAAACTTTTATAGTTGGGTATATGGGTGATTTGAACTGGCTTCAGTTAAATTTCCATACATGTAAATTGTGTGGAAAGGATAGCCATAAGGGTATGTCTAATAAAGAAGTAGCCGTATTTGATGATTCTTTACTTATGAAGAATATAATTTATATAAACTAGCAAACACTGATCTCAGTGTCCCACTCTGTTAGAGTATAAATTTCATTTTCACATAGCTATTTAACACTAAGGCTAGTTTTACACTGTAAAATAGACAATTTTGCAGCGGCTCAGGGTGCATAAATGATTGCATCTGATCACAAAATTTACTATTGTTGCAATGTGTACATCCTCTCTTTTATTTGTTTGATTATGCTCCTTACTTTAGAATTGACAGCAAAGTATAAAAACAGCAAGTCCTATAGAATTTTTTTCTTACCCCAAAACAGCAAAACCTTCATCTTTCACATGACTCTCAAACGGTTATAAAAGATGTTTTCCATTAAAAAGTTGTTCACGTGCATTTTAAATAAAATTTTTTTTGCTATTTGTGCAAATTATAATCTACGTTAGCAGCTAAAATGTTAAATATAAACTGCCACTGCAATGAAATGTTATGTCAAAATTAAATTTCAGCCTTGATATTAAAAATTAAAATGATGAAATACTGAAATTCAGTATGCTCTTTCCAATAACAGATATCCTTGCCAAATAAAGTATTTAATCCTAAGGGTTTAAAGGCAGGCCAGGTATGATACTGTAAAGCAAAGTTGTTTGAGTGACAGAAGCATGAAAAAAAGACTAAACAAAAACAAAAAACCCAGGTTAGCGTGGTCTATTTGTAATCTCTGTTGTCTCCCCAGGATCTGCACTTTATAGGCCATATCCTCAACTTATAGGACCTCATACAGGTCCTGCAATTTAGCAAGGAATTTGTTTTCTGCTGAGGGAGCAGGACCTGCAGCCATGCATTCTTGTTGTAGTGTTCCTGTCCTTGTTGCAGAACCCTGACGGTTTCCTAGGCAAAGGCTCCCTCTAGGTCCAGTTGTTCCCACAGTCCCAGAACATATTGGACAATGTTCCAGCCCTCCGTGCCCTGCCTCCCATATAGAAGTTCAAAGGGAGACAACTCCATAGATAACTGAGGAATCTCCTGGATTGCAAATAGGGCAGGAGCACATCTCTACCAGGGTCTGCTTGTACTTCTGGACCAGATCATCACTCTGGGTGTGGTAGTTGGAGATTCTAACAAGGTTGACTGAAATGCCCACAACTCTTTCAGGAGCTGAGACATTAAGAGGGTAACTTGGTTGCTTAATACTTCTCACAGGAGCCCTAAGCTCAAGATCTTCAGTAGTTCTGTAGACATTTGGGCTGACACACTGTGGGTCATTACTACCTCTGGTCACAGGTTAACATAGTCCACAAGTATAAAGCAGCACCCAAAGATACTCGGTTCTAAGGGCCCAACAATATCTATTTCAACCTGCTCAAATGGGGTACCCACCAACAGCAACAAATCCAGTGGCACCCAAGCTCTTGGGCCATCTGCTAGCACTGGGGCCATATGGATCAGTCATATTTAATGTTCTGTTGAACCCTAGACCAGAAAAAATTGAGAAACACCCCATTCTGGTATTTCTTGACTTGCAGAGAGCCTGCTCATGGGATGTCACACCAGTTTCAAAATTTGTTTTTGATGTAGCCTTGGAGCCATCAACAACTTGGCACCAGTTGTTTGGTCCTGTGCAACTCACATCAGGAGATCATCTTGCAACTCAGTATTGCTCAGGGATCTTGGGCAACCAGCTGAGTATCTATGATGTTGTTCAGGGGTAGGCAAAATACGGCCTGCAGGATGGATGTGACTCACCAGGCCAAATTATCCAGCCTGTGGGTTCCCTAAAACATTTAGAAAATTAATATTTATCTGCCCCACCTGCTTGTCAAAGATGACAGGAGCCAGGGGCAGTAGGACCCAGGGGAAGCTGGCGACAGGACCAAGCAGCAAGGCCCACCCAGCCTACCCTTGCAACTGGAAGCCAGAGGCTTCTGGCCTGGGACCATGGGACTGTTCCCACCTACCTCTGCATGAGAGTGAAATTCAGATAAGAATGTGGGGGTGGGGAGGACTGCAGGTGATTCCCCCAGTCCTCAGGGCCAGGTCAGGCTTGCTCCTGATGAGTTTTGCGGTCATGGCCATGCAGCCAGGAACCACATACCAGAGTGACCAGCGGGTGGGCAGGGAAGTGGTGAAAGCAGCGGCAGGCAGGGGAGTGGCAGCGAGCGGGCATGTGGGAGTGCAGTGGCAGCTGGACTGAAGTGCGGGGCCCATGCTGGTGTCCCAGAGCCAACACTGGTAGGGCCTAGAGCAGGTGGCAGGAGTGCGGGGCTGGGCTGGCAGGGGCTATATGGAGCTGGGCTGACTTCCCCCTCACCCTGCTGGTGCAGCCCGGCCTGGCTCCATAGAGCCCCTGATGGCCTGGCCCCATGCTCCTGCTGCCCTGCTCTAAGTCCCCACTGACCCTGGCTCCAGGACACCACTGCGAGCCCCACGCTTCTGCCTAGCTGTCACTGCACTCCCACAGGCCCACTCATTGCCACTCTCCCCTGCCTGCTGCCATTTTTACTGCTTCCCTCCTGGCTGCCTGCCACTCTTGCACCACATAGCTCCTGGCTACATTGCCAGACTGCAGAAGCACTGGTCCTGCATCAGTACTTTGGGACCAGGAGCAGTGGGTGGGGAGTTCATGTGTGTGCACATGTACATCCATACAATGAGGGAGGGAGGAAGGGTGGGAGGGAGAGAGACAGAGCTATGAGGGAGGGACAGGGTGTGTGTATGTGCATGTATGTGTTCATAGGGTGAGTCCCACACACACACCCCACCATACACATGCACCCCCCCCTCGCACTGCCATACATGCAGACCCCCACATCCCCTCACACCCCAGCCACCATCCTCCCATAGAACCCCCCACAAACCCTGTACCCACCCATACCCCATATATCCACACCCACCCACATGTTCCCTCACTCCACACCCCCCACACCTATCCACCCCCCCACAATACCCCACAGACACCCACATCATCCCCCACATACCCACAGCCACCCACAAACCTATATCCACCCCCATGCCTGCCACGCTCCCACAATATACAAGCATAATGTCACAGGCCAGCTGGGCACTGTGAGTGTATCAGTTTAGTTGCAGGCTGACTGGGTGCTGCAACTGTATCAGCCACTGGGCTGTTTGGTTTGGGATCGAGGAGGTGGAGTTGGGAGTGAAGCAAAGACAAGTTTCACTTATAACAGTGAAGATAAATTTTACTTATTTTTCTTGCTATTTTGCTGCTATATGTTTACGCAGCAAAATATGGTTTACACGTATAACAGTTAATAAAAAGGTTAAGCTAATAAACAGACAATATAACAATAAAAGTTAAAAATTGACAGTGATAATAAAAACAGTCAGACAAACTGACAAAGAGTTCCCTCTTGGTTGGCAACTTATTGATAGTCCCTCAGTGCCAGGTACATGTCAAGTTGATCCAGCGAAGTCAGGCGTCTCCGATCCACACTGTCAGAGGGAGCACTGGGGAAGGTCCCTCAGTCAGGATCTGGTCCTTGCTCACACTGGGAGTCTGGAGTCCGGGGTTGGAACAGCAATGATCATTCTGTTCTGTCCTTCCTACTGGTCACCTAACATGCGTGTTCCTTGATATCCTGTCCTATGCTAATCTGTTGGCTTTAGAGCCACTCATAATCTTACCATACAGCTGTTACCCTATGGGGTTAAAAGGTGTTAGAAATTATTATTATAATAGGTTACTGCCTAAACTTGGGTTTACTCAATAAGCAAATCACACCACATCACTTTGGGGTCTGAGATTAGCATTTTTCCCTGCCTAAGTTCAACCAACTTGGAATTTTTAAAAATGTGTTAATTACACCTTGTGGTCAGGTTTGTCAAATTTACTGACCTTTAAGTAAAAATTATTAGATCAGCTAAGTTTGCAGTTTTGTTTCCTAGTTCTGCTTCTTGGGGCCCATGTTAGTCTTATGATTGGTACAGACAGTTAATTTTAACATTATGGTTATGGTTCTGACAGACAGGATACATCTGTGGGTAACAATTTTGCAAGCTTTGCCTTAGCCAATATTAACTATATGCCATTACCAGATACTTTCAAGAAGCAGATCTTTTTTTGCTATAAGTTGCTCATTAACCCCTTTGGTTCTGGCCAACACAGTGTAAGACTTCATTTTAAGCTATTGTTCAATCACCTCTATGTACACTACACAAATGCATGTAAATCAGGACAAAATATTTTTTTAATCAAATTAATGAATGTTGTAGATGTTTGATTTTTAGAATATAATTTGATATTTTTCTGGTTCAGAAATGGGAAAACCCCTTGCTGAAAGGAGTACTTCCAGGGACAAGGGAAGGGACTTCTGGTGGCAAAGGTCAGGGCTTAGGGGGTGGGACTTCCGGTCACAAGATGGTGACCAGGGGATGGGGCACCTGTCAAGGAACAGGGCTACTCATGTGGCCCTCAACAGCCTGCCTAAACTTAGTAAGCGGCCCTCCAGCCAAAATAATTGCCCACCCTTGGTCTTGCTGTTCAGCAAAGCCAACCACAGGTTGATTCAAAGACTAGGTTCTTTCTTTGCCTTTGCATGAAGTCAGGCCACTCTGCTATGGTCCTCACCTTACCCACAGGTGAACTGCCCATCGAGCCTGGTTCTGGTAAATATTTGGGTCCCCCTGTCTTGCATTGGATTCTGACCTCATTTTTCTTGCCTTGTACCCAGGTTCTCTGCCACTAAAGCTACCTTCCTAATTCATTGGCACTACTGGTGTGGCATAGCTTGGGATGCAAAGACAAAAGGAAGTATCTCTCCTAGTTCTCTTCAAGGGCTTATGATTTCCTTTCTGTCATGCAGCCAGGTATAGCAACTTGGTCAGTGGGCTTCTCAGGTAAGAAAGGTGGCTGGCTGCTGATGTAACCAGTTCAACTGTCCAACCCCCAATCAGGAGTTACTCAACTGTACCCATTATGAAGGTGTATCCTGTGTATAGAGGTTATGTACATGAATTCTGCAATTGTGAGCTGGGTGGAGGCCCATGTATGCATATCTGGCCTAGGAAAGGTGTCCTAGGACACAGACATCTTCTACCATGATGGCTAGTACATAGAGAACCCTGAATGGAGAGGCTATCAGGACCTTCAAGTCCCCAGACTGAACATAAAAACAGTTCATGAGGGGGCAGTCCCAGCACCAGGCTAGATGCATGAAAAGTAGACTGAGGGCTCCTTTTTACCTGGGTCTAATACCACCACCCGGTTGTGATCCTCTTCTACCCCTGACTCCATGGTCCAAAGCAGCTGAACCCACACCCCCTTATTTCAGGGAGCAGAATAGGACTGCCAGGCAGTTTGTGCAGCCTCTATCCAGATACTCGCAAGCATACCCAGCTTTCCTTTATATTCAGGCTTTGGTGGGCCTGTCCCTTTGGCCCAGCTGGAGGCTTCCCACATTCTAATTCTGCCTCTAAAAAGTCCTCAATAAAGTAGACTGCCTCCTTAAGGTCCAGAACTCGGTGTCTACAGACCCACTTCAAGGCATCTGTTCAAGCTGTTTGTCACCAATTCTATAACTGTTGTGAAGCAAGTTGGATTCTGGTTTCATCCACCAGGTGCATGTGTCTTTAGGTGCTATGTCACAGGTTGGGGCCAGGAGTCCAGGTGAAAAGGCTTCATTGAGGACTGGCATCTGTATGACTCCTCCATGAGCCCCACTGAATCTGAAATGGTAGACTTGTGCAGCCTAAGCCCCCAGAAGTCAGTAGGCTGCTTAAGTTTTCCCAGTCAGTTAAGGTGCCTGCCTATGAGACAGAGAAATCCCATTGCTCCCAGGGCCACTGATACATCCTAGGCATCTACTCAAAAATCTCTTAAAATGCTTTTGGCTTTGTCAGGTCCCATTTTGGTAAGTGTTCCACCTGTCTGTGTTAGGACAGCTTCACCAACCTTCACTCATTCCAGCAATTTAAATATAAAGTGGCTGCTCCTCTTGCTATTTTTGCTGAAACTGCTGCTTCTGAATCTGGAGCTGCTGAAGCACCTGCTGTTGTTGCTGAAATGCTTATTGCTATCACTGAAGCAACACCTCCATCCATTTTAATGCCACTTTGGGGTCCATTTTCCTGGGTTGCGGCTGAAGGCTGCCCTGCACCATCTGTAAGTGGGATGGTGTCCCTGATCCCCTTAGGACTTCATCAGCCAGTCCAAACAGCAGATCATAACACAATCATGAATCCTGTGCAAAACAACAAATGAGCAAATAAAATCTTTGGCTTTCCTCCAGGTAGCAGGAGAGTACCTGCTCTTTCCAAGCCCGGTGCCCCTGATGGGGGAAGCCAGGGCCAGGAGTTCCTTGTTGCCAGGGCAAGGGAACATTGTCCCCACCCCAGCAGCAGGCAGCCCCCCGGGGCCAGGGGACAGCTGTTTCCTGGCCTGGTGGTCTGGGCCAACCCCTGTGCTAGCACCCAGGGGGAAACTGGACCTCCCCCAGGTGACAGCAGCGGCCCATTACAGGGCTGCAGGGAACTGGGTGCAAATCTGTTTCTTAATCTCTGCATGCATAACACCTGCCCAAAATGCTTATAGTAAGGACTGTAAAAACTACTGTTTGAACACATCTACACATGCATGTTACTACACTTGTATAAACTCCAGAGCTTATTGCACCAAAGTTTAATCAAGCTGTGCGTGCATCTGCACATTCTCCCAGAAGTGCAGCATATTGAGTGGAATGGAGGGGTCAGCCTGCCAGCCCAGGACTGCTTTCCTGAGCTTAAAGTGTTGTGAAGGGACTGACTGGGACATGAGGGCACTTCAGTGTGAGGCTAGGTGGTGGGCAGCCCCCACAATGAAGCACCTTCATGCTCCAGACAGCCCTTCCAGCATCTAAGTGTGTGCTGCTGCGGAGCTTTTTACTTTTATTTAGAAGTACTGTCCTGCTGTGTAGTAAATTACTTTATTGCAATCTAATCGACACATGTAGATACGAAACTTCTATTGCACAGCTAATTAGTTAACTGCTCAGTAAACGCCTTGTGTAGGCGCAAGCTTTGACAATCAAAAGGAGAAAATGTCTTGCTGAAGCGGAGCCTCCCATGCTCTGAACTGAATCTCTGTCAAAGGAATGGTCAAAGCACTATTCACTAGCTTGCAAAGATACTGAACTTGCTGAGACTTTAATGTTCATGAAATCTGCTCACAAAATAAATCATATATATCAGTAATATTAGTGGTATATTTTTGCTGGGATTGTTTGAAGTGCTCAGTGCTTCAGTGGCAACTTGAGTAGACACACAGTTAGGTGCCTGGGTACTTTTGAAAGTTCCATGCTTCATTTCCAAACATTACTTATTGCTCTAATCTACCCTTGCTTATGGAGTGTCAGTCACATTAGCATCTATGTAACACCTTAGTAAGGGCACCCTGATTATTAATGTAATATATAATTACTTACTCTGCTAATCTGCCTGCAAATATTCAGAGGTTCTTTGCTATGTGTACATAAAATATAACCATTCTGTCAGCTGAAGATGAGTCCCCTCTTCCATGGAGGAAGTCTATTTTCCTTACCTATAATCTCTACTGGATTCTAGAAAGGATGCAATCAAGTCCAGATAACTCCCTGTGCTATGTATCTTCTGTGCTTACTGAGATCTTCAGTTTTGAGGAGACCAACCTTATTAGTATTCTTGTACTAATGGCCATAAAGCCACTGCAGCATCTTACTACATAATACCCTCTATCACTGACACAAGTCCTCAGTTTCATGTGCATTGTAGCACATGAAACTGTGGTTGGCTTTTGAGGTTGTCCATCACTCAGCATGGGTGGAGAAACCAGGGCTAGAATACTACCACCCCTTCATACTTCTTTCATCTAAGGCAAAGGTTCTCAAACTTTTTCTTATAGATTTCATAGATTACATAGAAATGTTCTTATTGTGTATCCCCTTCCAGATTTGCCAGCTGCCTGCATATTCCTACCAGCACGTTTTATATCTTAACCCATTCATTGTCAATTTTAATGAAAATTAAATCTGCCATTACACAATTTCCCCCACGTACCCCCCAGAGATGTCTTGCATACCCCCAGGGGTACATGTACCAGAATTTGGGAACCCCTGATCTAAGGATTTTAAAATGCTTCAGTTAATTAAAACCTCACTACAGAGAAAAATAAACATCACTTAAATACTCGGAGGAAAGAATTTCTGTATTCTAAGCCTGGCTCTGACACTAACCCCTGTACTCAGTCGCTCAGCCTCAGCTTCAGCCTGTACCATTGCTGGATGTACTTATCCATTCAGTGGGAAATTGGTAGGATAAATCAGCTAAGATTTATAGAGCACTAGGGGCTAATTTTTATTGCAATAAACACATATCAACAGAAGAGAGGTCACCCCAAACTTCTTATTGCATACTAGGTGAATTATAGCTACTCTTTCTTAGCTAGGTTTATTTTTAAGAGAGTGGGTTTAATTATACTTGTGCTTCACTTTAAATAGCAGGTGAAGGAACATCTCGGGAAAGAGTAAATTCCAAGCAGTTACCAAAGATTATGTTTTATGTCAAATGTCTTCATTTAATAAGAAATTATTAAATAAAAAATCACCTAGTTATAAAAGGGAAAATACAGCATAAGGAAAAACAATCCTAAAAGTGTATGTTCCTAGCAAGCAAGAAATGAAAAAAGGTATGGGTATTTCTACTCTGCTACTGAGTATTGACCGTGAGGGATATCCTCAGCTACCGAGCCATGTGACCTTCTTTTTTCCTATCTATCATACTTTGTCATGGCCACACCCTAGACAAACTTAAAGGTAGTAGATGTAGACAGTGAGGTGCCGAGGGTTGAAGTCAGGTCCAGGCTTTTGCAGAACTGCTGCCAGCTGTTTTCTTGTGTTTATGGCTTTTCTTGTGGGCTTTGAACATGCTTCAGGAAAGGGCAGGCTAGAAAGAAGCTTGATTCTGGTCTCTGAGATTCTGGGCGTAGTGCTGTGAGGGGTCAAGGCTATGTGTAGTTGTCATGGGGACTCTTCAGTAGCAGCGTAAATATTCCCTATATAGTTTAGAACTCAGGAATTTCCAAAGCTCATTACCCTTTCACATTATGAAGTTCTACATCAACACATAGAAAGAAGTAATTCTGCTCCCCAGATAAAATAAGTGTTTTATAGTGGTTTCAAAGAAGTGTAACAGAGAAGATGCACCCTGGAACAGCACACAGCTGCCCAAAACATAGCAAGTCATTTGCCATAGCTGCTAGCCTCCACCAGGGCATGTCTACACTTGACGCTGTGGCACAGTGGCAATGAGCTACTGTGCTGTAGCTCGTTGCTACAGTAATGTCGCCAGGCACAGACCATGACAGTGATGCTACTGTGCAGTAGCATCTAAAAATAACCATGAGGTTACTGTGCAGTCATTTAGTACTTGGTTAAATGAATACTGAATGACTGCACAGTAACATCTGCACAGGTGGCTGTATGTGTAGACGCACCCACAAAATCGTAATCTGCCCCCTTGCTTTCGCTTTCCTACCTACCCTTCGCATTTTCCCAATTCTGTTTTGTGAGTATATCTGGTACAATACAGATTTCTTCAACTGCTCAGGATTAATGATAATTTTCCATTATTTTTCATACCTGAATATATTTCTCCTTCAGTGGAGGCTGAAAGCCAACATCCTTAATAGATTTCCTCTAAGAATTGTCCTTTTAAAAAATGTCTACCTACTAGTCAGAAAATGCAGCTATTTTAAAACTGGGGGGCAGCTTGGCTTCATTCCCTTTGGGAAGTACTGGAACTAAAGGCTATTCTGGAAAGGGGCATTTTGCTAATGGAATTTGATTAAGAATAAGAATGTGTAGCAGCCATTTTAAAAGAGCAAAGATCTATGTGGAATTTTATGAAAAACAATTAGCAAATGGCTTGTCAAGAATGACTGGGGGGCGGGGGAGAAAGCCCTGTGTCCGGCCCTGCACCCCCCCATCCCCCGCTGCTGTGGGTCTGGCCCTGCTACACCCTGGCGCCTGCCGTTCTGGGTCCAGCCCTGCTCCGCCTCCCTCCCTCCCAGCCCACCACCTCCCCTTCCCTGCTGGCTGTTCTGGCAGACATTGGGGCTGGGTGGCGGGGGCTGGGGACAACACCACTGTGATCCCCCCACTTCGCCCACAGGCAGGGAGGTATGGGGAAGCCTTTCTGTTCAGGCAGCCGGGGCGTGTTTGCCACTGCCACAAATTTCTCTGGCAGCAATTCAAACTCTCAATTCTCTGGCCCAATTGCCTGGGCTGTGCAGCCAATTGCTGCCTGTCCTCTCGGAAGTGCATGGACAGTTGCCCAAAAGCGTTATGGACAGACAGACTCACAGATTAAGCATTTTATTATATTAGAAGATATTATTTATCAGCTTTTCCCAAAGAAAAAGTATATTATGAATAATTTAAAAAATACAGGGGTGTAGGTTATGGAAGTGTTGGTCTAAAGACATAGGCAGACAAAGTTCTTTGGGTAAATCTGATATCTCTTATAAGACCAACTCAAATAGTTAGAAAAACTGTTCTTAGCAGGCTTTTGGGTTTAAATACCCTTTGTCAGGCTGAGGAAGCATCTGTAGTTGGTGTGTGCTCTTCCTGGATGGAATGAATAGTATTCTTATTATTCATAATAGTGTTCTTAATATTAGTATTCATAATAGTTTTCTTATTATTCATAATAGTATTCTTACTATTCATTCCATCCAGGAAGAGCACACACACCAACTGCAGATGCTTCCCCAGCCTGTTGAAGGGTTTTTAAACCTGAAAGCTTGCTAAGAAGGATTTTTCCAACTATTTCAGTTGGTCTAATAAAAGATATCGCATTTACACAAAGAACCTTGTCTGCCATGTTAAAATTAACTCACAACTGAGCAATTTACATGTAAACTCTCAGAAAAGTCAATGTGAACTGAAATTAAATCCTGGAAACTTGGGAAGCATACCCTGTGCCCTTATAAGGTTGAGTCTCTGGTTGATTCATAGATGTTAGGGACTGGAAGGGACCTTACAGATCATTGGGTCCAGCCCCCCTGCACTTGGGCAGGAAAGACTGCTGGGGTCAGATGACCCCAGCAAGGTGGGTGTCACGATGCATTTTGAAGATCACCAGGTTGGATGACTGTACCACATCTATGGGGAACCTGTTCCAGACCCTGGGCACTCAACTTGTAAAGAAAGTCGAGGGATACCATAATGTTAAAAACATTCTGACCCGTTGTGGTCTTGCTGAGTTCTTTGCAATGAGAGCATTGTTCTATTATTTTTCTGTAGTCAAAAACTGAGTGAAAAGTAAGAGCTGGCATATTCTGAGGGGCACCTTGAGTCTAAAATAGTTGAACACCATTGCTTTAGAAACACAGTTCTCATTTCATAGACTTTTGCCATGTAGAGTTGTGATAGGTTGGAAAGTTGGTTTGTTTGGGTTTTTTGCTCCCCCTCCTTTTCAAGGAAGGATTTTGAAGAAATCTTTTCCCTTTCAAACTTTAATGTGCCCTCAATTTTCTATAATTAGGCACATTTGAGATTTGAAAATAGGTCTGAAAATAGCACCTTCCAGTCTGATCCTCAAGTTTACAGACAGCCACCTACCCAAGATTTCTAAAAATAACTACTTGAAGCTGTCATAAAAAGACAGAAAAACTGAAACATCAGGAATGCCCTAGGATATGCCACAAGTAAAATCAGGGGAGATCAAGGCAGTGCTGGTGTTTTACACAAAACCATGTAGATGTAACTATTGCACTGTAATAGCTACACACTCCTAAGCAACAGCTCACCCCTTCAAAACGGTTTAAATGCAGTAGTGTAGAGACCCAGGACAAAGCCAAAGTGGTTACTTCCAGTTGCTAGTGCAGTTGCAAACAAATGCAAATGTGCAGCTCCCAACAGCAGTCACTTTTTTCCAAGCAAATGTACCAACCTCAGCCTAATCTTTTTTATGGAACCATAAGTTGTGCATTCATAACAGTGATAAAAGCATGGTAAATGATTGGCATGGGGTGTGAAGACAGTTTCCAATTTCCTTGCCCCTCAGGAATTAACAAACAAAGTACATTTTGCAAATCTGGTAGCAAAATCAGTCTCTCTTAATTTGCTATATTGCAGCCGCAGGATGCGCCTTTTGTATTTTATAGTTTACAGTTCTTCCTATTATAATTGATGGAATTTCAAATTTAAATTTAGGATTTAATCTTGCTCAATGTGAAAGCAGCGGCAAGCACCATGCTCATGTCAGGTGTAAATAGCTAGTCCCTTTAAGAACTAAATCAAGAACACAGGATTTGGCTGATAGGAAATTAGGCAAGTCAGGTAATGTCAGCTCTACTCTTGCTACTCCCACATGCAGGAGTTTTGTAAGATGCCCTGGTGAACTATAAAGGGGCTGGAATGCAGGCCAGGATATGGCTCTATTGAGGTTTCAGTATTGCATATTATCTGATCTTTGCTCTACAGTTTCATTAACTAGGATAAATATTTGTCTTAGGTATTCAGGTGTATGACAAGTCATCAGGCAGGCACCTTTAGGAAGGTAAATTACTTGACTTGAAACTAAGGCAAAATATAAGAAATTAACAAAGATCTGAAAATGAACATAGTGGGAAAGAAGTGGCTTGTTACATCTGCCATCACTCCATTCCTAAATTAATTTTCAATTCTGAATATCAGTAAAGTCATCATGTTCTACAAAGCTTGATGTATAAGTGTCTTTTTTGAATCAACCAGCTTCCACTTCTGAATTTGTCTCTGTAGGGAAATCACAGCAACTCGTTTTCACTTGCCTTTCATTTTGTGGAATGACTTTCACCTGGGCAGAATTTAAAATGCTATCAAATCAAAACAAGTAATGTTTTATATTCTGTTGTATTCAGTTAGAAGATGGGAATAAAGGACTAAATAGGAAGTAATGCATTGGAGAATGTAGTTTATGTGAAATTCATAAAATGACAGTAACTTCTGTAGCAACAGAATGATGTTAGAAATGGAGCATTCACGTGTTAAGGCAGATACACAAGAAGAGTATGCTTTGAGCATTCCCAAAGCCTAACTAAGGGTCTAATCCTAATATTAATTTTAGAAGGAGTCCAATCAGGTGTCATATGAATGTGAATCTGTGTTTTCTTTTTGTTTAGTCACCCTTTCTAACATTGAAATCCTTTTTGAAAAGGTTTTGTTAATTTGTCCCCATGAACTGTTTGATTATGTCTTCGTATCTTTATGAAAGCACTATTAAATGAAGGTTGCTCCTTCCTTAAGAAGATAACAGAATAGAAATACAACCTTTTAACTCTTTCTATTCAAATTATTTTTTGAAAATAAAATGAAGATAATGAGCAAAAATGTAAAAGGCACAATTTGAAATCCAGCATAGATGAAATTAATGAATTATGAATGTATTAATATTAAACGCCCCTTTATAAAAGTAAAGAATTGACAAAAAGCCAGAACTACATCGAACAGTGAAGACTATGCAAACAGTTAATAGCTACAGTATCATATTATTTAATGCAAAAACAAAAAAATCCTCACAAAACCAAAAAACTTAACCAATTTAATGCAGGAAAATAAAATTGAAGCTCTTATTTCCTTCAAAAACCTTCATAGCATGACCTCTGGTTACAAATCATCTCTCTTCTATTTTGGTTTTTCACCTGTGCTCCTTTACCCTACCCAAGTCACATTTCTAACCGTTCTCTTTGTCTACTACTCCCACTCTTATCTCCAGGCCACCTTTCAGTTCCCAGTTCCTGCCCTCCTCCCACTTTCCAGTCTACTTTACCAGGCCTTCAAGAACAAATTTGGAGAAACTGAACATGCTGTTTTCAAAGAGCCTATAAGCTCCATCCTTTTTCTCAGAGATCTTCTTGTTGGTACTACTGTTCCACCTCCTCTCTACTTCAACTTTTGTTGTTATCTCGTAATGTAAGGCACTGCAATTGTTTGTGACTAAGCAAAGTGCCTACTATGTCGAGGAGGCCTATCAAACAGAGGGAGTCAGAGAGGATAACTGACGATCTGGAAGAACCAAGAGAGAAGTGGACATGGCAGAATTCAGGAAACCCCACAAGATGCAGTGGAATCATTTCCATTATGAGTGAGTGAATTCCCAGATGCTTCTCATTTGAGTAAAGTTACTCATGCACATATGTATGAAGCAATAATCTTTTAGATTACTTTTCAAGGGTGTAAAATAGTGCAGCAAATCTTCATCTGGTAAAAATTCTCTATAGCTCTAGCAATCCAAATGACATCACAAGAAGATCAAGCCTATTGTCTTGTATTTGCCTGAAAAGCATGAAGCATATTTATGGTATTATCTGAATAACTTTCTAAGGTGTCTTGTGTAACATTGGATCTGTTTCTCAGTTTATAATTTTGAAAACTATCCACCTTCTAAGAAGGTAACCTTAAAAAAACATTGTAGTTCGCATAAACCCATCTAAACCAATTGGATTCATCTGTAACCCAAATCTGTAAATATACTATATTGTAACTCAGTTTTAGCTCATGCTGTTACCCAGTATATGGGGTCATATAGAAGGAGAAATTAATGATAGATTCAGGTATTCCTTAGTTTCAGCCCTGTTTCTTTATAAAGAATTTGCACACATCCTGTTTCCATCAAAAGACCAGGACTTGAGCAGGCACAAATTTCTTTGCTTACAGTTCCAGTTCCCTGTCTAGCCAGCTGTTGCCTCAAGGACCCGGGGCTGTTCGGCAGCTCTGGGTTTTTGCTGATTTCTGACTGTGGTGTGCTGCCTATGTCATGCTCACAACCTCAGCAAGTCCTGCACTTAAGACAGAAAGAATCCCATGCACCAGTACAGGTTCAGGACCAAATGGCGAAGCATCAGTTCTGCAGAAAAGGACCTCAGGGTTACAGTAGACTATAAGATAGATATGAGTCAGCAGTGTGCTCTTGTCACCAAGAAGGCTAACAGCATACTGGGCAGCAGTAGTAGGAGCGTTGCCAGCAGGTCCAGGGAAGTAATTATTCCCCTCTCTTCTGCACTGGTGAGGCCACAGCTGGAGTAGTGTGTCCAATTTTTGTCCCCCCACTACAAAAAGGAGAGAGTCCAGTGGAAGGCAATGAAAATGGTTTGGGGGCTGGGGCACTTAACTTATGAGGACAGGCTGAGGGAATTGGGCTTATTTAGTTTGCAGAAGAGAAGACTGAGGGGAAATTTGATAGCAGCCTTTAGCTACCTGAAGGTTGGTTCCAAAGAGGATGGAACTAGACTGTTCTTAGTGATGACACAACAAGAAGCAATAGTCTCAAGTTGCAGCAAGGGTGGTTTAGGTTGGATATTAGGAAAAACTTTCTCACTAGGAGGGTGATGAAGCACTGGGACAGGTTACCTAGAGAGGTGGTGGAATAGCCTTGGAGGTTTTTAAGGCCCAGGCTAGAATAGCCTAGTTTTGAGCAGGGGGTTGGACTAAATGACCTCCTGAGGGCCTTTCCAACCCTCATTCTCTATGATTCTATGAGTTATGATGTAATATCATCCAAGAGCTGATGGATCTCTTGAGTTACTTCAGCATTTTCTGACCAAAAGAAGAGAAAAGAATGAATAAAAAATTATCTGACTAATTCTGATGGTGGGACAAAGCATGCACAGTGCTAATGGAAAAGTAGAGGAATTCTACCATGTTGTCAAAAATGAGCTCACAGGCAAAAAATTATTAAATCCATCCTGGGCTTCTGACCCATTGAGCTAGTATGATTAAGGCGCACAAGGGAGTAATGTGGCTAGCAGCTGCTTTTGAATCCCAAGCATGCAGGAATTATTTACATTATTATTTACATGCTGGGTTGACTGGGGGCAGTCTTTGCCACTGATCTAGATTGAGAACCAAACTCACATCTTTGGAGCTGTAGCAAGACACCAATCACTTTCTCAGTATGCCCCCACAGAGGCAAATAATATGCGTCTGGAATAGCTATATGTTGGCCAAATCACAGTAGATTTCCATGAGACCATGGAAAGCATCTCCCTGAGTCAAGATATATGCCTGCCAAAGTTCAAGTCCTGCAGTGAAACAGGACAGCTTTAGGACTCCAGAAAAGGTCCCAAGAATCTTTTATAGTGGAAAGTATTAATTTAAAAATGGGGGTCACGGCTTCTCCCTTCTGTACATGTGGCTGTGCATTTGTGCATGAACATATACATTGGGTCAAATCCTGCAGTGCTGGCACATGTGAGCTAGTCTACATTAATCACTGGTGGTGGTGATGATCAAAGTTAATCTTGAGTTGTCAGGAGTGGGCCCAAGTACTGCAGATGCTCCTCCAGCTTCCTCACTTCAGCACTGTATCTGGTGTTCTTCGCTTCCTCCAGGCCCTTCTGGTATCGAAATTCCCTCTTGGACCTTATGAATAACACTTCAAAGTCCTCCATCCCTTTGTATCTTTCTTAGCTTTTGGAGTGGTATATTGACAGGTCTAATTATTCACACTTTTGCATTTCCCCAGAGCAGGACATATCCCTATAAAACAAACAAACAAAATCCCTGTGCCTCATATTCAGTGTGGTGTCATGAGAATCCCAAGTTTTCCCACACCATCTTGCTTTTTTCCTCCCATCTTTTGATTGAGCAGAAGAATTGTATATTATTGTATATTATTATTAGTATTACTCAGCTTGTATTCTTGCACAGTATTTCATGTAATTGCCCCTTTAGAATTGTGAAAACAGTACATTCATTTTCACATGGCTTCAGGCACTGCTCCAAGGCAGTACTGCTAGGTATAGGCACAGCCTGGATAGTGCTGACTGACTGGCTTCTGTTGCAAGATAGCGTTATAGAACGCAGAGGAACGACTTGCAGTGATTCATAGATTAAAGCAAGAAAGCCTTATTCCTCTGATTATCTAGTCCAACTTTCTGTACAACAGTCCACAGAACATCTTCCAGAAATTCTGACCTCAAGTCTTTTATCAGACCAACTAAATAGTTGGAAAAATTGTTTTTTGCAAGCTTTCAGGCACAAACAAAACACCTAGGCACACAGAACACCAGCAGACTCTCTCTACGCCCGAAGAAGGGTGTTTGTGCCCGAAAGCTTGCAAAGAACATCTTTTTAACTATTTAGTTGGTCTAATAAAAGTTATCACATCTACCCAAAGAACCTTCTCTGCCTTTGTCCTTAGGCCAACATGGCTACTACCAACAACCTCAAGTCTGTAACTTGGGGAAAACAGCAGGAAAATCAGAGACTTGAAAGAAAGAGGTGAAAAACAAGAACAATCTGAGAGACAAGACCAGGAAGACTTTTTCAAACAATTCAAATGAAGCCATGTAGAACTATTTGTTGTCATTAGCCAGAAGCAGGAGGACAGCACTGTTGCAAAAAGACACTGTCAGAATTATTCCAATTCTTATGCTTATATTAAGCTATCTGCTGTTCAGGCAGATTTAATAACCATTTTATCAGAATTTTTCTTCCTTTTCTTTTCCTATACTTTCTTTGAACATATAAAATATAACTAAAAGAATCTATACACAATAGGTCAACAGACACTGAATTGTACTAAAGGGTTCCTAATGACTATAACAGTCACCACTGTCTTGAGCTTCCTTTTTTACAACAGCATGAGAGAAAATGGAGGGATGATCATTCCCAGAAGTTTATCTAATCTGAGCTCTGACAAACCATGGGTGAAGTGAGTTCCAAACCAAGGATCCATCATGGGAAAAGCCCTGCTAGTACCCCCTTACATTGTGGACTCCCTGTTCAAGTACCCCTGTTCATCTTAGCTGTGGCAGCATGTCACAGAGGGGCAGTTTATCATGCAGTATGGTCCCAAAGCACAATGGCACAAGGCTCAACATATAAATCCAATCCTTTGATTTCCACATGGAAACTTGCTGCTCTTTCATTATGCTTATAATATAACTCTGGTGCTGCAGTTTTCATTATCAGCTGCTTGCCATTTAGACCATGGGCCTCTGGGTATGAACTCTGTGCCTATTTACTACTTGTCACAGGATAGGATTGTGTAAGTTCTTATCACAGTGAAGCAGTGACCAAGGGTATCCAGATGTTTTTAAATTGTTTGTTCAGATTTCTATTAACTAGTTCATTCTAGGCTGCCATTTCATGCAATAATTTGTGATTTCATTTTTACTTCCTCCCTTCCCCCACTTTCCTATTTTACTGTATTTCCCTAGCTGTAGATCTCAGAGACCAGATAAAGCAGGTCTTTCCTGATGCAGATCGCATCAGTTCTGTGGTTCAGACAACGGGTCCTATCTTTGGTCCTTAGTATGTCTGGAACATAGTGCTGTGCAGGTTTAATCCAAGGCCCAATGAAATCAATAGAAAGATTAACTGAATAGGGTTTATTTAACTCTGGTTTAATAAGGAAACAATTTAAAGTGAGTATTCATAGCTGGATCACAACTAAATAGGTAATTTATTCTCTGGAGTATTGATTCAGTGGGTTTACATCAGCTATTAATTTGACCTAATATCTTTGTTTATATGAGGGGCTTAAAGACGTTAATTGTTTTTCATGGATGTGACCAAAAAAAACTCCATCCTAGTTTGGTTTCCTTAGTCAATCAATATAATTATGAATGCTATAACTTACAGCTAATGTTAATATGGGATCTGAGATCTAGCTAAAAATGCAAAATTGAGACACTTTGTTGAAAGTACATACTGTACAGTCGCTAGAACATATTTTTGGATAGCATCCCTGGCTTGGCAAATCAGTGCTAATATTCTGCAAAGATATGTCCGGAAGGTAAAGAAGGACTTTAGCAAAAGAAAATTGTAATGAGGATTATTCATGGATTGCATCATATTATAAGAGATACTAAAGAATAGTAAGCATATAGATATAAAACATACAGATATTTAATTTCCCATATTCAAGCAATCTAGTGTTTGCTTAATTTACAATATTAGAGCTACTATTGTTGTTTAAATGGATTTCATTAATCTGAAGAAAAGTGCACATGCTAGATAACACTGCAGGGCTCTAACCATAATTAATTTTTTTGTATTAACCAATTTGGCCAAAGCCCTGTACAGAATGAATCATGCTGACATCATCCCTGTATGAAACTACAGAAAAAGAGATTGCATGTGGAGAAAGAACATAGTACAGATGAACATTTCTGCTTTCTTTAAGTCTTCTTCCAAACAAATTTTATCAGACCGAGAAGATAATTTTATGTAACATACAGGGTGGGAGTTTTCATAGCATTCTAACAAAATATTTATTTTAAAATAGATTGCTATATACAGTCAAAGAAACGTTTATTATGTCAAAGCAAATATAAAAAGTATTTGATTACAGTTGCCATTTAAATGGTGTGAAAACTGTTTGAAAAGATAGTTTCACATAAAGATCTAGATGAGAAAGCTAAGGTGGATAGCCAAAGAATTCAAAACACGATATTAAATCTCTTTTGATTTCTTTGTGCTCATGAAAATGAGGGATTATAGCCTCTGCCAGAGGCAGAGAAGTTGTTCAAGTTTTGCAATCCAGAGTGGTAATTGTGTATAATGTTCATCTAAAGATCTGCCTTAAAAATCCCTGCCACTATCAGAATAGCTGGTAAGGATAAATTGTGAGACAGCTATTCTGGCTAATGTCCATTAAACAAGAATCATTTCTCTTTATAGATTTTAGCACATGACTTGTAGGTGAGCAGCTATTCTATTCACCCACTGTGCCTCCTACTCTTCTATAATATACCTTTAGTTCACTGTGTCAAAAATATCTCTGCAGTGCAAGTGATTTATTTTTGCTTAGGAGATGTTCAAAAACATTTAAGACTGCTGTGTTTATATTCTGTAGTTTTACTTAGCCTCCTCTGGTGTTTAAAAAACCACCCCATAAGCCAGAGTTTTCTTCTCTGTCCTTTGTGTGAGCAATGTGTTATTTTAGAATAATTCATCTTGATAAACAGCTCCTGTTTTATTATAAAAATAATAAAACTTCTGAGGAATACTTTCCCATGCTAGAAAATAGCTGGTTATTTTTAATGAAAATACAACTACATATGTACTATAGTGGCACAAGAATAGTAGTAATAGCTAGATTTTATAGTATTTTGTGTTGCTGGTTATGACTTCAAAGTAAGGTTACATCACAATTATGGAGGTTATTGCATCTCCCCTTATTGACTTTTCTAAGCTTTGCCATTACTTGTTTTGGAAGAGAATCTCATAATTCTTCTACACTTAAACCAAAATGTGGGTATTGTACTGGCTAATTATTAACATATTTGACTGGCCGCCTGTATTGGTCCCTTTTGGAAGCCTGTGACCATAGCCATCCTAAGACAAGAGTGTCTGCAAGCAGAGGAATTAGAGGATATTATTTCAAAACCACAAATAGATTATACACACATTTAGTCTCAAGTACTATAATGGTTCATTTGTAGTTAGTGGAGCTAAGTTAGATGGGCTTTGTTCTTGAACTACAGGAAAAGGAGAAAATTGGCTTACATTTTGTTATGCAACTGAGTTTTGGGGACCAAATTTGGTTTCAAGTTGTCTGCTAGAATAAATCTCTTGTATTTTGTTCCTCCATCTGAGAGAAATTGCCTTTTTATCAAAGACCTAGCCTTTACTTATATGCCAAAGCCCAATACTTCATATTCACCACAGTTGTAACCCATTCAAATTAGAGGATGAAGATGACTCAAATGTATGAGGAAGCTCCCAGTCCTCTAACTGAACTGTGTTAGCCCCTGATCGAAAAGATCTGATCCGTTTCCACCTGGATTTGATAATCAGACAGAGTTGGCTGATTTCGTGATTTAAAGGGTAAGAAAGGGTCTTCATCAGCGACTTGGACGTGGGAGTGAAATGTACTCTGTCCAAGTTTGCAGATGACACAAAGCTATGGGGAGAAGTGGACACGCCGGAGGGCAGGGAACAGCTGCAGGCAGACCTGGATAGGCTGGACAAGTGGGCAGAAAACAACAGGATGCAGTTCAACAAGGAGAAATGCAAAGTGCTGCACCTAGGGAGGAAAAATGTCCAGCACACCTACAGCCTAGGGAATGACCTGCTGGGTGGCACAGAGGTGGAAAGGGATCTTGGAGTCCTAGTGGACTCCAAGTTGAACATGAGCCGGCAGTGTGACGAAGCCATCAGAAAAGCCAATGGCACTTTATCGTGCATCAGCAGATGCATGACAAATAGGTCCAGGGAGGTGATACTTCCCCTCTATCGGGCGCTGGTCAGACCGCAGTTGGAGTACTGCGTGCAATTCTGGGCACCACACTTCAAGAAGGATGCGGATAACCTGGAGAGGGTCCAGAGAAGGGCAACTCGTATGGTCAAGGGCCTGCAGACCAAGCCCTACGAGGAGAGACTAGTGAAACTGGACCTTTTCAGCCTCCGCAAGAGAAGGTTGAGAGGCGACCTTGTGGCTGCCTATAAGTTCATCACGGGGGCACAGAAGGGAATTGGTGAGGATTTATTCACCAAGGCGCCCCCGGGGGTTACAAGAAACAATGGTCACAAGCTAGCAGAGAGCAGATTTAGACTGGACATTAGGAAGAACTTCTTCACAGTTCGAGTGGCCAAGGTCTGGAACGGGCTCCCAAGGGAGGTGGTGCTCTCCCCTACCCTGGGGGTCTTCAAGAGGAGGTTAGACGAGTATCTAGCTGGGGTCATTTAGACCCAGCACTCTTTCCTGCTTATGCAGGGGGTCGGACTTGATGATCTATTGAGGTCCCTTCCGACCCTAACATCTGTGAATCTATGAATCTATGAACGGTTCGGTGGAAGAATAAATTTTCTTCAGAAAAGAGTCCACGTAACCTTGATATTCCATCAGAGTGCACCTGAAGAGCATGGAGACTTCCAGCTATTTGGATCATGCCATGCAATACAAAGTGCTGTGTAACTTACTGAGTGCCAAGTAAGTTTATCCCCCAAATTCCTAAAATTTTGTAGAATCTTACTGAAGGAGAAAGACTTGAGAAGAAAGAAAAAAAATTTCTAGACTTAATATTTTTTAAACCTAAGGCCAGTTCAGAAATATGCGACCAGTTCATTTGCAACCAGTTCAGATTCCTACCAGATTGGAAATGTGACTTCTATAATATGGAGTTATTTGCCAGGCATCACTGACACAATTTTCATTTATACTGCTTATGCTCCCCACCTTGGTAGATGTGGCACAGTTATCGCACATAGTGCCGCCAGAGTTAATGATTTTCTTAATCCTTCTCATTATTCAGTAACTGTAAGAGTCTAGGAGGTCTAAACAGACATTTGGACTCTTGGTTGATGGCATTTGTTTGTGCATTAATATATAATACACTTGGGGAGACCACAAGAAGGTTGCTATCGCCCCCCCCCTCCCAGAGCCATTATTTTTAAATGGTTTATAGGATGTTTATAGCTTGTTCTGTCATTCAGTTGTTGTATTCCATATGAATAAATTACACAAAAACAATCAAAACAATTCACTTGTTAACTGCAAATATTTTGTTAAACAAAAAAAAGAAAACATTATAATAAAATAAACTGAAAAAATAGAGAATGGCTTCAATCTCTTCTATATGGCACTGGGGAAACCTTACAACAGAAGTTGTATCTTTGACTGTGTTTGAGGGGAATATTCCTCTAGGTAAATTAAAATCTGCCTATATTGATACCTAAATCAGTAAGGTGTCCTGTTTCCAAAAGTACTCTTATTTTATAGATAGCCAAGACATTTTTGTAAGTGTTAATTGTTTCTGTTTGATTTAACCTGAATAATCTGTGCAGCTGATAAATGGGGACAAATAAATTATTTTAAGCCGTATGATTTAGGAGAGAATTTAGAATAGTTACCGAAAAGAAGCCTCTTATATGGTAACCCAAACCCCCCCCCCCCAAAAAAAACCCTACTTAATATCAAGAAACTTAAAATAAAATTCTGCTATTTCTCTCTGTACACCAAGGTTTACTCATGTATCCTTTTAAAAAAACCACAAACTAAATGCTTGTGTGTTTAATATCTTGAACAATATTATTTATTTTTTCCATTAACATTATTACAAGAAAAAATAAATCTAATCCTTTGGCAGTGCTTTTGCAAACACCATTTAAACAATAACCTCAGTGATGTTGTTGCGTTGTGGAAACAGTGCTAAAAGGCTATTTCTTCTTGATACTGTATTGTGGCTTTTTTCCTCTCTTTCTGCTCTTGCTTTTACTCCTGTCTTACTTGTAGACATTATATGAACAGGTTGGTCTGCAGTGTGAAGAGGACTGTTAATTTTCTCAAACTGAAGAAACTGATGTTCTTCTGTTTCTGTAATCTTGCTGAAGGAGGAAGAAAAGAGGAGAAAATCCTACCTCTTTCAGAGGCTTGGCTGGATTCAAATGTCAGCTGCTGTCACCTTTTCCTGGGCTTTCAACACCTCCATGGGTTTATATGAGTATCACTTTCAAATCATGAATTTGCAATCTGCTAATGCATATGCCACAGTCTTGTAAGTGGTTTTATCTTTGTGGCAGAAAACTTTCAGAATATTTATGAAGAATATTCTATCATACAGAAAAATGAGTTTTTGTGGGCTTAATTTAAGTTTTTTTTCTCTTTGTAAAAAGAAGGCCCCCTCTAGAAATTCAGGTAAAGGTACAATAGGATATGATGTGACATGTACATGGCAGGAGGTATGATTGTGGGATCTAGCATCAGATCCAATTACACCTTATTGCAGGTACAGAGGAAGCCCAGGATCACCACCCCAAGCTCCCCCTGCACTAGCAAGTAGTAAGCTCCCACAGTTGTGAGCTTCGCAGCTGACGGGGCTCACAGCATGAGCAGTGCATGGGATGCTGTCCCAGCTGCAAGCCTCCTTAGCTGCTGAACTCACAGCCACAGCAGTGGCTCCCATCATCTGATGGGGCTCCTAGCCATGAGGGAGCATCTGGACACACTTTGAATTAATAGTGTGATAAAAACGAGCCACAAAGTTATTACACATTTCTATGTGGAATAACTGGCTTATTGCTTGTTTTATCACACCATTAATTGATTGAACGTGTGGCTGGGTCTCAAAGACATGATTAACTGTCTTAATCATGCCTTAAGTGTAATATGTAGATGGGGCCAAAGTGTCACACTTTTATGAGTTAGTTTATAGCTCTGCTGTCAAATCCCTAAGCATCACTCCTCATTTATCTTAAACATAGGGCATTCCTTATATCCTTTTATCCAGTGTCTTGCAAAGTTTATTTCTTGAAATGAACTAATCTATACCAGACTGATGTCTTAGATAAAGGGTTGTTTCCAGTTCTTTGAGAAGACCATTTTGTAGTTGTTTGCCTTTTTGACCTCATGTTTCCCAGATGTATACCCTCCTGTTTGCAGTATGTTTTAGCATTTGTAATTAAGTATTCCTAAAAATATTTTCTTTGCAATACAAAATTATAATAATCAATTCTTACATACCTCTTCTAAAACATGGCATAAAAATATAGAATTTTAAGCAAAATAAAGCTACACGCCGGAGTCTGTGTGCATAAGCATTATGATGATAAACACAGTTTTATAGCTAAGGAGGTAGTATTTTCTTTGAAACTTAGGGACCTGTCAGATTGACAGGAAGCAGAAATTCACTATGAATTTTCTTAATTATGAATTTCCTTAGCTATTTCTTGTAATTTAATAAACATATAAAATTCAAGCATATAAATCATCTTCTCCAAGCTTCATGTGTATGAAAATATTAGTATCTATTAAAAATTCAGTGAAAGCAAAGGCAATTGTGTAGTAATCTAACATTATAGGAATACATTATAATAATTTTATTAATAACCATTTTTTTATTGCTATTGAGTTCTATGTCTTACACTGAACACACATTTTTCAGTACAAAAGTTTCTGGGAGGAAAATGGTAGCTACCTCATTAGCGTTTCCACGGTAGAGCAATGTATTAAATCAGTAGCCCAATTAGGCACACTGAAAAGTTTTAAGTTCCAAGCTTCTAAGACATTTTTAGCTCTATTTCTACTTCCTTCATTGATGAATGTAGTGACATGTTATATATTTATTTGAGTAAATCATAGAATCAAAAAAGTAGAGTTGGAAGGGACCTCAGAACGTCATCTAGTCCCCCGCTCAGAGTAGGACCGTTCCCAACTATATCATCCCAGCCAAGGCTCTGTCTAGCTGGGTCTTAAATGGCGATTCCACAGCCTCCCTAGGTAACTTGTTCCAGTGTTTACTACCCTCTTTGTAGGAGAGTTTTTCTTGATATCTAACCTAAAATTCCCTTGCTGTAACTTGAGACCTTGAGATCATAAGGTAACTCAGCTTCACCACATACTTGTTCAGTTTATTGTTGTCTCTACAACAGAAGAAATTAGGGTAGGGTGTCATGTTAGACCAGTGGTTCTCAATCTTTTTAGACACAAGGCAGCCCTAGAATAATACTAGCTCTTAGTTTTCCCTCAATTTTTGGCTGCAGAAATATAATAGAGCAATTCTTCTGTTTCAGGGAGCTCAGAACGTAACAGGTCATAATGTTTTTAATACTATGGATTCCTATTTGTCATCTCTGGGTTTATTTTGTGAATCATGTTTGCATACCTAACAGTGCTAACACTGCATGGCACCTTGCAGGACTCTGGAAAGGATGTGAAGGCACCTCAGGGTGCTGTAGTACCCTGGTTGGGAATCACTGCCTGAGAGACTTGTTCAGAAAGGCATAAGCTTTCATGGGTGGCAGCCACTTCGTCAGATGGTATGGTTTGGTAGTTCACCGAGCGTTTTGATTCATAGGCTCGGCTTTGCAAAAGTTCATTTGATATAATGAGTAGCTGAAGAAATTCAGTTTTGATTTAGCAGACTGTAATTTAATATAATACTCCTTTTAAAACATATTAAGAATAAGGAAAAGCATTGTTTATGACACATTACAGTATTTTCCCATCATGATGCCACATGTTGCCACATCATGGGTAAGCAATTTATTTTTTTCCTTTCATTAATAAGTTTATGACCATGCTATAATGAGCTATATTCTTATTTATATGAAGGCCACTTTATCCCTTGTACTGCCAGAACACTGTGAAGGACCTTAGGAGCTAGAGCCATAAAAGGATGCTGTAACATCTGACAAAGTAGGACATCACCTACAAAAGCACCATTAAAAAGGGAATTGAAAACACAAAAATATCATCATGCCACCATACAGCTCTGTGGTGGGCATACATTTTGAATATTATGCAGTTCTGGTCTCCACATCTCAAGAGGAATATAACAGAAATAGAAAAGGTTCAAAGAAGGGCATCAGGATGATCAAAGGGGTGGAGCAGCTTCCATACCAGGACAGACTAAAAAGGCTAGGACTCTTTAGTTTGGAACAGAAAATGCTGATGGGGTGGATCTGCTAGAGGTTATAAAATCATGAAGGGTGTGGGACAAGTGAACAGGGAAGTGCTATTTACTGAGTCCCAAAATACTAGAACTAGGGGGTACCCACTGAAATTAGCAGGGACAGGTTTAAAACTAACAAGAGAAAGTACTTTTTAATGCAACCTGTAGTTAACTTCTGGAACTCATTACCACAGGAGGCTGTAGAGGCAGATAGCATAGCCAGGTTCAAAAGATACTTGACAAATTCATGGATCATAGATTCTAAAAGCTCTTAGACTGAGCAGTCAGAGATGCATTTTCTGGCAGGGAGGGTATGACAGAAAACAGAGTACTATCTTTTTAAAGCATCCACTTTGTCAGTCAGAGAAAGGATACTAAGTTTAAAGGCAAACTGCAACTTCAAACCTGGAGCCTTGGCTTGATGTGAGAGTCACGCATCTCAGCCTGCTACACCTTGGCTAGCTAGCCAGGCTGCTCAAAGCTGGTGTCAAGCCTCTAATAGGACCTAACCCTCTGTCAATGCCCTATCACCAGAGTGGCCAGCTGGGGTCAATTGATCCTCCACTTTCTCCATTCAAACCCCTGACATGGAACAGGAAGTGTCTGGACAACAGAGTTAATCTTGATCCCAGACTGGTTGCTGTTCTTGCTGACTTGTGCTCTGACTCTGCTCTCTTCCTGATCTCCAGGCTTCTTGATCTGACTTGTTCTCTGATTTCCCTTTCTGCCTTATCTCCCAGCTTCCTGACTTGGCTTGTTCCTAGACTCTGTTCTTGAATTGACTCCTGGCTTCCTGACCTGGCTTGTCCTTGGATTCTGTTGTACCTGTGGTTGCCACCACAATCCCCAAGTAGGCCCAGACCTGTCTGCCCATGACACAGCGTAGGACCATTGCTGTGACAGAATACGGCACTGTTTATGTCTTAGTGTATGCTTTTCTGAACGAGTTTCTCTAAGGCAGCAATTCCCAACCTTTTTTACCCCATGGCATGCTTACCTAAATAAAAAAGCACGGCGGCACACTGGACATGGGAAGCAGGGGTTGGGAGGGGGGGCTATCTGGACACCAACGGAGTGGGGGGGCATGGCGCGTGGCCAGCTGGACACTGACGGGGAGGGCTGGTGCGCGGCCAGCCAGCTGGTATTTTGTGCTGAAGCCATGCGCCCTGCCTGGTTGGAGCCACACGCCCTGTCTGCCTGTGTCCACAGCAGCAGCAGGCGGGGTGGGGGGCGGTGTAGCTCCATCCCAAAACGCTGTGGTACACCAGATGAGAAACTCTGCTCTAAGGTGCTGTGGCGGTCGAGTGGTAGGCCGGGGCTATGGCCAGTAGCCCGAAACGGTAGGCGGGTACTTTTGACCACTGGAGCAGAATTAGGCACGGAAGCGTATTGGTAACAAATAGATTGTTTACTTACGCCACTGATGTATGGGCGCAGGCAGAGTTGACAGGCTTAATTGCATTTACAAATGAGTTACAAAGACTCTCTTAAACACGCGAGAGGACCGACGAAGTTCCTGTAATCAGCTTACTGTGGTACCGGGGTTGGGGTACGTCAGGAGGGTCATGTGACAGGGAGTCGCTGGTGGGTGATCAGTCCGCCAGGTTTACTCTGAAATATATGCGGAGTTCCCCGGGTTTAATTCCCCTACTCCGAGGTATATGCGGAGTTCTCCGACTTCTCTGAGTTCTCCCAGGTGTATATGGAGTGCTCCAACATGGAGAAATACACAGAGTTCTCCAACGTGGGGAAATATCCAGAGTTCTCCAACTTGGGCAGAAACTGATTTACCTTTTATATGACTAACAAGCCAATCGCTAGTCACCAATATGAATATTTTATAACCGGCCAATTGTGGTGTGTGTATTTGCATGAAGTTGGCGGGAACTTTTTCTAAAGCTGTACTTTTCCATGACATAGCATATAGTCACTGGGTTCTGTCCCAGCGGAATTTTCCACCGTGACCTACTTTCTTCACTGTGACCTAGTTTCTCCCTGTGCCATATGTATCAAACCAAACCAATGGAATTTTCCACTATGGCACAGGCATGCAGAATGATTGACAGCAGAATGTTCCACTATGGATCAAACCAAAGGAATGTTCCACTCTGCCATAGGCATACAACTACTTGGTTCTGACAGGTGCCACCCTGCCCTGCCTTCTGTCAGACTTCAGGCTAACATGGCTAACTATTTCTTTCTACAGTAGCAGTTCATAGTCGTTTTTGTTCCTTCCTCTCTCTCCATTCTATAATATTCCTTATGTTTCTTATTCAGGTAATCTTATGCGGCTTTATGTTGATTCAGCCTCTAGGTGAATATAGCTAGACAGACCGACAAGGGGCTAGATTCTGTTCCGCCTGTTAGGCACATAAATGACTTAGGCATTTAGGAAGTGTGATCCTCTTCCACCTTGTTAAAGTCCCTGAAAAAAAATTGTGCAAAAGGTTGGTGGATACTCTTCCTTGCTGCTATTTTGTGACAGCCTTAAGGGTAAAATAGCAGTTCTTTACAAAGTAGATACATTAATGCAATTGAACTGCATGGACTAGAGTCGTACTTAGGCCATTTATCCATCTAATAGATGGAACAGAAAAAGGCCAAAAAAGTTTTCTACAGCCAATAATGGGAATACTATGAAAATGCAGTACTGTTTGCTTCATCAATCAGGAATAAGTAAAGAAAAATCAAGCATTTGTGCTGGTGTCCAGGATTTTATACTAAAAGGAGGCCTGACTTCCATTTCGGTTAATGTTTTCATGCTGCTGTTATAGCTACGATGGTCTATAGAATAGGTGAAAATCAAAGTTTGAGAGGTTAGACTATATCTCTTATTGAACAAACTTTACATGAGGAAATTAATCAAATAAGGAATATTACTTCATCTTTTAAGTGTTACTCTTCCATTCTTTCTTCCTTTTTCATGTTCCACTGTGCCATGTGGATTTCTCTAATTTCTCCATTTGCATATGCAGTTTGTGCATAGATACTGAAATGCATGTTTACATAGGTTCTGAAAATGAGGTCCCTAGCATGTAAAAAGTATACTCAGAAAGACAGATAATCCTTGTGTTGGTTGAAGCTGCCAGTTTTGAAGCTTTATCTTGTGTTAAGATGCTTCACATTTCCTTTTCTCTCATGTATTTCATGCTTTCTGTTTAAAATTCCTTAAGTTGCATTTAAGTACAAAGTGAAGTAAGCGATTATGTAGTGTATTAGCTTAGAGTAATAGAAACATGTTATGATGTCTTAGCATTAACTTCTTTCTGGGTTACAATTATCTATGTTTTTATATATCCTTTAGCCATTAGACTTCAAAAGGAGCCTCAACCAAGTGACCCTGTAACACTGCATCTCTCTTTTTCGGAATCATTGGTGGGTATAGTACTAAGCAAAGAATTTACACATTATTCACTGAGTTCTTTGATTCATAGTTTCATGCAAAAGCTTTGATAACTGTCTGAAGAAGTATTCAGTTTTGATTCAGCAGTCTGTAATTTGAAAGAACACTCATTTTAAGAAATGTTAGGAATACTGAAAGGCAGTGTCTGTGATACATTACTGTGTTTCCACATTGTGATGCCACATCATGGGTAAGCTACTTATTTTTTGATCCAGACAATAATAAGTTTATAATCAAGGTACAATGAGTCATATTCTCCTTTATACTAAGGTCATTTTATGCCTTCTTACTGCCAGAACCATGTGAAGGATCTTAGGAGCTAGAGCCACAAAAACACTGTCAAGTGGCTAGCCCTCATAGCAGAAATCTCAGTCCTGAGATAGGTGTCTAAATTCCTAGCACAATACTTGGGGACAATTAGATGCCTCAGAATGGGATTCCCAACAGCCCATGTGCTGAACTGGGAGCCCCCTAAAGTCAGGAATTAAGTGTGCTACCATTGAGCACCACCTAAAGGAAATGTTGAGCACAGGTGTGTGCCTTAGTTCCCTTTCTACAAGATTTAGGTGGCTTACTTGACATGGGGCAGGCATTCCTTTCTGTTCATAGTTCACATTGCTAGAAAATAGGTGCTCAAGCCCTTTCCTTCAAGAATCAAGTACTGCTTTCAAAATAAAGCAGTGGCTAAAATACCCAATCAGGCTGTAAGAGACTTGGAGCAATTCTGCAGTTTGTCTTAAGACATTCAGATCCACATCTCTTACCTGTCTGGGAGCTCCCCTAATCATCAGGTTTATGCTTGTCCATGTTTTGAGGCTGTGGGCCAGGATGACCTGGCTTAAGGCCTGAGACAGACTGGCAATAGGACGCAGCCACTGCCTCTGCTGCTGCCACCACTTCCTCCTGCCACCTGGCTGTGGCATGGCCAAAGCTCCCAACCTTGGAGTAGGCAAAGCCCCCTGGCACCAGATGCTACCAAATCCCCCTGTTGCCAAATGCTGCCATGCTCTGGGGCCAAATGCAGTTGCTCTATGGCCTGGATCTGGCTGGTGGGCCATAGGTCGCTAACCCCTGCATTTGGCAACATACTAGTTATGAATCTCCAGCTTTGCCAGATTAGTACAGTCCTTCATTCTTTCTATTGTTACTATGCTACTTTGTGTGAAATAATTAAACAGTCATTGGCTGGAGAGAGAGCAAGAGAGAGGTCATGACAGTAAACACAATTACTGGTAACTAGGACTCTCATAAAATGAGGAATACATCTTCTTTCCAAAGACCACAAGTCCCTGCTCCAAAGACCATTTTTGTATTTTATGTGAAACAAATATGTCATTTGGTAACATTCCTCTTCCTATGTAAGTAACCTAACTGGCAAAACTAGAAATTTATTCTTTCTGGCCTAGTTATTCCAAGCAAAATCAAGCAGTCTTCCATACGTTAGAATACCCTCCAGGTTAGGGCACTCTCTTGTGAGGTGGTACATACAGTTTTGAGATGAAGAACTGAACTCAGGTAGAGGAAAGAATTGAACTGAAGTATCCCATAATTTAGATGAATGTTCTAACTAGGTATCTCTCATATAGAAGGGTGGCAGCAGTACTGTTTCTTCCTTCAGCTTCATTTTGAATGGTGGCAGCTGCCACGTTTGGTGCAGAACCTGATTTGTTAGGCATGCTCTAAGCATGCCTAATGCATAAAGCCCCTCAGGCAAGACAGGCAAAAGAAAGTCTAGCCCGTGAATCATGACAGCTGAGCCTGTAAGATGGGCTGCAATGCTTCTGGGCATATACTGCAGCAGAACTTTAGGTGTCTGAGGAATTTTAATGTAGAAAGCTGAAGTTCACAAAAATATTTTAGCCACGTCCTAGGGTGAGTAGCAGGAGTGGGGGAGGAGGGAAAATGCTGAGAATCACAATTTTAGACTTGGGTACCTACAGTGAGTGTTAGGTAGGACTTAGATGTCTAAATCTTTTTGTGGACCTTGCCTAGTGTATATGAGAGTAAGGCCCTATGGCATTAGAAATCTTTTTGTTTAAGTCTCTTGATAATGAAGAGTCTTCTGTAATGATGTACAGGTGGATACACTTTGATTGACATGCTTGCTACATTGTCTGGACATTAAAAGCAGGTCATCCAGCTAAACAATTATTCACTGTTTCTCAGTCAGTCAGTATGTACTAGACATTGACTTGAGGGACATTCCTGAGCAAGGGGTGGTATATACGATGCATGATCCTAGGAATGCAAGGGCACATTATACAGCAGGTACAGCCTTGTTCCAAGAAAAGAACAATTTGTTACCAGCCTTTTGCTGTACCAGGAGTAAGGGGTGGAGCTAGAAGTCCAGCCTTTTTTTCATTAGCCCCTGATCTACTTCATGGAGGGAGTGTACCAGTTTGCCTGCTCCATTAGCTTTCAGGCTTTGCTAGAGGTTTGTGAGGAAGTCCGACAGTCCTTCTGAGGACCAGCCAGTCTCAGCTCAGGAAGCTTACTGAGTACTTCTCAGTACAACAGCCCACTAGTGATCAACTACCAGGGATTCCCCAACACATACAGTATCAGGTATACAACTACAGTCATGTGTCTTTATGCTGTTCCATCTCTCAGTTTGGTAGGGCAGGAGGGGGAAGAAAGGGAGGTGGGGGGGGAGAAAACAAGTGGGGAAATATGTTCCACACCAGTTAAGAAAATTGGAAAATAAAGGATCCTACCGAGCACAGTGATCTTTTGAAGGGCCCCAGGGTTACTACAAGTGACTGTGTATGGTGGGTTGCTGTTTCCAAAGCTTTTTCATTCTTAACAATGATGTTTATGGCTAGGGACAGACATTCAAAAAGCCTGAACCTGAATTGATTCAGTCTTTGCAGGTTAGTCTAACCTGGCTAGGCTATATTCAGTTTTGTAACCAGACAGACATCCCAGAATTCAGGCACATGCCTGCAGTGGCTCAGGCTAGAAGCCAGGGGGTGCTAGAGTAGCCCTTCCTTCCCTTCCACAGGGCTGAGCTGATGGGTGTGTAGCCAGGCCCCGGCAGGATACTGTGATTAAGGAGGGGTTTCCCCCTTCCCCCCCCCACCCTGCTCCTGACCAGCCCAGCAGGGTATGTTTATAACCCCTAACTCAGTGTTTATCAATCCATTAAGAAAACAACACAGGGACATTACCAGCTATCTATTGATTCTGTCTTTGTCCCATGTGCCACAGCTCAGAGGTAGCCAGCCTGTGGTCTGCTAATTAAAGCTGAGAGTTATCTGTGAGGTATGGGGGAATGCCTGATTAGCAGAGAGCGGGGTGGGGAGGGGGGAAGCAGATGCCAGGCAGGCACCTGCAGAGACTACCCAACCTGCAGTCAGGGAGCAGAGGGGAGGGGCCAGCCCTGCTGTGGAGCTGAGAGCCCCGCCCAGCTCAGCCCAGAGAGCATGCCAGGATGCTGGGGGAGTCTGATTTAATTTAAACCAGCAGAGTCTGAGATAGACATTGCATAAACTGGTTTGAGCCAAATCAGTTGAGTCTGACACTATATTCAACCAGGTTTATTTCAAACCAGATTCAGCTATTCTCAAACTGGTTTATGTGCCCTGAACATCTGTTCCGTTATGGGTTTAAACCAGTTTCTGATCACTTAAACCTGTTTATGTGTTTTGTCTGTCCCTAGTGTGTAGGGCTGGGGAGAGGGTACAATGTTGCTGCTGATATAGGAAAAGAAGAATGAAATGCTTCAGTGGGAGAAAAGCAGTACTTCTGGTAACTACTAGTTTATGGTCTCCTTGTCTATTTCTAGGCATGTTTATGCAATCTATTCACTTTTATGCCTATTTTTATGGATGGTATGTAACTGAAATATACTATTAGTTGTTTGAAGGTGTTGGCAGGTCTGAGTAAGAAGGCATGCATTACCTGGTTAGCCACATGGACCTATCTCCATGCCTGCATAGCCTGCAGAGAGGTTTAAGTGTGATTTCTTATTCTCGAAAGGCAAGAATTTCTTAGGGTGATATCTTTTATTAGAACAATGGCATATTTGGGAAAAAGTTAGACTAGCTTTTGGATACAAGATATTTTTTGTCAGGTTTGATGAACAGAATATACATCATTATAATCCTTGCCTCTCAAATGTCTGGACCATCACAGGTACCACATCAGTTCTTATTCTTTGCATTCATGTGTAGTTCAAGTCCGTACCTATTCCTGTTTGATTAGGAATGAATTATATGTTTACCTCTTTGTTTTTCAGTTCTATGCTGTTGATGGAAGAGCAGAATAAGCGTATTTGGGTGGAATTAAATTTATAATGCAAAGTTACCATTGAATTTTCCAGTTTCACTGTTCTTGTTTTTGAGAAATATCACATTGTAGTCTCAAGGGCTGCCTGTAGATGTGCTGGCTTGTGTTCTAATCGGAATGCATCAGAGCAGACCCGATTAATCGAGTCTGCTCCACATTCTAATTAGAATGCTCCAGCATTGCTTCACTGTTATATGTATTAAGCCCTCCTACGTTTTAAAATGGCTGTGGGGGTGCTCATCAAATGAGTTTTAATTAAAGTGCCCCCACAGCCATTTTAATTATCCATGGCCTTAATACACATGATGGTGAGCCATTTTAATTAAAGCAGATGTCGGGGAACCACTCTAAAATGGCCTCTCCCCGTCCCTGAGCACGTGTATAGGCACCCAACAGTTCCTTCCCACAAAATACTTTGCACCAACTGACTGCAGACAGTACAGTTTGTGATGTCTTGGTAATTGTATACCACACAGAGGTTGGGTCTTTTGTGTACCACACAGAGGTTGGTGTCTTTTAGTTTGTTCATATTTGACTTGAATTTGAGTTAAAATACTGAGGGAACTCACCTGTAACATTATCCTAAGCTGTTGAACTCTTGTTCTCAGTTGGAGGCTAGATTCCCAGCTGTTATGATGGCATCTGTTATGTGCTTATTTATACTAATTAAGGACCTGGGCTAGAGTGTGTGGGTTCAAGTGTCTAGGGGAAAAAACCTCCCACATAATACAAATGACATGGTATGTGTAGCTAACATTAATGCTATCAGGCAAAAGCAAGCTAATTTTTTTTTGTTTTCAAAGCACATATAAAAAATATACCACTGCTTTTCAATGAAATCATGCCACTGGTGTTAAATATTACTAATTTACTTTTTTGCTAAGTAAACATTTATTTTTACTGTGATTCAAAGCAAACATCTTGTCTGAAATTTAAATGTACTTGCGCATACCTATGGTATTTTTTGGCCTCCTATTAATGTGGCATCAGGATGTCTACCATCTTTAATGCATTTCTCCTCATGGTATCACTGTGAGCAAAGGAGTTAATATCCTCATTCTACAGATGGGAAACCAAAGGAAAGAGCTAAAAGAGTTCATATTCTTAAAGGTATTTAGGCACCTAAGTAATGGGGTCCCTTGGCCCAAGCAATTCACCAATATTTGGGGGACTGCTGGGGTGTTTTCATAAGAAGAAAAAGTACTGATGTAATTCAGCTATTTCTTTTATGCAGTCCTGCAAAGAATGTGTGAAAAGGTCTAATCTACAGAGATGGTTCTTAATTGCTACTTTAGGTTCCTACCTTCAAAATGTAAATCCTCAGTGTTGCTGCTATTCAGGTGACATCTAAGGTCCCTAGGGGTCTGTGTCTCTGTCAGTAGAGTTCCATGGGAACCTAAATTTGTGTCTGCCCAGGTCTAGAAACACCACAGTCTGGTGGCACATTAACTTCTTTATTATTAAAAAAATAGGAGTTCTCGACTTATCCTTTTGGTGGGGTCTGATCTTACAGGCATTCTCTTAATGGTTCAGGATCTGCAAAAAGTATGGCCACCAAAGGAGGTGATGATAGTGACAGGCCCATATCCCATATCTTAGTGGTTAGAGCACTTACCAGTGTGGGAGACCTAGATGCCCCTTCTCTGTTTAAGGGAATCTTGGAATCTGTATCCAAAGCCACGTCTACATGTGAACTCCTAATGCACATTAAAGTTAGTACCTACAACGTGAGGTATTAAACAAATGTGCTTTAGGCTGTCTTAATGCACAATAACAAATGTGCATGGTTTTTAAGTGATACTTAATGCACAGTAGCCTAATTTACTATGCATTAATGTAATATCACAGTTTTGTATGTGATGCTTTAATATGCAGTAAAATAGTATTAAAGTGCACATGCAGACATGCCCAGGATATCTGTAGTTGGAGAGGGGAGTGAGTATATTCCTAATCCCCCTGGTTGAAATTGTGACATTTTGGATGAAAAGTAAATATTCCTTGGTTTATGGAGAAAGCAAGAGTAAAATTGACGTTCACTTTAGTGTTTAGGTTTTGGGAGGAGGGAGATCTGGGTTCCAGTCCTTGCTTCAGTGAGTATGTAGTGAATACTTAACTGATGCAAGGACTGGAACTAAGGGCTCTCTTCTAAGTGAGTGCCCTAAGCACAAACTAAAGACTCATACTCATTCTTGTTCTCTCTCCCTGTTTCTCTTTCTGTGGTCCAATGACTATTTTATTCTTTCACATAAAGTGAAACGACTTCAACAGGAGGGATTGAGAACAATTTTGTATAGCATGTGTGTTTATATCCCCTAAGAGGGAGGAGAAAAGTGAACCCTGGGCTAATCCTCTATTTATTTATTTTTATATTAGATGTCTATCCTGCCCTATCCAAAAGGCTCAGAGCAGCTTACAGTGAACAAACAACCCACAAGAGGATTTCCCAAACAACCCAAAACTCTAACTATTCCCTTTCCCCCAACTACCACCTCCCTGCCCAGACCCCTACACGAGCAAATCTCCCACCAATCCCAGCCATGCCTCCCAACCACTACTCACATCCAGCTACAAACAACCTTTTCCCACCTTACCCCCTACCCACCCATTCTCAGCATCCTACCTAAACCCCAGGGGAGTGCCCTGTACTTTACCTTCCACTCACACCCACCCTCCTACTGGGGGCAGGGAGGGTCTGCGACTGCCACTCCCTTCCAAAAAACCGACACCAAACTCCTCCCCTCCCCCCAGCAAACACAACACAAATTCCAAAAAGCCCTTACAAAAAAAGTAAAAGAAAAAGAAAGACCCCGTACCCCTTCCTAGGTCACTTATGGAGTTATTGGAAAAAAGAAGCTCTTCTGTGACCATCTTTGGAAGGAAAGGACTTACCCCTGCTCAGTTTTTGAAAGAAAGGGCACAGGTACCTAATTTCAGGACAGGGTTCACGGCTGGAAATCTCTTCTTGTAGGTACCCAAATTATGAAATAAGAATGAGGTTTAAGATACAGCCTTCTCCTCTGCCTTTCCTATTGGCTCCACTAGGCAACTCCTCACTCAGGGTGTTGACTTTCATGGATCCAACTTTTACATGCTTAACTATACCCAGGCATTATTTAGGGAGTCTAAACACTTTCCTTGATGTTTAGGATTCCATTGTTAAAATGTAGTTGTTGCAATGCCTAAATCCTCTTTGTAGATCCAGCCCCAAATTTATATCTCTCTGAACAATTGGCATCATCGGTCTTCACAGAACATGGTGTATATGCTGATGAGTTTGGTGACTGCTAAGTCTGATGCACTAGTGGCAGTCCCACCCACAGGTAGGGCATGCCCACGCACTAGCAATTCTCTGAATCCCAGCAGCAGATTCTTTCCTCCTCTGATGTTGGTCATCACAAAACTTGACCCAGTCCGCCTCGCAGCGCCTCATTCCATCTGCAAGCTGACTCCACCAACCACAGCAGCATTCTGCACTTATTTCCCAATTATACACAGAGATTCCACAGGATGCTAAGTTATTTTTGCAAGCATCATGAAATCTGTACAGTGGTCTGCCTCTTTTTCTAGCCTCTTTGTGAGCTTCAGAGTATAACACATTCTTTGGGATTCTGTGATCTGGAATTCCCTTGACATGACCACACCACTTGAGCCTTTTCTTACTAATCAATGTTCCCATGAAAGACATACCAGCATGATTTAACACTTTCACATTTGTCACCCTGTCTTTCCATCTTATTTGAAGAATTTTCTGCACGCATCTGATATGAAAGCTGTTTAGTCTTTTGATATGTTTGGCGTAGGTTGTCCATGTTTGTAAGCCATATAGAAGAGTGGATAAAACACATGTCTCTCGAATACAGATTTTTACTTTAGTTGACAATTTGTTATTGTTCTAGGCTCTGTCTTGCAAAAGACCAAAGTTTCTGGCTGCTTTGCAGATTCTACTAGTGAGCTCAGCATCAAGATCGACATTGCTGGTAACAGTAGAGACAAAAATCGGTCAACAACATCCAGATAAGTACATTTAGGGTGATCTCTGGAACTGGTTCCGAAGAGCCTCGGTGCATGATAACAGTCTTCTTCAAGCTTATTGCTAGCTCAGATATTTTGTACGAATCAAAGAAGTTGGCAATGAGATGTTGTAGGGTATCAACACTGTGAGCCACAGGGCTGCATCATCTGCAAACAACAGGTCCCTTACGATGACTTTACTTTCATCTTAGCTCTGGACTTTGCAATATTAAACAGTCCTCAATCATGTCTAGTGGTGAGACACATGAACATCATGGAATGTGTGTTGAAGCAGGAATGAGAAGTAAATATTAAACAATGTGGGAGCCAGTACACAGCCCTGCTTCATTCTATTGTTGATGTTGAATGAGTCAGACTCTTGCTTTTCATACGTTACAGTTGCCTTCTTGCCATCATGTAAGGATTTCATAAGGTTTAGCAATATAGATGGACAAACAAGCTTCTTCAGTACAATGTAAAGCCCTGATCGAGTAACCATATCAAAGGCCTTTTTTAAATGTATAAAAGCCATGTACAGCGGGTGTAGGTTGTAGCCATATTGGTCTAAGGACATAGGCAGACAAGGTTTTCATAGATTTCATAGACATTAGGGCTGGAAGGGACCTCAGAAGATCATCGAGTCCAGCCCCCTCTTTGGGTGAATCTGATATCTTTTATTAGACCAACTCAAATAATTGGAGAACATTTTTTAAGCAAGCTTTCACATTCAGAAACCCTTTGTCAGGCTAAGGAAGTTTCAGCAGTTAATGTGTGCTCTTCCTGGATGGAATGAAAAGTAAAGAAGCCAGCGGCTGGGCTGGTGTGCATACAAGACAGGCAGTCAGTGAAAATGTAGATTGAGAAGTTAATGGGTGAGAGACAGGCTGGGGGGTGGGGGGGTGGAGAGAAGGGGGATGAATAGTGGAGAGATACCTGGGAAGTTAGCTGTCAGGCAGGTTATAATGTGTCATAAATCCAATGTCTATATTTAGTCCATGATTTTTAGTATCCAGGAGGTTGATGAAGTGGAGTTCATAGGCTTGTCTCTGGGAAGTGTTTTGTAAGTTTCCTTTGAGGATCAGGACTGAGAGATTGGAGAGAGAGTGGTTTTCTTGTGAAAATATAGAAAATATAGGCCTCTGGGGCTGGTAGACATCGACTGCAGGGCAGAAGGGATAGAGGAACATCCTGCTACTGGAGCAGTGAGGGGATGGGGGGGGACATAAGTATCCTCTAAATGTTAGAGTGCCTAGGAAGGGGTTTATTCCCCTCCCCCACTTCCCTGTCCCACAGGCAGGGACTGCAGCCCTTCTGGCATGGCCTTATTGAGGCTAAGGGGGCAGGGAGGGGATTTAATTCCCCGCATACGGGGACTGCATCTGGGGTGGAGCAGCCCCCCTCCCTTCTGCTCCTCCTGCAGGGTGGGGAGGGGGGCTCTGTACGGGGCTGCGCAGCCCCAGAGGGGGCCTCTTTCCCCTGCTTCTCTCCCCCCTACTGTGGGGCAGGGAGGGAGGCTCTGTTTCATGCTGGGGGAGACTCTTCCCCCTCCTCCTTCTCCCGAGAGTGGGGGAGGGCTCTGTGTGGTGCTGGAGGGGGACTCCTCCCCCTCCTGCTCCTCCCTCTGTCTGACCCCACTCTGAAGCTGCCTCAGCTGGGGCTAAGCGAGGCTGGCCCCGAAGCCTGCAGCTCAGTTACAGCTGCTCCCTGTTCCCCATCTGGGCTGGGCTGGGCAGCACCACACAGAGCCCCTCCTCCCTGCCCCACAGTGGCTGGGGGGGGGGAGAAGAAGAGGCGGAAGAGTCCCCCCCAGCACGGAATAGAGCCCCCTCCCTGCCCTATGGGGAGAAGAATACCCCTTCTGGGGTTGAGTAGCCCTGCATAGAGCCCCCCTCCCTGCCCCACGGTGGTGGAGGGGAGGAGGTGGAGGGAGAATAATCCCCTCCCAACACTGAACAGGGCCCCCACTCCCAATGCTGTGGCAGGTGGGGAGAGGAGCAGGGGGAAGAGTCCCACTCTGGGCCTGGGCCGAGCAGCCCCCTGCGTTCCCGTCCCACATTGGTTGGCTGAGGGGAGGAGGAGGGGGAAGAGTTCCCCTCTGGGGCCAGGTAGGGCTGTACGCCAGGATTGCTCCCAGTTGTCAAGGAGCTGCTGGGACGGGCAGAACTCTCCTTTCCTCCTCCTCCCCCGCCACAGTGGTTTGGCCATCCTCCCTCTTCCTCCACTCTCTGAACCCTGAAGGCCAATATTGGTGTTTAACACCCTCCTTAGTCTTACTCAGGCCCGCTAGGGCCTGGCCATGTCCCCCCCCCAACCCAGCTCAGCTTCCCCATGGAAGAGAAGGGCTGCTCTAGTTTTCCTGGGCTTCTGGCCTGAGCCACTGCAGGCATGTGCCTGCATTCCCAGAATGAAAAGGCAATGTCTACCAGTGCAGTGCAAACCAGTTCAATCTCTGCAGGTTAGACCAATCAGCAAAGATTGAATCAATTCAGGTTTGGGCTTTTTGAATGTCTGTCCCTAGCCTTTCTGTAGTTGTCTGACAGAGAAGACCATATCTGTGGTGGACCTTTGTGAGCAGAAGCCACCCTGGCTCTGAGGATAGATTCCCTTAGCTAATGTTTGAAGTCTAGGTAAAAGAATATGGCTTAAGATTTTTCCCGCGATGTTGAGACGAGATAAACCTCTGTGGTTATTACAGTCACTTCTGTTTCCTTTGTTTTTATAGAACTGGATGAAACAAACATCCTTGAAATCTTGCAGAACAGTTTCTTCCTTCCAACAGTGTAGCAATACCTCATGTAATCTTTGTAGCAAGTCTTTGTTTGCACGTCTGTAAATTTCAGCAGGTAAGCAGTCAGATCCTGAAGCTTTGTTATTGTTCATGTTCCTTTAGTGTAGGTTTGGCATCCAGCGAAGTCATAACTTCAGGCCCAGGCAATTCATCTAGCATACGTTAGTCTACAACAGACTCCCTGGAGTATATAATTCCATAGTGCTCAATCCACCTCTCCAGTTGCTTCCCTTTATCAGTTACAATATTACCATCCAGGTCTTTCAATGGAGTTGTCTTGTACTTTGTTAACCTAGTGGCCTTTTTAATGACCTTGTAGGAGCATCTACTGTCACCTGCATCAGCCGTCTCTTGGATGCTGTTGCAGAGACCCGGCCAAAATTCTTGAGCACACCTCCTGGAAGATGTTTGAACAGCTTTATGAGCTTATCTTAGGTTTTTGAGCAAGAGTTTTGGAAAGTAGGAGTAGGCTTGTAAGTAATTAGGGCAGTTCTTTTTCTCTCAATAAGTGGCTGCAATACCTCCAAATGGCCTACAAACCAGTTGAAGTTTTTCTTAGTATTCTTTCCAAAACTCTTGATTGCCTCATTGTACATACTTGTCTTCAGGACTTCCCATGAATCGGATAGTTTTACTTGTTCAAGCTGACTTTGCTACTTCTTTACTGAAAAGCTATTTCTTGAGAGGATCATTGGTTTGGCACAAGTTAATTGAGGTTGTCTAGCAGGTTTATTGCAGTGGATCTTCTTAGCTTGAAATTTTACAGCTCTCAAGGAAGTCGTCTGTGTCACAGTCGGCACTTTGAAAGGATCATGTACACAGGATTTCTTTCAAGCATGTATGTCTTATCAGTACCAAGTCCAGCCGATGCCAATGCTTCGACCTTGGGTGTCTCCATGATGTTCTTCTGATGTTACCAGTAAAGGTGTTGGTCACCAGTAAGTCTTGGCTGGCACAGAGCTCAAGAATTCTCTGACCATTGTCGTTCATACATCCAATGCCATGCCTACCCAGAATCCCAGGACAGATCTCAGCATTGGACCCAACTCTTGCACTGAAGTCTCCCAAGTACTAGAATGGCTTCTGTGGAATTCTGCCGATCATTTCTTCCAGTGGTTGATAGAAGCCGTCTGTCTTCTCATCACTAGCCTGCAGTTAGACGCTGCATGGACACTGAAAAAGTTGATGAATCCCTTCTGAAGTCTAACTCAAAGTGTCATGATATGTATGGACACGTCAATCAAAGCTTCACACAGTAACATAAGTTCATCACTGATAGCAAAACCTACACCATGCTGTCTTACTCCTTCAGGTTTGCCCTGCCAGTAAGTGGGTTATCTCACTGAACATAGCAAATAACAGGAGGCAGTTTCTTTTGGAATACAAGCTTGCTTTCCATCCAGTCCACTGTGTCCTCTCGTCTCCTTCACAGGACCATGCTACAAGCTGCTCACACTGTCTCTTTTCTTTCTGGTTCCTCTCACTTAAATGCATCTGCAACCACATTAATGTCCCCAACCCATGCATTAGCAATAAATCAATTTGACACCTTTCAGGCTACCTTGCTTGGTTTCTACTTGGGCTTTGCCAGGCTGGTCTCTGCGCTGAGCAGTGGCTTCTATTGTTTCAATTATCATTAAATACAGTTACATTTAGTTATTCCCTCAGTTGCCTAAGTGAAAGGTGGCTAGCATGCCATCAGCTCAGTATTGTCTGTAGCTCCTGGCAGACATTACAATTATTGTGTGATTAATGTGTTAATCTCATGATAATCTGTAACATCCCACATGTGCATCCAGTTTATTATACAATTAAATGGAAAACCAGCCACAAAAGATATTCCAAATAAAAAATAGCTGGGTTACATTGCACTTTACTTTGAATATGGAGCATGTGTAAATCCCTGTGTAAGAGAAGAAGCAGATACGTTGTGCAACTATAGACTAGTCTAATTTATTAGAATATGGTGCAGAATTATCACTGGGAAAAGCAACCATAAACAAGTGCCATTGTAAGTTTTACCCAGTAGGCATTGCATATATGTGGTTATTCTGTAGAAGCTATTTGATCAATGCCGGCAGGCACCTATGTGCTTCCCCAACACATGGTACTGAGATTTGGTAATAGCACCTCTGCAGCTGCTACCAGGGATGACTGGTGAACTATCTATTCCAGAACACCGTGTAATTTACCTTCCTGTACAAAATCAAAGTATTTATACCATTGTTGGAGTATTATGTATCCAGGGCCCCTAATTATTGAATTATCTTTCTTTTTCACACTTAGTTTACATTTAAACATAACCCACCCACTGTAATGACTGTTGATAACCAGGAGTCCTCCCTATCTACACCATTCAGTCTTTTTCCATTGATGCAGACTTGTGGAACAGGAGCACATTTCTTTTGGGGACCATCTTTCCTTAGGAGATGAAAAGTGGCTTTTTTTGAGGAAGAATTCTGATGGGGAAGAAAAAAATTACTTGTTTGGTGTCTGTTTGGGTGGGAGATTTGTTGGATTGAATGCCTGTGTTTGTGTATTATATTAAATAATGTCAAAGAAATCCAGAGTGGAAGATGAGACCTTTTTAAATCTTCAAAGCCAGTGTATTATCATTATTATTATTATTATTAAAAATACTACAACAAGGGATTTCTTAGGGTGATATATTTTACTGGATCAACTGCATAGTTTGGATAGAGTTATTCAAGCTTTTGAATGTAAGACATTCTTATTTAGGTATGACCATTCTTTAGGTTGTGGATTTTCTGTTGTAAGCGGCTTATTTCAATATCTTTCATTTTGTAGTAGTGTCAGAGTGCTGCTGTAGCCATAATAGTCCAGGAATGATGAGAGACAAAGATTACTTAGGATGATATCTTTTATTGGACTAACTGCACAGTTGGCATAGAGTTAGATAAGCTTTCAAATGCAAAACACTCTTCTTCAGGTCTGAGGCTGAACCTGAAGTTGGTCCAATAAAAGATATAACCCTAAGAAATCCCTGCCTCTTGCATAACTCCTAGACCATTACTGCTTTAGCTTTTCTCTGTCATTTTTATTCCTGTTCTGGTTCTGTAAATGTAAGCAGAGGGAAATGTAGGGCTGCTTTCAGAACCAAGGCCTAGAGTATGCCTTTAGGCACTGCCCTTGGCAGCAGGTGCTGTGTACACCACATCATTTCAAATGTAATTCCTAACCAATGGTGCCTTTGGAGGCACAAGTCCCTTCATTCTCCTTCCTTGCTTTGATGCTGTATTCATTTGTCACTGGTGTACGTCAGCAGCAAATTCTGGCAGAAGACAGGGTAGATATGCACCTTATAGGCTAACTAAATCAAAGATACATAGCATAAACTTTCATGAGCCTGGTATGAAATGAGATGCTCTGAAAGGACAGCAAATTCTGACACCCTCAGTCTGGTTCAGCAGCATGAGCCACTATGTGGGGGAAGCAAAGCCAAGACGCCGTCCAGTCTCTGCCATTTGGCTCAATTTAGGGAAAAGAAGCCCTATGCCGTCAAGCTTATCCAGGTCTGGTTAGCCTATGTGGAGGTATCAGAGGGATTTTACGAGCATATCATTCCAATTGCAATTCAATGTTTTACTTTTTATTCACTACAAAACTTTCCATATCATCTTACAGGTGATGCTGTTGATTTTGCCCAGGATGTAGATGTGCCATGACATTATATTTTACAGTTATTTTAATTTCTTTTTTTTCTTAAATACAAGGCTGGTTTTCTCTGTGAGGTCCCCCATGGACATATATCAGAAAGTTTTCTGAATACACTGTATATTCTACTTTCTTAGCCACTAGAGAAATATGATACTACGTTTATAACTTTAAACAATTTTTGTATCAGCTTTAAGGCAGCATGCTCTCTGTTGTGTCCAATATGCAACACGCTAGAAGAGTCAGATACTAAATTCTGTCTTTAATCTAATAGTTCATAGTTTTCATGTAAAGAGCATAAGAAGCATTGAGCATAGTTACAAACACATGATGGAAAAGTTAATCACACCATGGGAAGAGCTTTAGATATGTTTGATGTGCAATATGTCTCTCTATGCTTGCTTCTTTCATGCTACATTGCTGTGCTCAATTGAATTAAATGCTGCTTGGGACCATGGTTTTATTTTTGTTTTTATGTGCACACCACATGGATTTAAATTCCTTTCTCTTTTTCTTTTCCTTGTTTTGATGGGGGGTGGGGGGTCCTTTGCATTTTATCATATTTTTCCCCATTTCTATTCATTCCTCATCTTAGGATTTCTCATCCACTGAAGCACGAGTGTAACCACTGAAAGTTCACCCCTGCTGCTACTTGTGAATGCCTGCAACGTGCACAAGGCTCAGACATTATGGGGACGACTCAGGTACTGTTTTAAGCTCCTAGGACAAATTACTTTATTTCCACTGGAGAAATTGCTTCTGTATTGCACTGAGAATGCAAAATGGCTATGTGGCTCGTAGGGCTGATAGCAAAACCTGTAATTTAGGGCCTCTCTAGGGATTCAAGTAAAGGCATGATAGGATCTGATGCGTGACACACACAGTCATGCCTTCTGCTATGCCACGTCCCATCGCACCTTCCTGCTGGTGCAGGGGGAGCCCAGGATCACAATCCCAGGCTCCTCCTGCACCAGCTAACGAGGTTCAAGTGGGGGGACAGCATTCTCCACACTGTCCCTGCTGCACAGCTGATGAGGCTCACAGTAGTGACCTCTGCAAGCCTTGTCAGCTGAGGGGCTGGCACAGATGGTGTAACCTGTGACTGGGAGCCCCTCAGTTGATGTGACTCCCAGCCATAGGGGTGCATCTGACCACACACTCAATTAATGGTGTGATAACAAAGTTATACATTTGTTGTGGGGTAACTTTGTGGCTTATTGGTTGTTTTATCATGTCATTAATCAATTGAAGTAGAAACCAACTTAAAGACATGATTCACTGGTTAATCACACCGTAAGTGTAACTTGTAGATGGGGCCTTAGTTCTGCCATACCTACTGATATGGGGTAGTGCTGATGTCACTGTGACTACTCCGAGAGAAAGAGTCAGTGTGGGTAGAACTGGAAGAGTATGGCCCCAAAGGAGAAACATTTGTATCCTGAATGTTTGTTGAATATTGGCAGAAGACTTTATTAAAATGTGTTCTAATTAGAGTTTACATTAATTTAACTGCAAGAGAGTTTTATTGCTAACATGTCAGTGTTGCAACAAATTACCATATGGAATAATCCTATTACAGTTGCTGAAGAGGTGCACTGAGGTTGACAGATATCAGAAAAAGTATATTACAGCTGTGCCCTCTAGTGTCATTCTAGTTTAAGTGTGAGTGTTCCAAAATGCTAAGAAAGGTATTTATTAGAAAGTCAATTCTGTAGTGTGTACTCATCTGAGCACTTCACCAAGACTATTCACAATAGAAAGGGGAGAAGTATCAGATTTTGGATTTCAATTATACTGGCTCCAACCTTTTTCAGTTTAAAAAAAAAAATATATATATATATATATATATATATATATATATATAAAATGGTGAGTTTGGGGTGGAAAAGTCATTTAGAAAATTAAAGTAGTTCTGTATTTCATTTTATTTGTTCACAGCTACAATTCAAAACTTTTTTGAAAGGTAAATCCAAGCTGCAAAGCCCTCTTAAGGTGCTGAGTTCTTCTGGAGTTTAATTTTTAATTAGTTTTATTGCATTAGCAATTACTCTAATAACTGTAATTAGTTTGATTACATTAAAGGACCATTTTTTTACTAGAATTTGGACTCTTCTTAAAAAAAGTTGAACTAAAAAAATAGTTTTTGCAATCTGGTGTCAGAACAGTAGCAGGACCTGAACATTGAATTTTATGTTGTTCACGTAGTAATGTAAAATAGTTTGCCAAAAGCAGGACTGGTGGCACAACTTCTTGTTGTTGGTGTTTTGAATAATAAGAGTGTTTTATGTATAGAACTGCCTTAATTCCCCAATTTTTTGTATGGTCATATATCCATTCAAGGCTAGTATTCATATGGCCTTTGTGTACTAATCAATGTGTAAAGAAATCCTGAAATCCATAATAGGTTAATTTTAAAATATCATAGTAGAGGGTAATTACTCATTATGCATCATTTAGAAATTCTGGGCATGTCTATACAATATGCTACAGTTGATGTAGCTTGTCAATACAGCGACATAACGTTGGTGGGCACGAACTGTGACACTGACACTACTGTGCAGTAGCGTTGGAAATGACCCATGTGCCACTGGGACTGCACATTAACGGCAATTACTGCACAGTCAGGGGCACCTGTACACCCGCCCGCTATTTGTAAAAATTTACTTGATCCATTTGGAGAGCTGAAGCAAAGCGTGATTTTGCTAAGTAATTACCACAACTGTCTAATGGTGGATATCAAATAAGCAGCACGGACAGTTTTTTAAGATACCACAGAGTAAAATTTGTAAGAATAAGTTATTCATCAGATAGTAAGAACGTTCTTGGGGAAGGATTTTGATGATACAGGAATTTCATGGAAAGGATTTCAGTATACAAAAGGAAATATGTGCATGCCTATTTATTTTTTGTAGATGCTTGTTTCAAACTTATTTTAGTTAATGTTACGGTAATGTAGCCATGATGATACAGGAAAAATGCAAGTGGTGAGTATTTTTGTAGCTGGAATCTTTAGTCCAATAAAAGATATTATCCACAAAAATCTTCACCTTTTACTGTTGTGTTTATATTTTAAGTTCACCAACCTTGAGATGTTGAGTGTCATTAGTTTTAATGGTTCTCGGTTCCTGATCTCTTTTGTAAGCAAAGCATTGGTCATTAGTGCTAGCAGACTATTTACCCATGCAACATTAAAACTAATTCAGTTACCAGAGAGCCATAAAGTTCGGACATGTAGAAGTATGCTCTTACATAGAGGAAGGTATCTATCACCATATCAAATAATGAGTAATATTAAAAATGGCTAACAAAGATCACTGCATTTTTCAAACCTAACAATGTAAATACATTATAATTGAATGCAAGTCAGAGATGATAACCTCGAAATCCATCTCAAAGGTTTTTTTTTTCCTAGTGTAGTGTTAGGGTGACTGTATTTGGATCTTGAGGAGCACTGGATTTGTAGCTGAATAAAGGCTTTTTTCTGTGTCTCAGCAAAAGCTGCTAACCGCAAGGCAGAAGGATATATTAAAATAACCTTGCATATGCTTAAGCAAGCAGTTTGCTAACAATGGGATAGCGTGTAGGATATATGATGTAAAAAGAACAAGATGCAGCCCACCAGTTATCATCAGGAGATAAAGCAGAAGCAAGACCTTGGAGATGAAGGAGTCAGCAGGAAACCAGAAAGAACCAGCAAGTGACTGGGAGAAGCCAAGTTCATGGCCTCAAGCATGCGCTCTTAGCAGAGGCATGTAAATGAGTTAAATGCATAGGCAATCCCATGCTAATGAAGTAAACAGTAAACAGAGTTGGAGCTTGATATAGGAGGAGATAAGGGTGGAACCATAGGAGTGAAGGTGGAGTGAATGTTAATGAGTATGAACCAGGGTGTATAAAATGTAAAAAGAACTAATGTTCAGAGCAGGTCCCCTGGTTCACGGACTGTGTGTCTGTGAGGGACCTTTGCCTGAAGCTGTCTCCATTTTGAATAAAGCTGTTGTGAGCAATGTGCTGGTGTTTGCTCCCTGCCTGCTCTGGCTAATAAGTAACAAGACCCATGAGCAATTGGATCATCATCTCCCTAGTTGTTGGGTGCCACATGGAGTCGGGGTCTAACGCAGATATCCTAATCATTCTTGTCTTGCTGACCTAGATTCCGTTTCCATCTTTTGTGTTTTAGACGTTCACCAATTTAATTACAAAATAACATAGTTTGTCTTGGGATGAACTGACTATAGATACAGAATGACCTCTAAAATCACACTTTCATTTACCTATAACTTCTATGTTCATCATCGACCAGTGCACAGCAGCTTTTATTTTTTTGTTTTATTTGATTTTAACTCTTGACTATTAGTTTGTGTTAAGTATTTTCTAGGGCTGTGTGAAACACCATTGTTTCATTTCCACTTCTGTTTTGCCATTTTGAAGGGACAGTGTTCCGCTTTGTCATTTTGGTTTGTTTCGAAGCACTGTCTCATTTCATTTAGTTGAAACTATTGTGCTGTTTTGATGCATTTTGACGCGTTTTGACATCTCATCCATAGACTGTAATGGGGAATCATGAAAATGCCTAAAACTTTGTCATTTCTTGCCTGATTCAGATGGAAATTGCAGGGATGGTAGCCCCTTCTGAGAGGATGAAACCTGACAAGTTTCAAGGAGATATGAGTAGAGGTTTCCCAGAAACTGCACCTCAAACTGTTCAAAGCAAAACTTGTGACACTTGCTGGAAGTGGCAGCCTCCTGTCATCTGGTGCACAGATCCAGGGGCCTTCACCCCCAGGAGGGCTGCAGGGCTGTGCCAGACTCCTACCAGGGGTGTGGGTGCCTGGATCTGTGCCAAATGACAGGAGGCTGCTGCTGCTGCCTGGGACCAGCGCTGGACGCAGCCCACACCCAATGCTTGGGAAGACTGATGCTGCCACCGGCATCAGCGGCAGCCTCCTGTTATCTGGTGCGCAGATTTCAAGTCAGCAGGCCCAGATGAGCTGCATCCGAGAGTACTGAAGGAATTGGCTGGTGTCCTAGCAAAACCACTGGCACGGCTGTTTGAGCACTCATGGCGCTCAGCACAGGTCCCGGAGGACTGGAAAAGGTCCAGTGTGGTCCCTATTTTCAAGAAGGGGAGGAAGGAGGATCCAAGTAGTTATAGGCCAGTCAGTCTCACCTCCATCCTTGGAAAGGTCTTTGAAAAGATTATGAAGGATCATATCTGTGGGAGTCCACCGGGAAAAATAATGCAACAGGGAAACCAGCATGGATTTGTAGCAGGTAGATCATGCCTGATCAATCTAGTTTCATTTTATGGCAGGGTCACAAAATGCTTCGATGCAGGACTAGAGGTGGATGTAATTTTCTTGGATTTTAGCAAGGCCTTCGATATGGTATCTCATCCCATTCTCATAAATAAATTAAGAGGCTGTGATATAGATGTTTACACAGTCTGGTGGGTGGCAAATTGCCTTAGCAGTTGCACTCAGAGAGTGGTAGTAGATAGGTTGGTATTGACCTGGAAGGATGTGGATAGTGGGGTCCCGCAGGGTTCGGTCCTTGGACCTGTACTCTGCAATATCTTCATCAGTGACTTGGATGTGGGTGTGAAGTGTACTCTGTCCAAGTTTGCAGATGATACTAAACTGTGGGGTGAAGTGTACACTCTGGAGGGTAGGGAACAATTGCAGGCAGGTTAGAAAAGTGGGCAGTACACAATAGGATGCAGTACAACAAGGACAAGTTCAGAGTGCTGCACCTAGGGCACAAAAATATCCAGCACATCTACTGGCTGGGAACTGACCCTCTCAGCAGCACAGAAGTGGAAAGGGATCTCGTAGTCATAGTGGACTCCAAGATGAACATGAGTCATCAGTGTGACGAAATCATCAGCAACAGGACAAGCCCTTTGAGGAGAGACTGAGGGACCTGGACCTTTTCAGCCTCTGCAAGAGAAGGCTGAGGGGTGATCTTGTGGCCGCCGACAAATTCATTAGGGGGACACAGCAAGGGATCGGAGATGCTCTGTTCACCAAGGCACCTTGGTAACAAGGAACAATGGTCCCAAACTGACAGAGAGCAGATTTAGGCTAGATATCAGGAAAAACTTCTTAATGGTAGGGTTGGCCAAAATTAGGTCCTCTCCCCTACCTTGTGGGTTTTTAAGAGAAGGCTGGATAGGTATCTGGCTGGGGTCATCTGACCCCAGCACTCTTCCCTGCCTAGGCAGGGAGTCAGACTCGATGATCTGTTGAGGTTCCTTCCGACCCTAGCACCTATGAATCTGGGGGCCCACATGCCTGGGAGGGCTGTGGGTCTGTGCCAGACTCCTCTTGGGGGCTGGGGGGGGAGGTGCGGGTCCCCAGATATGTGCTGGATGATAGGAAACCACTGCTGCTGCCTGGGACTGGTGCTGGGCGCAGCGTGCACCCAGTGCTTGGAAAGACTAAATTTGCTACTGGCCCCAGGCAGCAGCAGCAGCCTCCTGTCACCTAGCTTGGTGGCAGGAGGCAGGGGAGAGCCAGGGCTGTGCTCCATGCGGCTCTGCAGCCCCATGGAGCTCAGCCCAGTGGTGGGAGATGGAGTGCAGCCATGGCTTTGCCCGCCTCCTGCCATCGGGCTGAGCTCCATGGGGCTCCGCCAGCCCCAAGGAGCTCAGCCCGGCGACCAGAGGCAGGGAAAGCCAGGACTGCACTCCACCTGGCTTCTCCAGCCCCATGGTACTCAGCCCAGTGGCCAGAAGCAGGGAAAGGTAGGGCTGTGCTCCAAATGGCTCCGCCAGCCCCATGGAGCTCAGCCCAGCAGCGGGAGGCTGGGAGAGCCAGAGCTGTGCTTTGCCTCCTGCTGCCAGGCTGAGCTCCATGGGGCTGTGCAATCACCTGGAACGCAGCCCTGGCTCTCCCCCGCCTCCTGGCACCAGGCTGCTTCGAAATTTGAAATGTTTCAAAACTTCTGAAATGTTTTGAGTGCCCCCATTTCGTGTTAAAACTGCTTTGAAGCTTTTTGTTTTGTTTTGAGTTTAAAATGCATTGAAACAGCTTGGAAACAAAACACTCAGTGAAATTTCACACAGTCCTAGTATTTTCTAAACGTAAAAACACTTACTTATTGGAAAAATACATAAGATCTGTGAGAGTCTTTATTTCTGTTGTCCTGATGGGGCTACCTTGCTGTTTGATCTTCATAAGAACTGCCGACAAAAGGATAAGTTTATCTCTTTGCATGGGAAAAGTGCAGGGTGTGTGCAGCAGTTACATTTTGCTGAAATCCTGTGACTGAAGGTCTAAGTGGAGCTGAAGTAATTCATCAGTCATGTGCTGATCATCTCTTTGAGATCAGTTCTTCCTCAGGGCAACCTTTTCCACTTTGATCGATGAAATAATAGGGAAAGTTTGGGGCAGCCCTTATAATTTTCTGTCCTTGATCCATCTAGCTATGGAAAAAGAGAATGATGTTGTCCTGAAACTTCATTAAATGACTGAAAAGTAACACTATGTATACTTTATAGTGAGTTCACTACTCAGTGTAAATATTTGAATCAGTTGAATTTGCTGTATAAGTATTTTCTCTTGCAGGGGACCTATGTGCAAATAACAGAATTGATGTAATCCATATGTTTGTTTAAATATATTTATGAATTGTTTGCAAAGTGCCATTGGCACATTGATAATTACCTTGTTCCTAACTCTCAGCCAGGTGAAACCACTTAGCAGACCAAATTACTCTTCTTATTTGTGCTATTTTCTTTTCTATCTTTACTATTTAAAAAAAAAGGGGGGAGGGGGGAGTTTACAGCAAGGAGAGTAACGTGAACTATCCTGATGTAAGAACTGAAGACAAGACACTTTATATTTGCTGTCAGGTAAATGAGATAGAGAGGCTTATACTCTCATCTGGGGTTGACCTTTGTCAGGTTTGTCTCATGGTAAAAACTAAAGAGCCTTGATTTCATTGTTTTTTCTTTGGTATAGCTCATGTGTTCATTATAACCCAAGGAAAAATCACACCACGTTTGGCAATGAAGAAAAGGCCCTAGAAACAAGAATAGTTGGTGATATCATTCCATTTTAGTTTACAGTGGAAATGGCTCCTTTTAATTCTGGTTGGGCTGCTGGGTTTTGACATATGAATACCAAATATTGCTAACATAAGCAACAGATCTTCAAAACTATATACACCTATATAAACCCACACCGCTAAATATAGAGAATATTTTCCTTTTAGCATGTAGGCTATAAATGAAGGTTGGCCAACTTCTAAGTTCCTGGGGGCCACATGCACAGAGGGCTGACCGCTTGGGCTGACTGGGAGCAAATTGCTCCTTGTCAGTATCTACACATGCACTATTACACAGTAGATAATGTAGAGTTAATCTACTACCTGTATTTACAGGTGGTAGAAAACCACATGTTAACCTAATTGCACAGTAGCTGCTGTGCACGGTTACATTGTGACACCCTGTTAGCAGTAGATTAGTCTACTGTGCAGTAAAGTGTCTTGTGTAGATGCGTCCCTTTTTCAAATCTCTGCACCAGGCATCCCCCCACCCACATCATTATGTGGGCATATGAGTGTGATTTATCATGCACAGCAACACATGCCTGAATGGGCAGCCCAACACTACATCCTATGGGCACAGTCTCAACTCCTATGGGCCATGGCCCCAAGCTTGCTGTCAGTTCCCTGCCCTGCTGCACTGCCCCACCTCCCTCCCCACCCCACCAGCCCAAAAGGCAAGAAGAGGCAGCTAGAAGAGGGATTAGGGAGTCTGGAGACTGCAGCTCTTATTGAAGGCAGAGCGATATTGGGAGAGGTGTCTGGGTTAGAGCCTAGGGGCTGAACATTAACCCCTCATTAGCTGCATGCAGCCCTGGGACCACCAATGGCACAGTCCTGCTACAAATCCATTTCAGATTTACTTTTATATGTTACATATGTTTCCAAACTCTCATAAATTTACCAGAATTTGAATGATAGATTACAAAAATACACTTTTCCTTGGTTCTTCTTTTTTTCTTTTTTTTGTACAGCAACCCCCTTCTTAGCTATCATAACAGAGGCTTATAATAAATATTTGCTGTGGGTTTGACTGTGCGGCCATTTTGATTTTATACTTAGAAATCCTATTATCCACAAACACACTTTTGATATTTATAGAGTCTGTTTTCTGACAGAACTGTTGCTTGTGTCTTAGTCTTTACTGGAAAGATGATTTGAGAAAATGAAGTGTTATCTTGTGATACATGCCTCTGCATGCTTACCAAAGAACTCTTCTTTATTTTTGCAAGCCTGAATAACTGTAGAGTGAAACAAGTAGAAACATGGAAGTTGCAGGTATTTAAGGTCTGCAAAATCCTGCAGGTTGCCAGGACATGTCAAAATTCTGGAATATTTCTTAAGGGTTAATGATGACTTCTTGTCTTGTTGACTTTGGATCATTAACCAGATTTATACTTTCCAGACTTTTAAATAGTTTTTCTGATTCTATTAGAAGACTTTTCTAATTATAGAGAGTTCATTGTGAATTTGTGCTAGCTTCTCCAATGTCTGTTGAGCCACATTCTTCAATCCAGGCAATGTAAAAAGGGCCGTAAGGGGCAGATGAAGTATTTTGCTTACTGATAGCTTTCCCCTCTTTGTTTGGTATAGGGCCCTGTGCTGCAAGAGAGAAATGGGGATACAGTGGCTAGGTGATGAAGATCTTTGCTTTGCTAATTCCAAACTTTATTCAGTACCACAGGTTACTGGCACAAGGTCGAGCCACCAGTATATTGCACTAACTGAAACCCAGGTTGGTCTGACACAGAATCAGGAAGCCATAACTATCACTTAAAAGTCTCTCCTTCCTCCACTTGCCTACATCTTGTGGGACTCAGGTAGAGAGGATCAAGCCCTTTGGACATCTATACATGTGCCCAATGCCTGCTCCAACACATGCTAATTAAACATGCATCAGAGCAGACTTGATTAATCATGTGTTAGCATGTTCCAGAAGCCTCACCATTGAACAAGCTTTAGATAGTGTCCCTGCCACCATTCTGAAGTGTGGGACACTGAAAGCATGAGATGTTGTGGGCGCTTTCATCAGAGCGGCTCCCAAGAGCTGCTCTAATTAAATCACACCTTACCCTCCCCACTCCTCTAATTCCTGGAACACATTTAAAGACACCCTATGTGTCCTGCTATTTGGTGGGGCCTTACTTTATGACTCCTTATTTGGCTCACTGCCATTTATTGATGTATTCCAAAAGGTAATTCAGCACATATTTGGGAGCTTCATCCTGTTGTTGGCTTTCATTTGTGTTGGTCTAAGGATAGTACTCAACATTATTCCATTCTTCTGACTGATCCTCCTCAATAATCGTAGTACTGCTATCCTGAACAATAATTATTTATAGATAGCACATTAAACAAAAAATCCTGCAGGCTTTCATTGCTGTCCCTCATTTATTGCAATGTATGAATTTTTTTTCTGCTGACTTGATTGATCTTTTCTGTCATAAAAAAAACCTCTTCTATGATTGGTTTAGTCTCTCTAGGACCTAACTCTTCTTCTCAAGCTACCACTTCCTAGTTACTGGTATTCTTCAGGAAGTTCTTTCAGATTGATGCACACAGTGTGAAATCACTTTGATAAATACTTGGTTAGACTATTCCAGTGACATGTCCTGTGGCCTTCCTGAAAAATCTCGGCATGGGCTCTAACTATGCACAATGATTCTCATATTATTTTAACTCTTAACACTAGATTGAAGTGAGTAATTCCAGCTACAAAGGAGTTTTACTGGCTCTTTGCTGAGATGGTTGATGACATGTAAAGATGTTTCCAATTCAGTTCATGTGTCTTATGGACAGTGATCTGCAGTCTGTTACACTTGGGTATTTATAAACAGGTAATGAACACTCACTTTTCTTATAGTTTTATGTTTTGCTTCACAAGGAAGTGGTCTCATCCTACGCAGTACATCATATGATTTCTTACTTGAAAGCATTTTATTTTGTCCTGAAGTAAGTTAAAGAAATCTAGCACCAATTCTAAATATTCAAGAAAAACAGTGGGTGGCATGATCTGCTACTGTGGTGAGCATGGTAAATGCAAGGTACAGTAGGGATACAGTTGACTCAAGGAGTTCAATTCTTCATTTGGTGAATGTTCAATGTTGCCTTGACAGGATTTGGGAATGTTTGAAGTTTTAGATATATTCTTCCAGTAAGAGATGAAGTCTTTTTTTCCACTGTGCAATAAAGATAGTCTACACTACACTGTGCAGTGCAGCAAAGAGTTACCCACGCTCTCTCTGAGCAAGCTCTCTCAGATACCTCTACACTGCATAGAACATGAGATATACTACATACCACTGGTTCACATTTATTGCCTTAGGAGCTGTCTTTATCCAGGAACAATTTTTTCAATGTAAGCTAAAATGTGACTGGTAAGCTATTTTTGTACATTTCAACAATCAGCGTTAGTTCTTGTTCATAATTGTGAGTCAGTTGATTTTGTTAATGGATTCAATCTAGTCTACACTTCAGTATCTTCTTGATCCTTTCTCTGATTCATGCTTGTCTGTACTTTCTGTGGGTTTGTTAAAGTAGAGTTTGATTGCTTTGTAATGAAAGGTGCTTTTTTTTTTCTTACAAGGGCAGAAATGACAAGCTCTGTGTATGTAGACAAAGCAAACAATGAGAGCAAACGATGAGAGCATGTTCTGTCACTAAAGAGCCTAAATGAATGAACCCAAACATGTTATGTACTTATCCTAACAACTGAGCAACAAGGCAAAGACCCTTAAAAAGCAGTGTAGTAAAGTGAGCAAGTCTAGTGGGAATAAGGAAATCTAGGCACAGTTTTCTCCTATATTCAGGTTCTACTCAGCATAGTAGGGAATGAGGAGCTTGGCCTGATGATCCTGTTATGGCATCTAGATTTTTGAAGGGGATAGAGATCCATCCCTAACAAACCATTTATTCAGCCCACAATGCTCCTCAGCCATACTGAATCCCCACCACTACTGTAGTTGCTTGATATTGTTTGGACACAGTTGCTTTGCACCAGCTGAGAACACCCACTGAAGCACTGTTCAGATTCACATAATGCAGGGGAAAGAAGTGAGGGGGCAGAGGGTGACGGGGCTGCCTGACCCCCCTCTAGCCACCTGACCTCCCCCCCATAAGCCACTACTTTCCCTGCTGTAGAAGTGGGGGGAGGCATATTTAAGATATCTCTCCAATAATTAGATTCTGTACCTGGAAAATTTTAATACATTTATAAATTTTCCATATATAGTATCTAATTTTTGGAGCATTGTTTTAAATTCGGACTCTGACATTTAAAAAGGTCTTGCATTCAACCCAATTCCCGTGTAGCTGCCAGGCAGCTTCCCTGCTGGGCAGGGATGTCTCTCCAAGTCATGTGGGGATCGGAAGGGCCCTGATCCCCACATGGCTGCCAGGCAGCATCCTCACTGTGAGGGGGATGCCTCTCCTGGCCACATGGGGATCAGGACCCTACCGATCCCCAGTTGGCTGCCAGGCAGAGACACCTCTCTCAGCTACATGGGGATCGGACCCAACCCAATTCCAGTGTGGCTGGGACACAGCAGTCCAGGCTGGTGGGATACCCCTCCCAGCCACATGGGGATCAGGACAGTTCTGATCCTCATGTGGCGGGGAGACAGCTTCCCCTACAGCTGGTACAGCTGCTCCCCATGTTGGGCCTTACCCAGGCAGCAGCAGGCCCCCTCCTGCTTGGGCTGACTGGGAGCAAATTGCTCCCAGTAATCATCTAAACATGCACTATTACACAGTAGATAATGCAGACTTAATCTACTGCTTGTATTTACAGGTAGTAGAAAACCGCATATTAACCTAATTAACTGCACAGTAGCTGCTGCGCATGGTTATATTGTGATGCTCTACCAGCAGTAGATTAGTCTACCATGCAGTAAAGTGTCTTGTGTGGATGCACCCTCTGTCACATGGTTTGTAGTAATTAAGACATTTCCTAGATAAGTTGATTTAACTTGTGTTTCATTACCTCTGTTCTCTGTCTGATGTCATAAATACTCTGATGACCTAGTTGGCTGGATGACACCTTGCAAGACTAGACTGCTGGCTATTTCCTAGGCTAGAGACAGACATTATACATAAACTGGTTTAAGTGATCAGAAACTGGTTTAAACCTATAACAGAACAGATGTTCAGTGCATATAAACCAGTTTGAGAATAGCTAAAACTGGTTTTAGATAACGCTGGTTGAATATAGTATCAGATTTAGCTGATTTGGCTCAAACTGGTTTATGCAATGTCTGTCCCAGACCCCTTGCTGATTTAAGATAAATCAGACTCCCCCAGCATCCTGGCATGCTCTCTGGGCTGGGGTCTCTGTTCCACAGCAGGGCTGGCTCCTCCCCTCCACTTCCTGGCTGCAGCTCCAGAGACTTGCAGGCTGCTTCTGCTCACCACTCCCTGGTAAGCAGGAATTCCCCCCTCCCCTCTGACTTCTGTGGAGATTTCTGTGTATTAGCTAGCAGATCACATGCTGGCTATGGTCTCTGCTGAGCCAACAGGTAGAATTAACAGGCAGAATCATCATGTAGCTGGTAATGTCCCTCTGTTGTTTCTTAATGGGGTGATAAACACTGAGTTAGGGGTGATAAACACTGTTAGTAATTTCCTGCTGGGCTAATTGGAGCATCCTGCCAGGGCCTGGCCACGCCCCCCCTCAGTTCAGTACTGTGGAAGGAAGGGAGGGCCGCTTTAGCACCCCCAGATTCTAGCCTGAGCCACTGAAGGCATGTGTCTACATTTCTGGGATGTCTGCCTGGTTACGAAAATGACTTAGCCTAGCCAGGTTAGACTAACCTACAAAGATTGAATCAATTCAGGCTCAGGCTTTTTTAATGTCTGTCCCTAGCCCTAGTGTCCTTAACAAATGTTCCTTAATCGGCATATCTCCCAGTATTCATTTTGGACAATTTCTCCATAGGATACTTTTACTGTGCACATTTTGGAAGAAAATACAGTTGATACAGGGATTAATGCTTGGTGATGTGAAAGTGCAGTCCATGGTAGTATTTTGACATATAATTCACCTTTCCTGCCTAAATTGCATATACACATAGAATTCAGCTATTCTGTGGATAGACCTGATGACTATGTTCTTTTCTTGATAATCCCTTTTAAAAATAAAACCAGGCCAATAATAAATGAATGTGTCCTACTTTTACCAGCACTCTAAAACTGCAGTTTTGCCCAGTCTCACAACAGTACTTAGTAAATGAAGTCCTTATGGTACTTCATTATATCAAAACGTAATTTTTTTCTTGCAGCATTGTTCATGCATGCTTCCTAGAGTCTCTCAGCTTTCTTTCTGTTTCTGACTTATGCAAGAGATGTCAAGAGGATGGCTTAGTGGAAAAGAGCATTGAGAAAGAAGGAATGAATGACAACTTCTGAAGCACTTTCCTAGAGTGGCCATAATCTTGTCTCAGGTATGTGAGAGCACCATTGATATTACACCATGATCACAGCTGACAGAGCTGAGAAGAGGCTCAAATTTGAATGCCTAAGACATCTGGTGCTGCATAAAATAGACTTAATTTTGAAAGAGGGTAAGTTTCTAAAAGAGTCTCTTTGGAAGCTGAGATGCAGTGATTATGCGTTGTGTTTAACTTTTAAATTTGTTTAGACATTGTAACCCTTGTAAATTTGACAGTGATATTTGAGTTTTGTAGCATCTTTCTGAACTTGGCAAATTAAGATAATTTAAAGTGTGCTAATTTTTTTTGGCTTCTGCAAAAATAGATCATTAAAAATGTTATAATACAATAATTATTAAAGGTTTTTTTAACATGCACAGAAACATTTTAATGGATACAGAAACAAAGGTTCTTTCCACATTATATTTGGAAATAGAGATAAATTAAGAAACTAATTAAAGTGTGGTTAAGTTGGCCACAGTTGAGTAGCTTTGTAGAAGCAAAGCCTTTTCTTCAATTATCAAAAAACCCCTCACCTTAAAGAGTGAAGATGCATTTTAAGTAATTTGTAAGCAAAAGTGCATTGTGATAATTAAATGCACCAAATGATTTTCTTCATTTTCCATTTCATTTTGTTTTAAATTCATATTCCATTTCAGACAGAGAGGCTCTGTAAATTCATACTCAGAGTACTTGAAAACTGATTATGAATGTGAAATTATCCCATGAACTTTGGATAAAATTCAACTTTGTTCAGAGATCACAAATAAGGTTTATGTAGCATGTAAGTCTTGGCAAGGCCTCAGTAAAAAGTTGCTTCCTAGAAGTCTATGCTTAAGGAAAAACTTAAATTTATCTTGATTATGTTTATTATTGGCCTGATTTTTACAAAATAAATAGATATATCATAAATAAAAACTTGTATTTGAAAAAAGTGTTATAACTTTGGCTTTCATTTTTGCTTTTATTGTAAAGCTTGAGTTCTTTTTTTTTTTGTTGGAACTTCAGTTTGTGTCCTCCATTTTATTCTATTTAGTATCTATTTTGTTTATGATTTCTACTGTACATAGTGTGCCAAACAGGGCACATTCTGTTAGAACTGTATCTAAAAGTTGCACAGAATATTTGGATGAAATCGTTTCCCCACTGAATTCAATAGTTTTAATAATAATTTAAAAATCCAGAAAAGAAAATATAGAAGTAATAGAAAATCATAAAACATCAATATTTTACAAATAGAAATAAGTAAAAATTAATGACAGTTCACATAAGCAACAATTTTAAACAAATGGCTGAAGAATGATAAGGGAAGCTGAAGCAACCAACAAAATATCATAGCTAAAAAGGTTAAATAAACTGTGTAAGTTCATTGTTAAAGGTAACAGGTAAAGATTATAAATGGTGGTGCAGAAGAAGCAGTCATGCTGAAAGATATTTCTGTTCTGTATTGGTAATGAAGCAGGAGGCTATATCCATCTATAACAGGGGCTGCAACTCCTGTTACTGAGAGTGGGTCTAGACAGCAAAATTAGAAAGCTGCAGAACCCCAGATAGTAAACAGCAGGCAGCTCATTATGTAATGACTGCAGCAGAACTGAGGGCATTGTAGATAAGGCCAATGGAAAATGCGGGTAGCGTGTGAGAGGATTGCAGATCAGGTGATCAGAAGGGATAGGAACATATAAGCCTGGCTCCTGGGGTAGAGCCACAGACTGACCCCTGCTAGGCTCAGAGAAGGAGCTCTGCAGAGCATGGGATGAAAGAAGCTCTTTAGGGAATCTCACACAGAAACTGTCTTTTATGTTTGTTGATGTTGCTGTTTACCTGCAAGGCATGGGCATGGCTGTAGGGGAATTAGGAGGCCATGAAAGAGTGCCCTGAGAAAGGGCTACAACCTTCAACAGAACCTGCAAAACCACAGTACAGCAGTATAGGGAGATGGCTAGGTGCCTGGGGCAAAGCAAGATTGGCAACTTCCAGTTCACAGTTGTGAACACACTGCTGCTAACAGCAGTAGGGTTTGTTGGGGTTTTTTTGCCTGCCCCTGTTCCCCAGTGTCAACACTTGGGGTAGTTGCTACTACTGCTCCTCCCCTCAAGTTACTTTACTGCCATGATGGGTGCCTGGAGAAGGCACTGTGAGAAATGGACAAGAGCTAAGGTCCCATGAGAACTGAGAAAGCTTGCTGAGGGGACCATCCCTGCAATTCCACTGTAAGCAAAGGGGTAACACACCCTCAGGGAGGCTAGTGCATGCAGCCCCTTACTGGCGCTCAGCCAAGGGCTGAGAGAGCCCTGTGAACTGAACCCCACTGAGAAAAGCACCTGCAGAAGTCACTCTGGTGGAAAAAGCATCCTTCCAAATTTATAATACTATCAAAGGCTTGGCTGGTGAGAACCCAGGGGATACCTGGGGAGACTAGAATGAGAAATGAGACCAGTGTAATCACTGGGGGTCACCACAGTGGCCTCTAGGGGTGAGTTCTGTTGCATCATCCAATAAGATGACATACATGGAACAAATTTTATTATCTGTAATGAAAGCAGATGTGAAGCAGCACAGTTAAATCTGCTTCAAATTACCCAGCCTGGCTATCTGACATCTAAGAGTCTTGAGGAACTATTAATGGTACTCAGTAACAAATCTTGGAAAAATAGAAAAATGCCAAAAAGATGAAGAACTGCTGATCCAATTCCAGTGTTTAGAATGATAGAAGTAATAGTCTAAAAACTGTATTCTCCATTCAGTCCCAGAAATAATGGAGTAGTTCATTTCAGACGCTATCAACTAAGACTAAACATATAATGAATGCCAGTCACCATGGTTTCATGGAAAACATGTCTTGTTAAACAAACATTATATTTTATAAGGTTTTGTTGATAAAATAATTGAGTATATGTAGTGTATTTGAATTTTGAATTTTTCTAAACCATCTGATATAGTACAATATGATTTGAAAAAGGAAAAAAAAATTGCATTATATGGAATTAACAGGACACATATTAGATTGATTGAATTTACTGATTTATAGATCTCAAAATGTAGTTCTTAATGGGGAGGACATGTAAAAGACGCAGGCTGTTTTCCTGGTGTGGTCTCCAAGTTAGGCTTTTGGTCCAAGGGTCTTGATAATATAAAAACCACATTAGTAAAATATGTACAGAATATAAAGTTAGGTGGGGTAGTTCATAATGGCGAGCATAGGTTACGTTACAGAAAGATCTTGATTGTGTGGTTAAATAGTCTCAATAGAATAAAATTTATTTTTATATAGGCAAATGTAGTGTATAATTCTGGAAACAAAGAATGTAAGCTATTCTGTGAGGATGGGAAATTCAGTGACTGAGGAGAACACTCAAGTCAGAGTACAGAACCATCTCCATATCAGTTCTTAGTTAATTCTTGTAGCTAAAAGGGGGAAAAAACTATTGCAATCCTTACATGTAAGTGGAATATCAAGTACAAACAGACGTTATCTTGACTCTACACAGTATTAGTAATACTAGATGGAATACCTGTCCAGTCTTGGTTTCTGCTTTTCAAGAAGGATATGGAAATAGCTAAGGAACTTAAAATGAGGGTCACAAAAATGGTCCAAGCTTTATAGTGCGAGGTTTAAGGAGTTTCATTTATTTGGCTTATGAAAGAGAAGGTTGAGAGATTACTTTATTGCTGGATTCTAGGTATTTGTAGCAAAATCTCTGAAATTTAGGGTGTTTTTAGCCTGGAGGACAGAGGCAAAATGAGATCAGCAGTTGAATGTTAAAACGTGACACATTTAAATTAGGGGGGAAAAAGTATTTTACTAATGAAGGTAAACTTTAAATCAGTATGTAGGAAAATGTCTACAACTGGGGTAGAGAGGAGATCAAAGTGGATAATCATGGTCATCCCTCTTGAATTTTTTGACAACACATGAGAGGCAACCACCTAAGGATAGTTGATAACTTAATGGTTAGGGTAGTTACCTTGGATGAAGGCAGCCCAGGTTCAAGATACTGTGCTGTCCAATTCAAAGTAGAGACTTGTGTGTTGATCTCAATTATCCAGACTCATACCCTAAGAAATCTGTTATTGGATATATTTGGGTGTCTTTCTATCCTTTGCTTGTCTTTCTCAAATTCCATTATATACTTGTTTAAATGTTTCCTCAATGAATCAGTCACATAGCTGCTAAGATGAAAAGGATCTTTGCTTAGAAACTGCATGGAAGAACAAGGCAGCTGTCTTTTTCTTGGCCATACAGGGGCTAAACTTAGGCCATATCTGCAAGTGCTAAGATGTTGCTCATCTGCCCAAGGTCCATCTACTAATTTTGGAGTCTCCAGGATTTTTTTTTAAACCTCGAGGTGCCTTCCTGATTGACTTGATCTTGTTCCAATTTATTCTCAGCTGCTTTAGCCAAGATCTGCCAAAAATTGGTGAATAACTTCCTTCAATCACATACAAGGGTAAATTGACTGACTGCCTATCTGGTTGGACTGTAACCTGAAGTACCCTTTTGGGGGTCACCTTTTCTTCTATGTAAGCCTTCAGAAGCATAGAGGTTTTCTCCAAAGGTAGTCATGAGAAGCACTGGTTATACACAGATGATAGCAACTCCTGTATCTAGCTCCATTCTTATAGGAACCCCTTCAATTAAAGTTGTGACCTAGATACCATCTTTTACAGTCGTTTCAGATACTACATGAAAGTCCAGGTCTTGGTCAACAGCACTAGAACTCTGATCTTCTTTCACATGGTTTATGTCCCCTTTTGGGCTCTTCTCTGATAGGTGCTTTCTTGTGCGGATGGCTTCTAGGTGTTACTGGTTGTTGAACTGTGTGGCAGGCCACAGCAATATGTCCTTTCCCCTGGCACTTCCAGCAATGAACTGTAGTGCCCAGCAATTCCTTTTAGCATGCATGGTTTGTGTATAATGGCCACATAGAAAATCCCTCAGTTTCTTTGCTCCACAGCCTTGTTGACTCAAGTTATGTACCTTCTGGTCCACACTACATTCCAGGGAGTCCTTGCCTGCAGTTTCCATGGCAACCACTGTTTCCACAGCCTTTCTGAATGTAAGAGTTGGCATAGTCAGTAACTTCCCCTGAAGTCAGTCAATGCTTCTCCAGACTGACAGTGCTCTCAAACAACTTTTTTAAAGGAGCTGCAAACCTCTCTGATAGTTGCTTTCTTAGGTGGATGGCTCCAAGGTGCTCCAAACTATGATACTGACTTCCCCACTCTGAATGCGGTGGAATCAACAGCACTCTGATGTGGTAGGGGAGAAATGATCTTTCATCGTTGCAGTAATTTCTTCGCAGGTAGCCTGCCCCAGCAAAGTAAGAGACAAAAGGGCCCACAGTAGGCCATATGCCCTGAAACCCATCACTGTCTGCACAGTTGTGACCCACTGTCATTCTGGAATAGAGTTGCAGGTGACAGACTGTTTGAAATGTTTAATATACACTACTCAAGGCTCTTGGTTTTCATCAAATTCACCCTTGTTTTCTATAAGTGGCCATTTCCCTCCCTCTCCCCTCCCCCCTGTTTTGTTTTTTGGGCTGTCCATCTTGTAGTTCTACAGTGGTGGGGAGATTAAACTAGCCTGGGAGAGAGAGAGTACCACACAGCTTACATGGCCGGTAACTTTAACTGCTCTAAGGAGTAACCAAAACTGAGATCAAACATGGTGCCTATGGAGGCACACATTTAAACATTAAAACATTTAAACATTAAAGCACAATACATCACTGGGGTTAGGCTGGACTGCCATCAGTGTCTGAACCAAGGGGTTTTGAAGAACCTGAAGGTAGACCCTAGCTGTTGATGTAGACATAGCTTTGGAAACCTGCCTTGTCTCTTAATGCAAAAGACTATAGAGAAGGACATTGATAAAGCATACAGGGAGTCCATAAAATCAAATGGGAATAATAAGGTCACACTGAGAGATCCTCATAATGCCCCCTTTCAGAGCATTACTATTTTAAACAAAATTTGTTTAAAGGCTGAGGGGGAGATGTGAGCTACCTGAGATCAAAATGCAGTGCTACATGAGTACACATTTAGTGGTTATGAATAGGAGTGGCTAGAAGTAAGTGGTAGGTTCTTCTATAAATCAATATGCCATGGGAGAATAATGAAGACTAATTAAACTTTAAATTTTGTTTACATACATTATATAAATACTATGAATAACTTGTTTGGATAAAACAAATGTGTTTGTTTATTCTGATTTTTTTTTCAATAAAGTCACCCTTTAAAGTACACACTGGCATTTTGGCAGTTCCTTGTCAGAAGGTTGCACAATAATCTGCTCTCCCTGGATGTTTTTCAGCTACTCCTGTCCACCAAACGTATGTGCGTCAGAGCTTTCCATTTTTATTTTGCACTTTTTTCTGCATGACACATTGTTAGGGCTCTTAGTCAGCAATTGATTTTTTTCTTCCCTCCCTATGCTGATTAAAACATTTTCTTTCCTTTGAGTTATCAGAGTCCTTTATTCCAGATTCTTATTCTATTTATTATTTTGCCTCTTAGACTTGCAATTAATTAAGAGATAATGACAATGGAATAGGAAATTGTCATATGAGAGTGGTCTCCTGCAGTGATACAGAGGCATTTATTAAAAATAAACCTCAAAGCAATGCCAAGACTTTTCTTCCTTAGCCTGAGATATTTATCCTGTGACAGCACTCAGTTGTAATAGGCCTATTTTTGCTACTCCAAGGGATTAATTATGATTTGGTCACCTCCCCAACCCTTGTGCTGTGTATATTGCTGTGGTGGACACAGAGAGGTTCTCACTAAACTATTAATAAGATGCTATGTCATGCAAGTGGCTCATGAATGAATTTATGCATCTTAATGACACACTTATTCACTACAAAAATATGGAGTTTCATTAACTCTTTATCTGGAGTAAGATATGCACCCTCTATATGTATCTTGCTATGAGCTATAAAATAGCTCATATTTCCTCCATTTTTTTCTGGTACTCTGAAATCTCCTAAATTTTTAGTAGCCACTACAGTATGGAGCAGCTTAGATATGATGGTTGCAAAATGACAGTTTGTGTAGAAAGCCTAATGCAGAGAGACAGTTCATTCTTTCACTCACTGATTTCTTGGTTTTTACCTGCTGCTTCTCTCTCTCTCTCGCTCTCTCCCTTTCTCCCTTCAGACACAGAAATTGCAATATTGGGTGAAACCAATGACTCTTGTGCAGTCACTTAATTCAAGGAGCTAAAGCTTTAAGACAGATGGGCAAGTGGGAGACCTGTGCTAATCATGAAAGTTAACAAGAGTTAACCAACTGCAGATGCTTCCTCAGCCTGACGAAGGGTTTTTAAACCTGAGAGCATGCTAAGAAATTTTTTTCCAACTATGTAGCTGGTCTAATAAAAGATATCAGATTTACCCAAAGAACCTTGTCAACACTGATATTGTTTCTGCTCTTTGACGGATTAGAACTTCGTAAGCAGGAAAATAATGAGTACAAAATGACAAAAGATGAATAAAGGACAGTCAATACTCCTCCTTATTTATTTAAATTAAAACAATAAAAAACCCACTCACAGTACAAATCTTTATACCTCATGCTAATTAATTAGAGTTGCAGTTGCAAAAATGATATCCCCCACCACCAACCAAAAAAAAAAAAAGCAAGAATATACAGGAAACCAAGTAACTCAAATGGGCAATAAATTATAGTAAGAGAAAAAGCCTTTCAGCCCTCAAGAACTTGTCAACCTTCTACACAAATACCCTCCATCACATGCAAATAGAACGCTTTCTATTTCCCATTTCCCAGCTATCTTTGTGTTCTAACCTGAGAGATGTGTATAAAGCATTAGTGCTAGGTGCACTTTTCACATTTTAATTGAGATATAGACATTTATAATCAAATTCTGCCCTGATCAGCAGCCATTATGGCACACCAGTTGGGTTGGAGGTGCACCAGGATTACATCTGAATCTAAAGATCCTTTTTGTTGAATCTGTTAATAGTAATGAACTCATAGCTTTACTTTATGTTCACAAAATATTCCATGCTTGCCAGTCTGGCAGCACTCCTTGCCCTTGTAGCTGGAGTAATATATTTCTGAATGCCTTTGTACAAACACAACAACATCAAGTTAGAATTTGTCCCTTTTGTATTTTAAATTTATTATGGCTTCACTTCTCTCAGTTCTCTTCATCTCTTTGTGTATATACATTTAATCCTCCATCTTCCAATATGTGACAAACAGCTTAATGGCAGCACCACCTATATCTCCTTTCCTTCCCCTTGCTGGTCAGAGAGGGAACTTGAAAATGGGCTGCAGATACAGACCACCAAACCAGGGGGAGGAGCTCGATCTGGAGTTCTCAAGAGAACTGGCAGAGGCCACATACACATGCAACATGGTTTTCATGGATGTCATCAAGTACCCAGACATCTCTTGGGAGGAATACTTGGCTAATCCAGATTGTTTGTGTTGTTTCTTGACCTGTATTGAAGAGCTCTACCTGACTTGGGAAGTTCATGGGCCACACAGAGGTAATGCTCTCCTGGACTTGGTCTTAGCCAAAGGAGACAATCTGGTGAGCGACTTGAATATAGAAGGTAGCCTGGGTGACAGCAACTACAAGGCCATCACATTCACTGTCTGTCACAAGGCAGGAAAATCAGCTAGCAGGGTTGAAGTTTTGGACTTCAAAAAAGCTAATGTCAACAGTCTCAGGGCAATTGTAGGGGATGTACTGTGGGACCAGGAACCAAAGGTGAAAGGAATGCATGAAGAGTGGTCATTCCTTGAGGACATGATCCTTAAAGCACAAAAGAAGCCCTTTCCCACATGGAAGAAAGGTAGCAGAAAGGCTGGTAAACCCTCTTGGCTTAATAGGGATATCATGGTCCTCTTGAAAAAGGACTTCCAAAAGTCCTTTGATCTGATATCCCATGATGTTCTCATAGGAAAATTGGAAAATTGTAGACTTAACTGCTCAACAGTTAGGTGGATAGGAAGCTGGCTGTGGGGTAGGACCCAGAGAGTTCTAATGAATTGATCTGTGTCATCCTGGCAAGAAGTGGCCAGTGGTGTCCCTCAGGGGTCCGTGCTTGGTCCAGGGCTTTTAAACATCTTTATCAGTGATTTGGATGTGGAGGTGAAGAGCTCAGTGGCCAAGTTCAGGGTTGACACCAAGTTATGGGAGAGTGTGGTCACGCTTAAAAATGGGCTGCGGATACAGGTGGGCCTAGATAGGCTGGCAAATTGGGCAGATCAGAACCTGTTGAGAAGTATAAAGTGCTCCATCGGGGAACAAAAAATCCCCAACATGCTTATAGTCTTGGTGGCACCAAACTGACTAGCATCATGACTGAAGGGACCTAGGGGTAATAATAGAGCATAGTATGAACAGGAACCGCCAGGGTGATGCTGTAGCCAGCAGGGCAAACAATACTTTGGCATGCATCAACCGATGCATCTCAAGCAAAACCAAAGCAGTGATTCTTCCACTTTATTCAGCATTGGTGAGACCACAGCTGGAGTACTGTGTTCAGTTCTGGGCACTGCACATCAACAAGGATGTGCAAAAGCTTGAGAGAGTCCAGAGAAGAGACACCCGTATGATCAGAGATTCGCAAGGCAAGCCATACAAGAAAAGACTGGGACTTGAGTCTCTTCAGGCTAAAAAAGAGAAGGTTCAAGGGGACTTGGTTAGCAGCTTACTGCTATAAAAGGGGAATACATCAAGGGCTCAGTGAAAACTGTTCACAAGGGAATCTTTGGGGAAAACCCGGAGTAATGGCCACAAACTCCTGGAAGACCATTTCAGGCTTAATACTAGGAAAAACTTCACAGTTAGGGTTTCCAGACTGTGGAATAAAGTCCTTCCAGAGGTGGTGCAGTCACCTACCCTGGAAGTCTTCAAGAGGAGACTGAACGGTCACTTCTCTGGGGTCACCTTACCCCAGTTGCCTTTCCTTTCTAGTGCAGGGGGGCTGGACCCAATGATTTTGCGAAGTCCCTTCCAGCCCCTTACAATCTATGAATCTATGATTTAACTTAAACCAGGAAGGGGTCTGAGACAGACATTACATAAACCAGATTGAGCCAAATCAGTTAAACCTGGTTGAACATAATATCAGACTTATCTCCAGCTGGGTTCAGCCATTTTCAAACCAGTTTATGTGCACTGAACATCTGTTCTGTTACAGATTTAAACCAGTTTCTGATCACTTAAGCCAGTTCATGTGTAATGTCTGTCCCTTGTCCAGTAGTGTAGAGATACCTGATCTAGCTCTGGAATTGGTGTCAGTCTAGGTGCAGTAGTGTAGAGCTCCAATCAGTCTGTCTGCTTTGAGTATCTGAGCCAACTTTTTTACAGATACCAGTAGTTTGTTTATGAGTGCACTTCAATGCACTCTAAGTTACAAGTCTGCTTTCTCTTCTCAGCTTTGTCTTCTCCACTTTGATTCAGAACCATCTTGACTGTAATTCTCCTCCTGGCTCTTGCTGCCAGCTATATACTTCTTCAATCCAGGTTTTCCCCACCCACCTTTCAGTATCTTCTCTGAAAAACCTCCCACGTGTCTTGCATAAGCAGTTTCCACAGCGTATTCAGCAAAGTATAAAGCAGTAGCAGCAATACATTTCACCAAGATGCCTATTTCTAGCCAAATTATGGTTGAAGCAACAAGCTAACAGGCTTACTTGTATATCTCGGACGGCCAAAGCCGACTCGAGGTGATTCAATAATTACTCGTTCGTCGGGGCGGGCTGGTGAATAGAGAGGCCGAGAAAGCTTTATGGTTGTAAAACTTTACTTACGTTGCTTGCTGTTGCGACGAAAAACGGTCCAGTCGTCTAAACAACCACGTTAGTTGTTCCAGCTGGCAGGGCTCAAGCCAGCACGTCCGTCTACAAATCAGGCCTGCAGGGAAAGGGATACGTCTGGGATTGCGCTCGGCGACGGGGAGACGAATCGATAGGTGATCAGGCTATCGATTAGCTCAGCCATGAGTCAGATCTCTTCAGAAGCACTCTGCAGCATGCTCAAAGTTCTCCGACCTGGGCGGAAGTCGCGCTAATTTTTAAACGGCCAGCAAGCCAATTACTAGCCACCACGTGTGCATAATTTAGAACTGGCCAATAGCGGGACACAAATTTACATCCGAATGGCGGGAACTCTCTTGCACCGGGGCTTTCTGCAGCAACAGAAAGCCCTTACCTTTACAAGAGGCTCTCATGTGGTGGGAAAATTCCACCGTGCCGAGGCACCAAAACCACTGGGTTGTGACATGCCCCCTTGCCGACGGCACAACTGGAATTTTAGACACATGAGCTTATCATCTGGCATCTTTGTTTCGGGACTTACTGACCTGGCAAAGCTCTAACAACCAGTAATATATTATACAAACAACTTGATAGACCAGTCTTTTTTACAAGTTACAAAATACAATAACTTCGAACATATAACAACAACTGTTGATCATCGTCTGATTGGAGAACAGCGACTTGGAACTTCCTTCGTCTGGTAATCAGTCCGTCCTCTCCTAATAAGAGACAATGTCAATAAAATGTTTAATAAAATGAAAACAGTATTATAGCAAGTCCTGAGCTAATGAACGTTCCCCGTCTCAGTGTTTCCTTCATAACCATTACTCTACTAACTCGAACGAACTGTCGTCTGGTGCTTGATGAATCTCACACTCAGACGACTGTGGATTACCACTTTTCTAGGGTCAGTCCTGTGAAGAGAGAAAACAACAACACAAGATGAAAGACTCATAATTGGATTTACTGTAAGGATACTGGGTGAACGTTAGAACGGCGTGTCATCCAGTTGTGATGAACGATAATAGGAGGACGATCGGGCTTCTCTTCTAATTGGTCAGAATAGGTATTGGGATATTGTCCCGGTCTCTGAACTGTCCCTTTGTGAACTTGTGGATGAGACTGATGGGGGTGTGGTATCGAAATCCACACTAACTTGTCAGGTTGGAACTTGGGCTCCCAAGGTGGAGGTTTTTGGACATTAGCCTTGTCCCATAACAGTTTAGCGGTGTTTAGTGAAATAAGCACATCGTGATTAAATTTAGTCCAGTTCTTAAACATCCCTCCTCCTCTAAGGTGAAGCTGCTCCTTATACAGACCTATGTGACTCTCCACAACACCATTGGACTGCGGATGGTATGGCAAATGAAGATGCCAGGCTACATTATAAAGACGGGCGAATATGTCCAGGGCATTTGAGTTAAACGGGGGTCCTCCATCAGATTGAATCTCATGAGGAGGTTGCCAAGTAGCAAATACAGTGGTCAAAGCAGAAATGACGGCAGTAGCATTGCTTTTTCGTAGGGGGACAACCTGTAACTGTCTTGTTCCCAAATCGACAACAGCCAGTCCTTTATTTGGTGGCTTAGACCCTGGGAGAGGTCCCAGTAAATCTACCTGCCAAACTTTTCCTGCTTAAAACTGCGAAGGATCGAAAGCTCCTAGTTGGTGCTTGGTTCTATGACACTTTTCTTTAGCACATATCTCACAGGCCTGAGCTACTTTTTCCCAATCACGCCGAGCTCCATATGAAGCCGGCTCTGTAAGGGTTCAGCACCAACGTTGATGGCAAGCTCGTGGTCCCGGGTGACCCCAGTTCTCATGAAACCAAGCGAGGAACGGATTTACCTCAGGATCAGTGGTAAATGTAACAGGCAGGACTATGTCAGTTCGGAGTGGATCTTCCAAGAGCTTATCAATTACCTCATGCACTGGATCGGTGTCTGGACGATGGGACTTAGTGTGCCTAATTAACGGAAGGCGCATGAATTTAGTTAACGTTTCCCAAATATCTTGCCAATCATTCAAATGTTCAGAAGGAAAAGCTGTGCCCGTAAAAATTTTATAAATGTATTGCGAATCAATTGTGATGATCGAAACTGGGAGTGTATTGTTATGATGTGTCAAACAATGTTCCAGTACTTTAAGGAATCCTAACAATTCACATCTTTGGGCCGAATCATTATCTGGGTCAGCTTGAAAGATTTCCTTATCATTGCAAGCTTTGCAATAATATCCACAGCCTCCGCCATGTCGGGAGGTTCCATCCGAGGCCATCCATGCCGGGGCAGAAGTTCCATACAATGTAGGGACCTTCTCCTCATCTTCTGGGCTCGGATCAGGTACCGTGTCTTCTAATTTCCAACAATGCCAATTGTAATGGTGGGTAAGCACTAGCGTATTCCAGGTCTTAGATTCTCCCTGAAAATGTGGGTCAACTCTGTCCGCATCCAGCAAGGGTAATAATGTGGCACCGGGAGCGCGTAACGTCCCATGCCCCCTTGCTAAAAGTTTCACCAATTGTTCGGCTAGGAGGATTTTTCCCACAGCTCCATATCTATGTTGTGCTGCATGAAGCGTTTTATGGGCTGTATATACTAGCTCATCACGAGAATTATGTGCGACAGCCCACACATGGTTGGTGGTGAACCCGAGGGTTACGGTTAGTGGCTTGCCCAGATCGATGGCATGGAGTTGTGTATCTTTAACCATGGCTAGCAGGCAAAGCAGGTTCTGCTGATCTCTTTTCATCCAGGGCGTGGACTTTTGAGACTTGTTACGAATCTGTCTCTGCAATTTGGTGAGAAGTGCCAAATCACAAGGTTCAACATAATGTCGATACCAATTCAAATGACCTAACAGCTGTTGAAAGTGCCTCTTGGTTTTAGGGTAGAATGTTTTCAATGGATCGACGTCAGGACCCTCATGAGAAATTCCGTGGCGGATGGAACCGATGTATCGAGTACTAAGGAACGTAATGTCATCTACAGGTTGCAAACACGACTTGTCCTCGTTGATTGTCCATCCCTCACTCTGAAGGTGAGCGACTAGTTGACTGACTATACTAGTAACTACGGAACTATCACGACCCATGATGGCGATATCATCCACATAACTCCAGATCTTTAGTTCCTTCTCTTGAGGAAGAGAATATGAAGCTCGAAAATTCTTCAGGGTGTTATTCATGGCACCTGTGGCTAGTGATGGAGTGTTACGATATCCTTGTGGACAAACTGTCCACCTATACATGATGCCATCAATACACATGTTTAGTATGCCTTCCGGGTCAGTTATATTCTTAAGATCCAATGTGACTCCAACCCACTTACTTTGCTGGAACTGTGCCATCTCAAACATACGCTGGGGCAGAGTAGACGGATTAGGTTGTTGAAGTACTTGGCACCTTTTGTTGACTTCTTGATAGTCTACGACCAACCGGGCTTCATTAGGCTTTCCAGGTTTCGCTACCCCCCATCCTGATGACAGGTAGGTGCTGGCTGTTACAGTCTTAATACAGCCTCGTCGCTCGAGTCGCCTCAGGAGGTCAGTAAGGGACTGCTTTAGCGAACCCTTAGTCGGGATTGGTCGATATCGCCAGGTGGAGTTGTTACGAAGTGTTGGTCGATGCCAATCCTGTTCTGGGATAATGACGGGTAATGCCTGTAGCACTTGTTCTTTAAGGTCAAGTGCTTTTATCCCTGGGATTCCCAAAATGTTGATGCCCCCTAGGACAGCCTCTAGGGGTATGGGTAGCCTTGGACCCAAAATTTGACCTTCATTGTGACAGCAATAGCGTTAAGCCCTTGTACTTTGATCGTTTTGGTGGTCTTTTGATGAGGTATCATTGAGGTCACCACATTGGTCTGAGCTCCAGTATCGAGAAGGAAGAATGCTTGTTGTTGGTCATCCGGATCGGTAGGGTTGCAAACAGTGAGTTCAGCGTATGGTCAAGAATCCGTGGGGTCAGGTCTGAACTGGAGAAGGCCACCGGCCATCACTCGTTTTTTGATGAGTCCTCGAATTTGAATCCCAATGCTTCAGCCAGACGAGACTGACCCCTTTCTCCCAAAATTTGTAGCTGCACTTTTGTAAGTCCAGTGTGGGAGAGAAGAAAACCAAACATGGTTCTTTCCCTCAGGGTTCTCTCCTTCGGGGTTCCTGGAGGTGACCACCCTTGCTCTCGTCAAGGGATAAATTCTTGCCGTCTGGATCTCAGTGTTCTGGCTGGGCATATTGAAGATCGGTCCCTTATGGTGTCAGAAGCTTCTTCACTTTGTTGCATAAGTGCTTGTAAACCTGGGAGATGGCCCAAGAGATTTCCCACCGGTTGACCTGCCATTGGATTCAAAAAGAGTCGGCATTTGCTCCTCCGTATACCTCCACACAGGCCTCTATAGCTTCCAAGGGTGTTGGGATTGCCCCGGGTCCGATAGGTGGCGATTAGCCCATCTCTCTTTTCGTTGCAAGGCAGTTAGTCCCATGGGATTTGTCCTCGGACTCCATGAGAGATATGACACTCCAACTATAGCCAGGAGGAGTTGCTCCACAGTATCCTTTTGTGGACGACCTTCGTGCCAGGTGTGAAATTTGTGGGTTACCTGTCCCACTACGAGTGCCGGGATCGGGATGGGCCAGTGGGCACTGTCTGTGACCACATTCAAATCGGTAGCACCTCCACCACTCCATGCCGCCTGTCGGGTCAAGGCACTCGCTTCTTCTTTATCCAAGGTGTCAGATCCGAATTCCACTATTAACCGCCCTAACCACATTGCCAAGGTTTCTCCTGATCTTATCTTAGATTCCTTACAAAGCTCTTGAATCTCTGGTCTGGTGCGTGTGCGTGAGATAATAGTGGTACGTGTAGCACCATCCTCATCTGCAACATGCTTCGTCACAGCTACTGGGTGAGCTGTGGTAAAGAAAGAGTTAAATTCTTCATCTGAGAACGTTGGGTATATCTCTCCTCCCATTGCCCCCTCCCCTTGGCAAGGAGGCGGGGCTGCAGGGAATGACGTCACCTCAGGGGGCGGAGGCGCTAGGTGGATCCCCGCCGAGTCTTCTGAAACTCCGCCCCTCCTTTCCGGGTTCCCCGGATGACTCACGCTTCTTTCGGCGCCATTTTCTGTTAGCGGTATCATGCGGCCGGTGCTATTAATAAGCTCCGCTCCGGAGCCTTTTGCTGCCCACTCCAGTGACTCCTTACCCGCCGTATGCATCTGTGCCTCTAAATTTGCGTATTCTCTTAGTAGACTCGCTACTGTACGGTCCGGTTGTCTGAACAACAACATTAGTTGTTCCAGCTGGCAGGGCTCAAGCCAGCACGTCCATCTACAAATCTGGCCAGCAGGGAAAGGGATACGTCTGGGATTGCGCTCGGCGACGGGGAGACGAATCGATAGGTGATCAGGCTATCGATTAGCTCAGCCACGAGTCAGATCTCTTCAGAAGCACTCTGCAGCATGCTCAAAGTTGTCCAACCTGGGCGGAAGTCGTGCTAATTTTTAAACGGCCAGCAAGCCAATTACTAGCCGCCACGTGTGCATAATTTAGAACTGGCCAATAGTGGGACACAAATTTACATCTGAATGGCGGGAACTCTCTTGCACCGGGGCTTTCTGCAGCAACAGAAAGCCCTTACCTTTAACAAGAGGCTCTCATGTGGTGGGAAAATTCCACCGTGCCGAGGCACCAAAACCACTGGGTTGTGACAGTATATAGGCCTACAATTGAAGCAATAAAGATGACCACCCTACAGCACTGACCCAGTCAACCTCCCTTTTAAGTCAGTGGGAATTATGCCTGTGAAAAAGACTGCAGAATTGTCCAGAAGTAACACATATATTTGTAATTAAGAGTTCCTTAGTGAGCAAAACAAGCAATGATAATGGAATGGTTTGTTCAGTTCTGTGCCCTAAATCAGTGCTTTTCAATCTGTGGTCAGTGAACACTGGGGGGTCTGCAGGCTATGTCTAAGGGGTCCACAAAAGATGACCATGAGCAATTAAAAGTATATGAATACCTACACTTACAATTCAAAGAGACCTGCACCTCCATTTGAAATTTTTTAGGGGTTCACAAATGAAAATAAATTGAAAACTACTGCCCTAACTATATAGCACCCTATTAGAAATAATATTTCAGATGGCTTCAGTGCTTTGGCAGTTTGGATGTTCACCTGATCCCATAGGCGACTGGTGCTGCCCTAGTCAGTGGGGGTACATGCCTCCCCCCCCCCCGATCAGTCAGTGACAGGGGGAAGTCCCTCCTCAGCCAATCACAAGGCAGCCGATTGCTGCGGCTGCTTCTGGAAGTGACTGTGGCCGCTTCTGGGAGTGCCATGGCAGTCCACTCCCTAGCCAGTGCTTGCGGGGGGTGGGCACCGGCACTCCCACCTGTGCCCCCCCTCCCCCCCCCCCCCGCTTCACCACTGTCTGATTCACAAAGGACTACTGACAATTCTGTAAGGATCTGGTGCTCATTTACTCTCCAGATCAATTATCCACCTAATATGACAGACAGACAAAAATGCCAGTTTGTTTACCTCTGATTTCAATGATTTGTTATCCACCACTACATTATGCTGCAGTGATGTGCAAACAAAACAAAAACACCATGCACAATTGCATTAGGTTTTCCAGTTAGAGATGGGGATTTCTGAGAAAGGAGAAACCTCAGGAGGGGACTGAGATGTAAAATGGCATGGATTAAACAGAGAATGTAGAGATATAGTGCAGTTTAAGTGGAGTGCCTAAAGCATAAGGGAAATCTGTTAGTTCTTGTACACAAGGAAGATAATGCATTAATATCAGACCAGCATGATAATCTGCAACAGGAAAGATTTGTTGATCAATCTCAGTATTTGTAACATTTAATTTCAGGGGAGGAGATTTCAGTGCTTCTTGATACCAGTGAACAGACAGCAGAATGTTATTGCCTTGCCAGAGTTTCACAAAATGTTGTGAATTTATCAGCATGAATCCATATGCTACCACACCTAAAATTAAACTCAACTGCCTGAGGAATAACTTTCTTCATATGCGGCTTTGAAACAAGAGTGGCTTTGAAAGGCCTGATTCATGAGAAGAGTTAGAACAAATCCTGTTCAGGAAGTTGTAGAAAAGACTTTTGCTTCTTTAAAAAATTAATAGCTAAACTAACTAGTTCTCTTCTGGCTGAGTTCTGCTCAGCACAGGAATATTCCCCATGTTATAAGATCTGTTGGTGTAATACGAGCTGCAAATTATAGCAAGCAGGGGGTTAATTTAGGGTGCTACCACACTCCAGCCATCCCTGACTATGCTCTTTGCCAGGGGCTGCAAGTAGACTGGTAACTGATCTATCTTCACAAATACATACTACAAGTGATGTGTCACAGTGCCGGTAGAGCTGTTTTGCTAGACACTCAGCAGACTGGCATATTTTAGGTCCCAGTTTGCTGGATCCATGTTCTTTTTGTTTTACTGAGTTTAAGTAAGCTGCAGCACCATTTATTTCCTTGTCCTTTCTAAGTATGTTTCCTTGATACAGACTTTTCCTTTCTAGAAGTACAACAACATAATATACTTGTGTAAGGCTTGAAGATCGCTGTTTCTCACACAGGCTAGGGACAGAAATTACACATGAATCAGTTTAAGTCATGAACAACTGGCTTAAACCTGTAACAGAACAGAAGGTCAGTGCACATAAACCAGTTTCAAAATGGCTGAATTGGTTTAAGGTAAACCTGGTTGAACATAGTGTCAGACTTAACTGATTTAGGTCAAACCAGTTTATGAAACTTCTGTCCCAGACCCCTTCCTGATTCAAGTTAAATCATAGTCCCCCAGCATGCTTTTTCAGCCCTGGGCTGGGCTGGGCTGTCTGCTCCAGTAGAGAAGGGTTGGGGGGGAGGGGGAGATAGGCAGGAACTGTCTCCCCCAGGCAAGCCCCAGCTGGGGTCTGGGGCCAGGGAGGGGGGTTAAACCTCCCATCCCCTGAGGACAGAGCTGCACTGCCCTGCTAAAAACTTACAGCTGACTGCGAGTGTGGACTACAAATCCCAAAGGCACCTGGAAGCAGGAAGAAGATCTCACATGCCTAGAACTGGCTATGCACTGGCCTGAGTCTGCATGCCCAGATTTGGCTGCATGCCAGTCCAACCGGGTATACCTGCATCCAGGCATGGAGCAATCCCATGCACCAGCGCAACTGCACACTGGTGAATTCTAGCACTCAGAGCCAGAGCATCCAATCCATGAGGCTCCCCACAGGTCTGGAAATGTGTTGGCTAGGAAGCAGCAACTAGACTGCTAGCAGATGACATGGGCAGATGACACAACTTTGTGCAAGAGGTTGAGCTCCACTGACTTAGTGAAAAAGGTGGCAGATCCAGGCAAGAAATAAAATGGCTTGAATTTTCCTGCCTATGTTTCTCTACCACACAGGAGCATTCTCTGATTTTAAGTCCTCTGTTCAGGAGCCTTTCAGTGATGCAGAAAACAACCAAAATCCCTAAACTGTAAATACATTTCCCAGATAAGTTCATAAGGGATATAACAGATATACCAATTTTCACCTCCTGTGTGCCTATATGGGTAAACATACACCTTAACAAAAAATTTGTGCTCATACTTTTCATCTCTCTAGGAATTTGAAATAAATACAGAGTAAAGCTATGTTTGAGAGAGATTCCAAGCATAAGAGTAGGCAATTTATACTGTGTAAGAGTTGGCCAAAGCTGATTAGCTACTCACTTTATATTTGTGATATCAGGGTGTATCTACATGAGACGCCTTACTGCTCAGTAGACTAATCTACTGCACAGTAAAGCATCACCATGTAACTGCACAGCAGCTAATGTGCAATAAATTAGTCTACTGAGAAATTAGCTAGTACCTGTAAATATAGGTACTAAACTGTGCCTATAGGGCTTGTGCAGACACTGACCAGGAACAAATTTGCTCTTGATCAGCCACTCTAGCACAGAGCCCAGGCCTGGCACTGCTCAGTTCCTGGCTCCCCCCCAGGAGCTGGAACCTGATCAGTGAAGGGACCATATCCCTCTCTGCCCTTCCCCCCAGTGCTGCAGGGCTCCTGGCACCCCACAGGAGTGGGAAGCTGAGTAGCTCTGGGACTGAGGAGCTCTTGCTTCTCCGCTTAGCCAGGGTCTGGCTGGAAGCTGCCCCATGGGCAGGACAGTTCCAAGCCAGCCCCTGGCTGGGCAGAGATTTCCCGACTAGCTGGGGGCTCACTGTCAGCTGCTCTACCAGTCAATTGGGCCAGGGGGCTGGGAAATTGTCCCCTTCCCCACAATTGTCTCCCAGCTCCCTGCCTCATCAGCAAATTGGGGCAGACTACTGAGAAACAGCTGTGAGGTAGAGAGCAATTTCCTAGCCCTGGAGCACTGGACTGGGAAACAGCTGTCCCCCACCCCCTGGAGCCCAAGCCTGAACCTGGTCCTCTGCCAGCCTTGAAGCTAGAGCTCCCTCTGGCTGTCCTGTGGCAGGAGCACAGAGCAATGTATCAAATACGAGAGAATTATTTAAATACAAAAGGAAAGAAGAGAGGGAATGGGGCAGGGGGGGCAGTGTATGAAGCAAACAAGGAATAAATCCATAGGAAGAAAGGTATCACAAGAGCTTATCCAGGTAATGGAATAAGAATCTGCACTCCCCTTTTAGACCATACTTAGCAAAATCCAGTCTATGGATGATTTCTCATTTTGCTATTTCACAATGAAGTTGTGTTTTTAAAGAACAGCCACTCTGAGGTCAGCGATGGGATGTCAAGGGAGGTTATAGTGTTCTGCCTGAGGCTTGTGTGTCTTTTTGGAACTAATGTCACATCACTCTTTGTTCATTCTTACACATAGGGATTTCCCCATTTGTCCAGTGCAGACAGCAGAGGGGCTCTGTAAGCAGGTGATGGCATATATGATGTTAGTAGACGTGCGAGTGAATGAACTTCAGATGTTATTCGTGTTATTTGGTCGAGTGATAATGCAGTCTGTACTGATGAGGGACTACTGATTGTGTCTAGGTGTGGTGCAAAGCCAAGAATCTTGTTTTGCAGATGTAAGTGGTACAAGAATTTTGGTACAATTTTGAAAGATTGACTACTTAAACTACTTGGGTAACTAAATTACTTCTTGTACACTTCTGTTTTCCTCTTTTATGCCCCTGTCTTCTCTTCTTCCTTTTCTTTGCTTTTTTCTCTTTCTCCTATATCAATTATTGATTAGAACAGAAATATATGTAGTTCAGGTTGATGTGTGTAGCTGATGCATATGTATTTCTGAATTTTGTGCTGTATTTATAAATCATTTAAAATTAAAAATGTATAACTCTTGTGCTATTAAGGAGAGCAGAGCATAAGTGATAAGAGCCAAAATGCAGGTCCCACTCTGTCAGTGCATCTACACATGCACTTTACTGTAGTTGACTAATTAGCTCTGCACTAAAGCATCACAGTCTACACATGCACCAGTATTAGGGCACAGTAAACTAATTAACTCTGTTGTAAGATACTTACTATCTTATAGGACAGTAGTGTCTTATGGCAAAGTCATTAAGTACAATCAAACACAAGTGTAGACAGCGACTAGCAGGTACAAATTGCTCCCAGTCATCCTAACCAGCCAGGGGCCAGACCCCTGGCTCCTGCTAGCTTCTTTGCCAGCTGTTGCACCCAGAGCCCTGGGCTAACTCCCCCCTTCCCCCAGGGCCTCCTTCTAGCCCAGGGCTGTTCCATCCTTGCTCAGATTACTACTGTCCCAGGCGCATGTGTAGATGTTCTGCCTCGGAGCAGTTTACTCTGGCTCAAATGACTTCAAAGTTTATTGCATCGTGTTAATTGTTATTAACTCCAAAGTTTATTGTTAATCATGTAGATGCACCCTGTATAAACCATCTGCAAACATTTTAAATTAAAACTTTTATTATGTTTTTTTCAGTTGCCTCGTGTTCTCACAGTGTGACTGTTTTCTCTTGATGACAATTTTATATGTATAGTTTGAAAATTTTATGTTTTGGTTATTTATAAATATTTTATAAAAATATTATACATTTATAAATAGAGATGTCTCATAATTCTTTTCAATTGCAGGGTTTTATTTTGTTTCTTCTCTTTTTTAGAAAAAATTTGAAAAAAAAGCCTGCAGTGGTTTTGGACTTTTTTTTTGCAAGATATAGAGGCCCCAGAGCAACGAACCTAGCCACTTTTGGGCTGAAGTCAGTTATGAAGCAGGATTAAGGAGAATGGACTTATAAGGGGAAAGAAAGAGGAGATATAGAATTGATAGACTTAATTGTAGTTTTTGTTGATGCTAAAGCTCTAATATTATCTGATCAGTTTAAGATGAAGACAGACTGTGAAGTTACAAGTTTGCCTCTCTTTTCATTTCTGTTTCCATTTTAGGGCTTTATCAAATCAAGGATGATGAGTGTGTTCATATAAGCATAGAAAACTAATTATGCGCTTCTAGAAAAAAGATGAACTGATTGATATCTGAATGTGTCAGACAACAGTAATCTCCAAGATCCTAGATGGCAAAGTTGTGGTCAGCTGTATTTTGTCTTTGTGTATTCTACTCACATTAAACATTGCAAAGTCCAGAATTTCTTGCACACAGATCATTTATATAGGAAACTAGAGGAAACGCAGATGAATCAGCAATAGTCCTACTTCTGGATATCTAGCCATACAGAGATGGATATTATAAACACACTGGGTCACACTTATATAGACGAGCACATTCACTCTTCTGCTCTGGCAGCTTCCTTTTACTTTGGTAAGACAACAGAGCCATAAACCTGATTTACACAACTGGTTAAGTGATCTTTCGCACTTCTTTGCATCACAGGGGCTAGGGACAGAAGTTGCACATAAACTGGTTTAAGTGATCAGAAACCAGTTTAAACCTGTAGCAGGACAGAAGTTCAGTGCACCCGAACCAGTTTCAAAATGGCTGAATCTGGTTTAAGATAAACCTGGTTGAATGTAGTATCAGACTTAACTGATTTAGGTCAAACCGGTTTAAGGGACCTCTGTCCCAGACCCCTTCCTAGTTGAAGTTAACTCACAATCTTCCAGCATCCCAGGATGCTTTGTTGACCTGGGCTTGGCTGTGCTGTCTGCCCCAGCAGAGCAGGGTTAACCCCGACTCTCTGCTCCCTATCCAGAGCACTATCACTGCTCCAGCTGGCTGAGAAGGGGGTTGGGGTACAGGTGGGAAAACCTACTTGGGACTGCAGTCAGGAATTTCCCTGCTTGGGGGTGGGGGTTGTGACCAGATCCTGGCCAGCATGCTGAGGCAGACAGGAGGGAGGTTTAATCCCTCCTCCCCCCCCCCCCCCACTGGCATGGGACACCAGCTGGGGTCTGCCTGTCAGGGGCATAGCAACCCCTGCCAGGATGTCCTCCCCACCCCCGCTCAAGCCATGAGGGTGGGGGTGTGGCCAGATGCCAACAGTGGGCTGGCAGCATGAGGCAATTGTGGCGGGGGGAGGGAGAGAGATTTAATCCTCCCTCCCTCCCCCCCCCCACTCACAGGGGACCCCATCTGGGGTCTGCCTGGCAGGGGCACAGCAGTCCCTGCCAGGCTTCCCCCTCTGCCTTTCTTAAACCCCCCTCCCTCAGCCTGCTTTGCTTCAGGCTGTTGGCCAGGACGAGTGTCTGGCCTCGCCCCCAGGTCCCAGTGCTCCAGTGGGGAGTGAGGGGGAAGAGCTCAGCAGAAGCTGCTGTTCCCCTGCCAGATAGACCCCGACTGGAGTCCCATGCTGGTGGGAAAGGGGAGGGAGGGGAAGTTGAAACCCCCCTCCCTCCCTACCTTCTCAGTGTGCCGACCAGGGGCTGGCATCTGATGACACCCCCTGTCCCTGCCACTTGAACAGTGAGTGAAGCAAAGCCTGGCAGGGGTTGCTTCCCCTCTTCCCCTCCAGACACACCCTGCCTGGGGATCATGCAGGCCAGGGTGGGGGTTTAAGTCCCTCCCCAATCATACTCATTGGCCTGTCAGGGCCTGGCCATGCCCCGCCCCTGTCCCCACTCAAGCAGGGAGGGGGGGAAATCCTGGAGGGCTTCTCTTCCAGTTTCCCTTCAGCCTCCCAGCCACTGCTGAAGGGATGGGAGGGCTTGCTATAGTGCTCCCCAGCTTCTAGCCTGAGTCACTGCAGGCATGTGACTGCATTTCTGGAATCAAAAAGGAATGTCTATTCACTTGTTTCTTGGTTCAGTCTACACAGTTTAGACTAACCTGCAAAGATTGAATTGATTTAGGGTCAGGCTTTTTGAATGTCTGTATTTAGCCTAGAGCAGGAAAAATCAGCCAAAAGGCAGTATTGGATCTAGCCCAGAGTATCAGTGATGAATTCAGGGATCGTGATTTTCTCTGTTTAAAAAATTACAAATTCTCTGATTAAAAACTCCAACATCTGCATTTTCCCATGATTAAAATGAAACATCACTAAATATATAGGTATCTGTTGAACACAATTTTTTGATACATTTACAATTTTAAAGCAATTTGGAAGCCTGCCAGTGCCTCAATCACTATAATAAAATAAATTCTAAATACCCATAAATTTTGCTATTAGATTTTAGGTTTTTTATCATGGAAAATCAGAGCTTCCCCTGCTCCCTTCACTCACCAGGATGTGGGTCCAGCTGCAACTGTACCCCACCCCCCACTGCTTTGTGGTGTTGAGCAGCCCTGATATGCCAGTGTCTTGTCCATGCCACTGCCCCTCACTCCCCACCCACAGCCCTCTGGGCGCTGCTGGTGCTCCTCACTCCCCAACCTCAACCTCGTGGCCCTGCTCGTGCTCCTCACTCCTCACCCACAGCCCCTCACCTCCCAAACCTGTTGGAGGGGGCCCCCAGCTGCCAGGGCTGTGGGGCCAGGGGGCTACTACAGCCCCCTGTCCCCTGCAGCAGAACCTGAGCCTCAGCTGCTGCCCATGGGAGGCAGCGGAGTGGGGTGCGGAGCCCAGCTCCCCTTTGTCATGGGTGGCATGGCCAGAGTGGAGACAATCATGTGGAGTGGATGTGGGCTTCCCACTGCAGGCTTGGGGCTCCCCTGCCCTTCTGCCCACCCCCCAAGGCCTCTGCATACCAGCAGGTGAGACTCAGTGCAGCAGGGCGGAGCAAGAGTGGGCTGGGAAGCTCATTGCTGCCACTGGGAGCTCCGTGCTGCCATGGCAAGGTACCCCCTGCCCACCCAGCAGCAGCAAGGGGCACAGCTCTATGACAACATCCCCTCTGCTGCCAGGCTGGCAGAGTGTGCCTCACCATGGCAGTATGGGGCTCGTGGTGGTAGTGAGCTTCCCTGCCCCACTCTGTCTTGCCATGCCAGGTCCCACCCACTGGGTCATGGAGGCCCTGGGGGAAGGCCAGCATGGTGGGGAGGCCAAGCCTTCAGTGGGCAGCCCGCCCCTGCCCCATGCACAAATCTGGGGGGCATGCCCCTCCTGGGAGTGTATACAGTGGTGGGGAGCCATCTCCCTCTGCCCACCAGTGAGCCACCTGTGGCCCTATCTCACTCTATGTGTTACGGTCCCAGACCCCATGCCCCATGCACTGCTCAGGCTGGGTAGCAGCCCCAGCTCTGCCTAACTCTCTCTCTCACTATGGGGGCCTCAGTTCTCCAGCCCCCCCTTCCATCCCCCATCAGACTTACCTGAAGGAGCTGCTTTCCATGCTACCTGGTGGCCATGTGCATGTGTATGTGCACACATGCACGTGGTATCCCCTGCAGGTTGACCTTGTCTCACTCCCCTCAGCCCCTTGCAGGATGGAACTCTGGCAGCCTGGAAGGCAAAACAGACCCTTTCCCATGTTTTTCATCTTTAAAGGAGAAAGTCTGGGTTTTTCTCCTTAAAATGAGAAAATCCGTAGTTTACCATGGTTTTCTGTGGCAAATGGAAAACCCGGGTCCATGGTGATGATACTACATATGGCCTCCTTTCCTTGTCTACATTTCCTCCACTGTTAGGAATCTCTAGAGTTCTGGGGCCTAAATCTCATCTTGGTCATAACAATTAAATTAATCTGTATTACATTATTGTCAACCAGATTAATACTGGATACTTGTATTAACAGTTAAATCTAGTAAATATGGCTTACATTAGTCAGTAGGCTAGGTTCACTATATTCCATGTATTTTTTGCTTTCCGTTTATGCCTCTGTCCCAGAGCTTGGATTGGGATATTTAGGATCAAGCAGCCACTGACTATTCACTAACTCCTACTTATTCAGCTCCACAGCAGCTGACCCAGCACAAAGAGTATTGTAATTTACTTTTGGCACAGCTCAACAATTATGACTTCACAGTTGATCCTGGGGAACTTCCACCCCGGTGAATCTTATGTGCTGTGTGATACAGTTGATGACAAGATTCTACCAGCACAGGCCAGAGTTGCGACTTGTCCGAGTGGGGAGAGGTGGCTCCCGCCACTGCGTGCTGCTCGTTTTGGAGCTGTTGATTTGGCCCTTGCCTGGCGGCTCCCTGTGCTACTCCCGCCATTTATCTGGGAGGGCATGGGGGAGGGGGGCGTTTGCCCTGTCCTGCCCTGCACAGATCTGGGGGCACACCCCCTCCATCCCCGTGCCCTCCTGGATGAGAGGCAGGAGCAGCGCCCATACACACAAATATTAGCAGCAATTTTACTGTAAGGTTCAAATGTATCAGTCAGGCCTGCGAGTAAAACATCTATAAATAGAAAAAATAATGATGATCTGAAATATTGCTGTACCACTGCTTTATGCTGTCTGTTGATAGGTGGCAGCCTATGCTGTCTGTTGATAGGATAGGCCAAGAGATCTATTAATTTTGTTTTTGCAGAGAATTTGGTGATCTTTAAAGCTCTGGTTCAGCCTGCTACCAGCAAGGCAGTTGTAGAGCAGTGTAGTCCACATTGACATTTTTCTCTCCAGAAGCTGCTTCAAGAATGTTAAGTGACATGTTAATTTTACATTCAACAAAGCATGAAGGAGAATCTCTTGGTATGATACAGTCTTTTGTAGGGGTGCACCAATAGAGATTCTTGGGGCCGATGCCGATAACTGATTTTTAAGGAGGCATATCGGGCGATACCAATCTGATTTCCAATACCAGCCCAGTAGCTTGGAGAGCTGCATGCAGCTGGTAAGTCCAGTGTGGTGGAAGGGGAGGGGGGAGGGAAGGGGCATGGGGGGGTGGCAAATCAAGGCTCCCACAGTGAGGGAGGAGTGGGGCTGGGGCAAGGGCAAGTGCTATCTGGCTGGGGCATGTCAGGGTAGGCACAGGACAGAGCCATGACTTGTCCAAGGAGTGTGGGGGGAGGGGTGGTTCCTGCTGCTGCATGCTGCTCATTTGGGAGCCGCTGGTTTGGCACTTGCCTGGCAGCTCCCTGTGGTACTCCTGCCACTCGTCCAGGAGGGCATGGGGGAGGCATCTGCCCTGCCCTTACCCACCCCATGCAGATTTGGGGGCACACGCCTCCCCACCTCCAGGAGCAACACCGGGAGCCACTGGATGAGTGGGCAAACACTGGACCAGCAGCTCACAGACAAGCAGTGCACAGTGGCAGGAGCCACCCCTTTGCCCCCTGGACATGTCACAGCTCCATCCTGCATCCACCCTGCCCTGCCCCCGCAGGGCAGTGCTTGCCCCAGCCCCTGCCCAGCCCCATTCCTCCCTCACTGGGGGCCTTGATCTGTGTCCCCATTCCTCTTTCTTCCCCACTTCCACCACAGACTTACAAGCTGCCAGGCTGTACACCTCGCTGCCTATGTGCTGTGCTGTGGCTGTGCACATGCACAGGCATTTATCTACCAAATTATTGACCACATCAGGCCAATTTCTGATACAATAAAATTTTCTTTATATAGGTGCCGATCTGATATTGGACTGATGTATTGCTGCACCTCTAGATTTCTGTCATCCAGGGTGTCCAGAATGCTTGAAGTTTGAAATAATCACCGTCCGATTTAGCAAGGTGGTAAATGTGCAAACACATTTACTTTTTGCATCATGTTCTAGTAAGAATGGTAAGGGCACTGTTGGTCAGCTGAAATACTCATGAATATTATTTAGATAGTTTTGCAGCAAAAGATAAAGCATAAATCTTACTAGTTTAACCCACAGTCTAATTTAAGCGGCAGTTCAATAAATCACTAAAGTGTATACTTAAAGTTAAGGATATGATTAAGTAGTATGGACAGACTGCAGGGTCCTAGCTAATGAAGTATTATGCAAATGAATGCTAACTGCAAATGAGTGTCTGAGCTCCAGTAAAACATCATTACATTGGTTCCCTCAAGTTCGAACCACATGGCTAGGGACATATAGTCAAAAGCCTGAGCCTGAATTGATTCAGTCTTTGCAGGTTAGTCTAACCTGACTAGGCTAACCTGGTTTGTAACTGGACAGACATCCTGTCTGGACTGAGGAAATTCAGGCACATGCCTGCAGTGGCTCAGGCTAGAAGCCAGAAGCCAGGCTAGCACAGCCCTCCCCTCCCTTGCACAGGGCTGACCTGGGGGGGGGGGTAGTACACTCTTATTATTCCCCATCCTCCCCCAGAAGCCCAGCAGGGAGTGTTTATCACCCCTAACTGAGTGTTTAACAACCCATTAAGAAAACAAACACTCTTTACATCAGCTAATGGAACTCTTCTTAAACATCTCTTCTTAAACAGCTTTCCCAAGGAAGGACACGAGCTTCTGTTGCTACCAGGAGCTGTTGAGGGCAGTTTATGATCACTCACCCCCAGTGCCTTCCTCGGCCCTGCTGGTGCCCCTTACTCACCTTCAAAGACCCCCCACCCCAGCCCTGCTGGTGCCCCTCACCCCCAAGGACCTGTTGTTTAGCTCCAAAAATCCTGTCTGGGGCATCTGTCTGCCTTTGTTGTCTCCCACAGCACGGACTGTAGCCAGCAAGTGGTCTGCTAGCTAATGCTGAAGTGTCTGCGTAAGGCAGAGGGGAGTGGGGAATAATCCCTGCTTAGCAGGCAAAAGCCAGGCAGGCGCTCTGTGCCTGCAAGTCTCTGCCGGAGTTGCAACCAGGGAGCAGAGGGGAGGGGCCAGCCCTGCTGTGGAACAGAGTCTCCTGCCCAGCCCAGAGAGCGTGCAGGGGGGGAATCTGGTTTATCTTAAACCAGCAAGGGGTCTGGGACAGACATTGCATAAACCAGTTTGACTCAAATTAGTTAAGTCTGATACTACATTCAGCCAGGTTTATCTCAAACCAGTTTCAGCCATACTTAAACTTGTTTATGTGCACTGAATACCTGTTCTGTTATAGGCTTAAACCAGTTTCTGATCACTTAAACCAGTTTATATGTCATTTCTGTCGCTAATCCATAAGTCCCCAAGATCCACTTCAGTGTTTTATGGCTTAATTGTTATGTCTCTTTCAGTCATATGTGATTCAGCCCTCTGCCCTGAAGTCCTCTCTGATAACATAGTACAAATACCATGAGCACAGAGTTTATTGCTTGCTTTCTTTAGTGGGAGCTGTTTGATCTGCTACTACATTCACGAACTTTGAATTATCGCTGTTTCATGAGTGTCTTATTTCTCACCAAGAACATTGTGTAAGCTGACTATTCACCATGTGTTTTCAGGACCACAGTTCAGATTATTCCAACATTTTATGACCGATGACAAAAGTACAGCAAATTTCAAACAGGATTTCATCATTCTGCGATGAATCTGCCTTTAAGGCAGGGCATTCTCCTTGTGATCAATGATGGACTATGCCAGGAATAACTCATAGGAATTGCACATCCAGTGGGTCATTCATAACCACCTGCTCTTCTCTATGGATAGAAAAGAAGGATTGCTGAATGTTTGTCTTTTTGTAATATGGGGTCTGTGTGGGCCGGGAGCGGTCCGAGGCCCTTTTTTCGCACGGTGGGCTGTGGCCAGCAGCCCGGACATGCCAGGTCGGGGAAGGCAGGCAGCACGCTAGAATTAGGCATGGACGCTTAATGGTTGATTTAAGATTGTTTACTTACACCGTAGATGGTTGCGGTGCAGGCTGGAAAACTTCCAGGAAAACTTCGCTTAAGTCCCAGTTTAAGGACTCGGACAGAGCTCTGGATTCACTCACACGAAGTTTGCTAGGCTCCGTGGAACTTGCGCGCAGGGAAGGTTACGTCGAGGGATTAGGTGGCGACGGGAAGAGGCGAGAGGCTGATCAGACCCCTGTAGCCTTCTTGATATATGCGCTGGGTCCAATAGGCTCCGCAGCACTTAGAGATCTTCACGAAACGTGAAGTCTCCTCCTCCTGATGTTCGTGGAGTCCTCCAACTTGGGCGGAAACCGCTCAAGCCTTTTATACGGCTAGCAAACCAATCGCTAGCCGCCACATAGGAATAATTTAGAACTGGCCAATAGTGGGGCACAAATTTGAATACAAATGGCGGGAACTCCTTGCAACGTGCATTTCTGTGTTGCAATGAAGAAATGCACCCTGCAAAGAAAGCTACAAGTGGTGGGAAATAATTCAGCAGTGTCGAAGCACACACAAACAAAAAATCACACCCTTGGGTTGTGACAGGGTCATGACATGGGAAGGATTGAGAACTACTGCCTGATATGATCTTGAATTGAATTTTTATAGTCTTATCATCAGGGGGCCTGGTATACTCTGATTAAAAAATCCACAAATCCGTTATTAACTCCCCTCCCCTCCCAGCCCTCCCAGCCCTGCTGGTGCCCCTCACTACAACCCAAAGCTCTCCCTGGCCCTGCTGGTGCCTCTTACTGCACCCCAAAGCCCCCCCCAGCCATGCTGGTGCCCCTCACTGCACCTCAAAGCCCCTCCAGCCTTGCTGATGCACCTTACTTCACCACAGAGCCCCCCCCCCCAGCCCTGCTGGTGCCCCTCACTCACCTCCAATGCCTCCCCCAGGCTTGCTGGTGCTCCTCATTCACCCCCCCCCCAGTCCTGCTGGTGCCCCTTACTCGCCCCCACAACAGCACCCCCCACCCTATTTGTGCCTTTTGGCCCCACCCACAGCCCCTGCCCTACAGCCCTGCCAAAGGGGTCCCCCAGCTCCCAGGGCTATGGGGCCAGGGACCCAAGTCTGCAACTCCCTGCCCCCACCAGCTGCAGCAGAAGCAGCATGGAGCTGGCTCCCCTACTGCTGCTGCCTGCTCGGGTGGGGTGGGGCCAGCTCCTGGCTTCCTCCCCACCCCTGCCGGTGCCAGCAGCCATAACCTGCAACCTCCCTGCCCTGCCAGAGGGGACTCCAACCTCCTGCAAGCCCCACTTACCTCACAGGCCCCAGGTTTCCTGCCCTGTTTGCAAACAGCTCTTGCAGGTGGGAGCTCAACCAGCCTGTAGAGCTCTTTGTAAAAGCAGGGATTCTGTGGGTTTCTCTGCTAAAAGGAGAAATCCAGGTTTTCTCTGATAAAAAGGGGAAATCCATGATTTTCTCCATTTTTCCATGGGAAACAGAAAACCCAGATCTCTGCTTATCATATATGAATGGATGCAAATATTAAGATCATTGTGACAACGAGAAAAACAGGTAAGTATAAAGGGTTGCTTACCTGTCACATGACTCAAGCTATTAAAGAAAGAGGTGTTTCTGTTTTCTGGGGATGCAAGAGGCAAGGACAGCATGGTTACATACTTTTATCATAATTTTTTTGTTCCTAAAAGGTATATTTCTTTGCAAATTGGATCAAGTTTAAGTGAAAATTCCCAAGATGATTTTGGAAAATGTATTTAAAAAATATTTATAAGTAATTCATTTTTACTTTTTTTCATGACGTGTACAATATATTGAACTATTTCTGACATGTCATAGTGACATGGCAGTGTTGGAATATATTGTATTTTGAAATCATAAAGGACAGCAGCAACTAAGCAAGGATTGAAACATCTTTTTCTTTATCAAAAGGTCTCCTGTTGGAGTTATAATCATTTTGACGAAGTGTGCTTGTGATGTGTCATGAAGCACAATAAAATATAGAAGTGATGCCCATGAAGTAAAGTTCAAACATTTCAAAACTGTCATGAAGTTTTGAGCTTGCACTCAGCATTTTCACAAAATTAATTATGTGGCAGTTTCAAACACACACTTTGTATCTCATTTCAAAATGAAATTTCTGTGCATCTACATTTATTACAAACAGAAATTCTTAGTGTCAATTGGCTTTACTCTAGGGATTAGAGTCTGTGCCAGACAAGGCAATTACAAGGCTTTGTGTTACAAAAGTTTGAATAATAAGTCCCACCCTGAGGACAGGGTCCCAGACATGCTTAGGTATGGCACTGGTTTCTCCCTGGACTGGGAAATGAATCTATTCATAATTACTCCCTACTAATCTTCACTGGAAATTTTTTTTGCAAAATTGTGTTTTGATGGGATCCCAGATCATAGTCAGTATTTCAGGAAATATTTAAAGGCCTCCCCTCTCCCCCTGTTTTTCAATCAATAATTGTTTGTGAACAACAACATTTTGATTGCACTCTATGGGTGTGTTGAGATGCTTTACCCGAGATTGGAGCTAATGCACAGTAAATGTTACTATGTACATGTGCAGATGTTTACTTCACAGTAATTTGTTCTAATCCTGAGTAAATTTACTGCCTATAAATACAAGTAATTACTGTGCACTACAGCATGTGTAGATGGCTGACTAGTAACAAATATGCTCCCGGTCAGCTGGGCAGCAGGGGGCGGCAAATTGTGTCCTGCCCTCAGGAGCTGCCTGCTGCTAAGGCAGTCTCTGCCACTGGAGCCCAAGTAGGGACAATGTCCTCCTGCCCTTGCAGCAGGGAGCTCCCAGCCCCTGCTCCACAATCATGACTCCGGAGCGGGGTCTTTTAGATTCTTATCTCCCAGCCTTGGATTTGCAAATGCTGAGCTGGGGCCTACAGATTCTTATCTCCCAGCCTCAGCTTCATGACCTCAGATCATGGAGCGAGGGTTGGGAGCTCCCTGCTGCTAGGGCAGGAGGATATTGTCTTTGCCTGGGCTCTGGTGGTGGAGTCCACCCCAGCAGCTCCTGGGGGCAGGGAGCAGTGTCCTAGCCCTTGCCAGGAGGCAGCTGGCTCCTGGCCCCATGCTCCCTGCCACCTCCTGGGATAGCAGCTAGGGGGAGCCTAGAGCTCCCCTTCAGGTGCTGCAGGGCTCCGGTGCAGGGCTGCCAGTGTCAAGAGCATACTGCTGCCATGAGCATTGAGTATCAAATCTGCTCCTGCCTCCTCACGTGTAGATGCCTGCCCTGGGATGGGTTTATTCTAGAGTAAATTACTCTAGAATAAACCCATCCCACACATTTGTATGTGTAGATGTACCCTATAGTTTCTCGCCACTCCCTTCTGATCATTTGAGGAAACAGTCTGTCCAGTCATATTTTGGAAGATTTTTTTTAAAGAAAATGTTACCATTTAGTAGTGTTATTTCAGCAAAATGAGGTGTAAAATCTGTACTGGGAGATGCACTATAATATCTTGATGTTCTTGCTTAACAAGTCTGCTCGTTTAAACTACCTCAGTGTCCTTTGTGCAGGCAGTATCATTGCCGAATGTCTGGCTGGAAACTGGGGACAGAGAGAATCTAATTGCTGAAAAAGAGAAACTGTCAGTGTGGACAAGTGATGAGGTAACATTAGTGGTGAAGCCTTTGAAGATGAGATTAAAAAAAAAAAAGTAATTAAGGTGCAGAAACTGTAGCAAATGGACACAGCTTGCCTGACCATCATGGTGCTGACTCTTTAGTCTTTTCAATGGGCAGACTTGTCAGACAGCCTGGTTGTGTAGTTCAGCATTGCTTGTCTTAACCTTTTGTTCTAGGGAGGTGACATTTTCCTGAAGATAACATGACATAAAGAATTAGATATATACAGGCTCAAAACATCCCATTTTCAGTTATAGTCTTGCTAGCAGAAATGTTTCCTATAAACATTGATGGATTAATACCTTCCCCCCCCCCCGCCCCACAAATCCCCCACCCATCTAAAAGTTTTGAAAAACTTGCCATTACTTACATAAACTCAGGGAAACATTCCCCACCAATCCCAGTCTCCATGTGCTTCTCTAGTATACGTACTTTGATTTTGGAGTTCTAGAGAAGTAGGGCTGGAGGGGACCTTGAGAAGCCATCTAGTTTAATGCCTTGCATGAAAAAGGATCATCCCTATACAAACAATCCCATAAAATCCATTGCCTAACATTTTAGCAAAACTATACAGTTGACCCTGACACAACACAAGACAAAACATCCAAACATCTGCCACAAGCAAAGCAAGGGGACCATGGCAGCCCGTGTCCTGCTGCTGCAAAGGTTGTTAAAAATACACTAAAGAGATCCTATGAAAAGGGCCATATTCCCCTCTACATAAGAAGGCAAAACTCTTCACAGTCCATACCAATCTGACTATGGGGTGAAATTCCTTCCTGACCTAAATATAGTGATCAGTCTGACTTTGTACTGAGGGACAAGATCCTCTAGCTGGGAACCTCTGGAGTATTGGCACACCCCAGTCAAAATACCAGCCTTGGCTGCTGTCAACACCCAGTGCTTCTGAAGAATGCAGTAAAAAAAAGACCTTGATACATGTAGCACCAGAAAGGGAAAACTTCCCTCCCCTCCTCATGTGGCAACCAGCAAAGTGCAGAAGCATGGAAAATACCCATAGTAGAACATAGGCGTAACTGTTAGGGGTGTGAGAAGGTTTGATTGCTGATTTGATTCGCAGCAGATTCATCACGATTTTGCAGCCAAATCATCAAATCCTAATCAAATCAGGAGACCCATTAAAAGCTCTGACTTGATTCAAACCATCCAAATCGATTCAGAAAAAGATTTAGCAATTTGGTGATTCAGAAGAGGTGGTCTTGTGGGGAAACAGAAACTGAGAAGGGGGAGAAGGGAAGGAGGAGTGGAAAGACTGCTCTGATATTGACATTGGTAGCTGGCTAGTGACTGTGATCTTTCCCTTCCAATCACAGTGCTCTGGAGGAGGGATGTAGAAACAGCATATAAGGCTCTGTGTAAAGCCTTTCTCTTCCTTTTGTGAGCTGTCTCTGGAAGCAACAGCATGTGAAAGGTACTGGCTGGCTCTTAGTTACTCTTTTGCTAGTCTCTCTTCTTGGAAAGGATTGGATACACCTTTCCAATATATTACAGATAGAAGATATAATAAACAGCCGATAGAAGATGTATTGCACATAGAAAATATATTACACACACACACATATATATTAAACAGATAGCAGAAGATATATTGCACATACAAGATATATTTCACACACACATACACACACACACATTTTCCAGCACAGCAAACATTATGAAGTGTGCTGGAAAGGCAGGCGCTAGGTCTTCTGGCAGGGGAGGGAGAGGGGCTACAGAGGGTAGGGGAAGAGTTGCAAGTCCCTCCCCCCCAAACGTAGATGCAACTTCTTTCCTGGCAGTGATGAGCCTTCTGCTGCCAGTGGGAGCAAGCAGATGGAAGCAGTACCTGTCCCTGTACCTGAACCACCTCCACTAACACCAGAAATAGCCACCAGCACCAGCATGACAATATCCTGCACCCCAATTTCAGCTCCCAGTGTGAAGCCTCCCCATGCCAGAGATGGAGCTGGATCTGGAAGCAGGGGAGCTGAGTGCGATAGCCAAGAAAATTCTGGGGAAGGAGGGAGAATCTGAGTTTGTGCTCCACACATCTCAGAGTTCCTCTAGAGGCAGGTGTCTTTCCCTGGAAGGCACCTCAAAGGAGGTTGTGGGGACAGGTGGCTCAGCTTCCCCTATTGTTGTGCCTCTGTCTGGTGATAAGGCAAGATCACCACCCTCAACCCAGAAGCAGTGGGGGAGGGGGGTAGTATAGTGTGAGATCATTTTGAGTTGGCAGATGAGCCCAGGTTTGCTACCTGCCAGCACTGCTGAAGCCAGATCAGCCAGGGCAAGGACATGAAAGACTTCACCAGCATGGCGAAGCTGCTGCGTCTCAGGAGGCAGCACCCCTTTGCCTTTGTTCTTCCTCTGCCTGGCACCAGTGGGAGAGTGCCCAAAAAGAAGTCCTCCTCTTGCTCCAAAGCCCCCATCCCCACAAAACAGAGGCAGGCCACCCTGGACCCCGGTGGGTCACAAACAAAGGGGAGCACATTGCAAGGGTGAGCAAGTCACTCAGAGCATTGGAGAGATGCTTGCTGTGGATGGCCAGCCCTTCTCCTTTGTTGAACTTCCAGGGTTCAGATGACTCATGACACCCGTGGCCCCATTGTATCAAGTTCCTGCACACACCACCTTTATCAGGACAGTGGTGCCCCCCCCTGTATGAGGCATGCAGGGAGTACTTGTGGGAGGAGCTGCACAAGGCAGGGCCACAGGTAGCCTTGCACTTCACCTTGGACATCTGGAGCAGCCGGGGTGGGGATCATGCCTACCTCTCCCTCACAGGGAACTGATGCAATAAATCAGGCCATCGGTGGGCTCTCCATCCAGCAGAGGTGATGGATGAGTCCCACATGGCAAAGGAGATCATGGTGGCCATGAACTGCATGGTGCAGGGGTGACTTGTTGGACAAGGTGATCTCACCCGTGGTTTCCCGGTCAGCGACAGTGGGGTCAATATGGTCAAGGCGGTGTGTGAGGCCTACTTTGTTGGCATCTGCTGTGTGGCACACAAGTTCCATGTCTATCAGGGATGCCTTGGATGGGGACAGGGTTCCCAGTGATGGCGCTGTCACTACCAGCCAGCTGATTTTGAAATGCAGGAAGATGGCAGGCTACTTCCACCAGAGCATCAAGGGGGGCAAGATGCTGTGGGAGAAACAGGCAGAGCTGAGCATCCTGCAGCACAAAATCATGCAACATATGGAGACTTGGTGGAACTCCACATACCTGATGCTCAAAAGGCTGGTTGAGCAACAGAGGGTGATCCATGAGGAAGGAGGCTATGGGAAAGGAGGAGGCCCGAGGTCCTGGGCATGACCTAAAACCTGCATCCTGCCAGGGTAGGGGGGCCTGGTGGGACTGCCGGTGGCACAGCAGCTCCAGGAAATGCCAGGACTCCTAACCTCCCTAGTGAAAGGCTGGTAGGGTGCACCTGAAAACTTCCAGCCACCACATGCATGCACAGTTCTGGCTGGAGAAAGCCCAGACCTGTAAGATCTTTGAGAGGCCTGAGGCTTACTGGCTGTAGTGGAGTTGTGAGGCTCTAGGTGAGCTTAGCTGCCTGCGATGCCATCTGTGAGGCATGGGCCGCAGTGCAGGGAAGGTACAGAGCTGCGGAACAGATGTCACCCCTAGACATCAGGGGCTTAAATTGGCAGTCTCCTGCCTGGGTAATGTTTGAATCAGTTTTCCATCAAGAGCAAGAGGCTCGGGATTCTGACTGGCCTGAAGATGGGGTCAGGACCAAAGGGGAAGCCTAGGTCCCAGAGAAGGGACCATAGCTGGAGGGGGTGAAGGATGCAATCTGTCAGGTATGGGCCGCAGTGCAGGGAAGGTATGGAACTGTGGAATGGATGTCACCCCTAGACATCAGTATGCTAAATGGGCATCCTCCCACCTGGGTAACATCTGAATCAGTTTTTCATCAAGGCATGGCAGGTGAAAGAGGGGTGGGCGGTTGGCCCAGAAACATGTAGACAGGCCAAGATCTAACCAGCACCGGGAAGGCTCCCTGTAATAGGCTAGCATCACTGTTGCTTTCATCCCGCTCTGCCTTAACACTCACAAGGCAGACAAGATACTTTGGGTCAATCTGATATCTTTTATAAGACCAACTGAATAGTTCGAGAAATATATCTTGGCAAGCTTTCAAATTTAAAAACCCTTCATTAGGGTGAGGAAGCATTGCAGTTGGTGTATGTGCTGTTCCTGAATGGAATGAATAGTAAAAAAAACCAGATGCTGGGCTGATATGCAAGAAAGACATTCAGTGAAAAAGTAAATTGAGATGTCAGGGGGTGAGAAAGAGTCTTGCGGGGGGTGTGGGAAGGGGGATGTATCAGTCAGGTAAAAGTGGAGAGGTACCTGGGGAGTCAGATGTCAGGCAGGTTATAATGTGCCATAAATCCAAAATCTGTATTGAGTCCCTGATTTTTTATACTAGTAGATTTATGAAGTGACGTTTGTAGGCTTGTCTACAAAAGGAATTCTGTAAATTCCCTTTGAGGATCAGGATTTAGAGATTGGAGAGAGTGTGGTTTCCTTGTGAGCAATGTGCTCCCACTGGAAATTGGGTGTTCTTGTCTTAAATAGATGTCTGGTACTCATTCATTCTGATGCAGAGTTGTTGCTTGGTGTCTCCTACATATTTTCCATCAGGGTATTTGGTGCACTGGATGAGATATACAACATTTCTGGAGGTGCAGCTGTAAGATCCAGGAATGGTGATGGTTCTGTTGTGGGGTGTAGTAATTGTGGGGGTACTGGATATATGTTGGCAGGTTTTGCATTTCTTGTCATGGTATGGTCTCGATCCATTCGGTGTGTTTTGGGCTGTAGGAAGTTTGCTTCTGGTGATGAGGTCAGCAAGGTTTGGTGCTTGTTTGACTTTACAAAACAACTTTTGTAGACAAGCCTACAAGCTTCACTTCATAAATCTACTGGATATAAAAACTCATGGACTCAATATAGACATTGGATTTATGACATACCTGCCTAACATCTGACTCCCCAGGTACCTCTCCACTTTTACCTGGCTGATACATCCCCCCCGCCCCCCAGCCTCTCTGTCACCTCCTGATGCCTCAATTTACATTTTCACTGACTGGCTTTCTTGCCTGCAGCCTAGCCTCTGGCTTCTTGACTATTCATTCCATGCAGGAAAAGCACACACACCAACTGCAGATGTTTCCTCAGCCTGACGAAGTGTTTTTAAACCCGAAAGCTTGCCAAGATATATTTCTCCAACTATTCAGCTGATCTAATAAAAGACATCAGATTGACCCAAAGAACCTTGTCTGCCTTGTTTGTTTTAAGACAGAGTGGGATGAATGCAGCAGGGATGGTAGCCTGTAACAGGGAGCCTTCCCAGTGCCTTCACCCAAATGCATTTTGCTCTACTTTCTTCCTCCTCAACCAGGGAGCAAGTGTATGTACATTAGACGTAGAAAGTGACACCACCATTTTTTCTTCCAACCCTATGCTTCCAAAACAGAATAACACTGTAGCCCTCAACATTAATGTTCTAATTATAAGAGATATCCCACCAAGTCTCTTTGATACCAGTCAAATCATAGTTCCCTTCACAGGTGGCAGCTTTCAACTCATCTTGTCTTGTTTATTCCCCATACTTTTCACATTTGTGTACACACACACACACACACACACACACACACACACACACACACACACACACACACACACACACACACACACACCATACTTTGCATTTCAATCTACTGGCTTCCCTTTTGCATCACTTGTTGCTGTCCTGTGGTTTCTTGGTCCTTTCCCAGAGTTGAGCTGCTCCTTCTGGTCCTTTTTGGCTTTTTGTTTGCCCCTTTGCTAAAGGGTTCTGTTCACCATCCCCATGAAACCTAGTTTAAAGCCCTGCTTAGTAAGTTGGCCAGACAGTGCCAAAAGATCCTCTTTCCAGTTCTGGTCAGATGGATCCCATCTCATGATAGCAATTCTCATCCCCCAAATATCCGCCTGTTGGTCAAAACATTTAACAACTTCACAGCAACACCTCTGTTTCAGCTATGCATTTACTTTCAAGATAAGATGGTCTCTGCCTGCCCCTTGCTTTCCAAGGGGAGGATTGATGAAAATACCACTTGTGTTCTAAACTCCTTAGCCCTCCTGCCAAAAGCCTCATAGTTGCCTCTGATCTGCTTAGTGTTGTTTCTGGCAGTATTGTTGTTGCCTACATGGATAAGTGGAAAAGGGTAGTGGACTGAGGGATGGATGAGCTTTGGCAGTCTCTCTAACATCCTGAATTAAAGCTTCAGGCAAACAGCACACCTCCTGGAACCCCAAATCTGTGCAACAAACTGGTACTTCTGCCTCCCACAGAAGGGAGTACCAACCACCACTACTCTTCTCTTGATTCTTGGTGTAGTGTTCCTACAGTGGTCATCCCTGGGGCTCTGCGCTTCCTGCTCTCTAGTCTGCTGATGTTCTGTCTTCTGCCTTTTTTCCTCAGCAGTTCCACCACACCAAGCAGTAGAAAGGGGGCTGGGGAAGTGCAGCCACTAAGGTGCACAATTGACAACCCAGCAGTTGTAAGCTCAAGGCCATAGCAGAAGTAGTAATGGCATGACCTCTCAGATTCCAATGAAATTCTGCTAAATACTTTGTTACAAGGGCATGAAAAAGCAAATGGAACAGTAGAAAATGGTTGCTAACTTCAGTCTGCTCCTCTTGAGTCCTCTTCTAGTAGTCACATTCCTCCACTTCTCTTTTCCCTTTGGCCTCTCCAGTCCCAGAATCTCATAACTTCTGCCCAAGTAATTTTTTTCCTTGATACGATGCAGCATGGGTATCTGTGCATCCAACCTTTGAATCTTTTCCTCCAGAGCAGACATCAGCTTATGCTTAATGTAAGTGAAGAGGTTCTGACCCTGTGGGAGGAACACAAACATGGCACATTCTATACCGGTCACAACTGCAAACCTAGACTCCATTTATGCCTCCTTTGCTCCCTGAGGGACACCTAGGCTGTAAACAAAACTTGATGGCTAAGTACAGACAGTAAAAAAGCCTGAGGCTGAATTGATTCATTCTTTGCAGGGTAGTGTAAGCTGCAAAGATCGAACCAATAAGCAAATGAACACACATTTACTTTTGATTCAGGAAATGTAGCCACATACCTGCAGTGGCTCAAGCCAGAAGCTGGGGGGAGGGGGCACAGGGGGCACTAGAACATGGCTGTCTGGCATGTAACCAGCATGTGGTGTTTGTTCACTTCCTCTTCTACCTGCCCCTAAGGTCTCTGGGATTTTCAGTCCATAATCACAGCAGCAGGACTCTGCAGAGTTGCTCATCACTTCCTCTTCCTGCTTCCAGGTGCCTCTGGGACTTGTTGTCCACAGTCACAACCAGGAGTAATTTTGAGCAGGGGAAGGGATGTTTTACTCCCCGCCATTGACCCAGACCCTAGCTGGAGTTTGCCTGGGGGTGACCCCCCCTCACCAATGGGCTGCTTCCCCAACTTGGCTTGCCTCCCCCCTCCCTCCTTATCATCCAGCCCTCACTGTTCCACCTATGGAGCAGAGGGGCTGGGCCAGCCCTGTTCTCTGGAGCAGACAGCAGAGCCCAGCCCAGAGCTGCAAAATGCTGGGGGACTGTGATTTAATTTGAACCAGGAAGAGGTCTGGAACAGAAGTTTCATAAACTGGTTTGATCTAAATCAGTTAAATCTGCTACATTCAACCAGGTTTATCTTAAACCAGTTTCGGACATTTTAAACGTGGTTTATATGCACTGAACTTCTATTCTGTTACAGGTTTAGATCAGTTTCTGATCCCTTAAACTGGTTTATTTGTAATGTCTGTCTCTAGCCAATAAGAAAGAATAAATCACTAAAGCCGCACACTAAAACAGCCACACCTGTACTTTCATGCACAGTCTCCTGCTCCCTGGTTTCCTTCCAGGGCAAATTCCTTCTCTGTTTACTGCCCTGTGTTCCCTGCCTACTCAGTTTGCAAGGGACTGCCTTCTATAAGGCTACCTATCCTAGCTCCATCCTTCAGTTAGGTAAACTAGCCCCACACAGATCAAGCTCTGTCAATCAGTTACTCTAGAGGAGGAGAAAAATCCTATAAAAACCACACATACCAGGTACTAGTCAAAACCTCAGGTTCCAGTCAGATATCCAGTCACGAGCTCCCAGAAAGCTTCTCAAGGCAGTCTGCTGCTGCGCTACTTCTCACAGCAACTGCCTCTCTGCTTAGAGTCCCTAGTTTCCCTGTGAGGAAACTAAAGGCATCACAAGAGGACAGGGAAAAATGCACAAGTGTAGGAGCAGCATATGGCCAGTATAGTTGGTAGGCCTGTGCGAAGAGGCTACTATTCACTTGGGATTCAGCCAATTCAGAGGACAGTGATTCAGTTCAGTGATTCGAACCACTGTCCCAAATCGATTAGGGTGAATCTGATTTGGAGAGTTGGCCACCACCCAATCAGCCAAATTTCTGAATCAAACAGGCCCCATCCCCTGCCCGCTCTCCCAGCACTGTCAATGGCTGCCTTGCCTGGCCCCAGCATCCTGGCTCTTAAAAAAAAAAAAAAAAGCCCCCCAAAAAAGCCTGGTACTCACCAGTTGCTGTCAGGCGGGGGGGAGGGGGATGATGATCCCTGCTGCCCCCCTAGTGCCTCATGCTGCATGGGGGGGGGGGGCTGTTATGAGCCCCTATCCCCCATCTGCTCTCCCAGCCCTAGCATCCCAGCTCTTTAAAAAATAAAAATAAAAAAAAACCCACTCACCGTCTGCTGCCAAGTGGCAGGGAGGGGGAATCTCCGCTGCACCCTCCTTCCCTGTGTTGCATGGGGGGGCTCTGCCATGATTCCCCATTCCCTGCCATGTCTCTTAGCCTCCCCCTCCCCCATGGTTGCCCCGCACAGCCCCAGCTCCCGGTTCTTTAAAAAAAACAACAAAAAACCCTCCCTCCATTTGCCGGCTCCTGCCAAGCAGGGGGCAATCCCCGCTGCCCCACACTGCCCTGCACTGTGTGGGGGGCTCTGCTAAGAGCCCCCAGAAGCCCCAATGGCTGCTGCAGGGTTTTGGGGTTTTTTTTGTAAAAACAGGGAGCTGTGGCTGGGCAAGGCAGCCATGGGTGGGGGGTGAGAGGCTGGGAGAGCGGGCAGTGATTGGAGGGTGCTCAGGGGGGCTGGGGGAGAAGGCAGGGAATGAGGCCTGGCAGGGGGCCCCCCATGGTCTCCTTCTTCCTCCTCCAGCCCCCACCCCTGCTCTCTACATACTTGCACAGAGTCCAGGTTCAGCTCCCTGCAGTGGTGAGTGGGGACTGCCTGAATCTCTGAAGTTCTCCGAATCTTTTTCAAGTTGATTCGGAGAGCTTTGAATCAATTTGGACTTTTTATTGGTCTCCTGATTGGATTCAGATTCAGCTGCCTAATCGGGCTGAATCTCCTCCGAATCAAATCAGCACCCAAAGCTTCGCACAGCCCTAATAGTTGGTTCTTCTCTGTCCCCTGTAAATGTCTGATCTTTCACTCAACAGCCCAACAGTTAGTAGAATCACCCTGGAAATGTGAGACCCCAGTTCAGCTACCTCCTTTAACTGATTTAGACCTACATTTCCTTCTTTTCTCAACTATGGGGTACTTTTTGGTGCATCACTTTTCAATCTTGCTTGTGCTTTGTATAAAATATTAACTAGAGCAGTAACTGGATCCAAGATCTCCCACCTCTTTGGTGAGTGCCCTTACTTCTGGGGTACTGAATATCTTTCTCATGGCTCACTGAGCATTTATTTATACCTGTATGGTATTTATTCATGTAAAACTTAAGGAAAGACCAAGGGACTCATTTCACCCCTTTAAATAACACTGAGTGCAGAAAAATAAGGTTCAAATACCAGTTTTAAATCTGTATGGAATTGAACCTGGGTTGCTCGTATCTCTACTCATTTCTCTAACCCCTGGCTTAATGGGGAAATGAATATTGAGATTATCTTCATTGTTTTGTACAAGACCAGATCCAGGACATATGCTTTGAGACTGCCTGCCACATCGGGCTCTGTAGACAAGCTAGGTGAAGAGCACATTGTCTGTAAAATGTATTTGAGGTTGGATGCTGAGTAGCTTAGTGCAGGGAATTTAGCAGTGTGCTACACATTTAGGTCAGCATTTCCCAGACTTTTGATACTCAGGCCATGCTTTTTTTTTCCAGATTAAAATTGGTGGCACCTCATACACCTTCACCTTCACTCATACACCTCAGAAGGTGTGCATGTATATATATTCAAAACCTATAACTTATTCCACTCCCCTAACAGTGGACCAGTGCCAGTGGACCAGTGCCAGTGCTGAGATACATAGTTAAAAAAATATCTCTATAATGTTGCTGATTTTCATAACACCCCAGCTAAAAATCACTGAGCTAGATTTAAATTCAGGGAGCCTCAGGGCTAAAAAAGCTGAGAATCACTGATCTAGCTGATGGCACTTAAAGGTAGTGAGGGCAAGACCTTACCCTGCTGGTCTGTACTTCAGGGGGCAAAGGCAATCCCTGCTGCTGAGGCTGAGCATGCCAGTGACCACTCCCACAGCCCACGAGCATGGGTGGAATGGAGGGGATGAGCCAAGATACAAAGTATCTCTTCATCTCTGTGTCCATCCACCTGCCTGCTTACAGCAGAGTGCACTGCTAGGAGATTGGGGGCACAGCACAAAGGCTACCTGGGACAGGCACAGAGTATTGGATGGGGAGGAAAGCATTTACCTCCTCGCACAGGGGTAGCTTGCAGCACATCAGTATGCCACAGTGAATCCTTTGGGAATCATTGATTTAGCTGCATTTTGAAACATTAAGGCTAGATACAAACAGTCAAAAAACCTGAAGCTAAATTGATTCAGTCGTTGCAGTTTAGTTTAAGCTGCACAAAATAAATTGAAACAGAAGTGAAAAGACATTTGATTCAGGAAATGCAGCCACATGCCTGCAGTGGCTCAGGTCAGAAGCCAGGAAGGGGGGCGCTAGAGCACGACTCTCTGGCTGTGTGTTCACTTCCTCTTCCTGCTGCACCTGATGTCTCTGGGATTTGCAATCTGGAATTACAGCAGCAGGATTCTGCAGGGTTGCTTATCATTTCCTCTTTCTGCTTCCAGGTGCCTGTGGGATTTGTAGTCAACAGTTGCAGTAAGTTTGAGCAAGGGACCTCAGCTTGGGTTTGTCTGAGGGGATGCAGTACCCCCACTGCAGACTTGGCTGCATCCCCAGCTATGCTTGCGTCCCCCGCCAGTCAGCCCCATCCAGCCCTTACTGCTCTGACTAGGGAGTGGAGGGGTGAGGCCAGCCCTGTTCTCTCGAGCAGACACCACAATCCAGCCTATGGCTCGAAAGCATGCTGGGTGACTGTGATTTAACTTGAACCAGGAAGAGGTCTGGGACAGAAGTTTCATAAACCAGTTTGACCATAATCAGTTAAGTCTGATACTGCATTCAGCCAGATTTATCTTAAACCAGTTCCAGCCATTTTGAAACTGGCTTATGTACAATGAGCTTCTGTTCTGTTACAGTTTTAAACCAGTTTTGGATCACTTAAACAGGTATATGTGTCACTTCTGTTCCTAACCGAAATGTAACTTTAATTGTGTGGTGCTGAAGGAGAGTTTTAGACGTAGGTATTTAAGTCCCATTATCAATGTACTCCTATATCATCACACAGCCAAGGGCCACTTAAAACCTCCCATATCCAGTAGCTCATTAATTGCTTTTTTATGTTCCATTTTGAAAAAACTCAGCAGCAACTAAACCTCCAAATCATAGTCTCCTTTCCCAAAGAGTCTAGCCATAACGGACTTGGGACGGTACTTTAGTCTGCATCTGCAACTGTACTTTAAAAACCCCGTCCTCAAAGTCCTTATAAAAAAATCTGATCTTTACACCAACTTGTGATATTATTCAGTTTCAGGAACAAGAAATTTCCTTCATTGTTTTGAGGAAAACAGAAAGCCATTCTTTATATGTGGCAGATAGGAAAAAAAAAGAATCAAATCATATTTGAATCATAATCCTTTTCTTGCCATCAGATATTGCTAAGGGCATGAATAAGATTCCACTTCCTGTCTTAGTCGCACTCTTTTCATGAAAGCTTTGTGAATAAATTTGAGTAATGACTCTTCTTAAAAATAGACCTGCCTTTTTCTTTTTTTCTACTGTCACTTGTTTTAATCCATCTGGAGTGATTAGGTTGAAGTCCTCAGTTCTGGTCTCTTATTTTGAATCCTTGAGGGTACTACTCTTCAAGTTAATATTTAGAACTGGTGGGTCATCAGTTAGATCTGAATTTCATTGAACATTAAAAAATGTGCATTAAAAAAAGCTGTTTCTAGAAATACTATGGCTGGTATCCTGGTCTTAGATGAACTTTCAAGTGGCCTGTGAAATAAATAGTTAGCAAAGCTGACATTTATCTCTGGGCAACTTCAGGTGAAAATGCACACTTTTCTTTAGTTTTATTGTTACATTAAAAAAACCTGACTTTAGACTCAGTTAGACTTCCTCAGCCACATAGGCACTTTTGATCTTTAAGGATTAGATTATTTAGAAATAATAAAGGAAGGAAGAGATGGTAGTTCAATTGTCCCCATTTTACTATCTGTACAAAATCCACGATTGCTTATTCATTAAAAGGAACCTGGACCTGACATTAGACGTGCAAGAGTAACTTCTAAAAGCAGTCATATATAATTAAATCTCTACTTCTTAAATTAGTCATAAAGCTGTTGAAGACTTCCCCACGAATTCATGCTTCTGCAGCCCTAACACTTGATGAAGTCTTTCATTTATAGCAGGCTGTCTAACTGGCAGCCCATAGCCTTCTGCCCAGCTGTGACTCCAGTGGAGAGCAGAACTGGGCTATATGCGCAGCAGGGGAAAGATTCAGCGGCGGCCTCTGTTGTGTTGTATGTGGCTCTCAGATGCCCAGAGGTTTGACAGCCATGGTCTACAGCAAGCAAGACTGTTCTAGTGAGTCAGATCTCCAAGACCAGGCCCTTTAAGGCCTGATTTTTCAGTAATTTGGGATGCCTATTAGACTTCCCTCTTTCAATTCATAATCCGGAGACAGTTTCCAATGTCTTTATCTTGATGGCTTACAAAATAACAGACACTTGTTTTAATTCCTTTCACTGCACTCAGAACTTTCCAGATGGATTTTCTTTGTACATCTGTGGCTTTTTTAAGTAAAGATAAAAGCAGACCATAAGGAATAGTTTTAAGTCCTGATGCCAAACTTGCATGTTGCAGTTAAGAGGACTGGCTTGTTTCTATGCAAAACTTTCATTGTAAATTTGTCTCTTACCTATTTAATTGATTGCCTTATGTACCACAGCCAGGAGCAGTAGCCAAAATCTTTCACGCTCTCCAGGTTGAGTGTAAACCTCCAATACAGTAGTAAAATCTACATAAGCAAAACATCACCCCAAGAGTTCTTGTATTATTCTTTGAAAATGTGGGCCCATCTTTTGCTGTTTTTTCACATTCAGATACAAACTAGAAGTGACAATAAAATAATCCTAACCTGACAAACCAGTATGTCAACATGTACCACGACTGAGGGCCAGCATATACTTGACCGTACACAACTTGCATGTAGGTGGGGTTCAGCAAGGGAGTGGATGTAACCTTTGTCTGACCATTAGGAGCTTTCCTAAGTGTTATCCACAGCACAACGAAGCAGTGGAAGTACGGTGGGTGCGCAAGTGGCACTATCTGGTCCACTTCCCTGCCTGTAAGCCAAAGGCAAATATGTGAGCTTTACATAGTATGCCAAAAGTCAGCTAATCCAGATGATAGATGAAAGATAGCTTTCATTAGTCAGGAGCTCTGTATTGCAGAACTCCTGCTGAGCTGCTACATTGATCCTTAGCTCCTTTAGATAAGTAGTGAGACTGTCAGCTGGCAATGCTTTTGTAGTGCACCAGCTGACATTTGTTGTGAAGTGGCTGTGACCCAGCTGTTTATTGTCGGCTTAAAGTTCTGGAGCCTTAAAACATGTAACTGTATTAAAAAGCTACACAGATATTTCAGCGTAGGACTTCATGACATACGTTTTTTTTCAATGGAGCGTATGACCCCAATCAAGATCAGGTCACCATTGTACCAAACACTGCAGATGCTTAGCAAAAAACAATCCTTACCCCAAAAGCATTCTCAATAGGCAAGCTGGACAAAGGACTGGAAATCATATTATCCCTGTTTTTCAGTTTGATAACGAGTACAGAATAAAATTAAACGACTTACTTATAACACAAGGTGTTTACTTCAGCACCTGAAGTTATACCAAATCCCCTGAAATGAACTTAATGATGAAACATTGCTTTTTATGGGAAGGGTGAGCATATAGGCCTGGGCACTGTAGTCTGGTCCTGGCCAGTTGGTCAGAAGTCCTGAAGCAGAATCTAGCAGGGATGTGGAGAGTCATGGTGCGCCAGGCAAGTGGGCAGGTAGGCACTGTTGCTGCTGGGAGGGAGCGAGTTGAGAGGACTGGATTAGGGTAGCACCTCCACTTCCCCACTATACTCCACTCTGGGAATTTTGACCAACTGGCCAGACTGGACTACAGAAGCTGGGTCTGTCCTGGTTTGCCTGGATCATATGATCACCCTATTTTTTAGGCTCCCAGCATTCCTCTCTAGGGCTTGCTCTTTAAATATGTTAGACTTAGGTAGCTGCACTGGCTATATTGCAACAGAAAAGTATTGATAGAATGGTTCTTCTCACTTGTTTTCAGCGGGTGATGTCTCGCTGTATTTTTCCCAGTCTTCCTTTGTTTGTTATTGTGGGTGCTTAGTTCTAAAAACTGAAAAAATCAGTAGTATGAAGATTGAATGGGGATTCCTATACCTGTGTTGGCTCTAAATTGTTTCTTTCTTAACACCACATCTTTTACTGCTGTTTGAACACCTTAAAGAAGTAAATGTTCTATGTGAGTACCCACACAAAAACCTCATTTTCATTTCTCCCCACCCTGTTAGTAAGCAAGCTGTAAGTTTTTATATACCCTTGTTCTTCCTTGTACATTCTGAGTGCAGATAAATTCATTTGTTTTTTTCAATTTGAATTCAGTTGTATGTATGCATACCTGTTGGGATGGATGGGGACATAGGTATTGTAAGAGGCTGTTATGAATGGGGGAGGACATAGGTTTGGCTTGAAGATGGTTAGGTTAATCTTCCTTCTCAGTCAGAGGCCAGGTGCAGAAGTCACACTTACTGCATATTAGCAGAAAGCACTCAACAGCCATAACCAAAGGGACAGTCAGGGACCATAGAGCACTGTAAAAATGGTAGATCCCACTCTAGAATAACTCTGGATGGATGTGGTATCAGGATTCAGTGCTATAGGTTAGAGCATTGTAACAAACATCTGTACCAGATGACTTTGTGGCTCCTGGTAGGTCACATTCCACCTTCTGCCAACATCCGATGGATCATTGCAGCACCCCACTCACCCACCCTGGTAGGGCTGTGGTCTAACCTAGGCCAGAGCTCATGTGGTTTGCAAAAGCGCTGGGCTGGCCCCACCCCCAGGATGTCACCGACAAGAGCCAGAGAAGCTCTTGTTTCCAGCCTTTCCCACCTTGTTCCCCCAGGCCAGCTATGAGCAACTGTCCAGTATTTTTGCTCAGTTTATGGATTCTATCTACCCCGTCTAAGCATTTGTAAAGATTGCAATTAAGGGCTGTGCTGATTGTAGATACTGAATTCACACAGGGGGCTGTCCAAGATGTTCATCATGTACAGTGTTGTTTTGAAGTGTCCGTATCCAGATCTCAGTCTGTTCAACTTGACCCACACTTCTCTGTCAAGGTGGAGTCCAATGAGGGACTCATTTGCTCTTGCTATGAAATGCTGTAGGAATTGTTTTAAGATTGGATTACTCTGAATGATAATTTCATTTCCATTTACCCCACCCCTTATCTAAATTGAATACAACAGACAAGGCCACAGTATCCAACCTGCTGGGCTATCCACTGGCCCAGAAACCTAGCCACAAGGGCACAGTTAGGATCTGCCTTCTTATGTCACTTGATCTAATGACCAAGAGTACAGGGAATATATGTATGTGTGCAAGTTGTGCAGCCTGTTATGAGTCTCTGCAAACTGTCAAGTACAGCGTTTAGATTTTTTAGTGCAACAACTTGTGGACCATACAGGAGCACAGTAATCTGCTAGGGCATATACCATTGCAAGTGTGGTGGTTGTGAGCACTTTGAAGTTGGGACCCCACGTCATGCTGGCTAAACATCTTAAGGTAGACATCTGTACAGAAACTTTACTGCTGACTTTCTGAATGTGATGTTTATAGGTGAGGGAATGGTCTAATGTGATTCCTTGGTAAGTCGGGGTATGCTCACGGGGAAGAATGTGGTTGCCTACTCTAATATTCATCATGCTCAAAGATTGTCCAGGTGGAAGACTGATGATACTGATTTATTGATGCTCCTCACTGACCTTGTGCCTTCCAAACAACCTCCCTCCCCCACAATACTTGTGTCACTGGCCTGGAACAAAGCAGAGATGACAAGGCTTGGACACCCTACCATTGTTGGAGGCTTATCAGTTTGTATTACATTGAGTGGGGCCATAAATCTGGGTAATTGACAAAAGGCTGACCCATCTCTCAAGGTTGCGTTGTTTTCCTGAGAGAGGACAGTGTGTTTACCTGGATCCACATGACAAACTCCAACCCAAACACCCTGATATACATTTAAAGGTTTTTTTTGAGACCCACAACCAAGATGTAACCAACAGGTGAATCTCCATGCCTTTGCTGGTGATCCTCTAGGCATCCTTTGGCAGAGCAGGTACGAATGAGCACTGCTGCAGATAAGGCACAGCTGGAAATAGGAATTCTCCTTAGCAAACATTCTCCCTCCCCCTCCCTCCCTCTCCTTTCCAGAGAACCAGAGAAGGCTTATGCCTCTGGGCCCTGACTTTTGGGTTTCCCAGCTCTCCCGGCTCCCACAGCAGGGAGATGCAACTCAAGGTCTGGGTTTTCCCAGCTGGGAGGCAGAACGTGGGCATTCTGTGCCACAGTCAGCACCAGGTTGTGAGCAGCTGCATAGGTTCTGACCCCAGACAAGAGAAAGGGTCCAGACTGGGGACTCACCGGAGGTCCCTCAGTGTCTCCTTTGTCTGCAGACTCCACTTGTGTTCTTGGGAGGCTCAGTCATAAAGCCTGAGATGCTGGATCCAGGATGGTCACCCAGAAACCTGCAAAGCACTGGAGATATGTGCATAGATGGTGCCAGTGACATGCAGACCAGAAGGGACTACTGATGTGAGGGGTTAGAATGGACAGATTGGCAAGTGCTTGCACCCACGTTGCCACAACATTTAAATGAGCCATCCAGGACCAGGAACACACTGCAAAGGTCCAAGAATGAGGTCTACAGATGGTCAGCTGCTCGAGAGAGAAGTTGCATGGCTGCTACAGAGCTGAGAGAGTTGCAGTGCCAGGATAAGGAATTTATGCACAGGATCAAAAACCACTTGGGATCCAGCTACGGCACCCTTCAGTGGCATCAGTGCTGTCTCCCATAAGGAGACCGATGCCCTTCGGAGCCAGAGTGGTTGGAGAGGCCGCTGCCCTTCCCCAGCATAGCGGGCCCTGCTCCAGGGACTGCTCTCATGGCAGAAGCACTCAAACTTTAAAGTTTTACTCTAAACTTTACCCTAAGCAGTTCTGTATGTGTGTGTGTCCTGGATACCTGGGTTCTGTGTGTTTGTGTGCGTGTGTCCCAGATGCCTGTATTCCCCCACCCCCACTGATATTGGTGGCCCTGGACCTGCACAGTGGCAGGCTGTCCAGGTCTGCAAAGCCCTGGCCAAGTAGCTTCTCATCCATGTGGACTAGGAACTCTCCCTGAATAAGTAGGGCCAGAGGACTTTGAGTGCCCATGCCCTGGCACTGGGCCATGGGGCTCCAATCCTGTTTTTCTCTGGCCCTGTGTCCCAAGTGGTCACTGGATCCCAAGTGGTCTTTGACCCTGTGCATAAACTCCTTAAATTGGTGCTGCAACTCTTTCAGCTCCATAGCGACACATGGAACCTCCCTCAGAGAGCAGCTGGCCATATGTAGACCACATTCTTGGACCTTCATGATATGTTCCTGGGCCTTTGTGGCTCGTTCCACTGCCACAAAACTGGGTGCAAGCACTTGCCAACCTGTCCTTTCTAATCCGCAACACTGAAGATCCCCTTTGGTCTTCATGTCACTAGCACTGTCTCCAAATATGTCTCTGGCACTCTGCAGGTGTCCAGGAGACCATCCACCATGCTGGATCCAGGATCTTGAGCTCCACAACCAGGCCTCCCATGAACAAATGTAGAGTCTGCAGACAAGGGATATGCCAAAGGACCTCTGGTGAGTCCCCTCTCTAGACCCTTTCCCTCACCCAAGGCAAAAAGCCATGCAGCTCTTCATGGTGATACAGCATTGACCACAGCACAGAGCACAAGTGTTCTGCCTCCCAGGTGGAAAACCCAGCCCATCTCCTTGGAGTCCATCTCCCTGCTGTGGGAGCTGGGAGGGCTGGGAAGCCTAAGTGTCAGGGCCTGGAGGCATAAGCCTTCTCCAGTTCTCTGGGAGGAGAAGGAGGGAGTCAGGGGGTGGGGAGGGTTTGCAAGGGAGACTTCCCCTTTCCTGCTGCGCCTTACTTGCAGCAGTGCTCATTCATAGATGCTGTGCCAAAGGATGTCTGGAGGATCACCAGTGAAAATGCAAAGTTTCAGTTTACACCTTGGCTGTGGAGCTCAAAAAAAGCTTTCGGTGTACACCAGGGTCTGTTTGGGTTGGGTCTTGTGTCATGTGGATCCATGTAAACATGCCAGCCTCGCTCAGGAGAGCAATGTGACCTTGAGAAATGAGGTAATCTGTTGACAGTAGGGTGACCCAAGTCAAGCATCTTTGCTTTGTCCAGGCCAGTGACACAAGTATTGAGGGAGGAGGGTGTTTGCAAGGCATGAGGTCAGACACTAGGAGAAGGATCCAGTCTGCACGAGATCTTATGTTTTTGCTTGAGGCAGGGTACCTTTCCTTCATTTGCTTTGGTTTTATATAGATGCAACAGATCATGGATTCAGTAGATTTACTTTTACCTACTTCTGTTCTGTTGAAAATGGTTCGTTTGGAGACATGACATGTTTACATCAATATAATCAGCTTTTACTCTGGGGTAAAAAAAGGAGTCAATGCCTGATGTAAATAAGTCCTTTATTTTCACTGATTTCAAATGATGGTCCTGCATCAGTTCTTTCAGAACTTTCCTTAATCGTAGAGTATGGTTTAGAAAGCTTCCAACTTGTTGAGATTTGATAAATCTGAAAAAGAGTTTTAAAATAATATGGCTGCTGAAATATATACATGGACTAAATTAAATTAAAATAAAATTAAGCTATAAAAAGGCTTTATTAATAGTTTCCTTTCATTAAAAAAGAGCAAAATAGTTCTGGCTCAACTGTATTTGTTACAAATATTGCACATGAAAAAAAATCTATTTTGCTGAGCATTATTGTTTTTAATCTAAGGTTTGGAAGAAAGTTATAACAGTGTACACAAGTCAAGAGAATTGCTAGCAAGTGCTTTTTCACATTCACTTAGCAAGAAAGTTCACCCATATGAATGTGAAATTGAAAATTGAACAACAGCAGTCTAGTAAAATCTTGAAGGAACATAATTGGACAAGTCTGGGACATATCATCAGAATACAATAAAATAAACTGACAAGACAGACTTCTTACTGGAATCCTTGTGGGTGGGAAAAGTTTTGTAGAGCTGCCTTTTCCAGCAGAGGAGAGCTAATCAAGAGCTACGGTATAAGATTGTTTCTTTGGAGTGGCAGAGATGCTGCCAAGTAGCAGAGATTGATTGAAAGGTATTGCAAATGCTTTACTATTTTTGTCAGCACTAGACACCCTAAAATTGGGGGTTTAATACTTTCTATATTAGTACTAAGCAATTGAATTCAATTGCATTCATAATGCCAAGGTCATGTTACTTTGACATGGATTTCTACTGGGAAAGCCTTTCTTAGAGGATGTGCAGGTGTGGGTAGAAGTGGAAGGTAAGATCACTCTGTTTCTGCTGCTTCATTTCTCAGGAAACATCTATTCCAAGGAGCTATTTTATGAGTTTTCTGGGAACCTGCTTCTAATTCCCTGAGTGTATTTTACCAAATGACTTGGCTGGAAGTAAGACTGAAAAGAGAGCTGTTGGAAACTTTAGATAACCTTTATATAGTTATTGGACTTGAGCTGAAATAAAAGATCTCAATGAAACTCCCAAAGATAATCTCTTCCCAAAAGTATAATAAAATGTAATTATGCTCTTGAGAGCAGAAAGCTGAATCTGCACTGTGTTGTCCAGGGACCCAAATCTAGCAACCCAAGATAGCATTTCAGTACATCTACTGCTATTGTGCATGTGTGTTCCAGAAAAAATATAATACAGTAATGCTATAAATGGATACAAAATTTGATTTATAAGAGTTTGCCCACAGCTTGTAAACCAGAGAGCATAAGTACAGAGAGATCCTTTCAAGAATCTCAGAGAAATATGACCACCGTATTTTGCTGAAATACGGAGTGTAGGAAAGGGACCCAGCAGGGTTCTGAGTTGCAGACTATAGTAGGCCCTGATGCTTAATGGCAGTACAATATGTTATCAGATTTGCCTGTCCCTTTGGGGTGCACTCATTTAGTAGAGTTACATTTCTGGGGTCTCTGCAATTCTATCAATCCACTGCTTGTGTCACTTGTGTTTCTATATGGAGCTCTATCTCTCCCTTCTGCAAGTCCTCACCCCCAGTGGAGCTACCTTGCAGGGCTTAGTTTCAATGGGGCTGGGTTCCTCCAGCTACCGAATCAGTCGAACACATACCTACACACACACAGATTAATGGAACACGTCTGAGTGGGCAGGGTTACTCAGCATTTACAGGATGACACCCTCAAATGCCACAACTCAGCACTTCCCAATCTTTTGTCCCAATTGTCCTGATAGTAACTTCCTTAATGAGCAGACCCCACAGGATTTTGGGGCTTTGCAGGGATCTTTGGCTTAGGTAAAAGAAGCATTGCTGCAGAGCAAATTGGGTGGGCTGGGGTGGGAGGTCGAGGAGAAGAAAGAGTAAATGAGGTTTGGAGAGAGAGTATAGCAACCAGCTTGACCATAAAACTAGTTTTATTACCAGGTATATGAAACTTATGATGGTATTAGTAGTAATAGCCATACAAGGAAAAACAAACAAAAAAGTTACAGTATTACATGACTTCAGCTGGGTATTTTGGGAAATCTAGTTTAAGACTGATCAACAAAAGTCAGGTTTATTAAGTAATGCCTGGAGTAAGAGAGAAGGAGAGAGAGAGATTAATTCAAGTCTGAGGCTTAGAAAGTGTTTGTTGGAGCTTGCAGACAAGCTGTTCAGTTTCAGGCCCAGAGTGCCTGAGACAGGCAGAGCCCAGCATGATCAGTGGAGGTATCCCAGGCAGAAAAGGAGAAGGTGAAGCCCCCGTGGAACTGGTGCAGCGTTTGGATCCAAGCACCAGAACAGAAACTTGAGTTTGGGTAGGGGTTTTTGTAAGGAAACAATAATCATTCAAGGGAGAACACTAGGTTTGTTTATGGGTAAATGATGGCTCAAGGGAGTATACCAGAGTTGTTTATGCTGGACAATGGGAGCTGACCATTCCTGGCTATGGGCCGCTGTTACTCTGAGGAAACTCAATGCAAATAGGCAGATGGAGTGTTTTTGGTACCAATAAAGGAGTCATCAATAGAGTTGGTCTGATAAATGCTGACCTGGGTGTGTGCATATGTGGATTAATTAGCATTTGGAGCAGAGATTCCCCCATCATGCAGTGCTCCCCTTCTTCTCTGGTCCCAGAGTTCAGTGCAGTCCTTGCCTTGGAATCTGTTCTCCAGTCTGAATGCTAATGGAGGTGCCTCGTTGTCCCATCTTCAATGTAAATGAGACTAGGGGAGTTGCCTTACTCCTATCACCCTTGTCCAGAGGGGTTTAGGAGTGTCTCCTACTGCATCGCCATTGCCTTTTGTAAGTCTTTCTTCTGATCTGTTCTGGTTCAGGCAGAGGTTGGGGGAGTGAGTCCTTCGTGAGTCAGACAGGCTGGGTACTACGCCAGGGTTCCTCGAGAACACAGAGCTGACAGGTAACAGTATGTATGTGGTTGCATTTACTTGATCAAAGTTTGGATAAGATAAGAGGCAAAAAGAATGAGAAAGTGAGAGAATGTCAGAGGGGAGAAACATTTTAGAAAGTGTGAGCAAGACTGTTTAAAAGAAGTAGCCTAAAGGTTGCTCAGAGTACATTTAGCAGTTTCATACCAGTTAGTTCTGGGTGGGCATGTCTACACGTACAATTACCATGCCAAAATAAACTGTGGAGTTTATTGCTTCAGAATTAATTGTTCCTGGGCACACCATTTGAATCTGTGCCTGGGAGCAATTAACTCTGGAGCAATACACTGCAGTTTATTGAAGCAGAAACACCGTAGCACCGGGTGCTTTGAAAAGCATCTAGTACTGCGACCCTTACAGTTGTGTAAGTGGCAAAATGTGTGTCAGCACTGAGAAAATGGCGGTGACGCGCTTTTGATCTAAAACACCTTGGAGGCGCTTTAGTTCAAAAGCACACCGCCACCATTTTCTGCGTGCTGATGTGTATTTCAATACTTATACAACTGCATACAATTCAGCGCAGTACATCTCAGCTCACGTGTGGAACAGACTCGATTAATGATGATTAATTGAATCTGCTCTGAAGTGGTGGCTTTCCAGTTTGTCGTGGGGAAAAATACGTGCATAAATGAATATGGAGCTCAGGTGGAGCAGCCCTGGCTAGCAGGGGACCCTGGAGGTCAGCCTGCCAGCCCAGGGCAGCTCCCCTCAGCTTAATGTGCTCTGGAGTAGTTGACTGGGGCACAAGGGAGCTACAGTAGGAGCCTAGCTGGTAGGCAGCTCTGCACTGAAGCACTCTTGTGCCCCGGCCAGCTGCATCAACATGTACGCTGCTGCACACGAAAAAACTGTAGCGGGGTAGTACTTGTATTTATTACCTTGGAGTTTATTAGTTTCTTATACCCTAAAAGGCATGCACGTGTAGGTGCAGAGATGTTTACTGTGGAGCTAATTAGTCAGCCTCACAGTAAACATCTCATGTAGATGCACCTGGTAAGGACAAGATATATCTTAAAAATAAAAATGAGCATGAAAATAGGAATAAAATAGACATATGAGATATGAATATTAAGTAGAGTAGAACCTATTAGGAGCATTTTTTAAACACATTGGTCTTATGTAGTAAGCTTTTTAATACTGAGATTATGATTCTTCACAATCTTTGTTCTTCAGCCTTGAACTACTGTACAGTTCTTGTTGAATAGTCTGTTTTCAGTTGAACCAAGATAAGTGCACTTCTAAAGCTTAATTTGAACCCAGGTAAGAAGTTTTTTTTCCCTAACAGTCTGGATACCTGTCTAGAAGCTTTAAAGACTTTTAAACTCAGAGCAATTAATTTAAAACTAGTTGAATCCATGCTTCGCTATGGAAGATTAATTTGATTTTTAAAAACTTTTTATAACCTTTTGTCATAATCATCATCATCTTCACTTTATGGTTTATGCATCATTGCCTGTTCCAACTTAAAAAGCTTTTAGACCATCATTTCCATCTGGTTTCTTCTCTTATGGACTGTAATTGAAATTTTTGAAATGGGTGAGGTACCAACCCCCGGCAGCACCCTCAACCTGGAGGACCAGACCAGAGCCCCTTTAGCCAATGTTTTCAGTTCCCAGGAGACCTTCATGGCACTTTAACACCATAGCAAACATGATTAGATGTACTGTAACTGGTATCTAGCCAACATTGAATCTTGAGCAAAGTGTTTACTGAACAACCTTTCATCATTATATCACTATGAATTGCACGTAGGCCAGGGGTGGGCAAAATAATGCCTGCAGGCCAGATATGGCCCACCAAGCACTTTCATTTGTTTCGGGGAGCCCCCGAGCAAATTGTGCTCTGCACAGCCCTTCGACTCATGAGGGTGGAAGCGAGGTGCCGAGGTGCCCACATGTACATGCAGCCCCAGAAATATACCCTGTTGCCTGGCTCCCACCCTCATGGATGGAAATGCCCAGCCAACTAGCGTGCAGCTTCTGTGTAGGGCTGCTGCTTCTGCAGCCCCTAGGACCTGCTCACTTCCTCGGTCTCCTGCTGGCTCTGAGCAGCATGTAGGCAAGAAGTGGGGGTGGGACTGCAGCTGGGAGGCAGCCCGGAGCATGGGGCTGGGGCTGTTGGCAGCATGGAGCCCGCACCCATAGGGACTGGGGGTGGTGGCAGCATGGAGCTGGGGTGGGCAGCTTGTGGGTGTAAAGGAGAGTGGGAGGTGTGGGGCTCCCCCACACATCGCCCCCCGCTGTGGTGCACAGCCCCAGCAGGTGGTGGCAGTAGCAGCAGGTGGGGTTCTCAGGGCATAGGTGCTCAGTGGGGCATGGTTCCAGCCAGCGCTGCACATTGCAGTGAAGGGTGAAGCCTCTGCACATCTGCCTGTATTGCTGGTGCCTCCTGCCACTAACGTGTCACCCCTGCACTCACACAGCAGGGAGGGAAGCCACAAGTGCTGGAGCCAGATGTCTTCCCTGCCAGGGCTGCATAGCACCAGAGAGAAACTTCAGGCTCCGGAGCTAGCTGTCTTCTCTGCCTGTGGTTTTCCTCCCCTGCAGCGCAGCCCCTGTGGGGAAGGCAGACAGCTCCAGCACCTGAGGCTTCTCCCTGGTGCTGCACAGCCCTGGCAGGGAAAGCACCTGGCTCCAGCACGTGGGGTTTCCCTACCTGTTGTGTAAGTACAGGGGTGGCATCTGAGTGGCAGGGAGCGCTGGTGATACAAGTAGCCACACAGAGTCTGTGCCCCTCACTGAGATATGCAGTGCTGGCTGGAGCTGCACTCTGCTGAGTGCCTGTGCTTTGAGTGCCCTGCTTGCTGCTGCACCATAGGGAGAATGTGGGGGGATCTCCACACCCCCCCACCTCCCTCACAACCCTCCACATATTCACAACCCCCCAACATACCTATGCCCCCCACACACAGCCACATCCCCTCACAAACCCCACATGCCCCCAGATCCTATCATACACCCCCACATCCCACCATATACATCCACAATATACACACACACTACACACCCATACCACACACACCACATACCCCACACCCCACATACCTCATATACACGCCACACACACAACCATACCATGCACACATACCACATGCACACCATGCACCCCCAAACACCACGCACACACCACATGCACACATCCTCCCCCACAATATACAAAACTAAGAATTTATTTTTGAGTTATTATGCAGTCACCTCTACATACAGTACAGAAACACAAATCATGACAAAAATATTTTTTGTAATAACATTAAAATATGTTATGGTAGGTGTTTGACTTTTTGTGTATGATTTTTTTTTTCTGATTCCAAGATGTCAACCTGCCGTCCCAAAAGGAGTATTTCTAGGGGGAAGGACTTCTGGTGGCAAAGGTCAGGGGTTAGGGGGTGGGACTTCTGGGCCCAAGATGGTGACAAGGGGACAGGGCAACCCACAAGGGGCTTACCTATGCCCTCGACAGCTCACCAGAATTTGTTAAGCGGATCTCCCCTGAAATAATTGCCTGTCCCTGGCGTATGCTGACAGATCTGGCCTCCATAATAAGAGATTTAATATATAGAGATTCTCTCAACTGTTAATAAGATTGTAATTTCTTTAAATGAATGCAAATGTTACAAATGGTAATCATTTTCTTGATACAACTTATAAGTGCTTTTTGGTCATTTATATCTTATCTATGTTTCATTGTTACATCTGCTATTAACATTTATTGACATTTATGTTGGGGAGTGTCCTTCTCAGCAGCTCGGAGGCAGAGAGGGATCCTGGAGTCATAATTGACTCCAAGATGAACATGAGCCGGCAGTGTAATGAGGCCATCAACAAGGCCAATTGCACCTTGTCGTGCATTAGCAGGTGCATGACTAATAGAACAAAGGAGGTGATGCTCCCCCTCTATGCAACACTGGTCAGGCCACAGTTGGAGTACTGTGTCCAGTTTTGGGTGCCACACTTCAAGAGGGAGGTGGGGAATCTCGAGAGGGTCCAAAGGAGGGCCACTCGCATGATTAGTGGCCTTCGTGACAGACCCTACGGGGGGAGGTTGAGACAGCTGAATCTCTTCAGCCTTCACAAGAGACAGCTGAGGGGAGCTCTTGTGGCTGCCTATAAATTTATTAGGGGAGGTCAACGGGGGATAGGGGAAGCGCTGTTTACTAAGGTGCCCCAGGGAGTGACTAGGAATAATGGGAGTAAACTAGTTGAGAGTGGATTTAGGTTGGATATTAGGAAGAGATTTTTCACAGTGAGGGTGGCCAGGATCTGGAATGGGCTTCCAAGATAGGTGGTGCTCTCACCTAGCTTGGAGGTCTTCAGAAGGAGGCTAGATAGTCACCTGGCCGGGGTCATCTGACCTCGGTCCTCTTTCCTGCCAGGGGCAGGGGGTTGGACACGATGATCCATTGTGGTTCCTTCCGACTCTACAATCTATGAATCTATGAATCTATGTTTGTGACTACTTAACTTTGGTGGGACAGGCTCTTTGAACCTTTCTTGGTTCCTATAGTGATTTTGGGGGTCAAGAGAGTGCCTTCCACTTCCAATGGTATTAATGGGGGATGAGAGCATTTAGTATCTTTTGCCATGTTTGGAGCCCTGGAACAAAATAACAACAACAACACTAATAATAGTGATAATAATGATAATAGAAGTTAACAAAGAAAAATAAACAAATACCTCATAAAAAGCAATAAAAATACTTCTGCTTCCTCCTGGCTTAATAAAGGCTTTTGGAGCCAAGAAACTTCGCACATGGATTGCACACAGAGTTAGCTATATAAGTCATTAGCAGTAAAAATTCTGCATGGTTACTATAACCTTATCTTTTATTTTGCACAATATTTCTTCATGATATTCAAGCCTTGTACCAGAAACACAAAAAAGGAAACATAACAATATAATAAAATCTAGCCCCTGAACTCAAAAGAAATCAAAATTGCTCTCTTTATTTATTTTTGAGGAAAAAAAGAAACCAGTAATACTTATCACAAAGTACTTGCAAGTAATGTGTTTAAATGTATGCCTGTGTTACATATTTTAAAGGAAATGATGGATAGCTAATGGGAATATAAATACTGGCTGATCTGCCTCCTTATAGTCTTAAGGATCACTGGAGCACAAAGATGATATCGACTGTCTGATCAGTTGCACAGGATAATCAAGATATCAGACTGAGATCTGATAAATTGATTCCATTGTTTCTCACAAATTTACACAAAAATACAAGTTCTCCAGGTCAAATTCTTCCTTGAATTATGCCTCTTTAACCTCCCTGGCTTCTGGTTTCGGTCAGAAACTTTGGACTTATGTAGCCTTCATCTTTAATTTTCATTTATGTAGTTCTTTGTAAATTGGTACACAACAATATATGATGGACAAGAAGCATCAGAATCCACTTCACTCTTATAACAATGCTGTCTGGGCAGTGTTAGGAGGAGTGAGCAGCAGCCCAAACATGTTTATTGCTAGTGATAGAGAAGATGCCTAAAGATGCACTCAGAGCCAACCTGTTGAGTGAGCAGGCATCCTAGCAGACCTGCTCTTTAAAATTTGTTTCAGTGTCCCCTCTTTGTGCATAAAGTAAAGGGAATAGGGGTGATAATAGTAGCTACCAACCTCAAAAGGGTTTTTGAAGGAACACGTCTTGTTAAACCACTTTCAAGACTTTTGAGTACCAATCAAACTGAGCATAGATGCGGCAAAAAAGCCCTCAAGATGTTTAAATCTGGTATGTAAAAAACCTCAAGATGTTTAAAATTTAACTGCTTTTTAGTATACTAAATAGCTTTTTCTTGATTAGAACATTAACTACTCCACTATATATTGTTGCATACTCAGTGAGCATGTCTACAAGAGATGCCTAAATGCACAGTAGCATTATGTGTGCATGCTTACTGTGTACCAAAAACCCTTAATCCCCTGTAAATTTACTCCCTGCAAATGCAGGTAGCAAATTTAAGTGGAATTAGTGACTGCACATAATGAATGTGTGGGTGTGACCTGGAAGCAAGTTTGCTCCAGGGTCTGCCCTGCCACTAGGGGGCTGACCTCAGGCTAGCCCAAGGGCTCCGGACAAGGAGCCGATCCTGTCCCAGGGCTGGGCTGCCTCTGTGGCAGTCCCTGCCTCAGGCTTTAAAAGCCTGCAGGTGTTTTGAGCTCTGGGGCAAACCAGAAGGGAGCCTGAGGGCACTCCAAGCTCTGTGTCCCCCTGGGCAGGCTGCAGCCCAGGTCTGCCAGCCTACCTGCACCCCAGCACTGCTGCGTGGCACCGCAGTGCTGTGTGGCTGCCAGGACAGTGCCATCCAGGCCAGCAGAATGCTGCAGGCTGCTGCAGCTTCCAGCCAGACGTAAGCTGTAGGCAGCTTCTGGCCATCAGGGCAATCACCACCTGCCCGCAGCCTACCCCCAAAAGCCTGCCCTATGCCTGCAGGTGCTACCCGCCATTTCCTCTGCTATGCAGCTGCCACTCCCGTGCTGTGCCCCTGTGTTGGCTGTTGCAGGAAGCTGCCCAGGCCTGACAGGACAGGGACAGCTGTGCAGGGGCCCAGAGAGCCAGCATGGGACCAACAATAGCCTCATCCTCCTCACTCAGGCCTGTGCCAACATCTGTGCCTGCGCCTGTGCCTCCCATGCAGGGCCCTAACTAGACCACAGAGGAGACTGGTGACTTCATGGTGCTGTGGAGCATGGTGGAGGTGCAGTGCCAGCTTGAGCATGGTGGGTGCTTCAACACCCACATCTGTGAAGCCCTGTCAGGCGGAATCCAGGAGCATGGGCATGACTGGTCACCACAGGAGTGCTGCATAAAGGTCAAAGCTTTGTGGGCACAGTGGATCACCATGACCAACCCAGTCATAGGTCTGACAGTGCCCGTAACTCCATGCCCTTCATGTGGCAACTGACAGCCATCTCTGCGCACCGGCACCCAGGCTGCAGCTGTCCTGTTTATAGCAGCACAGGCAGCCTACCCGAGCCCCTGCCCTGGCCAGGCATCTCTAGTGTCACATTACTGCAGGAGGGCCCCTCGGGCATCCAGAACCCTGTCCCACCAAGCTTCCAGCTGCAGTCTCCACCAGCAGCTCAGGAAGCCCTGGCCAGTGCCTGCTTTGCCAGCTCCACAACCCCAGAGCTAGCCACAAGGCACAGCTGGCCGTGATACCACCAGCCAGCAGCAGCAGCAGGTTCTCCCTGGGGCAGTCCCTAGCTGGGCACTTGCACGGTGCACCCCGCCATCGGAGGACACCTTCCAAAGCCACATGCCATCACCTACAGCCAGGGTGGAGCAGAGCCGCTGGCCACACAAACCCTGGCCATATGGTAAGGCCCACATTGGGAGCGCCCTCCCCACCCCTTTTCCTGTCCCTGGCCCCACCTCTGCAACCCCGTCCCTGCCCGGCCCACCAGCACTTCCCTGACTGAGTTTCCCTCCACAGCACTCACAGAGTTGGGAGACAGTGCAGACCTTTACTGAGCAGTCTGTGCCTCTGCATCTAGACAGGCTTGGGCCTCTCATGCTGAGGAATGTGTCAATGCCTGTGGCGATGACCTCCTTGGCTGCAGGTGGTAGGAATATGTAGTACAGCCACAGGTAGCCCTCCAGGCAGTGGTGGAGGTTGTGAGACAGCCCAGGGTCCTGTACCAGGTGCACAGGTGTGCCCAGGGCACCATGGCATCAGCAGCAGCAGCAGCAGGGCATATCCAGTCAGGACCTCATGAGTCCACCCAAACATCTCCCCACACGCTACCCCTGATACTCACAGCAGGGGCATGCTCAGGGTGCCGCAACGGTGTGCCGGAGGGGGGCTGGCTCTGGGGCGTCTCCCCGGAGAGGCCCTCTGTGGGGACGGCAGGGGCACAGGCAGCTCTTCATCCCAGTTATCTGGGAGCTGTGTGCTCCTGAAGCCTGGGTGCTGTGGGCTGGGCGGCAGCATAGGATAGTGCCTAGCCTGCAGGAGGAAGGGGAGGAGCAGGGTCTGGAGCTGTGACAGCAGGTGGTGCCAGGATCCTGGCCTGTCCTGGTCTGGGAATGGGGCAGGGGAGGCAGACTGTCTGCAGCCAGCACCCAGAAATCCCACTGGCTCCAGGGAAGTGAGTGGGAATGGGGGGCTTGACCAGCAGCTGCCTGGGCCTTGGCCTGCTGGCCCAACCTACCATGGTCCCTGTGCACACCTGAACTGAGGCTGGGCAGCACATGACCACTGGTACAGAATATCTTATCAGAGAAATGTTGCAAACGCGCACAAACAGCTTCTGTCTCATGGCTCTGTAGGTTGTGCAGCTGCACATAGGCAAGGCTGCCCTTGACAGCTGGGATGTGGCCTTAGGGTTCCTGTCGCCGACAGCCAGGGCCCCATGGATATGCTGGCTCCACCAGAGGCAGATGCAGGACTGCACCATCCTCCTTCAGCAGCTGGTGGTGATGTGGCAGAACTGGCTGGAAGACTTACGGGCCTGGTGGGCAGAGGACGTTGCCCACGAGGTCACATGTGACCAGGCAGACCATGAGTTGTGGGCAGAGCTCCTGCCTCTGGATCAAGAGTGGCTTCAGCTGCCACAGGAGCAGAACACCATCCTGGGCCGGGCAGTGCATGCCATGGACGATGACCACTGGGTGCTGGACATCATTCTGGTCCTGGCATTTGCATTTGTGCCACCTGCTGCCCAGCCCCTGACCTTAGTCCTGCCTGCCCTCTGTCAGCTGCCCACTGCCTAACAGCAGGCCCCCATCTGGGCCACAAGGAGGTCCTTCACCACCTTTGGCAGCCCCTTCTCCAGACCCCACACCAGGTCTAGCACCATCCAACCCCTCTTGCCTGGCTCCACACAGGTGTGGAAGCAGAACTGCCTGCAGTGGGGCCAGGACTGCATGGTGGCCCTGCTGGGCCTGGCCACAAGCTGCCAGAGGGGGAGCCACCCATGCTGGGGAACCAGCCTGCTGCACTTGCAGCCGTGTCTATACCCATGGTGGAACAACCAGAGGTCAGGGTGCTAGCTGCCTACCCCAAGTGTCTGCTCCCTAGGCACTTCCACCCCATGGCGCCCCATCCAGGATGGCCCACAAAGGATATTGTAAATAGTTTTCAAGGGAAAGAAGGTTTTTTATTTCTGGTTTGTGGGTTGGGTGGTGGAGGGGGCTCTGTTTGTTGGGGACGGAGAGAGGAGGGGTTCTCTGGTTGATATGTGGGAAATAAAAACTTGTTCTTGTGAGACATTCGTGCAGTGAGTGTGGTGCTGGGGGTGGGCAGGTGGAGTGAGGGGGTTTGTGAGCAGCAGTGCAGGTGGGTTAGAATGGGGAGTGCTGGTGGAGGTGGTTGGCCAGGGCCTCTAGCACCCAGTGCCCTGGCCCCTGCTGGTGGGTGCATAGCAATCCTGGGGCCTCAGTGGGGGTGGGCTGCCACTATCATGTCTGCCACAGGTGGTGCTCCTGCTGCCAGGCATCCTCCGCACACTACTCCTCCTCTGCCCAGGCCTTGTGGAAAAGCTCCCCCTGGACAGCACACAGGCTGCGATGATAACCTGGGGGAGATTGTCCTCAGTGACCTCAAGGCAAGTGGTGAGGGAGCGCCCAAAGCCACACTCCACCAGGGCGTGAGTCTGGACCAGGCAGCAGTTGAAGTAGGCCTGGCAGGGGTCCAGGTGGCCAGTTTAGGGCCACATGAGCCAGTATAGGAGTGGATAGGTGGGGCCCCCGATAAGGAGGGGCGGGACAGCCATGGCATCCAACTGCAGGTCCAACACCCACAACACAAAGTGCCCATTTTCCACAAGGGCCCTAATGTACTAGAGCATGGAACCTTGTCACCACCTCCAGGGGATCATGCATGTGGAGCACGGTGTCTGCCAGGATGTCCTGGAGGGTGCTATACACCTCCAGGATGGCATCCCTGGTCATAGCCTTGCCCGTGCCAACCAAGTGGCTGACGTACCGTAGGATGGCAGGCTTGGACATCTTGAGCAGGATGAGGGCCAGGTGGGTGTCTGTGGGGAGGGGCAGCCACATGCCAGTGTCCTGCTGATCCAGGTGGGGCTGGAGTTGCTCAGCGAGGTCTCAGAAAGTGGCCTGTGTCATGCAGAAGGCCTCTAGCCACTGCTTGTCATCCCAGATATTCTGGACAGCATGCCACCACCAGTTCTGGCTGGCCTGGTGGGCCCCAAGGCAGTGGGGCTGGAGGCCCAGGAGGGTGACTCTGGTGGTGGCATCCTCAAGCACCTCATTGGTATCCCTGCCAGCAGCAGCAGTGGTGGTGGCCCTGGGACAGTGTGCTGCAGCCAGGCAGGCAGTCACTGCATGGGGGGAGCTGTGTGGGTGAGATGGCCGTAGGCCAGGCAGGAGTCAGCATGGTAGGCCAGCGCAATGGCCAGCAGGAGCCCAGGGTTCTGGTCATCACTGCCAGGGGCAGGGGCAGCCATGGCATGGGGAGGCAGAGTTGGTGAGGAGAGAGCTGCTATGTTCTGTCCCTGTGCTGGGCATGCTGCTCCTGGGCAGGGAGCAACAAGCAGGGCTGCCTTTTGAAGAGGGCTGCTCACTGCTGGCAGCCGCAACCCGAGCCTGGAGCTCGTGGTGGTGGCAGGAGCCCATTGCAGGGCTGCAGGAAGTTTGGTGCTGAGAGCAATGTGGGGCATAAGGGGGCAGCGAGAAGGCAGTAAGTGCGGGGCTTTTTTTTTTTTTTTTTTTTAAGAGCCGGGATGCTGGTGCTGGGTGGGGCAGCCATTGACAGGGCTGGGAGAGCGGGTGGGGGATGCAGCCTGTTTGATTCAGAGATTTGGCTGATTCAGCAGCAGCTGAATCAGATTTGGCTGAATCGATTCGGGACAGTGATTTGAATCACTGTCCCCTGAATCGGCCGAATCCAAAGCGAATACTGGCTGGTTTGCACAGGCCTAGTCCACACAGCAATCAGAGAAGTGTCTGCAGACATGCTTGAGTTAAACTCTAAGCTGGCTAACCCAGGTACTTCTGGCAGTGAGAAGCACAGAACCCATGGATTCATTATTTTAAATATTTACACAACTTGTCAGGTGGGGTTTGCAGCCTACAGTGCTGAGCCAGTTGTGATAATTCTTATGTTCCTAATTGGGGGCCTGTATAATAACGAAATCTAAACATGCTTTCTTAGTCACATTGCTATTTTGCTCTTGCAGTGAAAAAGGAACATCTTATAAAACAAAACTCTGTTCTCTGAACATCTTTTTTTTCCTATCTGAAGCACAATACAGTTTTCTTGATGTTCTACTCACTATCATCCTAATACTTTCAGATCTGATTTGGATGAAGATTGTCACTGAAATTGTTTATCGAAAATTGGCAAAGCATGAAAAATGATATGAAGGTTTGTCTGTGTAATTAAAGAAAAGATCTGAAAAGTAAAGTAGTATATGGAAAAGGATTGAAATATAAAAATGAGCTAAAGGAGTGGAGCAGGGAAAAGAGAGAGGAGGGAGGGAAGGGTGATAATTTGCTAAAAAATTCTGATGCAATATTCCCTCTAGGAAGGAAAGAAATGGAAGGGAGAAAGTGGGAGGAGAACACTGTGAAGAGGCACTTGGATACCATGGAGATGGGTGCAGCATAAAAATCTAGATACTGTAGATAGGTGGGTGGGAGGTTGATATCAGACTCCTACCAGCAGAAATTGGCTCTGTACAGGGCAGCAGTGTTAAAGGAAAAGACAGCAACCATTGTCTTAGTCTATTCTGTACTATTTCTGTTCTTGCTGTAGAAAATGGCAAAAAAAATAATTTCAAGAGCTGAGAGTAGAGTTTTAAAGATTTGGGTCCTCACTGAAATTGTCTCGCTACTCCTAGATCTGTTTTTCCTTTGATGCTCACTTTTGCTTCTGTCTAATTTCACTGCAATTTGAAAAATTAAACACTCTTAATAAATCCATAATGCTGATTAATGGTTTTTGAATTTTGTGGAAAAAATGTGTCTGAGTAGGTAGGAAAAGAATGTTCAGCTTAGTTGCTAGATACATGAATAAGATTGTGTTTTCTTAGCTAAGTCTCTATGTAACACTGCTTTAAAGGATTGTCTGGTTTTCATTTAAGTATTCCTTTTGTATTTTGCTTCTATTTTTTCACTTTTCAATACATATAAGCTAATACTGTAATCTATTTTAGTTTATATAAATAAAGTAAATGTCAGTTCTGGACTTTTTTTCTAACTTCATCATGATTTTTGTAAACCTCCAAGAAATGTAGTATAATACTTTAGTTTTCTAAAAATTATGATAATAACAATATTCCTACTTTATTATTTTAAATATAAGAGTTCTAGTTATTTTACAATTTGGTATAAAAATATTTGTGTAGTTGTGTCCTCAAAAGAAATATGATTAATGTTATTTAAGGATGACCTCTGGTCTTTCAGTTCTACATGAAACTAATAATTAATTTCCTAGGAAAACACCTATGATATGTTAGCTACTCAGTAGTGTATTGTATACCCCAAAACTATATATTAAAGAAGAGTTAGCTTTTAAAGTCAGACACACAGAAGTCCAGAAATGCCAGGCTTACAGTTGCCCATTCTGCTCTACTTCTGTCTGTTTATATGTACATTTTGTGCTCACAATTAAGTAAGTGTCCTGCGGAAAAAGTATTATGTGGCCATATAACTTTATGACTGCATCATACACAGACTTGAAATAAGGTTGTCCAGGCTAGGGTTTCCTAACTTTTGAATAAGTAACTTTGCAACCTAAAGAATATATATTTTTTACAAAAGTAATTATATATTTAAAAAGCCCTACAATTTATTTATGTACAACAATAACTGGCTACCCCCTTATCCTCATCTTCATCAGGGTTTGAATCCTGAACTCAGAGGGTGTTTATACATGTGATCTGGGTATGGTGGTGGTGGTGGGGGGGGTGCTTTAATTAATGTAGCTCCAAGAGCCTCTCTAATTAAAGCACCCAGCATGTCTTGTGTATCAGGGTCCCTGTGCTGAAAAATGGTGTTAGGGCTGCTTTAACTAACATTGAATGAGCTTTAGTTAAAGTGCCCCCACCACCATTTTTCAGTGCAGGGACACTGATACATGAGACGCTAGATTAATTAAGTCTGCTCTGACACGCTGTAATTACACTGCATTGAAGCAGCCTCACTGCTCGTGTATAGGTGCCCTGAGAGCTGCAATACAGTTATACCACTGGAGCTACAGGACTAACTATATTAATTGGCTGTAGTAGAAGCCTGTTATCCTGCAAAGCTCAGGGTTGAAATGACAAATGGGTCACTGGGTCATGTGATGGGTCTATAGAACCTGGCTTTGTTCTCTTTTTGTCCTCAATCTCATCAGGAGATGGGGAGCTCCCAGGGGTGGGGTGGGTTGCTGTGTCTGTGCCAGGAGTATCGGGATTCTCACTGAAGAGGGAAGTCCTACTCTCTTAGTTTCCAGGGGTCCTCTCTACACTATGTGATGTGGTGATGCTGCTGTTTTTAGGGTAGTGTCAACCTGACGCTTCAGAATTTCAAGATTCAGTGAGTCTTTGACACACTGCTACACTTTTCCTCAGTAGCATAAGCCACAGCAGTGGTGACGGGTTTTTTTTATAAGCCAGTGGTGCTCAATGTTTTTGCCCAGTGGTCTGGAGTGGCAATATCTGGTCCATACATGGGCCAGATCAAGTTGGCGTTCCTGATCTGGTGCCTAGGAGGGCATGATGGGCGCCATCTGGCCATGTGGAGGGGACAGAGAGACAGGCCAGCCCAACACAGCCCCTCAAGAGACAGGAGCTTGACCCAGTCCTGCAAAGAGGGAAGAGTGTGTGACCCAGCCTTGTGGGGGAAGAAAGCATGGCCAGGCCCCAACCTGGCCCTGCAGGGAGGAAAGCGGCCTGGCCCACTGTGGCCCTGTGGGGGAAGGAAAGGGGGCGTGACCCTGCCCTAATCCAGAAGTGTGTGATAGGGGGAGAGCATGACCCAGCTCTGCAGGGCAAGGGCTTGCAGCCTGGCCTGGTCCGAGTAGCTGTGTAGGCCCTGGGGGTTGTAAATTTGGCACGGGGGAGGGTATCCATATTAATGGCCACTGCTCCCCCGCTGCCAAATTTTCAGAGCCATGGGGAGCCCCGTGGGCCAGATATGATGGCTCCACAGGCCACATTTGGCCAGTGGGTCAGAGGTTGAGCACCCCTGGAATAAACAAGGACCCAAGCTCTAAAATATTGTCAATCCCAGACTTCAGAAGCTAATCAAAAAACCTGATTGAACATTAATGGATTTACAGTTGACCCAACCACTCTCAGATGATACCAGTCCAATGTTTGAAACCAGAAACAAACTACAGCTTTACAAAAAGTTTAACAGTTCTTTTAAATGGAAAGCATTAGGCAGCCTTGCTACATGGGCACACCAGCTTCCACTTATTTCTCCTCTTAAAATATTTGACAACAGTTTTGAACATTGGACTGGTATCATCTGAGAGGTGGTTGGGTTGACGGCAAATCGACTAATATTCAATCAGGTTTTTTGATACACAAAAGAGATACTTAAGGGACCAGTACTGAAATACTACAGGAACTGATATAAAGGAGGTGGTCAGTTACCTTCATTTTTAATTGGTTTCATTCTTAGAGCAGTGGAGGGAAATCTGTTTAAACTCTTAGCTATAGTTATCTTTATTTTGGATAAAAATTGTGCTTTATAACAAGGATGTCCATTTTTTATGATTGTAAATCAAACTTCTTGATTCCATGAAATAGAAACATATTACCCCCATTTTTATGACAGAGGGTTTGTGAGTTGTACAAGGCTAGCTGTGTAGCCTGTACAGCAAATAAATGCATTTTTAGCACTTTCACCCTGTGTTGTAATCATTAGGCAAACTTTTTTCCTTCATTTCCATCAGCTGGAAAGAACTTTCTGCCTATGAGGCATTGGAACAGGCTACCTAGGGATGTTATGGAATCTCCATGCCTGGAAACTTCAAAAGCAGTTCAGACAGACACTTGGCTGGGATGGTTTAGTCAGGAAAGATCCTGTCTTGAGCAAGAGGGCTGGATTTTGTGAGGTCTCTTCCAGCCCTACTCTCCCATGATCCTATGAACTAGAATGCCTAGTTTCCTGTTGAACATTATGGGATATTGGTATTTGTCATCCTATCTCCTTTGAAAAAAAGAAAGGCAATGCAACTAATGTTCTCACATGTGATGTATAATATTCGCTCATCCTCCATGTGCACATTTTAAAGAAATTTAGTCTGTCTCTAATAAAGTAATTAGATTAATAGCCTTTCTTCATCTGATATAAGCATGCAAATGTTTGTCCTATGCATGAGGAGAAGCTTCATTATGGAGTGTGCCTTGGGGGTTGACAAGCTTTTTTTACACTCCTCGGAGAGAGTGCTAAATCAGAGGGCTTTCAGGGTTCATCTTGAGAACTGAGAAACCTAGCGTGACACCTCGTAAATTAAGCAGATCTTTTCTATGCCTAATCAGCCAGGAATACCATCTTTTCTCTTGCTGACCTTTCATATTCCTATAGTTTTAAAGAAAGGAATAGTTTCTTTCTAAAACAATCTGACAGTGTCTAACACCTCTTCAGACTTGCCTTGTTTTAGGCAAATTTCAGTACACTGTGCCATCTAGTTTATAACTCTCATATCTTAAACAACCTTTCGATGCACACATAATAAAAATAGCACTCTGCACTTATGTAGTACCTGCCACTCAAAGCATGTTGCAAATATTCTCTCTCAATACCTGAGAGCAGTATTATATTAGTTTTGATGAATGGGAAAAACAAAGCAAAAAGATGAAGCCCATAATTTTCCGAAGTGGCTTTTAATTCCAGATGCCATTTTTGTGTATAAGTTTAGACACCCAAGGTCCATAAAAGAGTGAATTAAACTCATTGAAAGCTGTGGGCAGTTAGTGTCTAGATCTCAGCAAATCAACCCTGATCACTGCATAGATTGAACTGATAAGCAAGTGAACAGACATTCACTTTTGATTCTTGAAATGCAGCCACTTGCCTGCCATAGCCTAGGCTAGAAGCCAGGGAGTGCTAGACTAGCATGCCTTCCTGCTCGGCTGGAGCAGACAGCTTGGGCCAAGGTAGGCCTGCTCATCCTGAGAGGTGGGGGGGGGGTTGCAGAGAAGGTGCAAAGCATCCTGGGATGCTGGAGGACTATGAGTTAACTTGACTCTGCAGGGGATCTGGGACAGAAGTTCAATAAACGTATTTAACTTAAATCCGTTAAGTCTGATACTACACCTATCCAGGTTTATCTTAAATCAATTTTGGTTATTTTGAAGGCAGTTTGTGTGCACTGAATTTCTGTTGTGTTACAGATTTGAACTGGATTCTGATCACTTATACCAGTTTACGTGTAATTTCTGTCCCTGGCCCAAGCTTCATTAAAAATCTATCACTAAATAATAGAAGTCAGCCGGGCCTGAATAACTTTCACAAAGTCACAGAGCAAGTATATTGGGTGTACATTAAGAATCCATCTTGTGATTCCAGACCATTCATCGTACTGGCTCTTACCTAAACCCCTACCGAAGGTGCATATGCTTACTGAGAGAAGAATGGAATTCTCATTAGTATGTGTTTATTTAGTCATTGTTTTAAAGGTAAATATGTCTAAAGTTCTGTACTGCTGTTTGTTAGGTGTTGTTGTAGGCAAGCCTTCCAAAATTGTTATAGAGATTAATAAATCTCTATAAATGCCAGGCACTTCATCTATGCTATCAGAGTGTGATGATATCAAAAAATATTTTACTCACTTGTCAAACATCACTCAATCTGGATTCATGGGTGAGTAGAAATTTGAAAGGATGTGTAGCTAACAGTAAACAACTGGCCTCATTAGTCCTTATCCAGCAGCCATCAGGCAATCAAAATTTCCACTGAGTTCAGTGCATGTTAGATATGTTTAAGAGCTGAACACCTTGGCCCAGGACTAAGGTACAGACATTCAAAAAGCCTGAGATGAAATTGTTCTAAATTATGTAGGTTTCTCTAAGCAGACTAGGTTATTTCAGTAGCGAGCAGAACTCAAGTTCATCATTTGATGTGGGAGAACACACAGGCTGCCTGAACTGGCCAATGCCAGCATACTGGGGGTTCTCTGCCTCCTACCATGTCCCCTGGGCTCCCTGAGTTGCTGGAGGTTGTCAAGTGCACCCAAATGGCTGGGCCATCCCCGATTGGCTGCTGGGTATGTTGACCATGCCCCCAACCCCTTGTTGCATCATCATGGACCCTCTCCTGCACCCAGCCCTAGGCTTCCAGAAGATCCCCAGAGCAACTGCCCTCCTTCATGACTTGCATGTGCCTCTTCCCAGCCTCCCCACATCCACCACCCATGCCCAAGCAAGAGACCCAGGAGCACTGGTGTCCTGCTTATTGACCTGCACAACTCTTACGGGAAGTCGCGGGACATCACATGTGCCCATCTGGACCTGATGTGGCAACAGGTCACTGTGGCATTTGCCTCCATGCCCCAGTTGCATGGAGGCCTTGGACAGCACCCGCATCGCCATCCTCTGCCTAGCCTAGGACATCCAGGCATTCATCAACTATAAGGGCTACTTCTTCTTCATCATGCAGGGTGTCACTGACCACCAGGACTTCTTCTCTCATGTCTTTGCTGGCTGGGTCGTCAGCACCCATAATGCCCTTGTCTTTCACAACTCCTTGCTCCTCAATTGATGGAGAGTGGGCACTATGCACCTGGGGGCCCCAATTTCATCATCAGTGATATCATCATCCCCCACTCCACATCATCAGGGAACTAGGCTACCACTCATGTCCTGGCTCATGAAGCTCTGTTGGGGAAAGCAGGATCACTGGAAGGAGCACTGCCTGATCAGGGGCTGTATGATGATGGAGTGCTCCTATGGCTGCCTCAAGGTGTGTTGGCAGGCTCTCAGCACATGCCTTGAGGTGGACAAAGAGAACCTGATGTAACTCATTGTTTCTGCATGTGTTCTTCACAACATCTGTGAGACCAGGAGGGAGATCTTCCACAAAGCCTGAGCTAAAGAGACAATGTACTGACTGGGCATGGCAACGCGAGCATACAAAGTGCAGGAGAGGGAGATGGTGAGCCCCCTGCTGATTTTGGGGGTGCCAGCCTTGCAGTGCACAGCAACAGAGTAACCAGATCCATGAAGCCCTGGCTGAATACCTCCTCATCCTTAAAGACCAGGAGTTCTCCCCAGATGAGTAAGGCTGGAGAGGTTTGGGTGCCCCTGCCTGTGCACTGGGCCATGGATCTCCCACCCTAGGCACCTCTGACCCTGCATTCCAGGCACTGTTGCCCATAACTGAGGCTGCCTGGACAGTGTTCCCCTTCCCCTCACCCCCACACTCCCCCCAGGGTTATACACTGAGGTGTGGGGGAATGTGGCCTGAGGAAAATACATGACTCAGTTTATAACATTGTGGTTGCCAAACTTTTCTTGTTTTTAATAAAGAAAACCGGTTGAATGTTGCCCATGGCAGAACTTGGTCCCTCTTTCCAATTAACACAAACTAGCAAACCTTTGGAGGGAATGAGTGAGCTTTGAGAAACGGGCAAAAGAGCATGGAAGGGGCAGTTAGGATGGGGAGGAGGTTGAGGTCAGGGTGAATGCCACAGGTCCTGAACTCAGTAAACATAAAACCTTGGAGAGAAGGCACAGAATAGGGGGCTATAGACCTGACACACTAATTCCCAAACTCAAGAAGCCACTCCTGGCTAGAAGGACTACAGGCTCTCTGCAGGAGGTAGCACTAGTGCCAGTCAGGGGCATCATAGGTGGACACAAAGCAATTGAGGACCCTGGCCATAAACTCCCTATCCTGGTGTCTTGCCTCTGCTAGCTCTGCGGTGCTGTGGCTTGCCTCCTCTAAACAGCAGGGGGCCATCTCAACCCCCTGGTCCTGTGTCTTGACAGCCCAGGTGTACACATCCGACAGCCTGAGCATATCCCCCCTGCACATCTAGAGTCTCTCCTCATGCCAGTCCCACAGCTGGTGCCAGGAGTCAGTTGTGCATGTACAGAACTTGGAGGTGGCAGCCAAGGCCTGCAGCATCTCTTTGTTCCTTCTTCAATGCCTTCTATGAACACCCATCATGCACCCAGCCTTAAGCTACCATTCTGTCCATGTGCCATGTCCACCATTCTGCCCATGAGCCATCCTTCCTCACACAGGTGTGGTCTCTGCAATCAGCCAGCAGAGAGCCTTTGCATGAAGTTCCAATTTTTGCTGATAAAATGAAGTATTAAAGATAAAATAAAGTATTAGACCCTCTCAGCACTCACCTGGGCACTCACATGGAGACACTGAGGGAGCTATGGTGAATCCCCTGCCTAGACCCTTTTCCTACCCAGGGCTGGAAGCCATGCTGCTGATCTCCACCATGCACAGCTAGAGCGGGGCCTTGGCTGCCCTGGGGGTGGCAGCCATCCCTGCAGTGGGGCAAGGACAGGTTGCTGGGGAAGGAGGGCCTGGGTCCTTCTGCAGTCACTGTGATGGACACCTTCTCCACTCCCTCAGAGGATCCCCTGGGAACTCGGACCATACCTGGAGTGGGCAGGAACTGACCACTCTGGGGAATGCCAGCAGAAGTCTTTTTCCCCTGTCCTTCCCTTTCACGAGAGGTAATTCAGCACTGGGCCCTGTGGGAGCAGCACTTATGTCTTGACATGGCCCTGGTGAGACTCCACTGGGAGAGCAAAATGCTTATGCTGCCCTCTTCCCCTGTGCTTTCCTTACAGGAGAGACAGTTTGGCTTTGCATCCCTGCCACACCAGGTCTTCACTCCTGACATTCCCTTGGTGAGAGTTGGTTAGGCCCAGAGGGATGTACTTTTCCACTACTTCTGGGAGACCCCCAGTCATTATGCTGTGCTCCTGCTGCAGGATAGGGTCTCCCAGGAAGTACTCGGCAGCTGGAGGGGGCTGTCTGCTGTGACAGCACACCAGTGAAGCCCAGGTTGCACTCAATGTAAGAATGCACATATGGTGCTATTGTGGCTCTGCAATGATGAGCTGACACCCTCAGATGAGTTCACCATTGCCACCACTATTGACATGCTGCTGAGCCCAGAACTGGACCCCGGGAGTGGTTTTCCAGACACCGGTCACCTAATAAGTGTCCTGCCATGCATCACATTTGGCTTTCCAGCACTGTTCTTTTATTAATACTCCAGGAGGAGGTGGGGGAGGAGTTAATTTACTATTAGGGGTTGTGGAGTGGGAGGGTCTGGGGCCAGGGTGCGGCCACAATTGCAGAAGTTGGGGTGGGGATTGCTTTTGTTCCAGGGTTTGGGATAGGGTATGGGCCATCCAGGACAGAGATGGGGCTATGGCTGCAGGAGTGGGGGTGGAGGCTGTCTGGGGAGGTCAGTACAATGACTACCTGCACCAAGAGACTTGGACTCAAGTGGTGCTCATGGACTTTACCCACATATTGGGTCAGAGGGGAGGAGGAAAGTACTAAAGTGCAACTTGCCAGCCTCTCCAGGTGCACAACTCAGGAGTCACCTTGGCAGCGGGAACAGATTGGCTGAGATAACAGTTCTCATGTGGGACTCCTGTCATCACATCAGTGCCTTTCTTGGACTGAAAGGGAAGCAGGGAGGGAGGAAGTGGGGTTGTTTTGAAAGGGGGAATTTTTCTCATTCCTGCTGTATTGCAACTCTAGTAGTTCTCATAGACAGATGCATCTTCTGTCCCTGACTCCTCTGCCACGTGGGCACGTGGGCTGTGGCAGGGTGCTGAGATGCCTGCTGCCAAACAGGGCAGGGTGCTGAGCTGTCAGTGAGGCGCAGCTTTATTGGGAAGCCCCAGGAGAGGGGGTCACACATTGGGAAGCCCCAGGAGAGGGGACAGAGCAAGACAGGGTCGCGCAGGGCCCAGAGAGGGGAAAAAGGGGGCCGGATTATAACAAGGCCCAGACTGAACAGAGTCAATTCCATCGGTGAGGCGTGGGCTGCAGTGTAGGGGAGGAAATGGAGCCGCAGATAGCGCCCCCTGGCATTGGGGCAGTAAAAGGGAACCTCCCGCTAATTAACATCAATTAACCAATTAACAGCAAGGCGTGGCAGAAGAGAAGGCGGGCGGTTGCCCCAGGAACAGGTGTGCGGGCCACGTTTAGATCAGCCCAGAGCAGATACTTGTTACAAAGGCCCTGAGAGATAAGGCAGGGAGATGTGAATGAGGCAGATGTATGTTCCCATAGAATGGGAGATGGGCTGCTAACTGTCTGAGGCCAGGAGGAGGGGAGCCTGGCACCTTGGCTGCGCTCCAGGATGGGAGGGAGGGGGGGGGGGCGCTGGTCTGCCCAGTGCTGAAAGACAAAAACCTTTCAAGAACCTAGTGCCCTCCCCCATCCCCTACTATGAGTGGGCAGGGTGGGGTGATTCACCCTACACTAATGCCCCACCATCCCTCCACTGCCACCAAGCTCCAACACCTTTCTGGGCTTCTTGGCCACAGCAACCTGAGAGAGGGCTGTGACTGTTGGGGTGGCCTGTAGTAGCTGTGGTTCCCCCTTCCTCCCCTTCTTGCCGCAATCCCCCAGGGAACCATGTATCCTCCAAGGCCTATGACCGTCATACCATATGGAGTGAGGGCAAGCCTTACCTTCCTGGGCTCCACAGTGTCTTTGCTCAGTGCCTGAGTCATCATCAGGAGTCTGGGGAGGACTGACTGTGCTTCTGTAGTGGCTGCTGTGCTGGTAGTGGGATGCGGGGGTTGCGTTCTGCATCGCTGGGGGTGGGATAGTGAGGAGGTGTTGGAGGAATGGATCCGGAACAACCACAGCAGCAGTGGGGGGGAATGGTGTCCTGGGGCCTGTGCGCTTGAATGTGGTCTGCAGGATTGAGGACCAGGATGGAGGGGGCCACCCATGAGAGAAGGGCATGGACTTAGACTCCAGGTCCTGGGTCCCAATGGCTGTGGCATCAGCGCTGTCCCCCAGCTCCTGTGCGCCATGCTCCCTGCTCTTTGATATACCTTAGAAAAAGTCAATGGAGCTGTTTCCATTGCAGGTGCACCTTGGCTCCCACATTGTGTGATGATGTGGGGACCAGCACCAACAGAGTGGACTCTTTATGGGCCAGCTCCATCATCTGTGCTCTTGCCCTGTGGTCCCTGGGGACATGTTCTTGGGCACTCAGTTTTCCCATTCTCCCAGGGCCTTCCTGTGCCTCCTTCTCCAGTGTGGTCCCTGCTGGTGTCTCTGGTCCCCTGCTGGTGTGATGAGATCTTGTGTGTGAAATCTTGAGGGACATGTCCTTAGCAAGGAAGTGGGGACAGATCCTTGTAGAAGGTCATGGTCTGCCTTCTGGCCCTGGACATTTTGTTGGGACATGCACATGTCTATACTTACTCTTCATCTACTTGGTCTTAATGCACTGCTGCTCCCAGTTGCTTTTGTGGCCCCACACCTGCATCTGATGGGCAGTGAACTTGAATACATCTCTGTTGTGGTGCGCTTTTTGGAGACGGTGCTGGGTCTCCTCCTTGTCCAAGCTGACAATGAAATCCCTCATCTTCCCAGTCATATGACTGGGGTTGGGTAGAGGAAGAGGATGAGATGGGGTCATCCATGGTCTGTGGCAGTGCCTGTGGGGTCTCCGCAGGTGTAGGTGGGACAGATGGGTTTGTGGCTGTGAGAGGGTAGATGGAAGAATGGAAGGAAGGATGGAAGTGTGGGTGGATGGGAGGAGTGGAGGATGCATGAGGGTGCAGGTCCTGGCAAATGACTCTCCCTCTCACTGTATCTGGGTGTGGCCCCTGGTCCAGCATGACTGGGGCTCCACTGGTCAGGCTACCTCCACAACCTTGAACTTTTTAGGGGCTTCCAGCAGACACCCTGTGATTCTGGCAATGCTCTATGCCCCAGCCTGGAATCTCCAGTGTCCTCTGTCTGCAACACAGAAACAGCTGGCCATGCGTCATCTGGTCTTGAAGTTTCCAGAGGCATCTGCCTGCTTGTCCCAATTTGGATGTTCAATGCCACTCCCACCCTCACTTCTTCATCCTAGTACTCTGTGACCCTTTCAGCAAGCCAGGTGCCTGTGAGCCAGGTACCTGCTGGCAGTGGCCAAGCCATGGAGGCCAAAGAGTTGCCTCCATACAGGTAGTCCTGATGTTCTTCCCTCTGCCACCCCACACTATCAGAGGTGAGCCGCCTGCACTGGCTCCTGCACTGCACTGCTTCCTGCTCATGGGGGTCTGTGCTGGGGTCCAGGTGACAGGTTGCCTGGTTCTGGCTACTGAGATGGTTTGTGCAGGAGCCAGGGGTGTGATCTGTGAGGCTGCACCTGTGCACAGGGGTTCTCCTGGACTCCATGTCAGGTCTGTTTCTGGGTGTTTTGTGATGGGATATTGGGGCATGGCTTGGAGTCATGGGTCCCAGGGTGCATGCAGGGAACACAGAAGTCTCTGTTTCCCTCCCTGCTACCCTCCAGCCCGCCCCTCGCTATCTGCTTGTGGATGATAGCTGGCTGCATACAGAACAAGGTGGGGCTGGGGACCGAGGTTTTGTTGGCTTAGACTTGGGAGAACCCAGGGACATGCCCAGCTGTGCACTTGGCTAGAGCAGCCAAGCATGGACTGAGTTCCAGCACATCTCCTAGTGAGGTGGGGGCTGGTGGGGGCCCACAGAGGATCGAGGGGTCCCAGCAGACCACAACTTGACTCAATAGGGAATCTGGTATAGAAGTTCAATGCACCAGACTAACCTAATTCACATAACTTTGAGTGCACATCAGTCCAGGACTATCTTAGGCTAGGTTCCGTCATTTTCAGTCTGATCTATCTACCCCAAACTTCTGTTTGTTTGATTTATGATCACTTAGTCTGAATTATGTGTAACAGCTGTACCTAGCCTAAAAGGGATTTGTTGTAGTATCATAAGAACTGTTTACCAAATATTTATAACAAATGTTGTTTTTTGTAATGGTTGTTTTTCTTCCAATAGTTATAAGACATTAATTGTCTTTTTGTTTCTGTATTGCAATAGGTTCTGCCTGGCATACTGCAAAAGCACTGCTGTATTTTACCGGACAGGAATACAGGTAAACATTAATTTTCCTTTTTGTGGGGAGGGATAATGTACTAATATATTTTTGTCTTGAAGTACAAGGAAATGTGGAAGTGAAATTATGTAAGTTTGAGAGGATTTCTTATTTGTTTTTTCTCTAGATTGGAGATCAAAAATAACTGAGAAGTGAAAAATTAGGTATTTGTTTCAAAGTGAGTCGATTCATGTATTTTAAATTATATGTTTTCAGTTGATTAAGTAGGATTAGAGATAGCATACAATTTTTGGATATTATCTTTGTAGGAAAACGTTACCATTTCTTGCCTTCTAAAGATGCATATCATAATTTTTAAACTATTCTGATTGTTAATTATGAAAATGTGTTTCTGCCTCAGAAAAGGTTCAGTCCTGGGTCTGTTTCCTATTAGGTTCTGTTGGTTTTCAGGTAGACACATAAGCCATATAAATGTGATCAGTGTATCTGTTTTAAAGCTGTTTCTCAATACAGAGAGGAATATAATGGAAGAGAGTTTGTAATGATGGCATTGAGTAACTCCTTAATGTGTAAAGATAATTTGAAGTGGTAAGTTTGTGACTTTTGCACAAAGAGAATAAATGTCAAGGTGAGAAAGTGTGCAGGAAGAAAGATTTGACATACTATCTTTTTTTGTTGTTTTGTTTTTTACAGAAAAAGCAAACAATCAATTTCATATACTTTTATTTCATAGTAAACTCTTGCAGCAGTTTTAAAGCTTGAAGTGTTTATAAACTTGATTATCTTTACAAATCTAGTGGTAGTAGTTGAATGTGATTTATATGATGTGAACAATTTGAAGGGAAAAATTCAGAGAGGTGGAAAACTAAGAATCTCCTTTTTATAATCTGCTGAATAGAATAAGGTATCAAGTGCCTGAGGCCGTTATGTTCTCCCAGAAATAACTAAAATTTATAATAAACTCAATTTGTTTCCCAACCCAATTTTACTAGGTTTGCGTATAGAAGTTGCACCTCACATGATTGTTTGTAAAATTCAACCTATATGGCCATATCGAGGCAAGCGGGTACATTTGGTTCCCTGGGGACAAGTAGCAGTGGTGCACCTTGCACTGCAACTACTTGTCCTCAGGGAACGCCCATTCTGCGTGCACTTTGGTGCATGGCACATTACACCAGGGGCAGTAGGGGAGGCTGGGGGCAGCACTGTGCTAGCCCCAGCAGCCTTACCTAGGGCTCTGGGGTCCTCCTGGGGCTGCAGCAGTGGCGCTCCTGTTGGGCGGGGCCTGGCTGGCAGCCACAGTATGGCTCTGGGCAGTCCAGCTCCACTTTTCAGTGGCACAGGTTCCCGGTACATGCACTGCTCTGTTTTTTTTTCCTCCTGTGGTTTTATTTGAACCCTGGATATCCAGGGGTCAAAAAAACTTGTGGAAAAAACATGGAGCAGTTCACAGATGGGCAACATGTGCTCTTGCAGCAGGGAGATCACCTGACTGTGCAGTATGTGGCACTGCAGATACGTTTGCAGTGCCACATGCCACACGTCCATGCTTGTCTGGACACACCCTATATGTTTAAAATGTTATGTGACTCACGACTATGCTATAGTAATTAAAAATGATCTAAAATTTAATTTCCATATTCATTTGTGAAGAAGTGAGATACATGGTAAGAAAGGCTAACCACACCTTGTCATGCATCTATAGATGCATCACAAGCAGGTCCAGGGAGGTGATCCTTCCCCTCTATGCAGCACTGGTCAGGCCGCAGTTGGACTACTGCGTCTGTCCCAGCCACCTGTGGAGGGTTAGGGATTGAGAGTGTGGTAGGAGGGGTAGAAAGGTAAGAAAGGTTTATTGACTTAACAAACACACAACTACGCATAAATGATAATACTACAATGACAGACAATAATAGTTCGTGTCGGCAACTTATTGGCAGTCCCCTTTGATGCCTGATCTACAACAAGTTCCTCTTCTGCAAAGCTCAGCAAAGTCAGACATCCCCAATCAGCGCTGTCCAACGGGTACCGGGAAGGACCCTGTTATTCAGTCCTCAGGCTCCTCAAGATCCACGGGCCCACCGAATCCAAGTCAGCAGCTGATCTTAAATCAGGAGCTTCTTTTACAGAGCTGCATCTTCCTTTTAAATGATTTCCAGATGTGCCAGCCACTTTATAACTTCTGAGCTATGCTGATAACTTACAGCCATCCAGATTCACCCATTATAATTATTCTTAGGACTGACCAATAGCAGTACAAGCCTTGCATTCTTCTGATAAGGTTAATTTTTACTATGCCACAGGGCCTACCACTACTTCTACAAGGCCTTGCTAAATTTACTAGGCCTCATTACTCTTTGACTTTAATTAGGCTCTTAACAACAACATATAGCTTAATATCTGAACAAGTGACAGAAAAAACACTTGTTCTAATTTTCACAGAGCTTTCAGCAAGCAGTTTTATCACACAGACACAATTTCAGTGGCACTGGTCAGGCTACAGTTGGAGTACTGCATCCAGTTCTTGGCACCGCACTTCAAGAGGGATGTGGCTAACCTTGAGAGGGCCAGAAGAGGGCCACTTGCATGGTCAGGGGGCAGCAGGCCAGGCCCTACAAAGATAGACTAAATGGCCTGAATCTATTCAGCCTCCACAAGAGAAGATTGAGAGGGAATCTGGTGGCCATCTATAAACTCATCAGGGGGGACCAGCAGAAAACAGGTGAGGCTCTGTTCCCCCAGGCACCACCTGGGATAACAAGGAATAGCGGCCACAAATTGATTGAGAGCAGGTTCAGGCTTGATATCAGGAGACATTACTTTATGGTTAGGGCTGTCAGGCTCTGGAATGGGCTCCCAAGGGAGGTGATGCTCTCCCCTACCTTGGGAGTCTTCAAGAGGAGGTTGGATAGATATCTGGCTGGGGTGTTATGATTTCAGCGCTCGTTCCTGCCCAGGGTAGGGAATCAGACTTGACAATCTGTTCAGGTCCCTTCTGACCTAGAAACTATGAAAGACAAATAACTTGTTTTAATTTCCAGAACTTTGAAAGATGTTAGTTACATGAATATAAACTAAGTATCTTCCTATACTGAAGTACAGGATATTTATAAAGTCCTTGTGCAACCGTTAACTTTAATAACTTTGTATATACACATGATATAAGCAAACTGTAAATGGCGATTGAAAACATAATTCATTAAGTTTTTTAGCATAGTATTAGCTATGCATAGGGTAAGGATCACAAATGCAATTCATGAAATCACTTAGCAGCAACTGGAAAATGTTTTCTATGAGTTGGAAAATCAGATTTGAATGATGTATCACAAAAGATGGTGGTTATGTTGAAGTCTGGAAATTTGAGCTCTATTGTGTTGAAACTTAATGAATTATGCTTTCAATCACCATTTATAATTTGCTTCTATCATTTGTACATCCAAAATTATTAAAGTTTAAAGTTGCACAAGGACTTTTTCTCAGAAGTACAGGATGTTTAAAAACTCTGCAAAATGTGGGATCACATTGCATTCTGTGTCTGTCACTGCATGTTTCATCTTTATCTGTACAACTTCATCTTGATCCTGTTCCCACTGAAGCTGATGGCAAAACTCCTGGTGACTTGTGCATAATTGTACCCAATGGTAAAATTAGTGTTGGGGACCTTCTCCAACTGACTTCTGAAATTCAGACTACTTATTTATGTGTCTAAATTTATACTTGGTGAACCTTGGGCCTCTATTTTTAAAAATCTTAGCCTAAGCTTTTTAAGACAACAACCTGTTGTTTGTCTGAGACAGTTCGTTTGCTGTACAGTGAATACCACATACATGGATAGTATTCTGTAAATAACTACAGCCTTCTGTGATTGCAAATTCACCTTTCAGTACAAATTGTATATACTTGCATGGATGGTATTGTCACACTACTTCTTGCTATTTAAATACAGTTTAGAACTGCCAGATGTGTCCACAATGTTCTGTCTTCCTGAACAATGCATAATATAATGAAAGACAAAGTAGTTTAGCAAACATAATTTTTATTGCTTTTTTTCTTGGAGAAAATATGACCATAAGAAAGAGACAAGTTACAAATGCAATAGCTGCACCCTGGTGACTAGAGGCATAATTCTCAACTAGGCTGCCACAAGGGTGCTGTATGGAGAGACGAGGAGATATAAGCTAGATAAGCGGAGGCTCTGGTGAGGAGATACATGTCATCCCTTCCAGTCATTCCTCCTCCCAGCACTCACTGGTAGTCTTTTCTCTGCCCCTCTTCAAGCAACTAAGTACTGTAATAAATAAATTAGTTTTTGAGATGGGATGCCTCCTGGTCCACAGAAGTTAAGAAGGGATTTACAGTCTAAAAAGGTTGAGAACCACTGGATTAGAGGGTTAACCACCCTTCGGTGAGTGTTGTGAGTTGACTTAATTTCAAATCTTTTGCCAGAATTTTGTAGTTTTAGAGAAGTCTATTTTCAATTAGTGGAGGTTAGACTGGACATTTGGTTAGATCAAACATGAGAGCTTCAGGGAGGGGCACTGTATAAATGGACCCAGAAATGGATTATAACCTCATTCCTTAATGTCTCTCTTGTTCCTGAGGGGGAAGAGCTAACTGCATTGCTAACAACAACAACAAAAAAAGATTAAATTCATCATTTTATCCTGGCACAGCTCGTTTAGCTTTACCATTTCCCATCATCACCTCGTCTTTCTAATGAATGGATGTTTGGGTTGTGCTTATAAAGTTTGGGGCAGTGTTCAGATTAGGATCAATTTTCTATTGAAAAAGCAAAAAGGAAGAAATAGGCTGACTGGAAGAGAGTAAGTAGGAGAACTACATAAAATAAGCCACACAACTCTAAAGAAGCAAACCATTACAGTGAGATGCTGAGAATAAAGACAAGTGAGAGCGACTGATAGAGAATGCAGATATTAAAAGAAAGAGAAGCCAAGAAGCTAAAAAATGATGTAAATACTGGGCCCTAAGGGAAAACATTTAAAGACAGAAGAGAAAAAAGAATAAGGACCTTAGCATATGAGCCAAAAGAGATGCAAAACAGTATTAGGGGGGAAAAACAGTCTGTAGCACAGTAATAGAATCCACATTTGTTTTCATTTACACTCTAGTAGTTAAAATACTGAAGTGGTAAAGATTAATTTTCAGTGAATTTTGACACAATGTTTTTTAAATAATGCAATTGTTATACAATCAACACATGCAAGGTATTATAGTGTTACTCAAACTGCTCCCGTTGTAAATGCATGCTAGTTTCCTCAATGAATTTATTTTAAACTGTTTCTTACATAGCTGTAAAAATACACTCCAGGCACAGCAGCTTCTGTGAATGCACTGCGCAAAACCTCCAAGAGGCATATACCTTGAAAATACAGAACTGAGTATTTACCGGGGCTTACTCCCATACTAGTAGATGTATATGAAAATACTAGCAAATGTTTCAAAGAGATCCTTTCTCAGAAGACACTGTTGTGGCAGGGATAGTCCTAACTAACAAGCTCCAAGAAGAAAGACAATGGAAATGGAAAGAATTGATCTAGGGAATAAATATTAGGCCTGTGCAAAGTGGCAAGTATTCAATTCAGATTCAGCCAATTTGGGGGAACAGTGATTTGGTTCAGCACTTCGAGTCACTGTCTCTATTCAATTTGGCCGAATCAGATTTGGAGATTTGGCTGCTGAATCAGCCGATTCGGCCATAGCCTATAATGGGTAATCACTAAAATACCTATAACTTTGTCATTTTTCTGCAGATTTGGATGAAAACAGTGAGGGGGGACCTGGTGGCCATCTATAAACTCAACAGGGGGGACCAGCAGGGTTTGGGAGAGACCCTCTTCCCCCTAGCGTCCCCTGGGGTAACAAGGAATAACGGCCACAAATTGTTAGAAAGTAGGTTTAGACTAGACGTCCGAAGGCACTACTTCACAGTCAGGGCGGCTAGGATCTGGAACCAACTTCCAAGGGAAGTGGTGATGGCTCCTACCCTGGGGGTCTTTAAGAGGAGGCTTGACGTCTACCTGGCTGGAGTCATTTGAGCCCGGTTTTCTCCCCTGCCCAGGGGAGGGGGGTTAGACTTGATGATCTACAAGGTCCCTTCTGATCCTACTTCTGTGAAACTCTGGCCCAGAGAACTTTAGGTGAGTGTCACTTCTGTGCCAGCTTTATAAGCTTTACAAATGCCTTATTTTCAATTGCCTTTCATCTCATATTGAACAACATCTTATACTAGAACAAGCTGGATTTAAACCAGGCAAGTCCTGCATTAGCCAAATACTAAACATCACCTGGCATATAGGTGATGGATTTCAGACAGGGATAATAACAGGTGTTGTGTTTTGTAGACCTATCGTGGCATATGACACAGTCAACCACCAAAACCTGCTTGCCAAATTCTACAATTCATAGATTCATAGATGTTAGGGTCGGAAGGGACCTCAATAGATCATCGAGTCAGACCTCCTGCATAGGCAGGAAAGAGTGCTGGGTCTAGATGACCCCAGCTAGATGCTTATCTAACCTCCTCTTGAAGACCCCCAGGGTAGGGGAGAGCACCACCTCCCTTGGGAGCCCGTTCCAGACCTTGGCCACTCGAACTGTGAAGTTCTTCCTAATGTCCAATCTAAATCTGCTCTCTGCTAGCTTGTGGCCATTGTTTCTTGTAACCCCCGGGGGCGCCTTGCTGAATAAATACTCACCAATTCCCTTCTGTGCCCCCGTGATGAACTTATAGGCAGCCACAAGGTCGCCTCTCAACCTTCTCTTGCGGAGGCTGAAAAGGTCCAGTTTCTCTAGTCTCTCCTCGTAGGGCTTGGTCTGCAAGCCCTTAACCATATGAGTGGCCCTTCTCTGGACCCTTTCCAGGTTATCTGCATCCCTCTTGAAGTGTGGCACCCAGAATTGCACGCAGTACTCCAACTGCGGTCTGACCAGCGCCCGATAGAGGGGAAGTATCACCTCCTTGGATCTATTCGTCATGCATCTGCTGATGCATGATAAAGTGCCATTGACTTTTCTGATGGCTTTCATCACACTGCCGACTCATGTTCATCTTGGAGTCCACTAGGACTCCAAGATCCCTTTCCACTTCTGTGCCACCCAGCAGGTCATTCCCTAGGGTGTAGGTGTGCTGGACATTTTTCCTCCCTAGGTGCAGCACTTTGCATTTCTCCTTGTTGAACTGCATTCTGTTGTTTTCTGCCCACTTGTCCAACCTGTCCAGGTCTGCTTGCAGCTGTTCAGTATGACAATATGACACAACTACCACCTACTGTATGTCATCCAATCTCTTTTGGAGAGTAGGCATTTTTATATAGAACTGTGCAAGAAATAGAGCTGCTGGAGACAACAATGGAACGGCCTCCCACAGACCATATACATGGATGACCAACTCATACAGAGTAATACGAGGAGCTTCATATATACTGATGATCTATGCATCACATCACAAGAGGAGAACTTTGCCATTGTCAGGAACAGGCTGACATATTCACTGACAAACACTGAGCAACACCTACTTCATAAAGAAAGCAAGTGGAAATTAAACATCACCTGGAATGAATCCCTTTGACTAATCACCCAAATTCTGGGTATTTGGGGATAATATTGGACTGAACACTTACCTTCAAAGCACATGTAGATAAGATGAAAGTAAAAGTCAGTGCCTGCAACAACATACTTCAAAAGTTGATCACCTCAAGTGGAGAGCAAATCCAGCTGTGTTACGAACCACTGCTATTGCCTTGTTTTACTCCGCTGCAGAGTATGCATGTCCAATATGGAGACAGTCAGTTCATTTCATGAAACTAGACCCAGTTCTACATGATAGTTCTTGTGAAATAACAGGATGTCTAAAGTCAACACCAAAGAATAGCTTGTACTTACTGCCTGGCATTGCACCACCTGATACTAGCAGAAAGGTAGTGAGCCAAAAAGAAAGATCACAGCAGATAGAAGAACCCAGGCATCCGCTCTGTGGTCACACGAAATAACTAAATGGCTTAAAATGTGAAAGTGTTTTGTGACCGGTGTTCTGCCATTAGACACGGCAGCTAAAAAGGCACGGCTGAGGTTATGGAAGAAAAGATTATGTGCAATCAGGTGCTCTAAAATGGACCTGGAACCCCAGGAGGATCTTCCAAGATTGGCAGATCTAAATTGGCCAGGATGACACTGGCTGAATTCCCTGCACATGCAAACTGAAAGATAAAAAATAAACATAATCTAATGATATGAATATATGCAAGTGCTGTAAAGTGCATGCTTATTTACTGACACCTTAGTGAGACCTGTATGAAAGAGGACCTCACTGCAGTAGGGTTTGTGGTGGGAGAGGTTTGTGGGGGTGGTGTGGGGCTCATGCAGGGATTTGGGGGTGTGGGGTTTGTGGGTGGGTAAATGGGTGCAGGGTTTGTGAGTGGATTATGGGGAGGGTTGTGAGTCTGGGGGGACTGTGTGGGGGTGGGGATGGGGGGAAATATGTGGGAGGGGTAGGTCTCCCACCCATCCTCTGCATGGTGCACAGCCCCCCTGGCAGCACCAGCAGCAGGGGCCTTTGGGTTGCTTGTTTCCAGCTCCTGGCAGAGACCCTTGGTGGCTGCATCTGATGCATGGCACCAGCGTGTCCCCCTGGCATGCACTCTCAGATGGGATCAGGCTGGCTCGTGCTGTCACCTGGGCTCCCAGCACCACACACAAGAGTCACGTGGCCTCAGCCAAGCTAGGTCCTGCCTCCTTGTGCCCCGTGTGTCATTGGATCGGGGTGGGTCCATGGAGGTAGGACCCAGTGCGGCCCAAGGGTGCACGGCTCTTGTGTTTGATGCCAGGAGTCCAGGTGATGGCAAAAGCCAGCCCAGTCCTGTCTGAGAGTGCATGCCAGCAAACTGGGCTGGCACAGTGCCCTGATAGCTGCTGCTGCTGCTGTTGCAGAGGGGACTGTGTGCCATGTGGCAGGGGGGAGGGGGTACGTGGGGGACCCACCCCACCAACACAGTGCCCCCACCCCCTCCCACGCAGTTCCCCTCCACCCCCATGCTCCTACATACCTGGGACAGAGCCTTGGTCCGGGTCACTGCTGCAGCCTTGCCCTGCTCCTACTTACTTCAGCATGCTGAGACAGCATGCTGTAGCAGCAGGGACCTGAGGCAGGCATAGAGATGCTCTGCCTGAGTGCTAAAGTATCTCTCTGGGGGACCCAGCCTCTGGTTTCCTCAGGGCATGCACCAGCACCGTGCCCTGCGCCACTTTTTTCCAGCGTGTTTTTTAATACCGTGATTGAGACACTGCAACAGGCCCGTGCCCACTCATCTGGACGCGGCCATAGAGTCCTGTCTTTCAGCAAAATAGAGCCATTTCTTGCAACAATAAAAATTTTGAGAGAAAATGGCTCACAAAGTTTTAAGAGGATTGTCACAAATGAATGGTCCAAAAATAGTTTCTGTACTTGAGTGTCACAATCTTGACAAAAAACATTTTTTTTTAATTAAAACTAGCACTGAGGTAAAAGACCAAGTATTTTTGTGGTCATTTATGTCCATTGTCGTTATGTTTGTCTGTTACATCTGTAACTGTTTCTGTTACATCATCTCTAACAAATGAGGTATCGATTTCCGCTAAATTCTGAATTACTTCTATATAAAAAGTGACTGCTGAGTTACCTCTACTGGGCTATAAGGACCTTAGTTGGAAGTGAGTATAGTAGACATAGACATTACATATTCATTCAGTAATTTTTTCAGTAAGTGTCCTTCATTCTAAGTGTGGGTTCATTACATGGCGTGGTTTTGTTTATTTATACAAGGTCTGTGCAACATGGGATGAATGCGAACAAAGGTGGTAAACTGGTATTTTATTTCTTTTATATGCTAAAATCACATTTTAACTCCTGTGTTTATATGGTCAGATCTTCCCATTCTCCTGACATTACCCATAAATTAGCCAGCTGGCACTGCTGGTTATGAATTAATGGCAGTGAAGTTATTTAGAAAAAAAATTAAACATGCAGTACAGTACAGGTGTTAATTAATTAAAGTAGTATGTATTAAGTTTAAAACTAACAAAAGAAAGTTGTTGGTCACACAGCATGTAATTAAAGTGTGGAACTCATTGCTACCACATGTGGAAGCTGACAGTTTAGCCAGATTCAAAAAGGGGGTTACAAATTCTTGGAGCAAAGAGGCATCAGTAGCAACTGAACTTAGGGATACAACCACTCGATCAGAACTTCCTATACCTTACATGCTGGTGCCTGCAAGTGAGAAAGGAACAGTGGGGAAAAAACCCTGGTCATACCCAGTTCATTCTCCCTTTCAGCATCCACTCTCTGCTCTTGTATGACACAGGATAATGGGCAAGATGGACCTATGGTGTGGCCCAGTAAGCGGTAGTTCTTATATTCTTATCATTCAGTACAGTACAAAGTTACAGTATCATTAGCAGTACAAAGTTACTAATGACCCCGGCAGGATACATCCTGCTCAGTCTGTTGAATTGCACCCATTTCATTCAAACTCTAACTGAGAATAGCAAGCTGTAATTTTGGGAGCGCTGTCCCCCTTGGCCTCTATGGGTGTGTCCAGAGCAGTGCAGATGTGTGGTATGCAGTGTCGCAAACCCATCTGTGATGCTGCACTCTGTACACTGCACATGCAGGTGTTCCGTGCACTGCTAACTTGCATCATGGGGAGTGTTTTTTACCCCCCCAGGCGATCCCAGGGTCAAAAAAACCTGCACCTAAAAAAAACTGGGGTAGTGCACATTGTGGTAGCATGCACCTTCTGAAAACAAGAGCCTGGCCAGCCAGAGCCACATTCCAGCTGCTGGTCAGGCTCCTTGCTTCAGGACTGATGCAACTGCAGCTCCTGGAGGCCCCCAGGACCCCAGGTAAAGCTGCTGGGCAGTGTTCCCTCTAAGCTGTGTGGTGTATGTGGCCGTGCAGGTGCGCCTGACAGCGCGGCATGATCACGCCTGCATGGCCACACATGCCACACAGCTGAGAGGGAACGCTGCTGCTGGGACCAGCACAGTTGCTGGCCTCAGCCTCCCCTACCCCACCTGAGGCAATGTGTCTCACGCCAGAGTATGTGTGGCATGGGTGTTCCCTGGGGACAAGTAGCAGCATTGCACATTGTACCACTGCTGTTTGTCTCTGGGGAAGCACATATTCCCACTCGTGGGGATGTGCCCTATGTGTGCAGTGTGCTTAATTCCTCTTATAAATGTTGCTTGGCAATGTTCCATTCCCTACACATGGTAAGAACTGCAAAACTTCATGCTGAGGTGAGTCCTGTTTCCTACTGCAGGAGCATTCGGAGACCTTTAAAAGAAATGCCAACACCCACCCTCCTGCCCTACCTGGTATGATTTCCAGCCACATTACTGATAGTTACATTTTCCCATAGCATGTGCAGTGCTTGTTTATGACAAAATTACGTGGCATCTGCTTGCTGTCTGTATTTGAAAGAAAGAGAGTCTTTCCCGGTGTGCCCATAAGCCATTTAAAGCTACCTATTATTCAGAAAACTACCTATTATTCAGTCTTAAACACTAACTGAATATCAAATAGAAGATTGAAATAGAAGACTTAGAGTGAGTTAGACACATTCTCTTGTTTTCAACCGTGTTCAAAACTGAAGTGGTGGCTCCTCAGCATGGACCAGAAAATTGGGACTTAATTATTGATGCAAAAGAGAGAAGGTGCGTAAACATATGCAACGTGACTGTTACATTAAAAAAGGATAGATTCTCTAAAAAAAACCAAACCCCAAACCCCGCCCCCCCAAAAAAACAAAAATAACTTTCATGCTGACAGAGTGGGGTAAAAGACCTTTGTGCTCTGAGAATCAGCTGTAGCTTTTTCATAGTGCCCTTGCTTCCTCTAGCTATTCTAACCTCAATATTTGCTTGTGTCAAGCTGTGAAACATTAATAAAGTGAGCCACATCACATCCTTACTTCCCTTGCATTTGATAAATGCACCATTTTTGATGCAGTGAAAGATAGGTTGCTGACCGCTATACGATTTTTTCCCTCCAATTTGTACTATTAAACCTATAATTACTGTTATAGATATTGCAGAAAAGATTATACTAAATTATACTGTTATCTAACCTCTGTTCTACAGTTTTCCACTTTGCAGCTAACTAGAATGCACTATTTTTCTGAGTCCCTGTAATTTTGATAATAGTCAGTTTAAGGCCACAGTTTCCACTTCAGCATCCCCCTGAAAAAAGAAAATCAGTGTCTACAAAATGCTCTCCACATTTGCTTCAGCTTCTTATACATGTGGGCTTGGTTTCCTTTCATACTGTTTTTAAAGTAGTCATGTTCTTGTAACCCTCTAAAATTTGGGGTGGGGTGGGAGGGAGCTTTTATATATACATATATACATATATATATATATCATTTTGAAGGAGAACATACACGATCAATTTGAGTCTGATAAATAGTTCTAGAACACCATATAGCAACTCTCCTAATATATGGATTTAGTTCTTGCATCTTCCACTGCATTTTCTAGTCAGCTTTTGTGATCTAATATTGAACTTTCACAGGACAATAAAACCCTCATTATACTGTGTTTTATATCCACTTTCATTTTGTGAGGCTGCTATATCGGCTACAATTACATCAGTTGCACTGTTCATCTTCTTTCCTCTACAATGACCTGATTATGGTATCCTTCTGATAAACTGTAATTGGCTTAGATGTAGTATCAAGAACAAAATAAGGGTGACCTCTCTCTTGTTTAGCTAATGTATTTAAGAAAATGGTTTTGCATTCCTGCTGTTTTTCTCTCACCCCCTTCTTATTTGAAGGTGGCTTTAAAATTCCTGAATTCAAGGTGTAATTTAGTTTATATAATATTTTAAACTGTCAGTTTGCATTTAAACATATTTACATTCATTCATCATTAACTGCTTTTACTTGAACAGAGGTTTGCATCACAATTCAGGGGGTAAAGCCATAGTTATCTTTCTAAAGTTAGTTAATATATGATTATATTAAGCACCAGTGGCTAATTACTTGATTTTTATATAATGCGTATTCTCCATAGAATGATCCCAATGCCTAGTGAAGATTCAAAATATAGGGGTCTGAACTGTATAGCTGGCAATGTGATTACATTATAGAGTTTCAGAGTCAAAATATTCCTTCCTTTGGTCATCTTTGTATATTAATGGTAGTGAATTTTGCCTAACACCCTCTTTGAGAGGGAAAAATTCCCCCCCCACTACAAATGGGAAAATGAAGGAGCTCAAATGAGTTGCCACAACAATCCTGGTACAGCTGTGGCTAGGACACATACCTATTTGTAACTCCTTTGTTTAAGTCATAAGACTGTGCTTTGCTTAAAATCTATAGCTGAGCATTGGAACCAGGTCTGGTAGACTGTGTCTGCTGCTGTCTGCCTGCTGAGCTCTACAAGAGCGTTCTTACTTGGAGGCTCAGGTGCAGACTGCCTGCTGGCATTCTCCAGCCTGGTTTCCATGGAAATTGGAATTAAAAGAGTGAAAATAAAGTAAGGATAAGTCTTTTCTTAATCTTCTGTTTAATCCAGAAGTTCTCCAGTCTTGCTCCCCTGATTGTTTTTCTCTGCGAAGAACTGGATAGTTTCATGGGTTTGACACTCATTCTTATTGCTTCCAGCAAAAAAATACATGAGAATGCATTACTGATATCATTTTTCTGTGAAAATAATTGTCATGGGCATGCAGAGGTTGGCAGTGTTGGGCGGAGGTGCGGGTGGTAGGGAGGGAAAACAACGGACTTGTAACACTGAATTGGAGTGTTGGGTTTATCATTAGCTAATGGGAAGGAAAGGTAGACTGTGAGAGAATTTCACTATTTATTAAAAGATGATCCATGTCATGTAAAAGCTTGAGACGCCATTGATTCCTGAGTTATGTTCTGTGGCACACTTAATGCATAGGTATTCAGAGGGCAGAATTAAGGCCCACATATAGAATTTTGTTATAGGATTGGTCCTTACACTGTTCATAATTCTAATAATTACTTGTAATTCAAGACCTATTCTAAATATATTTAAATGTTCCTGATTCAGACTTCAGCTTCCAATTTGATGTGACACTTTCAAATATTTAATGCAAGGCTTTTTTTCTGACCATTTTTCCCTAACATTCTTCTCTTTCCCCAACAGTGTAGAAACAACACATTCAAAAGGAGCAAAAGTGGGAACACATTAGCCCTGCAGATGTCTCAAGCGGGGAGATGTAAATAAGCTAGTAAACATTTGAGAGAGACCTATCATTCCCAGTAGCTGAACCTCTGTTACTTCAAGCTATGTATATTGGCTCTTCTTTATTATAGAAGCAGTCTGTGAAGCTAATCAACATTATTTCTCTTCATCCTACCAAAAGAGATCACTGGACCGTCCAAGTAGGGACTGGCCTTGCTTCTGATGTGACTATCCTTATTCTAGCAACTTTAAATATTGAAAAGAATTGGGTGTAAAGATTTCTCAGGTCATTCTACATCCTGTAAAAGTTCTCCTACTCTTTTGCTGATCTAGGTGATGTTTCTGTTTCTGAATGTACTGCATCACAACACAAACACTGTATGAACAATGCAATGCTTTCCCAAAGCAACCCCCCCTTTTAACCCCAAATATATACTGATCTTCAATTTCTATTTTGCTGTACAAAGTTGGCTGTATGCTACCATTGACTAAAAATCTGAAGAAAAATCAATAGTTTTTTGAGGGCCAGTTTACTCCTGTACAGGAAACACAATCTAATAAGAGTGGGTAGAAGTATATCTTTATTTTAGAATCATAGAAGCATAGAAAATTAAGGTTGGAAGGAACCTCAAGAGGTCATCTGGTTCAACCACCTGCTCAAACAGGACCATCCCCAACTAGATCCCAACCAAAGTTTTGTCTAGTGGGGCCTAAAAAACCTCCAAGGATGGAGATTCCACCACCACTCTGGACAACCTGTCCCAGTGTTTTACTACCTTCCTAGTGAGAGAGTTTTTTCCTAATATCTAACCTAAACTTCCTTTCCTGCAACTCCTTTGCTCCTTGTTCTGTCATCTGTCACCACTGAGAACAGTTGAGCTCCATCCTCTTTCGAACCCCACTTCAGGTAGTTAAAGGCTACTATCAGATCCCCTCTTGGTCTCCTCTTCTCTAGACTAAATAAGCCCAGTTCCCTCAGCATCTCATAAGTCATGTGTCCTAGCCCTCTAACCGTTTTCGTGTCCTCTGCTAGACTCTCTCCAATTTGTCCACATCCTTTCTGTAGCAGGGGGCCCAAAACAGGACACAGTAAAATAAGAGAGCAGGAAACAGATATATGGTAAAGATGATAAAATTTGATTTTAGTATTTCTAGTCTGGTGATCTTTCATTGGTGATTTTGAAGCTTCTCTTTATCATTGAACTGGATGACAATCTACAAAATTCAGCTGCTTAGTGGGAAAATGTTGGCAGACTTGGTTCAACATTCTCTTATATCTTATGCAGTATCTGCATGAAATCGGTGGGTAAGCTACTAAGACAACATGACCAAATTACCCACAGTAGGTAGATAATAACAAGCTCTAAATCTCCTTTTTCTGAGATAAAATGTGTTATCACCTGGTTTCCCAATACCTATGTAAGATCATCACCTACATTAAGAGCAGCTGGTGAAAGCTCAAATGTGGCAAGATTGCTGTGGTGATGACAGGAAAAGGGAAGACTCCCCTCCACCCCTCTTCTATACAATCTTCAGGCTGTTAGGATAAGTTTGCATCTTTTGGTTTTCTTGGACTTCCCAGTGCTACTGGATGTCTAACTACCAGAGATGTGAATACATGCTGTTCTGCTTCCGTCTGACCATAAGGCCATGAACAGGCATTACCTTTGTATCTCTAAATACACCTTTGTATTGTCGCAAAAAGCAAGCATATGGCTAGTCAAGTTGTTTGGAGCACTACAAAGACACTGAAAGTAGTACAAAATAGCAGTACTTTTATGATGGGACTCCAAGTTGGCCAAGGCCATGAGGCTACAAATTCCCCATAAGGTGAGATACCCACAATTAAAGGATAGCTACATTTCAGGGATTAAAAAAACCCAAGGGTCTGCTGGCAGGGTGCAGAGCTACTCCGGAGCTGTGCTGTGATCTTGCAACAGTGACAGCATGGTTGTGTCCTCTGCTAGACATGACAGCATGATCCAGAGCCAGGGCAAAGCAACAATCTGCAGCCTGCATGCTCCAGGCAGGAGCGTGCAGGTAGTGGGTCTCAGGTCTGCGGTGGCTCCGGACCACACTGTCACTACTGCAAGGAGCCAGGCAGAGCTGTGATCTGCTGCCTGAACAACCCTGCCTGGAGCATGCGGGTGCAGATCACAGTTCTTCCCAGGCTCTGGATCATACTGTCACCACCACAAGATCCCAGCCAGGTTCCATAGCAGCTCTGCACCCTGCCACATGCCCTGCCAGCACTGCTGGGAATGGTCTTCATGGAAACCCCTGACTCATGCTATCACAGCACAGCTGTTGCTGGGGTCTCCATGGAAACTGGCCCCAGCCACATGGGCAGGGTCTGCTGGGAAATGGAGTCCACCTACTGGCTGGATCTGCCATTTTGCCCGTCCCTGCTGTACAGTCACACTTAGTGCTAAGGGGGACCTCGAGGCTCCACAGCATCCTACAGTCCTCCACTCCATTCATCCCTGGAGTGAATTGTCAGAGAGACCTGCCAGGAACCTGCTACCACCACAGCCACAGAAGGCAGAAAAGCTGGAGCTGGTAGTGATATAGCTCCTCCCCTGTCTAGTCCTGTCAAGCAGCTGATTGTTGGGACCAGGCAAGGGATGGCTCTGTCATTGCCCAAGGGGCTGCCTCCTCTCCTGATCAGCTCATGCTATTGGGTATAGAATTCTGGGAGTAAATTCTCACAAATAGGTATAACCAGTGTTTTTGTTACACATACATTCATAACCTGCAGTTTATTACATCAGAGAATGAAATGTCATACCCTGAAAAACCTTTGCTTTGGCTGGGACAGATCCCAGACCCTTTGTGAAGTAACATGGGAATCCTGTGACTACATCATCTACAGTCTTTCTCAGTATTCCTGTTGAATGCAAGGTGCAGTCTAATGTCTCATAACTGATAATCACGTAACTGATTCATCCCAGGTACCAGAGATTACCTTCCCATCAGCCGCCATAGCTTCGCTCAACAATTTCTATTTCACTAAAACTGTGAAACAATAGATAAAGGGAGATTCACAAGAATTAAACAGAACTTTCATAAGCGTTAGACCTTACTTACAAATTCACAGGGTTATAGGACTTAACCTCAAAAGGGACTCTTGTAGAGTCCCCGATTCTTTTGGAATTGAATATAAAATAATTCCACAATAGTTTCTTAGCACAGGCACACAATTATACCCATTTCCAAAAGAGGGGAAATGGACAAGAGAAGAAACTGCTAATTGACTCAAGCTCAGTTCTATAGGCAGAAGTGGGAAAGAGAGTCTTTATTGTCTTTTAACTACTTGAAATGCAGTGGTGGTGACTGAAAATATGTAGATGGAAAATTCTTTCCAAAACTTAGCCTCTCTCTGAAGAAAACTGCCTTGCTCTTTATTTCTGAAATACGTAATATAGAATTCCTATCAAGTATAAATTAGCTCTTGGAGAAAGAGAGAACAGATGTATGCAGTTTGTATTGCTGATGGTTTAGTCTAATAGTTATTGTGCATGTTGGTAATGCAACTAACTATAATGCTAAATGAAAACAGCAGGTAGAAAGAATGATTGAGTTCTGTAAGCTTGAGTTTGTTTATTTAGTGGTTCAATTTATTTGCTAAATAGGTACTCAGGCAGCACATACATCACAATGGGAAAAGAATCTGTTTTACGTGGGAATTCTTTTGCGTAGGAGTTGTGGGAAATACAGGTTTGATGTCCACTGCCAAAGCACATGATATACCAACACCGTGCGGTGTGTGAGTAGAGATGAAGAATGTAATTGAGCAGAGAAATTCAAACAATAGAAATTCCTAGTTACATGGCAACGAGGTAAAATTTACATGAATTCCTGTGTATGGGACAAAATATGACTAGCTACTTACTGGTTCACAGGATAGCTAGCAGTGGCAAGGGGAAAATATCTGCCTAGACTAGCTGTAGTATAGGGAAAGAGTTGGCTCACTGGTGCTTCACGGACAGACTACATTAACGTTATTCTGCCATTGCAGGTCCCGGTATGAGCAAACAGCAGCTATCATCTTCTGAACTTTAAAAGGGAAAGTTCATGAAGTAAGATGTTTTTTCCCTGCCTTTGTACCACATGGCTGCATGCTGGGCATGAAGAGACAACTGGGAAGTACATTCAAAATGTTGGCTGCAATGTGCATGGAAGCCGAAAAAAATGAGTGAAGGCAAGACAGATCAGGCATTATCCTGATCTTTTGCCGCTATCCTAGCTCTTAGATTCTAGTCTATGACACTCTCTTCTGATGGTGAATTTGGTCATTACCTAACCCTTTGTCAACTTTAGAAGTGGCCTTGAATTCTACCTCTGATATCTGTTCAGTTCTACCTTAGCCAGCTTTATTTGCAGCACTACATCAAAGACCATTAGGAAGGTAACGGCTTTCCTATGGGAGAGTTATTTAGCACTGAGCCAGAAGTTCTCTCTTTCAATCTTGTCTGTATTTACTCTCTTTCTCTCCTTCTGCATTTTACTTTCTATTTTACTCCTGTAATTTCCTTGTTCTGTTGTTTCTCACAAGAGCAGTGTAAGAGCATAGGAAATGAAGGAAAGCTTAACTAAAATGCTTTTTATAGTTTTGAGTAAGAAGTATCTTGTATACTTGTCAGCTCCAAGGGATACACTGCCTATCTTGGATCAGTTTCTATTCTTTCTTGTAGGCTTGCATTGAGGTGCCTAGAAATGAGGAACAGACACAAGTTAGGTATTTAAGGCTCCCCAGAGAAAAAAGAAATTATGGAGCTTTCTTTTTACTTATGACTGTTTCTGTAGAAGACTTGAAATCTTGCTTCATCCAAATATTATATACAGGAGGTAATCAGAGAATGGGGACATTTTTCTGCTATACTTGTTGCTGCTCTCTGCTCTTTTGGCCAGTTCTTTTAACATACACTTTCTTCTTGTACTTATAATTTCATTTTATATTATCAAAAACAATAAAAAACAAATATTCTGTAATCAAAAAAGTTGGGTTTTATGCTACTTTTTACAAGCAAACAAAACTGATTATCTGTAATTCTAAACTACCTTTTCTAGGCTAGAACAGCTTCATCTGCTATAACATAACATGACCCTTTGGGAAACTATAACATAATAGGCACTATAAATAACAGCCACTAATGTCTGCAATCAGGCACTGTAGGCAGTAATTTAGCCATTTGTCTCCCTTCCATCATGACGGGAGTGGCAGAAGCTTTTGCAACATAATGCATGTGATCATAGGGTGTTGATACACGTGCTCCAGGAGGTGTGGGGGGGCACTTTAATTAGCACAGCTCTGAGAGCTGTGCTGATTAAAAGCGCTTGGAGCATCACATGTATCAGTGTCCCTGTGGTGAAAAAATGGGGGGCGGGATGCTTTAAACTAAAGCTTATTGTACAAGCTTTAGTTTAAAGTACCCCACTACCATTTTACAGTGTACTGATGCTGATACACGTGACACTGGAGGCTGCTGGAGTGTGTTAATTTCCATGCTCCAGCAGACTTAATTGAGTGTGCTCCAATACACTAGAATTACAGCACATCGGAGCAGGCTCCCTGCACATGTATAGGAGCCCACAGATATTGTTGTTGCTGGTTATTTTACAAATATGTTGTTAAAGGCCATGTTGTACACCAGGCCTATGAAACAAAATCTTGTGACAGCTGAACAGAGACTGTTCAGCTTTTTCAATATTTCAGTAGCATTCTGGCCGGAGAATCTCGTCACCAGGGTAGTTTCCAAACAATCCCTTCCAGTCTAGCAGCAGAAGGCAGTGTCTGTACTAAACTGTAAAGGAAAGTAACCAAAGTACACGAGGCATCAAGAATTGTATTTCCTTTTCTCCTTTAACACTTCCTTTCTGGACAAACCAATAAAGAACATTTCTCAAAATGTTAAGTTTTATGGTGAAACCATCAAAAATTGACTATACGTGAGGATGCACAATATTTTGTACAGAATCACAGGCTGATGATGACTTACAGTTATTTACTGTGTTCAAATGGGGGTCGGGATAGTGTGGTTGCGGAGTTGCACAATTGACAGCCCAGATGTCTATGTTCCTCTGATAGTGTTGGCTACAAATGTCCAACTCGGGATCCTTAAAATTCTGGTTTATTAGGCAGATTGAAACACTGTAATGAAGTCAAATCATAAACCTTGGGACTGGTCCGCACACATGCACACACACGCACATGCACACATACAGTAGCAAGTTACAAGAGTCGGGTATACCTATCCCACAGGTGCTGGAGTCTGCCGTTGATGGCCAGTTGAGGCTTCTTCCAGCGTGGTGTTATCCTCCAGAAGGGGGTCGCCGGCTGGTCCTTCTGGCTGGACAAGTCAGGTGTTGGTCAAGTTGGAGATCAAGAGGGCGCCCCTGAGGGTCACTTTTTACTGCCTTTTATCTGTCCCTGGCAGACTTTGGTGACTCCCCAGTTTTCAGGTTTGCCCAATCCAGGGGTCTTTGACCCTCGTGGGACTTCCCCCTCGGTGGCTACTGGATGGCATCTGTCAGCCCCAGGGGTCGTCCGCATGTACGTGCAGGTTTGGGAGTCCATTGATGAATTTTGAATAGGACTCTGGGAGCGGTCGATCCGGAGATATTCAGCCCCAAAAGTTGGTCCCCGGCATTGATTAACTCAGACCGGGGCTTCTAGCCCTTGAACAGTGACTTTTAGAGAATTCCCGGTTGCTACATTGTCTCCTATTGATTTCTTCCATTGGTTGATCTGTGGTTTCCCTAGGTGATAATTGTTGCCTACTACTGTGTTACACATTGAATCACTGATTCACTCGCTCTTTCAGGGGCCCGCCTGATACAGGGAAGTGGCAGTTTGATTCCTGCCCTTGTTAACATTGTTACAAAGTATAACTTACTTCTGAAATGAAACACATTTAGTTAAAAAGGTGAGGAGTATAAAATATAAGCTACAAGAGTAATTCCATGGCACACAAATATATAAAAATACCAAAATACAAAGGGAGATGCAAAATACACACATACAAACTTTAAAACACAATTCCTTATCTTATACTGAAAGAAAGAGGAAGGAAGAAAAGGGAGAAGAAGAGAAACATATCCAAAGAGGGGAGAGCAAATGCGGGCAAGAGGAAAAGGGGGTTTTCTGCTACAATAGCTATTCCAGTAGGGTGGACCATATGTGGTTTGCCTCTTTTAGGCCTGTCTGGGTTATAATATGGGAGAGGATTCAAGGGCAACTTTATGCTCTGTTATTCATCTATGTTTCTTTAACAAAATAAGGCTGATTCTTCATATTCTGCAATTATAATTTCCCAGGAACCAGGAATCTCCATGTTGAACATAAGTAGAACAGTACAGGAGGTTCCAGTTGATAGAATTCTATTTTGTGATCCACCTTCACCAATATATTTGGAAATTGTGAGTCACGGAAGTCAGCCCACAATGCATAAGAACTTACATCTCAATTAAGTTGTAGGTGATATAAATGTTAAGGATTAAAAAAAAAAATGAAGTGAGATTCAGACAAACAGGAATGATTTTTTAAAAATAAAGCTCTCCGTGCTATGGACAGTCCACAATGCACTTCGTTTTATTGTTCCGTACTTTCATTGTTTTGTATCTTCTTTAAAACTGATGATGATGTCTCATTTACTGGGGGGGGGGGGGGGGGAATCTGATGAAACTTGTACAAGTTGTAGATTTTTAAACCTATGGAGCGTATACCTTTTTCATGCATCTTGAAATGTATCTTTAGCTACTACAAAGGCTTAGAAATCATGTACAGTACTAAATACTTATATTTTAGGACTAGTGAACCATGTCTTGTGGAATAAAATGAATAGATGCTTATTCACATCATATATGCACTAAACATATACGATCATGTTTCTTTAAAAAACTTATTTGAATTTTGCCCAGTACTGAAATTGGCTACCTCCATCTTGTTTATTGAAACTTGTCATTCTATTGAAACTGAGATAGTAAGAGGACTCAGTAAACAAGTCTGCAGTATTATATGCCTTTTCTTTTATATAACATTCATTTTATTAATATCCATCCAAATTATTCCAGTGACAGATTTTGTTCACTTTTCTATCTGAACAGCATTATTTCGATTTCCTTTTCACTGAAAATATATCTGTTAATGTCTGGTTCTTTCATTTGGTCTTTGGTCACCTTCACAAACCATTGATCAGAGTGTCTACACCAGTAGTTCATACATTAGTGGTGCTAGTACTTACCTAGTTCAGCAATAATTTATGTTTATAAAATGCTTCAAAGAAGAAAAGTGCTACAAAATGCAAAATATTATTCACATTATTATTAGCTAATTAATTGCTTTAAAAAGAGAAACTTCTCAAATGTTTTTATTTCATGAATATAAGGAACACACATGTCACAGGGGCCATGTTTGACTTTCCAGGACATACAGCTGTGGTTCAACTGTTATATGTAAATGAGGTGAAATAAACTTCATGAGCCCAAATAATATTATAAACTGTGTGTTGGGTGAGGCACAGTGGACCCTCAACTAACATTGTGTGGACTGCTAGGCCCTCCAAAGAGGTAATGTATGGAGGGTGAGGGTGCTGGGCCTGTCTCTTCCCTACTTCCCCTCCTGCCAACAGAGTTAGCTGACAGCAGAGGAATGTGTCCAGTCCACCTTCCAAAGGGAACTGGGAACCTTCAGCTTCCAAAGTTTCCTCTGTATTGGTGCAGCTCTGTTAGTGGCCTCAGTACAGAGTAGTATTATATTAGTTGGGCTGTGAGTAATTATAATACTTAGGGTATATCTAAAAATGAAACAATGTTTGGATTGAAATTAGCTTTGTGGCCCCTTAATTGTTGCTGAAAGGAGCAGCTAGATATTATGCGGCAAGAGGAAAGGGGCTTAAGTAGTCAGGGGACCACACAACAAGGGTGAGGTTAGAATAATTTAACAGTCAGTATATTTATAGTATCACTGAAAGAAGAGTACAAAACTCAGAATTAGAACTGAAGGAAGAATGTCAAACTGAATCATTCAGAACTGCGCATAACTTCAATTTGTTTTTGTTAAAGTGAATAAAGAACTGTACTGCCAACACACTGATGGCTGGCCTTGAAACATACCACACCTGCTTCACATGCTGTTAAATGTCGGGTTCAGCTGTTAAAAGTAGATGAGATTAAATAACTTTCACAAGCCCAATTTGTTTCACAATAGTGTGTGGGTGTGTTGGACAAGGTACAAAACAGACAGAATGTGGTTGACTTAGTAATGTTCATTGCACACCAATACATTTGATTTTTTTGGGAGTGTTTAAAGGCAAGTGTTCAGCACCCACTAAGGGAACTATATTACATCTGCATTAGGGTATAGTGTGCATGGAGCAGGTATGGAATATAGAAACATGGCACTCTCTAGCATGGTCCTCTGAATTTGTAGACTGGTGCTTAATGTGCTCTTCTCCAATAATGCCTGTTCTAATATGGGTGTGGACAAGGAAGCAATGTTTTGGGGTGACTGTCGCAGAGCACTAAGGTGCCCTGCTCCTATAGAGGGGAAACTGCTAGGGAAAGAGCCCTAGCAGTGAGTCAGGAGACCAGCTGTTGGTCACCAGGGCAAAATGGAGTTAGTGAGCGACCCACCTGAGCTGAGCGGTCAGCTGACTGAAAGGAGCGGGGCCTGGCTCCCTTATGAACTCTAGGGGCTGAGGCCAGGAGAGTTCCCTGCCAGCAGCCAGGTGGGGAAGGAGCTTTCTTTGAGCAAGCTGAGAGGAGAGGCCTGACCGCAAGTACAGTCCCGAGCCTAGTAAAGGATGGAGCATCCCTGGAGTGGTTTGAGTAACATTGTTATAGTCAGGCGGCTTCAGTTTATGTTATAGATGAGGGGCTTGTGTTTTGTTTAATGTTTAAAACTGGTGGTTTGAGTGAGGCTATTAGGAGATGGAGGAGGCCTCCTGGGGGACCCACAGCAGTGTGGGGACCCCAGCGTCAGCGAGGGCGCAGCATTCGGGGTGCACTGACCCCAGCCCCAGAGAGGGGCAGTTGAGAAGCCCCAGTGCGGGTGTGGTGATCCTGAAGAGAGGGGGCAGCAAGAAGCCCCAGAGAAGGGGGCAGCCTTGGAGAAACCCCAGAGAAGGGGGCAGCATTGATGAGTGCCAGAGAGGGCACAGGGGAGACCAGGGCCGCAGAGAGCCCGAGTGCCAGCGAGGGCGCAGAGCAAGACAGGGCCGCACAGGGCCCAGAGCAGACAAGAAGGCCATATTATAACAAGGCCGTGACTGAACAACGTCAATTCCATCTGTGAGGCTTGGGGCATGGTAAAGGGATGGTTGGAGCCACGCATAGCCCATAAGGCTAGGGTGCCCGGAAACACCCGTTGTACTATCTATCTTGGAGCGGGACCTACCAGGGGGCCAGGAATCTACGGGGTCTGAGTGTCCAGCAAAATGTGACCAAGAGGGCATAAAAGGTAGCCTCCCAAATATATATTTTATCATCAAAGACTGAGAGTTGAGGGTGCCCATTGGGTCAACTTGGCATGGTAAAGGGGGCCTTAGGAAGTTCATGGCCATCCTACTGGACCCTGCGCCATGACAGTGACAGATGGTAGCACTTTACCATGTCAGTTGATTCACTTTTGCTGCCTATATGTATGCTCCTACCCTGCAGGAGGTAGAGGATAAATGATGGTAACTTAGCCTTCTTTCTCTCAGGGCTCACCTGTCCAGTTTAGTTTGTTTGTCTGTTCATACCCTGAGTGATGGACCAAAGAAGTTAATTATAAGTTTTTTTAAATTTTATTTTGGTGACAAGAGCCTTTTAATAAAATATGGTTGAGAGATGTACAGACTTTACAAGAGAGAAAACAGAACAGAGAGAGTTTTTTTCAATTGAAGTAGATGTGAACATTGTAGGGCCCTGCTGCTGCTGTTCCAGGCCATACAGAATTTGAACTAGTCTGTTCCGGGAACTTTACATTGGTGCATACCACAATGGCCAAACTATTAGAAATGCTTGTCAATGGCAAATCATATCTCAGTGTATCATGACTAGTCTTTATTTAAGGTGTCTGTTTCTATTCATCCAAATCTGTAAAGGTCTTTTCATTTTCTTCTGAGACCATGAGTCTACCCATAAAAATGTCCCATGTCTAAAATTGGCAGAGGTGCTCAGGATGGACACAGTCCTGTAATTCCTAAAGGCAGAATCCTTATTTCCAGCTTTGGAACAAGCTTCCACTTCAGCCCTTTGGGTTTCCAGGCAAGGCATATCTATCTTCATGGGTACCTGGAGAAGGTGGCACCAAATTTGGGAGGGGAATTTTTTTATAGATTCACAGATGGTAAGGCTGGTAGGAACCTCGGAAGATCATTGGGTCCAGCCCCCTGCACCAAGCAGGAAAGATAACTGGGGGTCAGGTGAAGTTTCCTCTTGAAGATTTCTGGGGTAAGTTATTGCACCACCTCTGGAGGGAGCTTATTCCACAGTCTGGATGCTCTGACTGTGAAGAAGTGTTTCCTAATGTTGAGCCTGAATCGATCTTCCAGGAGTTTGTGGTCATTACTCCTGATTTTCCCCTCAGGTGCCCTGGTGAACAGTGGCTTACTGAGCCCTTGATGTACTCCCCTAGTGTAGCAGTAAGCTGCTTCCAGGTCCCCTCTTAGCCTTCTTTTCCTCAGGCTGAAGAGTCCTAGATCCCTCAGCCTTTCCTCATATAGCTTATCTTTTAAGACTCTGATCATATGGGTGGTTTGTCTTTGGACTCTCTCAAGCTTGTCCACATTCTTGTTAAAGTGTGGTGTCCAGAACTAGATGCAGTACTCCAGCTGCGGTCTCCCCAGTGCTGAGTAGAGTGGAAGAATCACCGCCTTGGTTTTGCTAGAGATGCATTGATTGATGCATGTTAGAGTATTATTTGCCCTACTGGCTACAGCATCGCACTGCCGGTTCATATGCATACTCTGGTCTATCATTACCCCCAGGTCCCTTTCATTTGTGGTGCTAGTCAGCTTGGTACTGGCAAGCCTGTAGGTATATTGGCTGTTACTCATCCTGAGGTGGAGCACTTTACGTTTCTCAACATTGAACTTCATCAGATTCCAATCTGCCCAACTTCCTAGCCTATCTAGGTCCGCCTGTATCTTTAGCCTATCTTCAAGCATGACCATGCTTCCCCATAACTTGGTGTCATCCTCGAACTTGGCTAGTGAGCTCTTCACCCCCACATCCAAATCATTAATAAAGATTTTGAAAAGTATTAGACTGAACACCGACCCCTGCAGGACACCACTGCCCACTTCTCACCAGGATGACACAGATCCATTAATTAGGACTCTATGGCTTCTATCCTGCAGTCAGTTTCTCACCCACCTGACTGTCTTGGAGTTAAGCCTATAATCCTCCAATTTTCTCATGAGGATATTGTGGGATACTAGATCAAAGGCCTTTTGAAAGTCAAGGTATACAATGTCAAGAGTTAGCTGACTCTTGTCTTGACCTACTCTTGTCCTGGTGGCAAGTTACCTGGTCATAGAAGGAGATGAGGTTGGTAAGGCAAGACCTGCCCACAATGAAGCCATGCTGGCTGTCATTCAGAATCTTATCTTCTGCAAGCTTATCACAGATAGACTCCTTGATGAACTGTTCTAGGATATTCCCTAGGATGGAAGTTAGGCTGATTGGCCTATAGTTACCCAGGTCCTCTGTCCTGTCCTTGTGGATGGGTACAACATTGGCCCTCTTCCAGTCCTCAGGGTCTTCTCCAGAGTGCCACGAGTTGTGGAAGAGTTTCACCAGGGGCTCTGCAATGACTTTGGCCAACTCCTTCAGCACTCTTGGATGAAGATCATCCAGTCCCACTGACTTGTATACGTCTAATTTTTTTAATTGGTCATACACCAAATTCTACAGCAGTAGTGGGAAGGCAATTATTCCTACTGTGCTTATCCTCTACTCTACCTGGTATGGTTTTCCCCTTGGTCTGGTGAAGTACCGAGGCAAAGTAGTCATTCAGGAGTTCAGCTTTCTTCTGGGTGCCAGTAACCAGCTCTCCTGAGTTGCTGAGCAATGGCCCCACACTCCCATTTGTTTTTGTCCTGTTCCCTATGTACCTAAAGAAGGATTTCTTTTTGTCCTTAGATTAGCAACAGGAATCAAGTTTGGTCATTGCTTTAGCCTGTCTTTCTGCTCCCTGCAAATGGGGACCGTCATGGAATAGTCCTCCTTGGGGCCCGCCCCAAGCTTCCATTGTTTATAAGCCTCTTTCTTCTTTCTTAAGAGGACCATGATTTCCCTGTTTAGCCAAGAGGGCTTCCTAGCCCTTCTGTTACCTTTTCTCCACATGAGAATGAATTTCCTTTGTGCTTCAAGGATTGTGTCATTAAGGAACAACCACTCTTCATGCACACCTTTCACCTTCAGTCCCTGGTCCTGCAGCACTTGCCCTACTAGTGACCTAAGCTTGTTGACATTTGCATTTTTGAAGTCCAAGACTTCAGTCCCGCTATCTGATTTGTCTGCCTTATGTCGGAAAGTGAACATAGTCACTGTCGCTGAGACTTCCCTCTATATTTAAGTCGGTCACCAGGTCATCCCAGTTGGCCAGGACCAAGTCTAGCAGAGCATCATCTCTGGCTGGCCCATGCATCTCCTGAGCCAGAAAGAGCTCCTCGACACAGGTCAGGAACGATCGTGACTGACCCAACTATTCCTCCCAGGAGATGTCTGGATAATTAAAGTCGCCCATGACGACCATGTCACATGCATGTGCAGCCTCAGTCAATTCTTGGGTGAACTCCAGATCAAGTTCCTCCTCCTGGTTTGGTGGTCTGTATTATACACCTATAGTTAGGTCTCTATTGCCACCCCCCTGAAATTTGACCCAGAGAATTGGATGCTGTCCATTTTTGGAGTCCATGTCAGCCTCCAAGGAGGTGTACTGCTCTTTCACATAGAGAGCAATGCCTCCATCTTTCTTTCCCGCCCGGTCCCTTCTATGCAGGGTGTAGCCCTCTATGGCTATGCTCTAATCATGTAAGGAGTCCCACCAGGTCTCTTTAATCCCTACTAGATCATAATGCACACTAGAGAGTAGGAGGGCTAGCTCCTCCTGCTTGTTCTCCATGATTTTTGAATCCAGATGGCTGATTACTTTTGTTAAATCCTGCTTTTAAGTCTTATTACCCTAGAGTCATAGGTAGGGTTTTTTAATTATTATTTTACTAGAAGTTTAAATACATAAAATCAAATAAGTCCTGCTTAAATGTTTTCATTTGACAAGTGACTTCATATTACTGTTAATTGGAGTTATAGTATATAGCAGAAATTCTCTCCATGGACCAAGACCTTGTAATGATGGAGAGGCTTGCATGTCCCAATGATCCTCACAGCTGTTGCCCAGAGTCTCATACTCCTGGGAGGGTCACCCATGACAAACAGGTCTAAGGGGAGTCTCCAGAGAAACCATGGTACAACCCCAAGTCCTCAACAGTGGATCAGGCAGAAGCTATTAGTATCTCAATGAGTGTAAAGATGGAACAAGGCTGCAGCAAGATGGAGGTGTCCTGCCATCTAGAGTTCTCCCTTGCCACTGACCCCAGACCTCCATCTTGCTAAGATTGTGTTGTTGCTGTTTCCATACACAAGCTTCCTCGCATTAAATAAAGTCATGCACAGACTTCTACTACAGGCTACACCTTCTAGAAAAGGAAACTAGACCAGGACAGATGCATTCATAGCATTGGCTTTGCCATCAAGAATCAGCTTGACAGTCAGCTTATGAAGTTCTCTGTGGGTATTAATGAACATGTTATGACTCGCTGTTTTAAGTTCAGCAACAAACAGTATGTATGTCCCCAAGTGCTTGATGCTGGGGATGTTGTCAAAGAACAATTCTAATCCAGACCTGACCATGTTCTCATTAATACTTAGAAGGACTGTGACTTCAGCGTCACAGTCAGACATTACCTAGAACTCTGGAATGGCACCATTGGGAAGGAAGGAGTAGAGAAAGCCAACTCCAACAGCATCTTTCTTTGGAGCAAATGTGCAGAACGTGGTCTTGTCATCATGAACATTATCTTCAGACACAGTGACAAATACAAGACTACCTATAGATACCCTTTCTCTAAGCACTGGCACCTTCTTGACTATGTTATTGTTAGAGCCTGTGATTGAAAAGATATCCATATCACATGAGCCATGCAAGGAACTAATGACTGTTGCAACAGATAACTGGCTTATCAGATCCGTTGTGGACATCTGGCTTCCTCTGAAACACTGTAAACACCCCAAAACACCATGAAGGACTCTCAACACCATATCTCTTCAAGTCCCAAAGGTCCATGAGAATCTCCAACAGTGTCTCCGTTAAAAGCTGTCTGCCCTGTCCACAAATGAAAGAAACACTGAGGAATTCTGGAAGGGTCTAAAAACTGCTATCCATATGGCCTGTGCTGAATCCATTGACTATACCACCATTGACACAAAGACTGGCACAATGAGAAAGACACCAAGATCCAAGCCCTCCTTGACTGGAAGAGAAGGGATCATCCTGCTTGGCAAGACAACAACTCATCTCAGCAGAACAAGGAGATGCATCAGCTCCTCACAGCTGAAGCTCAAAGGGGTATCTGGAAAATCAAAAATCAGTGTTGGAGAGATAAAACCAAGGAGATCCAGTTGTATGCAGACAGCTGTGACATGCATAGCTTTTCCCAGGCAATGAATGCCATCTACAGGCCAATTTCCCATGGTCCTACTTTCCTGAAATCACAAAAGGGCTCAACATTCCTCGAAGATGATGAATCTACCCAAGCTAGATAGAAATATCACTTCAAGGCACTCCTGAACCATGAGTCAATTGTGACACACATCAAATGTCAAGTCCATCCCCCAACATCCTTACCAACCCTCCTACCCTAGAAGTCTGGCATGCCATCAAAGAACCCAAGAAGGCTACTGGATAGGATAGTATATCTGCTGAAATCTGCAAGCTCTGGAAGCGAGGAACTGGTACTGAGACAACATGAATTTATTCTTTGAATTTGGAACAACAAAGAGATCCCTGGGGACCTGAGAAATGCCAACATCCTGATTATCTTCAAGAAATGAAATACGTGTGTGTGTGTGTGTGTGTGTGTAAACTACTGAGGTATAGCCCTCCTTTCCACAGCAGGGAAAAATCCTTGCCTGTATCTTACTGAACTATCTTCTCCCTCTTGCTGAGGAAGACCTGTATATGGCCTTCATTGACTTCACTAAGACCTCTGATTCCATCAATTATGAAGCATGGTGCAAAGTACGGGCCAGAGTTGGATGTCTTGAAAAGTACAGCAAGATCCTAGGCTTTTTCATGACCAGATGACTGTGACTGTTTTTTGGAGTAAATCAGAGATGGATCCATTTTTCATCAAACCAGGGTCAAGCAAGGGTGCATCATTGCCCAAACACTATTCTCCGTTTTTTGACAGTCGTCCTGCTTCTCATTAAGGACCACCTTCCTTCTGGAATTGACATTGAATGGATGGAAGGCTTTTCAATCTGGGATGTTTCCACTCAAATACCAAAGGAAAAAAAATACTTGACCTTCAATATACCAAAAACTGCCCCATCCTTGTGCACACTGAGGAAGACCTCCTGACCACACTGGATCTCTTTGGAGAATCCTACTGAACTCTGGGCCCCTTTCTTATCCGTTCAAGGATTGAAGTGGTCTATCAGCCTGCCCCAGGCCATGAATGTGACTCACCTTCCCAAATTACTACCTAGGGAAAGATCCTGGAGGTGGATGAGCACTTCCTCTACTTTGGTAGCCAACTCTCTCAGAGAGTGAACCTTGATGAGTAGATCCAGCACAGGATCTGATGCACAATGTCTCCTTTGGGAAACTGCTTTGCCATGTCTTTATTCATAATCTCCAGAAAGGCACCAAGAACCAGATCTTCAATGTGATCATCATCCCCATTTTCCTGTACAGATGTAAAACATGAGTGACCTACTATTGTCATCTCAAGAGGCTAGAGAGGTATCACCAATGATGCCTTCAGAAAATCCTCCACATCAAGTGGAAGATTGCCACATGAATACCAGCATCCTTGTTGAAGCCAATGTTACCAGCATGGAGTCAGTGATCCTCAAGCACCAGCTCTGCTGCACTGGACATTGTGTCCAGATGCCTGACTCTCAACTCCTAAAATAAGTGCCTGCTCCCAGCTTAGTAACAGCCTGAGATCTTGCAGTCACAAGAGGAAACACCACAAGGACACATTGAAGGCCTACCTGAAGAAAATGGATGACAGCATCAGGAGTTGGGAGGAGCTGACTGCCAACCAACCCACTGGTGCTGTAACCTCAACCAAGAGACATCCCTTTTTGAGGTAAAGCATCTTGCCCTCAAAGCAGAAAAGACATGGTGGAAAAGGAGAGGAATCCCAGCCTGCAGCCTACTGTCCCCTGTGAAAAAACCTGAAACTTCTGTGGCTCTAGGATTGGACTCTTAAGTCACCTCAAGACCTATCAATGAAACATGGTAGAGATTATTTTCAAATTAAAGGATTGTTGACAATGATATGGCAGAAAGTGAAATCTGACTTTTAAGTTAGAAATATATTTGCGTAATAAGAAAAGCAGAATCTGGCCTTGAAGCCTATTGTATCAAAATTTCAAACATATCACCACAAAAGCATTATTATAATAATTCTCATTCTCCTGGTTTTGACTTGGGTCAAAACAGGAGGCTCACAGCGCTTTATACACATAGCCCTTTTAATCTTAACTTCACTGAGCCACAATTAACTTGCAGACACACAAAACAATGTCCTGGGAAATATTGTTAACATATTTTATCTGGCATACTTCACAAACACTTGAAGTGGGATAGTGAGTGTGGATGTTTGTAGGATCCTGGGACCAAAAGGCTTTTTCTGGGAGAAATGCAGCATCTGTTTACAGCAGGGTTTCTGTAACAGGAAGCCAAAGGCTCCTGTTACTTTAAGGGGATGCTGCAGCAGGCTAAGCTTGCTATGTGGGATGAACAGCCCAGCTAACCCACAGCAGGGAAGGGCAGGCTGGTCATTAGGCCAAAACAGAAACCTCTGTATGCAGCTGGAAGGCCACCTGACAGGAAGGGGTAGGCTTTGGGTCCCAGTGCCTGAGAACAAGTGGTGAGTCTAACCTCATAGGCTGCATAGGCTGCAGGAGACGGACTGACCAAGCTGTGCCACAGAGCCTTGAGGAAAGAGGTAAGGGGGACTTATACCATGTGGGGAAGTAATGAGCCAGTGTGGGGAGGATTTCTGTTGTATGGTCGTTGTGCTTGTGCCAATGTTTTGATTAGACTAACCAGAGGACCAGGTTGTGGATACAGGGAAGATATGGAGGCTATGGATGGGTGCCTGGCAGGTCACTCAGTGTCAGGCAGTCTAGCCTGCGGTTGGGGACCCAGAGGGCTGAGGGATGGGAGTGAGCTAAAGCAGCCTGACCTGGGGTCAGGCATCCTAGAAGAATGGGGGAGGGGAACTAGGCGACACTAGGAGGACTAAGGCCATGGGAGTGACAAAGAAGCCATAGCAAGCTTAAGCCTGGTGAAAGGGTCAGAAGCTAAACTAGGTCCAGAGGCCCAGGGAAGTGAGAGAACCTGGCCAAGGCCAGGGGTGCAGCAGTAGAGTGACCATTGGTCCTGTTTGTAAACCTTTGTCCCCTGTCCATTCCTGAATGAGGAACAAACTGCAAAAACGGTCCTATTTTTCAGTTTATTGGCGGAAATACATGTCAGTCATTTGTCCTCATGATTTTATTAGCTGTGCCTAGAGGTAGGGTAGTGTCCAGCCAGGAGGAGTAGGGTTTTGAGCCAGCCAGGGAGGCAGGCAAGGAGGTGGAGGAATCCAGACTCTGATCACTCTGTGCCTGTGCAAGGAGCCTGGCTGCAGTGCACATGCAGGCACAGCAAGAGCTAAGGTGCTGCTGTGTGCCTGACCCTGAGCTGGCATGTGCAGGTTAGTTTGGGCAGTTGGTCTACATTCCCACTCCTGCCCTGCCTCAGCACAAGGTAACGGATTTGAGAGCAAGCAGGTAGAGCACTGTATTTGTATCTGCTGGAATGCTGGTGGGACTGGGAAGAGGTTCTTGTCACCATCTTTTCAGCCACAGAGCATCCTGGTGAGTTTCTGAGGTGTCCTGCTGTGCGGGGAGGAGGAGCTTTGGGCAGAGGAGCCTTCAAACTCTCGGGCAACTGAGACAGCTCATTAAGTCATTATTTCTCTTTCCGGACAGGCAAAACTGTCTGTCTCCTGGGGAAGGAAGTGAAGGTCCTACTGGGCAGTTGGCTGCATTGCCTCAGGCATCCAACACCCACCAACTCATGGGTGACTTGTGCTTCCTGAGTTGGGGGGACAATTGCCCCCCCCCCCCGGCGGCCAGTTAGCGGGGTCCCCCCCCCCGCAGCCGATTGCCTTGACCCAGAAGTTCCAGGGGCATCTGGAAGTGCCAGTGGTGATTCTCCTGGTGCCCCCACTCCCCAGCCAGCACTCTCAGGGGGCACCAGCACTCCTGCCTGCCCCACCACCCATCACCTAAGCAGGGAACACTGGCTGTCAAGGGGTGCACCAGCATGTGCACCCCCATGCACCCCCTATGCATTGCCACTGCACCAACTCCAGTCAGCCCAGCTCTGACCAGAATGCGGCCAAGGCAGATTCCTGGGTGCCCAGTTTCTGTGCTGAAAGCTGATGTGGGGGATGTGAGGTCCCCATGCAGTCTATGCCCCTGTTCCCTAACAGTGGAGCTAGGCTTACCCTAGTGGGCTCTGCTACCTCTGTCCTAACATGACCCCCAAAGAAGCCTACCTGTGATCCAGTAGTATTACAGGCAGCCTGAGATGCAGCAGCAGCAGCATGCAGGTTGCTGCACTGCTATGCTGTCTCTCAAGGCTTCTATTTTGCTGGAGCTGCTTTATGTTTTTACTGATGGCTATAGTTTTTTTACTAACTTTGCAGACAAGCATTTGCACCCTAATTTTTTTTTACTGACAGTAAATTTACTAACAGTTGACAACCTTTGTTTGCAATCTAAGAGTTCCCACATCCAGCAGTTAATAACATAAGACAGAATTTTGTGATGTAGCTTACATCCTAACTACGCTGGCAAAAAACGGATTTCACATTTGTCTCAGAAGGAAGCATTTTATCTCAGGCCAAAGTGCAATCATTCAAATACCTATGTGTGTTGTCCCAGGACAAATTCTAAAAAGATTCATGGGACAAGAAGTGCTAACATTTTGTTCCGGGACATTGTGAAGTATGTCTGAATGGTTGCCCTGTGATTGCATTATTGAATCAATGGCAGAAAAGTAGCAAAGCATTCAGCTGGTCTCTACCCCTGACTGGAAGGGTGATGTGTGTACACGCCAATCCCAAGTCTTTTCTGTTCTGAGACAAACACAGGCACAACTTGTCCTGGGACAGTTCCAGTGTCTGTTCCCAGACACAGGGTCAATGAGTTTTCTATTATGCTTAGAGCTTTTCTACTCTCCATTATGAGTTGTATATGCAAGTAACATTATACCTGGAGAGACTGAAGTCATAGATTCATAGATTCATAGATGTTAGGGTCGGAAGGGACCTCAATAGATCATTGAGTCCGACCCCCTGCATAAGCAGGAAAGAGTGCTGGGTCTAGATGACCCCAGCTAGATACTGATCTAACCTCCTCTTGAAGACCCCCAGGGTAGGGGAGAGCACCACCTCCCTTGGGAGCCCGTTCCAGACCTTGGCCACTCGAACTGTGAAGAAGTTCTTCCTAATGTCCAATCTAAATCTGCTCTCTGCTAGCCTGTGGCCATTATTTCTTGTAACCCCTGGGGGCGCCTTGGTGAATAAATACTCACCAATTCCCTTCTGTGCCCCCATGATGAACTTATAGGCAGCCACAAGGTCGCCTCTCAACCTTCTCTTGCGGAGGCTGAAAAGGTCCAGTTTCTCTAGTCTTTCCTCGTAGGGCTTGGTCTGTAGGCCCTTAACCATACGAGTGGCCCTTCTCTGGACCCTCTCCATATTATCCGCATCCTTTTTGAAGTGTGGCGCCCAGAATTGCATGCAGTACTCCAACTGTGGTCTGACCAGTGCCCGATAGAGGGGAAGTATCACCTCCTTGGACCTATTCGTCATGCATCTGCTGATGCACGATAAAGTGCCATTGGCTTTTCTGATGGCTTCGTCACACTGCCGACTCATGTTCATCTTGGAGTCCACTAGTCCTCCAAGATCCCTTTCCACTTCTGTGCCACCCAGCAGGTCATTTCCTAGGCTGTAGGTGTGCTGGACATTTTTCCTCCCTAGGTGCAGCACTTTGCATTTCTCCTTGTTGAACTGCATTCTGTTGTTTTCTGCCCACTTGTCCAACCTGTCCAGATCTGCTTGCAGCTGTTCCCTGCCCTCCGACGTGTCCACTTCTCCCCATAGCTTTGTGTCATCTGCAAACTTGGACAGAGTACATTTCACTCCCTCGTCCAAGTCACTGATGAAGACATTAAAGAGTATCGGTCCAAGGACCAAGCCCTGCGGGACTCCACTGCCCACACCCTTCCAGGTCAAAACCGACCCATCTACCATGACTCTCTGGGTGCAACCCTCCAGCCAATTTGCCACCCACCGGACTGTGTAGTCATCCAAGTCACAGCCTCTTAATTTGTTCACCAGTATAGGGTGGGATACCGTATCGAAGGCCTTCCTGAAGTCTAAATATACGACATCCACCCGTCCTCCTGTGTCCAGGCGTTTCGTAACCTGGTCATAAAAAGACTAGATTGGTCAGGCACGATCTGCCTGTCACAAACCTGTGCTGGTTTCCCCTCAGCATAATTTGCCCTGCCAGGCTCTCACAAATGTGAGCCTTGATAATTTTTTCAAGTCATCTCTCCTTTTTGGTACTCTGCTGTATGTGCCCTTGTGGGAGATAGTTTGTCATTTCATCATTTTGTTTTTGTTGAGTTATAGCTCGAGAGTGTCACGGATCATGGATATATTTTCTGATGTTTTGTATGACCCATTTCCTCAGGGTCTTGCACAATTCAGCATAGTCAATAACTTCATTCTCTTCCTCCTGTTGATAGTTCTTTTCATCCTCTGTTTTTTACCCAGTAGCTTTCTCATTTTATTAAAGATGTTTGCTTATTTCCTTACCTAATACCTTGCCATTCCCAATACAGCTTCTTGTGTTCACTTTTGTCTCTCCATAGATTTGTCATTTTTAATTTGGTTTTGTAGTACTTCTTTTTATAACTTGCAATCTATTTGTTTGAAGTTTGGATTGTTTCATATTAAGTGAAGTTTTTACATTAAAATTTACTATACTCAATTGAGCAATATTACTCCTTTGAACAAGTACATTACCACTGGTGTGATGCAATGCTGATTCCTTTTGCTGAACTGGTTATTGTATTAGTACACTTAATCATGCAAGTTGCTGAGAGACTACTGTAAAATACTGATCATCATCAGCTGAGATTAACTTCTATGTTTGCCACAAAACAAAACATGTAGCTTGTCAGAAGACTGGAATAACAGCCTTCATGTGATTTGCTTTTCTCTTTGTACTGTTGGAACCTTTTATTTTGGAAAATATGTGGTTAAGATTCTGATGTTGGTTAGAAGTAAGCTGTCCCAACCTCTAATCTCTGTGCCAAGAGTAGCCCTAAGAGACCTTCCCCTTGGAGATACACTTTAATGTCATGTGACAGTATCTCTCTGCTTCCTCTTGGCTTTGCTAGGAAGAGGGGATAATAACTTACTTTTTAAATGTGCCAGCAGTAAATTCCTACTTTTTCCTCATGGTCTCAGTCATGCTGCACTTTGAGTCAAGTGGAAATGAGAAGCTAAACGAGGGCTAAGAAGAGTCATTGGAAGGGCTCTCCTCCCTCCAGTCCTTCCAAGTCATTTGCAAGCTCTGGAGAGGGGCTGAATAAGATGCACTCTCCCTGGACCTAAGGGCTGGGTGGCCTGTGCAATGTTGGAGAATGGGCAATTCCTCCCTTCCATGGACATTCTGGGTTCATTAAGAGAATTCTAAATCCCAGCATATGTAACAGGGAGAACTTTGTGTGGCCCAGTGGTCAGGTAAACCCTTTGATTCCTTTACTCCACTTTTAAGAAAGATTTTTTTATTGAAACCCCTAAACAAATGACATTTGGAATTGCCACTTGGAGTTGCCATTTGGAAGCCTCTGAAATGCTACTTTTAGCCCAATATATGTTGGAAAAGCCATGAACCTGTGATTAAGATGACACCCTTACCTTTTTGTTCTGTGCTGGGTTTCCTGGAAGAAAGTGTAAGGCACACTTGTCCTTCTGGCCAAGAAAATTACTTCCTTATTGGAAAGTCAAACTCCAGATGAGGTAACATAAGCGCAGCAGTAAGAATTGTGGGCTTCACACTTCCACTGGCTTGTAGTCCAAACCACAAATGTGTTATGAAGGAATCTAACAATTACCCTTGGACCAAAGGAAAACATGGTATCAAGTCATAGACATAGGACCAAATGTTCTTGTAGTTTAGTTTGTCTAATATCACTTGGTTGCACTTTTAAAAAACTATTCCATTCTTCATGATTTCTTTATGAATGTTAACTTAAATTTATGGCATAGTGGTGTACTTAAGCGGAACTTCCCATTAAAATCAACAGTTAGTTTGGCTTAAAACTTGTGACTGCACAATGTGGAATGCATTTCATTTCATCTGGGTGTTTAGAAGAATGTGATATAAAGTTTTCTCAAGTACATAATTTTGTTTAATCTGCTCATGACATGGTTGTGCATAATGTGGACATGTTTTTTCTTCCATTTTCCCTTGAAGTTTATCCCGTTTGATTTCTAGATATTTTTATTGACTTCTTTAAGCCTGCCTACTGGAAACCTGTTTTTTATAATATTTTGTTACTCTTGTATTCTTAAGATGTCATTTTAAATTGCAATTGTATTTGGAACAATTTTCTCTGCTCAGAGTAGGTATTCCTAAACATAGACACATATGCACATGCACCAAACCCTTAACTCTTTAAGACTGAGAATAATGGTTGAAAATTTCAAAACAACAAAAGTCACTTTGATATGTTTTTAAATGAGTTTAGCTGTTTAAATTAGTAAAGTACTTCTGAAAATTATACTCCTATGCCCCCATATGGTTCTCTACCTTTTTAGGCTCAATCCACCTTTGTTAGATTTGAGGCATCTCTCAGAAAATTTCAGCTTCTAGATTTTGCTCATTGTTTGACTACAGAAAAATAGAACAATTCTGTTGCAAAGAACTCAGAGGGTGTTTCTACACAAAATGTTTTACTGCACGGAAGACTAATTTGCTGCACAATAAAGCATCACTGTCTACATGTGCACAGTGATTAGGGCACAGTAGACTAATTTACTGCAGTGCCAAATAGTCCTGTGATACAAGAGATTTCTGGCAGCACAGTAAATTATTGCACTTAAACACACATGTAGTTGGTGACATTGAGATTATTTTACTCTGGTTTACAGGTAGACATGCCCAGAAAGACCTATCAGTGCTAATATTGCCCAGCACCCATTGGCACCCTTAAAAGGATCTCACAGCCCCCCTGGGTGCCACAGTACTCTGGTTGAGAATCTCCGCTGTATGATTTTCACTTTATAATCAGATTAGAAATAATTTAAATAATTAGACTGCATATGATGGCCAAAGCCATGTAGTAAAACAATTCTCTGTTCTACTGTCCCTTTATGCTTTGGACAGAAGGGCTGGGTTTCTGTAACTCTGATCCAACACTCCAGCACCAGCTGGTACTTTGAGTTCCTTCTTTAAGGTGGTTAGGAAGGGTATCCCTGAGGCCAGTTAAGACCTAATCTACATTGTATTTAAGATGATGACATATAGCTGGGTACTTTTTTTTTCTTCCTGTGATTGCTTCTGTCTTTTCTTTACACAACTTTTTTTTATTCGCTATGTATGTGTTTATATCTGGAAAAGGGGGAGGTAATTAAGACCTCTGTAAAGGAAAGATTGGTTCATGGATCACAAGGGCACAGTCTGTCCCCATAGTTATTTGAAGCAACATTTAGCCTGAATTCAAAGTACTTTCAACTATTGCATTGTTCTGAATTTTTTTTGTGTTTTATTGACAGTGTTCACTTTTCAGGTAGTATTAGATAAAGTGACATCACCCAAGGAGCCATGAAGGGTAAATATAAAAGTCTGGGCCTTAAAAATTTTCTCAATGAGCAAGTTAGGCATTTATGGGCATGTCCACACATGCATTTAGTCGCAACTAAATTTAATGCGCATTAAGCTAATACACGGTAAGCAATTTTTGACAGGTGTCTATATGTATAAGAACTTAGTATTCTATTGCCAAGTCCCTCCAGTCCTTCTGTGTGTCCATGTAGCCACTGGGGGGAGCTCCAGTCTCCAGCCACATGGCTGCCAGCACTTGGCAACCATGTTGAAGCCAGAGCCAGCTGCCAGCACTTGGCAGCCATCTTGGGAACATAGTCTTACCCTCTGATCCCATAGTCTTACCCTCTGATACCCATAGTCTTGCCCAGGCCCCATATGCCCAGCTCAGGAGCAGCACGCAGCAGCTCCCTCCTTGCCCACCTGTCTCCCTGCTCCATGGCTGCTCCAGCCCCTGTCCCTGCCCCTGCCAGCAATGACCAGTGCCACACTCCGGCTGGCCCCAGGAGAGCCACTCACCCACCAGTGGGGGTCATGACACCAGCTATGGGAAGCCCTGGCAGAGCCCTTCCCCAGCTCCAGCCCACCTGCCCCACCGCCCACACACCCCAAACCCCCTGCCCATTCCCAGCACCATTCTCAGGACATGTACAAGTTTGAAAGAAAAAAGCTTTAATTCCCTAACAACACCCTTCCCCATCCCTCCTCCCTCCATCCCCAACAAACAGAGCCCCCTCTCCCCTCCTCCCTCAACCAACAGAGCCCTTCCACCACCCTCCCCACCCACCAACAATTAAACTTATTTACAGTGTGAAAACTATTTACAATGTCTGGTTTTCAGGCACAGAGTGGGAGACTGTGGGGGGGACTAAGGAGTAGAGCCCAGGGTCAGGTGCCCAGCACCCGAGCCTCAGGACATTCCCCTTTGGGTCCGGTTGACCCCAGTGGGAACCCAGTGGGCAGCCACCTGGGATCATGTTCCCTGAGGTTAGGTAGCTCCCCCTCTGGCTCCCCCAAAGCAGACTCAGTGTCCTCATGTGTGTGATGCAAGGGAGAGTGCAGGGGCAGGGCCCAGACAGGTGGTAGCAGGTCCAGGGCAGGAGTCAGGCCATGGGGTCTGGTGGGCAGGAGGCACTGTAGGATCTCTTCCCAGGCCCAGGCAGGGGCCTGATGCAGGGTAGTGGGCAGGACGCAGGGGCCCTGTGGAGCACTGAGTGGGGACCAGGCAGTAGGAGGCATGGACACAGCCACCAGGGCCAGGAGGGTGTCCAAGGCCCAGTGGTCAGTGTCCTTGGCCTCCACTGCCTAGGCCAAGATGGCCACCTGCTGCTGGAGCAGCTCCATGCTCTCCCACTCCAGGGCCTCCATCCACGCCCATTGGTCCCATAGAACCCAGTCTTGTGCCTCCTCCCAGGTGATCTCCTCAGCAATATCTTCTGCCTTCCAGGCCAGCACCTGCACCTCCTTCACCTGTACCCATGCCTTCCCACTTGCTCTCCTGGGGCTAGCAGCCTGCTGGGTTCTGGCTGCAGGCAGACTTCCTCGCCTGCCCCCTTCCCAGGGTAGAACAGGCCAAGCTCATGGCAGCACCTGATGCCACAGCTCCAGACCCCATTCCCCCCTCTCTCCCTGCAGGCCGCTTACTTTGCTGCACTGCTGCCCAGCTCACCACACCTGGGCTTAGGGTGCATGGGGCTCCCAGACCACTGGGGTGAGGGACTGGCCATGTCTCCACCTTCTCCACAGGATGTCTCTCCAGGGAGGCTCCCAAGGGTTCCTCTCCCCATGCCACTGCTGTGTGCCAAGCAGAGCTGTCCCTAGGGGTGTGTGGGGCCCAGGGCATATCTGCCTGTGCAGGACATGGGGGTGGGGGTGGTGACTGTCTGCAGAAGCTGGCAGTGATGTTGGCAGCAGGGGGTGGGGGTAGTGGCAACTGCCTGCAGAAGCCATTGGTGGGGGGGGTTGTGACCGCCCCCAGAAGCCAGCAGTGTGGCCCATATGGCACTGTCCAAGGGGCCCCCCAAAGTTCAGAGCCCAAAGCGATTGCTCCAATTCACCCCCACCCCCGGGACAGCCCTGATCCTGAGTATGCCCCTCCTGCATGTGCTCCAGGTGGTGCATGATGAGCTGTTTGTACAGGCTGAGGGGTGCCTGAGCCACTGGGCCCTGCTGCTGGTGATCCTCCTGTTGCCCCAAGCACACCTGTACTCTTGGTTCAGAACCCTGAGCTACAACAGTATGAGGGGCAAGTCCGGGCTGCCCCACAACCTCTGCTGTCACCTGGAGGACTACCTGTGGCTGTGCTATGTGCCCTGCCCTCCAACATTGCCACCAGCATCAGTGCCTTCCTTGGGGTGTGGGAGGCCCATGCCTGCCCAGCTCCAGGCCCCTGCCAGCCCACCCACTTCTCTGCATGCCATGGGGGTGGAACCCAGGGCCACAAGAGTGTGGGTGGGGTGAGCAGGGACAGGGCCAGGGACTGGGCAGAACTTACCATGTGTCCAGGGCTGGTGAGGCTGGTGGCTCAGTGCAGGACTCCCAACAGTGAGGGCAAGTGGCTGCACCTAGTGTCCATGGCCATGGTGCATGGTGGGCCAGCATCCAGCCAGGGACCACCCCTGGGGAGGAGCTGGCACTGCTGTCAGCTGGTTGTGACTTTGCTGGCTGCTCTTCATGGTGGGGTGTGGGGCTGTGCTGAAGATGAAGCAGCCACTGGCCAGGGCTTCCTGACCTACCAGTGGATACAGCAGCCAGGAAGGAGGCAGGGCACTGAAGGTCCAAGGTCCCCTCCTCTGGTGATGTGTCACTGGAGGGGTCAGGGTGGGGCAGGGGTTCATGCAGGCTGCCCTTGCTGGTGATAGTCATAGGGGTACAGCCTGGGGCCCGGGGCACCAAATGGCAGATCAGCTCCTGCATAAAGGCTGTGATCTTGTGGGCACAACTGGACCAATGATTGTACTTGGTCATGGCCATCCACTATGCCCATAAGGCCTTGACCTTAATACGGCACTGCCACACTGACCAGGAGTGCCCTACTTCTGTTTGGCATCTGACAGAGCCTCATAAATGTAGGCATTCAAGTGCCCACCCCACATGAACTTCCTCAGTACGCTGACACCACCCCAGAATGCCACAAGGTCACCAATCTCCTCCTGGGTCCAGTTGAAGGCCTGGGTGGTTGACACAGATGTGCAAACATGGGTGGGGCTGAGGCTCAATGTGGAGGAACTTGAAGACATGATGCCCTGCACTGGCTCTCTGGCCCCCCGTGCAACTGTCCCTGTGATGTCAGCCCTGGACTCCAGCTAGCAGCACCCAGTGCAGGGGCACAGCCAGGGACTGGGAGACACGTGGCAGAGGCACTTCACCACAGTGCCTGCAAAGACAGGAGACACTGCTGGGGGTGAGAAGCAGCAGGAAGCAGGTGTTGGCCCTGCTGCCAGAGACAGCCAGCCAGCAGCCCTGCAGGACTATCAGGGCTAGGCAAGGAAATGCAGCAAGCTGCAGCCCTTTGCAACACTCACCTGTGGCCAAGAAGCAGCTCTGGAAAAGGGACAAACCAGGCAGAGGCAGACTGTGGCCTGTCCAGGGGGGCACACAAGGCCTGCACTGGTCCTAGGGAGTGCTCAGGCTCCAGCAGGCCCAAGGTGCAGTGTGCCCCAAGGCACACAATGGCTGCAGGCTCACAATGGCTGCAGGCTTTTATACCCTACAGCTAGGGGCTGCCAGAGAGCAGCCCAGCCCTGGACCAGGAGATATGGCCAGCCAGGAGCCCTGGGGCTGGGCTCAGGCTGGCCCCTTAGTGGCTGGGCAGACCTGGAACTAAAGTTAGTGCTGGGTTACACCTACAAATGCGTTACTGCATGTTAACTAATCATAATTAAATTTGATACCTGTATTTGTAGGTATCAAATTTAGTCATGATTAGCCATTTTTACCAAGTGGTAAGGGCAGGCACATGTACATGCATGCCCATACTATGCAGTAAATTAGGCTAATGTGCAGTAACATATCTCATGTAGACACACTCTATGAGTTCAGAGGCTACCAGTTAGTAGGAATTAACTCTACTGTCAGCTGCTCAACCTTTTTGGCCACCAGTCTGGATGGGCAAAGCCCAGGCTGCTTGCAGACCAGATCCAGCTGGTGACTGATCTGGCACAGGGAGGTCACAGCAGGGCCCTATCAAGCCACCAGAGAGGGGCAGGGGACAAGTCATAGGCAGAGGAAGAAAAAGTTATTTGTGGGGGCTGAGCATGTGTACGCATGCGTGCTTGTGCTCTCCCCACCCCCCCAGCATGCAAGTCTGAGGGGGAAGGGGCAGGCGGAGGGGAAAGGGCTGTTGTGGGGCATATCAAGGCCCCAGTGGTGAGGGAGCGAGCAGGGCACAGACAGGAGCAGGGGCTGGGGTGAGTGGGGCCCTGGCCCCTGCCCACTCCCTCCCGCACTATGGGGGGTCTCAATTTGCCCCCTCCCCAGCCACTTCCCCTTCACAAAGAAAGTGGGGCCCTGGCCAGGATGAGCGGTTGGTCAAGTGGAGGCCCGGTGGGCACATCCTCCCCCAAATGTCTGTGGGGATGAGGCACCTGCCTCTGAAGAGGCTGCCTGCACTGTGAGGGTCTCAGTCTGCCCCCCTTGCAAGCCCCTTCCCCTTCACAAAGAAAGTAAACTAAAACTTACCTGCCATGCTGGGCAGCCACAGTGCAGGGACACAGCCAGGGACTGCGAGCTGCATGGCAGAGGCACTTCACCATAGTGTCTGCAAAGACAGGAGACACTGCTGGGGGTGAGCAGCAGCAGGAGGAAGCAGGTGTTAGCTCTGCTGCCAGAGCCACACCAGTCCCATGAGGAAAGCGGGTATGGCCTGGCATTATCCAGCTGTGGGGGTGGGGGAAGGGGGTGTTACTTAGCCCCAACCTGCTGCGTGGGGGTTGGGTTTTGGGAATTTGGTCATGGGGGAGGGTGGCCATATTTATTGCCGCTGCCCCTGTGCCACCAAATTTCCAACCTATGTCTTTGCAGGCTGTATTTGGCCTAAGGGCCGGAGGTTGAGCACCCCTGCTTTAACGTATTGAAGCCTGACAAATAATTTCCATTAAAGTGTAACCATTTCTGGAAGTTGTTTTTTCAGAATACCCTTCTAAGTATATTGATGATTTAATTCTATCATATTGTCTAGAATTGTTGTCTCCAGCAGGATGAGTGACAAATCCTCATTAATTTCAGCTGTGTATTAGTTAGCCTAACTTTTCATTTGAATTCTCGTTGGGAAGCCAGGTAATAGTAACATAAGATTCACTGTTAAATTGATGTACATTGTTAAATTAATTATCTCTGATGACAATGGCCTTGAGTATTTATATACATAACACTGGAACTTCATATAAAAACAGCTACCTTCACAGGGAGTATTTTTTCGTGTTACGTAAGTGTTTAAGTTGAACGTATTTGACTCTGAGAAATAAGTCTTTTGCAGTTTGGTGACTTTGTTGCACTTGACCTCTGCGAAATGTAAGAATACAGTCAGTTTTATTGCTACAATGGTTATTTTGAACTTCAAGAATGTTATATGAACTATGTAAATGGAGTAGTAGATATACAATAGAGACTGATTATCCCCTTCTATCTAGATTTCTATTCCACATTTAAAAGACTTTATCTTTTTTCACATAAATTTGTAATTTTACAAAAAAACCCTGAAGGATACAATTATTGTTCAAAATCCTCAAAGAAGTTTTATTTAGCTAAAAAAAAATTAAAATTTTAGAACTGCAAACGAATAGACAAACTTAAATGATTAATTCACAAGGATGATTTTATTTTTTTTCATTTGAAAAACAGTAGTATTTTAAAGTGAATGTGTGTCTTTTTTCTTCTTTTTTTTTTAGATAGACAGTTTTTTCACATGCTTGTCTTGACTTCCAATCAATGTACTGTTTACAAGTACAGAAGTATTTTTCTAACTACTGGCTGTGCAAATTAAGCTGAGATCTGAAGGACAAACTAGTTTCTGATTTATATAGCATTACCGGCAATAAATATCTGGGGGGCAAATTCTTCCTTCGTTTAGAACCTGATCCAGCAAAGCACTTAAATATATTTAACTTCATAAGGGATATCAAGGGCATCAGGGGAAAATCCATGGCTGTCATAACACATGATAACAAGTTGTTGTGTTCTTGTAAATTTATTAAAAACAGAAGAAACACTAATGGTGGCAATGGTGCCTTAATCGATGGGGATTTGCAAATTATTAATGATGCAGAAAAGGTAAGTGCTTGATATGTCTATTCTAATCTGTATTTGTGTAACAGGACCCCACTTCTGAGGTTGACTGTGGCACCCTCTGGCAGCTCCACTAACCCTGTCTCTCATTCTAGCTTCCCAGGGTACCGTCCTGTCCTCACTGCTATACCTTGCTGGAAATAAATATAAATTTGGAAGCTGGCTTCAGAATACCTGAGTGAATCTTGAGGTGTTTCACCTTTCACTGCTTTTAATTGGGCCACTTCACTCTGACCCAAGCTCTGGACTCACTGCCCTGACCAGGGCATTTCTCTCTACACTTGGCCACACCCAACTGGTTTTATTAGTCTCTAGCTGTGATGCCCTCTCCCCATAGTGGTCCCATCTGGCTTCCTCTCTCCAGGGCTTGCTCTCTCTCCCTAGTTCTACTTTTTAACAGACCTTCTGTGCTTGGGTTTCTCTCCTTTTTGGAGTCACCACTTTTTGAGTGGTTATACACAATAAATCTTCACAAATGAAATTTCTCATTCCTGGGTGAATTAATTGATCATTGGCATAGATGTTAAATAGTACAGGTACAAGTACACTTCTTTGAGGTAGGCGATTTTTTTTTTGCTATCAGCTCCACTTCTTGCATAATTCAGTGTAAACTAATCTATTTCCTAGGAAGGATCATACTGTTCATAGTAGTTGGTAAACGTTTGTCGTATCATAAAGTTTTGCAAGCAGCCACTGGTGGTTTAAGTATCATAAGTTGCTGACAGGTCTACGAATATGGCACAAGTGGCCATTCCCTTTTTGAAGCCATCTTTTTTGTGCTGTGAGATATTTAAACAGTGCTTGATTTCCCTGGACTAAAACCAGTTTTCTGCGTAATTAGTTGTTCTTCGACAACCAGTGATAAATGGTTTAAGGCATTCATAGAGTTTGAAAATATGACATAGTAAAGATATGTCATATCCTGAGCTGGAGTAGGCCCAATATTAAGGACTGGACAGGGTTTCAACTGACACAGTGCACAAAGCTAGCCAAACACAGGGCACGGTGGAGAAGGGTTCTTACAACATTTAGGCTAGGGACAGACATTCAAAAAGGCTAAGCCTGAATTGATTTAATCTTTGCAGGTTACTCTAACCTGCAGAGAGTGAATCAATTTCCAAGTGGATAGATGTTCCCTTTTATTCAGGAAATGCAGGCACATGCCTGCAGCAGCTCAAGCCTGATGTCTGGGGCCACTAGAGAAGCCCTCCCTTCCACAAGGAAGCTGAGCAGAGGACAGGGGGCGTGGCCAGGTCCCAGCAGGCCCGCCCCATTGACTCCCTGACAGCCGGGAGCAATCCCAGCACACAAGGCTGCCTGGCCCCAGAGGGGAACTCTTCCCCCACTTCCCTGTCCCCCCTGTCCCCCACCACCGCAGGGTCAGATGGGGGGCCCTGTTTAGTGCTGGGGGGCGGGGCTTTTCTCCTTCCTCTTCCCTCTCACTCCCACCACACCACCGTGGGGTGCGGAGGCAGGTTCTGGGATGCTGCCCAGCCCCAGAGGGGGACTCTTCTCACTCTACCCTCCCCTCCCATCAGGGCAGGGGGAGGCTCTATTCCATGCTGGGGGGAACTCTTCCACCTCCTCCTCCTCCCCGCAAAGGGGCAGTGGGAGTGAGGAGCTCAGCTGGGCAGGGTGTGGGTGTGAGGGTGGGAGGTGTAGGGACCCTCCACACACTCCCCTCATGGTGTGCAGATCCTGCTGCCTGGCAGAAGCAGCAGGCAGGGAGGTCAGGATGCTTGTGGCCGGCACAGGTGCAGCTCCAGCCAGTGCTGCATGGGGGGAGGGAGTGGAGCCTGCCCTATCACCAGGGCTCTATTCCCCATGCCTGCAGCTGCAGTACTCAGAGTGGGGGAAGACCTGCACTGGAGCCTGCTGCCTCCCCTGCTCCCTGCTGTGCTAGTCTCTGCACTCTGCCAGGAGTGGAGGGAGGCCTGACCCCTGCTTCCACGCAGAGTCCAGTTTGGGGCTTCCCCTCTGCTAGTGTGGAGCTGCAGGTGCGCAGTGCACAGCATGAAACAGAGCCTCCCCTTACTTCCACCCACTCTGGGGCCAGGAAACATCGCATGGAGCTCCCCACCCCCTGCTTCCCAGCCCTGTAGTGGTATGGGAGTGTCCCAGCTGCCTGCGGTGGGTTTGGGATTGAGAGTATGGTCGGAGGTAGAAAGATGAGAAAGATTTATTGACTTAACAAAAACACAACTATGTGTAGTAACAAAACAGACAATGACAGACAAAAGCAATTCACGTCGGCAACTTATCGGCAGTCCCCTCTGATGCCTGATACACACCAAGCTTCTCTTCAGCGAAGTCAGGTGAAGTCAGGCATCCCTGAACAGCATTTTCTGAAGGGGTACTGGGAGGGACCCTGGAATGCAGTCCTTGGGCTCCTCGAGGTCCACAGGCCCACTGATCCAGGCAACAGCTAACTAATCCTTTTTACAGAGCTGTCTCTTCCTTCTGAATGGTTTCCAGATATTCTAGCCAATTTAAAGCTTCAGAATGGTTCTGATAACGTACAACCACTCAGATTCCTTTTACTTCAACTGTCCTTAGACTGACCAATTAGCTGTACAAGCCTTGCATTCCTTTGATAAAGTAATTTTAACTATGCCACAGGGCCTTACTACTTTAAGGCTTTGCTAAATTTACTAGGCCTTACTTTATACAAGACCTCACTACATCTTAAACTTTAATTAGGCTTTTAGCAACAACGTATAGCTTAGTACAGGTACTCCTCACTTAACAACCTACCTGTTTAACGACCGTGCGGACTTACGACCAGCTCTCCGAGCAGTCGGTACTCCGAGCAGGTAGGTCGTTAAGTGAGGAATACCTGTATTGTGGAAACGGCGCGCCACAGGTTCAGAATGGCAGGGCGGACAGCTCCCGCGCTCGCGGCCCGGGTGGGGCGGGGCGCACGGAGCGGGCTTTCCTCGCCGGGGCCGGGGCAGCTCCGCCGGCTCCCACCTGCCTGCAGGCGCGATGCCCCCGGCCCCACGCGACAACAGCCAGCAGGGCGCAGAGCAGCCCCGCGCACAGGTCTGGAGGGTGGGTTTAAGGGCGGTGGTTAGTTCTGCCTGCCGGGGCCGAGCTTCTCTCCTGCTCCCTGGTGCCAGCTCCTTCCCTCTCTCAGCATCCTCTTCCCACCAGCCCTGGCTTCAGGGCCAAATGCTGCCCTGGTGCTGGCAAGACGGGGGGAGGGAGCAGCTCGGCCCCTCGCCCCAGGGATGTGGCTGCCAGCACACAGTCCTACGGGGAGCACTTCGCTGCTCAGAGCGGCTCCTCACTTATCGACCAATTCGCTTAACGGCCGAGTCGCAGGAATGGAACTCGGTCGTTAAGTGAGGAGCACCTGTATATGCAAATACAGAAAAGCGCTTGGTCTAATCTTCATAGGGCCTTCAGCAAGCACCTTTATTACACAGACATAATTTCATCTGTCACATGAGAGAAGGGGAGGAGGAGGAAGAGTCCCCATCCAGTGCCATACAGAGTCCTTCTCCCCACCCTGGAAGGAGGAGGAGGAGAAAGAGTCCCCCCCCGCATAAAATACAGCCCAGCTCCCCACCCTGCGGGACAACCAACCTAGCATGGCCCCGTTAAGGTGAAGAAGGCAGGGAGAAAAGATTCATTCCTCCTCCTGTCCCTTCTCTACAGCTGGGGTCTGCCAGCTCCAGGGGCCACCACTGCAGCCCCCTCCCTCCTGCTCCCCGACAGACAGGCTGACCCTGGCTGCTGTGGGGGAAGAGGGGAAGGAGGCCCCTCCCTACCCACTTTGTCTTAAACAGGGCCATGCTAGCCATTGTCTCCACTAAGGCCAGTCCCTGCTCAGGCTAGAGAGCAGAGGGGCGGGATCAGAGAGCCCCTTTCAGCCCGGAGAGCATGCTGGGATGCTGGGGGAGTCTGGTTTCACTTAAACTAGGAACAGGTCTGGGAAAGACATTGCACAAACGGGTTTGAGCCAAATCAGTTAAGTCTGATACTACGTTCAGCCAGGTTTATCTCAAACCAGTTTCAGCCATTTTGAAACTGGCTGAATATGCATCTGAAGTTCTGTGGCTCTAAGGGCTCTTTCCACATTTTTAGGAGTACTAAAATATGTGCTTGCTACCATATCTTGGGGACTTAGTATGTGGTTACACATGTATTGTACATTTGGAGTAGCCAGGCCCTTGTTGTTAGACCAAAGTGTTTTATTTGCTCTGTACAAATATTGCCAAGGCCAGCAGCTTTGGAATCTTTAAGAGTGTTTATTGCAGTTATTCATTCAGCTATTGTAAAATATGTTCCAAAATTATGAACCTCCTGGTTTTCTTTTTTCTTGATTTGAAATGTGGGGTTGTTTATTTGTGGCTATACCATGTGTGGTCGGATGTGCAGTGACATAGTGTTGTTCTTTCATTTTTGAGTCACTGGTAAATTTCCAGATGGTTATCTATGTTTTTTTGCTATTATGTGTCATGTCCAGATTCTCAATGAGGTTCTGCCACAACTTCCTCCTTTCTTCCACTAATATAGCATCCAGTTTGTCCCCTTAGCAAATTGGCCTGCTTCATAGAGCTTATTGTATTGTGTCTATCTATTGGCTGTTTCCAGTGTTAGTCCTGGTATGTACTTCATTCTTTAGCCTCTTGAAATATATCTTTTTGAAATGCTACATAGCATGTTTACACATTGCTCTGTTTTCTGGTATTAGTTCAATGTTTATTATGGTGGCACTGAGGCATTTGACTTCTTTTTCTTGAAGCTGAAACAGTGTCAAAGGGGAGCTAAGTTTGGTATTATGGCAATTTTGATTTGTAAGATGATTGGTCTATGCTGTGGGTGGGGAATAGGTTCCACAATGGCTTTGTTACAGAATCCAGCTACATTGTTATTTGCAAATGCCAGATTGGGGTTGAAGCCCATTTTACAGCAGCTACTGTTAAAACAATTGGGAAGCTTTGGATCATGCTCAACTGATGTGCTTCTGTCCATGCTTCAACCCATTCCTCATTTTCATTGGTTGTGTTTTATCCCAGGTTGACACTATGGCTGTTAAAATGTCTGTTTTATCACAGCTGAGGTTTGATGCAGTTGTGAAGTTAAAGTTTTGTTCAGTGGTCTATAGACTGACAGGATATAAATTCTGCAGGTATCTATTGTTACAGTTTCAACATTTTCATCATTAGTCATAGTTGTTGGGTTGATGATGAAGTCTGGTTTAATAAATATTTCACTGCTGTATTGGTCATGTGGTCTTTTGATAATGAGCTTCATCCCTGATAACTGACCCCAGATATCTTTTGTCCCTCAGCCTGTCTCTTGGGGCACAGACAGAAGTTACCTTTGTCTCATGATCAGCCCCCTGACGGTGCTCTACAGCCATGCCATGACATGTACAGCTGCAGAGAACTTTAATGGTGGGCAATTGCCTGACAATTAACCCTCATCAAGTGAGGGATCAGATGAAGGCATTCGACTTTGTAGTGCCTTAGGGAACTTCTGTTCCCTAGGGTCAGTCGGTTGCATGATCAGGGCTGTCTGCAGGAAGCAGGGGAAGATGAGAAGGGGAGTGATTCTGAGCCTGAGCTGGAGAAGGGGGTCAGGTAAATTGGAGCCCCCCTGCCTTGTGCCCCTCCCCAACCTCCCCTTCCATCTCAGGCTGGGAAAACCCCAGCCTGCAGCTTACTCCCTGTCCCCTCTCCCACTCCCTTTCTGCAGACATCACCAGAGTTTGGGGGTGGGGGGTGTGCAGAGCTGAAGGAGAAAGACGGTCCCTCTGTTGTATGGGACTCCTGCAGGCAAGCTCGATTTCCCCTCTGCCCCCGCCCGCCCTGACCTAACAGGCAAATGTCTTTTAGGTGGTGTGGGGGACACTCTAACTCATCGCACTTTATGTAAAGTACCATGTGTTAGAGTGGGGGCCTGCACATGTCAGTGCCCATGGTGGTTTGTACTTGGCAATCGTTATCAATGCATACTTTGGTAATAATTCTTTGTTTAACAACTCAAAGCTCTTCAACATTCACAGATATTTTTGGCAATGCTAGCCCTAATATAGAGCTTTTATGATGCTTATGGTGCTTGTCAGCATAGCTTTGGATACAACTTTGGGTATAGCTTTGATTGAGGTGATACTGTGCATGAGATTTTTTCTTTCCCATACAGCACCACCAATGACCTGGGCAAGAGGGAATCTCTAGCCTTGCAGCCAGGCCTATATACCCACTGACTTCTCCTCCTTTTGGTTACCTGATGCCTCCCCACTTGTCATAGGTTCCCAGGTGCTGCTAATCATCTGTTGAGTGGTCTGGCATTCTTCTGCCTGCAGTTTGCAAGCTGGGCTCTGCTATCCTTTGACTATGCCACTTGCATCCGCTGTAGTTTGCAGCCTCATATCATTGCTTAGTAACAGGGAATCTGATTCCATTCTTAGTTGTTACAAGTGTAATAAACTTTTGTGAGGTGTTTGACTGAGTATTGCATGACATTCTGATTTTAAAAAGTAGCATTGCACAATACTAACAGAACTCATTTAAATGGATTCAGCACTAGGATATTTATAAGTATCAAAAAACCCCTTCAGGAGGAGTCATCAAATGGGGCTGTTTCTAATGGCATTCTGCAGAGCTTCACACTGGGCCAATGCTTTTATACGCTTTCAGTGATGACCTGGGGTTATGTATAAAACAGTTGCTATCTGTGCAGATGACACAAAGATTGACAGAAGTGTAAATAACATGGGTAGTGATACATATTGATCTTGGTTTTTTGGTAGATTCGTTGCATTTGGACTAAATGCTTAGTACCAGCAAAACAAAAGTTATATGTCAAGGGACAAGGATGCAGACTACAACTATAGAATATGCATATCCTTTTAAACCATGCTTCTGAATAGTGGACAGATAGCTCAATGTGAGCTTCCAGTATGATGCTGTAGCAAAAAGAGCTATTTCAGTCCCAGGATACCTGAACCCATGAATAGGAGTAGGTAGATTATTTTACCTCTGTATATGGCATTATTAAGACTGATACTGGAATACTGAATTAAAGATACAGAATACAGCCACAAAATTTATTTTGGATCAGGAGAAAATGCCTCATGGTAATTTATCAAAAAGGATTGGGACATGGCTTAATTAAAGTGGCCACATCTAATACATGTGCTTAACTATGGAGTAGACTAAATAGCTTTAGAGTAAAGCATCACCATCTACATATGCAACAGTATTAGGCCACATTAAACTAATTAACACTGCATATGATAGTACTGTCAATTAAATGCACATGTAGACCCTGACTGCGAGCATAAATTGCACCCAGTCAGCCCAGCCAGCTGGGGGCCAGACTTCCTGCATGCTGTCTAGCCACATGGCTATGCACTTTCAGCACCCTCATGTCCCAGCCAGCCCATCTGCCACCCTCTGCCACCACCTGGAGCCCAGAGCTGAACCTCCCAATGTCCCCTGCCAGCAAGGGCCTGCTCCACTCCAGCACACATTGCTGCTGTCCCAGGCATACATATACCTTCACCGGGAAAAAATAAAAGGTATTAAAAGGTTTTTTAATCTGATTGTTAAATATGAGGGAAAAAAGAACCAGTATTGGGAAGTTGAAGCTAGACATATTCCCATAGGAAATAAGACAGAACAATACCTATGAGCTCCTTTTTACTCAGCTGCCCTTTACTGGCCACATCTACAAAAGACACTGATTGTGCAGTAGCCCGTGACTCTTGTGTGAATAACATTGTATGGCAGGAAGTGTGATGTGACGCTACTACACAGTAGTCATGAGCTACTGCACCTAAGCAACATGAAAAAGCCATTCCTCAGTATGACTGCATAGTCATTTAGTACTTGTTTATACAAATACTAAATGAATGTGCAATAATGACTGTGCAGTCAGCATCTAATGTAGATGCGACCACTGTCCATAACTTTGAGGACAATTTGATCTTGATTTTAAGTGTGGGCCTTTGATCTTGACCCAGCAATGAGCTCAGCAAAACTAAGACTTTTATGTTAATGCTGGATGAAGACCTTATTTATCAGTTCCATTGTTCAGCAACCTAAGGAGAATCCAGCATGTGGCACTTCTGAGAATTGTTTCACTTTGCACTTCTAGCAGGAAGAGAAAGTACATGTAATATGTTCACCTTTTGTGTCTAAGATGAAGATATGTAATCCTGAATGAATACAGACAAGGGCAAATCTATTGAGTTGGATTGTGTCATATTTACATAGTTCCTTTTATTATTTATTTATGTATTTAAGTAGAATTCATGTACTAAAGGATGTTCGGCTATGATTTACTGAAGTAGTGCAGCTCTCTTTTACACTTACATATTTAGAAATATTTTTAAAGTAATTCTTACATACTCAGTTATTAATTACATAAACATACGTACCTCAGAGTATTTTCTGAATTCATATTTAATTTAGCAAGAAATGTTAATCGAGAGTGTGTGGCCTTCTGCAGCTCTGTACACAATAATACAGAATGTCTTAGGAAGGTATACATTATTGCATAGATAGATAAAATTTCCTTTCCTCTTTTGTGAAATATTAAGTGCCAAGGTCTGAATCTGAAAACATATATTTTATGTTTTTCTTATGAACCATAAATATTTATACAGCCTTTTTTTCTTGTAAAGATAATTTAAATATGACTTCAAAAGTATTTCCAATATTTTAAGAGAAGCTTCCATGTATATTTTGATTTATTTTTTTTATTTTTTTATTTAACGTATACATTCTATGCTGATCATTCTGTGCTGTAGGGGTGTATGAAGTGAGCCATATTCAATTTGGATTCAGATTTGGCCCAAATCAGGGACAGTGATTCAATTAATTGATTCCAATCACTGTCCTCGATTTCATTCGACTGAATCTAAAGATTCGATGCTGATTCAGAGAATCAGTGATTCAGACACAGTGTCACGGCGGGGTCCTTTAGGAGGGCCGTGATCTCCTCGAGGTTCCTCGCTCCGTGTCAAGGCCGGCCCAAGGCACCCTCTTATTCTTGCCCGCCACGTCTTGCTGGTAAATATAAGGTTGGGAGGCTGCCTATGACTCCCTGGGCACGGCTACTCGGGACCTCTGTCCCCACGGTTCTTCCAGACTCCTGTGGTCTCCCGGTATGACGGGTGCTTCCCAAGCATCCCAGCCTTATGGGCTGCGTGTGGCTCCTACCACCCCAATACCATGCCCCAAGCCTCGCTGATGTGAAAGACATTGGTGTGTCTGCACGCCCACTTCCCGGGCCCTTCTTCTATAATCTAGCCCACTCTTGGGCCTTCTCTACAATAGGCTAGTCCCCTCTCGGACGTCCTCTCGATCCACCGGTCTTTTAGGCCCACCGCACCATTACCCTCTCTGGTACGGGCTCACCGCGCTGCTACTCCCTCTCCTCTCGGGGCAACCGCAGCACCTTGCCCTTCTCTGGGACGCTGTACTGCTAACCCTTTCTGTCTGGGTCCACCGCAGCACCCTGCCCCTGTCCTGGGTTTCCCGCGGTGCTAGCCTGTTACCGGGCTCGTTCCTCCTGTCCTGGGTTCCTTAAATATCACCCCGCTCTAGGGCTCCTCAATATCACCCTGCTCTAGGGCTCCTCAATAATCACCCCTCCCTGGGGCTGGTGTCTATGCACTCCGCAAGTGACGCCCTTGCTGGCGTCTGCTGCGCCCGTCCTGGGCTCCCTAATATGGCGCTCCCCCTCTTTGGGGCTCGCCGTGCCCACCTCGGGCTCCCTGACAAAAATCGCCCCTCTCTCTGGGGCTGGGGTCTACGTACCCCGCACACAACCTGGGGTCTGTTCCCCGTCTGCAACCCACTGGTTGCACCCGCAACCCACTGGTTGCGCTCCTCACTGCCAGTTGTGCCTGCACTGGCGCATAAGCTGTGCCTTCACTGGCACTATGAGAATAATGCACCCTCCTGGCGCTAGACTGCGCCCTCACTGGCGCTGGGGCACCCCACACTCTCTGGGGTCCCTATGAGGCCTCCTCCAACCCCTACAGCCTCACCCAAGCCTCCGGTTGTAATACACACACTAACCCAACAAAACACAAACCTCCTGGCTGTAACTTAACTTAAGGTCGCCTAGCTGCAGTAACATAGCTCCTGCACCACAGAGCCACCATCCTCCATCCCGCTCGAACAGTACTCGCATCTTAGCCCCGTGAACTCCTGCCTCTCTGGCTGCAGGCAGGGAACTGCCAGCCTGGCCTCAGCCCTGGGCTTTATAAAGGCCAGGCCCTGCCCCCTTCTGGCCAGCTGATTCTTATCAGTTGCCCTGGCAACCTGAAGCTGCGCTCATTAGGCTCTGCCAGGGCTCTCTCCCTGGCAGCTTTCCCCTCTCTAGGAGCAGGAGCACCGAGGTGCCCTGCAACACACAGAAACAGCTTTAAATGTTTTTTCTACATACATTGAGGTACCAGCATGGTTTATGAACACTGCGATGCTGGGGCGGATGGGGCATCCTACAGGAGTGCAGGGGGGTCCTCTACGTGCTAAGCAGAGAACCCAGAAGTGGACTGGAAGTACTTCTGCTCCACTTCTGAGTCCACTGGGGAGTGCACTGGGGGCCCCCCGTGCTCCCTCGGCTCGGTGATCGGCTTTGGGGGGACCCCAGGTGACCCCCCCAAGACTCAGGGGTCACCAGTTGCTGAGCCAATGGACCCAGAAGTCTGGTCCACTTCCAGGTCTGCTGCTGAGCATGCTGGGGACCCCCCCGCGCTTCTGTGGGACACAACATGCGCCCCAGCATCGCAGCATTCACGAACTGCCTGGTACCTAGAGGTATGTAGAAAAACATTTAAAGCTGTGTCTATGTCTGAATAGCTGAATCTTTCTGAATCTATTTGGAGGGTTCCGATTTGATTTGGAGAGATTAAAGGGTCCTCTGATTCGATTCGGATTCAGAGATTCAGCCACCAAATTGGGCTGAATGTCTACCAAATTAATCGGAGACTGAAGCTTTGCACAGCCCTGTTGTGTTGGAAACTCTGGCAGTGTTTCTGCAAGTCTTTCTTCATGGACGGGTCTGAGGACCTGTTGGATCCCTACAGATTGAAAGATAATGTTGGGATGCAGGGATCTTTTTGTGGACAACAACTTGTAGACTTTTTTGTGGGATGCCTCATCCTAAATTTATGGGTAAGAGAAATACATAATGGGGGGCAGCTGGAAGGGAGAATCAATCTCTTTTGCTTATGATTTCCTACCAGGTTCATTTTCTGGCATAGGTTTACTGAAGTACTTTACTTTTCCCACTTTTTCTGTAAACTGACATGATCTTTACCTACATGTTATAAGCTCAATGAATCACAAAAATAATTCAGATAGTCTCATTCTTAACTAAAAACATAACCTTTTCTAAACTCATTGAGAACAGAATAGCAGTGATCCCCACAGCTGGAGAGATGTGAAAATAAACACATAAGACCTCTGCTTTTTAACTATTTTAGAAGAGATTTTCCAGTTTCCACACTACTGTGGATAATAGTTCTGCTGCTTTGTTTATAAATTGGTATGTCTCTTACTATAGAGTGTAGTGATTAATGGTGAAATCCCATTTTTAAAGCTTGAGCCATCAGCCAAGGCATGCTCCATACATCATGCATTGCAAAAAGATCACTTATTGTGCAGTTCAAGAATCAGTGACAGCCCTTAACTGAATTTTATAACTGGAATGATGATGCTTATTTCAGAGTCTGAACATTTTAAGCATTATTGAAAACTTACAGCAATTATAATGACTCAGAAAACGTAAATGCAATAACGGTAAATAGAAGAGGCTATAATGAGATTATAATGGTAGAATAATAATAAAATCAAATAATAAGCAAATGAAGATTACACTATCAAATATGTAAAGCTCCTGAAAATAGCTAGTGAAAAGACTGTCTAAGATAGATAGAAACACATTGGAAACCTGATGAGGCAGTAATTGACTATGTGCTTGTGCTGCAAAGAAGTATTGTGCTACTGCTATTGTGCAGTAAGTAGGTAGAGGTTGTCCTCCTGGAGAACTGGTGATGTAACAAAAACAAAGGTTCATCGCTGTTCTTCATTACAAATTAAATTAAGAGCCACTTTCTGATACCATTATTCATGCCAGGCAACACCTTTCTCCATAAATTATTTACCAATTAATTACTCATTAGTTTCAGTGGCACCCCTTACGGAATATGGAACTACTTCATATTCTAAAGATGGAACAAATAAGGGTTTCAGAATCTGGAAGTCAGGCCTTAACTAATAATAAAGTCTTAAGCATTGTTATTATTTGTATTTTGTTAGTGCCTAAAGACTTCCTTTGTGACCCTTAGTTTCATTATGCTAGGCACTCTACAAAATTATTACTGTTGCCAAAGTCAATAACATACATTGATTTAGATGCATGTTAAGACTACCCTGAATAGGTACCAAATAACCCTGACATGGACATCTGCAGGGAAATGTTCAGCTTTTTAAACTGACTTGCCTTTGTAGGTATATTGTGAATTAGATGCGTAATGGTTCCTTAATATACTTTCATTTTAATAGATATCTGATTTATTGAATTTGTAAAATACTCTGGATGGAATCAGACGCGATGTGAGTACATTTTGTGTTTTGAGTCAGGGGAGAGAGCTTGTTTAAAATCAATGTTCCTTTAAAGAACACGTAATTGAGTTGAAGTATATATTGAGTAGATATGGCCATTTTGTTATTACCAGTCTTAAGACTGGTATTAACAAATCTTGGTGGGGTCCCTCAGGGCTCGGTCGTCAGGCCCACACTGTTCAACATCTTCATCAGCAACTTGGACAAGGGTGTGAAAAGCACCTTGTTCAAATTCGCGGATGATACTAAGATGTGGGGAGAAGTAGGCACACTAGAAGGGAGGGACAGGCTGCAATTGGATCTGGACAGGTTACAGGGGTGGTTGGATGAGAAGATGGGATTCAATACTGACAAGTGCAAGGTACTGCACCTGGGGAGAAAGAACCAGCGGCAGACCTACAGGCTGGAGAACTCCCTTCTCATCAGCAGAGAGGCAGAAAAGGATCTTGGAGTCATTATAGACTCCAAGATGAACATGGGCCGCCAATGTGGGGATGCAGTCAGGAAGGCTAACTGCACCTTGTCATGCATCCACAGATGCATCACAAGCAAGTCCAAGGAGGTGATTCTCCCCCTCTATATGACATTGGTCAGGCTGCAGTTGGAGTGCTGTGTCCAGTTCTGGGTGCCACACTTCAGGAGAGATGTGGGCAGCCTTGAGAGGGTCCAGAGGAGGGCCACGCACATGATCAGGGGGCAGCAGGGCAGGGCCTACGAGGAGAGGCTACAAGACCTGAACCTGTTCAGCCTCCACAAGAGAAGGCTGAGAGGGGATCTGGTGGCCATCTATAAACTGGCCAAGGGGGACCAGCAGGCAATGGGAGAGTCCCTGTTCCCCCGAGCACTGCTGGGGGTAACAAGGAATAACGGCCATAAGTTGACGGAGAGTAGATTCAGGCTAGACATCAGGAGGCACTACTTCACAGTCAGGGCGGCTAGGATCTGGAACCAATTTCCAAGGGAAGTGTTGCTCGCTCCAACCCTGGGGGTCTTCAAAAAGGGGCTAGATAGACACCTAGCCGGGGTCATTTGACCCCAGCATTCTTTCCTGCCATGGCAGGGGGTCGGACTTGACGATCTGCTCAGGTCCCTTCTGTCCCTACCAACTATGAAACTATGAAATTATGATTCTAGAGTATAAGAACCTAAGTGGTTTCAGCATGGAAGCTATTTAGATTTATTAGGGTTTTTTATGACATGGTCTGCGTACAGGGCTGCACTCAGTAACCTAAGTCCTTTTAGTCCTGTTTTCTCTATACTTACATTCTCTCATCCATTCTAAATTACTTAATTCATAAATGCACAATGGTGAGATTTCATGAAAGTGTAGCTGCAGTTTAACTTTTGCTTATCTCTTTTTCTTTCTGTTAATAATGTAGTTAGATTTTTGTAAATTGTGTTTTAATTATACAGACAGGAAACTAGCTTTTCAAATTCTGTTAAATGACAATTACAAATGCACCAAGGCATGCAGTATGCTATTAACATAAGAATGCTTTTCTTGTTCTTTTTGGTATTGTTTCTATGCTACCTTTGAATACAAGAGAAAGGAATTACTATTTGTTGTTCCTATTAAGTTTTGACTTGAAAGCATATAACTGATACTTCAAATAGCTGAAGGTGAATTTAAAATTATCTAGTATTAATCTACCTTTTGTTGGAGCCATGCCCAAAATAAAATCAAGTAAATCAGGCACCAAGTGAAGATTTTTATAAATTAAATCTTGATTGTTTCTTTCAGCTGAAGGAAATAGGAACTTTCCCCTCTTCCTTTCAGGTTTTTATTATTTGATAAGAAACATGAGGAATTATTGATTCTCCATATATGGAGTAGTTTGATTATTGTGGTATTCCATTTAAAATCTGAAAGCAACTTTTATTTTTTCCACAAATAACAATATTGTGCACACTTTTAAAAAAGCTACAGTTTTGAAGGGTATGTTATAACTCTTAGGAGGGTTTGTGTGTCTGTGTGTGCATGTCTGTCTGTTATCCTCAGTGCCAGAGAGGCTGTATTCCTATTTTATCTGCAGAATAATCACAGCACATGCAGTAGAACCTACACAGAATCTGTTTAGTTCATCTGGAGAAAATGAGCATGCCCAAAGCTTCCTTTTGGTATCATCCCTTATTATTCAGTTCCATGTACCAAACTCCAGGTGGGTGGGGAAGCCATCAGTGACCATGTCAGAAGGAGGAAATTTTCTTTTTTGATTAAAGGTATATTCCTTCAGTATGGACCTTCACAAAGTAGCATCCCAGGAGAGAAATAGACTAAATGAAGTCCATTATTAACATGTGCACAAATGTATTAGCTGTATGATAAATATAGTAGTGGATTAATTGTAAGCATTTAGCTACATTTAGATAGAAACTAATGACTTTTGCCTGACAGAGGGTATAGTGGTACCTGAAAGCTTGCGTATGTCTACATCAACTACACAGATTATTGAATGAAAGATGTCCAGAAGTATTCTTGCTCCTTGCATATCTCCTGGACCATCATGGCAACATCGCACCTCAACGCTACCAACAACTTTCAGTGAAGTTTTAGGTGATTGTAACTTAACTTCCTGCTATATGGATGCATCTAAATTTAAAGTAATTTTCTGTTTTTCAAATAGGCTGATGAGCTATATTGTGTACCACATGTATATATGATAGCAAAAAGGGCCAGGTTCATATATCTACATGTCTGTCTTAAAGCTGGAAACACTATTGACTCAAACTTCCAATGAAAAACACAGGAAATATTTAATATTTATAAGCATGGAGTCTGTATATAAAACAAATTAAAAATGAATGCAGCATTGAGAAAAACACAACAATAATAAATTAATAATGCTTGCAAAGCATCTGTCCCCACAGAAGTACTGTGCCTCAGTTTCTCAACTTAAAAAGGACAACTGTCCCTTAAGTAGGTCACTTTTCCCTTCCCTTCTGCTGCAACCTAGTCGTGATTTGTCATTCTTAGTGAAGTCTCTGAGTCCAAGAGTGCACTATAAGAGGTTCATCTCCAACCTTTCTCTGGTTTGGGGTCAGGTTTCACTATCTTTCCATATAAACCTCAGGCAAGATATGGTGACTTCTTTTTCAGAGCATATTAAATTCAGTTCTACTCCCTTTTTGTCATGTAGTGAGGATATTTCATCACCCTTGCTAAAACCACAATGAATTTAAGAGAACAATCAAAACATTCACAGTGGGATGGTAAATAACAAACATGCAAATAAGGTCTGTTTCACAAGATCTCTTCCTGCAATTTACCAAGAGATGGTGGCAGAGAGCTCCTTCCCTTGAGAGATTCAGACCACATCCAGGAATATCTGTTGCTAATAGTGATTTAATCCAGAGTCTGGATTAAGTTATGTAATCTAACAGCATCTTTACAATTAGCAAGTATAATGTTACAAAGAAGTTAAAATGTCTTGAATAATCAAGGCGTTTAACAAAAATATCCCGTCCCTTTACCTTAGTCACTCTTTGATGCATTAGCATTAAATAAAATATTTTGGAATATATTGTTGTAGACAGCTGTTTGGTAGGAGGGAGTGGGGGTGTCTTTAGCAGAAACACAGCAGTTTCACATGCAAGAACTGCTATTTTTGTTGCACATTAATATTCAGTTTTTTAAAAGTTAAGTTGAATCCTGAAGAAACAAGTGTTATGAAGAACAGATTCTTGTCAGTCATCAATTAATTGTACAGCATTTTTAAAACTAAAAGTCCTAGCATCTTTGGCAAGAATGCCGAATTAGTAACAGTATGCACTTCCCAGAATTTAAAAAAAAGTATGATTCAGTGACTACTTTCTTCTTCTCTTGTCCATGAATATGATCAGGTCACATGCTTTATTGTAACTACTGTTGCTGACTATCACTGGCGTGACACACGATCTAGGAACAAGTCTTGGTTTTAAAGCCCCAAATGTAAAGAAGCCTTGTTTACACTGACCCCTATATAATGTATGTCTAACTTAATGGAACTTTAAATTGTCAGAAGCGTTAGCTTAAGTGAGGTCTGGGTTCACAAGCAGAATTCCTGTACAGCAAAACTTGTATGATATGTCTCTTGTGTGATGAGTATATTTATATTTTCAGAGTTGAAGTAAATAATCACTGCTTATTTTAATAACCATAGCTATCTTACTCTTAGCTTGGGTTCCTCTCATTGTATCAAGCAGTTGTCTCAAGGCTGTTCATTGTATCAAGCAGTTGTCTCTAATGTTATACTTAGATCATTGATTCTTTGATCAGGGATGAGTTTCTCATGTCTGCACAGCATCTAGCACAGCGACTCCCTCATCTGTATTCATGTTGGTCTCTGTGCTACTGCAATTCAGACAATAAAGGTGATTGCAGCAGCTGGGAAGTTTTAAGCATTTTTACCCAACTATATTTTACACACAACATTTTTGCTGAATTCCAATCCTACATAAACAGCTGGTTTTTAAAGTTTGATTGGAACTGAGATTAGTTAGATTTGCATTCTGCTCAGAGACTGGCAATGTGATTGGAGGCGTGGAAGGAAGAAGAGAAAACTGATTTAGACTAAAAAAAGAGAGAGATTACTATTGTAGAGCAGTAGGTTCAGTATACTGGGTGTGTCTACATGAGATTCTTGCTGCGCAGTAGTCTAATAACACTGCGCAGTAGTGTGCCAGTCAAAACCTGTGCTAAGATGCAACTGTACAGTGTTATTAGGCTACTGCACAGTAAGTCACAAAAAACCCAGTTTGCCAGCACTACTGAACAGTCACGTAAGTTACTGCACGTTTAGTTAGTACTTTGTTAAGCAAGTACTAAACTAAATGCACAGTAAATTCTGCACATTAATGAACATGTAAACATGCCCACTGTGTGGTTTAATGGAGGTTTATTTTAACCCTAAGATATGGTTCAGCTTTGCTTTTTATGGAAAGAAAAAATTCTCTTTTAAATGCCAACACATGTATCGGGTTAAGTCTTCTCTGCTTCCAAGGTTGCTTGCTGCTGGAGAGTGGCTAACTGTATAACTGAGTGAACCTCCCTGATTCTGTGGTGGATGGCCCTTCCGTTAATTAGAGCAACTGAAAAGCAGCGGTGACTTGTCTCGCTAGTGGAAGGTCCTTAAGGAACTAACACCAGTTCTCAACTGTTAAAACAGATCTCTGATCTCTGGTCTCTCTACACCCTGCTATAGCCCCTAAAATCAAGTGAGGTTAGCTAATACAAGATCTGGCTTCACAGCAAAGGTGTTTCCGTATGCAAAGAGAATGCTCTAGTCTTCATTTCCAGCCTGAATGCATTCATTTTGTTCTGTCTGAACACAGCAGAGCTGTTCAAAGTGAACAGATCATATCAGAGAGCGGAGGGCATTATCTTCGACACTGGGGGGATTGAGTGACATACCGATCAGCTGGCGAAAGGTCACTTTGATGAACAAAATCAGCACATGTTCCAGTAAAAGGATGTTTAGGGAGGAGATAAGCTTGAAATAAAACCATTTCCAGTTTTAAGTGTTAACTTGGAACTCTTTTGCTGGCATTATGGATGGGTTGTCACATCTATGTAAGTTTTCTTACAGGTCACTATAATAAAAGCATAAGTAAACCCTACTTAGGAGTCAGGTCCCATTATGCTAAACATTATGGGCCTATGCTATATAGTATCTTAAGTTCTACTGCTAGCTTTATTGTTTCCACCCATCCTTGTTTATAAAGATACCAAGAATGAAGTGTGTATAAGTAAAAAACAGACAAAAAAAAATATCCTGAATCTGTGCACACACACTTCTCTTCTAAAAATGAAATAACCCAAGTTTGGAGTGTTGCTATTTCTTCAGTGCTTAGAATCCAGGACAGTCTTCTGTTGTCTTTGCTCATGCTTCCAACTTTTAAGGTCTTTAGAACAAAATCCTTCTTTGCATGTGCTGCACACACTGCCACTTGCACTTTAGTCATATGATACCATAACAACAATGAATAGGGATTTAATGCTTGCTTTCTTCTCCCAGCCAAATATGGCTGTGGATGAGCATGGCTAACTGCTCCATCAAAAGAAACAAACAAAACAAAAGAAACAAAGGAGAAAGAAAAAAAAAGAAGAGAAAATTGGAATCTGTAAACAGGCTCTGTCTTTGAACTGAGCCACAAACCAGAATGTCAGCTGAAAGACAGACTTTTGGCCCCATTAACTGTGCCATGATCTGGCTATATTTGGTTCCTTAACTGGCACTTAGTACGCATAAAGTGGCAAAATCAGATTATGGAAGATTTCCTCTGCATGAAATGACAGGGTCCTCCTAGCAACTCCCACATCACTTTCTATGTCTTGGTGATCCCTGACTCATTACCCTGGCATCACTGCCAAATTAGTCAAATGATAAGATTGAACCAGACTAAACCAGAAACCCTCAATTTTCCTCCTACTTCTCCCTTCAATAGAGTTAAATGGATTATATATTGAAGAATCTGATGTAAATTGGATGTAACTGTACAACTTAAATAAAATTCAGCATTGCTTTTCTCATATAAGTTTAAATTCTTTTGAATTAAGAGTTCAATATTTTTTTTACATGTACAAATAAGTTAAGGCCATTACTTTAACTAAAATGTTGATATCAAAATGACCTTGAAAGCTGAAGACAGCAACATTTCAAGGGAAACAAGATAGATCGCAAAGCCAAAAGGATCTATTGTGATCATCTATTCTGACCAACAGTACACTAGGACTTCCCTGAATTAATTGTGTTTCAACTAGAGTATATCTTTTTAGGAACCCCTCCCACCCCCCAGTGAAATCTAGCTTTAATATGAGCTGCCTTTTCATCTTCTGGTTCCTGATCAATCTCCTGATCTTAGTTTTATGCAGTACAGGACAATTCAGACTTTGTTCAGGATTCAGTTAAAACTAAGGAGAATTATCACTTGCTCTGAAAAGTAGCAGTAGTAGCCCTCTTGAATAATAGGCAAGGTGGTATCAATAGACAAGTTGGTATAAAACAGTCTTTACGTTTTTCAGATATTTGGATTTATCAAGAATGGTTTCAGACTCCTAGTAGCACCTTAACAAATAAACAAAACGCAGCAGTATGCACAGCATGCAACAAAATAATTAGTGGTTTTCTGGAATCGTTACAAATCTTTTAAACTGAAAAATGCAAAACATTAGATTTATCTTGTTATACACAATTAGGAAAATAATTTTTGGGCACTATGGGATTGATAACCAGGATTCCAGGGGAGCACCTTATATAAAAATGCAGTATTTTCCCAATAAAATAGTTTAATTGTTGTTCCCTGTAAGGACTTCTTCCACCTCCACACTAATAAGCATTCTCCTATGCCTCAACTAGCTGCCCACACACTTTCTCCCTTTAAAGACAAAACTGTCCCCAATTACCATTGAGAATTTTTCAGTCTCTCATTAAACTTGGAGCAGCGTGCAATTTAATCAGGTGGTGAACAGTAAAACATTGTAAAAAATGATCTTCAGGAAACATATCTAATTCAAATATGGATATTTTGTTTTATCAAGTGTGTTCCCAGGGCTAGTTATAGAGATTCTCTACTTAACTAGAATAAATCATAAATCTGGAAAGTGGAAAGTATTTGAAAAAATATTCCGACAGTATTAAAAAAGAACAGGCATCCATAAATTTAGCTGTTATAGTTAATTTCTGTGGAAACCTTTACATGGAAAAAAATGTGTAATCTAATGCCCCAGTTCCCCAAACTATTATATGTAGGCAACTGTTGATTGGCTGGATTATGGTATATGTGTAAGAAGTCTAGTCAGGTGCCTGATGAAGCCACTTGTGGCTGACAAGCCCAATTTGAGTGATGCAGCTTGTTACAAATTTCACAGATTCATTCATTGTCTGAGTTGGAATCCCAGTTTACAGCATGCTTCTTCTTTCTTTCTCACTTTGCTTCCACCCTCTGGATCAAAGCCGCTTCATACTGAGCTACACCCAATGCCAGATGTTCCCTCTAAAACTGGGATTCTGTGCACTCTTCCCAACTTTCTACGTTGATGTTGAACAACTTCATAGGCAGACAAGGTTCTTTGGGTGAATCTTCATGTAATTTTTGCACACATAATAGTACTGCCATAGGGGGTGACTCCACTTTCTAGAGCTATCTCAAATCTCATTGTACAAAATATTCAAACTAGTATATACAGGATCAAATAAGCCATGACTGTGGAGCTTCTTGTTGATTGAGGGCATTTATTGTGACCTTGTTTTCCAGACAGATGGGAAAATATTCCAAAATGTGGCTTGTTGAAAGTGTTGCATTCTTTTTTCCCCCTTCAGCATTGCCCATTTTGCAAATAGAGCTCTTTAGTAACTGCTAGATCTGCATACTGAACCTGGGAACTGAGAATCGGGAGTTAGCTATGTTAGCCTGAGGTCAAGCAAAAAGCAAGGTACAGGTACACTTTATAGACTAACTGAATCAGAGGTGTATAATCTTGTCTGAGGAACAAAGTCTGACAAACTGAGCTGTTGGCCATGAAAATGTATGCATTTCTGGGATCTGAGAGTCAAGCTGGGATATTCTTAATTTGTGCACAAAAAGCAGTTGCACATGTCTTCAAAGTAGCTTACTTACAAGAAGTGTACAAGACCTGCCATACTGGATCAGACTGCAGATACATTTTGTTCAGTATCCTGTCTTCGAGAGTAGCAAGTAGTAAATGCTGTAGCCCAGTGATGCTCAACCTTTTTGGCTGGCCCAAACCTGCTGCATGGCCTTGGGGTTTCAGAATTTGGCAGCGGGAGAGCGTGGCCATATTTATTGCCCCTGCCCCTTTGCCACCAAATTTATTGATCTGTGGCGAGTCATGTAGGCTGTATACCTATGGCTCCATAGACTGCATTTGGCCCATGGGTCAGAGGTTGAGTACCCCTGCTTTAAACAAAAAGTAGACAGAACATGTGCAGAGTGATCTGTTCTCCAAATCCCCTACCACAGGGTTGTCAAATATATTGCCCATGGGCTGGATCTGGTCTGGTCTACAGAGCCATGTAATCGGGTCCAGAGGAGTGGTGTGTGTGTGTGTGTGTGTGTGTGTTTATACATATATCATTTTTTAAGCAAAAGGTTTTCAAGTTTTCAAATCACTGCCTGACTCTGTAGTTGGGACCCTGAGATAGTTTAGAGTTTAGCCTTTGTGCTTAATCCAGACCTGCCTAAGAATCCATTCAGTGTCATTGAATGACTAGTGTAACAGTGATTTTGTAGCTGCAATGTCCAAAAATTATACAATAGGCAAGGATTTCTTAGTGTGATATGTTTTATTGAACTAGTTGGTCCAGATAGCACCCTAAAAAATCCTTGCTTCTCTCACTGAATGACTGTGCAATTTAGGTGGACCTTGGGAGGGTACCACTATTTTGTCCACTAATTAAATCAAGACAGTGCCCTAGAATTTTACATCCAAAATATTTGGAATATGTCTTACAAACAGATACTGTATGAAGATATAAATATCATGTTGCAATAAGAACTGTGTAAAACAACCAGCTCCTTGGATCATCTTGCAGAGAATTAGGTATTATATCCTTGCTTATGAACCTTAAACTCAGACTTCTTTTATATATTGCCACTTTAGGTCTATAACATATAGTCCCCCTCCTTCCTCCCTCATTTTAGTGTGGTGATTTGGGCCTGCAAAAAAAATATTGTTAAGACTGAAGGATGGGTGATATACAATAAGACAGGCAACTTAAAAGTTACTATTACCATAGCAAGTCTTTAATTTACCAATTTTTAGGGCTAAGTCCAAAGCTTATGAAACACTTGTTTCATAAGACTTGTGGGGATATACAGATGTCTTGATTCTTTCACTGCATAGAATAAGGAATTTGCACCACTCAGCCTACCAAAATATAATGCCTCACTTCTACCTACTGATATTAATCAGAACCCCAAATATACACTGGAGGAAATTTACAATGCAGGAGCATCTGATACACTTCTTTTTACAGACATTGAATAAAGAAAACGTTCAGCAAACAGAACTCAGTGGAGAGGGGCTTAAGATCAGCAATCAAATAAGTTGAAACAATAAAAATAAAAGCCCTTTGAATTTTTGTTCTCTCTAAAGGAGACAAGCATCCAGCTGTCTCGTTCTTGAATTCAAAATGCATTTCTGCAAAAGATGAGTGCAGAGTAATATAGCAGTAGTCACTAAAATGTACAATATGTTGTAAATTATTGAACATTTTGGGGACTGCTTTGAGCAGCCGTCTCTAAGCAACACATTGAATGGTACTGTACTATCTAACATAACAATGCAGTACAACTTTCTTCACCCAGATAGTGAGGGTGATAAAGCCCCCGAGCGCCACACTAATTAAAGTGCCTGAGTATCAGAGTCCCTGCACTTCAAAATGGCAGCGGGGCGCTTTATCTAAAGCTGGTCGAACAAGCTTTAGTTAAAGTGCCCCCACCATTTTGAAGTATGGGGAAGCTGATACATGAGATATGGAGGCTGGCTGGAGCACACTAATTAGCATGCTCCAGCAGACTTGATTAACTGAGTCTGCTCCAATGCACTTTAATTACAGTGCATTGGGTCAGCCTTCCAGCTCATGTACAGATACCCAAGAAGTATACGGTAAGATTACTTTACCGTATGGTTCTAACTAACAATGTTTTTACAGCACACAAAACTATTGGGTAGACTTGCATTAACTTGTACTTGAATGTAGAGATGATTAGAATAGAATTTATTTACATCCTAGGACAAACCCAGACCCATGCTTAGAGACAAATTAATAAAGTATGGAACATGTAAGAAATCCGAAAGAGTCTGGTGGGAATTTTACAGACACATTTAGCCATGAGTGAGCTCCTGAAATTGTAATGCCCACAAATTGAAGCTATGAGAAGGCTGGAATATTGTGGACAGGCTTGATGATACTTACAGTTGTGAGAATTAGTGTACTGCATGGGTTAGGATTCTGAATTACGTTCTCTCCATAGCTTTCAGAGTAAATGATTGATTCCTTCATATTGGAGCAGGAAATATGGAGTACACATTTCCAGAAAACCTCAAAAAAGATGTTGCTGTTCCATTTGTGAAAGAGTTTTGTATTTATTAGTGCTTCCAAGAAGCCATGTATTGCACAGTACCACTGTGTATAGCATTATAATGGGCATAATGCAGAACCACCTCCTACAAGGAACTGTGATATCTTTTTCATATCACAGTAGTTTTTCAGATTAGGGTTTTTTACATTAAAACAAAAATGATTGTAAAAGCTTTGTCTTTTGGTGCTACAGACAAAAATCGAAAGCAGGGGTGGGCAGTTATTTGTGTTGAAGGGCCACTTAAGGAGTTTTGGTGAGCTCTTGTGGGCTAGGAGGATGGGTTGCTGACCTGGCCCATTGTGGCAGGAGGTGGGGTATTTGATCCTATCTGGAGGTGCTGGACAGAGTGGGCAAGCAGGGCCTCCATGGAGACTGCCCCAGGACCTCCACAGGCAGAGGGTACTTGGCCAGGCAGATGGGCTGGGGCCACAGATCGGTTGGGAGTGGTATCTGGGAGCAGGATGGGTGTGTGGGGCCTCAGCGGGATCATGGGGCTGTGACTTCACAAAGCCAGGGATTCAGGCAGAGCTGCAATCCACTCCCTGCATGTCCTTATGACAGGTGTTGTTCCACAGGCAGGGATATGTAGGGAGTAGATTATATCTCTGTCCTGGGTCCTGGCCCTGCACTGACCCTGACCCACAATCCCAGCCCTGCCCGCCCATCCAGCTCCTGGACACCATACCCTACTTGTCCCCATCCCCATCCCATCCACCTGGCTGAGCGCACCCCACCCATGGGGGTCCCAGGCCAATCTTCATGGATGTCCTGCCTGCCCACTCCATTTGGCACCCTAGCGGTGGGTGCAAGGCAGATTGACTGGGGTGCCTGGGCAGTGGGGCCACGTCCAGCAGTGGTGCCACCCTGTCCTGCTGTGTGCTTGGGGGAGGTGGGACTGGCCACACACACTATGGCCAGGGCTGCTCCCCATGACTGGGCCAGGCAGGGCTGAAGGACCCACCACGGGCTGGATAGAATCCCTTGGTGGGCTGGATCCGACCAGTGGGTGGTATTTGCCCATCCCTGACCTAGAAGATAGCCCAACCAGTCAACAGCTAAATGTCAGTTTTGTTTGGCCAAGTCAATAGATTAATTTGCCTAAAAAAATGTAATCTTCTTGAATACTGCTAGTGACTTTCCCCTCAGCTGCACGAGCCCCTGATCTTATCAAAAGTTGAACTAATTTTAGACTAAATCTTGACATAAGCAAACTCAGCAGATGAATGAAAGACCTAATGGCATGGTGAACCATTTGTTGAATTGTTTCAGATTTCTACATTTAAAATAATCCTAGGGTCTATGACTTTGTCATTATCTTTTGATGGAAGGTTTAGAGAAACCATTGATTTTGGAGGAGATGCTAGGCAGTCACATACATGTATATCTCAATTAGGGTTGCGTATTTGACTGATCAAAAACATTTGCTCAATTGAGCAGTCAAATATTGTCAAACAGTGATCACATACCTTTAACGTTTATTAGAACAGTGAAGAGAGATAATTTAATCTTCAATAGGTTCAATATTAATTGCAAAAAAGAAGTTATTCACCTGTTATTGTGAGACAATAACATTAAATACTAAAAAATTCTAACACATTTTTATAACTATCAATGGCCATATCTACATGAGACACTGACTGCACAGTCATTATTGCATACTCATTTAGTACTTGTACAAACAAGTACTAAATGGCTGCACAATAACCCGTGTTACTGCACAGTAGCACCAACGAACAGCTTTTTTATGACATAGTAGCTTGAGACTACTGTGCAGTCAGTGCCTCGTGTAGACACAGCCAGTGGGTCAAAACAGACAATGGATTTCTCTGTGGACAAAGTTATCTTGGGATTCTACATGTGTAAAAGTCCATTGTTCAACTTTAAGTATCTGTGAACTATATGAAATGATACTTTTTCCTTGGGCAGTTGCAGCTAATTTTAGTTAATTGCCACTCATTCTGAGAATCAGCTGTGTATACCAGTCTCAGATCTGACTCAAATGTGACATCTCATTTTACCCAATGTTAGGTCAATGTAAAAACAAATGATACTAAGCATTTCTTTTCCTTGGCTTTTCTCCCAAAACCCCAGGGTCTGCTGAAACAGTTATAAAATGGAAAAAAAAAATAAAAGAAAGAAAAAGAAATTAAACAGAAATAAAACTCACGCAGCAATTATTGTGTCACACACAGCAAATTCCATCATTTTTTAAAAATATAGTTATGCTAAGTAGGCAGCAGGCCAACTCTTCAAAAGATGTTTGCATTTGGAAATGCCCACAGTCACAGCAGATGGCCACTAGGCAAAGCTCTTCTATCCTGTGATTTTGATTTTTCCAGATCAGAGCAGCTCATACAACCCCACCTGCCTTAGTGGGGGTTGGAAAAGGAGGCTGGAATGGCTCAGGAGAGAGGAGCAGGGCAGGGGTGTCTGCTTCTACCTATGTGTGTGAGGGTTGGCGGGGGAGAAAAAGAGCAAGAGAGAAAGTCCAGATGCCTGAAAGACAGGACTGGGGGGAGGGGCAAGGAGCCCTTATTTTTGCTCTTGTTAAGACAGGGCACTATGCTACAATAAAAGAAGTAGGCTGCCACCTATAAAGGGCATTCTTGGCTTCATTTTTTTTACTCTGGTTATGTAATAAGTAGTCAACTGACAAGCCAATTGACATTATTTAACCAGTCAATTGATTGTCTTGCCAGCCCTAGTCTCAGTAAAGACTACTAGAAACTTGTGTTCATCCTTCTTTTGTTTGGTCTGTTAAAATGGAATCAGAAGACAAAGACCTCTTTCAATGATAGATCACTCAAAGACTTCTCTGTTGGAGAATAAGATAACACCAGTATAAAGCCTATCACAGTGTAAATCCTATTAGAGCTAGACATGAATTATCTATAGTGTCTCATAGATTACACTTCTATATGTATTTAAGCGGTGGATTCTTGATCACGTGCTTCAATTGACTTGATTGCAAGCTTCAGCATCAAGGCAGAATTTTCTTTATCGCCATAGCAAAAGATAGAGAGTAACCTTTTCAAGGCTGTTGAGTTTTTGAAGTATTGCTATATCATACTTTCCTCTTAAACACAGAAAACTGGAGTTTATCCTGCACGCTTACTTCATATCCAACAAACTCCTTACGGAAGGCCTCAAACCCCAGTTAGCAGAATTCTAACAATAAAACTGGCTTATTGGTCAAGTTCCTCATCAGTTTTGTCTGCACCACAGTAGTGTTCAGAGCAGTTAAGAACAAAGACTCTCCTTGACTGATGTCACAAAGAGCACTGATGATAAATATTTAAAAGCTAATTGCTAATAAATAGATTGCTAAATTGGTGGCAATGGGAGGAGTGAATACTATAATAGGATGTGAGGGTTACAGAATTGGGAAAAGGGAGAGTTAGCTACTCTAAAATGCTTGTTGTTAGTGTGCACCTTGTTAACATTAATATTAGGTGGCTTCTGGACCTCTTAACCACTGGGTAGTCCACACATTAACACCTGAAACTAGTTTTAAAGCACACTTTTAGCAGCTTAAAGTTGCACCATTCCAGGAAAGATTTATCTCTGATTTGTGTTACTGAGTTCATGTTCCATTAATGTGTGGCTATTCCCCACAGATGAGCCACCCAAATTGCAGTCCTCCAGCATCCCAGGATGCAGTGTCCCTTCTCCCACCCTCCTGATCTTTGTGGACAACATTCCACCCCGTGAACTATGCTGCCCAGGGGTGAATCAGGCATCAAGCTAACTCCCTGTCCCACCCCTGGGGATGTGACCTTCCTACCCCCAGGGGTGCAACCCCATGCAAACAGTCTGCAAAGAACATGTGAGCTACCCAGGCTACAGTGCATGGATGGGTCCGGGAGTAGGGTTTAGGGGAGCTGGGGGGGAAACAAAGCAGGGGACCATATCAAGTCCCCATGAGCTGGGCTTCCTTCCCAGGGCTGGGATAGTAACTCCCCCAAAATCACCTTTCCTCACTGCTCCCACTTCCCAGCCATCCCCATGAAGCATGACCAGCACCCCCTCTACTACAATCCCAAATCCCAATTTAATAAAGCATGAGACCTTCTTTAATTAACTTCCACTTCATTTCATTTTAAATTTTTTTTTCAGTTCTTTTTATTTTATCACTCAGTGGCTGGCTGACTTCATTTCACCACCCTTCCCCAACCCCCATTTCCTTTCCATCTCCCATTTAATTACCCCACCACATTAACTCCCTGCCTCCCAGCTTCATGCCCCGCACCCCCTCACCCTGCTAACCCATCTTTCACACCCCCCCACAACCTAAAGCAGGGATAGAAGCCTGTTCTGGCTCACCAGCCCTGTGGTGGGAACTCAGAAATGAGCTTCTAGCCTGGCCTCTGCTCGCCAGCCCTCCCAGTGGCAAGTCACAGCTGTGTAGGTGGGGAGCAGTCAGAGAAGGCTTTTAGCCTTAAGGTGTGACTGCTCTAAACTCGAGCTAGCACTAACACCAATCAACATTGGAGCTGCTCAAAGTGCAATGTGTAATAAATTCCTGTTTCTTATGTTTTACTTATTTTGCTTCTTTTGAATTAACCATCTGTGAAAAGCTATCTTTTCCCTGTTGAGAAATGTTTCAGATAGGTTTTTACATTCAAATTACTTTAAAATGTTTTTCAGGCTAAAATTCCAATTTGGCTTGGATTTTGGCTTCAATAAGGCAACATTTGAATTAAAAATAAAGTTCTCCAACTAAGTACTGACAAAAAAATATTTTATGGCTCTTTAGTGGCCTGAGAGAATGGAGTTTCATTTCAGTCCAGTTCCTTATGATGCAAAAATCATTATCATATGTAGAAAAAGTTACAACCAGTTTCAGAAGAAAAATAAAGAATTACACATCTTGGAGACTGACCAACCTTTGCATTTGGGGGGGGGGGGGGGCATGGAGCACCTCTAGCACAAGATTTTGACACATGTTATAGGAGAGCAGGAATTGTTACTCTCTGTGGTAAAGGGCTCCTGTCTCCAAGCTTCTCAGTATGGTAGTTTTTTGGTTGCCAGTGTCTGCTCGTGATTTTCTTTTATTGTTGTTATAAACATACTCTGTGCTCCATGGTCCTTGTTTTTAGTTAAACTCCGTGTCTGTGGCTCTTACCTGTTTTTCTCTAGGTCTAGTCAAATAGGGATTGTAGGGAGTTCAGGGGGGAATGGGTGGGGGGAGGGGGCTTTGAAAGAAAAAGAAGGCAGACATAGTGTTACAGGTTTGTCATTTTTGTACTTTAGCAGAGACCTGTATTTTTGAGGAATATATGATGTCATAGTAACTACAGTCACTCTTTTCCCCAGCAAATTTAACTTCACTATAATGTGCATATTATTTCATGGTACGTATTCTAAGCTCAGTTCCTCACTTAATACTCTATTTCTGTGCATACTACCAGAGCAAGTATTTACAAACCATTAGGTTTAATAGGTTTAAGCTTTGTAGTAAACACTAGTGCCAATAACATTTTAGGACACAGAGGGCACATCTTCATGAGATGTTCGGAGCACAGTAAACTAATTCTATTGCACATTAGCTCATCATGGCAAAAGCCATGTTAATGCAGGAATGCACAGTAGAATTAGTCTACTGTGCATTAGCATCATCTAAAAGATGTGCAGCCATGCTACTGCACAGTAGTGCCAATGACAGCACATTGTTTAGTACCTGTTTTTTACAGATACTAAACTTAATGCACCATAATGCACGTGTAAACAGGCCCAGAAAGATGTAATCACACTCCTTACTTGTGCACATAAGGACTAAACAGTAGGTTCCACAATGCACATTCTGAATAATGTCAAATGTGAGTTTTTAAGATCACAGATAGGTGCCATAATATAGACAAGGCCAATCTAAAGTACTGTAGTGTGCAGTGAGTAAGAAGAGGTGGTAGAAAAAATCAACAGTTGCTCTCATCCCCCAGGCATCCCATAGAAGAGCATACACTGATTTGATCTAAGACATTTCACCACTAGAGTAGTATTTGAGCAACTTGTGGCCTTAATTGTAGTTATCTCACAAGACTCTTCTGAGAAATTTTAGATATTGGAAACTGAGTTAGAAAGAAGCTGTGTTTCTTTAAAGGTGAAACCAGAAGTTGGTGACAGAGCAAGGACTTGAATGCAGGTTCCTAAGTGCTAGATTTAACACTGAACTAGCTAGCTTGGAAAGAGGGATTGCTCAATTCTTTTCCACTCACTATCAGGCTTGGGTTAGCCACATCATGTTTCTGCACCTCATTTTCCCCTGCCAAGCAATGGTAGTAAAAATCTATGTTCTCAGAGATGCTACAAGGATTAAGTATTTAATGTCTGCAGAGAAGCTTAATATAGAAGTACTCTATAAATGATGATTAATTATTGTTTTAAATAGCCTAATTAGATTAGAAATCTCATCATTTTATGTGCAAGCTCTGGCAACAGTTCATTATGGGGAATTCCATGTCATTCTGAGAGAAGGGATGTTGAGGGTGATGTTCCCCAAGTGCAGCTGAATCCTTCACCTGAATTTGTGCTCTCTGGCTTGAGGCCATTGTTCTTAGATGATTCAGATTATCACTGAGTCTTTGCCTTCTTCAAATGTTAAAGACCATTTTCTCCTTGTTGAATACACAAGGTCACTTGGGGTTGGAGGCCTGGTTTGAGGCTCATTTAGCTTGTTGCAGCCACACTACATCCCCTTTGGACTGCTAAAGTGCATCTACACTACAGAAATAACAATAGGTAAATACGATTGTAAAAATTCATCATCTAACTATATTCAAGCACCTTCAATATATAAAAATACTTCAGTTTTCAAACCTGTGTGGGCTTGAAGTTCCCACTTATACCTGAAGAAAAGCCCTCTTTATTTAAGCTTCTGAGTTTGAAAGTGTCGGCTGTAATAAGTAGTGATAATAGCAAATTCTTTCACATTGCTGGAATAAAAAAGGCAAAATTTAATTACCAAATGATCTTTTGCCAAAGGGATTTGCAGCCCTCTGATGATGTACATAAGTCAAAATGTACATAAATGTACATAAGTCAAAAACATCAACTCTTCCTATCCTTTCAGTAGCCTGTGTTTCTGCAAAAGCTCTTTAAGTTACAGTACCACACAAACATAGTTAGATGTGAATGCTGAACACTGACACATCTCAAATTACTTTCAGCAGGAAAGTTTGTCTGGATCCCAAACTGAGTTAGGAGAAAAGGAGATTATTTCCTGATTATCCCTTTACTTGAACTGAAAAAAACTCTTGCAACATTACATTATTGAACTGCATCTTTAGGTCTCAGCACTGCAAATGCTTAAGCACCTAAGTAACTTTACTCCTGGGAGTAGTTCCACAGGGCTTAGAAATCACTGGCACGTAGCTCTAAGCAGGGAGTTACCTGTAAGCAGAAGCCTACTCATTTATGCAAATGCCTGGACTCACCTTAACTGGTAACTTGTCTCCACGGTGCATCTCTTTATCCCCCACAGATTAGATTGTGAGCTGTTTGTGTTGGTTTCCTGCTTATCTCTGTAACAGGCCTGATCCCTGATTGTGGTTTAATTGAAATAAAAGATATGATTTTAAATATCACTCTTCATATATAATATTAACATTAACATTAAATAACAAAGCTTAATAGTAGCAATGTATGGCATAGGGAATGTTAGTAATTGAACACACCGTGCAGAGCATATTCTCTGTTGCTTAGCAATTAAATGTATGCATGTAGCAGCAGCTCTGACAAAAATGTTAATAAAAGGTGACAAGTTATATCACCAGAAAAAAATTACGCAACTAGGAACATACCTTTGAAGAACTGCAGGAGCAGCAGCAAATGGCACATACTGACAGATCTCATCCTTGAGGAAGAACAGATCTTCAGCTATTGGCCACTAGAGGGGCTGAAAGCAAAGGGGAAAGTAAAGGGTCCGCATTCATAGCATGTGCTACAGACACATAATTGCACAAGAATCATGGTAAGGATGCTTTTTATTTAATTCTTTAAAAAAAAAATAAATTTTTTTTTTCCTCTTAAAAATATCCAGAGTAGCTTTTATTCTCACTATTTCAGGTTGCCTGGTTCCTATACATTTGCAGATCTTTCACAGCATCTGTTGCAGGCAAATCTGTGACTTTGCTAGCAGATGCTTTAATCACACTGTACAGGTTTTATTTATCTAATATGATGCAGCCTATACTATTAATATAAAATGACTCCTATAATGATCTGAAATTGTTCTGGTTTTTTATATCCTTTTCTATGAGGAAAAGAATCAGCACAAGGCAGAGAAATAAGATTGTAAACTGGGGTTTTCAAAAAACCTTGTGGGATATGAACATTCAGCTCTGTTTGGGGTATAAGTGCTAACTTTTTGCTTCTTCCTCACCCTTAGGGTCCTTTGAAAATTTTAGCCATGATGTATCCATGGAGGCAACGTGCCTTCTTGGAATGAGCATGCTAAAATACCTTTTACTCTAAGCAAAGCTATGGTAAACAAGTTCTTCTACAAAACATCAAAACATGCTTGTGCTAGCATGTCTTTGTTTTGCTTGATTGTTGCTATAAATAATTGCTATGGATTATTTTTGTTGAGGTTTTTTTTTTTATACCTGTGAAAAGTAGCAAACATTCCCAGTTGTACCATATGTTAACATCGTTCTCCTCTGTCCACGTCTTTAAATGAACTTCTATCGTAGCTTAGATTTTCCTTCTCATCAGAGTACTGGTTCTGCAATTGACAGTCTGCTTGAATAGAGTCACTTGCAGGATCTGAGCCCAGTTTTGATCTATTTATGTAAAATGCCACTATGTTTTAACTGAATGTAAGTATAAATCCAGCCATAGTGCTCACAGACTTGTTTCAAGCTGTGCCAAATCATCATACAGTTCATTTGAAATTTGGCACACTTTGCTGAAACTCCTGGAATTTTTACTTAAAAGATTTCAGAAAAATGCTGTTGTTTATCAATCAAAAATAGGTTTGCTCTTGACCAACACAATTCATTCTTATTCAGGTAGTGCACTCAACAGATGATCTGTTTGAGAGGACAGTGCCCTGTCCCCAATTAGTACAGATCAGCTTTAGGTTCCTGCAGCGTATTTTTTACTTTTTCATGATCATTCATAGAATCATAGAAGTAGGGTCGGAAGGGACCTTGTAGATCTTCAAGTCCGACCCCCTGCCTGGCCAGGAGGAAAACTGGGCTCAAATGACCCCAGCCAGGTAGGCATCAAGCCGCTTCTTAAAGACCCCCAGGGTAGGAGCCAGCACCACTTCCCTTGGAAGTTGGGTCCAGATCCTAGCCGCCCTAACTGTAAAGTAGCTCTTATGGATGTCTAATCTAAACCTACTTTCCAACAACTTGTGGCCATTATTCCTTGTTATCCCGGTGGGCGCTATGGGAAACAAGGTCTCCCCCAAACACTTCTGGTCCCCCCGGTGAGTTTATAGACGGTCACAAGGTCCCCCCTCAGCCTTCTCTTGTGAAGGCTGAACAGGTTCAGGTCCCGTAGCCTCTCATTGTAGGATCTGCCCTCCTGTCCCCGGATCATGCGGGTGGCCCTCCTCTGGACCCTCTCAATGTTGTCCACATCCCTCTTGAAGTGGGGTGCCCAGAACTGGACACAGTTCCATTAACACAAATCAGAATCATAGCTATTTCCTCTTTTTTTTACAGCTCTTTTGATTTTAATGGTGTAAGAATTACAGAATTAAGTGTCTGCACCCCTAGTCCTATTGACATGACACAAGGACATCAACCAGTCAGTCAAATAGATTGATCAATGTAGCTTACTGATTTTTATCTTCACTTTCCTTCTTATGTTTATTTTTCCCATTAACTTGTCATTTAGCATGAATTAAGCAGTCAATATCTGTTTTACACAAATGAAAATCTAAGCCCAAGAATCTTTTCAGCCAAACAGGACAACTGCACTATTGTGTGTACTTTGCAAGGATAATGGAAAATTGTGCATAAATAAAAAATAATTTATTGATTTCTTGTGATTTTTGGCAATTGCTGTGGCACATCTTTTTTTTAAAGTTCTTTTTGATAAGATTGCATACAGTGTCCTGAAAAAAAAATATGACAATCTAATCAGGCTTTCTTAATGTGTATTTTAATTTTTTTTAATGTTTTTTAAAATAAAACAAAAAAAACCTTTGATTTTCTTCCTTCTAATTAATATAATAGATAATATGAAAACCACCTTTTTTGGGAGAATTATATGTAAAGAAACTAAAGTGGAGATGATTGACAATCTTGCACACCACAGATGTGATAAACTTAGGTCCTATAAACATTTTGAGAATATGTACTTATATGCCTGGAAATGTGTCATATTTTTTAAAGAACTGTGGTGGTATGGCCTTCAGCAGGATCCTCACTGATTCCTGCATACAGTCCTATAAATTCCCTGTACAGTGACTAGCACAGAGATCAGCAACCTTTCAGTAAAGGAGGGCTGAAATGAAACAACTCAGTGATGAGGAGGGCCAGAGTGTATAATTTAGTATGGGATTGATCTGCAGCAGCAATGGGAGAGTGGCTGCATGTGTACAATGACTACTGCACTTGCCCCAGGTCCTTGTAGTTTCTCAGCAATAGGAAAGAATCATTGAGCACCCACCAGAGCAACATCTGTCCCCTTAAAAGGCTTAGGGAGTAAAAGTCCCTAGTTCTGCACACTCAATGGAAGTTGAGGCAGGTCCCCCCTGTACCTCAAGCCTGAGCAAAGGTTCCTACCTGCAGAGTGTCCCCACCACTGTAATCTAGCAACCATAAACACAAATGGACAATTACCTGACTGCTCAGATAGGTCATATCTGGACATGCTGGAGCCCCAGTTATAGTCATTGCTAAGGCAACTACTGCACAGTGTATGGTGCAAAAAGGACCATAACACTGCCACAGCCCCTCCATATGTCCAAAAACACACTGTGCTTTGGGACTCTCCATGCAGTGCCAACAGTCTTTAGGGTCCCAGAGCTGGGCAGGGTGCTTTAAAAATGCTTGACAGGCTAAATCTGGTTTGTGGACCACATGTAGCTGACCCCTGGACTAGTAGGAAGGACAATGTTGTGTCCAAGCAACTGACTCTTTTAGACTGAGAACATCTGAAATTCTGGGATTACACTGGTGAATACTACTATACTTCTATTTCCAGAACTCACTGCACATGTTCAGATCTTCTATTACCTTCAGATGAAGCAAGATGAGAATTAAGTGAAATAAAGTGAAAGCATATTAAGAAAGCCAGTCTTTTACAGTAAAACACATATACTTCAATATAGCATATGGGTAAATGTGAATTTAAAGGAGTGGCTTCAGAACTAAATAAATGGAAGTTTTCTTTATATATAATCTTGTATCTCATGTGTAATTTAGTGGTCTTTCTAGTCCCTATACTCTACCTGTAACAATCCCTTATCTGCTATGCAGCTGTATTGTATCATGATTTAGGCTCTGTATTAGATTTAATAAAGGTATCTCCTCCAAAAATTTCAGTGAAAGGTCTAAGGATGTATTTTCTATCATCCTCTTTGCTTTTGTTTCTTTCTGACCACTTGTAATCAGGCTGAACCGATATGTAAGTAAGGCGGAAGACAGGGTTGAGATGCCACTTATATTCTAACATTTAGTTAATCTGTAAGTTAATTAACTGACATTTTGTTGGTTTATATGGGGCATCTTTACCGTGCCTTCTGTCTGACTTCAGAGTAACATGGCTGTGTAAATAAGGAATAATGATAGAAATCATCAAACAAATGAATACATATTTGGCCTGTATTATCCTCAGAAATAAAGTGGTTACTTGATTTCAAGACTTGTCACCAGTATTTTGCAGAGGCTTCTATTGAAGTTCCTGTTACCCACAGGACTTTCAAGAGTGCTTTACTTACTCCTGATTTGGCCATCTGTATCACTTTCAAAGTTTTAGCAAGAGAGCAAAAGCTGTCCTGAGCAGTGCATGAGATCACTTGCAGCCTGTTGACACAACTAATTTTCAGAAGCACAATGCTGGCAGGAAGAACATCTACCAAACACTGACATGGGGGCTTTCTGTTTACAACATACTTTTGCAAAAACAGAATGCTCCAGAACTGGCACTGAACTCATTCTTTTTTTTCTCTCTCTTTCATTTTATTTTTCTGGCATGAAGTCATCTGACATATGTCTCTATTAAGGAACATTATTACTTTGGTTTATTTAGAGCATGGGAAAAGGGTACAAGAATAATATTGGTTGTAGCAGCTACCAATGTACTGCCTCATCTCCATTGCTGTCTTTCCTGCCCTGCATGTTAGACCAAAATTTGACTAATTCCCATCAAACTAATTCAAAATTCTGTGCTATATAGTCAGAGCAGCAATACAAACAGCTTGATCCAAGAGGAAGGCTGTACCTTGGACTGATTTCACAGGATAAGAAAGTACTGAACAAAAATGAAATTATAAAGTGGAGCTACTCAGGTATTCTTTCCAAGGGACTGACTTGGCCTGTAACATCCCTTCCATCATGTATTTATGTATATTCAACCCCACTGAGTAATATACGGTTTTGGAACATTATATGCACACAATGTGAGTGAACGCTGATGGCAAGTGTAGTGTTTTAGCCAGGTAAGCTTGTTCAGATGTAAAGACCTCACAGTTTGATCAGAGGAGATGCCACAAATTTAAAGTCAGGTATCACACATTGGGCATGCAAGCACTTGCTCATTTCTTAATATTCTTCCCTACTACAAAGATGCCTTGGTGATGTCCTTTACACATGTGTACTTTGAAGTCCTGTAGCACCTACTACCCATTTTGTAGATTTGGAGAAATGACCCATAAGCAGGTTTAAATGTGGACTGTGTGCCCAAGTGTGGCAGGGCACTGTTGGTGCCTGCCACTTTAAGGGCTGAGCCAAACAGCCAGCACGTGCTTGATTGTGGCAGCCATTTTAGATCTCTGGCCACCTGTATAAACTGAGCAGTTCCCTGCTGGCAGGGGAGGCAGGAACATTGCCTGACTGCAAGACTACATGCATCAAACTGGAGGTAAGGGCAGGAGCTGGAGGCTCCTGGTCCTGGGCATGACCTAAAACTACACCCTGCCAGGAGTGGGTGGCCTGGTGGGGCTCCCAGTGGCACAGAAGCCTCCAGGAAATACCAGGCCTGTGTCCACCCTGGTGAAAGGCGGGTTGGGGTGCCTTAATAACCCCAGCTCCCACAACTGGGTGGGTTACCCCATAGAAGAGCCAAGAAGGTGGACCCAGGGTAGAGAGTGGGCTAGAGGCTCAGAGGTTTGACTCAAAACACCCTCGACTGGTCAATGCTGGGGCCAGGACCAGAAGGGTCAAAAGGGCCAGGGGCCCACCATGAGGGACGCCCAGAGCTGAGGGCCTGGGGTTTCTAACTACCTTTGGAGGTGAGGCCAGGGTCTGTGTGGCCAAAGGTGCTGGGGGGACCACGCCCGAGAGGGGAAAGAGTTCAGGGAGGTAGGCAGCCCAGAATGAGGGTGGAGTAGACCACCTGATTGGAGGGATCCGGTTGGGATCCTGATTGGAGGATTCTGGGACCCAGGGTGGGGCTGGTGATGATAAGAACAGTGGATGCCATCTGCAAGGCTTGGGCTGTGGTGTAGGGGAGGAACAGAGCTGCAGATAGCACCCCCTGGCATTGGGGCAAGAAATTGCCAGCCTCCTGCCTAATGAATATCCTAATTATATATCATCAAGGCATGGCAGACAAGGAGGCGGGCAGTTGACCCAGAAACAGGTGAGCGGGCGAGTGACAGATTGACCCCGAGAAGGTCCCCTGTTACACCAAGGCTATCATCAACAGGTTTTGGGTACATAACCTTAAAAAATCTGGTCTTTAACTGTTAAATCACTCTTCCTAATAACTGATTTTTCATCTGGATTCTTTACCTGTCCCTATATTTTATCCCAAATATAGTATTATATTTAACTGCTAGAATACTGTGTTTAGATAAGAAGCTGAATTAAATTATATTTGAAATTCCAAGACTAGACAGAAATCTTGGAAGAAATAGCTTGCTATTAGAAGCAATTGTTAAAAGCTAAAACATGTAAAAATGGTCCCTTTTAAAAATGTGTGTATATATAGTCATTATTTTAGGGAAAAAAAAACCCTTGATTTCATTTTAAATTGTGGCAGTAGAATTGTAAAACTTGCTGTTTCTATTTCTGCCTGTGCTCATTTAGCTTTATTTACCTACTGTAAAAAATACATAGCAAATCAGATAAGGAGAAGGAAAGGGTATTTGGAATAGAAGAGAATATTTGGACAGCCAGTCATGCAAACAAGCTGTGAATTGGGTGCAGGAGGGGGTTGTTTTTATATCAAATATGTCTTCCTTGCAGTCCTCAGTTCATTAATTTAAAACAAATTTTCAGGAATTATGCATTTGGAATTAGTAAAGGTTAATTATATATGCATAATTTCAGAGCACCATTATGACATATTAAATTGTGTATTGACTCCACTCTCTAATATTTCCACCTTTCCTCACTAATGAACACGATAAACTAGTAATGGACAAAACACAATACACCATGACACTTATAAAATAGGCTTAAATAAGTAATCAGAGTTAATTTAATACACAGATCATCAGATTCTCTAGTTGCTGTGCTGTGGCCCAGATCATCAGCTGGTTTAAATCCTGGTAGCTTCAATGAAACAATACTATTTTATACCAGCTTCAGTTCTGGCAATATGAATCTAAAAAAAATTGTGCAGTAAAGGAATAACCTCCACATGGAATTTTTCCAGTTGTATAAGATGTAGTGGGAGTACTTTGACCAATAGTGGAATTACTATTTTCTTTAAATTAAACTGCAACCCATCTTTAGACTTATAATGTCCTGTATAACCATAGGCCAAAAAAGAAAGGTGAAGAAACATACAGTTAAAGCCATCCTTTTTTAGCTTAATTATTACAGAAGAAAAGTTCTGCTTTAATAAATGGGTGGCAAAGAGCCCAATACAGAACAGTGAAGGGGATGGGGTGGAATTAACATAATGCAATTTTTAAAGTGTATGGTATAATGTTTGTTTTCAAGATTGCTGTGCTCCATGATAATGCTGGTATTTCACTGGAGAAAGTTATTAACTAATGGATGAAAAAAGGCTGCTGTTAAGTGCGATAAGAAAAACCTTTATAACAGAGTAATGTGTCCTACTTCATAGTCCATGACAGCATTTTTTAGCTGTCACTTAACTATTGACCTTTAGTTCACTATGTAAAATTAAAAAAAAAAAAGTAAACCTACCTTTTCTGTCAGGAGGTCTGTAGGAAGCACTTGAGTTGTAGCTCTCTTAGTGTATAAGAGGGTGCTGTTTACAGGCCATTCAACTGCTGCTTGACTTTGGAATTCAATTTCCCCCCTCCCACTACATTTGAAATTGCTCCAATTTATATAGTTTTATAGTTATTTTATACAATTATATTTAATGTTATTTGTGTTTAATGTTAAGGATCCTGCATAGTCTGTGTTTCTGAGCAGGTGTGGAAGAAATGTAATGTTTAGGGGTAGGATACAGTGGAGAAATGAAGTTTTGTTTGTGTGAGTTAGCACTGTACAAAACCTGAAATGCAAGAGCTTTGGTTCTATGAACTGGCCTCTTTTTGTGGAGATGTCCTGGTGGGTGGTTACTGTGTTTTTTTTTGGTTAAGCTCTCTCTTAAATATTTGTAAAGGGTGTCTTAAATTTGCCTCGTGCATTATTTTATGATTTACTGATATATAGATAAAGACTTTAGAAATGTGATAATGGCATTTTAACAGCTGAAGGACTATTTGCCCTCTAGATGGAGCTGTCCACTTGTTTTACAACAAAGCTGACTATAAATGTAATTTTTAAAGATAAGATCTTCCTGTCAAGGAGATCTGTGGTCAGAACTCTGTTACCTGTAGACCACCGTTAATGAGAAGGGCTGTGAACATAATTTCTATCAGTCTCAGATAGATCTGGGTGCTATTAGTCTAGCTATAGGATGCATCTCTGCCTGGTTATGGACTCAACCTTAAACACTTGTTTTCATCCTTATTTACTTCATTAGCTTTCTTTGCTGCTGCTGTTTTTCAGTTTTAACAGCAGTCTGTCTCTCTATTCCAAGTTTTGCTTAACAGCCTCTTCCAGTCAGCATGGCCAGCCCTGTAATTGCTTCTTATTATTCACCAATTGTCCTCTTCCCTGCTCATTCATATTTTTTACCTTAAAACCAGACCTTTCTTTATCATGCTAATTGGGTTCCTCATTTTGTTGCAGTATATTCCTTTGTGCTATGTTTTTATGTATTGTATTTGTAAGTACATATTAAGACTTATTAGTCCTTATGATAAGGAGAGACTATTTATTCTATGAGTGTGATGTTATGTAATAAGGATCCACAGATTCACAGGGTTGTTTTTTTTCAAGGTGAGAGGATCAATAACTATTGAACATGGAGTGGTACCAATCCCAAACCGTATTTTATTTATTTTTAAATAAAGTCACTTATGAACCATGTCACCTAGACCATCTCTCAAGACACATTTGTGGCCAAGATGCTCCTTTCCGAAAGTGCACTTTTTTTGTGGCACTGTAGAGGTATATTAGTTTCATAGTTGGTAGGGTCGGAAGGGACCTAAGCAGATCATTAAGTCTGACCCCCTGCCATGAGCAGGAAGGGATTCTGGGGTCAAATGACCCCAGCTAGGTGGCTGTCTAACCTCCTTTTGAAGACCCCACAGGGTAGGGGCGAGCACCATTTCCCTTGGAAGTTGGTTCCAGATCCTAGCCACCCTGACTGTGAAGTAGCTCCTCCTGATGTCTAGCCTGAATCTACTCTCAGTCAACTTATGGCCATTATTCCTTGTTACCCCTGGTAGTGCTTGGGGGAACAGGGACTCTCCCATAGCCTGCTGGTCCCCCTTGGCAAGTTTATAGGCAGCCACCAGATCCCCTCTCAGCCTTCTCTTGTGGAGGCTGAACAGGTTCAGGTCCCATAGCCTTTCCCCATAGGGCCTGCCCTGCTGCCCCGATCATGCAAGTGGCCCTCCTCTGGACCCTCTCGATGCTACCCACATTCCTCCTGAAGTGCGGTGCCCAGAACTGGATGTAGTGCTTCAACTGGAGCCGGACCAATGTCATATAGAGGAGGAGGATCAACTCCTTGGACCTGCTCGTGATGCAGGTAAAATGAAGTGAATGTGGTAATGAGCCTAGCGGCCTGCAACACATCACAAGTACTCTTGCATGACATAATTAATAAGTAGGCTGCATAAAAGACTTCTTTCTTCTTTGCAGGAAAAAATGCCAAAAAGTCAGGAGGTCATATAAGTAGGCAACAATGATAGTGAAACAAATAAAAAGCTCTTTTCCAGTAAGCATCAGAGAATCTAGTGTGCTCCCAGCTTTTGTGAGCTATCTCAACTACAGTTTATTTTGAACTAGCTACCAATGTGTTTATTAAGACTTCATTTGAAGGTAGACTTTCTCTCTTTCTTTCTCTCTTTCTTGATAAGTGGTGAGCTAATACTGATTGATATAGCCTTTTATTTTGATTTTTTCTAGGTGCCAAGGAGCCTTATTAAAGACATGAGACAGACAGATTGCAGTGTTTTGTCCTGTAAACTTCTGAGCAGTACACTCAACTATTCTAAACTGACAGTTTGAGCCATTTTGAATGTGTAGAAAATACTTTCCTCCCTCCTTCCCTTTATATATCTAGTTTCCATGAACGGGAAATATGCATCAAAAGAACAGTGGTTTGGAGAAAAGCTTGGGAATAAGACTAGGGTATACCCTAGACTCTCAGAAGCTAGAAGGAAAATAGAACCCCAAACCTGTCATTTGGTTTTAAAATGATATATTTTTTTTAATCTAATTACTTTCATGGATTGCTTTCTATTACTTTTGCATGTCAGAACACTGTTAAGAGAATGCATAGAATGTTTTGGCACTGTGATGAATGTCAGCTGCACACTGGAGACAAAAATAAGCCTTTGAAACCTCTGGCACAACAGCAGCTAATTGTGATGATAAGGTAGTTAGTGTCTATAAATGTAGTTCCAAATAATAACTGTTAAGTTAAACAATTATCTGTATGCCTCATTCCTAACATAACTGAATGAAATGGAAAATCTTTTTAATGAAACCTACTTAAATGATCCTGTGAAATCAGTCATAATTTTCTCTGTCACAGGGTCTGGTATTAAGTATGAAACATAATGCAAAATCATCTTACATTCCATACATGCAAAACCATGTTTTCATCTTTAACTCTTAAAAAAAAAAACACTTTCCATTTTATCTGTATGTTCCTTGTAGCATAGAAACCAACAAGTTTCTATTGTGAAAACTGAGGTATATTTTTCCATGAGGCTTGTTTTTTCAGGAAAGTTAGTTCAAAGCAATAAATGAAATGTTAACTGATAGCTGCTCCTTTTTTGGGGAAGCCATGGAATGATATGTGGTTAACCCCTACTGTTCCTGTCTCTATTTGATATTCTCACTTGTTACGTACTCAGAAGCTAAAGCAGGTTCTGTTCCTGAAAGCCATGCCAGATGACAGGTTTGGGGTTTTATTGTCCTTTTTGCTTCTAACATGCTGAGCTCCATTCAAATCTCCTGTAGACAGAGAAGAAACCGTGAAAACACTGTATTGGGGAAAGGTGATCAGTAGTTTTGGTGAGAATATTTGGAGTGGAGGTGGGGTATGAGTAACATATCCTCTAAGGAACATAACTCCAACTAAATGATGGGGTACAGTGAGGAGAAAATCAAAACTCAGCATTAATACTTGGAATGAAGGGATTTTCAGTTACAAGGAAAGTTGAGAGTTTGTGGGATTTCAGCTAAAGGGAAAGCTGCCCTTAAGCATGGAGAATATGATTCCTTCTTTGGGACATTTGTCATATGAAGAGAATTTTCTTTAAAAAAGCCTCTGGTGGCACAAAGGTGAATAGGTTACCACCTTACATGTAGATGTGTGGGGACTTTCTTTCAGTCAGGTTTCTGGAGCACAAGTCAGCGTAGAGCAAAGTCACCTGTTATTCTGAAAGGAACTCTATCAGAAGTTACTTCTAGTGGAAGAGGAGAAGCAAGGAAAGCATTTAAGTGACCGTGAATGATTCAGCGTTGGGGTTTTAGGGAAGAAAAGAACACAAATGTTATCTAGTTCTCATATTGGATAAAAGAAGTGAAAGGGTATTAAGAACAATCATGCTGGTATTAAAAACCAAAACTGAATATATTTTAATGTTATAATGCTTTCATTTTCATAAATCCACTTTTTATTACAAGATACAATACAACTAAAAGAAAAAGTCTATCATTTTCCATAGCTGAGGTGATATTTGAATCATATCTTTAGGCTGAAAGATTTCCTATACTGCATTATAGTAGGCATTTATTCTGAGTCAGCATTCTGAGTCCACAATAAAGGCTTCTCATTTGGCATCATACATGAAATATTTCATTGGTTACTGAGTTTACACTGGTCAGCAGCTAGGAGCTGTTCATCTTTGAGTGCTGAAATTTACATTTAATGAGGTGCTTGTACTACAGGATTTCTAATGCAAGCCTTTTCATTAGAAAAAGGTATGTAATAAGAAGCTATGTTTTAGCTAAGGGGAAAACATAAAATGATTTAAAAAACAGAGCTGGAGGATCTGTATGACATGTAGAGTTTTTTCTCTGAATAATTTTGGTGCATTTGGTGAATTTTAATGCTTATGAAAATGAAGGATTTCATTCTAGGCATAGCAAGTGTAGGCAGTAACCATAGTGACTTCTGCATATATAAACGTTACCAGTATACTTCAGTTCTGCTTGCAACATCTCAGTTATCTGAACATGGGTGGGCTTTTCCTGAACAGACTTGAGCACTCATGACACAAGGTGCTTGAGGATGGGGTTATTCCTTAGACAAGTGCCCTATATGCAGAGGGCTAGAATCACAGATGCATGAGACTGCTAAGCCTGTGTCATAGTCTAGTCAGCAAAAACCCACAATCAAAGGGATTAAAGGCTGCCAACAGATACATAGTAATTGTCATGGATACCTCTTCTTTGCCAGAAAAAGTTCATCTATCAGTAAAATATATATTTTTGATGTATCATGCTCAGGCCTACAGCCAAGGGCTCTGAATGACTACTGCAATGTAATATGCTATTTTGGGATATTTCTAGAGAACTACATTTGTTCTTTTTTGATATTATTGGAAGAATGTAGCCCCTATTTTCTTTCTTGAGGAAACACAGGACTCGAGGAAAATAATTCAATAAACGCATATTTTATTTTGTTTACTTTTACAGCAATAACTTTGCTATTTTTAGTAGTGAAGTTAAATAGTCTTTTTGGTTTACATTTCAGCAGCCATGGTTTTTGCTACAAACAGCTTAAAACCATGTTAGAAAATAGTAGGGTGGGTCAGACGGCTAAGTTTGTTTTGGGTTGGAAACAAACTACTCTGAAAAAAATATAAGTGAACCAAGGCTAATGACAAATTAGAGGATTTTAATGCCATACATTTTCATTAATTTGTTTTATTTTAGCATTGAAAAGTCAGTGGAACAAGATAATCACAGGCTGCTTACCCTCTGACATAAAAGTTATCTATTTCTTTCTCCAAATATCTAGCATTACATATAGTGTCCTTTGTTGTCTTAAAAACCAATGGTACAATAGCCTTTTTAAAATATTGTAACCCAAGATTCAATAGATTTCATTATTCACTCTTCTGGTGTCTGTAATCCACAGGTCTATGTATGAAGATGCTTCACTAAAGGTAGTAAAGTGCACAGATTAATAATTTTCAAAGGCAGTAAAATGCACAGTTTAATATTGATGCATTGTTTGAAGGCTGTTACAGTTCAAAATATTTCCTGGAACTAGTAGACTAAATTTCTCCCCTCTATGACTGCAGCTGCTTGTGTTTCTAATGCAATTTTTGGAACTTTGAAAAACTCACTTTTACAAACCACTTTGTGCTTTTTAGCCTTGAAGAGCCTAAATATGAGTTGCTTATATTTTAGAAGTTGACCTCTCATATGCATACAGGATAAAGTAAACATCTTGTTAAGTTATTTTTTGCACTCCAGTAGGAAGAAAGAGCCTCAACAGAGATGTGGGCCATTGTGACAGGAGCTATATATCTGCATAGTAATTTGCCATGTTACAAAGAGCTTTAAATCTATATAAGTAAAACAATGATTGGGACTGAAGACAGTGGAGAGAGTTCAGTGACTAACCCAAAATCATGTCGTAACTCATTGGCAAGATTAGAACTCTGATCTCTTGAGTCTTAGTCAACAGTCTTTCACCCCAGATCATTCTGAACTGGGCAGGTAGGAAATAGGTGCTCCCATATCCAGGTTAGAGGGCACCTTTTCAAAACCACTCTCCCACCCAACATGCCTGACTTCAATGAATTTCATGTTCTGACCAGAGCTAAGGATGACCTTATGTTATTTGGTTAGAATATAACCTGTTCCAAGTCATTCTGGAAAGCTTTATTCTTTACTAAACCTTTGCCATCAAAACAAGATAATTTTTACAGTCTTCTTTCCCTCACAAGAAGCCTCACCCACAAAAAAGAAAAAAAGAAAACAAACTCACCAAACTATCTCATTACCCTGGACATCACCAAGCAGTGATGGGCACATATACGTTATTCTAAGATAGTTGGGAAAGCATTCTTTGAGGTCTCCTTTTGAACTATGCAGTGAACCCAGAGGACAATAAATATCACATGTAGGATTTCTGGTGAATGACTGGCCATATTTCCTCACCCTGGTCACCTGACAATGACATAGGTCATCTTACAGCTACAATTATTCAGATTGGTAGCATTTCTGCAAGTGGTTAGATAAATCTGACATTCCTAATCCAATAATGATTAAGACAATGTGACCTGAGAAAAATATTTTAAAGTTTGGCTAAAATAAGGCCTCAGCTATAGATCATCTTTCAAATAATTGAAATTTAAACAGCGTAAGACTGAGTATCTTGACCCCTGTAAGTTTACTCATGATAGGTCAGGTAAGGTGGGAGATTTCCATATTTTTTCCTGTTAACTACTGTGAGATGCATAGTGCCTGGCAATATTTTTGAAGGCATCTGTGCAGTGAAAAGGACTGGAAACTTAAAAAAAGTAAAAATAAATCTTCATTCTAGAATGAGCAGATCCAGTCTCTAAGCAAAACTGTCCTGAAGCTGACAAAAGGAAAAATAATTTGATGAAGTCCCTAGAACTGTTATATTAGGGAGTATATGTGTTCTCTGTAATATATTACTGGTACATGGTTCTTGCATGTAGCCAATACCTTACCTCAAAAAAATGAAAATCCAGGAAACCATATTACAAACCAGCCAGAAATAGGTTTCTATAACTTATGGTTTACCAAGAAACTATGATGTTTCATATAGATAACGGATCCTCTTATTCTTGCCTACGACACTACACTGAATTTGGGTGATGGCGAGGGATGGAAAGAAGAAACTCTAGGACCAATATGCAATCTTGATCTTCAGCATAGGTCCCTTACTTTTCACACACCATCACCTGTCAGTAAGGGGTTTTGCCACAACAGTAGTAACTATAAAAAATAATGAATTTAACTGTACCAATAATTATACTTGTAGGAGCACAGAATATGGCTTTCCTGTGTCTGTGAACTTCTTTTTACTAGACACCAGAATGGTCATAAATGTGCCTCTCTTTAAGATTTCTCAATCATCCAGTTGAAGTTTGTTGTAGACCATAGTATTTAGTTAATGTTTATCCTGAAAAGCAGCTTATGTGGGGCGTTATGCCATGTTATACCATAAATGTTTAAATGGTATTTTTTTTTTCAAATCAATCTGGAGTCCACTGTAAATTCAGTGACACAGTAGAGTCTGCTGTAGTTTTCTTTTCAGATTTAAATGGAGATTGACCTTTTATACCAGGTCCCTTAGTCCTAAGTACTGGTGATTTGTGTAAAAAGGGCTCCTAGCTACCCATAATTTTGTTTCTCACAAATTGAAATATCTGCAATGTTTTGCAAAAAACAAGCAACCAAACAGAGGAACCCCCCCACCCTCCAAACTGGCCTTCTTTTCTCCCCTCCACTTTTAAATGTTTTTTACTCTCCATTATTTTAATACTTATGTAGCCATGAAAACAATATATTTGCCTTTCAAATGTTCTTATTTTGTTTTATAGATTTGTTTGCACATGTCCTTATAATGGAGTGCAAAATGAAAATTAATCTTGAAGTTTGCCTTTGTATACCAGTCCAATTGTTGATATTAGTCTGGCACTGAAAGGGTTTTTAACTTGTTTGCCATTTATTGGTATCACTTTGGTAGTGCAGATTTTCCTTCTTTATGTACTATGTCAGCAATGTGTTCTTGGTTTTTGTGAGAAACTTTTCAGTAGAGCAGGGTTTTAAAAAAATAATTGGAAATGGAAGGTTTTCCCCAGCATCACAGTATTGTTAAATTAAGTTGCATTAGATCTTAACAGATATCCAGCTATCAAAAAATACCCAGGGGAAAAAAACAGGGCAGGACATGATCCTGGACCATGCCCTGATGTAACTGGGAAGCTGGTCCTCCAGAGAGAGACTGGTTTCTGGCCAAAGTGTCTCTATGTGCTTCTGCTGCCCTGGCAGGTGGACTACATACCCTTAGCATGCTCGGGCAAGCAGAAGCGTGGCAAAAAGGATTGAGACCCGGGCGCTGTTGGGGGGGTAAGTAGAGACTGGGGGTTGGGGAGAGATTGTGGGTGTGGGGGAAGGCTGTGCTTGTGTTGAGGGACTTTGGAGGGTTGTGTGTGGGTAGGGGGAGCTGGTTGGAGGTATGGGTCCTTCACAGGGCCCACAGCCCCCTCCTCCCCCTTCCACAGCAGCAGCAGCCATAAGGCATTCAGGACCCACTGCTGTTTGAGCTCCTGCATGGTGTGGCATGGCATGGCCCTGATCACCTTAGAGCCAGCACCACCTGTGCCAGTCATCGTAGGTGTGGCCTGGTGCTGTGCCACATAGCATGGCGCTCTGTGCCTTTCTGCATCCCTGGGCCACTTGTGCTGTCTCCCAGGGACTGCGTGTCATGCCGGGCCAGGTCCTGCATGCACAGGCCCTGGACACTGCTGGGCGGGGCCGGTTCTGTGGAGGCAGGACCCGGCCCGGCACGACATGTGGTCCCTGCAAGCACCGCTGGCCTCCGGATGACAGTTCAAGCAAGCCAGGGTTGCAGAAAGGCACATAGCACTGCGTGGTGCCACACTGAGCTGAGCCAGGCCACACCTGTGATGAGTGGCACAGGTGGCATTGGCTCTGAGATGATCAGGGCTGCACCGCGCCTTGGGGGAACTCTGAACGTAGTAGACCCTGAGCACCCATGGCGGTGGCGGTGGCTGCTGCTGCTGCTGCTGGGGTTAGCTGTAGCCCTGTGGAGGAGAGTGGGGTACCTGCAGGGGGCAGATGTGGGCCCTGCAAGGGGGTGGCCAGTGACCCTGTGGGGGGCTGGTACCCTGTGGGGTTGAGCTGTTGGCCCTGCAGCAGCCCTGAGCAGGGGGGGGGGGGGCAGTCCGTGTGCTGTGTGGGGGAGCTATACTCTGTGGGGGGCAGGGGACCCACCCCTCCTGAGCAGCATCCCCCACATAGTCCCCCCACACCCACAGTCCTCTCACAGTTCCCCCACACCTACCCACACAATGACTCACAGCCCCCCACATTCCTCCATAGCCACTCTCACACACACACACACACACACGCACGCATCCCCCCATACTCCTTCCCACCCCCTCTACTGCAAACCCCACATCCCCCCATCACACACCCATCATGTGATAAGAAAACAAAAAGCAAACATCAAAACATATAGCTGTTTAGAATTTCTTTTATTATGAGGATAGAGACACTGGTAGGCTTCCAAACTGCTTTAACATTGTAAATATAGCAATAAAACATTGTCCAACTGATCTCTCTCTCTCTCTCTCTCTTTATATATATATATATATATATATATATATACACACACACACACAATTTCTAATAGAAAAATCCCAGATCTACTCTTTAAAATACTCCAAAATCCATGTTCTTCCACAATTAGAACAAAACACCACTGTATATATATATTGGTCTTTTGTTCTAATTGTGGAAGAACATGGATTTTGGAGTATTTTAAAAAGTAGATTTGGGATTTTTCTATTAGAAATTGTGCAGTCTTTAAATAGGGAATACCAGAATTCCTGCTAGTGAGGCAGGTGGGAGGACTGAGGCAGAGGAGCCTGCTCAAGGCTGGCACCTGGGACCCAGATGGAGGTGGCTGACCTCCTGGCCACTTGGGGCCAGGAGGATGTTTTGGCAGTTCAAAGCAGGCCACCACACTGAGAACATCTTCCGGGCGATAGCTGCCCAGATGGCAGGGTGGCAGCACACATGGCAGTAGTGATGCACAAAGGCTAACTGTGCAGCCACAGCCCACTGGCAGCTGGCCTAGAGATGCACATGCCTTTGCTGTGGTTGTGCAGTCTCTGTCCAGGTCTGGCAGGCATGCAGCCTTGGGGCTGCATGTTGTCACAGGTCATAGCCAGTGACTGCTGCAGTGGGGAGAGGGTGCAGGGAACTCTCAGGGCTGCTGCAGCAGTCCAGGTGGAACAAGGGTTAGCATCCCCAGATACCAGCTGGCCAGGCCCCAGAAGCTCCTGTCTATTTGTATTACCCAAATGCCATGGGCCATAAGGCCCACCTGGCTAACTAATGGCCACTACAGTGGCCAATGAATGAATAACACAACAAAACGCAAAAACAAGGTGGGAGTGTTGTATGGGTCAGAGGGTGAAAACATGAAAATAAGTGTGCCTGAAGGGGACACCGAGCAAAGCCCCCCGGGGTGCAGTCACTCAAAGGCATCCAAGGACCCCAGAAACTCCTAAGAGCAAATAGCCCTGAACTGCTTGTTAGGGAAGGTTTTTATAGTGCTGGGGCCAGCACAGGGCAGGTTTTTACACAGTTTTTATACTGTGCTGGCCCCAGGCTCTAGTTGCCACTGGCTGCAGTTCTAGGAGGAGCTGGGCAGGTTTATTTTGCCCCAAGTGGCACAATGCATGTCTGGGCACGTGCACTCAGGCAAAAATCCCCAGTTCAAATTTGTGTTGCTCCTATTTCTGCTGATGCAAGTGCACATGCCTGCATGTGTGGATGTGCCCCATGTGTCCACTGAACTGGGCTGCAAACTTGGAAGAACAGACTTTCTCAAGAGACTTCTTATGCTTTGCTTCTGGCTGGAAAAATCACAGTGATACCCTTTTCAGGATATTCTGGTCCTGGATGAAAACCAACAGTGAAAACTACCAAAAATATCTGAATTTCTAGGAATGTGAATATAGTCTCAGCTTGTTCTTTTCAAGAAACAAAGAATAGAAGATAAGGTTCTCATAAGGTTTTTCTTCATGCCAATTTTTCTGTTCCTAGTTAATAGGCAAAAACAAGAGGTGTCTTTAGCAATACAATTAGAGGAAGCATAACATTTCACATAGTGCACAGTAATTGTTCTCATACTGTGCACCTGTAACTGGATGACAAGTGAGGAGCTCAGTTTTATTTTTACTACTACTGGCTGGTTGGCTACAGTTTAAGGTAAATCATTCCAGTGTATGTTTTTAAATCATGTGCTATATATTTCTCCTAGTTTTAATACTTCTATTTTCAAACTAATTAATATCAATTACAATGGCACTTACCATGAATGGCAGATTTCCTGTTACTTAATTCAGCAGATAAACCTCATTTAACTTCAGCAGGTTTTGTTGGCTTTTTTTCTATTTCTACCCTAAAGAAACTAGCTACTAGAAATGTCAGTGTGTATTTTGAAGTTAACAACAGAAAATAATATCTCTCTATTTTCTTATTATAATGAAACTACAGAAATCTCTGGGGCATGAGGTGCTTCTACTAGCTCCACAAAGGAAAATGAACTCATAAATTCCCAGAGACAGTTAATATAGGAATTAGCTGGTTTAAATATTCCATCGTGACTTGGTCACAAATTCTATTTAGTGTCAGGTGTAGACATTTTAAAGAAGGTTCAAGCTCCTTAGCAAGGGAGGATTCAGATGTCATGCAGATACACTCCCCCTTTGGTCACTGCCAACATGGTCCCCAGATGGGGGGGAGCCTGAGAACTGCTCCAGTCCCACTTCAGCTGGGGCCTATGGCTGTATGGAGTGCCAGGCTTGGCAGGGGCAGCAACGGTGACATGCAGGTTCATCCTTCTGGTGCCTACTCCCTGCCCACCCTACCCCACAGGTGTCCCTGCTGGAGGCTGGAAGGAGGAACCTGCATCCTGCCACTGCTGTCCCCACTGATACATGGGGAAGCCTCGGAGCTGTTCTAATCTGCTCCTGCCACACGTTGCAAGGAATAGCTGCACAGGGAACTGGGTTCAGCCGAGGACAAAAGTGGTACATAGCTTCCTCCTCCTAGTGCCTGCTCCTAGCCAGTAGGAGACATGGTGGGGAAGGTGGGGAGAAAGCACTGGAAAGAAGAAACTGCACCTTGCTGCTACTGTCCCTGACCAAGCCCAGCTGCTCCCCACAGGCCCTAGCTGGAGCACGATAGAAGCAGCTCTGCACCCTGTCTTAGGTCAGCCAGGGATAGCAGCAGTGCTGTTGGTGTAGCACAGCAGACCGGTCTCCCTTACCTTTGTGTGCTTGCTTCCTGCCCAGGTCCCCAGTGCCCCATGCTGAGCCTGGAGCTCCAGCCGCATCCCCATCTCTCCATGGTCTGAGGGGTAATGTGCTGCACCCCACTTCAGTAAATCTTCTTTCCGTCCCTGTTCCATAGTACTTTATACAAGAGCATACAGTTTTATGGGCTGGCCCAACCCTGGAGAGGTGAGGCAGGGAGTTAATTTTCCCAGTGTGATGGAAAAATAAATGGTAAAGAAGAGTAGAGAGTAATTCCAGAGACTAGATGAGGTTTGGTTCATGACCCTGTTTCTGATCTGTTGTGAACCTGACTGAATAAGACAGTTTGGGTGCATCTATATGTCATCATATGGCACCGTTGCTACGGTGCAGTGCTTTAGTACTTCTTTTTGGAAGCATTAGAGCACAGTGCGGTATGGGCCGTTATTACACCATGCGTCTGCACATGGTTAGATTTTGCCACATCGCTACAGCGGCCCACTATACTGCGGGGAGCACACTGCTATGATGACGTACCTGCTGATCACATGTAGACCCATGTGATCACTACATCACTGTAGTGGGCCATGCAGTGACTAAGTGCGTTGCTATATTGTGGTAGGGCGATGTGTAGACATGCCCTTTATGTTTGAGATTGTGACAGAAAAACACCCCTGCTTACTCTAAAAAGGAGTAGGGTCTTGCTTTTATTCCCTACAGTTTTGGCATGTCTCCTCTTTTCACTTAGTCAATATTGTGTGGCTTTGATTATTTATTACATCCCCCTTCAGACAGGATCTCCCAGACAGCCTTTCACTAGAATGAGTCTTCTCCTAGCCCAGTCCTACAACTAACATTTCTCTTAGCACCTCTCTTCTCTTAGGTGTTTTCTTGTATTTCTCTCAGGTGAGGCAGCCTAGCAGACAGCAGTCGGCAACTTGCTCTGCAACTAGCGACTGCTAAATCTTGATTTCCCTAAGCAGAAATTACAGAGATTCACCAGCACTATTTTAATATGACGTTATTTTATCAAAGTCCCCTGGTTAGGAAGGGAAGGGAAAATGTATGCTCTAGATCTATTATTATATATTTGCGTTGAAATCTAATCCAAGCTTTGAGGTAGAGTGGGGAAGGGGCGGGGGGTGGTATGTGAGTAAAAGAGATGCATATCTGTGAGCTCAGATGTTCTAAGGAACCATAGACTTTACTCTGGTTTTAAGGAAATAACTGCTTTTCTACTTTTTAATGGAAACATACTTAGGACAAGTCTCCTCCTTTTAACAAGAAACATGCAGCTTGCTTAGGGTCTTGCCTTGGGCAACTCTGAGGAAAATGGAGCTCTGAAAGACTTTCATTTTAAGTTGCTGCTGCTTCCTTCCCACTTCAAAATCACGTGCCTGGACAAGATGAGAAATTTGGGCATGGAAAACTTAGTCCTGGACACCTCTTATACCCCTCCCACACTTCAGCTTTTCTTTAGCTGCTTCTCTTCATAGTGGGTGCATCTACACTAGATACTTAATGCGCAGTAGCCTAATAACATTTCACAGTAGCGTGACAGGTAAAAACCATGCTAATACCCTACTGCGCTGTAGTATTAGGCTATTGTGCAGTAAGTATCACTAAAAAACTGTGCCTCCACTATTGCACAGTAACTATAGTTACTGCTCATTTAGTCAGTACTTCATTAAGCAAGTACTAAAATAAATGTGCTGTGCATTAATGAATGTGTAGACACGTCCATTTTCACCTTTGTCATGACAATTATTGGCATCATATAGCCACTATAGTTATGTTTTCCTGCGTCTGCCCACACTATCTCAGTTCTGAGACTAAGGAGTGAGGATTCCCCTGAGACCTCTACACCAATCCTGTGGTTTTGTCATTGCTTCCTTATCAGACCCACAGTAAAGAGAAGCTAGTTGCAACATGAGGATTAGCAATGCCAAAAGTGTATCAGAGGAGAAAAAGAAAGGGCTGGCCAGTGTTTTGAAGTATCTTTCATGGTTTTTAAACATACCTCTGTCTCAGTTTCACTTCAGTGTGAACTTTGGGGTCATATTCTTTCTGGACATGTGGGGAAATCTCCCACTGTTGCAGCACTGGAGAAATGGTGGGAGCAATAAGAAAGAGAGAACATGGGAGTTCAAATTTGTTTACTCCACCTCCCTAGACCTGCTTTGTGACACTGAATTTGTTAGTAACATCTGAAAGAGGTCTTCTTGTTTTGTTATTTATTGCTTGGATTGTATTACTGCTTGTTACTGAGCCCTGTCATATTGGGGTCGGTGGAGACATTTAGTATAGGACAGTCCCTTCGTGAAAGATCTTGTAATCCAAGACAAGGTGCAAGAGGCCAGCGATGGAAGAGCTGCCTGAGAAAAGGTGAGGGTAATGTAGTGCGAACACATGATTTTGGTGTCATCTATAATTTTTCACTATTATCACTTTGTTTAAAATGAAGCTGTCCTTTCTGTACAGATAATGTGTTGCTGCTACAAGTGTACTCGTTACCATGCTAACCTTGTCAATATGGTCTTGAAAACCCTGCTTACTGATCTTGAATGCATTTCTAACATACATTACTCAAGCTGTAGTGTAGAAGAGTCCCACTGCTGTGAGCTTCAGGAAATAGTTCTCTGTTTCTGAAATACAAGGAGTTGATTAACCATTTCTCATTTTGTTTGGGATGGAACTAAATTAGTCAACTTCAGTGGAGACTCTGTCAACAATGTGTTAGCTACTAAATCACTATACTGCCTTTTAAACAGAGAGAAAGAGAGAGAGACTTGCATAGCATTTACTTTAATTGTCCTCTCAAATCTTAATGTGTTCCTTATCTGTCAATTTGCAGCCCCCTTAGTCATGTTTAAATGGTACCCTGCTTCTCGGACAGTCTTCTTTATTCTATATTGGCTTCAGTTATCAAAAGCTAGGGCACAGGAGCACATAAAGATTTAAAAAAATCACAATATTGCCCAAAGAGCAGGGACTCTACTGCATGGATACAGGGAAAGCAGCAACTAATTTAATGGACTGAAAGTAAGGATGTGTCCACCAAGTTTGGCCAGAGGTGACTACCATAAAACCTCACAAATACGCATGTCTAATGGAACATTTTCCCCAGAAAATTTCAGTCTGAGCATTGTCTGGCTGTAGTTAGAGTCTATGAGAGAGAACATTTCAAACAGAAATTAAAACATTCTAAGTATATTTTGCTACAAAGTTTATGCACTGAGCAAATAGTCCTGGCAGTCACTGGGTCCCAAAAATATTCCATAAGGATGGATTAATTCGTGCAGCATGGCAGCACTGGTACTTTTGCTGTCAGTATGTATTTTGCAATTGCTAGAAAACAAGAAGTACAGCCTATCTTACTCTGCTAACGAGAAACTGTCAGCTACACATCTTAACCACTAAGGGATTTTGCTTTTTTTAACTACCTAGTGCTTTCCTGAATGCACAAGGCTTCTGAAAAGGTGCCATTCCTATGTGGTTTTCTCTTATTTGCCTTCACCACTACTCTGGAAAGAATTTTTTAATGAGCTCCACCAGGCAATTTTAATGTTCCTCTTCATTTGCAGCTCTTTAGATGATTATTCAGGATTCATGATATCACATCAGCAGAAGCTGCTGTAGATTGATGGGACCCCATCAACCACCCTGCCCACTCAATATTATAAAGATTTGTGTCGTCAGTGGTCATGACGTTGTGTAGGAAGTTGCCCATTTATGGATACTAGAGCAAATGATATCATCACAATAGGTGGCTCCTGTCTAAATAGGGATCATTTGTGAAATGAAATTACAGGCATTTATCTGGAAAACAGGAGACAGAGGCACCTGCTTTATGTAACTGATATCCTGGGGATCATAGTGTACAATAATCAAGACAGATCTTCAGTTCTAATTCTATTACATGAAAAAATACCCTCCTTTTTCTGCCTGCACAAAACAAACCCCACATCCACATGGAATAAGCTCCAGACCATGTTTTCTATTATGCTTGAATATATGGGACATGCATTGCAATCCTATGCTTGCCACACTGCTGCAGTATACTTGTTTTGCAGAGCTCTGTAGCAGGCTAGTCAAAGCTGTGACTAACCAGACCCTTGGATACATACTCTAATCTCTGGCCTTCATTTTTACAATGCATTTGAATTGCTCATTGTTTGCATATTTTTGATCTGAGAGACGCTTCATGCTCTGTATTTGGATGTTGCCTGCAATACAGCAATAGTCTTTAATACGGTAAGTCAAAGATGACTCCTTTCTTACTCTTGTACCTTCAATTTATACTTTCTACAACACCGTAACATCAGGTAGAAAATAATGTATTTATTAGCCTTAAAGTAGGTAATTTTCAACAGATGCTCTCTTCCCCCTCCCCCAATACTTTGCACCATGTTTTTTTCCACATGCAAGCAAAGGGTTTGTACTGTCTTTAAGTAAAAAGCTCTTGCTCCACTATTTTTATTACAATATTGCTGCATATTGGTGTACTTTAATATCAATGCTAAATACAGAAACTGATCATACAAACAAGTCCAGAACATGTGATGCTAAAATAAGTTCAGACCAATATTAGCCTTTATTATAGTGAACCGTGTAATAGTTTGCAAAGCCAAAATCATTTTGTTTTTACACATCTGTTAGAGGAGATGTGTTTCACTTGGGAGTTAGTAAATTCAAGGACCTGTTTTTAGAAAACCCTTTCTTATATGTGAAAGCAGTGAAAAGAAAAGCTTTAAAAGGCAGCTCTCTTTGTAATGCAGAGTGCAGAAGAAAATTCCGTAGTTCCACCTATCGACTGCACTAAATGGTTTAAAAGAAAAAAAAGACAGGATAAATATACTGTGAAGGGATATATACACTTAGATTATGGAAATATCAGTGGCAAAATATGCTATTAAATAGAATCACCCTTTAACCCACTTCAATCTAAAATATTAGTAGAATTGCCTTCAGAATATATACTATTCCAGTAGCTAATATGTTAATTGTAGAGTGAGGGTTAAGGTTTTTTGTCAAATAATTGCTTTAAATTAAATATTTTTAACGAAAGGTCTGGAAGATCACTAGGTTACTAGGTCTCTGCTAGTAAAATTCATTCAGTAGTGTCTTTAGGACCAGGCAACTTTGTAACAAGCGAGTAGCATTTGGATAGCTCAAAATGTATGAATTTAGGTATATTCAGCATGTCTGTGAAGTCTCCTACCCTATATCCTGTGCTTTTCAACAGTTGGGATTTTACTGATGTGAATAATTTCACTGAGCAGACTCTGTCTATCAGCAGATTTGGTTAATAAATTTGTACCTACTGACACCATTCTGTGTTCTTAATTACCCTTTGGGTAAAGTATTTGGGTAAAATAGCTCACGTGTTCTGAAGTTCATTCGAAATGTAGAAAAGACACCTTCTCCAGCAACCAAGAAAACTGAAGTATGTGTAGGCAAGCAGGGTATAGGATGGTTGTCATTACTTCACAAATTTTAAGTGTCCCTATTTTTTTCCACTGAGTTTTAACCATGTGATGATTCTATAAACCTGAATTAATAGTAAATCTTGCATTTGTTCACAATTAATTTATGGGATCAATATCTAACATGCTTTCTAGTCAGTTTATATCGCCTACATCTTTATTTAGCAACAAGTGAACAACATGATTATTTAGCACACAATCCAGTACATTTTGTAATATAAGTTTTAATGTGAAAATACAGTTAAATGAGGTTTCCTGACACAAAAATGCTATTACTTTAATAAAGCTAGTATTTTTAAGAATTCCAGTTCACATTATATATGTTATGTCTACACTATCCTGGAGATGCTGAAAGGCAAGTGAAATTACTTAACTTGATAAGCACATTAAGCAGTAGCATACTGCCAGGCATTATCTTCTGCCTTTGCAAACATCCTACAAAATAAAGGTTACCTGGAAGTTTAAAAAATGCATAGAATAGACACATTTAATTTATGCCATGAAAGTTGTTTGAGTGTAAATGCCTCTTAAAGCAAACTTAGAAATGTAGACATTTCCATGAACTTCATTCACTCGACTGGGCAAAAGATGTAATTTGGCCTCTGCATTAAATTGTCATTTTGCAACATACTTCTTTGTGGCAGGCAACCTTTTTTGTACTGTTGTCAATCTATTTGTGAGTTTGCTGGAGGCATCTCTTAGAGAGGAGAGATTTAAACGATGACAGTTTATTCATTTTTTTCCTTGATAAACTTCTATCTCCATATTTTATTTTCAACCAAATTCATAAATCTTACAGTGTGAAGTTTAGATCTACACTCCTTTGCTTTTTTTTCCCCAATAGAGATTAGTGTTTGACATCTTGTTACTTATAAAATGCAAGGTAAAACAACATCAATAGAGGTATAATTACTATCCCAACAATCAGAGGAGTGAAAACTATACCACCCATTATTTTAATGGTTTTAATTCATATTCTTGCTTTACCACTGTATGTACAGGAAAGAGCATTCAATGGCTATAGGAAACTAGTGAGAAAAGAAGGGTTTTCTGGGTGATTTAGGTAAGTTTTTAGGCACACAGTGTTCTTCTTCAGGTCAGATAAACTAGTGAGTTATTAGACCAAGGAGCAGAAAATGGTTCACCTTCCAAAGCAATTTTGTCAAAGACAAAATTTAGAACCAAATTATATAAAGCTCTGTAATATAGCATGTATCATGCTAAATACATTCTGTCAGTTCTTTTATAATTAACTGAGAAGTTTTATTCCTATGTGCTTGGAAAGTTCTGTTTCTTAAGTATTTAGTACTGTGCTCTTAGCTTAAATCAGCACAACAAACTTGGACAGCTTTTTAATTTGATTGTATTGCTATGGCACTAAGGCCTGAATTTGATTTTTGTTACACCAGTGTGAACTGAGTGGAATTTAGCTTAAATGCCTTGGAATTACACTAGTATAATAATCGTGTATTTGCGTTCAGAGGCCTCCTTTTGACATGTACATGCACACAACAGAACTTTTTCGTGTCCCTAAATATTTATATTTTAATGCCACTGAATAGTAAGATATTCTAGAGTAAAACAAAATTAGCTGGGTTTTTTTCATGCTCATTTCAAAGATGGGGGGGTTTTGCTTATGGATGAAAACAAAATATGGCCTCATAGAGAGGCATTTTTACACTGACTTCAAGTGTCACTGTTACTATATTTTTTCACAATTCACACATTTGGATCCAGGTGGGCTGGGGTACATGGTAGGTCATGCCCCATTAACTAGGATGGCTGCAGTTAAATTTAATTTAATTGCTTTTAGTTTCTCTTAGTGCATTATGAAAATTTATACATACAACAATGAAATACTTGCATGTATTGGTCCAGTGTGAGTTGTATCTGCGATATAATTTAATTGTCTTTGACAGAAACACTTGCAAAATTTATATCAGGCTGAAAAGGTGCTGAAAATCATATAGAGCAGATTAACGTCAGATTAGTATACAGGAAATAACAGAGTAATTCTGCTTAGCAAGCTATTCATTCTTCTTAGCAGAATGTTGCCAAAGTAGAAATTGGGTAACAAGTATGTTACTGTCAAATAAACACCATAAAACATCTACAGAAATACAGAAGAAGCCATAGAGTAGTGCATAAATTACTTAAGTGAAGTGAAGTGAAATTGTGCATATTAGTCATTATTAGGATCTTGACAGCTACTGTTTGCCATTAATAAATGTTAATACAGTATTTTCATTAATAGTAACTACTGGCAATGGCAATGTTTTAAGGATTTATAAAGATGACCATAACCCATGTAAAAAATGAATAAGACAAAGCCAAAAGTAACTTACATATTTACCTGCAGTTTCTTAGGATGCTCCCCTAGATTGCAGATCCCAAATTCAACTTGCCCTCATATACCATGCTGTAATGTACTAAAAATAAACATTTCCTTCAGACCCTGATTACCTGTCAGCCTGTCCAAACTGTGAGTAGTAACACTTCTTATAAACCTCGGCTAAACTGTTATGCAATGTCCTAACACCATATTCCAGGCACAAAGGAACTGAAGAGGCTGCCACTAAAGTTGATGGCAAAAACCCTACTGATTTTATTGGAATCAAAATGAAGGCACATATTATTTACTCCTGTAGGTCCAAGGCATATCATGTGAATTCTCCCCTGAACCATGCTACAGGTATACCATGTATACCCTACCTACCTATAAGAAGGGAGCAAGGGAAGTGAATGAATGCATGACACATGCTGTTGTGAGCCTCCACACTAGTGAATATTGATGATGCAAGTCAGAACCATCAGATCTCTTCAAGTGACACGGAGGGGGAGCTGTTGGTCTATGGCATTATACTGCTGCCTGCTCTTTGGGAGCCCAGTGGAGTTCTATGAAGCTCTGAATGATTTTGTGTGGAGAAGTTGACTTTTTAGGGAATAGTGGTGTTGCTCCCTGGTGAATCTGTGTCCTTACAGACAGACTACACATCCGGCATTAATGCAGTGTGAAGAAATCCTAACTTACATTCTATGCTTGCTACTGTCCAGTTATAGAGGAATTCAAGTAAAGGCAGTACAACTCCAACTTCCCACATCACAGATCAGGGCCCCATTGTGCTAATCACTATACAAAAAGACCTTTTCAGTAGAAAAATATGACAATGCAGTTGCCAAGTAGAGGGCATATATGAACAAAAGATAGGGTAGGGATGAATTTTCAATTCAGATATTTTTAGAATTGTACAAAAAAGCAAACAATGTCCTGAAAGGTTTTGTTCAATAGTAATCAAATCTTGTAGCATTCATGCACAGAGTCAGTTCCATGGGACTGATCATGTAAATGTGTCTGGATGAAGCCCTGTAGTTCTTTCATGTAATTGAAATCCGCTGTTTTATGGGAGTCAGCTTGCTTACTGTGTTCCTCATTCACTCAAATCCTGTAACATAACTCTGCTCCCAGAAAGAATGTAGAAGAGTTTTAAAAAGCATCATACAAATTGCTGGTATAATTGACTGTAGGCTTCCCATCTATTTAAATGGGCTTTGTATCATGCCTTACAGGAACAAGGATATCCACTAACAAACATGTGCCTTGGAATATGCATATCAACTCCTGCAGCCTTTTGTGTCCTGGTTCCTTTAGAGCTATTAGTAGTACCACTTTGCTGCAACTTTCATGTGGATTTGTGTACAGAGAGTAGCTGCCTTCCATCATTCCTGTGATTCCCATATAGGACAATAATGTCCAGACATTGATTCTCTGTTATTAAATCCCTGTGTGTGATTAGAGTGCCGGTAGTTTTGGAGTGATGTAGCTGTAATGCTCCAGGAATTAAGCAAGAGTCAAGGATTCTTGTAGGTGATATCTTTTATTCGACCAACTGCATGAGTGGGATTGACTTAGATGTGCTTTTAAATTCAAAGCATTCTTCATCAGGTGACCTGATGCAGTCTATCCCAACCATGGGCTTGGTCCAACAATCCTTGCCTCTTGCATGATTGGAGTACCAGGATTATTGCAGGAGTTGGTATTTCAGTAAGCGAGAACTGTTACGTCTTTTGTATTACATAAACATGAGATGCAGTTGCAGTTTTTGTTGTTCTTATAGGAGCTCATATCTTGCTTTCCTGGTCTCACGAAGGAGTAATGATATGTATGTTTCTCCAGACACATACAAAAGAGCAGGCAGTTTCAATCAGACAGTGAAACAAAAGAGTGTGTTCCTTCTCTGAGAGTCTGCAGTATAGTGTGAGAATAAAAACTGTTGCTGAAACTCAGGCATAGGAAGAATGCTACATTTGTCACATTTGTCACACGAGTCCCTTTAAAAGTGGGAATTCTGGGCTGTATGACAATTCCAGGGGTAGGCTGGAAACTTGGGCCAGGCTTTTTTTTTTTTTTTTTTCCCAACTGAAGTGTGCAATTATAATTGTAGGCAAAAGCTTAAATAATCAAGTAATTGAATGTACAAAGGATTAATTTTAGTTATATAATCATTGTACTATAGCATGAGTTTAAAAAAGCACGACTTAAAAATGGATTGAGTTTCTGATTATACATTAAACACTTTAGAAAATTCCACTCCTAAGTTTAAGAAAACCGCAGAAGGCAAGCCACCGTGGAACTGTACAGACAGACTAGTTCAGAGAGAACTGACTTCGCCAGACTGTATGAATGGACTTGTAGAGAGCTGGTGTCATTAAATGAAAAGGAGAAATGTCACAAGTGGATGCAAGATTTTGTGAAGGAGGAGGAGGGAGCACAGAGGTGGCTACCTCCCAGTTCCCAACCTGCCTTCCCCTCACCAGAGCAGGCAGACTTTGCTGCAGGAGCACCAGCCTCAGACATATTTTAAGACCTTGAATCAGATAAGAATCCTGCTCCCACCTCTTAGCACCCCATTCCTTCCCCCAGTGTGCAAAGGTACCTCCCTACTCTCCCCCGCTCATTGCTACAACCATTTCCAGCTGCCCAGGGATGGGGTGAGCTCTAGAGGTGCCTCTGCCCTGATCCAACTGGGGCTTTGGAGAATGACTCGGCAGGGAGGTGGTTTTGACCAGGGACAACAGCAGTGGTAACCCCGTTCCCCTTCCCTGAGCCTGCTCCCAGGCTGGTGGGAAACACCTGACAGGACCAGACAGTGGGGGGGAAACCTGCCCACTGCTGCCACTACCTCTATCCCCAGCTAAACCAGAGCTGGGCTTCCCATGCAGCCCAATGGACTGGCACCGGATTTGTTCTGGAGCCCCCCTGCCCCATGTCAGCAAGGGACGGTGGCAGGAGCAGGTGGGAAAGAGGAGGAATGGGAGGGAAGGGGAGATGCTGCTGAGCATGGGGAGTAAGAGAAGGGGGTGAAATTCTTACCTGCTTCAAGGATTTAAAAAAAGCCCCCAGCTGCTGCTCCCATAGTTTCATCCAAAAGGAAAATAAATACATGCAAAGGATAGGAAAGGGTGAAGAATGGAGGAGACACTGCTGAGAGAGGTGAAAGTGAGTGAGGAGATCAAAAGGGATAAACAAAGCAGTTAATCCACTGAGAAACACAGGGGTTTAAAAGCTACTCTAGGTAATGGGATAAGAGTCCAGAGTCTGTTGAGACCATACCTAACACAGTACAGTCTGTGGATGATTTCTTGTTCCTCAGTTTTCTATTCAAGTTCATTTCTAAAGTTTTGCTGTTTTAAGAACAACTACACTGAGGTCAGCGATGAACCATTCAGCGAGGTAACTGTGTTCTCCCCTGGGGTTTTGTGTCTTTTCTGGGACTGATGTTGGATTGGTGTCCTTTCATTCTTTCACATAAGGATAGCCTTGTCTGTCCAATGTAGACAGAAGATGGTAAGCAGGTGATGGCATATTTAAGTGTTGACAGATGTGGGGGGGAAAAAAACAAACAGTGCTTTACCAGAATAAGAATTGCATCAGTTTGACCCGACTCCCCAGCATCTGTATAATTTGAATGCTTCAGTGGGGCTTTTTGGCACCTTTATCTAATAGCTGATTGAAACACGCAAGCTATACAAACACTGTGGAGCTGTGTCAAGCTGATGCAATTCCTCTTTTGGGCATGAGCTGTACTTGGCATGGGGGCGCACCAACCGGAAAGTAAAGTGCTTTCCTCCACCCCACTTCCATATGCACATTGGTAGAGGAGCAGGTGAATGAAACCAGGAGTCATGCAGTTTGGTCCAGTGATTTTTTTTTTAATTGAGCTTTTTTTTTAACTGTTAGTCTAATATAATAGGGACCTTCATTAACCCCTTTATAAATACTTCAGTCTTCATTATTCGACATGATGACAGCTTAGAGTCTAATTCTGGCAACATATGCCACTGTGACACCAATGTGCCAGACTCCCGAAGTGTGACGAGCCAGTTACATTGACTTTCTGTGTATGAAGTACAGAGTGTAATCCAACTTGTTCCGATATGCTCTTTCACTTTTACGATGCCATCATTAACATGCCAGACAGCAGTGAAAAATGATTTGGACATATGAAAGAAACCAGGATTAGAGCCATGCTCTCTGAAGAGAAAAGGGAGGAAGAATGGTCTTGTAGTTCAGGTATTGGCTAGGGGTTCAGGAGATTTGGCTCTATTGGAAACTTTGTGACATTAAGCAAGTTATTAAACCTTGCTGCTATCAGTCTTCTGTCTATAAAATGGGGATAGTAACACTTAGCAAACTTGTGCAATGCTCTTTTTAGGATAAATATATGATAGCTGCACAGATGATAAAGCCTTTTAAGTACCTAGATAGAAATTGTAGCTGAATGTGTCAGCAAGAGCCTCTGCCTTGTGGGGGGGAAAGACGCCCCCCTCCTCCCCTCTCCAGGAGCCAGATCATGTTATCTTTCCTGTTCTTCCCATGACAATCACTGAGGAATAGACTGCTTGATAGGAGTCTATAGATGAAAGATATAGAAGAAATAAAACCAATCAAGGGTATTCTGCCAGAAACGTTAGTGCAGATGTTGAAGGTAATTTGTGTTAGTATATTGTGTTTTAGACCTCTTGTCTAACAATCTGTATATATTTGTTTTAAATTGCAACCTAAAAATTAATGCAGGGAATACCCTAGTGATCCAATAGGGAATATGTAAAACCTTAGCTGTTGGCTACTGATGCTAATAGCATTGTAGATATAGAAAAGACCCTACTATCAGGTATGATTTGTTCAGGGTTCCTGTAAGGCAGCACGGACATTACTAGCTGCTGAACATGTTTTCCTGTATACTACTTATTTTATGAATGTAATTTTCTCATGTTTTTATTTTTCAAGGCACTCCAGAATATGTCTAAACTGTAAGGCATCCCATGTGGTTTGCTTCATTTGATGTGAGAGTGCAACAGAGCTGCTGGAGATGTCTAAGCAGCATGGTTCCCTGGAAAACTTCCCAAAAAACTAAAAATATGATGGCTTTCCAAAATGTTGTTATTGTATTAAATTAATTAGATGACCCCTCCTTTACTGCTCTCAACTCTGAATTCTTGTCATTAGTCGGTTCCTTTCACCAGTTAAAATAGCATTGGGTAAACTAAATGATCTTTTTTATGACTGAAGGTTTTCAGAATGTAGGGTGGTCACATTTCCTCTCCTGTGCCATTTACAGATAAAATGGTATGTTTGCTTTCTAGAGTTTCCACCCTTCAAGATATATGTAAATAGAATTCCTTGTAACTACCTTCAAATCATTTTGTCCAGATTCAAACACTGCATGCCATTTGTTACATGAATTAAGAATTAATAAGACTCTCATATGGGATGGTCGCTCCATTTTTAAAAGACATCCTGGATTCCAGGTCCCAAGATTCCAGGCCCCAGCTCTCAGGAATCTAGCATTTGGTTATATATTTCTAATTAAATTAAATTAATCCAATGTACATTTAATTTTATTACTGCTGCAAACTTTGAACTAATCAATCCTTTTGTTACACAATTGTTTGAATTGTTAGATACCTGAAACACTTGCAAGTTGTCTGTTTTAGTGATGTTTTCATGCTAAAAAGAAATATTTTTTTTCCATACACTTATATCACATTAGGATTCAAGTTATAGGAATAGAGAAGCACATGATTCCCAACTACTGAACTGCGTGCAGAAAGGCATTGCAATTAAAGTGGCTGTTGTCTTCCAGGGATGAATACATTTGTGAAATAGTCCTATATATAAAACAAAATAGGAATAAAACTAGAAAAGTGTTATGCTAAGTAAATAGGGTTCTACTGAATCTTTTCTAAACCTGGAGAATCCTCTATGTTGGTTTAATTTTTGTTGTTGTTGCTGTTGTTGTTTGAATTTTTAAAGTATAGGATAAAATCATCGGTATCCGAAGCAGCATCAACCCATCTCCGAATTAGCAGATGGGCTTTCTTGGTCTTTCTGACCTACATATTGCTATACTGCAGCTAAAACTTCAAGTATTATCTTGCTGACTTCTATAGCACCTCTTGAAGTTCAGATCAATTGGGTCTGGGAATAAACAGGTAATACAGAAATAAATATCACCTTATGTTTAAATACTCAAAACACAGAATAGATGTGACATTCGTGGGAATGCTGTTGAGAAGCTGTAAAATATACATAAATGTAGACTGTATAACTCATAATTTATATCAGTTCTCAGCAACCAAAAGGAAGTTATCAGTAGTGTTAGGCTAGTGATAGCAACATGAAACCTAGAGGTGAAGGTAGCTAAATATTGCTTGAATGAAAGAGATTGGACCTGTACTGAGGCATAGTAAGAAATGAGCAACATATGCTCCACCTGAGAAATAAGCACAGGATGGAAACTTAGAGCTGGAAGAAAATTATTTTTAACAGGGTAATTTTGTCACACGTAAATTTATAGAAGTTTGCTTAAATACCAGTATCAGGGAACAGGAAGTTCCAGATCTTAAAGAGATGATATTCTTGGGATATATGTAGTGTACCAGATTCTCCTTTTAGTTGCTAAAACACAAACAGAAATAATTTGAGATTTAAATTATGTAATTACAGTCAAATTTTGCCCTGGATGTACTTTCTCTCTTTCCCTTTTTACATATGATAGCATATCTATAATAGAAAACATGTATTTAAGGTTTATAGCATATCAATTTAGGGATGAATATACATTTAGCAATTTTAAAAGGGGCAAGGGAGCTGCAGCTCAGGAGCATGCTGCATCTGTTATGATGTAACTGTTACATCTGCATGTTCCTGTGGCATTATAAATTAGCAAAATCCTACATGAAGCAGGGTTAAAGTTGAAGGGATTTTGCTACATTTGTATCGCCACAGAACCATGCAGATGTAACAGTTGTATCCTAAGAGATTACTTATACTGTCATCCTTTGATATCCATCTAATTGCCCCATTTGTCTAAACTGCAACTCATGGCATGTCAAATGTATTTGTTACTGCAGTAGAAGAGGAGCTAAATATAAAATTTCTAAACTCAGTGGAAGTATCTGATCATTGGCATTTAACTGAAAGATTAGGATTACCCATAGTGTTTGATTCCAAAAATGAATGTTATAACGTAGAGCAGTCCTCTTATGTCTCCTGCCACTAGTTTCAATAAGAGATAATGATTTTGCTGTTAAGTTATTTAATATCCTCACAAAATCTCTTTTTTTTGTATAAAGAAACAAACAAAAATATTAATCTGGTAAATTCTCTTATAGATCTCAGACTGAGCTATAATTATAAGACTACAATTGTAGGGTACTTTTATATTGTTGATCTAATATTAAGACAGTGCAGAAAAATGATTTTTGTTACAATTACCAAAATATTTAATCAGGTACAGTACTCAATGTATATAATATAATTTATTTCTGATTTCAATTAATTTTGTTTTGTAGATCTAGTTCAGAAAAGGATTATTTAAAATAATACAAAGCATTTAGTATCTAATATAAAGCACTGTCATTATACACCTTAGCAGTCTTTTAAAATTTTAATATTAGATATAGACTTATACAGGTAGTTATGAACATGCACAACTGAAGAGTAGATAACATGTAGCTTTTTGTTGAAGATAGGCCAGTCTGACCCATCTGAAAGGCTATTACTCATGAGGGGAGTTTTGGAAGAGCACTACCTGAAAAGGGCAAATCTTTTGTAAAAAATACTGCAGTTCTCTATTTCAAATAGCTAAACGTGTTGTTCATCCCCTTGATATTTTCCACAGACTAGCGAGGGCTTTGTCTAGCCAGGCCATAAATACCTCCAAGGATGGAGATTCCACAACCTCTCTTGGTAACTTGTTCCAGTGACTCACCACCCTCCTAGTGAAAAAGTGTTTCATACTATCCAACCTAAATTTCCCTTGCTGCAACTTGGGACCATTGGTCCTTGCTCTGTCATCTGCCCCCACTGAGAACAATCTAGCTCCATCCTCTTCAGAACCCCCTTCAGGTAGTTAAAGTCTGCTATTAAATTCCTGCTTGGGCTTCTCTTGTCTTCTCTCCCAGTAGGAGAGCAGAACAGACCAGGAAAGGGAAGGGAGGGGAACAAAACCTAATGATGGCAGGAGCACCCACTCCTGCCACAACCATTTCCCCATATAGCCCCACATTCCTGTCCTGGAAAAAGAGGCACACAGAATAGTTCTACTTGAAAGGGTCTTGGAGCATCCCAGTTAAGAACCACTGTGATAAACTAATAACTAACTCACTTTAATGGAATTTCATAATAACACTGATTTCTTCTACATACTGCATCATGCTCCCTATAAACATATCTTTGCAGTATAAATATACTAGGTCCAGTGTTTGGTTTTTTTTAAAGTAGTCTCACTGCAAGGACAAAACTGTGTTACAGCACATATTTCCAGAATCTTGTTGGCAGTGATATCAGTGTAAGTCTACAGATACTGCAAAGACTAGATTTATGTTTTTTCTGTGGTTTAAAATTAAAAAATGCATTGAAAATATATTATTAAAAACAAAAGTTAAAAACCTAGTGAAGCAGTGGTAGTAGCCTGAGATGAACTGATGACCACTAGAGGAAAGGAATGAAAATGGATACAGATACTCTGCATGATTTCTGTTATAGTTAAACCTGATTCATCCAAGGCATAAAAGTTTGCCTAGCATGGTAACAGGGTTGTTGGTTATAGCTGTGTTGATCTGTGAACATCGGCAGGCAAGGTTCTTTAGGTAGATGTAATATGTTTTATTAGACCAACTAAATAGTTGCAAAAAATGTTCTTTGCAAACCTTTGGGCCCAAACACCCTTCTTCAGGCACAGGGAGACTCTGCTGGTGAGGTGTGTTCTCCAAGGTAGAAAAGAAGCTAATTTACAACATGCAGGTCTGTGAAAATGCAAATGAGTGGTAGTTTAGAAGACATGAGATGGAATGATTGTCTTTATGGTAGGTAGAGATGGAGTGATGCACCTCACACAGGAGCTGGAGAAAATCCTGTGATGGGTTTGATTGCTTCATTTTCAGGCTCAATTACTCCTTTGCCTATTTTCTACATCCACCAGCAAAGATATCAGCTGTGGGGTGGACATCTATTTGAGAAGGGATATTCTAAGAAACCTTAGGAAACTAAAAAATTAATCTGAACTCTATATGTTGCTGCTAATTCCAGGAGCCAGAGATTGCCCAAACTCTAGTCCAAGTACCACTAGTGCTTTAAAGAAAGCTGGTTGTCATCCAAGCTGGCTGTTTCCAGTTACTAAATGTTGCTAGGTACTTTGTTAATTTACCTTTGTAATATAAATACTTGCCGTAGTTACTAGAGGCAGGTTGGACAGTCACAAATAAGATAATAGTGGGTCTGCATTATGAGAGTAGGAGACAGCCATCATGGTAGTTATCATGTGGTCTACAATAGGAACAAATGTTGAGAATATCCAGTCCTACTAAATGTTATATGCTAATTCAAAGGCATACATTTCATTTGCACAATACTTCCATACAGCTCTAGCCCTGGGAAACAAATATCCTTGGGTAAAATCACCTGGAGTCAAGGGGAAAAGAAAGAAAAAACCTTGATGTGAAAGACTGACCTGAAGCTAGAAAAATAGCTTGCTAACAGATGATTAAACTTACAAGGAAACACACATGGCACTGATTAATTCTTGCCAAAGTTTCACAAGCAAGCATTTCTAGTATCTAGACAAAATGGTTGTACCAAGCTGTGTCAATCTGTCTCTTTCCAAAGGCTGACTGTCTTTTGGAATCATGAATGCTTATTCTTTAATATCTGGGGTTTTCCTCAGGCAGAATTAGTTTGTAACATATTGTGCATTGTTGCATCCTGTTTACAAACACTTACGGCTAATGCACCTCCAGAATGGAGGATGATTTTATCCCTTTTTTCCCATTTTTCCATTATTTTTATTTGGGAAAGTAATAGCATTCACAAATAGGGTTACATTAAAAAATCATATTAATTGAAAATTTTAACTTTAGTTTTGAAACAAAAGTTTCAGAGATCCAAAAGCTTTTGCATATTTCTTCTTTTTTCTTTCCTTGTCTTTTTGTGTGGCCAGGGTTGTCATGCAACGATTTATCTTAGAAAAAAATGCTCCTTGCTGTAGTGTATGTCCTTAATGGGTAAACAATCTCACAGGATCATATGCTTTTCTAAACAAAATTTACTATCTTACAAGTTTTAAATAAACACCCACATTCTGGTGCTTATTTGCTTAAATGGATTATTTCTTTCTCAAGATACTTCCAGCATTAGAATATATAAATAGCACTGGAACAAATCAGTATATATCATAAATGTCCTCATATGACCCCCATTAGCTGATTATTAAAGCACCTCAAGTATTTTTCTTGTGTTCACCCCTGCTAATTTGATGAATGAGGAAGAAAGATACAGAGAGACAGTAGGTGATTTACCATGGTTATAGGGGAAGCCATGATGGGGAATGGAATCATATATATTTCTCAACAGTCTCAGGCTAATACAACTACTGTCTAAACTGACAGACATGCTAGCAGTGTCCCATATTTAGCGGGGGGGGGGGGGGGGTTGCATACTTTCTCTAATCATAGTTAACAAACAGAAACCTTGTAGTATGGAACAACACCTTAAATCAGAGGAGAAAGGTAAAAGAGGCATATCTCAAATCCAGTGTCCCTGAAATTATGACAGTTTACACTATATGATGATCTGGCCCAAGATATTTAGAAAAAAATTTGCAGTGCATTACGTTTTCTTCATGTGGGTGAGACAACACTGGAAGGGAATTTGGGAAGTAGCTGCTTCAAGGCCAGCAGAAGACTCATGAGGCATGGCTAGGCAAGATTAGCAATGGGGTCTGGAGTAGGCAGCTCTGGGATTTTGAAAAATGGGGTGTGGGAGCAGTGACTGGGGTGTGTGAGAGTGACTGCCCTCCCTGGTCATGGCCTCCTACCACCACCGAAACAGGCAGTCCATGCCACAGGAGCAGCAACCAGGGAGATTTTTAAGTCCCAAATAAGGTAAGCATACCTCCCCTGCCCTGCTCTTGGCACCCCCTCCTCTCCCTTGAATGCTTGATGATACCATTCCTCCTTCCCATTCCCTCCCTCACTTTCTCTACCTATGCTTCTAGGCACAGGAAGGAGCGACCCACCTGCTCCTCAACTGAAGTTACGGGGAATAGCTATGTGGGGAGCTGGGATCATCTGGGGATAGCAGTGGTGATGGGCAGATTCTCCTTCCCTGTGCCTGTTCCTGGGCTGGCAAGGAAGACCCAGGGGAACTGGGCAGGAAGGTAGAACCTGCCCACCACCTCGTCTGCTCCCAGCTGAGCCTGGTTCCCTGCACAGCTGCTTCTCACAATCCAACCTGCAGAGGTTCTCTCTGCTTACGGTGGTCAGAGGTATAAGTAGAGAGGGGGAAGGAAGGAGAGAATGAGGGTACATAACACTCAGCATGGAGGTGGAAGGGACAGAGTGCCAAGACAGGGGCAGATTCTTACCTACTTCAGGGGCTGCTGCTTACGTGGTGTGGTGTGGACTCCACAGGCAATCCCAGGCATACAAGGCTGTGAGGAACAAGAGCTTCCAAGATACACTTTGGAAAGGTGGGCATGACAACGCTACCACTCTGTCTCTGGATCTTTCTCTGGGGTCTGGATAGACCCACCCTGCATACCATCAACCCCTAACAATTATGGATACATGCAAGCATTACATTTAACTCACCCTAATCAAGATTAGATCACCTAATTTAAAAATGGTAATTAGATCATGTAACTTAAAGTTAGTGCCTCTTAGAGGTAAACTAACCTTAGATTGATAAAGGGTTAAACTGGCTTCATGAATACCTGTACATGTTCAGTGCACATACTCATCCTAAACCAATGCAAGGTACAGCCCAAGGACAGAGAAAGTCCAGCCACTTGCCATAGCCCTGGGGCTGTTCTTACCCCAACTCACCCCGACCAGACTCCTCCCCCTTCTGCTGCTACTGACTAACCCTGCCTGTAACACCCAGTCCATCAGCTGCCCTGGACCCACCAACCCAGGGGCAGGCAATTATTTCGGGCAGAGGGCCACTTACTGAGTTTCAGCAAGCCATCAAGGGCTGCATGACAGGCAGCTCAGGGCAGATTAATATTAATTTTCTAAATTTTTTAGGGTCCCCGCAGGCCTGGTGGGTCGCATTTGGCCCCCAGAATGGCCTGGCAGGTTGCATCTGGCCCTCAGGCTGCATTTTGCCCACCCCTTCCCACAGACCTCCACCCTGATCTTGCCAGCCCCCTGCCCCTCTAATTTACCTCTTTCTGTCAACACCTCTCTTAGCAAGCAGCAAATGCTTGCATATGTGGGACCCAACTTAAAATAAGCTGCCTAAACCTGAGCCCAGTCCTGTGAATGCTTGTTCACACCCTATATTGCAGTTTAATATGCAAGTTCCATACTGGCTCAAGCAGTCTGAATGACAGATTTGACAAAGTAACAGGCTGAGTGAATGAAAGGAACGCAGTGGTCATAGTACACTTGATCTTTTGTAAGGCTTTTTTTCCAAGTCCCACATGACACACTCAAGTGAATTGGGAAAATGTGGGCTAGGTAAAATTATTATGTAGTAGATATATAATTGGCTCAATAACCACCAGTAGAAGGGAACTGTAAATGTTAGAATGGCAGGAGTTTTCAGGTGTGACTTCACAGGGGGCCATCCTGAGTCCAGGACTGCGAAATATGTTTGTTAGTTATTTGAGTATCAGAAAAAGAGATCAAGTTTGCAGATTATATGAACTGGGGAAAGAATGTGAACACTGGAAGAAAGATTTTAAAAGGAACTGGAATAGATGGAAGAGCTAAAGTAGAAGCAATAGTAGCAAGTTCAACTCGGGTAAAAGTAAGGTGCTACACATAGGATGCATCTACCTGTGCATTAACGCGCTTTTCCTAATGCACATTAAATGTAGTACCTACAGGCTAGGGACAGACATTACATATAAACCGGTTTAAGTGATCAGAAACTGGTTTAAACCTGTAATAGAACAGATGTTCAGTGCGCACAAACCAGATTGAGAATGGCTGAAACTGGTTTGAGATGAACCTGATTGAATGCAATATCAGACTTAATTGATTTGGCTCAAACTGGTTTATGCAATGTCTGTCCCAGACCCCTTGCTGGTTTTTGATAAATCAGACTCCCCCAGCATCCCAGCATGCTCTTGGGCTGGGTAGGGCTCTCTGCTCCACAGCATAGCTGGCCCCTCCCCTCTGCTCTCTAGCCAGAGCAGGAGCAGGATGTGGTCAGACACTGGCTTGCCATGGCCCCTAAGGCAAATTTCTCCCTCTGTCCCCATTCCACCCCCTCCCCCTCCACTGGAAAACCCTGGGGACTACAGCCCTAGCTGTACCTCCATGGCTTGCCTGCAAACAGGCAGAGATGGAGTTAATCACTCCCTTTGTCCCTTCTCTCCCCTGGAACACCAGGGCTTTGGGTGCAGTCTGTGTGGCTTGCCCAGCAGTCCTGGAGCAGGGAGGAGAAGCAAGTAGATCCGTGTGCAGACTCAAACCCTGCTGCAGCTCTGAGCCCAGAGCTGAGACTTGCAGGACCAGACTGAGAGGTGGAAAGTGTTGGAAACGACTTGACAGTCATCATCAGTGATCACACATGCTGGAGATTTAGTTAAGAGAAGTTGCACCAAAGAATGCAGACAGCTACATTTACATTATAAAGCAGAACATGTAAACAAGCCTTTCTGAATGTCTGGCTGTAAGAAGACACTCTGCCCTCAGGATTAGAAAGACTATTGTCTTTTTGGTTTACATTTTAAGTTAGACTAAGTTGTGTATGCTGTTTTACTGGGCTGTATCTTGTCTTAGGTGAAGATTTTTGATAGTTCCATATTGTATACTTTGCAAATTGCTGTATTTGATATCTTGTTTCAGAGAAAGCGCTTTTTCCCCATACCCTGTGTGCTAGCCCTGGCTGGTGCCTAGCCACACCCCCTCTGCTCGAGCAGGGAGGGGTGGCAGCCCTTGGGGGGGTGGGGAGGTATCTCTCTTCCCTCCCTTTTGGCAGTAGCTGGCAGGCATGCTCTAGCGTCCCTCGCCTTCTGGCTTGGTTTAACAGAACATGTCTGTCCAGCTATTAATCAGTTTAAGCTGCACAGCTTAGACTAACTTGCAAAGAGTAATTCAATTCAGGCTTGTGCTTTTTGAATGTCTGTCCCTAGCCCCAGTGTGAGGTACTAAATAAATGTGTATTTAGCTGCCTTAATGTGCAGTATGAAAAGCGCACGTTTTTTAAGTGATACTTAATGCTCAGTAGCCTATTTTACTGTGCATTAGCATAATTGCACAGTTATTTATGTGACACTTTATTGTGCAGTAAAATAGGCTACCGCACATTAAAGCACACGTCTACATGCATCCCCAAAGAAGAATAACCAAATGCACAAACACAGGATGGGAGGTAACTGGCTGGGCAGTAGCATTGCTGAGAAGGATTTGAAAGTTTTGGTGGATCATAGATTTAACATGAGTCAGTAAATGCTATATATGGCATCTATACACGTGCAGCAGGGCTGCTCTGACACACTGTAATTACAGTGCTTTGGAGTAGACTCAATTAATTGTAAATACCATGCTCCAGCAGACTCCAGCAATACATGTATCAGTGTCCTTGCACTGAAAAATAGTGGCAGTGGTGGTGCTTTTATTAAAGCTCATTCGACCAGCTTTAAAGTGCCCCCACCACCATTTTTCAGTGTGGACAGGCTGATACACATGATGCTCTGGGCACTTTAATTAGAGTGCCTCTTGGAGCCGATCTAATTAAAGTGCCCCCCCAACCTCACTCTCAGAGCATGTTTACAAATGCCCATAGTTACAAAAAAAAACAATGTCATTTTAGGATGCATCAACAGGACTGAGGTATAAGGTCAGGGATGAGGTTAGAGGGAAGAGGTTGTATTAGCACTCTACTGGGCAACCATTTTGGTCTCATCTAGAGTGCTGTTTTGAAGTTCTGGGATCTGCATTTTAAGAAGGATGTGGAGAAGTTGGTCAGGAGGGGTCTGACAAAAATGATAAAGGGAATGGAAGACAAGCTGGACAAGGAAAGTTTGAGAAAGCTAGATATATTTAGCTTGGACAAAAGGAGGTTGGGATGGGGAGGTATGATAGCAATCTTCAAATATTTGAAACAATAGCATAAAAAAGAAGGAAAACAAGCATCCTCTCTTGCCACAGATGGCAGGACACAAAGCAGTGGTTTTAAACTGCAGCAAGGCAGATTTGGTTTAGCTACGAGGAAAAACTTCCTTATATGATGAGTCAGTAAAATGGACTGCCCAGGGAAGTTATACAATCTCTTTCATTAGAGACTTTCAAGAAGAGGTTGTACTTGTGTAGAGGATTGAACCAAATGACCCTTAAGGTCTCTTTCAAACCTATGATTCTGTGCTTTTTTCCTGTGTGTCTTTGATCACTGCTTTTTGCTACCTACTTGGATAATTTGGATCTAGGTGTTTTGATAATGGTAGATCAGGAACAGGATGCAGAGGTTCTCTACTTGCAATCTGATGATTCTAAAGCTGGGACAGTAAAACCTCTATCCTTACAGGTTTGTGCCTTCATGTCTGCTCCTCAGGAATGACCTATCTCTCTGCAAGTTCTTCACTTCTATGTGTTGCAGTTGCTATATTACCTATAGTTAGCCATGTTTTCTGCAGGCTATTGATAGCACAGTCTCTCAGACAAAATGACTTGTTGAGAACATTAATGTCTTTGGCATGTTTTTGTACCTTTCTTTGTGCTTTTATGTGGGAGACTGCATTTGTCTCTTCATCTTTCTTCTATGGAACTATCCAAGGAATATCTAGGCCCATAAAAACATGGGGAAGAATCTTCCCCATTTTCCTTATGTCAGAATTGTCTAAATAGTTCAATCCATGAAGTTAAAATGACAAAACAGGACAAATTAATCTGTTCTGTTCCCTGGCTCTCACAAATTAATTCTTGAAAGATTATTACTTCAAGTATGCAAAACCCAGCATTGAGTTTCATCAATGAATAATAACTTGACACATGGCGCATGAACATTTGGCCCTAAGGGAAGCTAGGATGTGAGCTGACAGCATGTCACCTACTCTTCACTAACCACCCATGTGCAAGCTTTTACCTCACAGTAAGTTGCAAGGTGGCTTATACCTGGAGGAATATGGAGCAAGCTACCTTGCGTTGATTTAGGGTAAGAGTATGTACACTAGCAGATGCCAATGGCTTTACAGCTTGTTAAACTTTGCACCCATTTACAAACCGGTAACTTTCAAGAAATGCAATTCCAAGGAATCTATAAGCAACAATAAAATAAAGTATTATTCAGATTTTATCTTGATATTCAATCAAAATACACCACACGAATAAATAAATGGGTGACAGACTTGCCCCATAGATAGTAAAATATCCACTTATGAGTCTTTAGTTGATTTCGCCCTTAGATAAGCTCCAAATATTCCTAACAATCTTTGTTGGATGTGCACCTGCAAAACTTAAGGTTCAGAGACTGTACACACATTCACATAATCTGGGAGAATTCTCCCAGATTTGTTTGCCTGGTAAAAAATCTTACCCAGAGCCAGGTCTACAGACATTTGAAGGCTGAGGCCCCGAAGAGAGGACAGCTTGCAGTACTGACATTGTGCAGCCAGGGGAAGGTTCAGACACACATCTCAGCATGCTCTGCAGGTTCCCGTTCAGATGGCAGCAGTGCAGCTGTGATAGGCTGACCATGGGCAGTCTGGGGCAGCCAATGTTTCCCTGCAGCACAATGTGGGGGTTGTGAAGGGGGCATGTTCACTCCCTGCTGAAGCAGTAGAGTTCAGTGAGTGATAGTCATTGTGAGGGGTGGGAAGGAGGGAGGATGCTGGAAAATAATGTTCTCTTCTGAGAGAAGCCATGGCATATACAGACATTCACTCTCTGATTTAACCCTGGTTGTGCCCATGTTATTTTTTCCTGGAGTGGCCATTTTTACTCGTGGAGAAAAAGCCTGAACATCTATACATTTGTGACTTCTTCTGGGAGAACAGTGGTTCTCTCAGGAGAAACTGAATATCTGTACAAGGCAGGGTTGTGTGTGTGTGTGTGTGTGTGTGTGTGTGTGTGCGCGCGCGCGCATGCACACAAGCACATTTGTATGCTAATAAGCTAAATGTTTCACACAGTTCACTGTTACTTTCTGTGTAGTGTACCTCAGTGTCCCCATCTGTGGCTTGTTCTGAATTTTATTCATATATCATTTGGTTAATGTAAATGCTAATACTTTCCCTTTTAGCTGTTCATTACCTTATTTTCTCTTTGCAAAAAGAGAGGATTTGAAAAGAGAGGGAATGTGAGACTAGAATTCACTCTTTCTTTTGCTTACCTATTTTATATCAGCATCTATCAGTGGCTGGCAACCTTTCTGTGTGGCAAGATGGAATGATGCAGCTCAGGTCTGAGAATGGCTGGCACCAGGACCCAGCTGCCACTGCCACCTCCTAGACCCTCCACTCCCTAGCTGCTGAACAGGCAGAGAAACTCCTTGGTTTCATATGCTGCTGAAGCCCCCAGCCCCATGGGCTGCATTCAGTGGCTTTGCAGGCCTGTAATAGGGTGTTCTCCAGGGAAAACTGGGTGCCCCCCTTGTGGTGAAGTGGTACTTGGCTACTTATTCCAGTTCTCTAATCTGGTCCCTTTCTCTCTCTTTTTCCTGCCATGTCTTGGTGTTATTGGGATGTTTCCTCAAAATACTGCTTTTAAGTAACCTAAGCCTAGGCCTTGTCTCCCTATCCTGCCCCGGCCCCAAGTCTCAGGGCTTTGTCCCCCCACACCCTCTTTCTCCTGCCTGCTTTTCTGTCAGTGGTCTCCAGTCTGTCTTATGTTTTTCTAGCCTGGGCTTCGGTTAGCCTGAGCTCTGGCCCCCTCCTAGGTCTCTCACTCCAAAACCAAAAACCATTAAAGAAATTACAAAGAAACCCAACAAAAAAACCCTCCACTGCAAAAATCACAGTGTGCTGGGCACTGTTCTGCAGTCTCCTTGCTTCCCCTCACAGCTGCCCCAGTTACTACTATCATGAGCAGAAAGAAAAAAAGAACAAAGAGCAGCTCCAACCTCTCATAAACAGTCCATGGTCCTTGGGAAACCCCACTCCCCTGGGGCCTTTTCAGTGTCAACACAAACAGTTCTCAGGTTTTTTGGGCACTCACCTCCTCCCACCCCACCTGGGGTTCTTCCAGGGTGAACCTAAAACAGCCCTCCATTCTTTGTATCCCCTTCCAAGGGCCTCCTGATGCACAAAAAGAAGGAAAGAAAACAAAAGCAATCCTTAGCAATTCCCAAGAGCTACACAAGTTGGAGCTTTAAGGGGGTTCTGCTGCATTTCCTTCCCTAGAACACCTCTTCTCTATAACAGGGTTAGGGTCCCCTATTACAAGGCCCCATCCATCTCTCAGCCCATGAGTTGCTGATCCCGGCACCTGTGATTACTTGGGTTAAATAGCAAATGATCCTTGCAAAATGAAAAAAATAAAATATTTTAAGATTCACAACTTGGTTAAAAATATAATGAAGGAGAAAACTACTTAATTTAATTAAACCACCAGTGCTTTATGAAAAATCCATCATAGAGCCTGGTCTGTGCTTTTAGTGGGAAGCCCACACTTTTGGAGTAATCTCTAACCACGTGGGAAATGTCATTAACAGTAATTAAACAAACTTATAAGCAAGAATTATACATGAACTGTAAATTTCCAGGATCAGACCAGTAAGTATAAACCTGAATCAAAGCCCACTGAAGTAACTGGACAGCTGTACAAGGGCTTTGAATCAGGCCTTATGAGGCCAAAAGTGTATTCCAATAGTTATTAATTTATCAGCGTTTGAGGGAGTCATTTTTCCTAACTGGCTCTGATGTTTCTGTGTTTGTGCATGTAAGGAAGGATCTAGCTTTATTTGACTTCTCAGAAAAGCCAGTTGTATTGTTGGAAATGGACTAAACTATGCAGGGTGCAACAGAGCTATTTGTAAACTAATTTCTGAAAAAGTTGCCCCTAGGCAAATAAACTGCTTTCAGCTTTGCCACACAAATCAAAAAACATGTAGATCCTCTTGTAGTGTAAATAAGCATCTTCCCATACATACTTCCCCCGTGTATATTGCAGTGAATACATTGTCTTTCCTGTAAATACTGAAAAATGTAATATACCTGGGCACAGATGAGCTATAATCACTTTAAATCCCACCCCTAGGTGTCTTGAATCAATTTGGTTGTTAACTTGAATATGATAGGCTATATCAATTAGCAATATTTCCACTCTCAGATGCATCCTGGAGCAAGTCAGAGGAAAATATGAGAGCCTTCTTATCCCCATTCTCGTTTACTCTCTGCTATAACAGGAGTGCTAACCTCAGCCATGTAAAAAATGGTCGGTAACATTTTCATTCTAAATCTCTGACTGTGTTCACCAACCCTGCTGCTCAGTGAGGGGCTGCTCATTTGTGACCTGCAGATCAAGGAGTCAAAAAATAGCCCTGACATTATCTTATACTTCTTATTCCTTTTCATTTGCTGCCATGTCAACAGGCCACTCTCATATGATTCTTCCTCTCCTCTCTCACCAAAACTCCCAGTTTTAGCTACCTTAAAACAATAAAGAACCCATTTCTAGTTGTTTCAGAAGCATTATGGCAGCTGTCATGGCATCTTGGCCAGCAGCAATATGAATGAAAGACTTCTTGGTTTTTCAGAAGATCAAGGTTGTTTCTTGGTATGTTTCTTGACATAGTAATGCAAGCCTCCCAACACTGCAGTAAGATTCCTGGCCAAATGTTAATAAGTGTTGCTGACCCAAATCCATCATTGTAGCACAGGTCAGTATACATAAGTATCACCTGAACTTCATAGAAATATATCCAAATTCACTGTCCTCCTGCTCTGAAGTGCAAAAGGGAATAAATCTCTCTAACTGATTATCCCCACAGCATGGCAGACACCTCCACAGAAACAGAGCCAGCATCAATCTAAGGCATATTTCAAGATAGGGAGCTGAATTGGCTAGGGATCGCTGTCATTTTAGCTGTGCTCAGTCGACAGACATCCCCTAGGCAGACATATACCCTAACATGCTGTATCATCTAGGCGGGAAATTGGGGAGCAGTAACCCAGCCTCTGGCCCTCTTCAAATCTGGTGGCTCAAACAGGCTGTTTTAGAATTCTTGACTCCATATGAAGAAATTGTGTGCCTGTAACTTCAGATTTGGCATATCTAGTTAAGGAAACAATTCTTCTTTAACCCGCCCTGTAAATAGGTTTAACTTATATAAATAGCTGCTGCAGCTGCACATGGGGAGTCTCTATTCATTTAAAGTGAGAGGAAAGCTGTGCAGATCTGGAGAGAGGTGACTTACTCAACTATCCTTACCCAGCTGCATTTTCCTCTCTTTCCTTCAAGGGAACAGGAGATCAAGTTCCGAGTCTGGTCCAGGAATCACCTGTGCATTGCAGCATGTGGAAACCAAGTGTAACAAATGGTACTGAGAAGTCAGAGTACATTGCACAGTATTTATTCATCATTTTATAGTCCCTTTTAGCATTCTACTTGTTAAAAAAATATAACCTAACATTTCTATATAGATTTCATCGAGTAGAAATTGTAGAATTGGTTGGTCTGGGAACTAATCTCTTGTGTATATCAAATAACTCATCTGAAAAAGTGGATGCTTCATACGTGGGAAATGAATAATTAATTTTGTTTTCCTGGTTTAAAAAAAATCCCTCAGGTGCTCTTCTGTTTTCTGCTGAGGCTTAAATTTTTTAGTCCTCTGACAATGTCTTACACCCTCCAGAATGTCTTGTTTCTATGGAGACACCAATGAACTGCAGCCCATATTCTTCCGTACATCACAAAACAAGGTTGCTTCAGTATGTTCTCAGTGCTTCATTTTTTTTTCATTTTTAATTTCAAGTTAATCAATAGATTAGATATTGATTATTTCATATTAAAACCATATATATTACATCATACTGTTGATTTCATACAAGTACATATATACCAATACTGCAAATAGTGTTTGTTGAGCTCAGCTTAACTGTAAACAGACTATATCCTTTAACCTTTGTTACAGAGCAGAATGTTTTTTTATGATTTAGCAAGAGAATAATCATAAGCATTGTTATGCATGTGAGAGTAAGATATGTAGGATAATTGTATGATATTTCAAACTCCTTGAATGCATCTACACGAGACACTGACTTCAGAGTAGCCAGAAATACTGCACAGCAACACGTCACAGCAAGGACAGTGCTAATACGTTACTGCACAGTATTATTAGGCTGCTGCTCAGTAGTGTCACATTAAAAGATGCTCACTGGCACTACTGTACAGTACCTCCTGTTACTGCACATTTATTTAGTACTTGGTAATGCTGTGCAGTAGTATCTCATGTAGACACATCCTTTAAGTAGCAGAGAAGATGTAGGGTGCTATGGGCATCCCAGAGAGACACTAGTAAGGATCTGTAAGTTTATTCCCTCCCTCCTGATTGCTTTGTGGCCCCAAGGAAGTCTTTTAACCTGATTGAGTGTTTTCCATATAAGTTAATAAAGATATTTAATAACATTCAATTATTGCATGGTAGTGTTATAAGATTTAATATTTTAGTAGTGAGACAGATGCTCAGGATCTCTGTCTGTATGCATCCATAGTCCTGATACTAACCTCTACTCCAATGAGAGACCTTTTTTTCTGTTTGTTTTCTACAGCACCTAGCATGAGGGGTTCCCAGTTTGTGATGGTGGCCCATTGATGAAATAAATATAACTAGCTTTATATTATGTATTTCACCCATATTTATAGCTAAGAATTGCTAACAATATATGCCTTTTATTTCCATTTTAATGATGAATTAAAACAGTAAAATAGAGAGAAAAGTAAGCCTGGCTTCTACAGTGAACATGCTTTGTTTGAATTTTAAGGCCCTTTATATTCTTTCCTTTAATTTTGTAATCGCTCTGTATTTTTTATTTTTCTATGTAGAACCCAAGCTACCTATATAGCTATTATAGCACTACAGCTTTCAGAAGGGTATTGACTAAAACTCTGTTTCCTAGCAAGTAATACTTAAATATATCCATGCTCTTGGCAGAAGTTGGTTGAGCTGGTGAAAGGAATAACATAATAAACCATGAGATCTTTAAACTATCAGCTCTTTAAGTCCTTCTATAATTATTGTGATTTTTAAAGTCCTATAATTAGAGTCAGATTCTGGCTAGTTTTTTTTGGACTGCCCACTGAACCCTGCATCCTTCCCGTTACTTAAGGGGCATGTTTACATGAGATGTTTACTGAGAGTAGATTAATTAGTAAACATCTCACCTCTATATGTTCAGCCCTATTAGGCCACAGGAAACGAAATAACTCCACAGCAGGGTAGTACTTATAAATACAAGTTTTTTACTCCACAGCCATGCATGTGTTGACTCTGACATAGCTGACTGGGGAACAAGGGTGCTTCACTGCTGGCTAGGCCCTCACTAGAGCACTCTCGTTTCCCAGCCAGTCCCTCTGCAACACATTGAGCTGGGTCAGAGCAGCCCTGGGTTGGCAGGTTTACCTCCCCAGAGCCTCCTGCCAGATAGGACTGCTCCAGCTCGACTCAATGTGCGTCAGTCCTGGCTGCTTGTTCAAACAATGCACCTGGGAGCAATAAACTCTGGTACAACAAGCACTGGAGTTTATTACTTTGAATTAATTGCACATGTAGATGCATCCAGGGAATATAAAATACCATATGTTTATCCTACATATCATACTCTCACATGCATATGTCACATCTGTAACATTATCAACATATGCTGGCCTAAAACAAGGCATCATATCAAGGTAGCAAAAGAGTAGTCCAGACATATAAAGATCTTCTAAAACAGCCAAATAGATACAAAGAAATGGAATTTTTGCTCAGGTCCATCCTCTAACATATGAGAATTCTTAGTTCTGAAGAGACTATTCCAGGGAGGCTCAAGCACAGTTCATATAATAAAATCTTGTGCATATTCTGTGCACAAATCTTTAAGGCACTTTTTGTTGTTGTTGTTGAGACTAACCTTCTGTGCTTAAAACTGCTAAATTTGCTAAATTATTTTCATGGCGGAAAACTCTCTGAAATCAAAACCTCGGTATAATGACTTTGTGTAAACACTTCATGAGCAGAAAGATATCTTGTTCTTTTATCCTCTAAGTTGTCACAGCCCAGCTGATCCAAAATGAGTCTGTGGACTGGGATTCAGACATTTTCCATCTGCTGTAGTCTATACTGGGTTTCCACACTTGCTGACACCGAGCACAGAACAGCATGAACAGGTTCCACTGGGCTAAGCTCTTCTTGTGGCTTTTAGAAGACTTCATTGGGTTTGCTCAATGAGAAGATGAACCCTTAACATGGCTTTTTCTAAACAGAATACAAGCAGGCTAGAATGGGTGCTGATTGCCAACACTTTCACCAGTCCCCTGGGCTGTGGAGTTTTCCCTACACATATTTGCTAATACATAGGGTTTTCCATGCCAGGAGTTTGACATTTTTAAATTTTATCTGTCAGGATTTCAGCTGGGAAATGAGTGAGTAATGAAGAAATCAAATCATTTTGATTCTCCATGTTTTTAAAGCAGCTAACACATGAGACAGTTTGAATACATTGGAGCATGTACTGTTTGTAGAGTGAAACTCTTAGTCTGAGTTTAAGCACAGTTCAGTATTTTGTCCTATTTTCAAATTTTAAATTGTAAAATGGAAAAAACTTAAAAAAAAATAATCTATTTCAAAACTTCACCTTCAACAAAATTAGTCTGAAATCTTTGTCAAAGCAAAGGGATGTTTCTGTTCAGAGCTTTAGTTCTGTGTTCATGGCCAATTTATAGCCATTGTGCTTGGGCCAACATTATCCTTTAGTTTAAATAGTTTCCTTTTCCATTGTTTACTCCCTAGTATATGATAGACAGAAATCGTATACTTCCTCTCACTTTGTTTTGCTGTGTTATAACAGAACTTTAGTTGGAACTGTGTTTGTGTTTGTTCCATATGTATGCATATTCTCAACATAACGTCTGTCAAGATTGATAGCATCCTCTTCCTGTTTAGTAGTATTTCTTGTATGTATTTACAAACAAACTTCCTTCTGCTCAGACCACTCAATTTTAAGACTTGCATGAAATTAAGCAAAATACTCATAAGCTGTAAGTGTGAAAAAATATGACATAAAATAGTGAATAGGAATGGATTGGCTGTATAAGAGAACAGGAACAAATATCAATCCAAGCCTCACTCTGGACTAAAGCCAAACCTTTCTGTAGTTTTAGATAAAGCAAGAGCAAGTACAGAAATACTGAGCCTTTACATGGCACGGTTTTCCAAATAGCATTTATGATAATGTTACTATTAAACCTCAATCAATCCTGTAATTAATAATTTATTAAAATCAATTAAAGTGAGTGATTTTGACAAATTGATTCTTAACTCTGTTCTAAAGCTATGGAAGATAGCTTTTCTAATGGTACATATCAGTTGTCCAACATAGTTCCACAGATTGGTCATAAGTTCAGCCTTATTTAATAGCTTCATTAATAGTATTAAGAGAAGTAAATAAACAGCATGTTAATGAAGTCAGCAGATGATGTAAACAGCAGGGAGCATAGAAAATACAAGACATACTTAACACAAATGTACAACAGAGTTAACACATGATTTTCAGCTTCAGAAAAATAGACGCTAATGCATCTGAGAGAAACTAACACAAATCACGTATGTGCATTCAAAACTAGGTACAATTATATACATGCAATCACCCAATCCTGTGGGGGATAAAAGACAGTAATTTGCAATTCTGTGTATAGCAATCTTTAGAAACATATGCAGAAAGATAATGCAAAACATCAGGCGGGTAACTGTTACCTTTTACATGTATATGTGAATTCTAAGGAGTTAAAACAAAACAGCAAATTAAGTTCGGGATTGGGGTGACTGATTTAAGAGGAAAAAGCTCAGTATATGTGCATACCGTGGGTATGCAGTGAAGAAAGGTGGGAGCAGAACAATGTACATCCCTGAGATATTTGTAAACCTTGAGGAGGGAAATTAATTATTTAAGGTGTCTTGAGTGTTTGGAATCAATCAGTGAAGAACCAGGGACAGCTTATGTCTGTACTATTTGTTATCTTAGAGTCTAAAAAGGAATAAAGCCACAGTACAAACTACTACCTCTTGTAAAGAGTCAGCTACTAATTGACAGTACAAACAAGGTGCAGAATGCTCCTGAGCAGTTCCTGAATGTATGCTGTGTTCCTTCAGCTCCCTCCATTAAGGATGAAGTTGTGGGAACTTGGCAAGCCCTGGTCTTGCAGCATAGAGCCCAGAGGTCTCTGGCCATCAACGTTCTGTTGCATCCAGATTTCTGCCTATTTCCTTTTTCTTTAGCAGCCCGTAAAACACAGAAGAGGAGTTTTTTCCTAAGTGTTTCACTTGAGCACAATCACTCATGAATTAAAACTTCCCTTCCACTCATCCCAACCCCTTCAAATGACTCATATATGGCAGACAGATGGGGTAACTAACTTGCTGCCTACTCAAAAAGATCATTGTGAACCTCTCATCATAAATACCTTCTTAACTTCATATCGAGCCTGACTAACCAGTGTCATCAGGTCAGTATTGAAACTACAGAACACCAATTAAAGTCCTAGCTGGTATCCACCATTCTCCTTCCAGCTGGAAATGGGCACATTGGAATTCTGGAATCTGATGTCCAGGTATAATTCTAGACTCTGGGATTCAGGCTTGCTTCTAGCTCTAGCCTTGTAAACTGTAACACCTATCGGTGAAACATGGAAGCACCTTTCATTAGTTCTCTGAAAAAATAATGAAAGAACATGGGTTTGAGAGAGAGAAACTGTGGCTACTTAGTCCAGTAACTCCAAGCCATTTGGTATCTTTCCCAGAAATGCTTCAATCACAGTGAGGAGCTCAATTCTCTAATTAAAAAAAAATTGTATCCAATATTTTTCAGCTTTACACTCTCAAATTAAAGCTTAAAAACCTCCCAGGAAGGAAAGGAGGCCAGATTGGAGGGGGAGGAGGTGAGAGGAAGGAAGTGGGTGGAGAAAAACCACTATATACCCAAGATGCAAGGAAAGTTGAAAAGTAGAAGAAAAAATATATTAAATCAATGTAAACTAAGAGGTAAGTTTAAGGCATTTTTTTCATTTAATTTGTTTTGTGGGACTGTCTTTAGAAGTAAAGGATGGTATTCTTTAAAACACTAAGTATGAGGTATCTATTTCTTTTCTTTTTGTCTAATACTGAGATAGACCCAATTTACATTTCTAGCAAGCTCATTTTAAGGTTGTGTAGTCCTAGGATACCCCTATAATTTTGGTCTTCAAGGATCTGTCTCATATTTGTCTTATACCTATTTGAAGTCAAGTGCTATCCCATCAGCACACACTGTTTTAGAGTTTAAGTGATGGAAGCAGATTATTTGTGGGCCGCTTTCTCCTGGTGCCTACACCAATACAGCTCATTAGGAAAAACTGCTCTGAAATCGATCAATTAACGGTAGAGAAAGTTGGAAGAGAGTCAGGCCTATTTTCTTAAATGGAGGTGAAATACGCCTTTATATATGGTGGGTTTTCTTTGTATGCTGCCTATGCAGAAGATGTTTAGGTAAACACTTGATCAGAGATACACCAGAGCCTATCTAGTGAAGTCCAGAGCATTTAAATCCATGTTTGCTACTTGAATATGTGTTGCCACACTGCCAGAAAGCAAACAAGCAAGCCCCACCAAAACAGCTGAAAGAAATACTGCTGACTAATAAGTTTCTACTGTATTGTAACACCAAGTATCTCTTCCAGGAGAAACTAAAAGATTTTTGTCCAATGAGTTTAGAAAGAAAGCAGAAATCTAGAAAAAAATGCATATAAGTGTTAAAAGAGATTATATGCAGATGCACTGTACTGTGATGGAGAAGGAGGAGGAGGGAACTGAAAAAGAGGACAGGAGATTTATGTCTTGAAGATGGGAGGTGGACAGAATTGATGGTTTTGATCAAAATGCTGGAGATTCCTGCTTTTTAAAGAGGCAGATCATATCTAATTACTATCTCTCCTTGTCTGCTCTCAACGTTTAGCCTTCCTTAACTTTTTTAAGTGTTTTTTTCCCAGAGTTGAGCTGGATGCTTAAATATTTCTACAGCTCCCAGTTACATAAATATATGCATAGCAGCTGTGCACTTCAGGATGAATATATTATAGATGAAGAGCTTGAATTCCGCAGTGTTTGTACTATTTTTATTCAGGCATATCCTGAACATTTAGTGACAATTGGCTCAATAAATGACAATTTTGCTTTGGCTTCATTAGAGAATTGGTCCTATCCATAAGAGAACAGCACCCATTCTCACAGCTGCCATGTGGTCAGATTTGCATCATACTTAATACAAGAATCTAGTTAATAGCATCTTAGATTTCCTCCCCCTCCTCCAGCCTAGGAAGAAGAGAGTGGAGAGAAATGCTTGTGGTAGAACAAGAACATAGTGGGGGATAGAGGATGGAAATTGGTGCTGATAGGGATGGCTGGAACAGCAGGAGGTACTGAAGAGTAGATAGAGAGACTCCCAAGAGTTGTTGGCTAGCAGCTATTGGCTAGCAGCTTGGCTAACCGCTCTGCCAGCTGAAGACTAGAGTGACAGCTGTGCCCTCCGAGCTGGCAGCAGAGACAGCTGTGTGCCACTGAGGGCCAGTGGAGAACCAGCAGGTGAGACTGCAGTGCAGTGCACTGCTCAAAGCCTGAAATTCCCCTAGGCAAAATTCCCTAGGCAGATATTAACACTTCAGCCTAAAGGAACACCACAGAAATAAAGGGTTAAATAAATACTCTTTAAGGTCAAACTAGACAGCTGCATCCAGACATTACTCATCTTTATTTTGTTCTGTACAAAATAATAAAAGGCACTTTCTCCATGTATATGATACCCTTGCCAGAGATTTTAAATACAGTCTGTAATAAACTATACAGCCATCATTTTTATTCCAATGTTTTATCTCAATTATACATCCAGCTTTTATATCCAGCCAAAAAACTGAACACAAACATGCTTATCCCATCACTGGGTCCCTTCGCTCCTCAGAAAACTAGGAAAAGAAATTAGTTTTGCAGAATCCCCTAAGATCAATAGAATAGTGTTGTTTTGGACCTGAGGAAGAAAAGTATATTTCAAAGTGTGTAGAAAGAAAAGTGCATGCTAGAAGCATTTAAGTTGAGTGGGCTCTATCTCAGGGACCTCTGTTGAATTTTAACTGCAGCAGTATGGTAGTAGGAGAAAGGAATTGCTCAAATGGGTGGGACAGGGGCTATAGAGAGGTCTCGGGCCTTTTGTCTTGAGCGCACCTACTGGTGTGAGTCAATGACTGCTCACACGCATGTGAATTACCTGATTCCCTGGTTGCATGCACTGAGTAGGAACAAATGGATGGAGGGTATTTCTTGATGGCACTCCTGGGCTTCGTATGGAGGGCAGTGTAAGCATGCTGTATGAGTCAACATTAATATCTTCAATTTTATCTTGAAACTAACAGAAGCCAGTAAATTGTGATGCTCTGGTGTTCATATATTACTTATAAGGCATTTTGCAATAGGCTGTGACATAGAATGCCAAACTTGAAATGATATCCAGAGGTAGGGACAATCTCGGAATATCTCAGGCCTTCAGTCAGTGCAGATGTAGTTAGGGATCTTCTGGAAGGGCTAGACATTTTTAAATCTGCAGGTCCAGATGCCCTCCACCCAAGGGTGTTGAGGGAGCTGGCAGGGGTCATCACAGAGCCCTTAGCCTGGCTGTATGAGCATTTGTGGTCATCTGGCCAGGTGCTGGGGGATTGGAAACTGGCTAATGTGGTCCCAATTTTCAAGAAAGGGAGGAAGGAGGACCCAAGTAACTATAGGCCTGTAAGCGTCACCTCGTGCTCGGGAAGATCTTGGAGAGAATCGTCAGGGAGCACATCTGTGGGGGGCCTGCAGGGGAGATCATGCTCGGGGCAGTCAGCATGGGTTGATCAAAGGCAGGTCCTACCAGACCAACCTGATTGCCTTTTATGACCAAGTAACTAAATTCTTGGATGATGGTGTCTCCATGGACATAGTCTTTCTAGACTCTAAGAAGGCCTTTGACACCATCTCTCACCCCATCCTCATCGATAAATTAAGCGACTGTGGCATTGATGCCTACACAGGTGGATGGGTAAAAATTTGGCTAATGGGGCACACCCACAGAGTAGTGGTGGACGGGTTGTACTTAACCTGGCGAGATGTGAGCAGTGGGGTACCCCAGGGCTTGGGCCTGCACTGTTTAACATCTTCATCAGCGACTTGGACGAGGGGCTGGAAAGCGCGCTGTCCAAATTTGCTGATGACACTAAGATGTGGGGCAAGGGGGACACACTTGAAGGGAGAGAGAGGCTGCAACTAGATTTAGACAGACTTCAAAAGTGGGCAGACGAGAATAGAATGGGGTTCAACATAGACAAATGCAGGGTGCTGTACCTGGGGAGAAGGAACCCACAGCATACATACAGGCTGGGGAGTTCCCTTCTTGAAAGCACAGAGGCGGAAAGGTGAACATGAGCTGCCAATGCCAGACTGCAGCCAGCAAGGCCAGCCATACCTTGTCATGCATCCAAAGGTGCATCTCAAGTTGGTCCAGAGAGGTGATACTCCCTCTCTATATGACTTTGGTCAGGCTGCAGTTGGAGTACTGCATCCAGTACTAGGCTCCGCACTTCAAAAGGGATGTGGCCAGCCTGGAGAGGGTTCAGAGAAGGGCCACCCGTTTGGTGAGAGGGCAGCAAGACAGGCCCTATGAGGAGAGACTGAGGTACCTGAACCTGTTCAGCCTCAGCAAGAGGAGGCTGAGGGGGGACCTGGTGGCTGCCTACAAACTCATCAGGGGAGCAAATAGGTAGCAAATAGGTAGAGCCTATTTGCTACCAACAGCAAATAGGTAGAGCCCTTTTCTCCCCAGCACCACCTGGGATGACAAGGAACAATGGTAATAAGCTGATGGAGAATAGGTTTAGGTTAGAGATCAGAAGGCAATATTTTACAGTTAGGGTGGCCAAAATCTGGAACCAACTTCCCAGGGAAGTGGTCCTCGCCACTACCTTGGGCAAATTCAAGAGGAGGTTGGATGTTCACCTGTCTAGGGTGTTGTGAACCCAGCATTCATTCCTGCCTGTGGCAGGGGGTCAGGCTAGATGATCTGTTCAGGTCCCTCCTGACCCTAGTTACTATGAAACTATATAGCTGTTCGTGGTGAATGTGAGATTGCATTTGAATGTGCTGCTTGGAGCTTCTTCCCTATGGCTGCTACCTAATAATTTAACAGCAGGTTTGAATTAATCTATCCAAACATAGACCAAATCTGAAGGACATGCCAGAGATGCACCCTGTCAAAAATGCAGATATGTAAAGGTTGCCATATGCTATGATTGGCTACAGAAAGCAATATGACTTCTGTCTGATCTGGGATGACCCTTACCCAGGTCACTCCCATCTCCCTGCCCCACTTTCAGTTTAGCTGTCTCCTTGTCTGCTTTAAATGTAGATACACAGAGTAACTTCTTACAAGCAGGGGTGTCTCTCCCTGTGTCAGACAAGTAAAGCATGTCATTTGAGTGATTGTTGAGTGGTTTTCACAGAGGTGTGGATGGCTTCTTAGACGCAGCCTTGAAACCTGGTTGAAAAAAGAGGTGGGAGGAGCACTAAATCATGATATCTCCTACTACTTTACCCTGGGGAAGCAGAGTTAAATATAAGTCCACTTGCAGGAAGGGGATGTGGGGAAAGAGAGAGGGCCTTGTTACATGTTGCACTTTGCTGGAAGAGCTAGAGCTGTCATTTCCCCAGGACTGCCTTGAGTCCAACAAGGGGTGCCTTGAGTTCAGTGAAGGGTGATTTGAATCTAATGAGGTTGAGAACTACTGTTCTAAATTCAGTCCTCCTTTTCTTCCCTCCCTGTTTTGTGTCAGCCCAAAACATAAAATGAGCCTCCTTTTGTATTCATGTGATTGTTATCATCCTCCCTGGATTCTTAAACCTGCTCGGTTTCTACCCTGTCCCTCCATCACTGAGCCTAGGTAATTGAATTAAAAGAGGTGGAGGACGGAGGGAAACCCCCTTCTGTTAGTCTGTTGTCCTGAACAGAAGAGATGGGCTGCATCCAAAACTTGTCTCAACTCAGAAGGTGGGCAGCAGACAACATGTAACTAAGGCAGGAAGGTTCATAGCAGCTGAGACACTGGGCTGGGTTACAGGGAGACACTTAACTCTTCTACAGTAACTGCATATTCCTTCCAAAGCACTTCCCAGTCCCACAGCATTCTGACCAAAGGATAAACTTGTACACCGTTCTCTGCAATCAGTAGAAGGTATGTCCTAGTGGCAGTCTGTTCTCTGCTCCTTGTCTTTTCTGCCCTGGGGATCATTTCCCCATTTCTCAGTACTGCCCTGGCCATTTAAGGAAGTTGGATCAGAGCTGCATGGATGCTGAGACTGCTAGTTGCCTATGGAGTTCCTAGTGCACAGGGAATGGAGTACAAGACCCTCTTAACCTCATTAAAGTTGTTTCTTATTCACCAACTGGCAATAAGTTATATTGCACTGAGCCCTTATTATTATAATTAAGTTCATTTTATTTCTAAAGCTCCTTGATTAAAATGAATATTCCTAAATAATAAAACTACAGTAAGGTAAAAATCCCAACCCAAGTAGTCTTGTCCTTGCAAGCTTATGGATAATGTTTATAAGACCTTTGGACGTGGTATGTTCATAAATTCAATTTAGTTGCCCCATTTAAAAAATTCTCTATCCTTTGGAAAACCCAAGGAATTTATCTGAGGTCAGGTAAAAAAAGCTGTTGTCTATTAACTTCCTGAGTAGCATTGTTGAATGCATGCCAAACTCAAAATATATCTGTTAACAGATTAGATTTAAGACTAAGTGTCTCCATGAGACACTTTACTGCTCAGTAGCAGTTTACTATGCAGTAAGCATGTACGTCTACACATGCACTTGCTCACTGCACAATAAACCTCACTAATCATGAGTAAATTAGCTACCTGCAAATGCAAGTAGCAAATTTACTCGTGATTACTTACTATGCAGTAGTACTCATATAGATGCCTGACTGGGAGTAAATCTACTCTCCAGCCGGCCACCAAGGGGAAGGAGATTGCTGCCTGCCCCCAGGACCTGCCTGCTACCAGGGTGGGCTCTGCCACCAAAGCCCAGCTAGAGACTATGTCTCCCTACCCCAGCAGCAGGGAGGCCCAAGTCCCCCACTCTGAGATCACAATCTGGGAACAGAAGCTGGGCGATAAGAATCCTTATCTCCCACCCCCCACTTTTCTATCACAATCGGGGAGCAGGGGTGGGAGATCCTTATCTCCCAGCACCAGCTCTGTGACAGTGGGGCTGGTGCTGGGAGATCCTGGGAGATAAGGATCTCTCCACTCAGCTCTCCAGCCTGTTCCCCATGCATCTCCATGATGACAGAGCTGCATGGGGAACAGGCTCTCCAGCCCCCACCCCACTATCACAGAGTGAGGTCTGGGAACGATCCCAGTCAGGGGCAGGTCCCAGCCCTGTGCCCCAATCAAGTGATTGAAGCACAGGGCTTGGAAAGAGCTCCAGGGGTGGGGTAGATTCCAGGCCCCCGCCCCAACTTGCTGGCAGTGCAGCTAGCAGTGAGCTAACTGCCAGCCGCCTCACTGGCAGATCAAGGCAGGAGGGTGGAACCTGTCCCTCCTCTGCAGCTCTTTCCAAGTCCCCTGCCTCGGGTCGGGGAGCCAGGGCCAGGAGCTCCCTGATGTTGGGGCAGAGGGACATTGTCCCTGACCCAACAGCAAGCAGCAACCTCCCCTGGGGGCAGGCTGCAATTTCCCACCCCTGGCCAGGAGACAGCTGTCTCCTGGCCTGGTGCTCCCTGCCAGCCCTTGGGCTAGCACCCAGGGGAAGCCTAGAGCAGCAGGTACCCATCTCAGAGTCCCAGGAAACAGGAGCAGTTTGCTGACATTAGCAGCAAATCTGCCCCTTCTTCCCTATACTCCTGCCCAGGAGCATTTAATTGAGAGTAGTTTATTCACAAGTAAACTGCTCCTGGATCTAATGCACATATACACACAGGCACTGGGGAAGTATTTAAAATTGTTTACTATTGTACTGTTCAAATATACATTATTGATTTTTATTTTAAAAAGTGTATTAAACATCTATATTAAAAATTTAAATAAAATATTTTAATAAGATATTTTTTAAAATAAAAAATATGGATATGACATATGGTTACTAGTATTTTCAGATGAACCAAGCCTAATTTCCTAATAGACTAAATAAAAAAAAAATCTCTCTTGAATAACATTATCCACACATCTTAAAAGGGTTAAATGCTTAGACTTGCATTAGATTTCAAGCCTACCAAGAGACAAGGTCTATGCCACTTAATGCAAGACTATAAATTAGCCAGCAAGACAAATCCCTGATTTTGATTGGAGCCTTTGAGTGCTACTGAAATATTCATATTAAATAATAACTAATGTCTAGATTTGAAATTAGATTGAATAGTCAGTAGAGGTGTACAGAGAAATGAGTTTTCACCACTTCCATACTGTGATGCCCAGTCACCTTGCCAGCAAAGGTATGAAAGCAGTTTGAACTCAATCAATAGCTGTCCCCTGAGCCAACAGGCAAGACAGGCTGGCTGGGGAAATAGAAGATCGTGCCTTTGTTCCCCAGTGCTCTACAGCAGAGCTGTGCCTACACATAGATGGAGAAAGTAATGTGCTCTTCTACTAGGTCAATAGTACATTATTAATCCCCTGGAACAAGGAAGGAATTATAACTTTGAGGTTTGTTTCCTCTCCTGGAAGTGTGGCTACACACAGACACATTATAAAACCACAATTTACCCCTATAAATTGAAAGCAGAAGAGGAGAAAATCTTTTACTTTGAGAGCACAAAAATTATTTAGATTCTGCTTTATTATTCTACACAGAATAATATAGCAGTATTACAAGCATCTTTTGTCCCTCGCTCCCCCCCCCCTTTTTTTTTTTTACATCAGCCCAGATCTTAGACCCTTCAAGCACTAGCTATCAATCCAAATCTGGTATGGATCCTACTGGGAGGAGGGGATATGCCAAGAAAAGGCTAAAAAATCAATTCCTTACATAATGACTGTCCAAAATGAAATTCTAGATATGGTCATAGTGTTTTTTGTTTGTTTTTCTTCCCCTTTTGATGATCTTTACTATTTTGGAAAAGATGTTCTTACCGTAATCATAAATTAATGGAGTTTACTGCCTCAGTACCAATGCTGGGGTGACAATCCTTATTCTCCAGAGAAATTGAGAAGCTAAAGAAGCATTAGTATTGGAGTCAACTTCCCTATAGTGAACATAGATGTAATAACTGTATCACTATATAAACTGATACAGTGTACAAGAGTAGCAAAACCACTCCAACATTAATCCAATTTCATTCTGGGTCAAAGCTTGAGTGATTAGTTCGTAAGAATTGCTACATACCACTAAGCAGTAGCTCCCCCTGCAACTACAGTATACAGATCTAACTGACTCAACAACGAATTGCTGTGGTTTGAGTGGCTTCTTGCTCATGCCCATTCAATCAGTGGCCTCACTTGTGTTACTATAGTCATGACTGAGGTTTTATAAGGCCACAGGGACTTACTCATAAAGTTCCCCTAAGAGCCAAGCATTTTGTCCTTTCTAAATAAGCGTTAGATTTTGTGACATTGAGGTACCTGTAAATGAAAGGCTACTTCTCTGAATTACAACCCTCTTAACCCATCTGGCTCCCCAGTTTATTCAAGGAAAATGTTCTAATGGATAATAAACTGAAGTCCCTATGTAGCTCAGTTATAATAAATACTCATTTAAACCACCTTGTCAGAAACAGATATTCTCCCCTGTACTGTGACAATGGGCAACAAAGTATACTTCCAAATTCTTGTTTAGTTTTATCTAGTAAGGATATTGGATCCCTCCAGTATCTGGCATTTTGGTGAGTCATGATAAAAATAGCACTTGCTTAGATACAGTATTTGTGTGCAAGTAGACTGCCATGATACAGAAACATAACTGTCAGAGAGAAAGGGTAGGGAAATGAAGAGTGGTAGTAGGAAAGGAGAGACTGAAAGGACACAGATGACAGCATATGACAAGTAACTTTGAAATCTGGATTTCAGAAAAATGAGTGAATGTCCAGGCACTGATTTTTTTATTTTTTTTTTTATTCCACCCCCCACCATGAAGGGTTGATGCTCTCCTCTTCATGAATGGAAAAGTCAAACTGAAGAGACTGGTTTCCTGGTCACATTCCTCTAGGAAAAAGGGTACTCTGTACTTTTGAGATGGATACCTGAGGGCCTGCAGTTTCCATATTTCCCAACCTCTTAGTTTTTCTAGCTGCTGCTGTTCTAGGCAGTTGTCTCAGGGAATGGTGGGACTGGCAGGCTCTGACTTATGCCTACCAATTAGCACTTAATGATAGTGCTCTTCATAGTCAAAGATCTTGACAGCCATGATATAATTAGTCCTCACAACAATTCTTAGATTATCTTTAGCTCTATTTTACCATAAGGAGGGGTGACAAAGTGGCTAAAAGATTTGTCCCAAGTGACAGTGGCCACATCTACATGATACACTACAGCACAGTAGTAACGATCTACTGCACACTAGTGTTGGGGAAAAAAACCATGTGGAGATGCTACTGTGCAGTAACACCAGTTACTGCGCAGTCATTTAGGACTTGGCTATGCAACTGTGCAGTCCGCTGCTCATGTATATGTGTCCAGTCAGTGGTATGACTACAGAGTTAGGGATGAGTATGCTATAACCTGAAAACAACTAATTTAAGTTTAAAATGCCTCTATTCCCCATAGTGGGTGCCTCATGCAAGTATCCTCCTCAAGTGTGAAAATATCCAGGCCTATTACAACCTAGGTCCTTGTTCTGAATGAGGTTTCTGCTTCATGGAGACCATGAAATCCCACTATAACCACATATAGTTTGTACTGCATGAAATACAAGAATGAACTACAGGATTTATCAAATAGGTCAAATTTTCATTTCTACTACCTGCTTGCTTTTTAAAACCTAAATCCATTTTTTAAGATTTCGCATTTATAAAATGAAACAAATTGCATTATTTGTGGCATGAATGGAAGAATACATCAGCTAAGAAACAAAAAAGTGAAAATGATTGTATTTTCTTTGTTATTTAGTTTAAGTTTAGAACAATACTTTTCTTAAAGGCATTAACAAAATAGAATATGTAAGAGAGGGGTGGACAAAAGATATGATTTGATGCTTATGTTACCTCTCAAAACCTTCACAAATGAAACGCATATCAATTCATCTTTTCCTTACCACTGTTCTCTCCAAATAAGGTTTATGGATCAAAGTCATTGTATCTATTTCAAGGTTATTTTAAATCAAGTAACTTCTAAAACTGAAAACAGTTTTAATACAATTTTGGATTACAATAATATTTCCTTTGTAACAGGATAATTTAGTGCCGTGATTTTTTTTTCCAGTGTCACTGTTAGTGGTTGGCAGTTTTTGTCTATAATGCTGTACCATATCAGTAGGTATTGATATCTCGCTGTAGAACGGTTAAGTGCTGACTTGGTCACAGAAGTACGACTGGGTCTCCAGGTAGGTTATGGATTGAGCAATCTTGAGGGAATCATTCTAGGGGCAGATGGATCTGAGCTGAAGGCTCAAGATGATATTTTGTATCCATTTGTTGTTTTCTTTGTTAAAGTCAGAAAAAGAGTGAATTTGAACCTCACATACTGGGTGGACTAGGAGATGATGCCTGCTCAAAGGCTATTACTAGTAAATGATTTACTACTGAAACCTATTCATAATCAGTTTTTCTCTTCCCAACAATAACCCTTTTTTCCACTATGTAGTATGAAATCAAGTCACCTACAATTCCCTGAAAGTAATTCAATAGAGTAGGTCATTCTAAGGAATTTCCATATAGATGTGAGAGAGATGTAATCTCTCTGTTCCTTTAAAGAAAGCAGCCCAGGAAGGGAAGCACTGCAGGCCAGGAGGGGCACAGCAGCTACAGGTCACCATGGAAACTTGGCAAATGAGGTCAATTAGCAGGCACCTGTGGACAGCCTAGGGTAGTCTCCTGACCAGAAGGAAGCAGGGCCCAGGGAGGAGACATATAAGCCCCAGGCTCAGGCTAGCAAGCTGCAGGGGTAGGAGCTCTTGGCTGGGGCGCTACTAAAGAATGCTGGAAGGGCTGCTGTGCTGCATGTGGGTCTCTGATATGGCCCAAGGAGCACATAAGGATATAGCCCAGGGCTGGAGGTTATCCTAGCTAAGAGGTGAAGGAAAGATTTCCGTCTCAGGCTAGGGACACAAGTTATACATAAACCAGTTTAAGTGATCAGAAACCTGGATCAGAACAGATGTTCAGTGCACATAAACCAGTTTGAAAATGCCTGAAACTGTTTTAAGATAAACCTGGTTGAATGTAGTATCAGAATTCAGTGATGTGGGTCAAACTGGTTTATGAAACTTCTGTCCCAGACCCCTTCCTGGTTCAAGTTAAATCACAATCCCCCAGCATCCCAGCATGCTTTGCAGCCCTGGGCTTGGCTGCCTGCTCCAGAGAGGGCTGGCTGACAAGGGAGTGGGGGGCAAGCACGAGGGCTGGGGATGCAGCCCAGTGTACAGGGAGAGAGGGACTGCCCCCCACCAGGCAAACCCCAACTGGGGTCTGGGGCCAGGGTGGGGGGTTAAACAGCCCTTCCCCCACTCAAACTTACTGCTGGCTGCAACTGTGGACTACAAATCCCAGAGGCACCTGGAAGAGGAAGTGGTGAGCAACCCTGCAGAATCCTGCTATTGTAATTCTGGACTGCAAATCCCAGAGACTTCAGGGGCAGCAGGAAGGAGTGAACACACAGCCCGAGAGCTGTGCTCTAGCACCCCCCAAGCTTCTGGCCTGAGCCACTGCAGTCATGTAGTAGCTTCATTTCCTGAATCAAAGGTAAATATCTGTTCACTTCTGTTTCAATTTAATCTGTGCAGTTTAGACTAACCTGCAAAGACTGCATAAATTCAGCCTCGGGCTTTTTGACTTTTGTACTTAGCCTTAAAGGGGCAGATGGTTGCTTCCCCTTTTGTGTGCTGATGTTGTTAACCCCAGAGGGGTGAGTTTGTTTTAGCCCAGGTCTTGTGGGTTGGGTTCCAGTTTAGCACTGGTGGTTTGAGTTGGGACTGTAAGGAGTAGTATACGGAGGTCCCATTTATATGGAGCTCCCATTTATTGCATGCTCTAGGGGTACGCAACTGCCTTGAGTCCTGCCAGGGGCAGGCTCAGGGCCCTTGTGAGAGTTGATCCCAGAGCAGTGGTTGCGCCTTGAGCTGACAGCGCGTGAGGCCACAGAGCCAGACAGGGGCCAGGGGCCCAGTGCTGGAAAGAAATAGATCAAAGATAGTACCTCAAAACCAGGTCCAATACAGTGGGCCCAGGCTAGAAGGTCTAGCTGAGAGAAAAGGGGTGGCAGCCAAGGAGGCAAAAGCCCCAACAGGAGAACAGCATTACAGTAACACCTGCAAGGCTTGGGGCATGGTGTAGGGGAGGAATGAGGCCATGCAATTAGCCGTTAGGTTGTAGGTGCCCCTCAGTGTCATGGTCAAGAGAGGCCCAGTGAGAGGCCTGGGGAAAAGGAGACCCAGTGAGGGACCTAAAGTCAAGAGGGCCTTTTGATCTGGAGGGCTCAGCTAGACTGGGGCCCACACAAAGGCCCATGGGCTGTCTTCCTTTTAATCTTATTGTTACATGAAAGCATAGCGGGTGAGATGAATGGAAGGCACCCTAGGGGCAGAATGGGGCATGATTGCAGAACCACCAGGGGCCATCACAGTAGCCCTTAGGACCCTAACATGCTACAATACAGCAATGAATAAAAATACAACACAGGGGCATGTCTACATGTGTGCTTTAATGAGCAGTAGCCTATTTACTGCACATTACAGCTGTGCATAAAAAACCATGCTATCATGCTAATGCATAGTAAAATAGGCTACTGCACATTAAGCATCACCTAAAAGGCATGTGCTTGTGCACCTGTGCATTAAGACAGCCTAATGCACATTAATTTAGTACGTCACATTGGTAGTACTAAATTTAATAAGCCTTTAGGAAAAGTGCTTTAATGCACTTGTACACACCCAAGTATGATGTCCTAGTTCCAATATAGATTGGAATTAGGACATCATACTTAGAAAAGGAATGACTATAAGACTATATTTCAGTGGGGTTTGATTTCCACTTACATGAAACTCCTTTGTATAAGAGATTAAGAACTATAGAAAGTATTTCAAAGATTAAACATGGTAACTGGTTACAGAATAAGAAGTTAAAGAAGAAAATGTATAAGAAACCAATATTCTTGATAATTGCCTTTCTGATAGTATCAGAAAGCTAATATCTCTGATATTTGTATTAGGAGAAATACCCATGTCTTGTTCTAATAACATGGTTTCTTGAATATAGGGGAGGTACATTATACAGTCTTACTGAAACATTGGTCACTTGTGCATAGATTCTAGCTTGTAATGAAAATGTTAAGAATACCCTGGTTAAAGCCCTAAGGAATGTTAGCATTCTGCTGTGTTTGATGGGAGAGTCAGGGAAGCAGAGAGATGACGCTTCAAGATCTGTAGGGATGTTAGCTATAAAAAAAAAAAAGGAAAAAAATTCCTCTAAAATAAAATGTTTCAAGGTCTTACAATTCTTTAGAGACTGCCAAAGAAAAAGTTAATTGCTCTAATACCTACAAGAAAAGAATCAAGGGAAGCTGTGATTGTGATTCATACAGGAAGAAAGATAATAGGGGAGAGCTATTGCTTATGCAATTTTTAAAAGGACCTTGATCATTTCTGCTCTTCTACTTGTGTCAGTGACTATCCTGTGCAACTCCAGTTTTATGTATATACTTAAATATATATTTATTAGTTTCTAGGTTCTTTTACTGAAAGCATTTTTGTCAGTTAAATGCAGCCTAATCTAAAGACCACTAAAGATAGTAGTATGTAGTTAAACAACTGAAGGATATTTTGGAGAAACTAGAATAGGAAACTGCCATGAAGATTTATTAATATTTTTGAATTTTCTACTATATATATGTCTGTCCATGTTTGGTTTTTAGATACTGCTTAGTTTATCTAAGTTACAACATTAAAACTTTTTTCAGATCAAAGCCAAATTGTTTAAATAAAATGAAAGACCAGATTCTCAAATGTGAATGCAGTATTGGCATCTACTAAAATATATGCATATCAATTGCACATGGAAATGTGCCTCAGCGCACACAAAAGCAGATTTTTGTGAACAAGGCACATCCAAATTTATGATTAAATTTTGCAAGGTATAGTAGATGAAGAGTGTAAAGTCTGCTCTCTTAACTATTTGGAAATATAGCCAGGTTGTTTTAGGTTGCTAAAAGGGGATTATTTGGCCCAGAACGGTATAAAATAGCAATTAATAATAAAACAAATGAGGTAATGGTCATTAAGTGAACTGAGATTTCACCCTAAGACTCATGGTCATACTTGTGTTAATGAGTTTTATCCCATGTGCAGGTTCCAGCCCTGATGACTAGGTTAACCCTGACTAGGTATAGCATGGGGAATACTGCAGAAGTGAAAGGGAGAAAAGAAGAAAGGGAGGGGTCTAAAATGGATAGAGAGCAGAAGGAAAGGAGTTTGACAGAGTTTGGATAAAGACATGGGCAACTGGTGCCTCCTGCAGGTGCTGTCAGTGGCGTTGGCAGCTGGGGCAGAGCTGGCGAGCTCCTGCAGGCACTGGTGGCAGCGTCAGTGGCCAGGCCGGAGCTGGCAAGCTCCCACAGGTGCCACTGGTGGCATTGGCAGTAGCCCTGCCAGGGGGACACATGCCCCCCGGCTCCCCCCCACCCTCCAATATCTCCCCTACGTGTCGCCTATGGATAAAGAGGAAGGGGGAAACTTCGCTGCTGCTTTTACCTAGACTAGAGTCTCCCTTATTAGAACTTCTGATTAAACTTAAATATAGGTTGAAGAAATACTTGGTGGGAATGGTTTTAGGTTTCATCCTGCCTTGAGTAAAGGATTGGACTAGGTGACCTCTTGAGGTTTCTTTCAAACCTGTTCTTAATTCTGTGACCTGTCTTTTGAACTATATAAATATGTTAGTGTAAAGCGTTATGAGAGGTATCATTTAAAAATAACCAGTATGGTGAATTGTTCTTCAGAGCAGAACAAAGATAGATTTATAATAATCGTCAGTAAAGGAAGACTAACTGCGTCTGATCACAAATATCCTATCATTTGAGCAGAGTTCATAATGTAGGATCACTAGGTGCTGATGCCAGACAGATATGACAGGCATAACACAGATAGGTTTCTTACACGAATCCAGATGGAGAGAAGAAAATTAGGCATAAGATTAAAAAAAAATCAAGCACAAAGCAGGTTAGCATAGTTTTTCTATGAGCTTGGATGCAAAATACATGATTTCAAGGGTATAGGTTGTAGCCGTGTTGGTCTAAGGACATAGTCAGACAAGGTTCTTTGGGTGAATCTGATATCTTTTATTAGACCAACTTAAATAGTTGGAAAAAATTTTCTTAGCAAGCTTTCAGGTTTAAAAACCCTTCGTTAGGCTGAGGATGCATTTGCAGTTGGTGTGTGCTCTTCCTGAATGGAATGAATAGTAAAGAAGCCAGAAGCTCGTATGCATGCCTGGTAGATATGATTTCAGCACCCAGACTGAGTCAGTGGATTTTATAGACAGGGATGCAGTGAAGTCTGTATTTCAGAACTTATTATACCACAATTTCAGAAGTTTTGTGAGAAAGTGAAGGATAGCTATTAGCATTTCAAGATTCATCTGGAGCATAAAGGTTAGCTTTGTTGAGCATTTTGACTGTTTATAAAAAATGACACTTTCACGAGTTAAATTGTTCAAGTGGATGGGTAACAATTCAAGTGAGAATTACAAAATGTTGATAGCACTTCATAAACGCTGAACTGACCTTTAGCTTTGTTGTTCAGAAGCAACAGCAGGCTCACGAGTCCCATAGGTGTCAATGTTTCAAACATAGAGATGTAGGTCTATCAATGGTGTAACTTCATTGACTCCAGGCACTTAATTTCAAAGGAGCTATGCCAGTGTACACCAGCTAGTAATTTGCCCAGAAAATGCTAAACTATATAATCCCTCTCACTTCACTGTAAAATTGTTCACTTTGGTACAATTTTCTAATGCTTTTTCCAGTTTTAAATGACTCAAGCACTGAAGGATTCCATGTCTTTTCTATAGAGATTATTTAGTAGTCTAATAAGCCTTAGTACTAAGAATGACTTCCTAATAACCTTATCTTTGCTCAGTTTCTTCCAAAGAAGCACATCCAAAGAATGACAGTGAGCGCTAGTGGACTCTTATTAAATGAGAGTCCTCACTTCCTTGTTCTCAACCTTTCTTAAGTATGGTCATATATAGTATTTTTTTATTAGTACCGGCACTTGGTGGAATGGATTAGTACTTTTTCTGCATGTGGGTGTTGTGGATTGTGAATGCATTTCTTGGCTAAATCTTGGAACTATGCATCTCTTTTAATGCAGCAGTATGTGGTCAGCTCCAAGAATCTGTGATCTGACATTAAATGTATTCAAGTATATGACACAGGGCATGTATACACATTCATAAACGTGCCATAGTTACCATATATTAAGTTTAGTACTTGTATAACGAAGTACTAAATCAATGCTCAGTACCTAGTGCACAGTAGCACAGGCAAGGCATGTACCTTTTTAGTGACACTAATGTGCAGTAGGCTAATAGTACAGTGCAGTAGCATGTTAGCACTGTTTTTGACATGATGCTTTACTGCACAGTAGTATTAGGCTACTATCTACTTAGGGTCTCATGTACATGCACCCACAGTCGTCTTTTGGCTCTTGGTCTGTTGCAAGGATGGGCAATTATTTCAGCTGGAGGGCAACTTAACGAGTTTTGGTGAGCTGTTATGGGCTGCACAAACACAGTGTTTTAGAGTATATCATTTTAACAGATTATAAATAAAAAAATCATACACTATGTTTCCATGAGACTCTCTCAATTAAGTTGGAGGGTACTGGCCTAGACTGGTCTACAATGAGGTGGGTTGGCAACTGGCTTGGAGGCTGATCCCAGTGAGTTGTAATTGATGGGATGGCCTCACCCTAGAGGGTCGCCTCGAGTGGTGTTGCCTGGGGATCAGTGCTTGGGCCTGTGCTCTTTAACTTATTTATCAATGACTTGAATGAGGGAGTGAAAAGCACAGTGATTAAGTTTACAGATGACTCCAAGCTGTAGGGAAATGCAGGCACACCTGAGGACAGGGTAAGGATCTAGAATGACCTTGACAGGCTGGTCCTATGTGCTCAATGCAATCAGATGAGGTTCAATAGGGACAAGTGCTTGGTTCTTCATCTGGGTAGGAAGAACCCTCATCATAACTATACGATGAGCAGTGGTCTCCTAGCTGACGCTGCATCTGAAAGGGACCTGGGGGTGACAGTCGACCACAGCATAAATATGAGCCATCGATGCAATGAAGTTGTCAGCAGGGCCAACAGAACTCTGGCATGCATCAGTCACAATAGATCCAGAGAGGTGCTCCTCCACCTCTATTCGGCGTTGGTAAGACCACAGCTGGAGTACTGTGTCCAGTTCTGGGCACCGCACTTCAAGAAGGATGTGGATAAGCTTGAAAGGATACAGAGAAGGGCCACCCATATGCTCAGGGACCTGGAGGATAGGTCCTATGAGGAGAGACTCTGGGAACTGGGTTTTTTCAGTCTGAGTAAGAGAAGACTTGAGCTCGTTTGAGCCCAGCTGCCTCCTGCCCATGGTAGGAGACTGGACTTCATGATCTTACAGGTCCCTTCCAGTCCTACTATTCTATGATTATATTAATGGGTGGCTTGTTTAAGTTCATAAAGTGCTTAAGCTTTTCAGAGACTATGTAAATACTTATTATTCATAAATTTGTAGGGTGTTGCTTCATAAATATATGTCTATGTGTGCTGTAATAGAATAGAACTGTCACTGGCTATAACACACTGCCTCTGTCCACAGGCAGTTGGGGCTTAACCAACCTTGGTTAAGGTCACAACCTAGGTGATAGGGAACAAACTGTTTCAGACAAGCAAGGGTCCCTTGACTGCTTCAAAGGATCAGGAGCTTGCATGTCAAGAGTCAGAGGTTTGTAAGGGAACATAGCCTAAGCAGTCACTATGCGTAGAATTGCAATCTAGGGGTAGGGTCAGGAACAGGAGCCTGGGATTCAGACAGGTCAATAGCCAGGAGTTGTGGAACAGGTATCTATAGCTGTAAGGGACCAGGATATGAGTCAAGCTAAGTCATGAGTCAGGTAGTGGAGAATAGGAATCTAGACGAGTCTGGAGCACAGGAGTCAGCAGAAAGGAACCCAGAACCAGTGGACACAACAGAAGAACAAGGATGAAACAACAAGAGGGCCCAGAGGCTAGGAAACTAGGATTCAAATGTAGGAACCACAACGTTAAGAACAAGGAATCAGAAGCCTGATGCTAGGCAGAGAGGCATCTGCCCTGTTGAGTAACCCATCAGGCACTGAAAAGGCTGCATGTAAGTAGAAATAGGTGCCCATGCAGGTAACTGGTATTAACGGGGGATTTTTAGGCCATTGACAGCCAGGCCCACTTGATAACCAAGAGCAACTAGGGGCAGTTTAGCCTGCCTGTTGCCCTGGCTCTCCAGTAAAAATGAGAGAAGATAGGAGATGAGCATGGGGTTTGACAACAAAGTGTAGTCAAAACTCTTACATGTATTTAAGAAAAAAGGTTTCTGTAAGTATTTCAGAGCATGTGGAAAGGAGCTTGGTAATAGAGAATATCTTGTTTGGCAATGGAATAATATACCTTTGTCTTTGTTTTCATCAGAGAAGGAAGAAGAGATATATTAAAGAACAGATTTGGTTTCTTGGGGAAAAAATAGAATATTATACTTAAACCAATGGTCACACTAGAGCATGTTCTGGAAAAAAGTGAGCAAGTGGAAATAAACAGAACTCCTGAACTGAATAGCAAGAAAGGCTATATTTTTAGACATGGAAATTATATATTAAAAATAACAGAACTGCATACATTGTCAGTGCCAACATGAGCTACCATGACACATGCAAATTAAACCTTAAGGGAATAAGCAGGATATTGCAGAGTTGTATTCCATTAATTACATAGAAAGTAGAAGTAAGTTTCTATTGCATAGACTTCCATGTACTTTTTGGTAAAGAGTGGTTATTGTTCTCTGGGAAAGGCTTCTCAGTAGAGAAATAATCAATATATCTTTAGAATGGAGGACAGAATCACTGCTAATAAGTGAAATGCTATAATGTTGCTCTCCGAAGCAGAGGTCCAGTTTAGTTCTCCCTAAAGTCAATGGGAGTTTTGCTCTACTGAAACTTTTTTCTTATTTGCAGAAGCTAACTGTGCATATTTTAAGTAGGAATCAGAGTTAAGCCAAAATTGACTTTTTTCCCCATTCTTTTATTATATTAGAGGTACTGAATTATTTAAACATTATAGAAATCATAGATTAGTATTTACATTTCAAAGGATGATTTAATTCATTAATATAATTTTTGATTGGTATCTTTCCATTAATAACAGAAGCAGATACCATCCTGTTGACTAGATAAGCTATTATATAAAGCCTGTTATTTAGTGAGAAGTGGTAGGAAGTATTTTTTTTTTCATGTTCTGTTAATATCTTTCAATTCTTTGTGTCTAGAGTCTAGGCTGGAGAGGATAATTCAAACTAACTAGAGTAATTAGTCTTCATTTAAATCTTTAAATTTGGTGATAGGAGACTCTGACTCTATAGGAGACACACATGCATGATGTGTGTGGAACTTAAGGATTTTTGTGGGTGATACCTTTCATTGGACCAACTGTATAATTGGGAGAGACATAGAGGCACCTGTGCCCTTTCTCACATCTCTGATATATGAATTATGGTGGAGTCAGCCATATACTGTCAAGGCTGCATCATGCATTTCACATAACAGGGGCAATGGAGGGTTATTTAACCTTGATGGTAGGATTTTGAGATTTTTTTCCTTCAATTCATTTAGGGCAAGAGTCAGCAACATTTTTGGGCAGAGTGCCACAAACATCCTCAATCTTGACTTGTAAGATGATGTGCCGGGGTGGACGATGGTGGAGCCATGAGGGGCCCGATCCTTGTTGTTGCAACGCAGCTCCAGCCTCTTCTCTGTTGTCCCCCTCAAGACACATGTGCCAAGCAAAATGCCTTTGCATGCCATGCTCTGGCACCTGTGCCAGGGTTTGCCTACCCTTGATTTAGAGTTTTTTGGTTCTTTTGTTTTATTTTGGATAGATAAGCAATTACAAAGAGTAACAGTGATCTCCAAATATTTTTCAATCTCTCTCTCTCTCTCTCTCTTTGTGAGAGAGTGATTTTTAAATGAATGATAAATGGATATCCAGGGCAAAACATGTGGCTTATTTTACCTTCATAGTGCTATAAAAGGTATTCATTAATAGTAGGTAATGTGAGGGAACAAGGAGAATAAGCTTTCTTCCTTTTTTAGTTATTGCAAGAAGATTTAGAGAAACTGGTTCATACTGATTTTCAGTGAATGCAATATATCTCTTTCCTCTTTATATGAGCCACTGCCTGCTTCCTTATGCCCTCCTGCCACACCTTAGTGGAAGCAAATGAAGTGAAGCTGAATGATAAAACAAAAGGAACCAGCATCCTCTTGACAAACAGGATATGTCTTCTTCAAGGACTCCGCCTTTGCTACACCCTGCCCTTAGCACTCATGTGGGATGGACCTACAACCTTTCAACCCCATCCAGATCTCTTGGCCAGTTGCCAACTCCCCCTTGGGCTTTCCCTTAGCCTGAGAACCTGAGAATCTTTCTATGTCCCATTGTCATCAATGTAGGCCCTCAATCAATGACTTTACCCCTAAACCCCCTCAATTAAGGGATCCCTTCTCAATCAATTCAGTCCCCTTTGGGAGACCTATCAATTTTTCCATCTCACCCTTGGCTGTAGCATGCCCCTGACTTCCTTGGCAGTATCTTTCTGGCTGGCAACACCTGTCACCAGCCCATTATTTCAATACTCAAGTCCTTCAGAGTGACCCTTACAGAAACTCCCTGCTTGCAGAGACTTACCCCATGTCTCAAGCTTGACACTGTTGGGTCACTGGATCAGCCTTCTTCCACTGGCTACTCTTCATCGATGTACTCAAATCTCAAGGTTTGTCCCAGGCTCAGACTATGTCCATATGGCTCCCAGTCTCCTATGTGTGTCTGCACAGACAGGCACTGCTCACTCCCTCGGAGCCAGTTCTTTTCCCTCTCTGAGGATATGGGGCTGTGGCACTCTCCTACTTGAGTCTGCCAGGCCCCTAGGGGGCCATTCATGTCTGGCTCCTTGGTCATGTGAGGGATCACAGCTGAGAATCATCAGAGGCCGGGACTTGCAGGCATTTCTGGGTTTATTCCCAGACACACTGTGATGGCAGCAGAGACCCAGCTGTGCCTGGGATGCCTGTTTGTCCCTGATAAAGGAAATGGCCCCAGTGACACCAGTGTGAGTTGGCCAAGGACAGCACAGTCCCGGCATGCTCCCCAAGGTGAGTAAGGCAGCTGTCCCGGTCCCACCCAGGGTCCCACTCATAATGGGAGGTGGAAGGTGGCTCCCTGGTACACTGATGCATACATAAATTAGCAATGTGTTTTTCACTAAAACTTTTAATATGAGAGAGAGAGAATTATTCAAGTTATATTTTTAGTAGCTGCAGAAATTATTGAGCTGCTATGACTTTGCATATCATGGAATCCCAAAAATCAGCATTCATGTAAACAAATGCACTGGTTCTAAATCATACCAGATTGATTGTGCTTTGGGGTGGTTGTTTTCTGTTCAGACTATGTACAATATAGGCAGCAGCAATGGGGACCTCTAGACTTCCCTCTTTCAGTCCAGGTATGAAAGGATACAAGGGGAAACTTTATGTCCATTTAATCCACCATCTCTTTTGTGATACTGTTTAGCAGACATGTTCATTTACAATTAGTGCCCATTCATTAAATCATTAAAATTAGAAATGTAAAGAGACTATTACATTATCAAATCCATTCCTCTAATACAGAATAATTTCTAATGTTTTGTGTAATCTAGTTTAAGGTTACTGTAGATTGTAACTGTGAGCCTTGTGCTATAGAAAAAAATCAAAGGAATAGTATTTTGGCAGACTAGTAGCAAAGCGTTGAAACCCTGGAGATGTTAGTTATAGTTGTTAATTTTCCAAAGCTTAGAAGCCTTCAGAAACTGGGGATGTGTCTATATTTTTAGAATGCCATCAGTGAAGGGCCCAGTCTATCCCAGAATTATTGATGAGACTCTGGTAAAATATTACTAAACTTGGTTATTTAATTAACATTACTTGGGTCTTTGCATGTGCTGTTGTTGTTAACATAAAATTATTTTGCTCACAGAATCAGTCTGTAGCTTACACCTAAATAGTGACAACAGGTATGCTATTGCATGGTTAACAAAACAAATTTGTCTGAGGTGGTTGGTACACTCCAAAAGTGTAATATCTACAAACTGGAAAGGTGATTTGATCATAGCTCATATTTTAATTCAGCAACTTTCTTGAATCTTATGGATGATTTTTTCACTCTGCCCCAGCTTATTTAGGTATTAAACTTTATATTATTTTGCTCAATAAAGGAAAAAGGAAATAAACATTTTCATAGTTTGATTAGAATGTTCTCCTGTACATGAACTATTTATTATGGTTACAGTGGTTAATGTGGAAACTAAACAGAGAAACAAATATGCAAGGAAGGAAAGGAAATAGGACAAAGAAAGCAATTAAAATGTTATCCTTGGTCATCTGGCATCATCTTTTTTTCTACCAGTCTGCATATCTACCAGTCCAGGTAGTTTTTGGCAAGCTGGCTGAGTCTATGTATCCCTTCAAGTTCAATAAAGTGCATTTTTACTCATAATTTTAGGCCACAATTCTCTTGGTCAAAACACATCCATGTGTCCAATGTAAGTGTAGTCTTTCAGTTTAGATACATGGTTATAGTGTTTCAAATCCCTGGATAACAGACAGGTTTGAACAGATGTAAACATACTTTATATACAGTAAGGCCAAAGCTCCCAAATTCTTGGGATTGAGTTTTCTTAACAAAACTGCAGTAAAATAACCAGGTTCAGCTCAACTCTTTACCCAGATGAATTTGTTCCCCTGGTTCTTCTGGGCAGCATGTATCAGTCCACAATTTTGGTTCCCTTTCACCTTTGTTTCTTCCTACAGTCACACTGCTACTTCTATCTCATTTTTTTCAAGTGTGGCTTTCATCCAGTACAAAAAAATCTATTCAAATCAATATTACTAATATCAAAACAGATCATTAAAAAGAGACAAAGGATGGGAATTATTTCAACGGGAACACAATAATGGATAAGAAGACAGAAAATCATAATTTTCATGTTGAGTATTGCCTCGGCAGAGACTGAAGGTTTGGCCTTCAAATCTACTCTGCTGTACTTATGATAAGTAGTGTATGCCTAGCATGCCATTATATAGATGGTATCATAACAAAGGGGAAAGAATGCCTCAACCTTTGGAAATGATTAACTTCAATCTTGCTTAGAATTAAATAGTACTTACTCAATATGATGACAGCACTAGTCCTTTAAAGAAAAGAACTACAATTCTTTAGTTTCATAGATTCATAGATGTTAGGGTCGGAAGGGACCTCAATAGATCATCGAGTCCGACCCCCTGCATAAGCAGGAAAGAGAGCTGGGTCTAGATGACCCCAGCTAGATACTCTTCTAACCTCCTCTTGAAGACCCCCAGGGTAGGGGAGAGCACCACCTCCCTTGGGAGCCCGTTCCAGACCTTGGCCACTCGAACTGTGAAGAAGTTCTTCCTAATGTCCAATCTAAATCTGCTCCCTGCTAGCTTGTGGCCATTGTTTCTTGTAACCCCCGGGGGCGCCTTGGTGAATAAAACCTCACCAATTCCCTTCTGTGCCCCCATGATGAACTTATAGGCAGCCACAAGGTCGCCTCTCAACCTTCTCTTGCGGAGGCTGAAAAGGTCCAGTTTCTCTAGTCTCTCCTCGTAGGGCTTGGTCTGCAGGCCCTTGACCATACGAGTTGCCCTTCTCTGGACCCTCTCCAGGTTATTCGCATCCTTCTTGAAGTGTGGCGCCCAGAATTGCACGCAGTACTCCAACTGCGGTCTGACCAGCGCCCGATAGAGGGGAAGTATCACCTCCCTGGACCTATTCGTCATGCATCTGCTGATGCACGATAAAGTGCCATTGGCTTTTCTGATGGCTTCGTCACACTGCCGGCTCATGTTCATCTTGGAGTCCACTAGGACTCCGAGATCCCTTTCCACCTCTGTGCCACCCAGCAGGTCATTCCCTAGGCTGTAGGTGTGCTGAACATTTTTCCTCCCTAGGTGCAGCACTTTGCATTTCTCCTTGTTGAACTGCATCCTGTTGTTTTCTGCCCACTTGTCCAACCTATCCAGGTCTGCCTGCAGCTGTTCCCTGCCCTCTGGCGTGTCCACTTCTCCCCATAGCTTTGTGTCATCTGCAAACTTGGACAGAGTACATTTGACTCCCTCGTCTAAGTCGCTGATGAAGACATTAAAGAGTATCGGTCCAAGGACCGAGCCCTGCGGGACCCCACTGCCCACACCCTTCCAGGTCGAGACCGACCCATCTACCACGACTCTTTGGGTGCGACCCTCTAGCCAATTCGCCACCCACCGGACTGTGCAGTCATCCACATCACAGCCTCTTAACTTGTTCACCAGTATGGGGTGGGATACCGTATCGAAGGCCTTCCTGAAGTCTAAGTATATGACATCCACCCCTCCTCCTGTGTCCAGGCGTTTCGTAACCTGGTCATAGAAAGAGACTAGGTTGGTCAGGCACGATCTGCCTGCCACAAACCCGTACTGGTTTCCCCTCAGCATAATTTGCCCTGCCGGGCTCTCACAAATGTGAGCCTTGATAATTTTTTCAAAGACTTTACCAAGGATGGAGGTGAGACTGACTGGCCTATAGTTGCCCGGGTCCTCCTTCCTCCCCTTTTTGAAAATGGGGACCACGTTAGCCCTTTTCCAGTCCTCCGGGACTTGGCCCGTGCGCCACGAGCGTTCAAATATTCCTGCCAGTGGCTCTGCAATGATGTCGGCCAGTGCCTTCAGCACCCTCAGGTGGAGCCCATCCGGGCCTGCCGATTTAAAGGCATGCAGTTCTTCCAAATGACTCTGCACCATTTCAGGGTCTACGCATGGAAGTCTGGCGCCTTGCTGCTGCCTCTCTACAACCCCAGTGACAGACTTGTCGTGCCCCTCACTTAGGAACACTGAGGCAAAGAACTCGTTGAGGAGTTCAGCCTTGTCCCCCCTATCTGTCACCAATTGTTTCTGCCCATTTAGCAGGGGTCCTATTCCTCCCTGGGCCTTCCTTTTACTCCCTACATATCTAAAAAACAATTTCTTGTTGTCTTTTACTTGGGTTGCCATCCTCAGCTCCATGGTAGCTTTGGCCCGTCTAACTGCCTCCCTACAAGCACGAGCAGAGGAGGTATATTCGTCTTTAGTGATCTCACCCTGTTTCCACTTTTTATGTGCTCCCCTTTTGGCCCTTAGGCTGCCCTGGATTTCTCTGGTCAGCCATGGAAGCCTCCTAGCCCCTTTCCCTTTTTTGCCTCGCTCGGGGATCGTCTTGCTTTGTGCCCGAAGGATCATTTCCTTTAGGCACAGCCACCCTTCTTGGGCTCCCATCTCATCAAAACTCCTACTCTGCAGTGCTTCCTTGACTAATCGCCTGAGTGCATTGAGATCAGCTTTCCTAAAGTCTAGCACTTTCACCCTACTAGTTACCTTACCCACTCGCCGTCTTATGTTGAATTCTATTATAAAGTGATCACTGTCTCCCAAATGGCTACCAATCTGGAGGTCCCCTACCATGTCATCTCCTGCTGCCAATACCAGATCCAGTATGGCATTCCCCCTAGTGGGACCATGCACCTCCTGTGTCAGGTGGAGGTCCTGTATACAGGTTAGAAACCTGTGTGAGCGATGGGTCCTTGCTGTCTGCGTCTCCCAGCAGATGTCTGGGTAGTTTAGGTCCCCCATGACTACCGCCTCTTTAGCTTTTATGGTCTCCGAGAGTTGCCTCAGGAGCCCCGCATCTATTTCTCCCCCTTGTTTGGATCATTGCTATTATTTTATGATTTTTTTTTTTCAATAGAGAAATAGCTGACATATTTTCAATCTACAAATGAGTGATGAATAAGGGCCTTTCGTTACATATAAACTATATTATATTATGCTAAAGAACATCAGTGCTGAAGCACATGTTATAAAGGATATGTTCATACTTAGCAAATTTGTGGATGACACCAAGTTGGGTGGTGCTGCAGACACCCTGGAGCATAGAGCCAGAATCATAGATTCATAGATATTAGGGCTGGAAGGGACCTCAGCAGATCGAGTCCAGCCCCCCGCCCCAGGGGCAGGAAGTCAGCAGGGATCATAGGATCCCAGCAAGATAAAGATCCAATTGTCTCTTGAAGGTGTTCAAAGCGGGTGCTTGAACCACCTCTGGTGGCAGTTTATTCCAAACCTTGGGGGCTTGGACAGTAAAGAAGTTCTTCCCTATGTCCAGCCTGAAATGGTCATGGAGGAGTTTGTGACTGTTCAACCTCGTCATCCCTTGGGGTGCTCTGGTGAACAGACGTTTCCCTAGATCCTTCGTGTGGCTCTCCTCTGCACCCTCTCAAGCTTCCCACATCCTTTTTGAATTGAGGAACCCAAAACTGGACCCAGTACTCCAGCTGCGGCCTCACCAAGCCCGAGTACAATGGAAGAATGACAGTCAGCATTCTACAATGGAAGAATGACCATCCTGGGATTTGCTTGAGAAGTATCTATGGATGCAAGCCACCATTTTTCTTGCTTTACTAGCTGCAATATCACATTTGAAGGCTCATGTCAATCTTGTGGTCAATCATGACCCCCAAGTCCCTTTCATCTGTAGTGCTATCCAGCATAGCACTGCTGAGCCTATAAGCATGCTGCGGGTTTTTCCTCCCAAGGTAGAGAACCTTGCATTTTTGGTGCTAAACACCATCAGGTTCTCGTCCGCCCGTTTCCTGAGCCTGTCAAGGTCTGCCTGGATCACTCTCCTGTCCTCATGTGTGGATGCTTTACCCCAGAGTTTGGTGTCGTTGGCGAACTTGGCCAGTCTGCTTCTGACACCAATGTCTACATCATTAATGAAAATGTTAAATAGTATAGGCCCATAGAGCCTTGAGGGTCCCCACTGGTCACATGGTACCACAATGATTGACTTACATCAACCACCACCCTCTGGGTCCTACCACAAAGCCAATTCCCCAGCCAGTGGATCGTGGTGGGGCCAAGGTCGCAGTTAGCCAGTTTTGCAAGATGTGATCATGGGATACCAGATCAAAGGCTTTTTTGAAGTCAAGATATATGACATCAATCTCTTCTCCCTTGTCCAGGTGATAGGTCACCTGGTTGTAAAAGGAAATGAGATTGGTCAAGCAAGATCTACCTGTAACAAACCCATGCTGACTGTCCCTCAGGATATTGCCACCGGCCAGTCTGTTAAAAATGGCTTCTTTGATAATCTTTTCTAGGGTCTTCCCTGGGATAGAGGTCAGGCTGATGGGCCTGTAGTTTGCCGGATCCACTTTCCTCCCTTTCTTAAAGATAGGCACCACAATGGCCTCCTTCCAGTCTTCGGGCACTTCACCAGAGCACCAGGAGTTCTCGAAGATCCGTGCCAGGGGCTGAGCTATGATGTTAGCCAGCTCCTTGAGTACCCTGGGGTGTAGATTGTTAGGGCCAGCTGACTTGAAGGTATCCAGCCTCTCAAGGTGTTCCTTCATGAGTTCAGCATTGATGGAGGGTAAGGAATCTCCCTCACCCGGGCCTCCCTATCTCATAGTGGGCAGGGGCATCCCATGGGACTGGTGGAAAAACTGATGCAAAGTACGCATTTAGCAAGTTTGCTTTTTCCTGGCGTTGGTTGTCAGTCGTGCCATCTGGTTTAGCAGGGGTCTAATTTGCCCTTGCTTTTCCTCTGGCTCCCCACATATCTAAAAAAGGACTTTTTATTATCCTTAATATTTGTAGCTAGATGGAGTTCAGTTGCAGCCTTGGCTTTCCTGGTTTGCTCCCTGCAGGTCCGGACCAGTGCAGAGTATTCCACCTTGGTGGTGGATCCAGTCCTCCATCCTTTGTAGGTCTTCCTTTTAAGATGCAGGAGGTCTGCTAGTTCCCTGGAGAGCCAAGGGGGCTGCTGTGCCCTTTTGCTGCCTTTCCTCTGAGATGGGATAGACTTTGCTTGTGCATCCAGGATTGCTCCCTTGAGGATCAACCAGTCATCCTGAACTCTCCTCCCCTTTGGGTTGTGGCCCTTTAGGGCCTCACTGACAAGCCTCCTTAGCTTTTCAAAGTCAGCTTTCCTGAAGTCAAGGACTTCTGTATTGCTGACTTGCCAGCTTGCCAGCTCCAAAATGACCTGGATAAACTGGAGAAATGGTCTAAAAACAGTCAAATTAAATTCAACAAGGACAAGTGCCTGCACTTAGGATGGAATACTGGGGAATGTTTTGGCTAGGCTGAAATACTTCAGAGAAGGATCTGGGGGTTACAGTAGGCCATAAACTGAATTAGAGTCAACTGTATGCTCTTGTTGGCTTTGTTTTTCAACAACATCCTGGGTTGTATTAACAGGAGTTTCACTTGCAAATCAAGGGAAGTGATTCTTCCATTCTATTTGGTGCTAGTGAGGTCTCATCTGGAACAGTGTGTCTAGTTTAGGGACCCACACATCAAGAAAAAAGTGGCCAGATTGGAAAAAGTCCTAGGAAATGTAAAGGAAAGAACTAAGATTGTTTAGTCTGGAGACAACAAGACTGAAAAGGGATTTGCTAACAGTCTTGAAATATCTTATGGGTGATTATAGAGAGTATGGCAATAGACTTGTCTGTGGCTATAGAGGATACGATTTGAAGAAAACCTCAAACTGTAACAGAAACAAATTTAGTCTGGAGATTAGGAGGAACTGCCTGAAAATTGGAGTGGTCAGGCTTTGGAAATGGCTACCGGGAAAAATTGGGGAATCTCCAACCCTAGAAGTTCTTAAGAGCAGCTTAGATGAGAGATTCTCAACCAAGGTGCCACAGGAACATGATTCACAAGGTAAACTCAGAGATTTCAAATAGGAATTCATTAAAAACATACCAACCTGTTGTGGTCTTCCTGAATTCTTTACAACAGAAGAATTACTATGTTATTTTTTCTATAGTCAAAAAAACAATTGAAAAGTAAGAGCCATCATTTTCCTGGGGGTGCCTTGAGTCTGATGAAGTTGAGAAACACTGGGTTAGATAGACACTTGACAGGAATGATTCAATCAGGGATGATCCTGCCTTAAGCAGGGGGCTGTACTAGATGACCTGCTGTGGTTCCTTCCAGCTCTACTTTCATATTTTTTATTCTTAAAATGCACTGTTATATACAGATACCATCTTAACATCAAGTATTAAATTACAAAAAACAACAACAGAAACTTGCAAGGTGATAATATTTTATAAAACAGGATGGAAAAAATAATGTATTTAACTAGAAAGAGTTCTGTAAGAATGTTAACAGGGAATGATGCATCACCATTTTTTTTTAAGTTATGGCTTGAAAGTAATAGAATCTTGCAAGAAATGTGATTTCAGATACAGTGTACTCTTTAGGGGACTTGGTAGCTCCCAACACACCTGAAGCAAAACCACAACTAGTATAAATCTATTTGTACATTATTCTTTTCTTCCTTTGCCTTTTCTTGTAGTTCTTGTTGTTCATAGTTGCCTCTGTTACTTTGCCTTGAATCATCCTTCACAGTATTATCCATAAACCTAGCCACATCAGCATTTTCCACACAGTGCTGTTGGGAGAGGAAGCATCACTGGGTGCATCTACATGCACATTCTACTACAGTTGCCTAATTACCTCTGCAGTAAAGCATCACCATCTACATGTGTGGCGCTATTAGGCTACAGTAAACTAATTAACTCTGCTGTAGAATAGTACTGTCTGACACAAGTACTATTCTATACTTATGTGCGCTCAAATGCACATGTAGATGGTAACTGGGTCTGGCTGTGGCATGAGGGTGCTACAGTGCAGGGGCTGTTTGCCAGCTAGCCCCGCACTGTAGTAGTCTCATGCCCCAGGCAGCCCCTCTGCAGCACACTGAGCTGGTGCAGAGCAGCTCCAGGCTGGCAGGCTAACCCTCCAAGCTCCCTACCTGCACCATCCTGCACTACTGTGGCTCAATGTGCTGTAGTCCTGGGCGAATGTGTAAACACTGTGCCCAGGAGCAATAAACTCTGGGGTGAACTGTGCCAGAGTGTATTCAGATGCATTAATATCACATATAGATGCACCCACTATGTAGTAGAGCATAACTGTTTAATAGCTTTCAGATCACAGTCACACTTCATGTAAATGGGCCCCAGCATTCACATGGAGTCACGTTGTATTCAGTGGTCTCAGTACAGGTGCTCTGATTTGCCGTGACAGTGTCACCTATAGAATGAGGAACAGCTCATATGCCTTTAAAGTGGTCTAAGATGTCATGGTGTGGAAGTATGTTGCAGTGGTTACAGCTGTATGGTTAGGTCTTGAGTTGTTTCATATAACTTTGGGTAAGTCATTTAGCATCCCTGTGTCTCAGTGTTCCATTTGTAACAGAACTGTGATGTATTCAGTTGTTATGGCAATGGGACCCATGCAAACTAAGCAGGAGACAAACTAAGTAACATCATTCACAAGTGTAGTTCTAAAGACTCTTTCACAGTTTAGCGTTGCAGACTATGCTTGTTTTTGCACCTGCCATGCTACAACACAGATTTTCATTGGAGATTTGAAAAGCTTAATCCCCTTCTAAAAATAATTTCCCTTGAGCCTAATATTATTTAACTTTGCCTTGCTTGATATGCTCAAATGATTTTGTAATTGTTTTAAATCACATCATATGTTACTTTGACATATTCAACTATTAAAAGAGCTTTGTAAAACCTGTAGGTATTTCACTATAGATTTGTTATGGTGGCAATCAATAACTTTATCCCTGCTGGAGGAGGTTACATTTTTCAAAGAGACATTCCTGAAATATGCACAAATATCTCAGATTTTCCATTCAAAGTTTTGATCAGCCAATGCAGATATTTTTGTTTAGCCACTGTAGATCCATTAGTGTTGCAGTGGGTGAATTGCATAGTTACTGTACCATCAAGTGGTTAGGTCTTGAGATGAGGAACCAACATGCATGTGTTCCACTTCCAGCTGTTTGTAAAGATGATATATTCAAAGTCTCACTTGAAGTTATTTTTTAAATCATATTTGGAGTCATTATGTTTTTTGGGAACATTGTTGCCTAGTGAATAAGAAATGGCTGTGGTGTTGGTAGACCTGGATTCTATTCCCTGCTCTGGGAAAGTCACTTTACTTCTCTGTACTGGTACTTCTCCATAACATGTTTTGAAAGGTATGGACAGAAAACACTATATAAATGCTAGGCTTTACTTTGTTGTTCATGTATAAATTTGCCCATCAGTTCAATGGCTATCTATCCATTAGCTATCTAGCATGAGTTTTATGATACTTAAATGGCCATTTTATATGAAGTACTTCAGGATTCTCAGATGAAAGGTGCTATAAGCCTGAAGAAGGGTGTTTGTGCCCGAAAGCTTGCAAATAACAATTTTTCCAACTATTTAGTTAGTCTAATAAAAGATATATTGCATCTACCCAAAAAACTTTGTCTGCTAATGTCCTTGGGTCAACATGACTACAACCAATAACCATATAAGCACAAAGTATTTATTAATATAATAATACTATATTAGATGTTTCACTTGTATGAGGAAATGTGGGTTGGGATGATCAAAGCAGTTTAAAAAATTTGGCCACATTGCACTACTTTATTTTTTAGAGCTAGTGTTTCACACTTCCCCTACAGACTCAGGAAAATAGCATGGCATCAGTTCATATTGAGAATTGTATCTTCATATCTAAAAGAGCTAGAAATTTAATATTGCAGTCTCTCTCTGCAGTGGCCCTACTTCAGGAAAAATGTGTTGGCATAGGGAATAAAAGCAAATGAATGCAGTAAAACTTGTATTTACATGTTATGATCATTATCTTCATCTGAGCTAAGTACAGACAGTCAAAAGGCCTGAGGCTGAACCCATTCCATCTTCGCAGGTTACTCTCACTTGCATAGATTGAACCCATAAGCAAGTGAACAGACATTCACTTTTGGCTGGAAAGGCAGGCACATGCCTGCAGTGGCCTAGGCCAGAAGCCTAGGAGTTCTAGAACAAACCTCCCTGCTTGGCTGAGCAGACAGCTTGGGCCAAGCTAGCCTGCCAATCCTGTGGTGGAGGGAAGTGCAAAGCATCCTGGGATGCTGGGGGACTGTGAGTTAATTTTAATCTGGAAGAGGTCTGGGACAGAAGTTCAATAAACTGATTTAACTTAAATAAGTTAAGTTCGATACTATATCCATCCAGGTTTATCTTAAACTAGTTTCAGCCATTTTGAAAGTTGTTTATGTGCATTCAACTTCTGGGCTAGGGACAGACATTCAAAAAGCCTGAGCCTGGATTAATTTAGTCTTTGAAGGTTAGTCTAACTCAGGGGTGGGCAATTATTTTGGGCGGAAGGCCGCTTACCCAGTTTTGGCAGGCTGTCAAGGGCCGCATAGGTAGTCCTGCCCCTTGACAGGTGTCCTGTCCCCTGGTCACCATCTTGGGACCAATTTCCCAGGGCCAGCACTGGTGGGGCCCAGAGCAGGGCACAGGCCAAGCAGGGGTCTGTGGAGCTGGGATGGGCTGCACCAGCAGAGAGAGGGGAGCTGGCCCGGCTCCATAGAGCCCCTGCCAGCTGGGATCCCGTGCTCCTGCCACCCTGCTCTGGGCCCCACCAGCACTGGCCCCAGGACACCAGTGTGGGCCCTGTGTTCCCACTGCTGCTCAGCAGCAGAGAAGCTGGTGCTGAGCATGGGGAAAAGCAGCCCCTCAACTGCCCCATGGCCAGCACCCTGTGGTGCTGGCAGTCGCAGCCCATGCGGGGCTGTCTGGAGCAGGCACAGGCATCTTCATGTGGGCTGCAGGTGGCTGCAGCATAGGGCGCCAGCCATGGGGCAGGTGAGGGGCCACTTTTCCCCATGCTTAGCACCAGCTTGTAATCCGCCCCACTGCCAGCCTGGGGAGGGGGGAGAAAGCAGCCCCTCCCCGCCCCATGTCCAGTGCCCCATGCTGCAGCCGCTCACAGCCTGCCTGGGGATGCCTGTGCCTGCTCCAGATAGCCCCACGTGGGCTGCGAGCACCTGCAGTGTGGGGTGCTGGCCATGGGGCAGGCGAGGGGCCGCTTTTCTCTGCACAGGGAAGAAGCCCAGGGAAAAGCTAAGCGTCAGGGGGAAGTGGCCGCTCCCCCACCGCATGCCTGGTGCCCCATGCTGCAGGTGCTCGCAGTCCACATGGGGCTGTCCGAAGTGGACACAGGCAGCCCCAGGGGTGTGGGCAGGGAGGGGCCGCTTCCCTCCCCGCACTCCCTCCTTGCCCGGGGTCCCCCCCCACTTACCTGAGCTTCCCGCGCTGGGGCAGCCACGTGCTTCCAGCCCAGAAACCCCAGCTGGGACTTCCAGCTGGGGGGCAGGGCTGGGTGGGCCCCACTGTTGTTGGAGCCCGCTGGGCTTCCCCTGGATCCTACTGCCCTTCGTTCCTGTCATCCAGGGGGTGCTAGAGCAGCCTTCCCTTCCCTTCTGCTGGGAGCTGAGCTAAGGGGGTGTCACCAGGCCCCAGCAGGACTCTCTCATTAGGGAGGTACGCCTGCGCAGTTGCAGGCTTTTCCCCCAAGTGCTGCCAGCCCTGGGCTAGCACTCTGGGGCAAGGCAGGGTGTGCAGTGCGTGCATCTGTTGATGATACAGAGCTTTCTAATCTCCCTCCTTGCTTTGTCACACTGTCTGCAGCAAATTGAGAGGCAAGCAAACCAGCAGGGGCAGGGGAGGGGTGGGATAACAGTTTTTTATCACACGATTAGCAATACAATAGCTTCTCTCCACATTACTTTAAACTTCTTAAACAACTTACCCACTGACCAGTTGATCACTTTTCTAGCTATCCCAGTGAAATTGGAGAGGGATCTCACACACACACACACACACACACACCCTCTCAGCATTAGCTAGCATACCACATAATGGCTACGGTCCTTGCTGTGGCAGAGAAGAGGCAGGGATGCCTGCTTAAGCATCAAGTAGTGAGAGGGGGGCACGGGGAAGCCTGCTGTGCCTGCAAGTCTGTGCCAAGTTCCAGCCAGGGAGCAGAGGGCAGGGGCCAGCCCTGCTATGCAGCAGAGAGCCCCACCCAGCCCAGAGAGCATGCTGGGGGTCTCTGATTTAACCTAAACCAGCAAAGGGTCTGGGGCAGACATTGCATAAGACAGTTTGAGCCAAATCAGTTAAGTCTGATACTACATTCAACCAGGTTTATCTCAAATCAGTCTCAGCAATTTTCAAACTGGTTTATGTGCACTGAACATCTGTTCTGTTACAGATTTAAACCAGTTTCTGATCACTTAAACCACTTTATGTGTAATGTCTGTCCCTAGCCCTGTTGTGTTACAGATTTGAACCAGTTTCTGATTGCTAATACTGGTGTATGTGTAACTTCTGTCCCTAGCCCTCTGTTTTTTGGGGATGAATAATTACGCTGAATTACGCTGTGTAGTTTAACTCTGAAGTAATATATGCATTTGAAAGAATAAATTCACAGCCATTCCACAGTTTTTCATCTTTCAATAGTTGTTCAGTTTTCTTGAGAGAATCCTAGAGATCTCTAACAGGCTTTGAGTTGGATCTCATCAACTTTGGTGCCTTTCACACTCCAAATCTCACAGTGAATGGAGAAGAATAAATTTTGCAAGTTTGGTAAACAAAATCTCCTAAGCCTTTCACGTAAATGAGACATTTGATATAAAAAAAAATCAAGATGTTTTAGCTAAGCCATACTGATATTTGATTTAATTCTAGCAGTATATATGGTACCAAATAAATAGCATCAAAGTATTTGCTTGGTACTCTCACAATGAAAGCATTCTATCTGACAAATTTACAGAATACTTTATTAATCAAACTATTTGAGATTTTGAAATTTTAGCTAAATCCACGTTAAAATCTCAGCCCACTGTACCAGGGCACTCGCATTGTTTCCTCTTCTCTTTCCCCCTTCACCCCTTACCATACCCCCATGAAAAAGCCAGTCTTACTAACTTTGGACCAGACTTCAAGTTCTGATTTTCTCAGAAAAAAAATCTTATTATGCTGAAGGGTAGTCTTCATAATAATGAAGTAGAGAATTTGATCATCTGAAAGTTCACTGAACTGCTTGACATGTTCTTCTTTCAATGGGATTTTTTTGACATGATAGTATATTACTACTATCTAGCATCCTTCCAAGAGTAGTTTAGCACTTTCATAGTATCATAGTAGCTAGGGTCAGGAGGGACCTGCACAGATCATCTAGCCTGACCCCCTGCCACAGGCAGGAATGTGAATGCTGGGTTCACAAGACCCCAAACAGGTGATCATAGATTAATAGATAGATTCATAGATGTTAGGGTCGGAAGGGACCTCAATAGATCATCGAGTCCGACCCCCTGCATAGGCAGAAAAGAGGGCTGGGTCTAGATGACCCTCGCTAGATGCCTATCTAACCTCCTCTTGAAGACCCCCAGGGTAGAGGAGAGCACCACCTCCCTTGGGAGCCCGTTTCAGACCTTGGCCACTCGAACTGTGAAGAAGTTCCTCCTAATGTTAAATCTAAATCTGCTCTCTGCTAGCTTGTGGCCATTATTTCTTGTAACCCCCTGGGGGTGCCTTAGTGAATAAAACCTCACCAATTCCCAGATCGTCCAACCTCCTCTTGAATTTGCCCAAGGTAGGGGTGAGGACCACTTCTCTGGGAAGCTGGTTCCAGATTTTGGCCACGCTAACTGTAAAATATTGCCTTCTGATCTCTAACCTAAACCTATTTTCCATCAGCTTATTACCAATGTTCCTTGTCACCCCAGGTGGTGCTGGGGAGAAAGGGCTCTACCTATTTGCTGTTGATCTCCCCTGATGAATTTGTAGGCAGCCACCAGGTCCCCCCTGTATACAAAATGATTGAGTTACAAAAATACAATGTTTATATACAACCTACGATATACAAAAATAAAATATGCAAACATGCAACATAAATATTATTAAATTTTACATTATTTACTAATATATGCATTTCTGGGGCATTAACAAACAGTTAGCAAATATTCTGTTAGCATACACTGCATGCAGTAATTTGCATTTATGATACCTATAGTAATTTTACCCATGGTATTTGGAGGTGGTTCACTGTCCAAACAATATTTTTATTCACATACAGCTTATATCTATTTGGAGAGTTGTGAAGGATTAGATAGGCTTTTGGGGGGTAAGTTTTATATGGTTGTAATAGAATTTAGCTAATTGTATGACCTCCAAATGTAATGTGCATGTGGTTAGATCAAAATGACAAGTCACTCTAGAACAGCGGTGGGCAAAATGGTGGATCCAGCCAGTGCCTGGACTCCATTTCCCAGCAGCCTCTGCCAGTGTCACTGTGGCCAGTTTCCACGGAGACCCAGTAGTGATGACAGCATGGGGCCAGGGTTTCTATGGAAACCAGTCCCAGCAGCACTGGCAGAGCACACAGCTGGGCAGGGAGCTGCTCTAGGCCCAGGGCTGGGATCTTGCAGTGGTGACAATGTGGTCTGGAGCTGAGGCAGACCTGTGATCTGCTACCCACATGCCCCTAGCCATGCCATGCGGGCATTTGGTTCCAGCTCTGTCCCAGCTCTGGACCACACTATCACCGTCACAAGATCCCAACTTCAGAGCAGTTTCCTACCCTGCTACGTGTCCTGCTAGTGCTGCTGGGGCTGGTCTCCATAGAAACCACCCACAGTGACACAGGCAGGGGCTGCTGAGAAATGGAGTACAGAGTACTATGCAATCATGTATATCTTCATCAGTGGTAGTAGATAAAAATGTATTGGGAATTATGACAGCCAAATCAAATCAAGTCTGTTGAAGGTCTGTGACATACTTGAAAAAACATGTTCATACTGAGTGGTCTGTAATGTAGTGTATTGTATTTTTCATGGCATGACTTGCTCTGCTATTAAGCACTCAGTGAGAGGTAGCAAGAGGATAGATTTGTATGTGTGAATTATAGGCATGCGGACCATCAAAGCCAGTGTGAAGTATCTACTTTAGTGTGATGAGTGTAATGATAATGCTAGTTATGGTATTTGTGTATGTACAAAATAGTATATAGTATGTGCATTATACTATTCATGATTGCGTGTGCCCACTGAACAACTGGTGTATTTACTTTTTTGTCCACATATACTTATGTTCCATGATGCATTTTGTGAGGATAATTAGAAATTAAAATAAAAGTTAAATGGATATCAGTGGTTCAAAAGCTATCCAAAACCCTATGTTATAAGGCAATAACAAGTTTGTTGAAATAGATAACTGTAGAGTTTATTTTCTTGTGTATTAATAACTTTAAGGATCAATTTAGTGCAGCCTGTCACCCCAGTAAGTGGACCCTTTACTTCAGCGGTTCTTAAATTGTGAGTTGCGACCTGAAATGGAGTTACAACATCAGTGGTTGGGGTCATGAGATTTTTGTGCCCACAGTGGGTTGCAGGGCTGTAATGGTGCTGAATCAGCTCCAGGCGGGGGCTGTCTCTGCAGCCCAGTGGGCAGGACCCAGCGCAGGAGGGAGTGCTGCACCATTATGGCCACCAGTGGCAGTGGTGCAGAGTTGTGCTCCTACTGCTGTCAGGTGGGTACGGGGCACCTCAGCTTGGCAGCCATGGTGGCACGGTACTCCCTTCCATGCCATGCCCCATCTGCTGGACTGTGGAGCCCCTGCGGGGAGGGCAGCCGGGCAGGGAACCCCAATCCTGCCGCAGGCAGCCTGCATCCTCCCCGCTGCTACAGACTCTGCTCTGGCCATACCGCCTGCAAGGGAGCAGATGGCGGTGGAGGCTGGGCACCAGCTGGGCTCCACGCTCTACTCTGGCCACAGCAACTGCCACCTCCTACGGGCAACAGCAGCTGGGCGGCTGCAGGTTGGGAGCAGCAGGGCCATGGGGCTGCGAGTTGGGAGTGAGGAGCCATGCTGAAGAAATGGGGTTATGCTGAGGAAAAGTTTGGGAAGCTCTGCCTTGCTTTCCCATTTCAAAACCTTGTGTAAGAGCTGAGTGAGACGGATGGAACTGAAACTGCCGAAAATCTAAGGAAGCTTGCATGGAGTAATCTATTTAAAGGTACAGCACTTTGTATACTGAACTATTTCTTTTCTATCCTTTTGAAGCTTTCTTGCATTTAAAAAGAAAATGAAAGCCCATTGCCTTCTATGAAATAATCATGAGCATATGCTGAATCTTTGAAAGCCAAGTAGGATAGGGTATGTTTAATGTACCAGAAGATAGTCTCTTCTAGTTTAAGAACTGAAACTTGAACACTTTGTCAAACTAAACATTTATTCTGACACTTAAAAAATTACCTCTAATATCAGTGAACACTTCACTTGTCTGTTTTGCTGTTTCATCTGTGTGTACTTCTTTTACATAATACATGTATTTAGTGTAATTGATATACAAGGTTTTGCACTGTTGCATATGTTAGTGTTAGAATTCTATCACAGAAACTTCTTTTGAAAAGATTGTTTTAATTTGGACATATGTTAATGGTCTTTAAAATCACGTACTACAAAGTCACTCCCAATAATGTTACTGCACAACTGATCCTGTAAGTTTTTAAGTTTAATATTGCATATTTATTTGCATAGAAAAGTTTTTTGCATTATAAAAATCAGTAAGCTATTGATAATGCAGTGATGTAATCAAACAGCTTTAGTCCTGATATACTAACATACATATACTTTTACAGAATGGGCCAGATACTCAATTGGTTGGCATCCCACCATAAAATCAGCAGAGCTACATTCACTGATGATTGTTATAAGCATGTTCTTAAAATAAGAGGAGAATTCTAAGATCTTACTGTCACGGTACTTAAATAAAATCCCCATTCAATACATTTAAGGAAAAGATTATCATATCATTGCTTTCAGGGCACGTCTACATAAGATGCTACGTGCACAATAGACAAATTCTACTGTGCATTAACTCGTCACAGCAAAAAGTCATGCTTTCGGTTAATGTGCCGTAGAATTAGTCTACTGCGCATTAGCATTATTTAAAAGGTGTGTGCTGGCACTTCTGCACAGCAACACCAGTTACTGTGCATTTAGTTAGCATCTGTTATTACAGGTACTAAACTTAATGTGCCATAACCATGGTGCATTAATGCACATGTAGACATGCCCACTGAGAGGCAAAACATCACTTTCTTCTTCTCTGCAGCCTAAGCAGTCATTAAGCTATCCAGCTACTAGACATTTCCTACATGTTTTCCCTCTAGCGTGAAAAGTGCACTTAGAAATTCTCGTTTGGTCTTTAAGATCATGACCCTGTCCATGATTGATGTTATATATGTGATTATTCCTACTGCACTAAGTTCAGGATCAGGGTGTCTACAAGCATTACATTTAGATCACCCTAACCAAGGTTAAGGTCATTTAAAAAGCCCATAATGCAAGCATTCACAAAGCTTAGTTCACCCTAAAAATGGCAAACTCAATCTAAATTTAATTCACCTTAGAGAAAAACTAACTTTAGATCAATAAAGGGTGAAACTGGTCTAGCAAGCTTTAACACAACCTGCACACATTCACAGCGCAGCCCTGAGACTGCTGGGTTTTTTTTCCCTCAACTCTAACCAGGCTATTTCCTCCCCCATCACCCTGCTCTCCCTTTCCCTCCCCCCCAGCTGTCCCACCTGTAAACCTCTGCTGCAGACCTGCAAGGCCCTACCTCCTCCTCCCCAGACCCACCAGCCCTGTTAATCCCACCAGCCCTTCCCCCCAATTTACTTACTTCTGCCTACCTGTACCTCTCCTGGTAAGAGGTGACCGTCTGCACATGCCACTCCTGACTCGGGTTCAGGTGGCTTAAACTAAGCTGTCTAAACTGAACTAAGACTTGCAAATGCTTGTTCATACCATAAGGCTGCATCTTACAGGGGAGTTAGTCCTGATTCTAGTCTTGGAAGTGCTTAATTTCTTTGTCTCCTGTTGAAGCCACTGGGATCTTGAACGGGCTCTTCACCTCCACCCTGTTAAGCTCTTGTAGAAGATACATGCGTACACACACGCTCATGCTCAACATACCTCAGAAGTATGAGTCCTACTAGTCTTTCTCTTGTTGCTTCATATTGAATTAATAATCGAAGGCTGGCTGTATTTCATATTGTAAATCCAGCCTGATGAAATCTCTGAAGTACTACAACAAAATTTGGTAAGTTTTCTACATCCAATTTTGGCTCAAATGCTTAGGCAAACTTGGTCATTTTAGCAGGCTCAAGCTTATGTATTGAACATTGCTGAGAGCTGCAACACAATCCAACAAATAATTAAATGATAGTCATTGTAAGTGCCTTAGTCTTTACTATTATGAAAAGCAGTAGCTTGGTTAGCCCCATAGTGTACTTTCCGTTCAGTTAAATGTGTAATACCTGGTAGTCTCTCAAATAGTTTATTTTATACCTATGTATAACCATTTTTAAGGATAAGTGATTTATATTGACCAGTACACTACAAAGTTCAAAATTTAAACTCTACTTATTCCATAATTTGATTCCTATATCTCTTTAAACATGTATATGGCTAGGGTGATATTTGATTTATAGTGATGTATATGAATTCCAAACACGATTGTTGAACTACTGAGATGCACAATATGCAACTAAGTAGTCACACTACTGCATTGTTCCAATGCTTGCTTGTCACCACATTGACCTCTTTGTACTGTTAGTAATCATTATTCATTGTGTCACATTATGAATTAGCTTGGCTAATCTCTTTTGGGCTTATGCCTTCCTAGGTGTTCTTTGAAGTAACTAGTATATAAAAATAGATAATGGTGATTTATTCATAAACCCAGAAAGTATAGAATCATAGGTATTACAATATGGAAAAGACAAGTTTAGCAAATTAATTATTCAGGAAAATGGAGAATTCTCTGAAAGACATGAAGTTCTTTTTAGTGGGTGATAAGAGGAGATAGAATAGTGTTTATGGAAAGCCAAGTTTAATGAAGTGATAACTGACAACATGTTTGAGTGCACTAGTGGAAGGGACATATATACAGAAACAAAATGCAAGCTTGAATGATTAAGTATTTATTAAATAAGCTGTGAGAGGGTGGCAGTGCTTGGCTGAAATACCTTACCCTGTCAGTCAATGCTGTTACTATTGGGAAAGTGTTATGTGTGTTGTTGCCAAACTATGCAGCCCGTGTTGTTATCATTTACATACATAAGGAACGGTTGATAGCTAGTTAAAAATATAGGAAAAAAATCTCAGATATACTCTGGCAAGGTAAAGAAAGTCTGAAAAGTTGATTTAGATAACATTTGCTTTACTCAAAAGCTCTTTATGCTGCCAGAGTTGTGTGCTGAACTCGGCATAATTGGAATTCAGAGCTGAGGTCCTGTGGGTTGAACTGTTCTGAGCTATGGAGGAACCCAAACAGTACAAAAGTCTTTGAAAAACACTGGGAAAAGGAACTTTGTCATCTGTTACGAATAAAAGCAAATCCTCTTATTCTCCTCAAAGAATGGTATGCACTCAACAGCGAGTAGATTCATTTTCAAAACACACTGGAAAAAAATACCTGCTATTATCCAGCTTTATAATTCTGCTGTGTTAATGCACTGGAATTGGAGTAGTGAAGCAAAGAGTGTACAGTTAACCATAAGCTTATTGGGAGTTTCATGGTGCCTTTTCCTGAATTATAAGTGCAGATCAGAGTTTGAACTGCAGTCATATATGTAGGAAATTGCATACTTATTACTGCTTTCTATATTCTCTGGAGAAAAAGCTGATGTGATCTATAAAGATGAGATTTAGTGTAAATTCAGCATGCTGAAGCAGGGAAAGTTGATGCTAAGGGAGGAAACGTTTGAGATTAGCATCCTAAGGAGAAAACACATTAATAGTTGTTCCAGCAAGAAAGAGAAGTTGGCCGTTGGCCGTCCATGAAAGAGGCCATAAATAACATAATATCTCCTTTTTGTCTCCCATGCAATCTTTGAGTAAATTAATTCAATATTTTCTATGCAAATCAAAAAAAATATTTTCCAAGTTAGTTGTTCATGATCAGCTAAGGAAGACTAACATTATATAAGAGAACATAAATAATACCTTACCAGCATGGTTGAAAGTAGAGAGAGAAATGCATGGGTGACTAGTGCCTCCTGAGTCTAGGGGGGCACCAAATCGCTGATGGAGGGGGTCAGTGGCAAATCGCAAACCTGGGGGGAAGGGGCAGTCCCCCAGTGGCTGATTGCCGAGCCAGCAGTGAAACCTGAAGTGCACTTCTAGTTTCACGGCTGGTGCTTCCAGGGGGTGCATGGCCAATCTCAGGGGATACGTGTGCGCTCCCTACATGTCACCAATGGATAAATGTATTAGGGTTTCACCAAAACCCATCATGGGTGAGAATGCATTCTTGCAAACTGCTTTGATACTAAATAATTTAAACAAAATAATTGTGCTGTTTAGGACTAAGAATTTTTCTGTAGTCTCTGAAGTTCTGTATTCTGTATTATAAATATGAAAAGAATAATGAAATAGTCTCATATCAGGAAAATACTTTAAACTGCAGATTGTGATGTGCCTGCCAGGCAAATGTCATTCTTTGGGCATTTATAGAAAGCTTTGTTCTACTAATTAACAAGAGGAAAAGAGCTGTTTCCAGATGTCTAGTAAGTAATGTCTCTTTTGTGACGGACTACTACAATGTAGGAACAGCAGGAGTGTTTTGCATACATTTAGAGGCATTCTCCCCTAATAAAACACTCTGATTTCAATCTGACTTAAATGTTTCCTCTGATGTTTTCAGATAGGAAGCTTTTACTTAGATCTCAAGGAAAGACCTCAAAACAGTTTATAAATCACAGACTCTTCTTCAGTGATGCCATATGTAGCGATGAAGTTTTTTATTATTCCCTTTAATTTTAAATGTTTCTTGTATAATAATATGCATTTAAAAGATGTAAGTATTTTCAAATGTAATGGAGGGCTAGTTTTTTCAACTGAGAACTGATACTAGATTAATTTCATGAGGCTACCTAGTAAGGTAATTTGCAGTTGAAAACTTGTCAGTGAATACTGATTGTTCCATATTCAGAAAATGCAGAGGACTACTAATAAATACTCTAAATATATCTGGATATTGTATGTCCTTGATCTGGTTTTACTTGGAGAGGTTTTTCGTCTCTGTTTTTTAGCTTTACCATTTAAAAAGCAAAGACAATTATTTGAAATTTTTGGACCCCCAAATACTGAGCACAATCTTTTGCTGCACCAAAGAAATATTATGTGTAGTCATTTTTGCAACAATCCACATGCCCTAGCGGGGGGACTGCATGAATTAATGCAACCATGCAGTTGTTTTAATTTACTTTTGATATGTTGTGAGTTCAGCAACAACACTCTGGACACTCCTGTGTTGAACTAACAAGTATATATTAACATAACTCTCTGGAATCATATCCAGGATGGATCTTAACAGTTGCCCTAGTATGTATGCAAGACATATACTTGCTCAGTTCCTGACCATGAGCCTCACCCAGCCCAGTCCTGGTGTGTGAAAGGAACCAAGAATATGTCCTCTGGCTCCTCGTGGCAGGGAAAATGCAGTCCCCAGTGCTGCAAAACTGCTGCAAAACAAACTGAACCCTGCACAGCTGCAAGTGAGGGCTTTAGCCTTAAAGGGATAGTACAAGGAAAATACAATAAGGCACAACACTTCAATGTTTCATTTATGCAGGTTAGAATAGTCCCCAGGGAAAATTCTGCTGTCCAGCTGTTGATGCACTCTGCCATACTCTGGCTTCCATATTTTCTCTCCTTAGATTGCCCCAGCCAACCCTAAGAGATCCCCTGTACCAGGGGTATCAAAGACCCAGCCCACAGGCTGGATCCATCCTGTCATCCATCCTGCAGTACTACCTATGGGTATCGGACTGGACCTGCGGGCTGTATGCAGCATGCACTGGCTCTGTGTGCTGTATATGGGCATGCAGAGACTGTGCGATGTGCACTGCACACAGCAGGTGGGGCTGGACCTTCTGTGCTGCATGCAACATATGGGGATGGTCGGAAGCACCTGCAGTCCAAGGGATGCAGTGGCTTGGCTTTTGCATCCAGGGATGCTCTGGATTGGGCTCAGTGCTAGAGCCAGCATGTTCCCTGGACCATCCTAACAAACTGCATGCAACTTGCTGGGCTGGGGCCCATACATACTGCATAAAGTGCATAATAGGCTGGAGCTACTGTGTGTGCTGCATGCAACATGTGGGGCCAGTCTGAGACATACTCTGGCTCCAGTGCACCGAGGAGGTCTTTGGGCTTGATCAGCCTCGGTACTGGCCCTGTGCCCCTCGTGGGTCATGGGTGGGTGGATGAATTTGATATACCGACCCGACACCAAAGGGAACAGAATGCCTGATCTAAATGTCATGAATTCAGGGCTCCCCCATGCTGCGGAAATTTTCTGTTTGTCCCTTCAGGAAAAAATTACAGTTGTTTTTCGCCAGAATGATTTCAGTGGGGGCTCAGGATCTGCCACAGTCTTCAGAAGTAAGCCTGTTACTGCATTCATAAACATAACTAACTCACAATTGTCTAGGTTTGTAATTTCAAAAGTCAGTGCAACAAATTACTTTTGTGCCCCAAGCAAAACTCCTCTGCACCCTTGAGCATGGATATTGGGGAGGGAAGGGTACTGAGGGCTGGAGAGGGTGCCTGCTTTGGGTGTCCTCATGCTCAACTCCTCCAGCTGGACAGTGCAGACTCCTCTGGCCCAGCTCCTCTGGCCAGGCACTGCTCCAGCCCAGCTCTTCTGGATGTGTGGTGCAGGGCTGCTTGAGCCAAGGAAAGAATGAGGAGAAAATGGGTGCAATTGGGGTGCGCATCTAAGTAGTGCCCTTCTTCCTCCAAGTTATGCAACTGATTTCAGACTTCCTCAGATCAGTCCTTTCAATTTACCACAATATTGTGTTGGAGTATTTTCTAAATCCCTTGCTTATGCTCTACTAAACTTTGGATTTGGTATGTAACTGTAAAAATCCTCTTAAATTACTTGGAGTAAAATTGTACTGTCTGGGGGAGGAAACAAAAAGAGTCTGATCACACTCAAGGTTACCTGTCTGCTTATGGAAATATGCTTACTATTGTATGCAGTTCTTCACCTAAGCTTTTCAAAGTGAGGTACTGTTCTGAGAAATGACTGCCTGGATACCAGTCTAGCCCCAATGCCTTCAAAAAGCTTGCATAGGAGCAACTGAGTTGAATTTAGTAAAAGATCCTATTGATGCATATGAAGAAGCAGAATCTAGTTCACTTGGTGCACATCCAGAATGCAGATTGGCTGAATAAGAAAGTGCTGTTTGTGCTTGGATCCTTTTCAGAGTAGAATCATATATTAGTTGTGTGTCTTCTAGTATCATGTCCTTTGAATATACAGCCTTCTTTGGACTGTGATGAGTATGAGGAAAAAGTTATTCTTGTATGACATCAGTTATTGACTGATCATAACACTACTCCAGGTAGCTCTTTCTGCCTTCTGTCATTAGTATGACACTCCCATAACAGGGGCTGCAACCCCTTGTTACTTAAATGGAGAGAAGGCAGCATTATACAGCTGAAAATAGTTGCTGCTGGCCGACTCAGAGTAAGTTATGGGATGTAGGCAGCTGACAGAAACTAGAAATCTGCAGAGAGCTGGTGCAAGCTAGAGGCTGCAGCAGAGTTGCAGGCCTGCTGATGATACTAATGGAAAATCCCTGTGCCCTGCTGAAATCTATAAAGGGGTGGGGGGGGGGAGCTTAGGGTTACTTATGTCTGGCTCCTGGGGTTGAGGCAAGAGGTGTTCCCTGAAAAAAGAAAAAAAGAGCTCAAAAGTGATCCATGGATAGTAAGATACTCAGCTAATGGTCCAGGGATTTTTCTGAGGTAACTAGTCACTCTGGGTACTTTTAACTTGTTTAAATTGATAGTTTTGCTCGCTATTTAGGTGTGAGGTATGGGAATGGGTTGTAGAGAGTGGGGAAACTGCAAAGGGAACCTGGTAAAGGATGCTAAGGTTGTTATAGCACATAAGGTCACCTAGTGAAGGAGTTTTGGGGTACGTATAGAGGGTGCTGGGTGTGTGCTGTGTCTGGGATGGAGTGGACACTGGGCAAATATGCCTGAGGAGCTAGACTTGTTATATAGGGCATTCTGGGAGTGCTGGAGGGAACCTCACTGGCCAGTGGGTGGGAAAGCATGCCGAGGGCAAAGGCTGAGGCTGAGCTGTGCATCTATGGAAGGAGCTTCTGTGCGAGGCAGTTGAAGGCTCTTGTGGCAAGCTGTCTTGAGTGGAGCAAGAGGCTGCAGACCCTGATTGTGGCAAGAGTGGGAGGAGATTGGAGGCCAAAGGGCATGAAGTTGATTGAGGACAAGAAGCCGAAGACTAAGACTGATTAAGTGAGCTTGGAACTGAGGTGTGGCTTCACAGGTAAGAGGGACAGCCTAGGTAGGCCTAACTAGGTATTGGAGTAATTTGGGAGTGGAGTGAACCTGGGAGGCTGGCTGATGGCAGTTGGCATGTTCATTAGTATGTGCGCTCATTGGGCCAGAAAGGCAGTCTTATTATGAGAAGAGTGGAGAAATGTACCTAAGGTGCTATTCTGATAATTAAGGCCAGGCTCCTAAATCATAATAATAGTCAACATCAAAGTTGTGGCAGGCAAGATAAAAGGAGTGATAACTAAGAGGCCAGAGGACATGGCACAGGGATGGGAAATTACTTTGGGCAGAGGGCCGCTTACTGAGTTTTGACAAGCCATCGAGGGCCGCACAACAGGCAGCCAAGGGGAGATAAATATTAATTTTCTAAATTTTTTAGGAGCCCCGCGGGTTGGATAGAATGGCCTGGCAGGCCACATTTTGCCCACCCCTGCCATAGCAGGTAGGACTGACTGCCTGGGGGTACCGAACTTGGTATTGAAGTAGCAAACCTGTGGCACTTAAAATAAACAGTCCAGGAAAGGAGGTACACTAACATTGGAAGCAAAGATTATTATCTGTAAGGAAGGTGATAGTTTTTAGCCTTTTTTGGGAAATCCAAACGTAAAAGGAAGAGTTCAAAGGAAAAATTATTTTGCATTTGCTCAAGCAGATGAGTTTATCCGGTGATCCACTGTTCTGCTTGTTTTAATCAACTCCCTTCTGAACAATGAAGTGGCACTGAATGATCTGTCATGCCTGGACACCGAGGAGTCAATAGGCTTAATTTTGGATGCATTAATAAAAATTTGTTTAGGATAAACCCCATGGGAAAGCTCTGTTGTCCAGTGATTGGCAGAGTGCGTTATATTCTGGCTCCATCTTTTCCTCTCTTGAAATGCTCTAGCTGAGCATACTAAGGCATATCCATTAGTCCAAAAGGACAAGGGAAGTCTCTCAAAGTCCTTTACCTGGTGAAAAATAGTCAAGAAAATTAGTGCTGTTTTAATGTCTGAAGTACAGTGATATGTAAAATCAGTGACTCTGGAAACAGAAGGTATAGACATGACTAGTGTAAGTATATTTGGGATTAAGCCTGTGGTGTGAAATTCTTGTTCTGTAGTGATAGTTGATGAGGGAAGGTCAACTTGAAATGTTTGGAGCTTCTTTTAAATGTCGCTTTTTCAGTCTGTGGCATAGAATAGGCAACAGTAATGAACTAGGAAAAGCAGTAATAGCTGCCAGGTGCTCAGCAAGGTAAGAGATCTGAAGGTACAGGAGAAAAAGTGAGCTGAACCAAACAAAAACATGGCAATTCAGCAAAAAAGCCTGTCGGATGCTTGGTTAATTACAGAAGGTAGAATGGTGACAAGGAAAGTGAGCAGGATGAGGGCTTAAATTCTTGGGATGAACAGTCTCATTAAGACATCAGTTCATTCGCAAACATGGTGAACTGGAATAGGACAAAGGTTTCTCAAAGAATCTTGCCCTATGATAACACAAGCGACTGGGAGAAATCTAGTCCTGGAGTGTTTCAGAAACTAACATGCCCAGAGAAATCTCCTGAAAGGCACAAAATCAACATGGAATACAAATCAAGGCCAAAGGTCCCCCTGTGGCCAACTGGACGAGTATATTTAAAGCATGCTAGTTCCTTGGCTGACACACCAAGGACCAATATGATCAACCTCACCCTGAAAACCTCTTACTTCCCAGCCCAAATGGTTCTGTACCCTTTTACAGCTATGTCAAGTAGTGCTCGCCTCTGGCATAAGAAAAGTAGTTGTATCTACTTATATAAAAATCTTATATCTAAATGTATGTGTGTGTGCATGCACTACTTCAGTTGGCAAATCTACCCTGAATTCCAAGGTCTGTGTCCTGAATGGCTGTAACTAATATTTTCTGACAACTTAAGTGGTTCTAACAATTATATTCCCATCTTCCCTGATAGCTGTGTTTTGTGCTTGTTATACCTGTTCTTGGCAGACATCACTATTAAGAATTATTTAATAGCACCTTCCTTTTAACATAGTCATATTATGTAATGCCAGGTGTCATTGGTTATGCAGTTGTCTTCAAGAGTAAAGTTGGATAAATGGCACAGTTACATTAACTTGCATTCTCCAGTTTGTGCATTTCGTTACTCTTCACTCTTCTCCCATCCTCATTGGGAGAGAATTGGATTCCAGATCTTAGAAATTTAGAAACTCTTTTTGGGTCTTTCACATCTTCCTTTCCCATATCTTCATCCTAAAGCCTATAGAAAAGTGGAGTGAACAAGTACGCTACATGCCATTTCGGGAGGGGTTAGTCTCTTTTAAAATCTACTGCTATGAAGTCAGTAGCAATCTCATTTCCAATACTTACAGTCTTACCCTCTCAGTATGAAATTGTAGTAGTGACCTTATTAAAAGTCTAGTAATGACTTTACAGTAAATAGCCATTGCTTAAGTAACTTATTTAAAACAATGAAAATAGTGGAAATAACTGTGACTGAAAGGTAAAGTTATTTTCAGTTCATAACAAGAATTATATTATTACATTTGCCATGAACATGTGAAATTTGAATATAAAGGAATATACACATTTTCTGTTTTCTGTCTCCATGGTGTATATTGTACATCAATCCATTAAGGCTTTTAAAAATGTCATAACTGGCTTTTGCAAAATGCTTTATCTATGGTCAAATCTAAAAGAGAAATTGGACTTCCTGTATAATAGCTCATAATGATTGTGTTGACCACCTTTTATTCTATTTTATAATCCTCCCTATTTTTAGCAGTGTTACAGAAGTCCTAGGATTTTTAAGTCCAACACAGGAATCCTGAGTCAGCAGATTTCAACTGGTCCCAAAGTGGGGTGGCAGGAAGCTATGTGCCACTCCAGAAGTAAGTGCTGTCAAATGATGACAAAGCTGTTTCCCTTCTTTCCTGGACCATCTAAAAGCAGTTGTCCACATTCATGTGAAATAGCTCATCATATTTGAATTTAATGGAATGGTTCCCTAATGTCTTTATGGCAATTTGTTTATCCTTTCTACCTTTTGAGTTACTGTAACTCCTCTGAAATTTGCCTATCTTGAGTTAGAGGAGATGCATGCAAAATGAAGACTGTCAGCACACAGCATTGAATAAGCAGTACAGAGCAGTTGAGTAGGACTGTCTGCTTCCCCCCTCTCCTCCCCCCCACCCCCAAGAGGTTTCACTCAATCTGTGTAAACCTATTTAATAGAACCATATAGAAGGGAAGAGGCAGGATCATCCCTATCCAAACTATCCTATACAAATCCATAATCTAAACTCTTCGTAAAACTAGTCAAACCTGACACGACATCCTAACCTGCCACAGGTAATGTAGGGAAAACCACAGCAGCCAATGTCCTGCTTCTGTAAAAGGTTGTAGTGGCAACATGTAGGGGCATGCACATGTACCTCCTGAGAGCGCTGGTGCACCCCCTGACAGCTAGCATTTCCTGCTTCGGTGATGGGCTGGGGAGGCAGGCAGGAGCACTGGTGCCCCCCCTGAGAGAGCCGGCCGTGGAGTGGGGGTGCCAGGAGAAGCGCCACTGGCCCTTCTAGGTGTACCCCTGGCCCTTCCTGGACTCAGGGGGCACCAGTCACCTATGAAAGTTGTTAACATATGCTCAAGAGATCCTAGTAGAGGACTGCACCCCCTGCTACAGAGGGAGGGAAAAATCCCCACAGTCCATACCAATCTGATAATGGAATAAAATTCCTTCCTTGCACCAGATACGGTAATTGATCTTCCCTTGAGAATAGTGGCAAGACCCTCTAGCCAGGAACTTCTGACTTTTAAGTCCCAGTGGGAACATTGGCACACCCCAATCAAAACCCTAGCCTTGCCTACAACCAACACACAATGCCTCTGAGGGAGGTTTAAAAACACCCTGACACTTGTAGTAGAAAGGTGGAAAAGGAGCAACCAGCAAAGTCCAGAAGCATAGGAAGTATTAATTGTGTGTCATCCCTGACCAGTGGCTGCCAAACCTCTTTTTGAACATCTCTAGTGATGGAGAGTCCGCAACTTCCCTAGGCAGTCTATTCCACTTCCACACTATTCTAACAGTGAAGACATTTGTTTTGGGTTTTTTTCCCAACTAGTTTCAAATTTCAAATATTTTTGGCTGATTTCTTTGTTTAGGCTATAGATTCAGAAGCCCATGAAGAGGTAGTGATGGGAGGGGCAGTTCCCTCTTGTTAAATTATGGCATTTACCAGAATATTGGAGAACCAAATTCAGTTCTCTCCTGCTAAAGTAGATTTGAACCAACTATTCTCACCAGCTACCAAATGTTCTCACCACCTTTTGTTCTGGAATAAACTGCTCTCGTTTTCCTGTTGAAGTTGTTCCCCCTCTGTCTGGCTGTTTACTGAAGCAGGACTAGAAGGAGGGTATCCCACTGCTGAGGTGACTCTTTGCCAGTAGGCTATAGAGTCATTCCTGAACAAACATTCTCCCTTTCTCTCACTCAAAAAATATTTCAGTGTTAATTCAAAGTAGAACAACTTCCACAGGATAAATTAAGAACAACTAGTTCAGGGACTAAGTGACCCCCCCCCAAAGAACCCCCCAAAAACAAAAAAAACCCCACAGTTATTCTGACATCCTTATAACTCAGTCCCTAGTGCTTAAAGAATTGGAGCATCAACAGCAATTCCTGATGGTTCAGCTAACTAGAGACTTGTGTGTGGATAGTACTTGAAGCAGGAATGACTCTTATGTTATACCTTGAGCTAAGAATAAAATGTAAGAGAATAGGGGCACCTTTGGGAGTTCTGGAATAGCCTGTACCACAGAGACAAAAAAAGACATATAGATTTATGGGACTGACAGGGTGCATCTCCATGTGCCATTAAGGTGACATAAACTCTGGTGCAGTTTGTGTCAGTCAGCTGCTCCCAGGCACAGCATCTGCATGTGCCCTCAGGACCTCAGCAGTTTGAGGTGGGATGGAGCACCCCTGGGCTAACAGGGGGTCTGGGGGGCCAGTCCTGGCCTCTAAGTGGTGGTGTCAGGCAGTGGAGGGGCTGGCAGGGGTACAAAAGTGCTGAAGTGTGGGGCTTGGCAGCAGGCATTCTTGTGCCCCAGTCAGCCCCTGTCACCATCTACATGTGCATTTCAATGCATGTAATTGTTGCACCATAGGATTGTACTGACAATACTATCCTGCAGCAGAGTTAATTAATTTACTGTGCCCTAATACTGGCACACGTGTAGATGGTGATGCTTCACTGTAGAGCTAATCAGTCAACTCCACAGTAAAGCGTACATGTAGATGCACTCACAGTGTTACTGAAAAGGAGAAAGCTCCTGCAATAAACCATTTCTCCCCCTCTTTTGGCAAAGAAAACAATACGTGCATGTAATTTTTTTCATCAAAAAGGGGAAAAACTGAGGTTTACAGGGGCTTTCTCCCTTTAAGTAACACAGTTAGGCCTAATTAGGTAATGTTTTTCAGAACACTATTAAAATCCTCGAAGTCTCCATATATAAGTAATAACATTCTTTTTTGTTTTTCAGCTTCTGAATGACAAACATGGAAGTAATTTTCAATTTAAAAAACAATGCCTTGTAATCTGGGGGCCAAAATTTGGATTCTTATTTCTTTGTCATTTCTGCTAAGTGACACTGCTCACAAAAATTAGAGCCAGAGCATTAGTAGGTAGAGGGGGATGCTTGTTTCTTATAAAAGCATGGATGTATGAATTGTGGGGCAAAAGGGCATGAAGACTCTAATACACATCAGGTGCTCTGTTGTAACTGCCCCTGTGGTTGCTCTTAGCTCGCAGTAAGTGGAAGCTAAACCAAAGCATCTTATCCCTCGTGGCAACAGAGATAAGTTACTGTTGATTAGCCCTACTTTGAGGCTGCATACAGACATTTGGGGAGGTTAGGGGCAGATTAGATCACATTACAAATAGCCACCTGATCTAAGGTAAGGCGGCTAGAAGGGGAGGTTGGGGGATCAGGGGACAAGCAGGCTCTGGGGGACATTGTGGGGGTGGAGTCCTTGGGGGATTGGCGGGCAGGCAGTGTCCACAGAAGGGTTTGCTGAGGTCCAGGAAGATTTGGTGGGATTAGGAGGGCTCACATGGTCTGGGGGGAGGGGTGGAATTGGAGGGGGGTCTCTTCCCCATCCCCTGGACCAGGGGTTATCTTTAGCCCCTCCTCCCCCCCAGCAAGCCTATTCCCCATCCCTCTTGCCGTTCCACCCACCCCAACTTACTTCCTCAGCTCCTAGCACTTGCAAACACTGATAAAACAGGGAGCACATTGTGGGATAGGAGATTCGGTGGGCTGAGGGGTGGCCTGGCTGGTCTGTGGGTGGGGCTGGGGGCTAAACATAGCCCGGTACCAGGCAGGGAGTAGGAAAAGTGTAGCCCCTGGGCTAAGGCCAGTGGCTGAGCTTTCCAAGCCTTGGAACTGCACTTTGAACTGTACCGCCCCATCTCTCTGGACCCCAGCTAAATTGGACTACCTCAGAGGTACTCTTAATGTAAATTGGGTTGGCCACTTTTAGACTGATGTAAGTGTCCTGAACTTCTGTACAGTTTCCACGTAGATCCACCAAACTAGTGTAAGGTCCACACCTGGGCAAACTAAGTTGATTAGGTGGCCATTTTTTAATGCAATCTAACCTCCTGTGGCTTCTGACCCCTTTGGTCTGTTTAATTGAATAGTTGCCCATCAGCTCTGCTTTGCAGTTTGTGTAGCACTATGTCCAATTCTGAAGATGAGAATTCATAGCCATTTATTATGAGAAATGACTAAGACAAAAATAGTACTTGAGGCAAGGCTTATGTAAGAAACTTAAAAAAAATCTTTTTCAGACAACACAAGAATCAAACAGCTTAGCCAACATAGGTATGAGCAGAAAGTAAAACTTGCAGCATATAATAATTATCCCCTTTTTTATTTTTATCCATTACTTTGGAATCACAGATTCATAAACTGCTGATACTATAATTTAAACAGAATATGTACTGCATCACTTTTCTTGTAGATGGCATAGTAGCAATTTCTGGTCTGAAGTAAAGGATATATAAGAAACTAGGTTTTTAGCCTGGCACAGTTAAATACTGGTAATATCTTAAATTTTGAAAAGTGTATCTTTCATGGAGCATTTCTTCTGTGGCAAGCTACAGTCTTTATGCTCTTTTTATCTTCATATAATGTTAGGAAGAGTTCAAATATGCACAACTGCTTTCCACATAACTGCTTACTAACTATAGCTAAACAGGCAAGGTTTCGCTACCTATATATTTCAACTCTAGCTGATTTCTGAAATGGAAACAGTGAGGTTCAGTAGAGGATTCACAACTTTTCTTTTTAAGAAGTCATGTCCAATTCCTTTAACATACAGAACTAATACTGCCCTTGAATCTATGTGAATATATTCCATTTGTGTTTAAGTTTAGTTACCCTTTAGTTTTCCTTGGCTGGAAGTAAAGCCCTGGACACTTTGCAGAGGGAGCAGAAATACCATTTGATCTTGTATAGGTAAAACTGCTAAAGTTATCATCAACACAATTAAGATAGACTATGCTGTTGGCCATGTAAAAAATAAGATTAATTAATCAGAGCAGCCATTTCTTCCATATATTGCTGTCTAATCATTTATTACAGTTGTTATCACAATTGCTAGATTGAGGAAATGGGGTGTATTTTCAGTACAGTTTTCAGAAAATGAAAGCTTTTAGGCCTTGTTCATTCTCTTCCCTAGCATACAAGAGCACTAAAATTATATTCCAAACCTTCTCTGGAATTTTTCTGTGTGACTCAAGCAAGTGGTGAAGTCTGAAATATCCTAACCTCTCTATCTTTTAACAAACTAAATTCCAAAACAGGTAGACTGAGTTAGAGCAGCTGTTCAGTCCAAGCCCTTTGTTGCTAGATTTAACTCCTGCCTATTTCATGTAGTAAATTATGTTTAGCTATCCATTATTCTTCCATAATTAATTATTCTGTGTTTTTTTCCTCCTTTTATATTAAACTTCCTGCTCAAATGGATGAAATGTCCACAGTAAGAATGTATGCAATATGATCTGATAGCTACAGCCAAAAAAAGGTAACTGCATTTCTCTGTTAATATTTCAGAGTGGATGCAGTCCTACTTCTTTAAGAAAGCAGTGTATACAGGCCATAGCAAAATCTGTGGAATTTTGAGGTATTTCTGCATCTGGTATCAGTAAGCATAATTTACGTAAAAGCTTGAGGTGCTATAGCACGGTGTATTTTGGTTGATTTTGTGCATGGATAATTAAACAAAAAGGACTAGTTGAAAGGTATTGTTTAAATGCGGCTTTAAAACTGTACAGCATCTTTCACTTCTTGAGGAGGAGGAAAAAACTACATGCTGGAGCTTAATGGAGACATTTTGGTAGAGCCTGTCTGCAGTATGTGGGCTGATTAACAGGCCAGATTTGTCTCCAAGAGGGACTAGGTTTAGGGAAATTGTCTTTCCGTCAGTAGTAACAGTTCAAGCTCTCAAGCAGCAGCTCCAATCAGCTGAATCTACATCTTGTATTCAACCTCTCTGTTGGTCACTCATGAGGAAAATGCCATCCATTTCCCATTTACACACCTAAGGCCCTTCAGGTATTTTAGTGAATCTGGACCTTATTTCTTAATTAGGACAAGTGCTGCTGACACTTGTAAATTTAGAAGTAAGTTTATATGGCTGTGTTATACAGTAAAAGCTTTGTTATCGGGCACGAGTAGGGTAAGGGGGTGCTGGTTATCTAAAAATTCCAGGTATCTGAGAGTTATACCAGCCCCAGCCTGCCGCGACAGCCCACCCTGCTCCACATAGATCTCTTTTCCCTCCCCCTATCCCTTCCCCCGCAGACTTCCCCCCCGGGGAGGGGGGAGGGGGGCGCACACATGCTCAAACTCCCCAAAACATTTTTTCTCCCCCTGCCTATGCGGATATCAACTAGAAGGGCTTCTGGCAGCTCCTCTACTGGTAGCGTCACTAACTAATGTAAACAACAAAACTACTCGATGCGCATGCCAGATAGACTTGGCAAAGATTCCGGTTGCTAAAGTGAGGATTTGTATTGGGGGATTTTGGCAATTCCAGTTAATCGAGTATTCTGGTTAGTAAAATGCCGGTTAACACGGCTTTTACTGTACATCCTTGCACAGTACAGATTCTTGCTTTTGTAACCGGCACAGCTGAAGAATGCTTCATTTCAGTAGTTCATTAGAAGTGGAAGGGGAAACTCTCATCCGTACCAAACGGGAAACTAAGAGAATTTTGCCTTCCTAAGTTAGAGAGAAGATGGGGGAACTTCCATGGCTTTCAGCCAGCAACCAACAGATCTTCGCTTCCTGCCATTCTTTTGTATGATGCCCTTTAATGTATTACTTTTGCTATGTCAGTTACAGTAGTTACTTTATTTTTTTGTGATATGAACCATTTCACTGTTGTAAGAATGGCTTCTTATATTTAACAAAGGCAGAAACTTAACAAAGCAGCCGGGTACCCAGAATAGTGGCACACATGGGGGGAAGCCATCACTTCTGGCTGCTGCTGTGGTGTCAGTGCAATTTTTTTGGTTGTGGTAGCAGCTAAGTGTGATGCTCCCGCTTTAAGTCAGAGCTTGGGCTCCTGCCTCAGTCACCCCATCCTAGTTACACAACTGAACAAAGGGATCTCTCTCTTTAAAAAGCAGAACTTTAAGTAAAACTTTACAGTATATTCATATATTCACGGCAAGTAATATACAGGTATTGATGGCAAGTAACTAACGCTTATGGTATTGTCACTTACAGATAGTAGTAAGAAACACCACACATGCCTCAGTGATATTAATTATATACAAGTGGTAAATGCCAACATTTTAGTGGCATTTGGTATAGAACACTCTAACAAAGCCTCTTCCCTATCATTTTTCTGAATTTATATGCCTTTTTCATTGAACTCACATTTATAGTAACATCCATCCATTTCTCATCAAATCTCTCTGTAAACTTAGTAAATTATTTGCTTTATTTCCAAGACAAATCACCATCACTTGTTCCAAAATGATTCATGGTGTCTACATTTAACCATGATGCCTAATCATCATGAAACTATCCATCTGGATTTTTAGTCCTCAGGGGGGACTTCTTGTTCTATGTACAGACGCAGGCACATGATACAGGCTTATTTTAGTAAAAGAACACAGCAGATGCTCTGTCTCATAACTTCCTAGATTCTTGATCTTCCCCTAACCCTTAAACAGCAGTATATAAAGATTGCTTGCTTGCTTACAGAAACTGTTAACTGCTGACACAATTGGGCTATTACTTATATAGGGTTAGATTGTGCCTTTAGGCACAGCCCTGAGCAAGGGGTGGTATTTGAGCTACATCACCATAATGTTAGCCTTGGAGAGTGTGGTGACTCAGATATCCCTCTGAATCACATTTTATGATTTGCTTCCTCCTTGCTCACAGGAAATAGTAATTTACTGCTGTAAACTGGAGCAGTAAATTAGTATCTGTCTGCCATGGCTCAGCTACTCTGGTCAGTGATTATGAACAAAAGAGATAAATGTCCACCCATTCCCCATCCTTCTAAATCCTCTTTCTGCTCAACAGGGAATAAGCAGGTATATAGGGTAAGTGACTTCTTCTCAACCAGGCCTAAGGTTGGGTAGCTTGCCTTCCCTTCCACACTCTTGCATGGCTAGTTACTGAATCTCCTAGAGTAAACTACAGATATAATCAGGCAGCTAGACAAAATAAATAACACTTTATTTTGGTTCACTGATTCATGTAGAACAAGATTGGAGTCTTGGACATTGGACTTATCCAAGATTAATCTTTTATTTATCAAACTGCACAATGCAGCAGACATGTTCCCTCTTAAGCCAAACTGAAACTGAATCCGTCAACCCCGGGAAGTGTTTCTTTCCTGATGCACGCCCCACAGCTCCCAGTTCAAGTGCACCCTCCTTGACACTTTGTCAATGGCATCAACTTTAACAGTGTTGTTCTGCATTTGCACATATTAGCTGATGGTATGCAGAACTGAATGGTCATCTTAATACTGTCACAAATGTGTGGCCATGGTATCAAGAAGCTTGAACTTTCTTAATACATACTCTCTAGTCTATACATAAAGAGAGAGCACTTCTGTTTCTACTTTTAGTTATCAGGATTGTACCAGACAGTTTGAGGCTAAGTGCTTATATATAGTCCTCATTAAAAAGGTATCAAAACATTTAAGGTGTGTGGGGAGAGATCTTCAAATAAGTCACCCATGAGGTTTGTGTCAGTATCCCTCACCTCATGAATGAGGAATCTTTACAAAATGTGAAAAATTTGATACTCTTTTAAGGGATGAATTGCTAACTATAATCACTTGCAATGTACATTAATTTTTTAGTTTGCCAGGCAGACAGTATATTTTAGCACTGTTTTTTTTCCTAATGATGTTTAAAGTATTTTGACCAGTTCAAGGTCATTAGGCTAATGGGAAGTTGGAAAGAACAAAGCGTTCTGTATTTCAGAGAGAGTATTGTAAAACTCTTTAGACTGATCTTTGTACAGCCTCTTTTCTGGAAAATCATCCTTGCTACAAGTAATCATTAATGGTTTTTTATGCTGTTGTATATTAAAATAAGCTTGGTACCATTAAGGTGACCCTTTTGATCAGTTGTTTTCTTTCTTTCTCTCTCTTTTATTGTTTTTTTCATGCATCTATTAATAGCAACATCCATGTAAAGATATTGGAACTTAAGATGAGTAGGACTAAATAAATAAAGTGGAAAATTGGCCCTCACAGAATTCCATAATTCTGCATAATTACTTGCATATCTCTTGTTTCTGGACTTCATCTTGAAATAAACTCTGCTCTAGGCATTGAATTATGCACGTATGGAGTCTGATGAACTGTGGTCTTAGTATTTAAAAAATTCTACTTTGCAGGAAAAAGGAGTAAGAATATCCATGTTCATTTTTGGGGCTTTTTCCAGTGATGTAAATTAATATGGGAATTTATCCTAATCTATTGGTCATGCAAGGTAAATTCTCTTAGGCAGTAAATGGTATCGGTGTGTTAACACTTTGGGTGCTGACAGGTGCAGGTCCCCGCTCTAACTCATGGTGCTTTGCATTGCAGTTAATCCTTCCCCATCTCCCATCCCCCTGCCGACACAACAGCTGTTCATCTGTTGGGGTGGGGGGAGGGAGGGATTGAGCATTCCTGTCTGTCCCATGATTACTGGGCTGATGGTCCCCCCTCCTCCTTCAGTTCAAGCCAGGCAACCCCCCCGCCCCAGCTTCATTGCTGTCTACAGGAAGGGAGGGAGAAAGAGGAAGGGGAGCTGTGGAGGCTGGGGTTTGCCTGGCCTGAACTGAAGGAACGGGGAGGCCATGAGGTGGGAGGCTCCAATCCACCTGCCCTCCACTCCACCTCAGGCTGGGCAAACCCCAGCCCGCAGCTCTTCCTCCCATGTTGCTTCCTTCAGACAGCACCAGGGGTACCAGCCCCAATTGCGCTGACAGATTGACCCTAGGGAGCACAAGTTCCCTAAGGCGCTACACTTTGAAGCGCCTTCATCTGATCCCTTATTAGATGAGGGTTTATTTGCCACACAATTGGCCCCTTTTAAAGTGCTCTGCAGCTGTGCACATGTCACGGCATGGCTGTAAAATGCTTTCAGGGAGCCAATCATGCAACAAATGTCACTTCTGTCAACACCCTTTCTTCTTGGATTCACTCTTCAGTATGTGCCACAGAATGTTTTCCACATGGAGACTCCTGTAAATCAGGCATACTAAGGCACCAGCTCATCAAATTAAAGCACTAACTCTAACTTCCTAATATGATACTAAACTTGCAAGAGAGGGATTTTGTTTGTTTTTCTAACAATGATTTGAGTACAATCTTAACTTTTTAACTTAAGTAGAAACTCATTTCTATGAGTTTAATGAGGATGGAAATCTCCATTTTAACAAAGAAAAAAATGCCTGTTAATTGTAACTTCCCACCCTCACTTCTCAATCACTTCTAAGTATTTTGTTTGTGATCCATGATAACCCCCAAATGCTTTTCTGTTGAACTGTTATACCCATTTTGTACTTATATAAACTGATTTCTTCTTAAGTGCAGCATGTTGTACTTTACTAATTTTTATCTTGTTGATTTTTGGACTTAGAGGCATAACAGGGCAGCTTGACCAGCTGGCAGTAATGGTGGCTGTTATTACCCCCCTTTCCCTACCCCAATAAGTTGGGGCCCAAGGCTGTTGACCGTGTTAGCCTGCCTTAGTTATTCTACTGTTCAGATTCTCATTCCAATCTGTTGATCATTTGAATTCTGAACTGAGTCCTACGAAGTGTTTGCAACCACACTTAGCTGGGCATTGTCCACAGATTTAGCAAGAGCACAATCTGTTATGCCATCCATGTCATTAATAATTAAACATGCTTAACAGAATTGGTACTAAAACAGACCACGGTGGAAGTGGAAAGGCATCCCAAGTAGAGTTTCATAGCTAACCAGTGATAACTATTTTGAGAGCCATTATTCAGTCAGCTGCATGCCCACCTTTTACTGATTATGTCTACACCATAATTAATTAGCTTGCTTATGAGACTGTTAAAAGTTTTATCAAGATAGTCACATCTACTACATTTTTTTAACAATTTTGTTTCACCTTTGTTTTCTATTTCATATAACCGTATCTTCTAGGCACATACAGATTATTTCTTTTAAGAATTCATTTCAAGATCCTTATAGAGATTGAAGCTAGCTTCTAGCTGGGGAGGAGGGTACTATGTTTTCCCCTTTTATCTTTTGAGGGCCTCATTCATCTTTCATGAGTTCTGGATGATGATAACCTATGAAGAAGGACGGGTATATTTGTACCCTTTAGCAACTGAATCAGAGAGGTACAAGCTTTTGTAAGCAGCACTTCAGTACTTCAGATGCTAAGAAGGCACCTCTGATTAAGTAAGCTGCTGCTTATGAAAGCTGATGTGTTTCTGTTACAGTTAGTCTATTGAGTACAAATCTAACATGTCTTCTGCCTTAAGACCAACACAACTAACTGCTCTTCAACAACCAGTAATTAAGCATGTTTTGACTAATTGGCTTTTGGTGAATTCATCAGGCCCTACCAATTTTTAAACCTCCTCTATTTCTTTTTTCTAAATACTCTTTAACCTGTTCTTTCCCTATTATGGTCTGCACTCCTGCCTCCTTGTTGAAATTAATTTGGCTAAGTATCTAATCACAATGAAGTATCTAATCACAATAAAAGGTATCATTTCTGAACCAAGAGTTCTAGATTTTTGCATTCCTTTTTGACTCAGACCAATATGGCTACCAAATACACCCCTAATCACAATGAGGTATTTTTATGAAACCTGATGGAAAGAAGGTATTGAATATTCAGCTTTTTCTGCATCAGCTGTAATGGCCTTTCCCATTAAATAAAAGACCTCTACTTTCTTTGTCTTCCTTTTGCTTGTAATGCATTTCTTATTGCCTTTTATGTCCCTTGCTAATTGAAACTCATTTTGTGCTTAAGCCTATCTGATTTTTATCCTGGCATGTTTATAATATTCCTTTATATTCATCCGTAGTCATGTGAACTGCTTTCCACTTTTTATATGATTCCTTTTTAATTTTCAGATCTTTTAAGAGCTCCTGCTACAGCCTAAATGATCTCATACTATAAAATCGTAGGAAAATGGGGCTGGAAGGGACCCTGGGAGTTCATCTAGTACAATCCCTGGTGCAGGCCAAAACATCCCTGTCTAAATCACCCCAGCTATATGTGTTGGAGTCCTAAACTCCCCATCTCTTTTTTGCCATATAGTGTCACTCCTGCTCCTCCTAGATACTCTGATCTGAGAAGGAGTTCAGTCTAAATTGCGGTGATTAGCATGAGAGAGAAGCAGATTGTTAGGGACAGTTTTAAGGGAGTTGACATGCATAAGCCAGTGATGACACCCAATGCTAATAAGGTGACCCTAGGAGAGAACAATGGTCACAGACCATGACTGCTCCCTACTGAATTGACCTAGAGATCCTTATCCTTATGGGCAGGAATTCAGAAGTGTGAACCTGAACTGTACCAAAACTCCTGCACACAGACAGAGGTCTGGATCTTGCCTCAAACCCTGAGGATGGATTCTGAAGGCCCCGAGACCTTGCCACCCAGTAGTGAATATGTTTGTGTATTCTCTGCTCTATGTAGCTGCGGTCGTTAATGCCTAATTTTGAGAACATCCCAATTAACTGGTGTATAGTTTGGAGGAACTTGCTTTGGCTTGTATTGTAATTCTCCAGATAAAATAAAACCCCACAGAGACACCCTGGGTGTAACATGTTTAGTATGTTTAATCTTCACTCAAAAATTTCTATTGATGTGAATCCATAACTTTCCTAGGTAATCTATTCCAGTATTTAACCACCCTCATATTTAGAAAACTCTTCTTAATAACCATCCCAAATATCCCTTTCTGCATTTTAGTCACATTGCTACTTATTCTGCCATGTGGACACAAGAGTGTGGTTGTTTGCCACTCTAATCACCCTTTTGTTTGTTTTTGAAAACTGTTATCAAATCTTTCCTCGGTCCTTTTTTTCCCAGAATAAATAATCCCAGTACTTCCAAATTTCATTATGTTGCGATTCTGAGACCTCACATTTTTGTTGCTCTCTGGACTCTTTGCAGTTATTCTATGTCTATTTTGAAGTGTGGGGCACAAAAGTGGTATGTAGGATTCCAGGTGAAGCCTCACAAGGACTAAATAGAGTGCAACACCCAGGATAGCCAGCATGCCGTCAGCTTTTTCTTTTGTTCTTTAGTTTGCTATAATGCTACATGTTTGACTTCTATTCAGTGTGTAGTTCAATATAACCCCCAGATCCTTTTCTGCATTACTGAAGTCTAGCTGGTTGTCCCCTAATTTGGATTTATGCATTTGATTTGTTCCTAAGTCTCCAGAGGACTTTAAACTTTTCTTTACTGTGCATCATCTAATTAATTTCAGATAACTTCTCTAGTTTACTAAGGTTATTTTTATTGTAATACTGTTTTCCAAAGTATACTTTACCCCAGCTGTTGCAAGTAGCTGGATTGGCTAGGCCCTGACCATGAACTAGGCTTTTTTAGCTGGTTAGCTGCATGACATAGTAATTAGCTTAAAGAAATCACATGGTGAGTATAACTTGATTCAGTCAGACAGCTGATTGGATCAGCTGGTAGAGGGACTGTATACAGGGCTTGCATTTTTTAAATCTAATAGTTCCATGTTTATGCCTTTATTATACATTGAATAACAATAGAAGTCAATTTAATTTCAATAATTTTATAAGAAAACCAATCATCAGTTACCACACAGATACCAATGCAGGTGTAACCTACTTTGGTATGTGTACCTAAATTGTTTCCTTGCTATTCATCTGCTTCCAAGTCTTCCTGGAAGGTGTCACTTGATTTATCTTACAGGTGTGATGTGAAAGGGCCTTAAAACTCCCTGCTCATGACATTTTGTTGGCAAAGCAGTTAAGTCTGGTAATCTTCCAAGAGGGGAAAAGGAAGAAGAGACTTGGGTTAGAAGCTGAGACCTCATTATACAAAGGAGAATGGGGGAGGTGAAAAGGGTGGGATGCCTACTAAAAGGTTTTGCCAAAGCCTTAGCTTCAGGAGCACAGGGCTTCTAGTCTATCCAACACTTGACACCTGCAAATTTGAGGTCTGCACTCAGTTCCATCTTTGAAGTCATTAATGAGGGTATTAAACAATAGTGGATGCAGAGGCCTGGAAAACACCACTTGATACTTGCTAATACAAGTACTAAATAAATGCACAGTCGACTGCACAGTAATGTCTCGTGTAGATGTGCCCACTCTTAGCTATTTTAGCCCTACTGCAGTTTCCACTTGCATTTTAGTCTTATGGCTAAGTCTTATTTTCTCTACTTACACGTGGGCCCTTGTCACTGATTTGTGTCCACCTGTAGGCTTTCTGGTACCATCCCCCTTTGGACCTCGTTTAAACCTTTCTGGGCATGTCTACACTTTGTATGGTGATGTTGTTACTGTGCCGTGCTTTAGTACTTGCTTTTGGGAGTAGTAAAGCACAGCACAGTAAACTCGTGTACTGTGTCATATGCACAATGCATGGTTAGTTTTAGCTGCTACTCCACTGTAGCGGCATGCTAAAATGGGGAAACGCACCACAATAGCAAAGTAGCTGCTGGTCATGTGTAGACTCACATGATTGCTACATAGCCATAGCTCCTTGTCTGGCAACATACTGTGTTGCTATGGCAAGGTAAGATGATGTGTAGATGCACCCTAGGTGGAATAGAACAACCTACCCTCATCTGGCTGGCTAACATCTCTTCTTAAAGGTGCCACTGCTTGTAGCATGGGCTAGGGCCTCACAAATATAACTGCTACCTTTCTAGGGGTTGTGATCCCTACTTTCTCTTAGGGTTAGTGGCTTTCTCTCTCTCTCTCTTTTTTTTTTTTTTTTATAACATACTAGGTGGAGACTATTAATTTTTTAAAAAATCTCTATCCTCCCTTTGTAGTTCACAAAGCATTTGGGTGGAGAACAATATCAAATCTATATTTATTTCTACAGTCAACCATACTCATCTTCTGGGAAAGTAAGTTTGTGATTTTCAAGACTTTATCTATGATCAAAGATACCATTTTTCTTCCTTTTCTTTAAAACTTTTCTCTGCAAATTATTTCTTTTGTTCTGACTATGCAGCACTAAAATATCATTGTTATTCTCATGTAACTAACATCATCTGCAAATTACCTCCTTTGTTCTGATTTCTTTGCCATGTTATGTTCACTCACTTCATTTATGACAGCCAATCTTTGTGTCATTCATTTGGGTAGCATGTGTATATTGCAGCTCTTAAGCTATCATTGTGCAGATCAGAAATGAAAATGTCTATTGTCCTGTAGTATATCACGCTCACAAATAAAAACAAAAAATGATTAGTCAAGAAAATGGATTAAGATGAATCTCCTCTTTCTACTATGATAAGTATGTGATTTAAAATGCAAATATGGTTGTTTAATATTTATATTAATTTGGTTACATCTAGTAATCTCAGTTCAAACTAATTTAGTGCCAGCATGTGCAGTCAGGTAGTTAGACATGTTAGTCTGAAGTCAGTCAGAAGCCAGAGTTAGATATGCACCTTTATACACTAACTAAATAACATGATCTTTATATACAGAGAGCACACGCTTTCATGAACTCAAATTCACTTTATCAGATGCTGTGAAAGGATGTGCAGAAAGCAAAGTATGAGAAGAGATAAATTATACTGTATGTATTTATAACAGCTCTGATGTTGATAACATAACATGCAACCTTACTTTTGTATTACTGACCCTGCCATTTCCTTTTCCAGCTTCTTTTTACCTCAGGTGGCTTTTTATACACAGTCTCATGAAAGTCTGCTAAATTAGAAGATGGGGAAAGACCAATTTCCACCTGTGTCAAAGTTCAAAAATATCTGTAGCTTTAGTAGTTTTTGTACTCTGACACCACTTCTTTTCCTGATACTTAACCAGGAATACAGGATGATATTAAAGCAATGATCAGATAGACATATTTGCCACTTAATTCAGAATTGCATGGCAGTGTCATTTATAGCACACTTCATCCAGCTAATATTCCAGTATAGGCTTGCAATACCATACATAACAGAAAAAAACTTGAAAAATGGTTTAATGTTGTAAACTTGTCCCAATAAATGCATCTATATTCCTCTCCCTGTAAAATTTATATTACTGAGAGTCCAGTTAGATAAATCTCTGACATTTAAATGGTTTAAATTGCCTTGTTGGTAACATTATATATTGCTACTTCAACTCTGGTGTTGAAGCATGTGCTAGTACCTGATTAACCACTTCATGGTTTAATAATATTTATCTCCTGTTACTGACTCTGTGGGAATAGAACAATACTGCATTTTAAGCCTATAAAAGATGCAGACGTATTTATTGCACATCTTGGGCCTCAAATAAGTGTTATATTGGAGGAGGAAGGGAGGCAGTTGTAAAAGTGGGAAAAGGAAAGACATTGGCAGTCTTGTTAATGATATCCATTAGAAGCTGTCTTCAAAGTTTGGACTAAGATTCTTGCATCAAGATGGTGATCCTGTTCTCTTCTTTTTCCCTAACCACATAGTGGCAGTAGAAATGGAGCTGAATTCATGGATTGTAATAATGTCCATCCATAGTCATCATGCCCTCTATGCTTGGGAAATATGCTTGGTTTGTGTAGTTCCATGTTTCTGCTGCCTTTTCGCTAATTAGCACTTGCACTGTAGGAGGTGAAGAGAGGATTTAGCCTTTAGTCTTGCAGATATATAATTAAAACCATCCTTTCCTTCATAGATGCAGACCTTTGTAATAGTGTCTTTCTTGCCCTGAGATTAGCCTAATTCAAGATTTGAATGTAGTGAAGAATAAAGCTTTTGAATATTTTTAAAAGACCAAGGAGTTAAACTTATAAAATGATAAAGCTTGTTTATTCACAGAGGCTTCTTAGCCTACTGATCTGCTGTTCCCTCCTACAATGCAGGGGAGGGGAAAATGTAGCAACTTACACATAACACTCTTAAAGTTATCCACTCATCTTCTCCCTTTACATGTAACACATCCCCATATAGTACTAGCATTGGCAATTTAGTTCAAGCCATAATTAAGGCACATTTTAACAGGTCTCTACTAGTCTGTGTTAGTGTTTTAGCTCTAAGTGAGCTTCTCAGTTTCTTTGCATTCTCAATCCTTATTGGTTCAGTTCTTGTCTGGTTTCTTTGTTCAAATGTCTCTACTTGTGTCGTTTTCAAACTCCTCTGTCATTTCTTGTTGCTTTGATATTATCTCTCTTTCCTTTGTGAATCTTGTGATGCTGCTTCTTTTCTCCCCTGTACAAGCTTCAAGTGTGTCTGTTCCTTCGTAACACCTGTCCTTCCAGTATGATTGCTTTATAGGGTCTAGGAGCCACTTGATGGGAAATTAGTGCTTTTTGTTTCCATGTTTGTCCATCGGAAATCAGCATCTTATCTTTGTTGTGCAGTTGTGGTAACTCCCTGGAACCCTTGCATAGTACTGTTTGAGTTTGTAATTTTTTTTTAATGTTTTCATGTCTTGCTTTTCATTTTGATGAGTATCATCCACAATATTTGGCAGCCTGGTTTTGAGTTTCCTGTTAAACAGCATTTCTGCTAGAGACAATCCGTGTTTCATGGGTGTTGCCCTGTAATTTAAGAGTGACAAATAAACTTCAGTGCGTCAATCTGTAGCTGTTTTCAACAATTTCTTTGCTATTTGTACTCCATTTTCCACCAGACCATTGGATTGTGGGTATTTAGGATTTGAAGTATTATGACAGAATCCATATTTGTTTGCAAACCCTTTAAACTCAAGACAGTTGAATTAAGGTCTGTTCACATAATTTGTGGAATCCCATGTTTAGCAAAAGTGGATTTGATGTGAGTTATGACACACTTTGCTGTTGTGCTTTCAAGCAATGCAATTTCAGGATAGTAAGAATAATGATCCAGCACTAATACATATTTTGTCCTGCATGTTTGAACAAGTCAATGCCCACTTGATATCACAGAGCTATGGGCTCCTCCATGAGCATCATGGGCTCCTTTCTTTGCACTGATTTGTACAAGCCTTTATAGCATCTTCTATATCATTATTTATGTTGGGCCAATATAGAGCATCACTTCCTCTCCTTTTGCATTTTTCAGTGCCTAGATGCCCCTCATGTACTCGGTTTAACATGTTTTTCTTTAGCAATGCTGGAACAAGTTGTGAGCCGTTGAACAAAATGCCATCCAGTACTAACAGCTCTTCCTTGAACTGAGAGTAGGGGCTAGGTATGTTTTCCTGGCCAACTAGAACAAATAGCTGTTATTACTTTTTGCAGTGTGTTGTCCTGAGCAGTAGCTTCTACAGTTAGTGCCCACATTTTTATCTGAGACAGGAATCACTCTTTTAATTAGATTAACATGTACTAGTTCTGTCTGGAATTCTGTCATTTTCCACTGTGTCGTGTGCTCTGGACAACGTACCTGCAATACGTAGCTGTTTTTCTGCCATGCATTGTATGTCTAGATCATATAATTGTAATTGAAAGAAAAGTCTCTGTAATCTGGGTGGCATGCCTGATAACCCTTTCTTTGTTATAATTCCCAAAGGTTTATGATCAGTTTTGGCTATCACAAGCTTCCCACAGATGAATATATGAAATTTCTTACAGCCATATACCATAGCTAAACTTTATTTCTTAATTTGTGCATATATATACTTTGACTTAGAAAGTGCCCTAGATGCATATGCTACTGGTGTCCAACTATCCCCATGTTTTTGAAGCAAAGCTGCTCCAGTGCCGCCTTTAGAAGCATCTGTTGACAATTGAATTGGTCTTTTAGGGTAATAGTATTTAGGAACCGCAGCTTTCATTATTTTTTTCTTCAGGTTTTTAAATTCAGCTTTATGTTCATGTTCCCAGATCCACTGAGCATTCTTTTGTAGGAGTGATCTAAGGTGTTTGGTCTGCTCTGCGAAATTGGGTAGCTAGTTCCCTACAAAACTGATCATTCCCAGTAATCTTTGCACTCCTTCCTTATTTGTAGGGGGTGGCATGTTTGTAATAACTTTAACCCATGCAAGATTGTTTTGCACCCCTTCTTAGCTTTTCTCCCAGATATAGTCTTTCTTTGACCCTGAATTTGCATTTTTGTTTGTTCAGTTTCAAAGATGCTCTGTGAGAATTTTCTACTGCCTTTCTTAGCTTCAAGTCATGTTCTTCCATAATATTTTCCTAAGCTAATACATAATCAATATAAGCCATAGTTTCATCAAGACATTCAAATTTGTTACATCTTTCTGTGAAATACTTCAGATGCAGAACACAGTCCAAAAGGAAGCCTACAAAAGCAATACCTTCCAAAGGGTGTATTGAAAGTACATTATTTAGGGGAACTTGCCAAAACCCAGAAGATTCATCCAAAGTGGAGAAATATTTAGCTTCTGCCACACTGCCAAAGACCCCTTCCCTGGTAGGAATGGGAAAATGCTTCCTTTTGATGTACCTTGTCACCTGCTTGGGATCCAGACGCAAGCTCAAGGATGCATCTTTTTTTTTCTATTATGACCAGTGAGCGAACCCAGTCAGTTGGTTGCTCTACTTTTTCTATTATTTCCATGTTAACTAATCTATCTAATTTCTTTTTCATTTTTTTCCCTTAGTGCAGGGAGAACATTTCTTGGAGCATGTATGGTGGGAGTATTTGGTTCTCTTAATTCTATCTTGTACTCAGTTGATGGTTTCCATATACCTTGAAATGCATCATAAAAGTGTTCTTCTATGTTCTTGCTTTCTAGTCCCTCAGTGTTATCCATTCTGTTAATCAAACTTAGAGTTTTACATGTTCACAACCCAATAATTGGCACTAACTTTCCTGGGACTGTTACAAACTGAATTTTTACTAGATTACCCTTGTGTTTAACATGCAATGCACAAATATCTTTGGTTGCAATTATGTTCTCATTATATGCTCTAAGTCGCACTTTCTTATTCTCATAGTACATAGGTTTAGTTTTCATTTTTTGAATAATATATTCTGGTATTACATTGACCTGTGCCCCTGTATCTAATTTAAAAGTTACCATTAGTCCATTGGTATCCAGGATGATTGTCTAATCCTCAGAAGAATGAACTCCTTGCATTGTGCCAATGAGAAATTCTTTCTTTTCCTCATTGCATAACACATGCACCTACTGTTTCTTGTGTGTCGCATCCTGTTCCCTTCTGAAAACTCTTGCAGAGTGATTGAATCTTTTGCATTTGTTGCAGTGCTTACCAAATGCAGGGCATTGCTTGGGTTTATGGTAACCCCCGTAGTCTCTGCAACTAACTAAAGTGTCTTCAAGCAATTATCTCTGGCCTGTATTTGCCTGCTTCATAGTGAGGTCCTCCTTTCCATATTGTTTGTGTGTTGCCTTAGGTTTCTGCAGTCTTGTAATCCTGTCTAGTTCAGTTTGTTCTGCATTTTCCTCTAGCTTCTGTAGCCTGGCATTTATCTCACCCACTTGGTACATTCTAACTACCTTTTTCAAATTAAGCTCAGGATTGTCTAGCAGTCTTTTTTTTTTTTTCCTGAATCTTGTATCCCTTATATCCAGTACTATTTAGTCTCTCTGATCATGGACTCTTTTAGGTCTCCAAAGTTGCATGTCTTGTCTCAGCAGTCTGAGGCCTTTGGCAAACTTCTCTATTGTCTCACATTCTTTAGGCTGCTTCATGTGGAAATTATACCATTCAAAGGTTTCATTTAGTTTGAGTATACAGTATTTCTCAAACTTTTTTTATTACTGTGCCATAGCTTTTCTGTTCTGCTTCTGACAGTTGTAAGCTATTATAACAGGGCTTCTGGGCCTGCTATATTTAAAAAAAATAGCTACCTTGAGTGGGTCTTCCTTCTCCATAGCTCCACTGGCTGTCGTATATATGGTGAAGCTCTGCTTAAATTTCTTCCAGTTTTTTGTGGCATTGCTGGGGCAGCCTTAAGTCCTCAGGAATTCTGAGATGCTCCTGGTTTGTTTTTTTTTCTTTCTTCTGACCACACTTCTGGTACCATGTGTTATTCTCAAAAGACCAAGGAGTTAAACTCATAAAATGATAAACGCTTATTTATTCACGGCGCCTTCTTAGCCTACATATCTGCTGTTCCTTCCTGCAATCCCCAAACAAATGTAACAATTTATGCATAACACTCTTAAAGGTATCCACAAAGAAACTACCTACCTTTTACCAGGGTAATGACACAGAGAACCTGTCAACAGTGAACAGATTGAATCAGCTATTAGATAAAAGCACCAAAAAAGCCCTGCTGAAGCACCCAGAACTGGGTTAAACTAGCGCAGGGGCGTCGGGTTGAACTAATGCACTTCCTTATTCAGTAAAGCTCTCGGCAGGGGGGGCGGTGTTCTTGTTTGTCAACATTCATAATGTTTATAACAGTAAATGTTAATTGCCCAGCTTTATGCTTTACCATGTATGATCTACTGTGTTAATATGGTCTTAGTTGACTTGTAATAATATAATTTTGCCTGTGTAATGAACGATTAATCTTAGTAGACCTGTTTGTTTGCTTGTCTAAAATGATGGGATTTTCCCAAAGCAGAATAAGTAGTTAGTTGTGGTTATTCTTACCTAAGGTATTCTCTGCTAGCCAACACACTTTCCTCCTCCACTGCCTTTCAGAATATTCATATAAAAGTCAATAAGCATGATGGGCTTATTGTACAGACAGGTCACCCTTGCTTCTCCCAAAGGCATTTTCTTTAATCAGTATTGATAATCTCTCTCTCTCTCCCTCTAATCTTTATTGCCTCAATTTTATATTTGTCCAATGCAGTAAATTTTAACTAAATAGGCATTTTAAAAAGTGATTATACTTTTATATTTGAGGAATAATCAATGGGGCAAGCAGTTTAAGGAGGTTCAGAAGTTTTTAAATGCATGATTAAAATCTGTTTTTAAGCAAAAGTTGATAAGATGCAGTTAATCTATGTTGAGTTTGTGTAAAGATTTATTTTTGCTCCTCCGTTCCAAAATAGTAAGAAAAGGAAGGTAGTGTTCATAAGCACCAGATCCTGCCTGAGGCAGAAGCAGATTTGTGTGGTATAAGAAAATTAAGAGAATTTTCAAAATTCACATAAGACCAGCCTTAACTTCACACCTTGTGGAGAGAGGTAAGTGCAAGGGTGACTGGTTTTCTCCTTGGATCCTACTTCACATCCTATCCCACACATGAAGCAGTTAGTTAAGTTCACTAATGTCTGCAATTCCAGGAAGCATATTGTTTCACAGTGTTTTCTGTAGGGCACTGTAGTTGGGGAAAGACTAATTACAGAATTGTTGTACATACATGTACAGATAATTGATGCTTGGGCATTTTTCACACACATTTTAAGAGTCATTTCATCCCTGCACTTAAGTCGCTTTTCACAAATAGATTTTTTTTTATGTACCAATGCCTGTAATCCATCTTGAGAGCTGTCAAACGTTCCACTACAAATGACCATATAATACAAGGAAAAGGTGATCACTATGTCTTGTGAAGCTCTTGTATTAGAACAGTGAGTCTAGTTGTCTTGTTCAGCAGGCAGTGAAAAAGGTAACGGCTTTGAGTAACACATTGAAACAGTCCTTCGTCTGATTAACCAAGCTAGAATTGTTGTGAAGAAACATAAATGTTTTTCAGTGGTTAGCAAGCAGCTTTTTTGAATGTATTGTTCAATTATAAAAAAAATCCTTCACCCCCTGATAATATGTGTGTGTGGGGAGGAGTTGTATTGGAGGCACTAAAAAAAAATTTACAAACAGTTGTGATGGATGATGGAAATTTGCATTGTTATTTGTAATTTTTAATTGAATTCAAAACTATTCACATGCATATGCAATTTTATTAGCCATACTTTGTGAAAGTATGAGGTTACTGTGTAGGAGACTTTGTCAGGAATTTCCATCAGTGTTTTAGAGATACAGGTTGTAGCTATATTGGTCTACAGGCAAAAGCAATCAGAACTCTTGGTAGATGTGATGTCTCTTATTAGACTGACTAGATAGTTGCAAAAAAAATTATTAGCAAGAATTTTCATTTCAACGTGGGAGAAATTTTAAAATCTTTGCACTTTCCTATGCCTGAGGAAGGGTGCATGTGCCTGAAAGCTTGCAAACCGATAATTTATTTTTTGCAACCATCTACTTGTTCTAATGAAAGATGTCACCTCCTACCAAGAGTTCTGATTTGATTTTCATCAATGTTTTTAATTTTTTAGGAGAATGTGGCTTCTGCAAACACAATGTTCTTCCCCCAGAAATATTTCAACATGTTTACACTTATATAACAACCTATTCAAAAGATTTCCGTATCATTATGGGCCAATCCAAATTTAAAAAAAACCCCCAAACATTTTGATTTGTTGGACCAGATTTTAAAGGTTCCCCTTGGGAGATGGTTAAGGGGCCAAATGTTCCCTTTGGGGGCTGGCCCACTTTATTTTAATGAATGAAAAAAGAATATTTTGGTATAGTTTTACTCAGTAATTTAAAAATTTAATTCACAAGTTAAACTTCATTCAAATTTGAGATGCAAACAAATACTAAACTATCAAAACTTCAATGGGAGACCAACTCTATTATGTAGATTTTGGAACCCAAATGGACTAAGTGAAAGATGTAACATTTTTATGTATTGAAAGAGGATAACTTGGAAATTTATTTTAAAAAACAAAACAAAAAAACAGTCTTGCCATACATATTAGAGATAAAATTCATTCCTAAAATAAAATATTTAGCAGCACCATGAGGAAGACATGGCTTCTATAACCCTGTTCCAATTACTACCTGGATAACCATCAACACATTATTATTCTGCCCTATACTGATTCATTTCCAATACTTGTACATTGTTGTAGGACCATGAGACTTACCCACTTCTAATTTTGTTTGTGGTTTGGGACAGGAGTAAGATGGAGAGTAGCAGACATTTCATAAGTGTAAGGGACAAGTCTCTCTCTTCCTAGTATGAGCCTGAGTGTAGCCCAAAAGACAATCCAGGCTCTTTGACAGTACTGTGAATCTAAGAATTAAATGGTTCTCTGGTAGGTTATTTCTAAAATTCTTGCCAGGATTGTCAATCTTGTTGAATAAAAATGTGTGCAAATGAATATGATGCTGGGCAGGCATATGGGGTTATGTGGGTGGAGTCCTTCACAGGATTGGAGCCTTCTATTTTAACAAATAACCTAAGGAACAAATCGTTCCCTTAGAATAGCCTGCTGTCTTCTCTCCCCCTTCAGCTCTCCCTGGAAATATTTTTTTTTCCTTTGGATAATCAAAGGGATTACACAAAATGGTTTTTATTTTCATATTTCAAAACAAAAATGCTAATATCTATAATCAAGATACCTTTAATCTTAGCATGCAGTTCTCCTTTCTGATAGGACAGAAGAATATATATATATATATATATATATATATATATATATATATATATATATATAATCAATATATTTGTATGACACTATTTAGTGTATCTTAACTAAAGAAAAAGATTCACACCAGATTAAAGAGAACTTCTAAATAAATATTTTAGGTTAATAAAACAAAACTCTGATCAAACAACAGTTAACACTGACTTAGTATACTATGTTTATTTAGTATACACTAAAATAAACAAGTACTAAATAAATTCACAGTAACTTGAGTTACTGTACAGTAGCACCAGCAAGCACCATTTTTGTGATGTTACTTTACAGTAGCCTAATACTACTGCACAGTAGTATCGTGTCACAGTTTTTGCCACGTGACACTACTACATAGTAGTATTGGGCTACTGCACAGTTAGCGTCTCTTGTAGACGTGGCCATTAACACTGAAGTCAGTATCAAAACTTCATATAATTTCAGTGATGCCAGACTAGACTTATTCCTAACTCCTGAAAATGATTACATGAAGTCAAACTACTTTCACCTAGAAGTTTTTGGATCTGTATTCTGAAAACTGCGTACATTTTCCAGAGGGATCACTGAATCAAAGTTAGAGACTGCAATGATCCTCTGGGCTAACTCTCCTGCACAGATGCAAAATTCAGTATTCTTAAATCATCCTAGCTAGCATTTTTTTTTAAACCTCTTAATGAAGGAGAGTCCATAACTTCTCTAGGCGGCTTCTTTAACTGTCCTATTGCTTTTATAATGGAGCATGCACTCGCTTGCTTGTGCTCTCGTGCGCGCTCTCCCCCACCCCCACCCCCACCCCCTCTAATCTAAATCCACTGCCACAAGCCCTTCTTTCTGGATAGGAAGAAACATTGTTTTGTCATTATCTCCATGGCAGCCTTTCAAATATTTAAAAACTATGTCCCTTGGTTCTCTTTCCCCTTAGTCTTCCTGTATCCATATTTAATTCTCTCAAACTTTTTCCTTTTGATTTTGTTTTTAACCCCTTTTGTAACCTTTGTCATTTACCTGTGTACCCTTTTTGGCTTTCTCTACAATGTTCTTCTCATGGGTGTTTGGAACAGGACACAATACTCCACCTGAGGAATAACCAGTGTTGAATACGATGTTTTTGTCACTTCCTGTATCTTGTGTACAGGGCTTCTGTTGATCCAACACCAAATGATATTTGCTTTTTTTGAGCAGTGTCACAGTGCTGAGTTCATAATTTACCGTAACCCCACATTGCTGTCCTTTGTGCCACTGCCAGACTAGTTATTTGATTTCCATCACCACTATTCAGTGGTTTCTGCAATAGTCTCTGAAACCAGTAGACAAACAGTGTCTGTCTATCTATACTGCTAATTTGTCTCACTTGTGCATCGATGTGCACACTGTGTGTGTACCTCCATATACACCCACACACACACACTGTGTGTGTATGAGTGCAAAGAGGGAGCATTAGCAAATTAGCAGAGGGAGAATATTCATAACAAGTGAATCTTGGAAACATGAAACCATGTTCATTTCAGTAGGCCTCTATGGATGACTAATAATATCCACTTGTAGATTTAAGGGTACTAGGTGGGAGGAGAGTGGATTTCACATTATATCAATCACTTTAATACAACTTATTATCTTTGTCTCTTATACAACAGCTGTGAACTGGTCTAATGGTTTGGATTCTTTTTTCCACAATAGCTCCCCATTTTTTTTCTTGATCAGCATGCTAGATTAGATTTTCATTTAGTGTATATTCTCTAACTAACTTGCTGCCTAGCTGACATGCTAATTATCTCTAATTTTTCTGCCTTAAACTGCGTTTGCCATCTGTTCAGCCAATCACAAAAAAAAAAAAAAAAAGAATCCTTTTGAAATTGATTGCATTCTCTTGAATTGTTGGCTCTCCTTCCATTTATATTATTATCTACAAACTAAGACATTTTGGGCCACATCACTGACTGATGTAGATCAGTGTAGTTCCATTAATTTCAACAGAGATATGCTGATACATATCAGATGCATCCCTGACCTCTGACCATTAGAGGTGTTGTGGTAAAGCACAAAATGTTCACCTTGTTTATTACATCTCACAAATGGCAATGTAGCCTCCCTTAGAGCAGTGTGGCTATGCACCAATAAGCATACCAAAGAGTTCATGGTACATGTGCAGTCTCTTTAATAGAACTACACAACACTTGGTGGAGGAGGAGGTTAGCATGTACAAAGCAGGCAGCTATGCTTTACTCAACCAGTCACTGCAGGCATAGTCCTGAAGCAGTTAGTTTAGTGAGGCATTACCTCAAAGTCTGCTTCCCGTTATTTATACGGGTATCCATTTTAAGGTTCTTAGTTGCTCATTCATAGAATAAAAATGGCTCAGTCATGCTCCCCTAACTTGAGATCAAGAATCACAAGGCTGGAGAGGAGGCTGGCAGACATTAACTTAATGACATAATAGGTTTTAATCCCTGATCTCAACAATTGTGCCTCATGCCATGCTACATGTGCATGGTAGAAGGTGTGACTGTTAATTTTGGGGATCAGACCCCAGTCACACCACTTCCAGCAGGTCATGGGTTTGAAAGTTCTGGGTGGGGGAAGCCAAATGACTCCCTCCCCTCCCCACTCCCCATCTGGCACCTGCAAGCCTAGGGGCTCCCTACTGGGACCCTGTGATAAAGGAGCCTTTACCTGATGCTAGGGCCTGGTGGAAGTCTAAAAACTGCATGTGCAGCTGGACTGAATGCCTAGATTTTAACCCCAGTGTGCTGGAACCCTTGCACTGGGGAGAAGCTCCATGAACCTAATTCTCAGGTGCCAGGTCCTGGTGCATATGGACCCTTGTGTCTGGGAGCCTCTCCTTGATACTAGGGTCCCCATGTCTGTGATGTCTAAACTGACTTGCTCTGAAGCTCCTTGGGAACTGTAGAGTAATGCACTCAGCCTCGCCAGGTTCCCCCACATTGCTCACTGAGACCTGGCATTTTAAAGTGTCTCATCCCACAGCTTCTGTAGGGGCTGCAGGGCAAGGCAGGAAAGGCTGCTGGGTATAGGGGTTGCCAAGTTCCTGGTAGGAGGGAGCATCTTGGCTCACTTGCAACTTGCTTTCTCAGCAGCCTGTTTTTGGCATCAGGACTGGGGCTGTCCTGGTCGCAATGTCAGTCCCCATCCTAGTGCCATAATTTGCATGTGTAGCATGCCCAGGCAATGTGTGTCATTATCATGATCATACTATATGTCCAAATTGTGGTGCTATGCAAATGAGCCACAAAGGTTCCTCATTTTGTGAAATATCCTGGTGTCTGGTTCACCACTTCACGGTGCCATAAGTCAGCTGCACATATAGCAATGTTACTATTTATGATGCAATTCATATATTACATTTAAGGTGCAATTAATGTATATTACGGGCCCAAGGACCTACAGGGGATCTAGTTCAATCTCCTGCTCAAGGGAGGCTCATCTCTGTTTAAACCACCTAAGACAAAATGTCTGTCTAACCTGCCCTTAAACTTTCAAGGTTGGAGATTCCATAACCTTCCTAGGTAGCCAGTTCCAGTGCTTAACCACCTCCCATGCTGGTTCTCTTGGCTGCAGTATTATTGCTACCCTATCTCTTGCATCTAGGCTAAATTTTGTCAGCAACCTTATTTCCTATGAGAATGTAATTCAGTAATATCTTGATTCTGGCATCTATAACTCTTAAGACTTTGTAAAGCTGTATGCTGAATTCACTAGATTCTGTTTATCAATAGGGTCACTAATAAGCTTCAGTAGATAACTGCAATTCAAGTTCTGTTGACTGGAGCATCAATGGTTATGATTATTTTGAGTATTTGTTGGTGCTTTACAATTAACGCATGTCAGGGTTTTAAAACAATGTCTGCATGTTATATACACCCTCTTTGGAATTCTGCATTTGTCTTTTCCTGTTTCTCTTCCTCTTATCTTGGATCTTACTGGTTTTCCTCAAGTACAGTCTAACTATTTTGGATATATGTATATGCCTGGAACACCATAAAGCTATATATCATAGAATCTATGATTCTATGATATATAGCTTTATGGTGTTCCAGGTTTCCTCCTGCTACTTCTAAACTCATTCATTAACTAATCCTTGGGGGTTTGGGGGTCAACCTGTTTTCTTAAGGTTTTGATACCTAAGTCCCATTCATGCCCACTATTACTGTCTCAAAAGTTGTTGTGGGTGTTTCAACATAAGAACTCTTTAACTTCTTAGGGAGACATTTATCACCACTGTTTCCATAGCATCAGGACATGCAGTATGTTGCTTTTGTTTATGTGTGGCAAAATTCTTCCCATAATCTTCAAATGTAAATTTACCTAGTGAATAATCAGTGTCAACTAAGCCTCTTAACCAACTTTTGAGCTACCTGAGTAAGAGCAGTGATTTTGTTACTCATACTAGGCATGTGATTCACCCATTGGGACAGGGAAATGTCTGTGCATTTCTGCAAGGTGACACTATTCCTATAATGGGAGCATTTCCTATGGGAAAAGACTCCTGATAGTGGAATCATTCCTATAATCTGTGCTCAGATGGGTAATAGTCATTCCTATACTTCAGCTGGGTAGCTGAAGAGTTGTTCTCAAACAACCCTTTATCATCCAGTAGGTGAAATAGTAGTCTCTTCCTCCAGTTTTGCTGTTAACGATTTGGTTCTACAGTATCCAGCCATGGAATTAAAAAATAAAATAAAATTAAATTAAATAAAAAGCTCAGTTCCCTTAGTGTTAGAATGGACAAGATCAAGAAAAGTAGAAATGTATTTCAACATTTCTTTCCCTGCTGCCTTTTTTAGATATTGTCATAAAATCACTTTCATTGTGAGCTCCAAAATACTCTATTTACTTGAATAAAGAATGAGGTTTTTCTTCCAACCAGTATCACGTGGGGAAAGTTCCTTGTCTTACTTTCTCATACAAGGAAACCTCACTAAATACATTGTCTATCATTAGATTGCTGCCAAAAGCAGCATGTCTGCAGTAATGGAAACCAACTAGGAAGTTGATTAAATCTAGCCAACACTGCCCATGACTTTTTTTTTGTGCGTGTGTGTTGCCCTTAAAAAAAAAAAAAAATGGGCTGGTGTTCCCGCCACAAGGAATTGGCACCAGGCCTGGAGGTACTGCAATACCAGGCCTGAACCAGGAGGGCCAGAGCTAGCCCTGACACCCTCCCCTTGATGCCAAAAATTCTACATTTGATATGCTGATGGGAACCTACCACAAGGATAGGTTAGTGCAGCCCATCCAAATAAGATATATGATAGTGCCCATGGCACACAGTCCCCTTCAGCACCAACTCTCTTTCAAGTCATAGTGAGCCACTACATTTTGGCTTCCTCTTCACTCCTACATTTCCATTTCCAGTGATTTCTGTTTCTTCACCAGCCTTAAATATCAGGTAAACATCACTAAATGGAGCCCCAAACAATTCACCTAGAATCCCTCTCTTGCCCCCCCACTCAGCCTGTCACATATGACTAGTGTGGCCCTGCCCTCCCTGAGGTGCAGGCAGACCAAGTTGTCTCCAATCTCACTTGGAGGATTCCAGGACTCATGACAAGAATACTCTGTTACAGTCATGAGTGGGGGGGATTGGGAAGAGGGGGTCCTCATATGGATCCTCTGGGGCAGGAGGAGGTATCTGAGCTGTGGGGTCACCATGGCTTGAAATGCACCAGAGCTGGGCTAGACTGCAGGTAGTGCCCACACTGTAGCACCCCCACGCCCCAGTCAGCCCTGATCACTGTCCACATGTGCATTTTGGTGCACTAAATAACTCTGCCCTAGGATAGTACTTGTCCCAGACAGTACTATCCTACACCAGAGTTAATTTATTGTGCCCTAAGAGGAGCACACTTGTGGGCAATGACACTTTACTGTTGAGCTAATTAGTCAACTGCAATAATGTATACTTGTAAATGTACCCAGTGTTTTCAGATTTGCCCCTTACTTCCATGTGCTCAGGGGGAGCAGGGTCTGACAGTAAAGGTGTGGGAGATGCTGAAGCCTGCTGGTTACTAGTCCTTTGCTCTTTCTAGTACACTATGTCAAGAGTTAGGTTTTCATTGCTTTGCGATTTAACTCCAAATATTTGAAAGTTTATTTGAATACAGATGGCTTGAGTCCTCTTTCCATATGGAGCATGCTATATTTGAGTGTTTGGATATTTCTGTGGTTTATACATAAGCCGAAGTTTGACCTCCTTGTGGTTACTGCTGCTGATTTTTGCTGTAGACCTTAGTAGCTCCCAAGTCACCAGTCAAACAGAGGTGGGCAGGTGGAAAAATGGATATCAGCTGGAATGATGAGAATGTGGGCATAGCAAATAATGGCAAATAATGACTCTGGGTGCTGCTCCTTTTATCCGCATTCACCACTGCCAGAGCCAAGAAAGTTAGTATTGGTGGGGGAAGTGGTGGGAACAATGGGGATGTAGGTTTGCCATGGAAGGTTGGGGGACTAAAAATAGCTCCTGGTCCCTCTAAATACCCCCTCTGTAAGCACCCCATATCCCACAAAACCCTCCCAGAACCCAGCTCACACCACAGATCCTGCCTTCCCCTGCACCCTACTTCCCTGTGGATGCTGCCTATATCCCTGATCCCACTGATTCACTCCTACAGGCACTGCCTGCCCCTCCATCCTTCCAATTTGCCTCCCTAATCCTTCTGTAGACCCCTGATCCCACCCAGAACCTGCTTGCCGCCTACCTGGATTTACCTTGGGTTCAGTGGCCATTTTGAACCCAATATAACCTCCCCTAATCCCCCCAAATGGTCTGTGTTTAGCTCGGGAGATGGCAGTCAATGAGGTTGGGAATTTCCAAAAGCCATAGACCAAATGTGTCAGACCAAAAGAAGAACTTGGAAAGGGGAGCATTGTTTTTTTGGCTTGTGCTCTGAGCATTTGAATTCAGAGGCAAGGTGCCTGGTTTGTTTTTTTCCATAGCAGTAGGCCCCTGAATACTTTACAGGATATACTCTTTACCCTCCTTGCAAAGATGAGGGTTTGCGAATGATCAAAATGTATTTGTATCATAGAAAACAACTGCATCGAACCACTATGTTTCTCCAGGTGTTCACTCCAGATTTTATTTAAAATGAAACCATTCTCTAATCAGTTATGCAGGACTGCTGTTGTCCTGCGTCTGAATGGAGAAGCAGGAAGTTTTAGATAAAACCTTGTGTGGGGGCAGTAGATTGTTCTGATATATAGATTAAAATTGGTTTTATGCAGTCTTAATTGACTCAGTGGATATTTTATAGTCTTTAATTTGAACCAATATATTTTTGGCACGTCAGATTTGAAATTTTGAAGGAAGTGATTTGTGAATATATAATATATATTACATGTGACACCACAAAAACTGAGCTGAGGAGGAACTGGAGGATTTTCAGCTGGAGGAACTGGATGCCTTTAAGTCGGCAGGCCCGGATGAGCTCCATCTGAGGGTACTAAAGGCACTGGCTGACATCATTGCGTAACCACTGGCGGTAATATTTGAGCAGTCGTGGCGCACGGGCCAGGTCCCGGAGGACTGGAAAAGGGCCAATGTGATCCCCATTTTCAAGAAGGGAGGAAGGAGGACCCAGGCAACTATAGGCCAGTCAGTCTCACCTCCATCCTAGGCAAAGTCTTTGAAAAAATTATCAAGGTTCACATTTAAGAGAGCCCGGCAGGACAAATTATGCTGAGGGGAAACCAGCACGGGTTCGTAGCAGGTAGATCATGCCTGACTAATCTAATCTCTTTTTATGACCAGGTTACGAAACGCCTGGACGCAGGAGTAGGGGTTGATGTCGTATACTTAGACTTCAGGAAGGCCTTCAATACGGTATCCCACGCCATACTGGTAAACAAGTTAAGAGGCTGTGACTTGGATAACTACACAGTCCGGTGGGTGGCAAATTGGCTGGAGGGTCGTACCCAGAGAGTTGTAGTGGATGGGTCTGTATCGACCTGGAAGGGTGTGGTCAGTGGGGTCCCGCAGGGCTCGGTCCTTGGACCGATACTCTTCAATGTCTTCATCAGCGACTTGGATGAGGGAGTGAAGTGTAATCTGTCCAAATTTGTGGATGACACAAAACTGTGGGGAGAAGTGGACACGCCAGAGGGCAGGGAACAACTACAAGCAGACCTGGACAGGTTGGACATATGGGCGGAAAACAACAGAATGCAATTCAACAAGGAGAAATGCAAAGTGCTGCATCTAGGGAGGAAAAATGTCCAGCATACTTACTACCTAGGGAATGACCTGCTTGGTGGAACGGAAGCGGAAAGGGATCTTGGAGTCCTAGTGGACTCCAAGATGAACATGAGTCGGCAGTGTGACGAAGCCATCAGAAAAGCTAATGGCACTTTATTGTGCATCAGCAGATGCATGACAAACACATCCAAGGAGGTGATGCTTTCCCTCTATCGGGCGCTGATCAGACCGCAGTTGGAATACTGTGTGCAGTTTTGGGTGCCACACTTCAAGAGGGATGCGGATAACCTGGAGAGGGTCCAGAGCAGGGCCACTCATATGGTTAAGGGCTTGCAGGCCAAGCCCTATGAGGAGAAACTGAGGTACCTGGACCTCTTCAGCCTCCGCAAGAGAAGGTTGAGAGGCGATCTTGTGGCTGCCTATAAGTTCATCACGGGGGCACAGAAGGGAATTGGTGAGTTTTTATTCACCAAGGTGCCCCTGAGGGTTACAAGAAATAATGGCCACAAGCTAGCAGAGCGCAGATTTAGGTTGGACTTTAGGAGGAACTTCTTCACAGTTCGAGTGGCCAAGGTCTGGAACGGGCTCCCAAGGGAGGTGGTGCTCTCCCCTACCCTGGGGGTCTTCAAGAGGAGGTTAAATAAGCTTCTAGCTAGGGTGATCTGAACCCAGCACTCTTTCCTGCCTATGCAGGGGGTCGGACTCGATGATCTATTGAGGTCCCTTCCGACCCTAGCATCTATGAATCTATGAAAAAATTAATTTCCAGAAGGCAAAATGGTTTCAGCTGGGGTTAGTAATAGTGTCCTGACCTCGTGCTAGAGCAATCAGTGAGAATATGTTCTGATGATTATAATGCTCCGAATTTATATTTAGTTTCTTTACTGTGTTTTAAATTGGCTTGGGCTCGAGAGATTTTTGTGGATAAATTAATAACAACGTCCAAAATAGTTTTGAGGCCTTTGCAGTGAAGCTTATTTCCAAAGGTATTTGGACATCAAACAAAGTATGGCAAACTTTTAGAAACTCACAGTTCAGATTCTGCAGAGTTTTGTATACAGAGTTTTACATAAGATGCAATGCAGTTTGAAAAGTTTACTGCACCCACGTTTAGCTGTCAGTTGTGCAACTAGATGATCCTAGCCAAGGCTTTGTCTATCTGGGTCTTAAAAACCTCCAAGGATGGAGATTCCACCACTTCTCTGTGTAACCTGTTCCAGTGTTTTACTACCCTCCTAGTGAGAGTGTTTCCTCATATCTAACTAAACTTCTCTTGCTGTAACTTGAGACCATTGCTCCTTGTTCTGTTTTCCACCACCACTGAGAACAGTCTAGCTCCATTCTCTCTGGAGCCACCCTTCAGGTAGTTGAAGGCTGCTATTGAATCCCCCCTTAGTCTTCTCTTCTCCAGACTAAATAAGCCCAGTTTCCTCAGCCTCTCTTCATAAGTCATGTTCCCCAGCCCCCTCACCATTTTAGTTGCCCTCTGCTGAACTCTCTCCAGTTTGTCCATGTCCTTTCTGTATGGAAGGGCCTCAAAAGTGAACACAGTACTCCAGATGTGGACCCCCAGTGCTGTGATCAGGACATTTGCACTAGCTGTTTGAAAAAAGCTGCCTCCATCCCATCCCCCTGTTCTGATGGTTTATAGCAGACCCGCACCATGATATCACCCTTGTTGCTCTCCCCTCTGACCCTAACCCAGAGATTCTCAATAGGTCTGTCTCCAGTTTCTAATCACAATAGAGCTCCAAGCAATCATATGATCTTTGATATAAAATGCGATAACTCCTCCTTTTTCCACTGCCTCACCTTCCTGAACAGTTTATACCTATCCTGACAGTGCTCCAGTCATGTGAGCTGTCCTACCAAGTCTGTGTTATTTCTATCACTTCACAGTTCTGTGACTGCACAAAGGCCTCCAATTCTTCCTGCTTCTTTCCCAGGCTCTGTGCATTCATGTACAGGCACCTGAGGTACCTAGCTGATTTGCCCTGATTTCTTGGGAAGAATGAGCACCTCCTCTATTGCCCCCTCCTGCTTCTGCTTCTTTCAGGTCTCCCGCTTCCTCACTTACCTCAAGGCTTTGGTCTGCATTCTGCAGTGAAGCTCGTTTAAAGCCCTCCACATTAGATTAGCAAGCCTGTCTGTGAAGATGCTCTTCCCTTTTCATCAGATGGATTTTTGTCTCTTCCTAGCAGTCATTCTTGTTGGAACAATATCCCATGGTCAAAGAATCCAGTGCCTTGCTGGCGGCACCCTCTCTGCAGCCATGCATTGATCTACAGAATGTGCCCACTCCTGCCTGTGCCCTTCCCTTTGACCAGAAGGATCAAGGAGAACATCACCTGAGCCCCCTTCACCATTCCACCCAGAGCCCTGTAGTCAATTTTGACCTTCTCAGGGTTTCCCCTGGCAGTATCATGGGTGCCTGCATGGATGAGCAGTATGGGGTGGCAATTAGAGGGCTGAATGAGTCTCAGTAATCCCTCCATCATATCTCAGATCTGGGCTCTGGGCAATCAGCAGACCTCCAAGACGACAGGTCAGGATGGCAAATGGATTTCTCCACCCTACACAGAAGGACGTATCCAGCCACCACAACCTGTTGCGTCTTCTTGGTGGCAGTGGTCACAATCCTTCCACCCTTGGGGAGGCCTGTCCTGTCCTTCTCCACCAGTGGAATGGGCTGCTCCTCCTCTGTTACTGGTTCTCCATATTTGTTCTCTAGGCAAACAGCTGCACATGTATGATGTGTTAAAGGAGAGAGTTCCTTTTTGACACTTCAGAGAAATAAGTTGGTTTACATTTGCTGGTTGACTTCCAAGTTCTACACCTTTTGGTCTAAATGGTTTTCTTGGAAACTTGTCAAACTTTCAGTGTAAGATTTTTTATTTTTTTTTAAAGAAAAGGAGAAAATATTCAGTTTTGTCACCTCCATGGAAGATACATGCACTATTGAAGGCTTGATGTGAACTGCTATCATTAGGAAGATTTTTTTTTTTTTTACTTCTACTCTGTATCTTGGATTGTACCAAGTAGCATATTTGCATCTTTCCAAAATCAATTTTCACGTTGTCTTGTCTGGAATTTGGCATCATTTATATTTGTTCTACATATGAATGGAATTACATGCCTATAAATACAAATGCATGCAAGTGAACAAATACAATGTCAAGGCTTGTATGCTGGTAGAGGGACTGGTTCAAGGTTTGGAACTGAAATGGATAATTGGTTCACAAACAAAGCAAACTGAGATTTCTTGTTTGTTTCATTGGAGAGTTTAATTTATTAATATATCTCTAAGTTTGGCAGTTGAGAGTATTCCTGACCTGGGCCTCATCCTTTTGTCTTTGCAGAGCTCTTTTCCAGGGGAATATTTGTAAAAACCAATTAGTTAATGTGTCAAGTAGTTCAGGGAGAGTTATTTTAAATTCTTCTTTCTTAATAATATTGAGAGTATTAAGGTAAAATGTTTATGGGTATTTTCCTCTCACTTTTTCAGATAATTTTTATCATTTACTAAATTGGCCAGAAGGGGTACATTGCCTAAATAACTACTACTTATGCTTGAAAAGTTGCCTAATCAAATGTAGGCTTCTTTCTTATCACTTCTTGGCCTCTAGCTGGCACCTCTCTATAGTGCACATTTTAGGTCTGATTCTTTGCCTATGGACACCAGAAGGAAAATGGGGTAGGGGAGTTAAAGATGGTTAAGACACACTGGCATGCTGTGGCTTGGGTGGGGAATAACCATGCAAGTGCCCGGGCTGGGCCCTCCCCAACACACCTGCCATGTCTTGATGGTACTTAAGAAGGGGGTTCAGTGGTGTATGTGATGGGCCCCCATAGGGGTACTCATGGTAGTGCTATGGCTGACTTGGGGCTCTGACTCCCTACACTCCAGCCACTCCCCAACCATGGATGTCGGCACTTTTCTGGCCTCTGTCACTGCTTCAGCTCCCTGGCCCAGCTTGCTCCATGCTGGCTCAAGATGCACCATCTGGCTCTACATTTGACTGCTTATTGATGTGACATAGATGTGCCCGGTGACTTCTGTGCTACTGGTCTCTAGTCCCTTTCCCTGGACTAGGTTCTTCGGGCTTTCCCTTGTTGGGAAGTGGCCCTTCCTACTCGACCTGGAGGGTCTCAGCAAGTTGAGCAAGAAAAAAAAGCAAAAAGAATAGCAAAAAAAAAGAATATAACCAAAAACAGCAGGCTACCTTCCTTCCTGGTCTTCCATCTGGGAGGAGGAAACAGAGGTGGGTAATCTGATAGGGGAACCTGCTTTCCCCTGTCCCTGCCCCGGTGGTGACCCAGCTACATGGGTGCTGCACTGCTTTGACATCCCGCAGCATTTCCCGCAGCTGGACTCACTCTGCCTAGTGCTGGCTTCCTTCTGCCTGCTCTTGTGCTCTTTGTCCATGTCTTTTAAACTCCCTGCGGTGGCACGTGGGGATGATGTCATTGACCGGATGCCACACAACTGGACAGACAGCATGTTTAAAAAATGATGCTGTGGCACTGTGAGCTGTGCTGGTCTGGGCTCGCCCTCTCTTTCAGGTAAGTTTCCCCAGTCCTACATCATTCCCTGCCATTTTGCCTCAAGGCCCAATGGGGCTCTTGAAGCTGGGGGAGGGAGCGGGGCTTGGCAAGCATGTGTGATCTTTGCTGCCACACAGACAGACAGCCTTCAGGGGAGAACTGTTTCCAGTATAACCATACCTTGATTATCCAGGACTTCTTTTACAGCAGTGAAGGCAGAAGCCAGGGTGAAGAGCCAGTGGCAAATGAAATAAATCTGTCTTTTGCAGAGCATATGCTAGAGGTCAGACTGCATCTGATGGGCAGAATCATGCTGCATTTTATTTTAGTCTTGTAACCTCATGATATAATGACTGTGGATCTAAGAGGCTGCTATAATCTAGAAGAAGCAATGTGGCAATATGGAACTGAGCCCTGTTCAGACCTTTAACATATGGATCTTTATGCTTTAGTTTTGAGGGTCTCCCTTAAGAATTTCTACTGCAGTAGTTATGTTTTGAAATATCTCTCTTTCAAACTTAATCACCATGCCCATAATGCTCTATAACATTCAGCTTCTAGCTATGACCATAGACCTGGTCTCTATTTATGTAATCCTCTATTTATGCTCTTCTTGGTTGTGCCATCCTTGATGATATCTTTTTATACAAATGTCTTCTTTCATGCTGGTCTTTGTATTTCCAAACTGCTCAGCAAGTTGGCTCCCCTACTGTATTCAAATTTCTCTTAAATTCAGTTGTGAAAGTTTATGAAAGTAAAAGTTTATGAAAGTTTATGTAAGCATCTTAGTCTATAAGGTGCATCTGTACCTGGCCTTCTGCCTGATTTCAGACTAACACTGCTAACTACCTCTCTCAACATAAAGAGTGTCTATATATGAGCAGCAGGTCAGAACAGACTTGATTAATCTAGTATTTTGGAGCGGAGTACTTACAGTGCTCCAGCATCCTCCAGCATCTCATGCATCAACATGCCCATGTTTCCAAATGGTGGCAGGGGCACTTCATCGAGCTTTAGATAAAATGCCCGCCCCGCCATTTTGAAGCATAGGGTTGCTCATACGCAAGATGCTCTGGGCGCTTTAATTAGAGAGGCTCTCAGAGCTGTTCAAATTAAAGCGCCCTTCCCCCCATTCCCAGAGCATGTGTATAATGCCCAAAAATTTTAACTGATTTCACTGAACTTTGGATCATGTTCTTAACACACTCAGTTTGCAATACATTCAGTTATCAACTCATCCTACATCCCCATGCTTTTATCACATCTTGATATTTGGTGTTTTTCCCAAAGATGCAGCGCCATGATTAGGTGAGAATGTCAGCACTTACTTTTAATTAAAGTTGCTTTCTAGGACTTAGAGTTGTGACAAATACCTTGACAGTGTGATTTGGTTTTACCCTATGGGCTCAAATACCAGAGAGGAAAAAAGATCTGTCCCCATTATTCTACTCTATTACTTTTAGCTTGGTTAGTTCACATGTAAGCACTGTATTGAGAAAGATCTGGTGAGAGTGATCTGCTGGGCACGTGCTGTTTTAAGCACAAACCTTGTATTTTCATCTGGGTGAAATAACAGGCTCATTGGTTGCTACATACATTGTTCGTTGCTACATATATTATTTGGAACCCAAATAATAGGTTCCAATGGTGAAGTAGTAGTTAAGTTGCTACGTTGTAGTTCTGCTTTAGACTTTTATGTTTTACTCTAATGGCCACTTTATGTTGTTTGCATTTGAAATTACTTCAGTCCCCGTCCCTTTCAGCTGTACTACGTTGTGGCAAACTAGTTTGAATTTCTAAATTTTACTGAATAAAACTTGATTATGGGAGATGTGTTTTTTTTAGTTAGGTTTTCCCTATATTTTCCTCTATGGTCTGGTTGGCACTTGACTTGCTTATGGACATTTCACTAATGATGTCTTGTGTCTTTCAATGGTAATATTTAGTCAATATCCTTTACTCTTTCTCCTTTTACAATTCCATTATCACAAGGATCTAATAATCTTAATTCTATCTCTTGTTGGGTTCAAAGTGGAATCCGAACTCTATGAAGATACCTTTGCAGTTCCCTTAATATCCATGGGCTGTGTTTCTGGACTTTGTCCATCCTAGTTAATGGGACATTTCCAACTTGGAAATCATGTTTCATTGTGAAGACTTCATTCTCTGTTTTCTTTTTTTTCTTTTTCTTTTCTTTTTTTTGGGGGGGGGGGACTTGTTCATATTTTGTTCATGCATGTCTGTGCAAGAGGTGGAAAACTACTGTAAGAATGTTTTCTCCATACCCTGAAATTAATTAATACTAAAAGTGGGAGCAAGGCTAAAACTGTAGGCATAATGGTTAGATCTGAAAAGACAGTAAGTGCATTGGGGTAGGGGCATTTATTAGGCCCGTGCAAAGCGGAAAGTATTTGTTTCTGATTTGGATTTGGCAATTTAGAGGGACAGTGATTCGAATTAGTCTGAATCCAAATCCAAAGATATTCAGTGCCAAATCTTATTCAACCATAGACTATAGAGGTAGGCAGTGCTGGCAAGAGCAGCTGGTGGAGTAGCCAAACCTACCCTGGCTTGAGCCAGCAACCCCAGGAGAAGCCACAGCTCATTCGGCTGCTCCCCCAGCTGCCCCCTTGGTGGGGCGAGGCAGGCAGTGCTGGCAGCTCCAGGAGAAGCCATGGGAGCTGGGGGGGAATGATTAGGAGTTGGGGGGAATGACCAGGAGCTTCCCCCCAGCTCCCGGTTTGATTCCCCCCTCAGGCCCCACGTCTTCTCCCGAGACTGCCAGTTCAAGCCATGGTTCATTTGGCGGCTGCTCCCCCAGCTGCACCCCCTCCGCCAGCATGAGGCAAGCAGTGCTGGCCCTGGGAGAAGCCAGAGGCTGGGGGAATGATTGGGAGCTGGGGGATCAAACCAGCTGGGGGAATGATTGAGAGCTGGGGGGAAGCCCCTTTTATTTCTCCCAGCTCCCCGTCATTCCCCTCAGCCCCCGCAGTTGCTCCCAGGGCTGCCAGCTCTGCCTGCCTTGCACTGCCAAGGGGGAAGCCTAGGGAGCAGCAGGATGAACTGCAGCTTCTCCCGGGGCTGCTGGATCAAGCCGGGGCTTGTCTGGCTGCTCCCCGAGCTGCTCCTGCCAGCACTGCCTAGTGCCTGCCTGTACAGTCTATGGCAGAATCTCCGAATCTCTCTGAAATGGTTCAGAGCCTTCTGATTTGATTCGGAGAGAGTAACAGGTCTCCCAATTCAATTGGGATTTGGAGATTTGGTGGCCAAATCTCCTCCAAATTGAATCAGCTCCTGAAGCTTCTTACAGCCCTAGTATTTTTCTAGTGGTACTACTGTCTGAACTTTGCCAAATGCCCCTTTTCAACAGCAGCTGTGAACAAAAACCTGGAAACTTGAAAGTTTACTTAAGTTGTCTCAAACCATTGCTAATAACTTACTGAGGACAACATGATATTTTTGCTTTTTCTGACAGCCTCAGCTTTATTTGTCTAATTTCCTAAGATAATATATAATGTAGTAGTCTTTTAAGTAAGATTGATTGAGAGCCACCAATCTATTTTAAAATTAAAGTAGTTCTTAAACATTTGCATTGACCAAATGTTTTTAAAGCAGTCTTATGGTTATGGTGTCTCTGACAACATCACAAATTGGAAAGGGAAGTTCTGGCTGTCTTCAGTCATGAAACAATTCTACTGTTATTCCATGAGCATTCATCTTTTAATCCAGTTACCACATCTGGTTCTTCCGATTTGTTTTATAAAGTAGCCCAGAAGATGCTTTTTCAGCCACCTGTTGCCACCTGACCCCATGGAGAGCTTGACTTGACTTAAGTCTGGGAAGCGGTCTGTCTGGAGTGATGCTGGTTGGGGTTCTGAATGATCTCCCCTGGCTTTAAATAGATGTTGATTAGTCATTTTGACCACATTGTTATCTACTTCATCTCTTCTCTCAATATATACAGAATACAGTTTTTTAAAAGCATTTTCTGATTTTGTTTTCTTGCCTTTTTCAGGAGTCAGGGCAGAAAGCAGATTAAATTGCCCTCAGCTGGCCCAGGTTACCTATTGAACGTTAAGGTTACTAGCCTAACTATCCCTAGCTAGCTGCAGCTGCAGCTTTTTCAGAGTTCAATTGGACACGTGCCTTTCTGTTTATCCTTGAGCTCCAAATACCTTGTACTTAGCTTCCTGGTTTGTACCTTTGATTTCCAGTTTGCCTTTTCCTGATCCCTGCTTGTTCGTTCCTGGTTTCCTGCTTCTTGGATTTAGCTTATTGCTTCCTGATTTCTGTCTATTTGGTTCCTGTTTCAGACCTTCTGGCAAGTGGCTCCAATCTGGACCCCTGTTCCTGACTTCTGCCTGGCTCATAGATTTCATAGACATTAGGGCTGGAAGGGACTTCAGAAGATCATTGAGTTTAGCCCCCTGCCCGAAGGGCAGGAAGTCAGCAGGGGTCATAGGATCCCAGCAAGATAAGCATCCAATTTTCTCTTGAAGGTGTTCAATGTAGGTGCTTGAACCACCTCCAATGGCAGGCTATTCCAGACCTTGGGGGCTCGGACAGTAAAGAAATTCTTCCTTATGTCCAGCCTGAAACGGTGTTGAAGTAATTTATAAACATTCAACCTCATCATCCCTTGGGGCGCTCTGGTGAACCACCCCTGATAAACTTATAGGTGGCCATCAGATCACCCCTGAGCCTGCGCTTTTCCAGGCTAAAGAGCCCCATAGCTTTCAGCCTGTTGTCGTAAGGTTTGTTTTCCTGACCTCTGATCATGCACGTGGCTCTTCTCTGGACTCTCTCATGCTTCTCCACATCCTTTTTGAATTGTGGGGCCCAAAACTGGATGCAGTACTCCAGCTGTGGCCTCACCAAGGCCGAGTACAAGGGGAGAATGATGTCCCGGGATTTGCTTGAGAAGCATCTATGGATGCAAGCCAGTATTTTGGTCGCTTTACTAGCTGCAGCATCACATTGAAGGCTCATGTTCATCTTCTGGTCAATGATGACCCCCAAGTCTCTTTCTTCTGTAGTGCTAGCCAGTGTAGCACTGCTGAGCCTATAAGGATGCTGCAGGTTTTTCCTCCCAAGGTGGAGAACCTTGCATTTTTGGTGTTAAACACCATCAGGTTCTCATCCACCCATTTGCTGAGCCTGTCCCAGTCAGCCTGGATCGCCCTCCTGTCTTCAGGTGTGGATTCTTTGCCCCAAAGTTTGGTGTCATCGGCGAACTTGGCCAGTCCGCTTCTGACTCCAATGTCAACATCATTAAAGAAGATGTTGAACAATATGGGTCCAAGAACAGAGCCTTGGGGGACCCCACTGGTTACAGGGCACCACGCCAATTGACTTCTGTCAATTGCCACTCTCTGGGTCCGACCACGGAGCCAATTTCCCAGCCAGCCGATCATGATGGACCCAAGGCCACAATTGGCCAGTTTCGCCAAGAGGTGATCATGGGATACCAGATCGAAGGCTTTTTTGAAGTCAAGATATATGACATCAATCTCTTCTCCCTTGTCCAGGTGATAGGTCACCTGGTCATAAAAAGAAATGAGATTGGTCAGGCAAGACCTACCCGCAACAAACCCATGCTGGCTATCCCTCAGGATGTTGGCATTGGCCAGTCCATTAAGGATGGTGTCTTTAATAAACTTTTCTAAGACCTTCCCCAGGATAGAGGTCAGGCTGATGGGCCTATACTTTGCCAGATCTACTTTCCTCCCTTTCTTGAAGATAGGCACCACATTGGCCTTCTTTCAGTCTTCGGGCACTACACCAGAGCGCCAGGAGTTCTCAAAGATCCATGCCAGAGGCTGGGCTATGATGCTCACCAGCTCCTTGAGTACCCTGGGGTGTAGATTGTTAGGGCCAGCTGACTTCAAGGTATCCAGCCTCCCTGTCCCGTAGTGGGCATGGACGTCCCATGGGAATGATGAAAGACTGACTCAAAATACCCATTTAATAGGCTGGCTTTTTCATGATTCTACCCATAGTAACTGCCTACATCTTGGTCTCCGCAGACCTTAGCCTCCTGATCTACCTGCTCCTGATCTCTGATTTAGTTAGTACCCTTGCTTCCCTGACCTTGTCTGTTCCTGATCCTCTGGATTATGGCCCTTGGTCAAACCCTGAATTCTTATGTCCTGCTTGTACCCCTGACACCTGTATTAGCAACATTATTGTCGTTCATTTTTGCTTGTACAATTATGGCTTTGGCTTTAATTTAGCTTTTCTTTATTAAATTTAGAAAATAGAGATGGTTATTTTATCCTGTAGGCTGTAAAATGGAAAATGTATACAAGGAAGGGGCATGCAAACTAATTAAGGCAGAGTAAGTATGATAAATACAGATGCTTGTTATAAAAGTTATGTCCGTAATTTATTTTTTAACTCCATCTCACTTCTTGTCTGTAGTGTCGCTCTTTTGCTAGGCTGGTCATTGTTCTTCCCTTTTCTTTTCTACTCTTGTTGATTTATATTTGAAGGGGATTTGTACTTCTAATGGTAGTGCATGATCCTACTAGGTGTAGAACTTGCTATTATCGCAGTTCTACTGAAGGATGGGACATCAAAGACTTTTGGCACAACAGGAACTACAGAACAGAAGGCTTCTTCATGTGAGACATGACCACAACATACATGAACAGCAGCAGGGAGAGTCAGATTTAGACAAGAAGTAGAGACTTTTCAGGGAAGTAAGAACTGTGCTCAGTAATGATTGTCTTCATAAATGGGTCTGTTGGGATGAAAAACATTTATTGACTATAGTCATAAGGACCCTAAACATTGTTCAACTTGTATATGTAGTCTTTGTAATGCTGTGATGGTTGCTAGTTATTCTGAAGTGTTACTATAGTGGTTTGGGATGAGGAAAGAGCTTTAAAATTAGTTATTACTTGATCACATAACTTTTTATGAACCTATGACATTTTCATGGTTATGAGCCCAGCTCATATTTAATCCCAATTATGTTCCAGATATTCTTTTGTGCCTATTCTTGCATCATTGCCAGCATGAATACAGTCACAATACTATGAAAGACAGTTAAATAGTGTTTTTAAATAGTTTTATCAGGATTATTTTGCTGCTTAATGGAGGAAGGGAAGATGGGCATCCTTATGTTGACTTCAATTGGCTTTGAAATCAGGTGAATAGTGTCCTCCTCTGCAGAAGGAGGCTAAGCACAGTATGGTGAAGACTATCACAAAACTCACAAAGTATTTTTACTTGCAACATTTCATTATTGTGATGGTACCCACTCCCTTATATAAATTAGAGCTTAAAATCTGCCTAATACCTTTGAGATGAGGGTCTCTTGAGTAATATGCTGTTGAAAACCAATGTCAATATCCTTTTACATATGATGCTGCTCTTAATACCTCGCAAGACTCTAGAGGTAAATATTCTGTTCTAAATCAGTACTGATAAAGTCTTAGTTACAGTACTCTATCCAATTTTGGCTATCACAATACAGGAAAGATTGGACAAGAGTACAGAGGGGAGTAATTCAATGAGGAGGTCTAACAAATATGACTCTTTAGGAAAAGTTGAAGGAACTGGATGTCTTTAGCCTAGAAGAAACATGACTGAGGGAGACAAAAGCAAGAGAACCATTCCTGGTTATTGATTTAGATGGGGTGCCAGAATGATGACCTCTGAGGAGCCTGCACAATGGCAGCAGCAGGACCAGTCACTGAGATGTGGGGAGCCCATGTGGTGACAGCTGCAGCCACTGCTGTCAGTATACAGGAAGTCTGTGGAGTGGTGGCAATGGCAGTAGCCCCTGGTGTGGGGAGAAGCTGCACCACAGTGGAAACAGCAGCAGCTGAGGCCTTTTAGGTCTCTGGTAAGGGTCTTCTGCAAGTTTCATGACATTAGCATACCTCCCCTCTCCCTTCCCCCTGCCCATCATGCTAAAATTTCCAGTTATACTTCTGGACAAAAGCCAGCACTATAAGTAGTTCCTTTAAATTTTCAGCAAAGAGAGATTTATGTTAGATGCTAGGGAAATCCTCTCTGCCTAAAGACAGTTAAATGGTGGAACAGGCTTACTTCCAGTGATATGGATGCCATGCACTCTAAGTTTTTCTAACAAGTTAGAAAAACTTCTGTCAAGGATATCCTGGGTATCCTTAACCATGTCTTTAAGCAACGATAAAGACTAGATCTCTTAGTCCCTTCCAGTCCTATGTACATTTCTATTATTTCTCTAGATGAATATTTGAGCATAGGATAGGAATATTCACTTACAGATTCAGAATTGGAAAGCTGTCAAAAGGACTTGATGTGTCTTTGGAATGAAGTAAAGATGATTGTCATGAATCACAGAGTACTGGGTGGACACAGCAAACCTTACAGTTATCCCACAGGTCTGTCACATTTATATTTCAACTGATAGCATAGTGCAACAGTGAAAAAACAAGGGAGAGAGCCATAGATGAAGACAAGAGGTGTACAAAAAATATTGGGAGGGGGATAAAAAGAGAGTGAAAATTTAAGGCAGTTCATAATGCAATAATTTTTTATTTGTAGTGTTCATTCATAGCTTTGTTTAGATACAAATGATGGACTGAAATCTTAAAAATGACTAAGTCCTTCAGCACAGTTTTAAATTATACCTTGCTTCCCAGCTGCACTAAATCCAAATTTAATGCATAGGTAGCTTCTGTTTTTCTTTAAATGGCATAGATTTCGATCTTGCTGACATCAGAGAAGTACTGTAAGGAGACAGTGGGTGCATCTGCATGAGACACTATGGCACAGTAGCAACAAGCTACTGCTCTGTAGCTCATTACTACTGTGCAGTAGCGTTGCCAGGCACTAGCCATGATGTGACACTACAGCTCAGTAGCTTCGAGGAAAAAACCATGCAGCAAAGGAACTGCACAGTAACACCATGCAGTAGTGGTGCACATAAGCAAGTACTAACTGACTGTGCAGTAACAACTGTGTAGTTCGCCACTTATGTAGATGCAGCCGCTGACAATGAAACAGTATCACAAGAAGTTGTAACCCCTTCTATTGATATTGGTGAAATAACAATTTTAAAGTATTGCTATCGATTTATATTTCTAATTCCAAGTTTTTCAGTGTGTTTAACTTAACCTCCCCCTCCATAAAAACAACAAAACCCCCACCAGCTATATTTCACTTTTAGTCCAAATCTATTTCTCTGTATAACAAAAATAATCTCCATTCATTCAATGATGTTGGCATTCTGAATTAAAAAAGGCATCGCTATTCAATGGTACCTTAACAAGGATGATTTTTTTTTTTTTTTACTGTTCTATACATTTGTATATTTTCAAAACCATATGGACTTGTTTCATCAGTGTCCTAGACAGTGCAGTAAAATATAGAAATACTAGCAAGAGAGAATATGCACATGTTACAGCAGAGATTTGAAGTGAGAGTACATTTTCAAAGCTGAGAGATTCAGGAAGATTATTCTACAGTAGCAGAGAATTTTGAATGAACAGTGGTCAGATCATATTAAAAAAAATAAAAAGAGAGAGAGAGAGAGAGAGAGAGAGAGAGAGAGAGGAGGCCAGGCTAGACAGACAGAGTAGCATGCAAAGGAGATGAGTGAGCCCTTTCCCCTACACACATGTAAAAGAAGAGCTGTGAATCAAACAACTTTGCAAGGTGGTCATCTGTAAATAGTAACACCTTGTATGTTAATGTGTACATTGTGAGGTAGTGTATTATTATAAATCACTTTTTTAACAATAAGGAACCAGGAAAGAGGGGTTAAATTATTCTCCTGTGTTCTTTTAGGACTGTGACAGGGGTCCATTCTGAGGCCAATCTCTGTCAGCCCGCCCACCTACCTTGCCTTGTTGTAATGAAAATAAATAGATGGTTCTAGGTGAGAGGCTGCCCTCTTAATGCCCTAATACCCAGGGCATACTACACTACTCCAACCTCCCCTTTGTAGTGTCCCAAGCCTCACAGGTGTTATACTGCTATCTATCACTTCTGCAGCCCTGCCCCTCTGGCACTAGGGCTCTACCCAAATTGTGTGCCCCTTTCTCCAGGCAATAATAAGGCCTCTAAACCTCCCCTTATAGCCTCATCCTGGTCCTCCAGTGTAAACAGAAACACAAGCATAAGCCTCTAGGCTATAACTTAAACATTATCAATGACAACAATGCTGTGCCCCTTTAAGGGGGACAAACTTCCACCTTAGGGCAGCATGCCCCTAGGCCTAAGTACCTGGGAGGTTTCTGGTGTCTTGCTGCCCTTGGGCAGTAAAGCAGGCAGCACCAGGTCACCTCCTCAGGCAGGAGCTTCTTCCCTGACATTTGCCAGAGACAGAGTGTCCCTACTAGCTCCAGCCCTGGGCTTATATGCACCCAAACCTCATCTCCTTTCAGTCATGTGATGCCTGCAGGTGCTGCCCAATTACCCGCTTGGGCTGTTACCCCAGCAGCCCGCAGCTGCGGAGCTCTGTTTAGCCTGTAGAGCTCCCTGGCCAGGCTGTTCCAACCTTAATGGAGCAGGCATATCTTAGTGCCCTGCTACAAGGACATATATGACAAAGTCGTGAACAGAACCAGGTTTCCCGAGTCCCATGGTAGTGCCTTAATCACAAAACCATCCTTCCTCCAGTATATAAGAAAGAAATAGGGCAAGTTGGATATTTTCAAAATATTTTTTTTTAAATATGTAATTATGTAGTCTTTCTCTTTTTGCTTGATAAGGCTTAGAGCCATATGTGTTGGGTTATAGATAACTTAACTCTGCAGAGACCATGAAGAAGGGTGTTGCATGGTAATAATGTTGCTGACAACTTGGCGGATAAGGGGGTGGCTTAAAGGCAGTGGCATGTAGACTTGCTTAGAGAGAGAAAGATAGATAGGATGGGAAACATTCAAACTTATGGATCATACCAGGATTAAAAATTGTATAGGCTAATATAGAAATCAAATATGAAGAAGGAGAAAATTATATTTTCCTTGAGGAAGTTTGCCTTTCATCCTCAACAAATTTTTCTGTTTTTTCTCTCTTCCCTCCCTCCCTCCCCGACCATTCATTTTGTTCCTTGAGGCACTTACTATAACTACAACACACTTTGGATACAGACAGACAGACAGACAGGTGATCTTAGGGATTGGCAACATAGGCAACCATTCAGGGCATCAGGGGACACCAAACATATGTACGCACACGTGTGAGTAGCTTGCATTCATAGCAGCACTCTCCTTCCACCCTGGCCTGTCTGATCCCACCCCAGGCAGGAGGAGTGGTGCCCAGCTCAGCCCATCCCTCTCTCCTGCCTCCAGCCATTGCTCAGGAGTCGGGTTGGGCATGTCAGGCAGGATGGCACCTGCTCCAGTCTGTCTGCCTTGCTTCTGTCAACAGGAGCAGTGCCTGTTGTACTGCCTGCCTGGTGCACCATGCTGCTTCACTTCCCGGCACCAGTCTGTGCCCCTGCCTGCCTTGCCCTAGCCATGCTTACAACTGCAGTTCCTGGCACCAACAAATGTGTGCGCACATGGGACCTGATCAATGTTCATGCAGCTTAGTGAGCCACATGATTATAATTTGGGTCTCAGGAATGAACATCTGTGCCAGGGTTCACAGTGCAGCCTGCAGCTGGAAAAGCCCAGCCACTTGCCCCAGCCCTAGGCCTGTGCTTTTTTTACTACTGACCCTCCCTTCTTAACTGGGCTATATTTTGGCTCTCTGACTGCACCCCCTGGATGCTGCCACCCCTCTACAGACACATTAGAGCCCCTGATGATGCCAACCCAACTCCCTTGCAGCCTTCCTAACCCTCTGATCTTGCCTGTTCCTCGCCCTGACCCTGACTGACTTAGATAAGGCTCCTGGCACCTGCAGATACCTGCACAATCAGGACAATCGTGCTGCTTAAAGTAAGTCTTGTAATTTTAGATTGGATTCTAGGAATATCTGCACATGGTCTTTAAGTAGGAGCCATGCACTAGCATATGTCCTAATATTTATGTAGTCGTTAGATTTGTATGCTGCCCTCCTTGAGAAGGCTCAGGGTGGCTTCGAATAAAAGACAAAATAATCTACATGTTATGAAAAAATGAACTCCCCAAACAACACCCCAGAACACTAAAACTACACCCACCTCACCTCATCTACTTCTACTTCCCAAGCTATTATGCAGGAGAACTAACCCTCCGGCCCATCCTAACCAAAATGCATAACCTCCCTTCACTATGAAGTAGCCAAAGCTTCTTCACACCCATGCCCCTGCCTCTCATCCCAGCAACCCCTTTTCACAAAGAGGGCTTGTGGCTGAACCTAGGAACCCACAAATGCTTCCCCTTCCTCCAACAAACACAACTTTCAATTCAAAAGACCCCCCACAACAGGAAAATAAGGAAAGCCCCACTGAAGGGGAACACCAAAGGATGACCTTAAAAATTGCCCTTCAGCTTAAATATGCCCATCCTAAGAAGGCTTGCTGGCCCTGTAGGAGCTGCAGGCCAGCCAGGTCCCTCTCCGTTAGTCTGGGCAGTCAAGATGGTGTCTGAGCTGGCTCTCCTCCCCTTCCCTAGGTTGTCAGAAATGCAGTGTAGCAATGGAAGCAGTCATTAGCCCAAGGAAGCCCGTCAGCTGCATAGGGGCTGCAGGCTGGCCAGATCCTTCTCTCCCAGTTCAGGCAGCCAAGGTGGTGCTTGGATGAGACCCCAGATGAAGAGTCTTTAGAAGTGCTGAATGATATTATCATTGTTAAAGTTTTATAGCTAAAATTTAATGGTAGAAGTAAGACCATATAGATGAGCTGGACAACAGGTGGTAAAGGGTATGGAACCAAAAATTTGAATCTTGTGAGTGCAAGTGAAAGTTCTAGTTAGAAAAGGGAAGCATATGCACACTGTTATGGTCAAGTAATTGCTAGAAAGTGCTGAATGTATGTGTCGTCTGAAATTAATGCTTCTTTAAAGTGTTTCAAGTGAAGCATCAAAATTGCTATTCAGTTTTACAAGTCTGGACAAGAGAATACCACTTTACCAAATGGATCATTTAGTGTAGCGGGTCTTTTAGTACAAGCTGGATGAAACTATGCTAAAAGGAGAGATTCTTTTTTAACGGTGAAGGCAATTAAACATTGAATATGTTTCTCTCTGAGTTTTTAAGACATGGCCTTTGTAATGTTATCTGTAGCTGAAAAGTTAGGGGCTCAATGCAGAAATGTCAGGGTGAGGTACTACAACCTATGTTTTTATGGATTTAAAATGAATCACAATGCTCCCTTCCAGCATTAGAATCCATGAAACTATTCATACTAAGTCTTGATACCTGTAAATATCACTAACCATGCTTCTAGGAAGGAGAAAGACTGTTGCTTTATTTTAAAAAATAAAAAATAAGTGGATAAAAAGAAAAAGTGTATTCTGTGTACCTTTAATTAAAACTCTTTTGGAAACTGAAAACATTTTAATTAGTTAGTTCAGCAAATAATTGGTGACTAAGTCAAGCTTGGTCCATTGACTGACTTGAATGAAATTACTTCAGGGATAAATTTGGGCATGTGACTCCAATTTATGGCAATGAATCAGCATAAGTGTGACTGTATGTGCATGCTGCATGTAGTATATACATGTTCTGTTTCACAAGGAGGGTTATTTGACCCCCTTTTTCATGTGTTTTCTTTTCTGGGACTTGCTCTTCATGATACAGCCGTTATCCTTGTCATGTATTTATTACTTACCTTGATGTCAAAACAAGATAAACCTTAACATCAATGTTAAGGATAGTTTTTGTTTTTTCACTCTCAAATTACAAAGCACCATTTTTTAGTGGGATCTGGCCCACCAACTGATTAGATCCTGCCCAGAGGTGGGCACCAGCACCCACCAGTTGATTGGATCCAGCCCATGGCTGCCCCTGCAGCATAGGGCTGAGCCCAACCCACTCTCACCCAGGGTAGCCTGTGCCTGTTGGCATGCACAGCTTCATGGCGGGGCTGTTCCTGGTGCGGCTGCAGCTGCCCAGGTACTGCTTATCTTCCCCTGCCTCCAGCAGCTCCTCCTCCTCCTGTCCTATGCCACGCCAGGTTGGGGGGAAGCTGCAGCCAGGTGGCTCCTGCTCCAGGGTGTGGGGCTCCAACTCCAGCTCCTGACTGCCTTCCCCCTACTGCCAACCACCTGACATGATGAGCAGACACCTGTGGGCAGCTGAGTGAGTGAAAGGTATCCAGGAGCAGGAACTGGAGCTGCAGCCCCATGCACTGGGGCAGGAGCCTCCTGGCTGCAGCTCCCCCACACCTGCAGCAGCATATTGGTACCAGGAGGATGAGCTGCTGGAGGTGGGGGAGAGCTAAGCAGCAAGCAGGTAGCTGCAGTCACACCAGGAGCAGCCTTGCCAGGAAACCATGTTTACTGGCCAGGGCAGGGGCGGGCTACACCATGCAGGTGGGTACATGGTATGGGCTGCCCCGGGCAGGAGTGGGCAGGTCTTGGCACCATGCAGAGCACTGTGGGGGCAGCCACGAGCTGGCTTGTGGATGTGGACTGCACCTGCACCACTGAGATGAGCTCTGCTGCCTGTACCCTGACCAGCTCCAAGGACCTAGTGAGCAGGAAGCCCCCCTACCCCCCTCCAAGCACCCAAGCACAAACCTCACACCTACCACCATTCCCACCACCACACACAGTATATTTGAGCAAGACCTTATTTTGAGCTATTATGCAATTGTCTCTATATACACTAGTAAAACAAACAATCAAACAACCAAAATATAAATCAGGACAAAAACATTTTTTAAGTAAAATTAAAATATTTTATACTAGATGTTTGATTTTTAGTATATGGGTTTTTTTATCTATTATTTGTTAAAATGGTATCTTATAAAAGATTTTACGTGTTCAGCCTTCGACAGGTCGCCGAAACTCATTAAGCAGCCCTCTAGCTGAAATAACTGCCTACCCCTACCTTACATCTAGGAAGCTTGTTCTGGGAGTCTGGTCACTTTAAAAACACAGAACAAACAAATGAAAACATCCTCATAAAGGGTTTGTTGTGCTGATCTACCACGTACTGATTCTGCAAACACTTACACTTGGAAGGAACTTTACTTGCTGAGTGGGCCCATGGAGCTGACTCAAATATTTAAATGCTTGCATGAATCGGGTTAAGTCATCTAACTGAAAATGTAGTCAAGAGGAAAAAAAATCCTGAAGTAAACTAAATAATTTAACATTTTAAATAATTCCTGCAATTAGATTTCTTTAGAGAACTGAGGCTTAATGGACCAAAAGAATTTTTAAAAAGAGGAAAAAACAAATCACTATTTATATCAACCTGGTAGGAAAACCTTCCTTTCCCAGTTATTGAAATTTACCAGTTCAAGACAGTTGAACAGTTTTTCTAGGACACAGTATTTCCATGAGATTTTAAATCCCTGTTTGTTTATGTAATCTCTTCTACCATAATAGTAATTGCATAAAAAATGTTTTTTTTGGTAGAAACTTAGGGCCTTGTCACACATTCACTGTAATGAATTGGAATGTAGTGACCTCTTAATGGTGGTATGCGTTAGGAAATAACCCTTACCTGAAAGCAAACAGTGATGCCACAAGGGCACTTAATATGCACTAAACTGCTTGAACCAGTGTCTGTTGTATGTTAATTGCACTTGGTGTTACATTGAGCATGTGACACCACCTCTAGGCCATCCAATTTCAGTGCAAGTACCATTGCAAGTACAAAACAAAATACCCTGCCTTTTTTCATAAGTGATATACAAATTATTTTCTCACAAGCGTACCACAAAGATCTGTATGACCTTCATTTCCTCTTCTACCATTCGTATACCCATAGAAACCTTACTGCTCCTATTCTGAGTTTTCAAACATACAAACCCCACTGAGTCTTTGCAGAATGAGTTGCACTCACACCATGAATATATCATGTGGCCTCTCAAACATTTCCCTCGGTGAATATCTAAAAACAAGTATTGCTTTTATTTTTGTGGTTGAATTCAGGATGCCTGAGCCCAACATGACAAAAAGGGTACTTGGTTCTCCCACACAGTAGCTGGTTGAAGTTGGGCAAACTCATAATCATAAGTGTATTGGTAAATCATCATGAATTGATCCCAAAAGCTTGCACAAAAAGACAATTTTCTTATGATTTCCCAGTTGGTCTAATAAAAGGTATCATTTTGGAACCAAGAGTTCTAGTTTTTTGTATGTCTTCTTGGTAAATCATCAGTATCCACAAAGTTTTCTTCCTCCCAATGCACAGATACATTGCTGCTATTCTCAAGTGTCATTCATTCTGATCAGGACAGAAATATAAAAATATAAAGTTAAAGTCCTCTGTCAGCTTTCTCTGAGCATGCTGGGGTAGAGGAGGAAGCACCTGGCATCCCTGTGGCTAAGTGTCATAGATAAGTAAAACCTAAAAGAACTCTGGAAAGGAAATCGTCAGTCAAGACTAGAGCTAAAATTTTGATAGCTGGACCCTTTCAATTCTCTCTTACCAGACATGAAGATGAATCTTGCAGATATCTCATTGCTTTTTTGTGGGAATGCTATTACTAAGACGTATTTGTCATGGGACCAAGGGGAGGAGAGAGATTGCATCAGTGAATAGTGTGTTTGTAGTCTTCGGAAGACAATGAGAACTCTAGAAAATAATACTGACTCTATGAAATCCCACTGACAGGTATCCTATAGAAAGCAGAGGATCAGCATGAGAGCCAAAAGCTCTCGATCCAAGTCCAATTCTTCCCCAGCAATCAATATGACAAAAGTGCACACAACCAGGCAGCCCCTCTCAATGACATCTCAAGAAAGACATTAAAGGAAAAAGTCTTCTGAGCTGCTTCCTCTTCTTTACTTCAGATCACTGCAAGTACATTTTTCATCCTCTAGTGACCCAGAAACAAGCCCATGGCATCTCTTTTAAATTACAGGTTTTAAACTTTATTCTGGTAGGTCTTTAGTTTTCTATTAGGGTGTCATTTTCAGTGCTGTGGCTGTCGGTGAATCCACCTTTTGCTCTGAATAGCAACCCGCATCATGTAGGACAGTGTTACTCACTCTAAGCTGTGCAAAACATTAGCTTTTACACTGCTTTACCTCTTTCAGTCTATTATCTGTAACACACAGTTTAAAGGGCACTTACCTTCAGGGCAGCCTACATCAAACTGCCTGAACGCTTGAAGAAGATTGTCCCAGCAGGGACGGCTTACCAGGAACTACCATCAATTTTGTCCTAATTGGGACACCATACTTGCAGTCTGGGATTATTCACAGCAGAGGGATTCAGGATTCAAAAATCAGTTTGGGAGCCCAGGAATTTTCCGCCCAGGGATCAGCTGGATGGGCTCCCCACTCCTGGTGGTGATAGAAGGAGATGCGTGCAGAGTGAAGAGGGCTGGGAAGAGCCTGCAGCATAATCCCATCCCACGGGTGCATGCTGAAGCCATCGTGAATGGCCAGAGGCCAGTGCAGTGCCTGACGGTCGAGCAGGAGCAAGCCGCCCCCTAGAACGAGCCCTTGGGCTTCATGGGCCAGCTTGACAAATTCCTTGGGGTGGAGGCATAGTCCCAGGGAGTCCTTAGAGAGCAGAACACAGATTTCCCGCTGGGTTTGGAAACTTGGGAGTCGATAAAAAGGTGCGAGTAAACCCCACTGTGTGAGTGGCTGGGGAAAGGACTGTGGCAGAACTGTCTGCATGGAAAAAAGAGACACCAGAAAGGGAGAGTTCCCAGGATGCCTGTGTGGTCTAAAAACCAGAGAAACCTTGGTGTGCCTGAGGGCTGCCTGGTCTGCCTGTGGCAGTGAGCGTTCTCTGTGCATAATTGCCTAAATAGGTCTGTGGGCATGGAGAGGCAGCACACAGGCAGAGAAGCCTATACGGAGGTGTGTGAGGAAGAATCTGTGTCTGGCAGGGGTCTGGAGTGAGAACAGCCTCTGCAGACTGCGGGATGCTTGGGCCTTTGTGGGATAGCCCGAGGCAGCTGGAAGAAACACATACTGGGAGGAGTGAGGGACTGCCCCTCCCTCCATCCTTTGGGCATAAGTTGGGGTAAATGGTTATTAGTGTGAATAATTAACTAGTGGATTAATGTAATGAGTATTTAACATAGTGTATAAGTTATTAGTTTTGTATCCATCAGCTTGATCATCTCTTAAGTGTAAATAGCTATTAACGGCTATTTTTTGCATACGCTTACCCTTGTTGAATTGTAAATAGACTATTTCAAACTTTTGATATCATTTAATATTCTTTTGCATATTATAATTATTCCCTGTATATAATTAAATTCTGTAAATAGTTACTCTTGAGTCTGCAAGGTATCTCCATTGTAAAAGGGAACTCCTTCTCTAAGGGAGCCTCCTGCCATTCCTAGGGGAGCTGAGCAGGGGTAAAGCTGCAAAGGGCTGCATGCCCATCTACCAGATAGTGATACAGTTGTATATACAGCCAGATATAAATGTCGTTTGTGTTTCTTCTTACATTTTTCAGCTGCCCATATTCTGCTGAACCATCAGGGTTAAAATATAAAGGGATGTGCTAATAAAAATCTCTGTTAATGTCATAATTTTACTATAGTGTTTTTAGCTGGCATACCACTTACCGTACCGGGGGGGAAGCAGGGAGGAGCACCATAAAACTAAGACAAATGCAAGACTAAGCAAACTGAGTTGTATTTGCCATCCAGCAGGAACTTGCACTCTCAGATCAAAGACAATGAGGTAATTTAGATCAATTTGCTGAACTGTTGGGCTAATTTCTGGAATCAGCATATGAAACTCAAGTTTTTCCATTGTGGGTATAGGGTGATTGCAGGAAAAAAATGAAAACAAGGCTTTGATTTCAGAGTTTTTTTTATAAAGTGAACTACACATCAGTGTCTGACTAGAATGAGAACCCAGAAATAAAATGATCTAAGTTTGTTAGAACAGTTGTTCTGTTTGTCTTGATTTTAAGGATTTCTTTATATATTGTTCAGATGGTGTTAATACTCTATGGGCATAATTATAGCCTCTTTCTTTACCTGGGTGTTTACAATCATAGTCCCTCATCCTACAACAATTGCTTGTTTATTTAAGTGACTGCAGAGTTAGAGCTTAAGGGTGCTAATACACATGTTTGGAGGCGAGAGGGGGCACACATTTTAATTAGAGTGGTTCCCAGACAGTCGCGCTAACTAAAACAGCTCACTGTCGCATGTATTAAGCTCCCTGCCCCACCCCCCCATACACTTCAAAATGGTTGTGGGGCATAATACATGTGATGTTGAGGCGATGCTGGAGCATTCTAATTAGAATGTGGAGCAGACTCGATTAATTGGGTCTGCTCCAATGCATTCTAATTAGAACATGAATGAGCAGAGCTATAGGCAGCCCAAATGAACAAAATAATCTTAAAGTAGTATTACAGTTAAGTTGCATGGAAAAAACAAGGGAATAAAAGGTAGAATCAAAGAATTACAGCTGAAAGTTATGGGATTGCTTTGACAATATAGTGAGAAAAATATTACTAGGTTATTTAAGTGATTAATATTTAATTCACAATTTTAAAATTTTAATCGCTAATTTAAAATTAAAACATGCATCAAAATGACCTCTTGTTGAGTTTCTAGTGGAAAGAAATATTAGAACAAATAGAAGGAACAAGCTACAAAAAAGAATTATTTTATTTATTTGAAGGAACATCTATTTTACAAAGAAGATTTATTTTACAAAACTAGAGTGATGAATGTTTGTCTTCAATCGCTAAACTTTCAGTACTGAGAGATTGATCCAAATTCATGTCTTCGCTTGAAAACATGATATAGGAGTGATTTAGCTATATTAATGTTGCTAGTAAGCAATTTATTCTTTTTTCAGAGTAGATTTAAAAATAGCAGTGGGGAATGGCATTTTGACATACAGAAAGGGTTTTAAAAATAAAGCTCCATCTGAAAAATGTAGAAATTTCAGTTTAAATCTTATCACCATATGGGAATAGCATTTAAAAACATGTTTCGGTGTTGGTGATTCAGTCTATGGCAGTGTTCCCTGTGAGTCAGTATCAAACTTCTGTCTTAATATGGCTCCAGCAGGCTCCCTGCTGTTGGAGATGCCATCTTTCATCTAAAAAGTAAAACAACACCTGGCCATTTGTGTTCATTAAAGTGTGCTGTAGTTTTAGGAGTAGAGCTAATTCTAATACAGGTCAATATATTCTGCCAACTTAATTAAATTCCTTGTGATTTTCAGTTGTGCATGGCATTTTTTCACCTTTTATCCTAACCTTTAGAACTGCCCTACAGTTGAAGGAAGATGCCACATGGCATATCAAAGGTGGCAGTATTTCAGCTAATAGACTTATATGTATACATGCAATACATTATATATGTGCATGCTGCATACAAAATATGAGCGAGGCAACAGTAGTTTTTGGAGTGATATCTATTCCAACCATGCAGGTGGTCCAGTAAAAAAGCGTTCAGATGCAAGATATTCTTTAGCCAAATGCCAGGTAAAATGCAGCCAACATGCAAGGGTCAAAACACAGCTAAAACACCAGATGCTTGTGTGCTGACTATGAAGAGATGAGACACCACAAAAAGCAATAATCTTCTATTCCCCTGAATGCTGTAGAGCTGACCTCTCTAGCTGTTCTTGTCAATGAAATGGAGATGGGGCGTGGGGCGGGGGTGTGCTGGAAGCAGAGCCAGATGACCTTACATGCAAGAAAGATTCCTATGAACAACCTCATTCCCCGTATTACAGAGAGGAATATCTTAGACTTTCCCTTCCAATAACCCAGAGCACTATGCTGTATCGAAAAATGCTAATAGGATAAACATTTTGTTTCATTCATGTATTCCAGATAGATTCTCTGGCTATGTCCAGACAAGCACGGACATGCAGTATCTGGTGGCGCAAATGGATCTGTGGCGCCACACACACTGCAGATGCAGGTGATCCTTGCAGCACAGGGTTTTGTTCTGACCCCAGATCTCCTGGGGTAAAAAAACCCCATGCCTTAAAAAGCGGAGTGGTGCACGTGACAGCAGTGCACCCTGCCCAAAACCAGAGCCTGGCCTGCTGGAGCCACAGTCTGGCTGCCAACCAGGCTTCCAGCTGCGGGAGCAATGTGGCTGCATTTCCCGAAGGTCCCCAGAACCCTAAATAATGTTACTGGGGCCAGCAACTGTGCTGGCCCCAGCCTTCCCTACCCCACGTGAGAGAACCTGCTGTGCAGCAGAGGGCACGTGGCACAGGTGTCCCCTGAGGACAAATAGCAGCGGCACAAGGTGTGTCACTGCTTCTTGTCCCTGGGGAAACAAACATCTGTGCTCATGTGGACATGACTTCTAGGGCTTCATGGATATAACTGAAAGGGTAGAACTTTTGGGGTATGCCTACAGTTAGTTGATGTTGCTATGGCACTGTGCTTGACTACTTCTGTTTAGAAATACTCAAGTGTGGTGCAGTAATCGTCTATATTGTGCCATGTGCGTGGTGCATGGTTAGATTGTGCCTCCATGGCACCATAGCAGCATTGTAAAGTGGGGAGTGCAGTGCTACAGCAACGTAGCTGCTGATTATGTATAGTCCCACATGATGTCTATGTCACCATAGGGCAACGTGTAAACTGTTTATCCCTTACTGTTTAATCAAATCTTGGGTAAACCTATTTAAATTTCTTACACAGTATTTTCACTGAAGGTTAATTTGCAGCATTTACAGCTAACTTGGTTCTTGTGAAATAAAAATTCAATGACACTTATTCATGCAATGCTTGAACTTGCAATATTTTGGTAAATTTGTGGGTGATTATGATCTGATATCTCTCAAGCACACCAGTCTTGAAAATAAGCAGAAATAGTGATTCCTCTTTTATTTTTCTTTGCAGAGTCACAGTGTACGCTCTGTGGGGAGCCTGAAGGTGAGTGTGTTTCCATATTCTTAATCATTTTCAAAGGTGATAGTTCTAAGGCTTGAGTCAAGTGATCTGTTTAAACTGTTAGTACATTTTTATGGGTGAGAGTAGATTGAGAATGGTATTAGAAATGATGTTAACCAAAGAAAAACATACTTTTCTGTGTTAGATGCCAAAAATGAATTGAATTAAACCAAGCAAAGCACAGTACATGCTCCAGGCAGAAGGAAGCCGTCTTAAAGGACAAATTTACCATTACAGTAAAAATGGAAATCTTTGCTTTTTATTCCTTCTAGTGTATGTTTGCTAGCATAGTTTGGGATAAAAACAGTAGGACAAGGCATTTGAGGACATCACCTTGGGGGAGTTGGGGGGAGGGTCAATGAATATATAAATGAACATTATTTAACCTGTAAAGGGTCATGTTTCCATATGTGGAATAACCTACAGAATACAAAGAATGGGTCAGTTTTTTAACAGGTGAAGTGAATAAATACTGGTTCTGAGACAAGGATAATTAAGCAATAACAAAGATAAAGTAGGCTTTTGCCTACAAAAGCTTATGCATTTCTGAATGAGTCAGTATCTGACAAAGTAGGCTGTAGCCTACAAAAGCTTGTTCCTCCTTAATGCAGTGTCCTGCCTTCTGCCTAACTTTAGACTAACACAGCTAACTAATCTGTACTCACAGAAAGTAGTCCAAGATCATGGCCATAGAGGAGCCAACTGCATCCTTTATAATAGACCTGGCATCTTGATTATTTGCTAGTTGCTTAGTTTATGTACCCAGCATGATTTTTTACAACAAATGAAGATGTTAACAATTTTGGATGGAAGGTGGGGGATGCTATCAGTGGTATTCAGAGAGCTAGTTAGCCCTTGTAGTCTGAAAAGAGGCAGAAGCCAGGGTTGGGTGGTTTCTTGGATACTAACTCATTCAGAAATGCATAAGCTTTCATAGGCAACAGTCTACTCTGTCAGATGATATTCATCAGTGATATTCAGGATATATAAAGATAATCTGTCATGTCATTGACTTGGGATCTTTGCAATGAATGATACAAGTTTACAGGAACTCTTTTACATGAATTGAATTCTTGATAGATAATTGTCTGAGAAGTTTGTTTTGAGGTTTTGTTTTGCTTTTATCTCTTGACTAGTTAATGCTTTTGCACTGTACTTTATTTGATAGTAGATAAAATTTTAGGGCCACACAAATATACATCTGAAGGGGCAAAACAGAAATCATAAGATCCATGGCCTAAGATAGCAAGCTGGTTTTGGGATATGATTTTACTGTCCAGTTGTATATTGGATTAATATTGTCTATTTAACAAGGTAATCTGATTTTACCACTTTTTCATTTCCATAAACCCCCTAATGAATAATTTTGCCAGCATAAATTAAAAGAAAACCTTTTTTCCTTTAAAGGGAATTGCCAAAATTACCATGGGACAGAAAAAAACCTGACCAAATGTAATGACAAGTATATGTAATACAGACAACCCTAGTATCAAAAGGTAATCATATGCTTTATTCCCACTAGTTTTATGGGTGAGGTTCTTGAGATAGGAAAAAAGAATCCAGTTGTTCAAATGCCAACATGCCTAAATTCCTGTCTATTTTATTAAACTCATTTCAAAAATCTAGTTTCTGAACCATGACTATTCCATCCTTATACCTTTTTTTATTTTGTTTTACATTGAGATTATGAAATGGTACTTATGTCCTTTTAGATAAAGATTATGCAGCACTACTTAAGTCCTAGATCCAAATTCTCTAAGGTGGCAAACTCAGTCTTATGCACTGCAGCATCACTGCCTGTCAGACTTTGGGCTATCCTGTCTCTACCCACTATAAACATCACTCTTCTCCCAAAGCCACTGAAAATATCCTGGATTCTTGATCACCTGTGTTCTACAGTAGAGCAACATTGGAAAAATGTGTGTCAAGTTCTTCTCCAGAGCTCATCTATAAAGCAAGTCTTCAAGATGAATTAGTAAAGACATTCCTGCAAGTGCTGCTTATCTATTGGAGTGGGGAGGGGTGGGGTGGAATGGCTGCATATTTTTCAGATGGGTAGAACATTTTAATGCAGGTGAGATGTCTCTTGTAAATTGGATCATCTCTAAACTTTAGTGTGAATCATCAGATTAAATGCTTCATGTCTCAGTCATTTGTTACATGATTTGCTTGTTTTGACTCCTGGTAAGTGTGTATGTGTATGTCCTCCTGTATCCAGTCTACAAAGGATGTGAATAACTGCACTCTGCTTAAGTCTTTTATGTTTAACATGAGCTGTAAAGGCCTAGTGATTTTAGACTTCTGGCAGTCATCATTTTATCCCAGTTATTAGCCATGTTAGTGTCTTGGCCGGGCTGAACCGACTCGAGGTGATTCAGAAATTACTCGTTCGTCAGGGCGGGCTGGTGAATAGAGAGGCTGACAAGGCTTAATGGTTGCAAAAACTTTACTTACGTCGCGGGTGGCTGCGACGGAAACGGTTCGGTCGTCTGGACAACAATGTGAGTTGCTCCAGCTGGCGAGGCCAATGCCAGTAAACTCGTCCGTAATTCAAGCCGGCGGGAAAAGGGTACGTCTGGACCTGTGTTCGGCGACGGGAAGAAGGATCGATAGGTGATCAGTCTATCGATCAGCTAGCCGCAAGTCGGATCTCTAAGAGGCACTCTGCAGCGTGCTCAAAGCTCTTCGACTTGGGCGGAAGTCGCGCTAGTTTTTAAACGGCCAGCAAGCCAATTACCGGCCGCCACATGTGAATAATTTAGCACTAGCCAATTGCGGGGCACGAATTTGCATCCGAATGGTGGGAACTCTTTGCACCGTGCATTTCTGTGCTGCAAAGAGAATGCATCCTGCAAAGACAGCTGCAAAGTGGCGGGAACTCTCTCCTGCACGCGGGTTCTTTATGCAGCAAAAACCCTCGCTGTGCAAGAGGCTCTCGTGTGTCAAGAAAATTCCATAGTGCCGAGGCACCAAACTCATTGGGTTATGACATGCCCCCTTGCCGACGGCACAACTGGAACTTTCGACACATGAGCACATCATACGGCATCTTTGTTAGAGGATTCACTGACTTGGCAAAGCCTTCGCAACCAATATATATATAAATATATAAACAAATAACTTTGAACACATAACAACAACTGCTGATCATCGTCTGATTGGAGAACAGCCGCTTCAGTCCGTCTTCTCCTATAGCAGACAATGTCAGTAAACACTTAACAAAATAAAATAATGCCATAACAAGTCCTGAGCAGATGGGTTCTTTGCCGACTCAGTGCCTCCCTCACAACCATTACTCTTTGGCTTCGAATGGACTGCAGTCTGGTCTCATAATCAGATGGTTGTGGATTACTGCTTTTGCTGGGGTCAAACCTGTGAAGAAAACAGAATAACAGGACAAAACACAACAAATGAATCATAACTGGCTTCACTGTAAGGATACTGGGTGAACGTTGGAACGGCGAGTCATCCAGTTGTGATGAACAATAATAGGGGGACAATCCGGCTTCTCTTCCAGTTGGACAGAATAGGTATTGGGATATTGTCCTGGCTGTTGAACTGTCCCTTTGTGAACTTGTGGATGAGACTGATGAGGGTGAGGTATTGAAATCCACACTAACTCGTCAGGTTGGAACTTAGGCTCCCAAGGTGAGGGTTTCTGGACATTAGCTTCATCCCATAATGGTTTAGCAGTGTTTAGTGAAATAAGGACATCGTGATTAAATTTAGTCCAATTTTTAAACGTCCCTCCTCCTCTAAGGCGAAGCTGCTCCTTGTATAGACCTATGTGTCTCTCCACAACGCCGTTGGACTGTGGATGGTACGGCAGATGAAGATGCCATGCCACATTGTGAAGACGAGCAAACTTATCCAGAGCATTAGAGTTGAACGGAGGTCCTACATCAGACTGAATTTCATGAGGAGGCTGCCAGGTGGCAAACACAGCAGTCAAGGCAGCAATAACAGCAGTGGCATTGCTTTTTCGTAAGGGAATAACCTGCAACTGTCTGGTCCCCAAATCAACCACAACTAGTCCTTTATTTGGCGGTTTAGACCCTGGGAGGGGTCCCAGCAAATCCACCTGCCAAACTTTTCCTGCCTGAAACTGAGAAGGATCGAAAGCTCCGATTTGATGCTTGGTTTTATGACACTTTTCTTTAGCACACGTTTCACAGGCCTGAGCTACCTTTTCCCAATCCCGCCTGGCTCCATATGAGGCCGGTTCTGTAATGATTCGGCACCAACGTTGATGACAAGCCCATGGTCCTGGGTGACCCCAATTTTCGTGAAGCCACGTGAGGAATGGATTTGCTTCAGGATCAGTGGTAGATGTGACAGGCAAAGCTATGTCGGTCCGGAGTGGATCCTCCAAGAGCTTATCAATTACCTCGTGCACTGGATCAGTATCTGAACGATAGGACTTAGTGTGCCTAATCAATGGAAGGCGTACAAATCTAGTTAACGTCCTCCAGATGTCTCACCAATCATCCAAGTTCTCGGTGGGAAAAGCTGTGCCCGTAAGAATTTTGTAGATATACTGCGAATCAATTGCAATGATCGGAACTGGGAGTGTATCGTTATGATACATCAAACAATGTTCCAGTACCTTCAGGAATCCTAATAATTCACATTTTTGGGACGAATTATCATCTGGGTCGGCTTGAAAAATTTCCTTATCATGACAAGCTTTACAGTAGTACCCATAGGCTCCTTCATGACGGGAGGTTCCGTCCGAGGCCATCCATGCTGGGGCAGAAGTTCCATACAGCGGAGGAACCTTTTCCTCATCTTCTGGGCTTGGATCAGGTACTGTGTCTTCCAACTTCCAACAATGCCAGTTATAATGGTGGGTTAGTACTAGCGTATTCCAGGTCTTAGATTCCCCATGAAAATGTGGGTCGATTCTTCCCACGTCCAGCAAGGGTAACAATGTGGCACCAGGAGCGCGTAATGTCCCATGCCCTCTTGCTAACGGCTCCACCAGTTGTTCGGCTAGGAGAATCTTTCCCATAGCTCCATATCTATGTTGCGCCGCTTGAAGCGTCTTGTGGGCTGTGTATACTAACTCATCGTGGGGGTTATGCACGACAGCCCACACGTGATTGGTGGTGAATCCAAGGGTTACGGTTAGTGACTCACCCAGATCGATGGCATGGAGTTGTGCACCTTTAACCATGGTTAGCAGGCGAAGCAGATTCTGCTGATCCTTTTCCGTCCAAGGCGTGGACTTTCGGGATTTGTCACGAATCTGTCGCTGTAATTTAGTGAGGAGTGCCAGATCACTAGGTCCAATATAATGTCGATACCAATTTAAATGACCCAAAAGCTGTTGAAAATGCCTCTTAGTGACAGGATGGAATGTTTTTAGCGGATCGATGTTAGGACCCTCATGCGAAACTCCATGGCGGATGGAACCAGTGTATCGAGTGCCAAGGAACGTAATGTCATCTACAGGATGTAGGCTTGACTTTTCCTCGTTGATGGTCCATCCCTCACTTTGAAGGTGAGCAACTAGTTGGTTTACTACACTGGCAACTACAGAGCTATCGCGACCCATGATGGCAATATCATCAACATAACTCCAAATTTTTTATTCCTTTTCTGGGGGAAGAGAGTGCAAGGCTCTCAAATTCTTCAGGGTGTTATTCATGGCACCAGTGGCTAATGATGGAGCGTTACGATATCCTTGCGGACAAACTGTCCACCTGTACATGATGCCATCAATACACATATTCAGTATTCCCTCCGGGTCAGTTATTGGGATAGAAAAGAACATATTTTTCAGATCTAATGTAACTCCGACCCACGGACTTTGTTGGAACTGTGCCATCTCAAACATACACTGTGTCAGAGTAGACGGATTAGGTTGTTGAAGTACTTGGCATCTTTTATTGACTTCTCGATAGTCCACGACCAACCGAGCTTCATTAGGCTTCCCAGGTTTCGCCACTCCCCATCCTGATGATAGATAGGTGCTGGCTGTTACGGTCTTAATACAGCCTCGTCGCTCGAGTTGCTGCAGAAGGTTAGTAAGGGACTGTTTCAGAGAATCCTTAGTTGGGATTGGCCGATATCGCCAGGTGGAAGTGTCACGAAGCGTTGGTCGATGCCAGTCCTGCTCTGGGATAATTACAGGTGATGCCTGTAGCACTTGTTCCCTGAGGTCAAGCGTTTTTATCCCCGGGATTCCTAAAATGTTGATGCCCCCTAGAACAGCTTCTAGGGGATATCGGTGGTCCTGAACCCAAAACTTGACCTTCGTTGTGACAGCGATAGCATTAAGCCCTTGTACTTTGATCGTCTTGGTGGTCTTTTGATGAGGTATCATCGAGGTAATCACATTGGTCTGAGCTCCAGTGTCAAGAAGGAAGGATACCTGTTGTTTGTCATCCGGATCGGTAGGGTTGTAAACAGTGAGTTCAGCATATGGTCGAGAATCAGTAGGATCAGGTCTGAGTTGAGGAAGGCCGCCGGCGGAGCCGCTGGCCATTACTCGTTTTTTGACAGATCCTCAAAATTAAATCCCATTGTTTCAGCCATACTGGCCTGGGCCTTGTCTCCCAAAAGTCTCAGTTGAGCCTTTGTTAGTCCGGTGTGAGCGAGAAGAAATCCGAACATAGTTCTTTTCTTCAGAGTTCTTTCCTTTGAGGTTCTTTCTTTTGGGGTCCTTGGAGGCGACCCCCATGGCTCTCGCTGAGGGGTATACCCTTGACGCCTAGGCCTCAATGTTTCAGCCAGGTACGCTGAAGGTCGATCCCTTGTGTCATTAGAAGCTTCCTCACCTTGCTTCATAAGTGCCTGCAATCGTGGGAGATGGCCTAAAAGACTTCCCACTGGTTGTCCTGCTATTGGGTTCAAGAAGAGTCGGAGTGTAACAGCATTCGCTCCTCCGTACACCTCCACGCAGGCATCTATAGCTTCCAAGGGTGTTGGAATTGCCCCGGGGTCCAATAGGTGACGATGAGCCCATCTCTCTTTACGCTGGACTGCTGTTAGTCCCATTGGATTTGTTCTTGGGCTCCATGTGAGATACGACACTCCAGCTATAGCCAGGAGAAGTTGTTCTGCTGTAGCCTTCTTTGGGCAACCCTCATGCCAGGTGTGAAATTTGTGGGTTACCTGTCCTACCACAAGCGCCGGGAGCGGGATGGGCCAGTGGGCACTGTCCATGACCACATTCAAATCAGTAGCGCGCCCTCCGCTCCACGCTGCTTGTCGTGTCAGGGCACTCGCTTCTTCTTTATCCAAAGTGTCGGATCCAAATTCCACTATCAGTCTTCCTAACCATATGGCCAAAGTTTCTTCCGGCCTGATTTTAGAGTCTTTGCAAAGCTCTTGAATCTCTGGTCTGGTGCATGTACGAGAGATAGTGGTGGTACGTGTAGCACCATCTTCATCCTCAACATGCTTCGTCACAGCTATCAGGTAAGCTGCGGCAGACAGAGGGTTAAATTCTGCGTCTGGGAGCATTGGGTACATCCCTCCTCCCATTGCCCCCTCCCTGTGGTAAAGAGGCGTGGTTGCAGGGAATGACGTCACCTCAGGGGGTGAAGTCACCAAGGGAATCCCCGCTGGGTCTTCCATAACTCCGCCCCTCCTTTCCGGGTTCCCCGGGTAGCTGGCGCTTCTTTCGGCGCCATTTTCTGCTAGCAGCATCATGCGGCTGGCACTGTTAATAAACACTGCTCCGGAGCCCTTTGCTGTCCGCTCCAGCGATTCTTTACCCGCAATATATATCTGAGCCTCCAGATTCGCGTATTCCCTCAATAGGCCCGTTACTGCACGGAACAGCACATTCATCATCTTTCCCTTTTTCCATTTAATTAGACCCCACTTCGACTTGTGACGGCCCTTAGTTTCTAAATCCTCCCTCAGCTGAACGAGGAGCTCATGGCCCCGCGACTCAGGCACCAAATCCGGACAGTTGAACCAGTCCGCGGGGGTGGGTTCCCCACTCTCCTTCAAGTATCGGGTGCATTGGGCGAACTCCTGAGCGGGGGTCAGCTTTTCTGCCTTCTGCGCTTTCACCCCGGCTAGGGATATTGTTGATGTTTCTTCCGGGGGCCAATAGTAAACCTGGTCGCTCCCCATTATGCATCCGAACTACCCTAAGGATAGCTTTGTTCTCCACTCTTTCACCATGGCTTCTTCTCTTTTTACGGAGAAGTAACCATCAATACTTCTTTCCTCCCCTTCTACCTCCTGGTGGTAAGCGATATGCACCCATAGATCGTTAGCATTCTCTACGTGGCAGTTCCCGGTGCACCAGGGGCAGCACCCAATTAAGTTCTTTTCCATCACCGTGCCCTTTGATCCCTTCAGCATGTGCCGCGGTGATCCCGATCCCATCCTCGTCGCCATGTCTCTCCTGGGCTGAACCGACTCAAGGTGATTCAGAAATTACTCGTTCGTCAGGGCGGGCTGGTGAATAGAGAGGCTGACAAGGCTTAATGGTTGCAAAAACTTTACTTATGTCACGGGTGGCTGCGACGGAAACGGTTCGGTCGTCTGGACAACAATGTGAGTTGCTCCAGCTGGCGAGGCCAATGCCAGTAAACTCGTCCGTAATTCAAGCCGGCAGGAAAAGGGTACGTCTGGGACTGCGTTCGGCGACGGGAAGAAGGATCGATAGGTAATCAGTCTATCAATCAGCTAGCCACAAGTCGGATCTCTAAGAGGCACTCTGCAGCATGCTCAAAGCTCTTTGACTTGGGCGGAAGTCACGCTAGCTTTTAAACGGCCAGCAAGCCAATTACCGGCCGCCACGTGTGAATAATTTAGCACTAGCCAATTGCGGGGCACGAATTTGCATCCGAATGGTGGGAACTCTTTGCACCGTGCATTTCTGTGCTGCAAAGAGAATGCATCCTGCAAAGACAGCTGCAAAGTGGCGGGAACTCTCTCCTGCACGCGGGTTCTTTATGCAGCAAAAACCCTCGCTGTGCAAGAGGCTCTCGTGTGTCAAGAAAATTCCATAGTGCCGAGGCACCAAACTCATTGGGTTATGACAGTTGGCAGTTACCATACATGTAGGAATTCCACCTTGGCATGACTGTGGAGTGCTTTATATTGGCAGGGAAGGGTAAGAGTAGTAGAGAGACCTACCCATGTAATACAGGCACCCACACCTCATTGCTGCAGCTATACCTGACTGTATCTATTTTCCAGAACTTCAGAAAACACTGGGAATATTCAGGTCCTATTCTACAAAAACCCTAGGGCCTAGGATATCTAAATTCTTTATGCATGTACATTGTGACCTCAAGAAATAGCTAGGTAACTAAATTTGGCCTACTACACATGCTCAGAATTGATCTAGAAAACCCTTTTAGATGCCTAGCTCCACACAAGCTCAGTTGGGATTCAGTTTTATCTTGGAAACTCATAAATTCTGCATAATTCCCAGATTTTTTAGACTGAGTAAAAACACTGAATTCACTGTTGGACATTGAGGTCATGCAGGTAGTAGGATAAAGAGGAAGACCCAGTAACCTAGCAGCTAGGGCACTTTTTCCAGAAAATGAGAGATCTGGGTTAGAAACACTTCTTAGCCAGAGTGGATTTGAACTCACATCTCCCACTTCCCCATGCAGTGTCTTAACTCCTTGCATTCTTTTCTGCTTGATACTTGCTCATACTTGGCAGGGGTGGTGTGGAAATAATATTGGCACAGCCTCTATCTCTCCTTGGGGTGGGAGAGGGAAGGACCAGATAGTCAAGAGTAGCATCTGCAGCCAGACTTTTCCATTACTTTCTATGTTTATAATGCCTCCGTACTCTTACAAACTCCAGCTGGTCATAAAGCTTTCACTTCCATTCAGAGCTTTTAACTTTTAGTATTGTATCATTACGTTGTTTCTGGGTACTTTTATCAAGGAACATTCTGGTTTAAAAAGTTAGCAGTGTACAGTATTGACAGAGCAAATGTTCAATGAACTAAGAACTGACAGATCTCAAAAAGTAGTTGTCAGCGAGGAATTATCACTGAATGAGGGTGTTCACAGGAACTATTCAACATCTGTATCAGTGGTCTAGAAGTAAATATAAAATCTTTCCTGATCAAATGTGTGGACATCATCATGCTGACTTAATTACTAATTCAGTTGTTAGAACAGGGTTTAATGAGCTTGGAGTTAATAAGATACTCAGTCACATATTGAACTTTGAGGTGAAAACAAAATATTGAATATCTGCTCATTAACTGCATATCATCCATTCTGTACTGAGGCTGCCTGAATGTGGCAGTGGTCCTGTGGGTAAAAAAATAAAGTAGATACTATGTAATTAAAGGCTGCCATAAGACATTAGCACAACGTAGGTGACCTAAAATTGCATAGCCATCCTTCATTTTGTCATTTCCTAACCTTTTAAGTGGTTGATTTTTGGAATTTTTAATAATCTTTTAATGCTAATTTATTGTGTATCATTATTTATAAATGTATCATAAATATACATTTGTCAACAGCTTTGGGTATAGACTTGACAATTAAGATCTTAAAACATTTTTTCCAAAGAATTACTTCATTTAGATGTTCATTTTGTAGCCAGAGGTTTCACAACCACATTCTTGTTTTATGCTTTTGCCTGTAGGCCAGTTGTAAGCACAACCTGGCTAAGAACAGAAATTACACAAACTGGTAAAAGTGATCGAAAACCAGTTCAAATGTGTAACATAACATGGCTAAGGGCAGACATTCAAAAAGCCTGAGCCTGAACTGATTCACAGGTTAATCTAAACTCTCTTTGCAGGTTAATCGAAACTGTGCAGTTTAAACTAATTAATAATTAGACAGACATTAATCTATTAAACCAGCAAATGCAGGCACATGTCTGCATTGGCTCAAGCCGGAAGCCAGGGGGCACTAGAGCATGCCTACCAGCCACTGCCAAAGGGCAGGGAAGAGAGAGGCCCTCCAGGGCTCTTATCCCTCAGTCTTCCCACCTCGTAGTCTGGTTCTGCAGGTCTTAGCTCTGGGCTCCCAGGTGCAGGTCTTGCCTCTCTCCCCTGCTCTGGACAGATGTGGAATTATCCCCTCTCTGGCTACAGGCAAGCTGAACAGAGGGAGGAATTAACTGATTGCCAGTAGGGGCGCGGGGGGAGGGGATAGAGGGAGGAATTGGCCTCAGAGGCCATAACCATGGCCATCTGGCCATGCCCCACCCCTGGTTCAGTTAGAGAGCAGATAGGAAGGACCAGCCCTGCTGTGCAGTAGAGAGCCCTGCACAGCCCACAGAGCATGCTGGGATACTGGGGGGGGGGTCTCTGATTTAACTTAAACCAGCAAGGGAGGGGTCTGGGACAGACATTACATAAACCAGTTTGAGCCAAATCAGTTAAGTCTGATAGTACATACAATCAGGTTTATCTCAAACCAGTTTCAGCCATTTTCAAACTGGTTTATGTGCACTGAATGTCTGTTCTGTTACAGGTTTAAACCAGTTTCTGATCACTTAAACCAGTTTATGTGTCATGTCTGTCCCTAGCCCAAAACTTCAGTGCGTGTAAACCACTTTCAAAATGACGAAAATTAGTTTAAGATAAACCTGGATGGATCAGGATATCAGACTTAACTGATTTAGGTTAAATTGGTTTATTGAATTTCTGTCCCAGATCCCCTCCAGATTCAAGTTAACTCACAGTCCCCCCAAGCATGCCAGGACTATTTGCACCTCCCCCACAACCAACCCCCACCTGCAGAGTGGGTGGACTAGCCTTGACCCAAGTCATCTGCTCCAGCTGAGCCAGGGAGACATGCTCTAGAGATCTGCCCCCCCCCCCCCCCCAGCTTCTGGCTTAGGCCACTTCAGGCATGTGGCTGCATTTGTGGACTCAAAAATGAATGTCTGTTCAGTTGCTTATCAGTTCAATCTATGCAGTTTAGACTTATCTGCCAAGATTGAACTGATTGAGCCTTGGGCTTTTTGGTGGTTTGTACTTAGCCCCTGAGCTTTTTCTTGCAAATGTATTTCCTGCTTGTGGGTGCCAGGCAGAAACCTGTCTGTTGAAGTACTGAGTTACAGGTTATTTTTGTGGTACAAAGAACCTGGGGATATTGGCTAGGGGCAGAAGTTACACACAAACCAGTTTAAGTCATCAGAAACTGGTTTAAACTTGTAACAGAACAAAAGCTCAGTGCATATAAACCAGTTTCAAAATGGCTGAAACTGGTTTAAGATAAACCTGGTTGAATGTAGTATCAGGCTTAACTGATTTGGATCAAACCAGTTTATGAAACTTCTATCCCAGACCCCTTCCTGGTTCAAGATAAATCACAGTCCCCCAGCATTGCAGCATGCTTTCCAGTCCTGGGCTAGGCTGTTCTGTCTGCTCCAGCAGAGAAGGGTTGGGGTGGGGGGGAAGACCCAACCCCTCCCCCAGGCCACCCTGGCTGGGGTCTGGAGCCAGGAAGGGGCGTTAAACAAATACAAAGCTGCTCTGCTGCAAAATTTACTGGCTGCAACTGTGGACTACAAATCCCAGCGGCACCTGGAAGCAGGAAAAGGAAGTGATAAGCAACCCTGGAAAGTCCTGCTGTTGTGATTCTGGACTGCAAATCCCAGAGACCTTGCAGACAGCAGGAAGATGAAGCAAACACACAGCCCATGCTGGCTACATGCCAGAGAGGTGCACTCTAGTGCCCCCTGGCTTCTGGCCTGAGCCACTGCAGGCATGTGGCTGCATTTCCTGAATCAAAAGTAAATGCGTCCAGTTGTTTCTCATTTTAATCTCTGCAGTTTAAACTAACGTGCAAAGTTTGAATAAATTAATCCTCAGGCTTTTTCACTGTCTATACTTAGCCATTATGCCTATGAGAAGAGAAGATAGTTTCAATGCTTCTGAAGAAAGTGCAGCTGCTTCAAATGAATTTTTCCAATAGTCTAGAGACATTCACATGGGAGTTCTTTACATGACAATGGAAGGTGAAGAGCCACATGTGATGTCTCTTAACTTAATGTTGTATCAGAGCTGAATTATACTGAACATACAACTATTTCTTACCTACTTTTTAGTCAGAATTTGATGCAAATATTTTGAAATGACAAATACCTTTTCTTTAACACTATCCTTTGGTACTTTGGCAGCACTCACCCCAAGCACATGTTCAGGCTATCTTGCCAGCTGCAGCTAAAAGGGAAGAATCTTCCCATATCCACCAATGTTATGGTATTGTGGGTTCTAGCATGCTCTAACATGTACATCCATGTTAGTGAAAGGATTGAATGAAGCTCATAATTTACAAATGTAATTGAAAAGTGCTGGTTGCTTTTATGTCTTTCAGATACTTATCTACTTAAATGCTACTGGTACTATTTCATTTTAGTGAGTCTAAGGAATATATAATCATTTATCTCTTTAAATGGTAATTTGTATTCCAGAGATCATGCTTTTAACAAGGTTTTGCGACTGACCATCCCATAGTTCCTCTCCCTGAATGAGTTTTTATTCAGTAAGTGGGCACATTTGTTTCCAAAACTATTGGCTAATACGTTGAAGATAAATAGACAACTTTAGACAATTGTCAACATTGTTGGAGTGGGAAAAAAATGAACGGTATCCCAGTTGGAGAAAATACAAATGATTGTTTCAGGTTACAGAAATGATTGTTTCAGGTTACAGAGCACACATCACAAAAAGGGATCTTTATTTAAGCTTTACTTTTTAAAATTTTACACTGAAAGTCAATGCAGACGTCATGATTTTTTTTAACTTTGTGACCATATAGTGTATAACAGAAAAAGAGGGCAATTGGTAGACAGTGAGGAGTGAAGAAATGCTATAATGTATATGTTTTGAGTGTAAATGGGGTGAATGAACTAAAAGGGTGTTGATAGACTTGAGAGGGTCCAGAGGAGGGCCACTCATTTAGCTAGGAGCTTCCAGGACAAGCCCTATAAGGAGAGACTGAGGGACCTGGACCTCTTCGACCTCTGCAAGAGAAGACTGAGAGGTGATCTCATGGTCGCCTACAAATTCGTTAGGGGAATGTAGCAAGGAATGGGAGATGCTCTGTTCACCAAGGCATCTGTTGGGGTAGCAAGGAACAATGGTCACAAACTGACAGAGAATAGATTTAGGCTAGATTTCAGGAAAAATTTCTTCGCGGTAAGAATGGCCAGAATTTAGAATGGGCTTCCAAGGCAGGTGGTGCTCTCCCCTACCTTGGGGATCTTCAAGAGAAGGCTGGATATGCATCTGGCTGGGCTCATCTGACCCCAGTACTCTTTCCTGCCTATGCAGGGGTTCAGACTTGATAATCTGTTGAGGTCCCTTCCGACCCTAGCATCTGTGCATCTAAATCCTGACCCTACTAATGTCAATGGAAGTTTTGCCATTGGAGAAGAAAATGCAACATTGTATCTGCTATTATGCAGCCCCTAATGCTAATATCTATTTGTACAGTGCCAGTTGACACTTCACGATTCATCTGGAAAAATGTTGAGATGAACCTGCACTTGTGTCTTATGTAAATGGGTGTATGTAGAGTTTTCCTGGTGTCTGTGAAACTAGTGAAGTATGAGAAATGTTATACAAAAATCAAGAGAAATTGTAGGTTTTTTTGTGGAGTTCCTACATTTTGGTTATTTGCATCTAGCATATTTACATCTATGTCATTTAGATTGTGCAGTGACATTCTGAACTATTTTTTGTAGCGACCATGTGGCAAGTGTCCATGTCATTCAAAAGCACTTTCCCATGATATTAATTTTTGGACCAACATCATAGGCCTAACAGAAAGATCTCAAGACAACGGACAACAACTTGAAACTATTCTTTCATGTTACTGTATTTTAAATAAACTGTTAAGGTTCAGTAAAACAACAGTCTCACCTCCATCCTTGGCAAAGTCTTTGAAAAAATTATCAAGGCTCACATATGCGAGAGCCCGGCAGGACAAATTATGCTGAGGGGAAACCAGCACGGGTTCATGGCAGGCAGATCATGCCTGACCAATCTAGTCTCTTTTTATGACCAGGTTACGAAACGCCTGGACACAGGAGGAGGGGTGGATGTTGTATACTTAGACTTCAGGAAGGCCTTCGATATGGTATCCCACCCCATACTGGTGAACAAGTTAAGAGGCTGTGACTTGGATGACTACACAATCAGGTGGGTGGCGAATTGGCTGGAGGGTTGCACCCAGAGGGTCGTGGTGGATGGGTCAGCTTCGACCTGGAAGGGTGTGGGCAGCGGGGTCCCGCAGGGCTCGGTCCTTGGACCGATACTCTTTAATGTCTTCATCAGTGACTTGGACGAGGAAGTGAAATGTACTCTGTCCAAGTTTGCAGATGACACAAAGCTATGGGAAGAAGTGGACACGCCGGAGGGCAGGGAACAGCTGCAAGCCAACCTGGACAGGTTAGACAAGTGGGCAGAAAACAACAGAATGCAGTTCAACAAGGAGAAATGCAAAGAGCTACACCTAGGGAGGAAAAATGTCCAGCACACCTACAGCCTAGGGAATGACCTGCTGGGTGGCACGGAAGTGGAAAGGGATCTTGGAGTCCTAGTGGACTCTAAGATGAACATGAGTCGGCAGTGTGACGAAGCCATCAGAAAAGCCAATGGCACTTTATCGTGCATCAGCAGATGCATAACGAATAGGTCCAAGGAGGTGATACTTCTCCTCTATCGGGCGCTGGTCAGACTGCAGTTGGAGTACTGCGTGCAATTCTGGGCGCCGCAATTCAAGAAGGATGGGGATAACCTGGAGAGGGTCCAGAGAAGGGCCACTCGTATGGTTAAGGGCCTGCAGACCAAGCCCTATGAGGAGAGACTAGAGAACCTGGACCTTTTCAGCCTCCGCAAGAGAAGGTTGAGAGGCGACCTTGTGGCTGCCTATAAGTTCATCACGGGGGCACAGAAGGGAATTGGTGAGTATTTGTTCACCAAGGTGCCCCCAGGGGTTACAAGAAATAATGGCCAAAAGCTAGCAGAGAGCAGATTTAGATTGGACATTAGGAGGAACTTCTTCACAGTTCGAGTGGCCAAGGTCTGGAACGGGCTCCCAAGGGAGGTGGTGCTCTCCCCTACCCTGGGGGTCTTCAAGAGGAGGTTAGATAACCATCTAGCTGGGGTCATCTAGACCCAGCACTCTTTCCTGCTTATGCAGGGGGTCAGACTCGATGATCTATTGAGGTCCCTTCCGACCCTAACATCTATGAATCTATGAAACCTGAGCTTTGTTGTAGCTAGTTCAACAACCTTATGGCTAGGGACAGACATTCAAAAAGCCTGTGCCTGAATTGATTCAACCTTTGCAAGTTATTCTAACCTGGCTAGGCTGAACTGGTTTCCAACCATACAGACTAGTCCTCTGGACTGAAGAAATTCAGCCACATGCCTGCAGTAGCTCAGGCTAGATGCCGAAGCCAGAGAGGGTGTGTGTTGAGCAGCCCTCCCTTCCCTTGCACAGAGTTGAGCTGAGGGGGACGTTGCCAGGCCCGGGCAGTACTTTCTTATTAGGGAGGTCTGTTTGCACCATCCCAGGCTTTTCCCTGCTGCTCAAGGGCTGGGAGAGATGTCAGCCCCCAGCCCTCCCTGCTTGTCAGACTGCCTGCAGCAAACTGACAAGTGAGCAAGGTAGCCCAGAGCTGATAAGAGTCTGTATCACCCAATTAGCAAAACAATAGCCTCTCTCCCATTACGTCAAATTCTTCTTAAACAGCTTACTAGGGTGACCTGTTGATTAGCTCCAAAAGCCCTGTTCTCTCTGCCAGCCTGTCTCAGTGACGTTGGAGACTCACACACAGATACCTCTCCACATTAGCTAGCACACCACATGCCTAGGGTCTCTGGGGCTGAAGTCTGTGCTGTAGGAAATGGGAGAGAGGGAAAGGGGGGGGGATTTCTTGCTTGAGCAGTGATGGGGGGTGGGGTAGGGCAGGTGCAAGTCAGCAGACCCTGCTGTCTCTGCAGACTCTGCCAGAGCCTTATAGAGCACTAGCTAGCATACAACATGCTGGATATAATCTGTGCTGTCGGAGATGGGAGGAAGGGATCCCTGCTTAAGCAGCAAGTGGTTAGAGGGAAAGGGGGGGGGTGGCAACAGGAAGCCAGCAGACCCTGTTGCATCTGCAAGTCTGTGCTGGAGGAGCTCTGTTGAGGGAGCAGAGGGGAGGGGGGCCAGCCCTGCTGTGAAGCAGAACCCCACCCAGCTCAGAGAGCAATGCCGGGATGCTGGGGATGTCTGGTTTATCTTAAACCAGCAAGGGGTCTGGGACAGACATCACATAAGCCAGTTTGAATCAAATCAGTTAAGTCTGATACTACATTCAACCAGGTTTATCTTAAACTGGTTTTGGCCATTTTCAAACTGATTTATGTGCACTGAACATCTGTTCTGTTACAGGTTTAAACCAGTTTCTGATCATTTAAACTGGTTTGTGTGTAATGTCTGCTCACAGTGCAAGTAGCACACAGGAAAGTAGCATACAGTGCAAGTAACGCACAGGAAAAAGGAAATAGTGTTAAGATATATTAAGCTATAGAAAATATTACAGTTCAACTGTATATGTTTACCTGGAATGTCCATGTTTTCAGTTCTGGTCAGCTTATCTATAAAAGAGTATAGTCAAACTAAGTTCTGATGACAAAAGAGTGTGCTGAATAATTTGCTCTGTTTAGTCTAGAGAGCATGAAAACAAGTGGGAGCATAAAAGAACTAAAAAACAACAAATACTATAGGAAAATGAGCTCTAGCAATTATCCATTTTTATACTATACCCAAGCATAGACGCATTCAAAGAATTTAAAAGGCAAAAAAATTGCAATTTGTTCCCTGGTTGTGGAATTCATTGTCAACAAGATAACTTTGAGACTAAGAGTTGTTCAAACAGCATTCAACATTTCTGTGAAGAATAAGAACATACACAGCTGCTTTGAAGTCCAAAAGAAAAGCAACTTTAATAGGGACAAATTCTGCTGCATTCTTCAATAAGACAACTTCTGAAGAAGGGATTAGGAAAAAAAACTTGCCCCTGCAGGCAGGGTATATCTTTATTGCCCATTTCCTTATCGTTCCTCTGATGGACTTGTTGTTGACAACAGTCAGATGGGAAGCTACCAGGTCCTTGATCTTGTGTGTTTACAAAATTCTTTTGTTCCTTTTAATCACATCCTGATGGTTCCTGGGAGTCAAACCTCTGAAGAGTGGATTGGAAGGACTTACTTCCTGTCCAGACTGTCTATACTCAGAAAAGGCAGTTGATCCTCATTGCTGTCGCACTTAATCAGATCAGATAGTCCTGGTACCATTACACTACTGACCTGAGTAATAATGTATAAGGCCACAGATCCATATGATTGGGTTAGTTAGGAGGAGGAAGTAATGACAGAGATGCATATTTCTTTCTAGTCTTGCTTATTAGGAAAGTCATAGATTCATAGATGTTAGGGTCAGAAGGGACCTCAACAGATCATCGAGTCCGACCCCCTGCATAGGCAGGAAAGAGTGCTGGGTCTAGATGACCCCAGCCAGATGCCTATCTAACCTCCTCTTGAAGACCCCCAGGGTAGGGGAGAGCACCACCTCCCTTGGGAGCCCATTCCAGACCTTGGCCACTCAAACTGTGAAGAAGTTCTTCCTAATGTCCAGTCTAAATCTGCTCTCTGCTAGCTTGTGGCCATCATTTCTTGTAAGCCCCAGGGGCGCCTTGGTGAATAAAACCTCACCAATGCCCTTCTGTGCCCCCATGACGAACTTGAGTCATGTCTCCCTGAGCACAGGAATGACCAAATAGGAGACAGTTTCCTTGCTCATCTCCCAAAGCCTTTCTTAACCAGCACCTGCAAGCTAACCAGAACCAGCAAACTAAAAACTATTGTGCTGTCTCTCAAAACTTTTCTCAGGGCAAGACATTATGTGGGGCTTTCTTCCCTGTGCCTTTCTATACTTCTGTTTATTTTTCTTTCACATGCATCCTTGTTTACTCAGCAAAGTCTGCTGCCCAGATAGCTCAGATGACTTTCCTCAGGCGAACTAAGTTAGATTGGGCCAGCCACTTTTTACTCGATGTAACCTCCCTCAACGTCTGCACAGATTGGCAGTTAGATTGACCTAATTCTAGTTAGATCAATCAAAGTGTAACATCTTCACATACTTTTAGTCAACTTCAGTAATCTTAATTATCCATACTAAAAATTCTCTCTCTCTCTGTCTCTTGGCAGTGATTTACTAGAGTGAATCTGTGTTACTTCCTCATTCTTATGATAGATGCTATATACTACATTATAATTTATTAGTAACTAAAAATACAGCTATACTATCTGTCTGTCTTTCTTGTATTTTTGCTAGTCCTAACGACCATTTTCCCCAAAGGATAACTCAGTTATTATTTTGGAAATGTCTGAAGTGCTGTTGATCCAGTATATATGGTACAGAACTTGTCATAAATATCAAAATGTTCTCATGTGAACAATTGTTGGCTTTTAAAATAATTTCAAAGTAAAATTAACCCAGCTACAATTATTCATTCAACCTGAGGAAGGGCACTGCATGCCCAAAAGTCATTCAATACACTTCCAACTGTATATTTGGTCCAATAAAAGATATCACAAAAATCCTTATATTGCTCATTCCTACCTATAAGTTTTGGTTTCCACCATCAGGCTCTGCACCCAGTTTGCAGAATCAAACAGTCTGAACTAAAATCATATTTGGCCTATCCCACATCATCTGTGTATAGTTTGTTTTGTTGTGACCTTCATTGCTGGCATTAAAAAGAACAATGTAGGGTAATAGCACTAGTAATATTGAATTTTGTCCTGATAACAGGGCCATTTATCTGTATTTTTGTGTAATGGTTCAATTGATTCAAAAGTGATATTATCACTTTATATCTCCCTTTTTCAATTGTACTTAAACATACGATTGTTGTCCATTGCATACATTATAATCATTGCATCTTGCTTTCTTTGCTTATTCTGCCCACCCCACTCTAGCCTCCAGGGAATCTAGTGCCTAATGGTAACAGGAAATCTAAAGCTTTTGTTGTATATTTTTGCATGATATTAAAGCACATTGTCAGCATATTATTTTAACATTTCATTAATCTATTCAATTGCATTTTCATCATGTTATGCTTTGCTGCCACTAGCTGAATTCATACATCTGTGAAACAGAAGTTGTAGGATTACTTGATCTCCATGTTTTTCAACATTCCTGATGCATTTTGGCATGTTGTTTTTTCATATGCATGTGGTAACAAATTAGCACCTCTTCATTATTCTTTGTGTTTTGTGAGTCCTGTTGTGTGTGTGTGTGTGTGTGTGTGTGTGTGTGTGTGTGTTACATGTCATGCAGAGAGAAGAAGTGATGCTTTCTATCACTTTCTTTTGGAACACATCTATCCCATGGAAATTTGTGGAATCTCATTTTTTTTTTAAGCAGTACTATCTAATATTACAATTTTAGTATTAAAACAGCACTGAACCACAGGTATTGAGGGCTATACCTTGTACAGGAGGGATTGTGTTGTGACAAAGGGCAGGGGTGTAGCTCTCTGTGTGAAGGAACAATACACTTCCTTACATGCAGTCATTGGCACCCAAGGAGGGCAACTTGAGACCCTCTGGCTTAGAATATAGGGAGAACGTGGTGAAAGGAATATAATGGTAGGGGTCTATTACAGACCTCCTGACCAGGAGGAAGAGCTTGACCACAAATTCACTAGGGAACGTGCAGAGGATGCACGCTCCTGGTGCATGGTTGTCATGGGCAACTTCAACCAACCAATGTGATGAGTGGTCTCTCCTTAAGGATGTGATCCTAAAAGCACAAGGGAAGTCCATTCTGGCCCATAGGAAAGGTTGTAAAATGGCTGGGAGACCCCCTTGACTGAGTAGGGAACTCATGGACCTCCTGAATCTGAAAAGAGAAGTTTATAAGGGATGGAAGTCAGGAACTACCACTAAGAAGGATTATGAAGCACTGGTCTGTAAATGTAGGGAGTGGATCAGAAAAGTCAATCAAGGAGAATAAAAAGTCCTTCTTCAAATACATGGGAAGTCAGAAAAAGAACAAGGGCATCCTCAGACCCTTGCTGAACCAAATGGGGCAGCTGACAACTGACACCCAGGAGAAATCTAATCTCCACAATGATTACTTTGTATTGGTTTTCCACTAGCCCAATGGAATGACCCTGCCTGACAGGACACAGGACTACCAGGGTAAGAGTGATAATGTGGCTATAATTGGCAAAGATCTTGTGAGGGAACAGCTTGAGAGGCTGGACATCCACAAATCAGCTGGCCTGGATGGAATGCACCCAAGAGTGCTGAAAGAGTTAGCTGACATCATAACATGACCAATGGTGAAGATATCTGAGAACCTTTGGAGAGGTTCCTGAAAATCGGAAGAGGGCCAGTGTGGTGCTGATCTTCAAGGAAGGAAGGAAGGAAGATCCAGGGAACTACAGGCCAATCGGTTTGACCTCAATCCCCGGAAAGATCTTGGAAAAAATAATCAAAGAAACCATCAACAACAAGCTAACAGCAGGCAACATTCTGAGACATATTCAACATGGTTTTGTTTCGGGTAGGTTTTGCCCAGCCACCCTCACTTCCTTCTGAGACCAGCTGATGCATCACCTGGACAAAGGAGAAGAGGTTAATGTAATATATTTAGATTTCAAAAAAGTCTTTGACTGGGTCTCCCATGATGTCTTCATGGTAAAATTGGGGAACTGTGACCTCAACAATGCTATGGTCTTGTGGCTGGGGAACTGGCTCCATGGTCGGACCCGGAGAGTGATAGTCGATGAAACAGAGTCACTATGGTGCCTGGTGACCAGTAGCATCCCCCAAGACCATACTGCCATACTAGATGTGGTATTGGCAACAGGGGATGACATGATAGGGGACCTCCAGATCGGTAGCCATTTGGGAGACAGTGATCACCTAATAATAGAATTCAACATAAGACGTCGAGTGGGTAAGGTAACTAGTAGGGTGAAAGTGATAGACTTTAGGAAAGCTGATCTCAATGCACTCAGGCGATTAGTCAAAGAAGCACTGCAGAGTAGGAGTTTTGAAGGGATGGGAGCCCAAGAAGGGTGGCTGTGCCTAAAGGAAACGATCCTTTGGGCACAAAGCAAGACGATCCCCGAGCGAGACAAAAAAGGGAAAGGGGCCAGGAGGCTTCCATGGCTGACCAGAGAAATCCAGGGCAGCCTAAGGGCCAAAAGGGGAGCACATAAAAAGTGGAAACAAGGTCCACTTTAGGAGATCACTAAAGATGAATATACCTCCTCTGCTCGTGCTTGTAGGGAGGCAGTTAGGCGGGCCAAAGCTACCATGGAGCTGAGGATGGCAACCCAAGTAAAAGACAACAAGAAATTGTTTTTTAGATATATTGGGAGTAAAAGGAAGGCCCAGGGAGGAATAGGACCCCTGCTAAATGGGCAGAAACAATTGGTGACAGATAGGGGGGACAAGGCTGAACTCCTCAACGAGTTCTTTGCCTCAGTGTTCCTAAGTGAGGGGCACGACAAGTCTGTCACTGGGGTTGTACAGAGGCAGCAGCAAGGCGCCAGACTACCATACGTAAATCCTGAGGTGGTGCAGAGTCATTTGGATGAACTGGATGCCTTTAAATCGGCAGGCCCAGATGGGCTTCATCCGAGGGTGCTGAAGGCACTGGCCGACATCATTGCAGAGCCACTGGCAGGAATATTCAAACGCTCATGGAGCACGGGCCAAGTCCCGGAGGACTGGAAAAGGGCTAACGTGGTCCCCATTTTCAAAACGGGGAGGAAGGAGGACCCGGGCAACTATAGGCCAGTCAGTCTCACCTCCATCCTTGGTAAAGTCTTTGAAAAAATTATCAAGGCTCACATTTGTGAGAGCCCGGCAGGGCAAATTATGCTGAGGGGAAACTAGCACGGGTTTGTGGCAGGCAGATCGTGCCTGACCAATCTAGTCTCTTTCTATGACCAGGTTACGAAACGCCTGGACACAGGAGGAGGGGTAGATGTCGTATACTTAGACTTCAGGAAGGCCTTTGATACGGTATCCCACCCCATACTGGTGAACAAGCTAAGAGGCTGTGATGTGGATGACTACACAGTCCGGTGGGTGGCGAATTGGCTAGAGGGTCGCACCCAAAGAGTCGTGGTGGATGGGTTGGTCTCGACCTGGAAGAGTGTGGGCAGCGGGGTCCCGCAGGGCTCGGTCCTTGGACCGATACTCTTTAATGTCTTCATCAGTGACTTGGACGAGGGAGTGAAATGTACTCTGTCCAAGTTTGCAGATAACACAAAGCTATGGGGAGAAGTGGACACGCCGGAGGGCAGGGAACAGCTGCAGGCAGACCTGGATAGGTTGGACAAGTGGGCAGAAAACAACAGGATGCAGTTCAACAAGGAGAAATGCAAAGTGCTGCACCTAGGGAGGAAAAATGTCCAGCACACCTGCAGCCTAGGGAATGACCTGCTGGGTGGCACAGAGGTGGAAAGGGATCTTGGAGTCCTAGTGGACTCCGAGATGAACATGAGCCGGCAGTGTGATGAAGCCATCAGAAAAGCCAATGGCACTTTATCGTGCATCAGCAGATGCATGACGAATAGGTCCAAGGAGGTGATACTTCCCCTCTATCGGGCGCTGGTCAGACCGCAGTTGGAGTACTGCGTGCAATTCTGGGCGCCACACTTCAAGAAGGATGCGGATAACCTGGAGAGGGTCCAGAGAAGGGCAACTCGTATGGTTAAGGGCCTGCAGACCAAGCCCTACGAGGAGAAACTAGAGAAACTGGATCTCTTCAGCCTCCGCAGGAGAAGGTTAAGAGGCGACCTTGTGGCTGCCTATAAGTTCATCACAGGGCACAGAAGGGAATTGGTGAGGTTTTATTCACCAAGGCGCCCCCCGGGGGTTACAAGAAACAATGGCCACAAGCTAGCAGAGAGCAGATTTAGATTGGACATTAGGAAGAACTTCTTCACAGTTCGAGTGGCCAAGGTCTGGAACGGGCTTCCAAGGGAGGTGGTGCTTTCCCCTACCCTGGGGGTCTTCAAGAGGAGGTTTGATGAGTATCTAGCTGGGGTCATTTAGACCCAGCACTCTTTCCTGCTTATGCAGGGGGTCGGACTCGATGATCTATTGAGGTCCCTTCCGACCCTAACATCTATGAATCTATGAATAAGGCTCAGTACTCAAACTAGCACTCTTTAATATATTCATAAATTATCTGGATTCGGGTGTCAGAAATGGACTGACTAAGTTCGCAGATGACTCTAAATTATGGGGAAGTGCGGTCATGCTAGAGGATAGAATGGCAATTCATGCTGACCTGGACAGACTCTCAAGGTGGGTGGATCAAAACCTGATGACATTCAACACAGAGAAATGCAAGGTTCTTCACCTCAGGAGAAAAAAACTGTGTCATACTTATAGGCTTGGCAGTGCTATACTCATTAGCGCCACGGCCGAAAGAGACTTGGGGGTCTTGATTAACAACAAGATGAACATGAGCCACTAATGCGATGCCACAGCTGACAAAGCAAACAGTACTCTGGCTTGCATCTACCGATGCATCTCAAGCAAGACCCAAGAAGTCATCCTCCAACTTTACTTGCCCTTGGTGAGGCTGCAGCTGGAGTACTGCATCCAATTCTGGGCCCCACACTTTATAAATGACATGGAGAAGCTTGAGAGAGCCCAGAAGAAAGCTACACACATAATTAGAGGTCAAAAGAACAGGCCTTATAAGGAGAGGCTGAGAGTAATGGGACTCTTCAGCCTGGAGAAGAGAAGGCTCAGGGAGCACTTGGTGGAGGCCTATAAATATGTAAGGGGTGTGCATCAGGAACTGGAAGAATGTCTGTTCACTAGGGTACCCCAAGGGAAGATAAGGTCTAACTATCATAAACTGCTGGCAGACCTTTTTAGACTGGATATAAGGAAAAGCTTCTTGCTGTCCAAGTCTCCAGAGGCTGGAATAGACTCCCCCCAGAAGTGGTGCAAGCACCTATTCTGGATGCCTTTCAGAAACACTTGGATACTTATCTTGCTGGGGTCATCGGACCCCAGCTGACTTCCTGACTCTTGGGCAGGGGGCTGGGCCTGAGTATCTTGCGAGGTCACTTCCAGCCCAAATGTCTATGGATCTCTGAACAATGTGCTGCTATATTGGCCTCATAGTTTTCATAATTGTAAATAGTGAATATAGGTGATTTATTTAGCTAAGCTATCAATTAAAGTTTACAAAAAAACCTCTTAGAGGATAATTATGCTTTAAAAAATACCTGAGACTGTGCTAATTGCTCAATCACTAGTGGATTCTTCCAATATTTATATTTTATGTATGTGGTGTTCTAAAATTTGATAAATGTTTCCTTTACAAAGAAGTGTTTGGTATTTAACTGAAAAATTGTAAAATGTCTGGAAATTTTGCAGTGTGATGCTCTTAATGGCACAGGTTCTGCTTTGTAAAAGTCCTTCTTACCTTTGTGTTCAAAAAAATTACACAAATTATCCATTTTTTCAAAGATATGAAATCCTATACTGCTGTGCTTAATTTTCTTAAGTATTGTGTCACTCTAGAGTTGTATAGGCAACAAAAATTGTATTAATGTGGTGAAATGATATGCAACCCCAGGCATAAAAAAGCATTGTTTTCTGATTCATTGTACACAACACGTGATCCATCCATTTCCCTTTTAAAGTCTGTTACAAAAGCTCAGTTTAGTTTAGCTAAGATAAGGTAGTCTAAAAAGTTTGCATTTTGGAAAAGTTGAAACGTGTAACTTTACCAATGTGGTTATTCCCCTGGCTGATGATATGAATATTTTTGTAACTAAAATGATACATGTTGTTACTTGGGTCCCCTCTACATAGTATCTATTGTCTTATTACCTTGTTAATTCTGCAACAAATTTAGACTGCCTACACATGCAAATTAACCATTGCACCTTAAAAAAATCCAACCAACTATAAAGTTATTTGCTCAACAAATGTAATAACTTTAACTAGTTTCTATCCAGCTTTAATTTGAACATGTAGGCAGTCCTCTGGCTGGGAGACTGCAATTCCTGGGGAGAACAATTTATCCCCTGGGCTGGGAGGTCATAGCCAATGAGGTCTCTCAGCCACGGGGCACTCCATGCACCCCCGCAGCTGGAAGTTCACATCAGCACCCTATGATCTATGGGGGCTGAGATTTCTGCAGCTGATGGGGCTCTTGGATTGTGGCTGGACCTCACATGCAACCTTGACCAAGATTCCCCATATTTAATAGGGCTCTTGATCCTAGCTGTGACCCACACATAGCTGAGACAGAGAGCCCTGTCAGACATGGGGATTCTTGGTCCAGGTCGTGTGTGGTCCTCATATCTGGGATCCCCATCAGCAAAGGGGCTGCCACCTATGGGAACCTGCTTCTTGGTCCAGGATTGGGCTCCCCCAACACTGGCAATAAAGCATAATTGGATATACTGTGAGATCCCACAATCACGCCGCCTGCCATAAGCATGTGTCATGGCAGGAGGCACAACTGTATGAGTCTTACACATGTATACTTATTTAAGACAACATGTCTGTGTATTTAAAGATTATCTACTTTCTCTTGACTGTTCATTTCAATATTTTTCATTGCTTAAGCTCTTTTGAACTGTAACATTCCTTCGTATTTGTACATAGTTGCCAGCATTATAAGCCTTTAAGCCAAGCAGTAATGTCTTCTGAATTTTACCAACAACTTGTTACTTTAATTGCTGTTGCTTTAAAGATCCCTTTTTGGCTTTGTAGAATGAGAAACAGGAAAGAAAAAGTTTCAGATTTTTCTAAAGGGCTGTTTTTCAGTGCTTAATCCCTTGCAGAAATTGGCATAGATTTAATTTAAATAAGATCTGACTAAGTGCCAGACCCTGAGTCCAGCTTAGTTGTATGGGGGCAGAATTTGGGGAAGGTGTTATAAAGCTAGTCTAAAGATCACCTTTCCTGCAAATCCCAGATCCCTAGTCTGTCAGTTGTGTCCAGGGTTTTTATGACTTGGGTCTGTTGTAGTTCAATGAGGTCATAATGGCAACTGGAGATTTTTGGATTGTAGAGAAGCCTGAAGATGCCTCTTCAGCGATCTCCACACAGTTGCATCAGGGACACAGTGGGGCAGGAGAATACCCACTCCCCCTGCACTAGCTGGTTAAATCAGCATTACAGGCAGAATTCATCATCAGTGAGATGCAAAACAATGCAAACATTTTGTAGCATGTTCACTGCATGAATCAGCCATATAAGAAGAATGAGGCTATCCAAGGGAAGTTCAATGCCTTTCAGTATGGGAGTCTTCATTAATTAAATTTAAAATGGTCAGAATGAAGACTATTGAGATACTACTGAGATGAAGACACCTGTGAATGCAATTACCAATTGCTGTGCATATAACAGATATGGGAAGGTAGACTGACTTTGGCTACACTCTGACAATGCAGATAATAGTATTACCAAACAAGCCTGGATTTGGTAGCCTCGAGACAAAAAGGAGGCAGGTTAACCTTAAAGCACTGATACTCCACCAGGGTGCCATGGCTCCCTGGGATGCCTTGAAATCCTTTCAATGGTCCATGTAATGGTAGCACAGTTAGGTGCACAAACATTATTCACAGAATAAACCTAGAAATTTCAAATAGGAATTTGTAATATTTAAAAACATTCTCAATTGTTGTGGTCTTTCTGATTTCTTTGCAAAATAATTGGACTCGTTTTTTCACTATAGAAAAATGTGCAAACTAAGAGTTGTCACTTTCCAAGGGGTGCCTTGAGTCTAAAAAGTTTGAGAACAAATGACCTAGAGCCATCTTTAATAAGCAATCTTACATATTTACATCTTGAACAAATCAAAGGAGTTGGCAAAGACTAACCTCTGCCTTATGAAGTAGATGTTTTTGAGGAGTGGATTGGAGATCTAAAACTGTCCCTACATGGAAATACTTTACGTGCTATAAACTGTGTCGTAACCTGTTGGATGAAAGATGGCAGTTACTAACGGCAAACATGAAATGTGAAGTGCTGAGAACTTTGTTATAATCTACAGCAAAGAAATTGCACTCCTCCACTTCCATATTTTAATTCATTTGTTCCTGTGGGCTAGAAGACCCAGGAGATGCTACAGTGACCGGAGCTCCAATACCCTGGGGGCGAACTCTGCCACTACTCACTTATCTTTCCCATTTTCTTCTGCTGCCAATTTTAGTAACCAAAACAATTAAATTATCACAGTCAAATATACTCTATCAATGTCTTAAAACGTGTGCACACAAACATGTATAAAAGGCTATTGGTAATGATTCTTTTGCTGAGCTGCTTGGTCCTTAGTCATATCCATAGTGATTTCAGTAATGGAGTAAGTACTGATAGTTCTTAAGAAGCAGTTTCTTTTCTGTTTCTTATTCTATAAAGGCACAAAAGGGATCTTTGTAAAATATGAATCAGGAACTGCCAACTGAAAATGAGTTGGAAATAGTGGGCTGAGAAGAGACAGCCTAATCTATGCAGAAGGGATCTGGGTTCTCCTAGACTGTGCTTGCATATCACCTTCATGATGCATGAAAATTCTGCACTCTTACTCTGTGCAGAGCTATTACTGATATTAGTCAGAGAATCATGTAGAGACAGAGCGAAGAATATTCAGTAGAGTCTTAAAGTGCAGAACTTCAAGCAGAATGATTTAAATTTCTGCATCTTCTGATCATTTTCCATCAGCTTTCCCCTTCTCTGTAGTCACTAGTTTAGGCATCACATCTAGTAAAATATTAAACCCAATATTTGTCTGTGATAATCTGTCTCTCATACATATATTGAATATGTAGTTAAGAACACCTTTTTTTTCATTTGCCAAATGATTACCTATTAAAATGATAACTTGTAATAATGGTTCTGTTAACCTAAATGAGATTGCATTGTTCAAGGACATGAAAACTCTTTAATAGTCCATTTATACTTTACTTGGATTCTGAAAAGAAGTTCTGTCATCTTCCATTTTTATTTGCTTTATTTCCAGATTCGATGATCATGCATACATGTGCCTCCTCTTTGGTTTCCTAATTGCCAGTCTTATACCATCCACCTGAGGTCTGAGTCAGTGTGGCACCTTTTTTCTTTTTCTTGTGACATAGCATTACCCTGTAATAAAGGTTCTGCCAGCCAAATTAGACTCCCACCTGCAGTTGCACAAGCCCATTGCCTCCCTATATTTTTCTTCAGTGCTACTCCTACAAATTCACTATCTTCAGTGAGAGTTTTTATGCAGGAAACTGTTGGAACGCAGTAAATCAGTCTGCTGATACATAGAACTGTAATAGAACTATTTTCTCTTTTATAATCTTTACACCAATAACACTAAAAATGCTTTTTTGTCTCAAACCTGGCTTTAAATATGTAAATGCAACTGGATCCAGTTGATTGAGAAGGAAAAGAAGGATTATTTTTTATGTAGTCACATTTCAGAGTGGACCTGCTTGCAGTGTTACACTTGTTTCATACATGTACAAACTGCTTTAATGAGTAGTGCGTTTTATAAAAGTAGAGAAAGTGCTTGCCTACCTGGGTTGCAGATACCCATATATGATAGGTTGTTATTTTTAATGTGTGTCAAATTTTCACCAGTGTTTTTTGTCAAATTCAAAGTTTAACTTGAATGTTCTTCAAAGAATTCTAAACTCCATAATATTGCAAATAAGATACCGCCAGTAAGATGTTATTTTTTCGAATTTGAATGCCTCTATTTGTAAACTAAATCTGGCTGCAAGTAGAATCCTCCTTTTTTTTTTATTGCTTCATATCTGGTATAAAAGATTGCCTAGAGAGATTACAGTGCTCATATATTAGAGATGATTCAGACTCAGCAGCCCGGTCTTTGATGTGCTTCAGTAAAAGAACTTGAAACTATAGCAACAGAATCACATTTATGATGTGGATTATTGTTAATTATGAACTTTATGAACTGAACTAGGGCCCCTAAGTTTGGTCATTAAACATTTCAGTGTGATCATGAACTGTAGCCCCAGAGATTTCATTTTATCTTTCTTCACTAATCTTAAGATCATCTCATTGACTCGAGAGAAAAATAAGTATTTTGGTGATGAAAAAAAATCTGGGTGTTTGTCTGGTTTTGTGGTGCATAATTTGCTTAAAATTAAAAGGCTAGATTTATTCGCATTTTCTTATAGTTTTGCAGTTTTCTGACAAACCAAAGCAAAACAGCTATATACCTTGCTTAACTGGCTGTTTAAATCAAGTTAATGGTTACTCTGCATCAAAGAGCACAGATTGGCTGGAAGTATTATTGAATCTAAACCAAATTATTCAATTTTTCATACCTACACTGGGATATTAGACTTTGAGATCGGGAGAAGCCCATCCACTTTAGATCTAGCTCTCTTCTTCATCTAAATCTGCTTCTGTACATTATAGCTATAGTATGCAACTGTTTTTTTAGGCTAGCTGTATAAGTACAAAGGAAAAATAAGTTGGTTCCTGATTACTTGGAATAGTATATTTTACAACAGAAATGACTATGATGATGTGTTACAAACCATAACCACCTTTTGTTCTTTAAATTTGGAACTAATGGGGGATCTATAATATCATTCTGCTTGATAGACCCTCTTTGTAGCAGAGTCAGATTGCAAAGTCCATATTGAAAGTGAGTCTCATTCTGGTTCTTTGCCATTTTTGTTTCCTTAGTGACCTAAAATTCACAGAAGTTGACAAGAGAATTTTTTTTATCTGATACAGGGCTAGCAGAAGAGGGTGTTTAAACACGGATGATTATCCATGTAATTATAACACTACTGGATAAAGAAATGGCTACAACCCAAGGCAAACACATTTCTAGTTTGAACTGCAGCAGAGTGTAACTAAGCAATGGATCAACTAGTGGGAGAGTTGTCATGGCACTAAATGTGGATAGAGAAACTGGCTGCATAGAGGAAGCTTCATGATTAGGATGGAGATATGTTGGAATGAGACCTCGGACTCCTTGGGGAACTCTCACCAGAGCCCCAAGAATGCTCAGGACTTGGCAAGGAAACAGGCAGGGGAGTCTCCCTCTGCTTTTGTTTTATCTAATAGTTATGTTAGCTGAAGTAAGGAGGGACAAGTTTTTGCAATCCTTTTAAAACTTGCAGGTCTACTTGTTCATCTGCCTGAAAAGGTAAACTGTGAAAGGTAAACTGTGAAAAAGTAAACCCACACATTTGGAGCTCTAGGATATAAGGTGGGCCTAACCCATGGGTCTTGGGGGAGAGGGGGATAGGCTTCAGACAGATGTGCTGTGAAATCCATTTTCATGAAAGAGGGCAAAGAAGAAGAAAGAGGCAGTGCTGTTGTGGTTTGACCATAGGAAACTTATGTGCACAAAGACTGAGGAGAATGTCTAGATGATAGAAATCTGTGATCAAGAGCTGATAGAACAAGGTTCAGATCTGGTTACACAACTGCAAAACTGCCTGTACTTTAGTAAGAATTGGATGGTTGGCTTGCCATTTTCTAGCAAAATAAATATTTGCTTGTATACTCTAAAATTAGAATTTGCCTTCCTCACACAGTCACAGCTTTAACATTCCCTTCGACTCACCACACCTTTGTCCAGCATTTTCCACCAAGTGGTAAACATTTCTTCTGTCGCATTTGTATTTATAACTCTAGATTCCACACCACTCTTTATTCTGTTTCTTTGAAGCATAGAGGATACTACTCTAAGTGTGGTATATGCATATAGGCTTTTTCCTTGTTTGAATTATCACACTTGGATAATGAGGTTTTTTGCATAATTTATTGGAGAAATGATTGCTTTTACAAAGATTAGTCAGTGTTCCCAGCAGTTTCAAGACATTACTAAAATCCAGTGACTGTATCTTATTTCTGATATTAGTTGCTTTTTGATAGGATAAACTGACATAACATCTTCCTTGTTCAGGAAAATGAGTTATAACAGTAATAATAGTTAGGAATTTTCTGGTGAAACTTTTTTGTCACAAAGGAATGCCAATTTCTTCTTCATGGAACCTCATGAGTTTTGATGGTATTGAAAAGGTTTCTTGGGTCCAGGATGGCATTCCTAGTCAAAATAAAATAACTCACTCACTTCAAAATGTCTAATAACTTGGTAGGCATTGCATGTAGTAGGTGGAGAAAATCTAAGGTCAAATTCTTGCTCTGTCTTATTAGGAACTAGCATTAGAATTTGGATGTTCCTTATACCCCAGGCTATTTGCTTTTTTTAAAGCCCCTCTAAGCATCTTCTTTTTACTTTAAGAATATAAGAAGTGCCATACTGGGTCAGACCGGTGGTCCACCTAATACAATATCCTGTGTCTGACAGGGGTAGAAATGGCTGCTAGAGGGAGAGCATTGAACCAAATAGATCTAGTGATCTGTGCCTATCCATTATGTTCCCTGGCGTCTGCCATTATTGACTTAGAGATGCCAGAGGAAACATCTTCAACTATTCTGTTCAATGGTGATTAATATTAATAGATCTCTCATCCATGAAATTGTAATATGGAAAAAAATACTTCTAATGTCTTCAAAAGCTTCCTTGGGTGGGGGGGAGGACTTGTTTGTCACCCATTAATGGAAGGAAACAAATGACATTTCTGCTATTCTGTTTGTATGTTCTCTAAATAGAATGGTAGAAAAGTGAAGGACCCATCATGTTGCTGTGTACAGAGGAGTAAATGGCATCACTGAATTGTTCCATATTATTAGGGTTGGCTAACATCAAGTTATTTAATATTTCCTTTGATCATATATTTCCCTATGAAAATATTAATATGGGTAATCACAAGTAAAACACAATCTGTAAGTAAAATACATCCCCAGACTTTGGTGACTTTTACAAAAATGCCATTCTTTGGACAGAACATGAGACGCATTAATAGGATTAATGACTGAGTATTTACAAAGGCAGTTTTAATTTTTATCATTTGAAATTAAAAAAAAAAATACTGCACTGATTGCCAATTTATTTCTGGATGTAGCTTATAGCATTAGTTTACACTTTCATGTTTTCCCAGTACCATTTGTACTGTCTCTTTATTAGTGTGACTGCTAATGCTTTAAAAAAAAACCAACTAGGGCCTTAGTTAAGTTAACAGTCCAAGTTGAAAGAAGAGGGGACTAGTGGTTCTTGAGGGAACACCCTGCAATCATAGTTTAATTACTGTTGTCATCGATTTCTAAGCATTCATTTCAAACTCTGAATCTAGAATAGATGACTTCCTACTGTGACTGACTAGTCCAGAGTCAGCCATTTAATGCTAGATTTCATGCTTCAACTGTATATAAGAAGCTGAAAGAGAAGGGGTAATAGCTTATTCCTCATCCAGTTTTATTTAGAGTTAAGCAAATCTGTTTACTGTGCTAAATAATGACATGATCTGCATCCTCAAATCAAATCTGCATGGGTATATCTAGAGGAAAGAAGTAGCAGTGTCAGGGAGCTTTATCTTAGTACAGATTGAGGGTTTACACTGAGTGTTTTTTAATGAAAAAATAGATGTCAAATCATTTTGTAAATAGACATAAAATAGAAGCTGATTCGAAATCCAGAATATGAGCACCCTTGTTGCTTGGGGAAGTCACTATTCAAACCCATATGTGGGTACTGCAGATTAGATCTACCGAAAAGATAGAGAATCATTGATACGTAAAAAGTTCGCCACACACAAAATATTATTATGTTACTTTACCTCATTTTCTTTTATTTCTTCAGGAAGTATATTTCAAAAATAAAATGTAGTCAAGTATCAGTCTATTACCTCTCATCTTATAGGTTAATTAGCAGGACCATCTATCTACTCAAGAGATGGTCAGATAGCAAATGGATGCCAACTGAACAATAATTCAAGAATTAAGGACAAAATAGTTCATATCACATCTCCTATAAGGAAAAGCTTCTAAGTATTTCCACTTCCACTACATCATCTCACTAAATCTCCATGAAAGTTCAGTCATCATAATGCTATGAGTTTCAGATCCTGGCAAGTATGATGGTTGACAGAAGTGCCCTGCATCTTAAATTACTTGTGGGTTATGGGATGATGAATGAAAACTACAACAGCTCTCTGGAGATCTGCACCTGACTAGCAATTGTTTGATCTACTATGGCATCCCTATTAAAGATCTAGTGAGAATGGAGCATTTTAGTAGCTACAAAGTACAGATGTCTCTGGGCTTTAGCTTTTCCCAAAGCTCAGGGTGGCTGAGAGGATTGATTAAAACAGGATAGCTGACTCACAGTTTGAGTGTTTTGGGATATGCAACAACTGAAAATGTGATGTGGGTCATGGTTGGAAGGAACAGAAGCATAAGATAAATATTTTAGTAGCAAAACATGAACAAACTTCCCGTTGACACCTTCGGTAGAAGAAACTGAAGCATTTTGTTCCTCAAGAGAATCCAGAAAAGGGGAGCCTTAGAAAAACACGGTGCCATAAGGGGCCAATGTCATGGGAACAGTAAAAATATTGCTGAAGGAAGCAATATTATAAAGTGAAGTAAATGGGGTAAATAAACTGTTATATTTGGCTTACATGTTGAGATCTTGCCTTTCATTTGAACGTTTCTATTATTATTAGCCCAGGGTAGAAGTTACTCTGTAAACATCTGTAAGATCAAACAAGCACGTGGGTTATAGACATATGTCATGAGACTCCTAAGAGGTTAGCTCATACATTGTAAATATAAGATACATAGTTTAGTTTGCTTTTGGATAGAGCCCCCTTTAGGCTATGCCTGATATTGTAAAAAACAGTCAAGGCAGCCTCTTTCTCGAAGGAGACATTCATAAAAAATGTATGTGTCTTTAGAATGGCAGCAAACCATTATATCTATTTTGAGTTTCATTAAGATGCTCAAAATAATTTGTTTACTATTTAATGTAAGATCTGTCTGCTGTGAAATATTATTAGTTAATAGCCTGTAAAAATACAGCTACTGTGCTGTAGCTATAAGTTTCAAGAGAATTTTATAGTTAATTAAATTTATTGTGTGATGAAACTCTATTTCAAGAATATTCTAGCAATTCATCAAAAGTCTCTCTCTCTCTCTCTCTCTAATATTAAGTGCTGTACTCAAAGACCTCTAAATGTTTCTTTACAAGCTCTGTTTTAGAAGTTAATGGGTTTGATCCTGATTTCTCATTAAGTTTGCATCCTAATAACTTCACTGACATCTGTAAAATTGTTCCTGATTGACACTGGTATAGATGTAAGATTAGAATCTGATTCCAAAATGTAGATTAGATCAGCATGACTTTCCAAACAGGTAGGTATTTCCTTGCCTAAAGGATTTTGCACATTTACCGTATTTTGGGTATGGGGATCTGAACGTGTAAGTCAGGGGTGTCAAACTCATCTGGTCCCATGGGCTAGATGAAGGTCTCTGGGTCTGTCTGCAGGCCTGATCTGGCCATACAAGAACCAGTGGGCAGGATAGGGCTAGTCCAATGGGATGCTGCATGGAATGCAGCATACTCCCCGTGCTGGCCCCTTGTGCTGTGGGCAGTATGTGCTGACCCGGCTCTGGGGCTTGCACTGTAGTCAACACCTAAGCTGGATCCGGGGCCACAAGTACTGCCTGCAGCTCAGGGGACCAGCACAGGCTGCCTGTACATGCTGGAGCCAGTGCAAAGGGCGGGTCAGTGGGTAAAACCTGAGCCAGCAGGTCTAGCCCATGCTCCACCCTGTAGCGGGGCCAGCACATGCTGGATGTGGTGTGTGGGGTGGATATGGCCTTACAGGCACTCTTCTCCATTAAAAGAGTTAAATGTTTATGTCTCTTGCTTGTCGAATAAAAAACCAAATTGTAGAAATTCTGGGGAGCAAAATTGAATAACGTGTTTGATTATTAATCTCTACAGAGATTCACAAACTTGTTTCCAAGGATCTAAGTGGATTATCTGTTGATTACTCACCTGCTGCACAGTCCCTGGTGGAAGGAATTACAAGATTAATGCACCAACTTGATTTAAAATGCAAAATATGCGTGTGTAAATAGATCCATCCATCCATCCGTCAGTGATTCCAGCTATGTGGTACTAAAATGCAAATATTTGATGTTTTAATGCTAGTTGACATACATTGTTGCAGAATGGTAAATGTATATAAAATTTACATTAATTTAAAAACAATGTGTTTGCACTTGACGTCATGGGTAAAGATAAGGGCCCAGAAGGCATATGAACCGGGAACTCTGAGTGGTAAGGTATGCATGAGTTATGAATATGAGACACCTGCTGAGGAAATAATACCATTTCCTCTCCAGCCTGCACTACTGTCATCTCTCTCCATTCTGAGCTATTCATCATTTTGTAGCGACAGTTATTGTCCTTGTTCTTCGCTCTGAGCATGTCACCCAGCTTTCATATTCTTCTGTTTTCCCGTCTCCCTCCTCAGCAACTCCAAACTTCAGTCTCACCTTCAAGCCTCTGGTGACAAATCTGCCTACAACTTGGCTTTCCCCCCACCCTGCTGCGGACTTGTTTACTCTGATTTAATTAAAATGCACCCATCCAGAACTGTGGAGCATTACAGTCTCACCGCCTTTCAGAACCTTTAATTTCTGCCGTGTTTTCACACTGCTCGCTTTCCTTTAAACAGTTTCCTCTTCCATCATAATAAACTACTGAACTCCTCTCCTTCAAATCCACCTTTCCCACCATGGCATTTCTTCAATAGGTATGCACACTTATTCTTTCTTAACCACATCATAAATTTTATTTAACTCATTTCAATACAGTGGGAAAGTAAACCAATGTAATTAAAAGGATCTCAACCCAGCTCAGATGCACTTTATACTGGCAGTATAATAGTTTATGTATATATTAATAGACATAAAAACTAGATGGGAACAGTGTGTTCACTTGGTCTGGCCTCAGCACAGGCCACAGGTTTCACCCAGGAATCCCCTCATTTGACCTAGCACCTTGTGGTGGAAGTAAAGCACATGCTGTCTTCTAGAAAATGAGCTATCGTGAGTTCCAAGTGAGGGAACAGGTTCCATATGTTTTGGTAATCTGGGCCAATAGTTAATTATTTTTGTTGTTAAAAAATCTTATCTGTGATCTGAGTCTATCTAGTTTGTAAGCTTTCTTTCTATGGGTAAGTAAAGATTTTACAGTTAGATTGACCTAACTAGGGTTAGGTCTATGTAAGTGCTGAATTTTATAGACCTTGCCAGGGAGAGAGGGTTAGATTGGGGAAAATATGGCAGGCCCCAAAAAACTTAGTTCACCTGAGGAGGTGAACTATATTAGATCGGGAACAGGTTAGCCTGATCTAATGAGCATCTGTACATGTTTGGAGTGCAACCCCAGGGCTGGGAAAGCCCAGTTTTGCCCCAGCCCCAGGACTGTTTTTTTCCTACCCCCACCCCCTGACTGGGCTATTTTTAGCCTCCCCAACTCCCCCACAGATCTGATAGACCTCCCCTTGCCTTAATTCTGCCTGCTTCTACCGACACCCTGACTCACGGCTCCTGGCAGCAGCAAATGTCTGCAACAGTGGGACCTAATCTCCTTAAGTCAGCCAGGTGATCAGAGATTGGGTCGCACAAACATGTTTACATACCTTATACGTCTGTATAGTGCTAACCATAGCCATAACAATTTGCAAAGGCGTAATACTTATTGAAGCAATTAGGAACCTGAATAAACAGAATCTATTAACCTTGTAGATGTGCAAGGTCTTCAGGACAGTTGCATCTTCCCTTCCCCTTCCTCTCTTTTTTGTTTCTGTAGCTCTGTTTCTCCCTACCTTCTTCCTTGATTTCAGTTTTGTTTCCCCCCCGACTCCCAACTACTGTTCTGCGGCTTCTATCTGCAAGTTACCCTTTTACTTCTATTGCTTTACGTCTGTTTTTGTTTTTTCTGTCCTCTTTACCATAATGTAACATAATGCATTTGTTATTATTTAACACTCTGACAGCAGTGGTGTTTATAGGCATCAGCCTTGTCAGAGCCCCATAATACTAGGCACTATAAAAGTATTAAGTAACTGTGAGCAATCTCCCATATCTGAAAAAAACCTGTATAGATGCAGAATGGCAAATGTAGTCCTGGAGTTTCTAATAACCAAACCAGCAAGAGATACTAGTTAGATACCAGCTGGAATTCCCAGCCCTTCCCACAGATTCCAGATGTTCCTCTTTTGGCTTACCAGGAGGATTGAGTGCCACTGGCCAGTACAAACAGGAAGGTGAGCTGAGGCATGGTACTCAAGAACGAAGAGGAGTATCAGTGCATCTAGAAGCAGCATCTGGAATAAAAATTTTCAAGGCAGTCAAGAGCCCTACTACAGCTTCCACAATAATCTCAGGCTGGAAAAATGAAGATAAAAAAAAAATCAGGTGTGAATTGCTTCTTCATTTGGCTCTGTTCCTATTGGAAGGTAATTGTTGCTGGGTATTGGGTCTCTGAGGAGGGTGTGACAGTGTAGCTGCCAAGGACTGCTAAGTTTGATAATTCCATCTTTAGAAAAAGTCCCTTGGAATGACATTGCATGCTAAATGTATTGGTATTTCTGGAGTTGTAACAATTTCTGTATGTGCCATCTGTCATTCATAGATTCATAGATGCTAGGGTTGGAAGGGACCTCAACAGATCATCGAGTCTGACCCCTTGCCTAGGCAGGAAAGAGTGCTGGGGTCAGATGACCCCAGCCAGATGCCTATCCAACCTTCTCTTAAAGATCCCGAATATAGAGGAGAGCACCACCTCCCTTGGAAGCCCATTCCAGATTCTGGCCACTCTACCCCAAGAGGCACCCTGGTGAGCAGAGCATCTCCGATTCCTTGCTGTGTCCCCCTAATGAATTCGTAGGCAGCCACAAGATCGCGCCTCAGCCTTCTCTTGCAGAGGCTGAAGAGGTCCATTTCCCTCAGTCTCTTCTCATAGGGCTTGTCCTGTAAACCCTAACCATATGAGTGACCCTCCTCTGGACCCTCTCAAGTCTATCAACATCCTTCTTGAAGTACGGTGCCCAAAACTGGACGCAGTACTCCAACTGCGGTCTGACCAATGCTGCATAGAGGGGAAGTATCACCTTGGTTCTATCTGTCATGCATTTGCTTATGCATGATAAAGTGCGGTCCACTATGACTCCAAGATCCCTTTCCACTTCACTGCTGCTGAAAGGGTCACTTCCCAGCCAGTAGATGTGCTGGATATTCTTGCACCCTAGGTGCACTCTACACTTGTCCTTGTTGTACTGCATCCTATTGTGTACTGTCCACTTTTCCAACCTGTCCAGGTCCGCCTGCAATCATTCCCTACCCTCCAGAGTGTGCACTTCACCCCACAATTTAGTATAGTCTGCAAACTTGGACAGAGCTACCTGGATACCACGTGAAGAACTGCTGCAGTACAGAAGAAAAACACCTACAAATTGCACACCGCTGGTTATGACCTATCACCCATCTCTTGAACCTGTATGGAAAATACTCAAAAAATTGCAACCTATATTAGAAAGAGACCCTATTATTAAAAAGATCTTCCCAGAGCCACCCATCCTAGCCTTCAGACAAGCACCGAACCTCGCCAACCTCATCACCAGAAGCAAACTTCCTCAAGCCCAGAACACACCAAAAGGATCCAGACCGTGCCAGGACAAGAAATGCAAAACCTGCCAACACATCTCCACCACCCCCACTATTACTACACCCCACAACAGAGCCATCAGCATCCCAGGATCTTACAGCTGCACCTCCAGAAATTTAATATACCTCATCCAATGGATCAAATGCCCTCATGGAAGATATATAGGAGAGACCAGACAACAACTGCGCAACAGAATGAATGCACACCGGAAATCCATCAAAGACAGAAACACTCAATTACCGGTGGGGGCACATTTCTCACAGGAGGGCCACTCTCTCTCCAATCTCTCAGTCCTGATCCTCAAGGGAAACTTACACAACACTTCCCCGAGACGAGCCTATGAGCTCCATTTCATCAACCTGCTGGATACTAGAGATCAGGGACTAAACATAGACATTGGATTTTTGATACATTACAGTCTGCCTGGCAACTGACTCCCCAGCCCAGCCCCTGGCTTGTTTACTTTTCATTCCATCCAGGAAGAGCACACACCAACTGCTGAAGCTTCCTTTGCCTGACGAAGGGTTTTTGAACCCAAAAGCTTGCTTAATAACTATTCTCCAACCATTTGGGTTGGTCTAATAAAAGATATCAAATTCACCCAAGGAACCTTGTCTGCCTATGTCCTTAGACCAACACGGCTACAACCTAAACCCCTGCAACTTGGACAGAGTACACTTCACACCCACATCCAAGTCACTGATGAAGATATTGCAGAGTACGGTCCCAAGGACCGAATCCTGTCGGACCCCACTACCCACATCCTTCCAGGTCAATACCAACACGTCTACTACCACTCTCTGGCTGTGACCGCTAAGCCAGTTTGCCACCCACCAGATTGTGTAAACATCTGTCACAGCCTCTTAATTTATGTATGAGAATAGGATGAGATACCATATCGAAGGCCTTACTAAAGTCCAAGAAAACAACATCTACCTCTACTCCTCCATCTAAGCATTTTGTGACCCTGTCATAAAATGAAACCAGATTGGTCAGGCATGATCTACCTGCTACAAAACCTTGCTGGTTTCCCCACTGCATTATTTTTCCCACTGAACTCCTACAAGTATGATCCTTTATAATCTTGTCAAAGACCTTTCCAAGGATGGAGGTGAGAATGACTGGCCTATAATTACTTGGATCCTTCTTCTTCCCCTTCTTGAAAATAGGGTCCACATTGGCCCTTTTCCAATCCTCCAAGACCTGACCCGAGCACCACAAGTGCTCAAGCAGCCATGCCAGTGGTTCTGCTATGACACCGGCCAATTTCTTCAGTACCCTAATCTGGCACATCTGACTTGAACACATCCAGTCCATCCAAATGACTCTGCACCAAGTCAACGTTGGCAGTTGGTAGGCTGGTGTCCCTCTGCTGCCCATCTAAGAACCCATTAGGAGACACATCTTGAGCCCTGTTCAGGAACACTGAGGCAAAAACTCATTGAATAGCTCAGCCTTGCCCCTCCCCCCGTGGCTAATTGCTCCTCCTTGTTCATTAGGGGTCCTATGCTGCCCTGCGCCTTCCTTTTACTCCCTCTATACCTAAAAAAAGACTTTGTGTTGTCTTTAATTCGTGTTGCCAACCTCAGCTCTGTAGGTGCTTTGGCCTTCCTAACTGCCTCCCTGCAAGTGCAGGCCAAGTAGGTATACTCCTCCTTGGTAGCTTCCCCCTGCTTCCACCACCTATATGCCTTCTTTTTTGCCCCTAGGCTCCCCTGAATTTCTCTGTTTAGCCAAGGAAGTTTTTTTGGCAACTTTCCCCCTTTTTCCTCATACTGAGATAGTCTCCCTCTGTTACCGAAGGATCGTTTCCTTTAGGAACGACCACCCTTCCTGGACTCCCATGTCACCAATATTCTTCTCCTGTAGTGCGTTGTTGACTAGATTCCTAAGCACACTGAAGTTAGCCTTCCTACCCAGGAAAAGGCCAATCTGCTCAATGAGTACTTCACATCAGTCTTTCATCAGACCAGTAGGACCACCCTGCCTAGCAAGGTGCGGGCCGGCCAGGCTGAAGGTGCATTTATACCCAACACCAACGTTGATCTAGTAAAGAATCAACTTGAGAGGCTGGACACCTTCAAGTCAGCTGGTCCTGACAGATTACACCATAGAGTACTCAAGGAGCTGGCAGGTGTCATAGCCCCACCATTAGCAAAAATATTCAAAAACTCATGGCGCTCAGGTGAAGTACCTGAAGACTGGAAGAAGGCCAATGTGGTACCCATCTTCAAGAAAGGGCAGAAAGTAGATTCTGAGCATTACAGGCCGATCAGTTTGACCTCAATCCCCGGTAAGATTCTGGAGAAAATTATCAAGGAAACCCTTCTGGGTAAGCTGGCTGAGGGCAACATCCTGAGGGACAGCAAGCATGGGTTTGTCATGGGTGGGTCTTGCAATCTCATCTCCTTCTATGACCAGGTGACATACCACGTGGAGAAGGGAGAAGAGATTGATTTCATATATCTGGACTTTAAAAAAGCCTTTGATCTGGTGTCCCATGACCTCCTCATAAAAAAAATTGACCAACTGTGGCCTTGGCTACACCACAGTCCAATGGCTGGGAAATTGTATCTGAGGTTGGACCCAGAGAGTAGTGGTAAATGGTAGCAGATCATTATGGTGCTCCGTGACCAGTGGTATCCCCCAAGGCTCTATCCTTGGACTGGTTCTCTTTAACATCTTTATCAACGATGTGAAGATTGATGTCAGAAGTGCACTGGCTAAATTCACTGATGTCACTAAACTTTGGGGCATAGTGTCCACACCTGAGGACAGGCTAGTCATCCAGGGTGACTTGGGTAAACTTAGTAAGTGGGCGGATACAAGCCGGATGACATTCAATACCGATAAATGTAAGGTACTCCACCTTGGCAGCATATATATAGGCTTGACAGTGCTATGCTTGCTAGCACCACAGCTCAAAGAGACTTGGGGGTCATGATTGACCACAAGATGAACATGACCCACCAATGCGATGTCACAGCTGGTAAACCAAACAAAACTCTGGCTTGCATCCATAGATGCTTCTCAAGTAAATCTCAGAATGTCATCTTCCCACTGTACTCAGCCTTGGTGAGGCTGCAGCTGGAGTACTGCATCCAATTCTGGGCTCCACAATTCAAGAAGGATGTGGAGAAGCTTGAGAGAGTCCAGAGGAGAGCCACACTCATGATCAGAGGGCAAGAGAATAGGCCTTATGAAGATTGGCTGAGAGCCATGGGACTCCTCAGCCTGGAAAAGCGTGGGCTCAGGGGGGACCTGGTGGCTACTTATAACTACATAAGGGGTGTCCATCAGGACCTGGGAGAGTGTTTGTTCACCAGAGTGCCCCAAGGAAAAAACAAGGGCCAATGGTCATAAATTCTCCCTGACTGTTTTAGGCTGGACATAAGAAAAAATTTCTTTACTGTCTGAGCCCCGAAGACCTGGAATAGACTTCCTCCAGAAGTAGTGCAGGCACCTACTCTGGACTTATTCAAGAAACGCCTGGATGCTTATCTTGCTGGGATCCTTTGACCCTAGCTGACTTCCTGCCCCTGGAGCAGGGGGCTGGACTTGATGAACTTTGAGGTCCCTTCCAGCCCTAACATCTTTGAAATCTATGAAGGATTGGCACAGCACCATGTAGGCTCCTCTAGCCCAGTACCAAGTTTCCATAATTTTTACCCGCTCAGTAGGGTGGGCACTGAGCTTCCCAACCCTACTGCCCTCCCTTGTGGCCTCTGCAGCCAAGCGGAGAACCCGGTGCAGCAGGGCAGAGCATTGCTGAATGGGGAAGCGCACCACTGGGAGCTATTTGCCACCCTGACGATGTGGCCCCGGTCACCCAGAAGCACCAAGGGCCACAGCTCTGCACTGCCACTCCTACTGTGGCTGGGTAGTCAGAGGGCAACTCACCAGGATAGCATGGGGCTTGCAGCAGCAAGGACCTTCCCCTCCTAGCCCTGCTCTACCCTGCCATGCCGGGTCTGACCTGCTGTGCCATGGAGGCCCTGGGGGGGAGGGCAGCAGAGCAGGAAACCTGAGGCTGCAGTGGGCAGCCCACCCTGACAGCATGCACAGATCTGGGGGGCATGTGCCCCTCCTATCCCCCCCCCATCCAAGAGTGTGTGCAGTGGTGGGGAATCAGACCTCCCCTCCTGCTCCCCAGATGAGCTGCCCACAGCTATTTCCCACTCCTGGCAGGGGCCCTGAGGCTGCGCATTCTGGCCCCAGACCCCAAACCCCATGCAGCACCCAGGCTCAGCAGCAGCCCCAGCCCCAGCCCCAACCCTGACCAACTTGCTCCCTCTCTCCCTCCTTATGGAGGCTTCAATCCCCACTTTCCCCCCTGCCAGACTTACCTGCGGGAGCTGGTCTCCATGCTGTCTGGCGGCCATGTGAACGTGCACATGCATATGGTGCCTCCTGCCTGACTGCCCTCCTCCTGCTCCCCCAGTCTTTTGCAGGCTGGAGCTTTGCACGCCTGCAAAAGTGGAAATTCTGTGTGCTTCTCTGTTAAAATGAAAAATCCATGTTTTCCTTGGGTAAAAAGGAAAATCTGCATTTACCCCATTTTTTCATGGGAAATGAAAAATTTGGATCTCTGATGATCAGGCCTGCTCTGGCCACTGCTTTAGCAAAGGCTTTGTTGGAGCAGTATATGTTTATATTGATCAATCTTCCAGTGAGGCCCACACTGCCCTCTGGAATAAACCGGCCTCTTTTCCATTATCAGTTAAAAGCATAGGTATCAAAATAATCACCCCCTTAAAAGTGTAATAGATATCATAAAGAATTGTACAGCTGACAAGTGTTCTGCAAACATTTGGAGATTATGTGAGGGTTTTATAACGTCATTTTCCATTTTCTAGAAATCTCTAGAAAATTGTACTATAAATTTCACCCTACATATGTCTAAAGGGGTTATAATATTTAAATGGGACTGCGTCTACAGTCATCTGACTTTTAGGTGTATCCTAGAATGGTATAATCAGAAAAATCTGTTAAAACCCAATCAACAAAAGAGCCAGGTGGTAAAAATATGAGTTATGTCTTTGATTTACATATCTTCATTTAAAATAGAGGGTGGCTAAACACCATTAATAAATGCTAAAATATTCCACTCCCTACATCTATGTTGCTTAATAAATAGAGTTTATGAATGTCTTTCTCTGGATTACTTTGTTGTGTCTTTGTTCTAACCAAAGTCATAGTCTTCCATTTGCTCCAGATTTTTCAACTAGGCATATTTTATTATTGGTATCGTTTTTATAGCTTTTGGACCCTCAAAGGCACAGAGGGATTAGATCTGTTGCATTTGGAGGTTGAGTGAAATTCCTCCCTGTGCAGAAGGCAAATATTAAGTCTACGTGATTATTTTTTATTATGTGTCACCATCTGGTGACTGGCCCACAAAAGATGCGAGTCGTCTACTGCTACCAACTAGAATTATTACTTATATAGCTCAAATGACAGAGACTTGTACTTTTAGCACTAGAGGTCCTTGGCTTAGTCTGTAGTGACAATTTAGGATTACACTTGTTACAGTACATTACTTGAGTCCAATTTGTAGTGCTTAGCTTTGTACTGCTAAAGCGAGAAAGTTGCACTTTGGATGGAGACATTGCATTGTGAACTTTGTACTTGTGTCACAAGAAAATAAACTTTTTTCTTTAGATGTTTTCTGATTATTTTGGTACACACATAATAAGAGTTCTATTTAAACAATTCTGGACAAGTGAGTGGATTACAGAAGCAATCTATTTTAGAAGCAGGCAGACTCATGTTGCTAAGCTGCATTCTCTATTTCACTCCTCCACTCAAAGCAGAGTCCATTCACCACTACTTGGAACCCAACTGCTTAAAATTCAACTGCAGAGCAATAGAATCCAGCTTTTAATGATACATGGCCAAATTCAGCAATCAGCGTAAGTAAAGGAATCTAGCTATTGTAACATTATGCTATCCTTCAGCAACCTCTACAAGTATAGTTTACCTGTACAGACTTACTGTAGATTCTCCTAAGACTTCTTGTATTGTTTCATACCCACTTTCCAATGTTACTTTCCCATTTCCTTTACTCATGATTACTGAATTTAGCTTAGAGGTTAAGTTTAATTTGGCAGCTTAGCAGGAAAGATAACTAGCTGCAGTGTAGTTTTCTTAAGATGCAATAAAAAGGCCCCATCAGTTTGTGGGCTTTTGGTTGAGTTAACTTCTAACAGATTGTATTTTAAGCATTTTCTTCTGTAGTCCAGACATTATTTGAATAGATTAGACATGCGTTGTGTTTCTGGCATTATTTCATTAAAACGGAATGATGCTAACTGGTCTCATAATTGGTTGTCATTACCACGTAATTAAGCAGAGCTCTGACGCGTACATTAGAGGCCTAGAGCACTATTTAGACAAAATATATGGAGTAGCAGAAGGGGTCATGACCATGGGTCCAATTAATTGGATCTGCTTGTGCTATGTATAAATATGTTCCTTTGTCAGCTAAGGAAGTAGAGGCATTGACCCCTAACGACACCAACAAACAGTCTCCTGTCTTAAAGGGATCTCTTAGAGGTAAGCCCTTTATGAATGCAGGAATGTTAAATAGGATCACTACACTCCATAATATTGATTTCAAAACTAACAGTGATATAATGTATGCAAAGAAAACAACAGCCCCACAGCAGTAAGACTGACATATCATTGGAATGGTTTAATGCACAAGAGCATGAAGGCTGTGTACATTTTCCAGGCTGTCTGGATAGTACAGAAATTGTTTGCACTTAAGCTTTTCTTACTGTGTATTTTGAATCATTTGCTTTTTTCATATCTCCTAAAGCAATATTCTGTTTAGGATAAAGCTGTGTTAATTATATTGTACAATGGAAGCTATGTGCTTCATGGATCATTAGATATGCTAATTACCATAGTACAGCTGATGCTTATATTTCTGATGTAGTTAAGAAGAGAATATCTTTTACATTTGATGAAATCATCTTTATTTCTTAAGGAATTGTTTTTAATAATTATTTACTTTTTTAGATTATATACTTTAGATATATAGAACTGTTGTTCTTTGTATTAAATCCAATGAAGGAGAGACTATCTTAATTGAATTAACTACAATTCTTTTTTATAGTAGAACATACTTTCAGGGTTTGATGTATTTACTGTAGTTGTCTGTTTCCCATATCATTTAATCTTTTTCTAAATTGGGTCGAACTAGTAAGAGATTGTACCAAGTAAACAAATATATTTTGTGTAATGCAATAGCTGCTGGTCTGGATGAGCTACAAGTCATTTTGCCCAGGATAAGCCTTTCTGTACTTTGTCTATGGTTTGCCTTTGTATAGAGAGATAAATGAACAAGGATTACACAAAGTTGAGCAAGTTGCAATGTCATTGCTGTTTCTTATCAGTTAAATTTGAGAGTAATTTTTTATTGTGTTTGTCTCCATTTTTATTAAACTGCTTTTTTGGTGCTAATGTGTTCCATGAACATGTCTACACAGGAATTATTGGTTAGAATATAACAAAGCCTAGTCCTGGAAATAATTATATTCTATCAATAGCATAAGATGAAATCTTGCTTCCCTTTCTCCCACGACTAGGCCTAAGAGCATGAATTAGGCTTATATGAAACATGTTTATCCTACATGTTAAAATAGCAGTGAGATCTGCAAGGAGATCTGCTTGGAAAGAAATTACACTATTATAGATCTCTTTGCAGAGTTGACTGAGTTTTTAAAAAGAAGGAGAGATACAAGATCCAACAGTGACATTTTCATTTTTTTCCTGCTTACTTACAGAGATTTTATAATTTAAGAGGATGCTATCAAACTACTAACAAACCTTAATATACACTAGGACAAATTTTGAGTCTTAGGTTGATCTCAAACTCCCAGAGGAAATGATGATGAAATGTGTGCATGTGTGTGCATGCAGGCATATGGACATGTATGTGTGTGTAAATATATATTTATGCACACGCACACACACACATATGTAGTAATGTTGGTAGGTGAGTATAGGAATCTTCTTGAAAAGTGGTTTGCTGCATTAACAAACTTCCCAAACATCTAATGTCATCTTGATGATAATATAATATCATCATCCAGATGATACTGAAAAACAGAAAGTGGAACAAGTCACAGCCATGTTTCTGTTTGCATGTTTTTAAAGCAAACTTCAGGCAAACAAATGCTTGCTGTGTAGAGAAGAATAAAAAATATAATATAAGTTATGTCCTAGTATTATTGCAAGCACTAGAAAAATAGCCACTGAAATTATAAAAATGTTTATACCACTCTTATGGTTCCATATGTATGTTTTTTAGAAGCCATCCATATTAGACGCATAAAATTTCCTTTGATTTGGATTGTACTATTCCAGCAAAATTACACCCACACTTCGGCTACTGCTAACAAGTGTTCCTGTTGTCTTACATTTTAAAGTTGTAGAGACAGTTTATAGATATGCAAAATGTGTATGTCTTCCCATATGTAATGCTTCTGTTATGATAGCTGCAGAAAGCCTAAAATACAGTAAAAAGTCTTTATGAGGAACTTCCCTGAAAGAATAATGGTAAGACTTCAGAGGATTATATTTTTAAAATATATTCCCTACTCCTAAATTAATATTTTTTTTGCCATTGATTTCACTGGTAGTAGAATTTGAGTCCATGTCTATGATCCACATGCACATACATCTGAATATATTGACTATGTTATTGCAGCTGTTACTTTCTTTATCCTTGAGGGGGTTGTTCATTTTGTTTGTTGTTGTTGTTTTTACTTCAACGTGCCTTATGTTGTGTTTTATTAGCATTGATTTAACATTGCTTTTCACATTAAGGATCAAAATTATTCTCATATGAATGGCAAAATATTAGTGAGTTTGATGGGATTCACAGCTTTTTTCTTTAGGTGTATCACGGGATGGGGTCCCCAAGGATGGTCGTGTTACCCCTAAGGCCCCTTGACTCTGCCAATTTCGCCCAATGGGCAGACTCTTTTCTCGTCCACCATGGCTTGATGTCTTTATAATGAATAGGGAGGCTGCCTTCAAGTCCAGCTGGACACGGTCCTGATGGACTTCAGTGAACCCCGTGGGTTCCCGGAACCCTTGTGGGTCCCATTTCAAAATGGATGTCTCAGGACACCCCAGCCTTATGGGCTATATGCATGGCTCCAAACCGCCTTTTTACCACACCCCAAACCTCGCAGATGGTATTCCCACAGCATCCCTCTGAGGCCTTGGTTTCTCTCAGCCTCAGGTTGTCACTGGGCTCTCTGCAGCCCTGCCTCTGTCTCTCTCTTTCTGTGCCCACACTAGCGCCGGCCTCTCCACAGCCCTGTCTCTCTCTGTGCCCACACTGGCGCCGGGGTCTGTCCACCCCCAAACACTGTGCCCTCTCTGGCACTGGGGCCCCCATGCTGAAGTGGGCCCCCCAATGAGGCCTCCTCCTTCCACAATAGCCTCACCCAAACCACCAGTTTTATAAACAGAAATAAAAAATACAAGCCCCTTGGCTATAGCTCAACTCAAGCCACACAGGGTGTGCTCTGTCCCTTAAAATTACCAGAAGCTGAACTTGCAGTCAGGCCTCTTCCCTTTGCCTCCCCTAGGAGACATCCTTCCCCCTTGGCTGCTGGCAGAGAACTGGTCCCAGCCCTGGGGTTTATATATGTGCCAGGCCCTGCCCCTTCTGGTCAGCTAACTGCTGGCAGGTGCAGGCCAACTATCTCATTCTGGCTGCTCTGGTAACCAGCAGCTGGGGCTCCCAACTGACTCCTAGGGCTCTCTCCCTAGCAGTTTCACCCCTTTAAGGAACAGGGGACCTTAGTGCCCTGCAACAAGGTGGCTGTCCTGAATCTGGTTCTAGCCACCAAGACTAGGGACAGACATTCAAAAAGCCTGAGCCTGAATTGATTCAGTCTTTGCAGGTTAGTCTAAGCTGGCTAGTCTAAATCAGTTTGTAACCCAAACAGAAATCCCAGAAATACAGGGACATGCCTGCAATGACTCAGGCTAGAAGCCAGGTGGTGCTAGAGCAGCCCTCCTTTCCCATCCACAGAGCAGATCTGAAGAGGGCATGGCCAGGCCCTATTTATTCCCCTCTGTCCCCCCAGCTGCCCAGCAGGGAATGTTTTTCACCCCTAACTCAATGTTTATCAACTCATTAAGAAAACAAAGCCTCTCACCATTAATTAATGGAGCTCTTCTTAGAAAGCTCTTCCAAGGAAGGAAATTAAGCTACCTGTTGATTAGCTCCAAAAAGCCTATCTGCGAATGTCCTCTCCCACAACACAGACTATAGCCAGCATGCCATCTGCTAGCTCATGCCAAGGTGTCTGCATAAGGCAGAGGGGACGGGGAGTAATTCCTGTTTAGCAGGGAGAATCTTTGTGCCTGCAAGTCTGTGCCGAGCTCCAGACAGGGAGCAGAGGGGAGGGGCCAGCCCTGCAGTGGAGCAGAGAACTCTGCCCAGCCCAGAAAGCATGCTGGGATGCTGGGGCTGTTTGGTTTATCTTAAACCAGCAAGGGGTCTGGGACAAACATTGCATAAACCAGTTTGACCTGAATTGGTTAAGTCTGATACTACATTCAATCAGGTTTATCTCAAACCAGTTTCAGCCATTTTCAAACTGGTTTATGTGCACTGAATGTCTGTTCTGTTACAGGTTTAAACCAGTTTCTGATCACTTAAACTGATTTATGTGTAATGTCTGTCCCTAGCCTAGATGTTTTAAAGTAGTTATGCCACCAAGCAATTGGTAAATGTGATCTGAAATTATTCAGTAGGCTAAATTATGTAGGAGGGTATCCACATCACAATTCACAGTATTTAGTATCATGTTGATAATCTCATTAGATGGTCTAGAGATGGATTTAACATTGAAGTAGAGTTATTTGCATTTTTTTTAGTAGTGGTGTAGAAACTCACTGGTGAAGGTGGTGATATTCTGTTCTTCGAATAAATAGTGGCTTCAATAAACATACCATAAGCATGCCAACTGGTGCCGGAGTTTAAATTTCCTTGAAACTCCTTTTATTTTGTATGGACTTGCTGTATCCATGCAAATCTTCTTGCTTTGCCCGATCTTTCTTAATTTGATGAGTGAAGTTTATTGATGAAATTCCCTCTGCATTCATCAGTATTTTAATAGTTCTATCCTATGTTACCATGTAGAGGAGAAATTTCAAAGGCACAAATTAGAGCAAGGTACCTAATTCCAGTTAATTTTTAATTTGCATTTGGTGCCTAATTATTGCCTGTACTTCTGAAAATCTCCATTATATTTTTCATCTTGGTGTACTAAAGTGATATTAACATTTGAAGTACTTTCATCAATGGTTATTAAATATGAAATCCTATGGTTTAACAAGGTACATTTAATGATAAAGTAATTGTTCAGGCATAGAAGTAACATTTCAGTGGGACAGCACCTTGTACACATGGTTCTTGTGTTGGTTTTGTAATTTGAATTTTGTTCTGTTCCTTGGCTTAAAATTAACCTGACTTTGACAGCATCTGGACATGCTGCAAAAGCTGTTTATTTGCTTAATTTTCAGGGAAGGTTGAAAATGAATGGCCAGTAAAACACCTGTTTTAATTCATTGCCTGGCTAAATTAATCCATTATTTGTGTGTGCATGCATGTGCATACATGTGCAGGAATAGACAAGGTAGGTAGTACCACTTATTTTTAAGGTTACCTGACAATTCCCATTATAACATGTTGTTTTCAGAGGCTTATCATTTTGTCCAATCATAACATTTTTTGGCTGAAAATGTGCATATTGGGATCCACTTCCTTGTCTTTTCAGCCGCTACAATTGAGCCGTTACTGAAAATGGGACTTAATAAAATAACAAGCCTTCTGGTGACAGTTTGTGTAAATTTTAGAGTCAATGTCTGTTTCATCTATTAGGCATCTATGTGAACCTAAGCACGATTCTATTTTATTCTGTTCAAACCCTGAGTTCTTGTTGTTCTGTAAAAATATATTGAGCTTGAAGACTCGGAAGTTAAACACAGGAAATACTATAATGATGATGATGACAGTAATGATAATGATTCATTCCCCTTGTATGTATGAGTTATGATATAGTTGTTAATTGTATGATTGGATATAATATTACTTGCGTACCACAAATATTTTTCCCCAGAAATCATCACTGGGGTGTATGCCTTAAGTAGGAAGGTGATTTTTCTTCACTAGAATAAAAAAAAAGCATGGGGATACTGCTGCAAGATGCCTGCCGTGCTTCTCCCTCTTCTAGGGGAACAACAAACTTTTCCCGAGTTGTCGCAAAAATTGTGTGCTTCTCTATTTCTGACACTTGACTTGAGATACTGGGCTCTGATTTACAGAAATGCTGAGCACTCAGAGATGCAACTAATGTTATTTGGTTCTTTGAAGGTAAAAAGTACTACATAAAGCTAAGTTATCAGATAAATCATGTTCTTGAAATTCCAAATTGGGTAGAAACAGTGAAAAATTTTGATGCTAATCTCTGTGTCTCTGTTCTCTATGAAAGGGAATAATAGCTACTCATCCCACAGAGATGTTTTAGAAATAAATTAATTGATGATATGTGTGAAGCACTCAGACACTATGCCAATGAGTGCATAAGAAAAGTCTGTCAGGAAATTAATAATTCTGTCTACAGGGCAAGGTTTGATTACACATTTGTTTGCCCTGAGGACAAAACAAAATCTTGAATAGCAGGAGTTATTCTGTGCATTGGTTGTGGAGGAGGTCCTGTGAAAAGGAGAGTATGTAGTCAACCACTGCATCATAATATAGGCACACAATGTGGGAAGTTAAGGATTCATGTGCAACCTTAATTCTGACATTTCCTGACTTGCTTGACCTTGAAAATAATGTTTAAGTAATACATTAAATTTTGTGTGCAGCATATATATATATTTGCTGCTGCTTGATTATCTTCTGTGACTATAAGTCTAATTAACAGTTACACTGCCTGGAGCTTTGTGCATGGGAATTGGCTTTCTATTACCTAAATTAAATAAATAAATGTGCCTATTATGAAATGATATCCTTCTTGAGTGCCATTGCACTTCTTGAGTACTAAGCAGCTCATGGTCCTGATTTGCTGTGGGAGGGTAGTAGAAGCTACCTGAAGGAAGAACATAGCTTCTGCTTCAAACAGAAGCTACAAGCTACCACCATGGATATGTACTCATGGGGATGCACATACAAGGAGGAGTGAATTTATCCTATCACTTAGAGAATTGGATGATCTGAGAAAATTGCCTTTCTTTGATTCCCTCCCCCAAGAGATAGCTGTTGTAGCACCCTGACAGCCACGGTAGCAGCATTCCACTGAGTATAGTTTAGGATCTATCAGTGCCCTATAAGTCATGGTCAGCCTTGGTACTGGCTAAATATAAATTGTAAATTTGACCAAATGTACAAATGTATGCAATACAATATGCTGCCTAATTACTGAAGCTCTTACACTAGTATATTCCATTTTTTAGAACTACAGAATTACTCAGTGGCCACAAAATTTAACTTTTTCAGTGCTCTTCATTTTACACACTTTATGACCAAGAAAATGATGTACATTGTAAGAAAGAAAGATGAGGAAAGAGCTTTGAGTGGTGTGCCATATCACCATATCAATCCATGACATCTCAAGGCACTTTACAGGAGATGTATAGTCATTTAATAATGCAGTGTCCAGTGCAGATCAAAATGACTGAGAGCACAAAAGGGAATAAATAAGCTTTCACTTCTGATTTAGATTGAATGAGAGTTACTGTCCCTGACATGGCTGGGCATGGAGTAACAGAACGAATATGATGAATGGCCATTCAGTTTGGCATTTGCACTGTAGATACTGGTAATGAGAATTAGTGAATGAAAGTAAGCTAGGACCAAACATCTAACTGGACTAAGACTGAAGAGCTTTGCAGAGCCAATAGCATGTACATTGTATTTTGAATTTAACCTATGAGCTGAGGAAGTATTCTTATTAAACCAGATCTGGAGTTTCCATTTTGGGGGGATTGTTGATATTTTTGAGATTTGGAGATGAAATCTGAAGAACAATGAAATATTTTTGTGCACGAAGCACAAAGATAAAAATTTTAAAGCTTTGGAGATAAAGGAGGCATCACGGCCCAAGAGTGAGGAGTCAGTCTTTCAGTGTTTCATGAAAGATGACAGGGACTGTGGTGATAGGCCATCAAGGATCTTTAAAATAAAAACAAAATGAAGATCACAGATTTGTGAACTGCATCTTTTTTAAATCATCAAGAGCTTAATTTATTTAAAAATACTTTCTAAAATAAGAAAACCATTTCATGTTCTAGGTTGGCCAAAGATTTTAATGCACTATTCAGCTGGCAAAACCTGAGTAATAGCTTTAATTGTTTGGTATTTCTTTTATGTCTGTATATTCATGTTAACATACATATTGTTTTTTGGAGTGGTAAGGATTTTCTGATGGAAGCAGCTGCTTATTAAACAGGCTAAAACAACTGGGACAGCTAGGGCAGAACCCTATTTTACTGTATGCACCCAAATGGTGGTTATACATCTGTGATACTGATGTTTTTTAAATTTGTGCATGGTTAGCAATTCTATTCCATGTGCAAAGTGGATGCACAAGCATTCACATAGCTACTGAACATTTACTGTAGTTGGGCAGATACATGGCAAGCATAAGTCCTGAAATTGTAGTTAGGCAAAAGCCTATGATTAACTGGTGTTAGATGCAGGAGGAGGTCCTTATAACGTTGTAGCCATTGGCGGCACCTACCCCTTACAGTTGAGGATGATCACTCCCATGGAGGGAAGTAAAGGGTTGTAAATGACTAGTGGAAAAGTCTGCATGTGACTTGTTTTACCTGAGGAGGCTGTTACATGGATCTTGGTGGAGGAGAGAAACCTGTATCCAGTGGCATGGAGATCCAAGACAACTAGGTTTACTTTTCCACTGCAGGCTTCATCCACCTTCATAGCCATTGAAAGGTATGCCTTCTTCATCTGCCTGCTCCACGATTGAGGGCTTTGTTATTTTGGACTGCTCTCCATCTGATACCTCACCTTTGACCTTACCACCATGGGTGACCCTGCCAGGAGTACAAGACTCCCAAAGGTGTTTTAAAGGTCATTGGTACATGCAAGCATCTCTACCCTGTCAAGGTGGCAGTCCATGGAAAGGGATGTTGTAGCCCAGTAGCCTAATGGTTAGGGCACTTCCCTTGGAAACAGGGGCCCGTCTCCTAGGTCTCTCTTCTCCCACAAGGGGAAATTGAACCTACATTTCTCCTACTTTACCAGCACAGGGTTTTAACCACCAGGCCATAGGTTAGGCACTATGCAGTCCCCTCTCAAAGCTGAGCCTCTGCTCCTTACATTTAATAATCATTAGCTGGGAAGTAGTGGGGGCAGTTTTGTCCATTGGAGACAAGGGTCCAGGCTAGAACTCAGCGCTTTCTCTTATACAGGCAGCATCCATTTCCTTGAGCCAAACACACTAGCTTATGCTCTTGTTTCCCTTTCTTCGCTGGCCAGAGCACTAACTTAAAGAGAAGGGCTTGCACCTCTGTTTCCCTTCCACTCCCACAGAGTATATTTTAGAGGCAGCCAGCTGCTACCTAGGCACCTTCCAGGAGATTTACATTGGTTTGGAGATGGGGCTACCTGCACAAATCAGGTAGCCAATTCTTGTCACCCATTCCTGTACCAAGCAAAGAATCTGAAGTAAGATAGTTTTGTTTTGGGTTTGTTTGTTTTTTTATAGATTTTCATAGATTTCATGGATTTCATAGACATTAGGGCTGGAAGGGACCTCAGAAGATCATTGAGTCCAGTCCCCTGACCCAGAGGCAGGAAGTCAGCTGGGATCATAGGATCCCAGCAAGATAAACATCCAGATGTCTCTTGAAGGCATTCAGAGTAGGTGCTTGAAGCACCTCCAGTGGCAGTCTATTCCAAACCTTGGGGGCTTGGACACTAAAGAAGTTCTTCCTTATGTCCAGCCTGAAACGGTCATTGAGGAGTTTGTGACCGTTCGACCTTCTCATCCCTTGGGGTGCTCTGGTGAACAGACGTTCCCCCAGATCCTGGTGAGCACCCCTAATAAACTTGTAGGTGGCCACCAGATCACCCCTGAGCCTGTGCTTTTCCAGGCTGAAGAGTCCCATGGCTCTCAGCCTCTCTTCATAAGGTCTGCTTTCCTGACCTCTGATCATGTGCGTGGCTCTCCTCTGCACCCTCTCAAGCTTCTCCACATCGTTTTTGAACTGTGGAGCCCAAAACTGGATGCAGTACTCCAGCTGCAGCCTCACCAAGGCCACATACAGTGGGAGAATGACGTCCTGGGGTTTACTTATGAAGCATTTGTGTTTTAATACTGGCAGAGGATTATTTGTACACGTACGCATGCAGTAACTCCTATACATATTAATACCTGATACCTGTTCACATGTGTCATACATGTACACATAACCACAGCATAGTTTGCCAGGGCTGAGAGCAAGAATGACATTTTCAAACATTTTTTATGTTATTTTTAATTTAACTTTTAAAACAGAAGTCAGGTAGAAAGCCCTGTATTTTTAAAACTTGCATTTCACCCTTAGTCCTGACTGCCTCCTGAGATTCTTTACTATTATTTCATTTCTCATATATTAACCTCAGAGCACATGGTGTGCCAATCAATGAAGTGCATGCACAATAAAAGTCAGTGGCCATGCTCAGTAACTGTTAATGCTAAAAATATTACTGAATTGTGTAGCCATGCTTATACTTTTCTTTATTTATTAACTTAAAGCTGTTGGATTTTGCCATCCCTGCAACAGTGTGAAGGAAAAGACACCTTGTCCAGACTAGACAAGAGATAATATTCAGAAATGTGACTATTGCATATTTGGATCAGTTTGTTACTGGTTCAGGAGAAATGATAGGGTGGAGGATAGGAAGCTGTCCAGGGAAAGAGAGAGAGGATATAAGATATGAGAGCCAAGTCAGCTTGGAATTCCTAGGAAGAAGCAATCTTAATTTGCCATGTCCATCCTCATTTTCTTTGTGGCCTATACTTCTGATACATCATGGGACTGAAAAGGATCTTCTAGGTCACTGGGCTCAGTTACCTGCTACTAAAACATCACTACTATAATGAATGTAAATGTACTGTTATGCTGCTGTGAAGAGCTCTTTGGGGTTCGTGAAGATAATGTCAGGAAGCCTGAAACAATCAATTTAAATGAGACAGGTACCCAAAACAGACTTATGGGGAGACGCACTTGAAAGCTAGAACTGAAAAATCCGTGTTTAGAAGAAATGAGAAGCAGAGAGAAATGTCAGGATAAAGGCCATCGTACACTGGAAAACTTTTCTGTATTACTTTAATGAATGGCAATGGAATGAAGATTATCAACCTTAAAAAGTATGAAAGGGTTGTTTTTTTTGTAATCACTTTTGCAAATTGTAAATGATACATTAAATTATTTTTAACACCTCACATATATCATGTATCACTGTGTACCTTGTAAATATCCCCAGTGGGTTTGCATTGCAGCGTAGTAATCAAAATATGTTGGGATACAAGCCAACATTTAAAAGATACAATTAGTGCTATAACTAATACCCATATATCATTAGAAGACTTTTAGTTATGTGACATCCAAGAACAACTTCGAGAGTCATACCACATCATTACGCACCACGTAAATATCCCCAGTGGATTTGCTTTGAAACGTATTTATCAAAACACTTGTGGACACAAGCCCACATATCAAAGGTACATTTAAGTATTATAATCAACATTCATATATCATTGGAAGGCTTTAGGTATATGATCTAAGAACAACATGAGGAATTGGTACTTTATTATGTCAGTATATATTCTTCTGTATTATTCTTTCCAGATGCATTAAGAAGAGTTCACCAAGTCTATAAACCATAGGCTACTGTATTATTATTATTATTGCATTGAACTGTTTCCCCTTACTGATTTTTTTACTGTAGTTAGTAGCATACTGTTTAGGAGAAAACCCTTTACCTAACAAGTGCATTCATAAAGAAAAAAAAAGGAAGTCTCACAAAAGTATGTTGTTGTTAATTTCTGGGTACAGTCAGAAGTGCAGCTCCCCGCAGGACCTGAGAATGCTTCACAGGAAGTGTTCTGAGTTGCAACAATCTCTTGGAAAAAACAGAAATTCACTGTTGGTTCTTTAGGGGGGAACGGAGCCTGCTGCTGGGTTCCCCCGCCAATGGCCTGTCCTCTCACCTCGGGAGAGCAGGGGGAGGGAGGAGAAGCAGGGGCTCCAATATACCTGCTCCACCCTCTAGCAGGGGCTGAAAAAAACTCAAACCAAACTCCCTGTGCTCCTTTTCCCCGTCCCATTCTGAAAAAAGCTTGCAGCTGGCAGGTATCACAGACACAAGTTACAGAAGATGCTATGTTTTGAAATGATTTTCACCTGATTAGCCATTTTTGAAGCCGCTTGCACTTGTGTTTGGCTATAGACTGCTTTCTGTGGCCAGATTGAATGAAAATTGTCACTTTTGTCTATGCTCAGTTTGTTAGTACATTAAAGAGGAGGTTAAGAATTGTGAAGTTTTTTTTAATTACAGACCATGAATACAGTAGAGTTGATAAACAGATATTGACTAAAGCGACAAGTAATAACTTTAATTAAACCTGGAGGTTTTTTCCACTCTGTCTTTTTCCTTGAGATGATGTAGAACAGTGGTCACCAAGCAGTTGATTTCAATTGACTTCTTGATCATGGAGCTTCTGAGAGAGTCCAGAGGAAAGCCACACGCATGATCAGAGGGCAAGAGAACAGGCCTTATGAAGAGAGGCTGAGAGCCATGGGACTCTTCAGCCTGGAAAAGCGCAGGCTCAGTGGGGACCTGGTGGCTGCCTATAAATACATAAGGGGTGTGCATCAAGACCTGGGAGAACATCTGTTCACCAGAGCTCCCCAAGGAAAAACAAGGACCAATGGTAATAAGCTGCTCCAAGACTGTTTTAGGCTGGACATAAGAAAACATTTCTTCACTGTTCAAGCCCCCAAGACCTGGAATAGACTCCCTCCAGAAGTGGTGCAGGCACCTACTCTGGACACATTCAAGAAATGCTTGGATGCTTATCTTGCTGGGATCCTTTGACCCTAACTGACTTCCTGCCCCTGGAGCAGGGGGCTGGACTTGATGATTGTTCATAGATTCATAGATGTTAGGGTCGGAAGGGACCTCAATAGATCATCGAGTCCGACCCCCTGCAGGAAAGAGTGCTGGGTCTAGATGACCCCAGCTAGATGCTCATCTAACCTCCTCTTGAAGACCCCCAGGGTAGGGGAGAGCATCACCTCCCTTGGGAGCCCATTCCAGACCTTGGCCACTCGAACCGTGACGAAGTTCCTCCTAATGTCCAATCTAAATCTGCTCTCTGCTAGCTTGTGGCCATTATTTCTTGTAACCCCCGGGGGCACCTTGGTGAATAAATACTCACCAATTCCCTTCTGTGCCCCCGTGATGAACTTATAGGCAGCCACAAGGTCGCCTCTCAACCTTCTCTTGCGGAGGCTGAAAAGATCCAGTTTCTCTAGTCTCTCCTCGTAGGGCTTGGTCTGCAGGCCCTTAACCATACGAGTGGCCCTTCTCTGGACCCTCTCCAGGTTATCCGCATCCCTCTTGAATTGCGGCGCCCAGAATTGCACGCAGTACTCCAACTGCGGTCTGACCAGAGCCCGATAGAGGGGAAGTATCACCTCTTTGGACCTATTCGTTATGCATCTGTTGATGCATGATAAAGTGCCATTGGCTTTTTTGATGGCTTCGTCACACTGCCGACCCATGTTCATCTTGGAGTCCACTAGGACTCCAAGATCCCTTTCCACTTCCGTGCCACCCAACAGGTCATTCCCTAGGCTGTAGGTGTGCTGGACATTCTTCCTCCCTAGGTGCAGCACTTTGCATTTCTCCTTGTTGAACTGCATTCTGTTGTTTTCTGCCCACTTGTTCAACCTGTCCAGATCTGCTTGCAGCTGTTCCCTGCCCTCCAGCGTGTCCACATCTCCCCATAGCTTTGTGTCATCTGCAAACTTGGACAGAGTACATTTCACTCCCTCGTCCAAGTCACTGATGAAGACATTAAAGAGTATCGGTCGAAGGACCGAGCCCTGCGGGACCCCACTGCCCACACCCTTCCAGGTCGAGACCGACCCATCCACCACGACTCTTTGGGTGCAACCCTCTAGCCAATTCGCCACCCACCGGACTGTGTAGTCATCCACATCACAGCCTCTTAGCTTGTTCACCAGTATGGGGTGGGATACCGTATTGAAGGCCTTCCTGAAGTCTAAGTATACGACATCCACCCCTCCTCCTGTGTCCAGGCGTTTCGTAACCTGGTCATAAAAAGAAACTAGATTGGTCAGGCACGATCTGCCTGCCATGAACCTGTGCTGATTTCCCCTCAGCATAATTTGCCCTGCCGGGCTCTCACAAATGTGAGCCTTGATAATTTTTTCAAAGACTTTGCCAAGGATGGAGGTGAGACTGACAGGTCTATAGTTGCCCGGGTCCTCCTTCCTCCCCTTTTTGAAAATGGAGACCATGTTGGCCCTTTTCCAGTCCTCCGGGACTTGGCCCGTGCGCCATGAGCTTTCAAATATTCCTGCCAGTGGCTCTGCAATGATGTCGGCTAGTGCCTTCAGCACCCTCGGATGGATCCCATCCGGGCCTGCCGACTTAAAGGCATCCAGTTCTTCCAAATGACTCTGCACCATTTCAGGGTCTACGCATGGAAGTCTGGCGCCTTGCTGCTGCCTCTCTACAACCCCAGTGAGAGACTTGTCGTGCCCCTCACTTAGGAACACCGAGGCAAAGAACTCATTGAGGAGTTCAGCCTTGTCCCCCCTATCTGTCACCAATTGTTTCTGCTCATTTAGCAGGGGTCCTATTCCTCCCTGGGCCTTCCTTTTACTCCCTATATATCTAAAAAACAATTTCTTGTTGTCTTTTACTTGGGTTGCCATCCTCAGCTTCATGGTAGCTTTGGCCCATCTAACTGCCTCCCTACAAGCACGAGCAGAGGAGGTATATTCATCTTTGGTGATCTCTCCCTGTTTCCACTTTTTATGTGCTCCCCTTTTGACCCTTAGGCTGCTCTGGATTTCTCTGGTCAGCCAGGGAAGCCTCCTGGCCCCTTTCCCTCTTTTGCCTCACTCGGGGATCGTCTTGCTTTGTGCCCGAAGGATCGTTTCCTTAAGGCACAGCCACCCTTCTTGGGCTCCCATCCCTTCAAAACTCCTACTCTGCAGTGCGTCCTTGACTAATCGCCTGAGTTCATTGAAATCAGCTTTCCTAAAGTCTAGCACTTTCACCCTACTAGTTACCTTACCCACTCGACGTCTTATGGTGAATTCTATTATTAGGTGATCACTGTCCCCCAGATGGCTACCAATCTGGAGGTCCCCTACAATGTCATCTCCCGTTGCCAATACCAGACCCAGTATGGCATTCCCCCTAGTGGGACCGTGTACCTCCTGAGTCAGATGGAGGTCCTGTACACAGGTTAGAAACCTGCGTGAGCAGTGGGACTTTTCTGTCTGTGACTCCCAGCAGTTGTCTGGGTAGTTTAGGTCCCCCATGACTACCGCCTCTTTAGCTTTTATGGTCTCTGAGATTTGCCTCAGGAGCCCCGCATCTATTTCCTCCCCTTGGTGTGGGGGTCTGTAGCAGACCCCTACCACCAAATCCCTTTCTCCTTGCCCCCCATGTAGCCTAACCCACAATCCTTCTACTTCCTCATCCTTGGATTCCGTCTTGATGAGGGTTGACGTATATTGCTCACTGACATAGAGCGCAAACCCTCCCCCTTTCTTCCCCACCCTGTCCTTTCTGTACAATCTATAGCCCTCAATATGTACCGCCCAGTCATGAGATGAATCCCACCAGGTTTCTGTTAGCCCTACTAAGTCATAGGTGTTTAGTGCAAGCAGGAGCGCTAGTTCATCCTGCTTGTTCCCCATGCTCCTAGCATTAGTATATAGGCACTTGAGCCCTGCGACTGGTGCCTTTGCTGCCCCCCCCGCTCCGAGTCCCAAGGGGCCCTTTGATTCTTACCTTCTCATTTCTTACCTGTGCTGTAGTGCTGGCCTCCCCATGGCTTTCAGGTTCCAAATGCTCTCTTTCTTCAGGCTGGGCTGTCCTTGTGGGTGCCACATGGTTTGGTGGTCCACAGCTTTCCCCGCCCTCATCTTCCCCTCCCCCTGATGAGCCTAGTTTAAAGCCCGCCGGAGGAGATCTGCCAACCTAGAAGAAAACACACGCTTACCTTTGGGGGACAGGTGAAGCCCATCCCAACTGAGCATGTCCCTCGTCGTGATGTGCGGGTCGTTGTCCAGGAAGCCGAAGCCTGCCTCGAGACACAACTGCCGAAGCCGCCATTTGGTCTCTCGGATGCAGTTCTCATGCCGTCTTCCACGTCCGTTCACTGGTAGGATGGAAGAGAATACCACCTGTGCACCGAACTCCTTCAGCACGCCGCCCAGAGCACTGTAGTCCACCATCAGGTGATCGGGGGTTCTCCTGGCCGCATCATTAGGATTGTTAGATCCCGACTCCATGCGGCACCCAACAACTAGGGAGATGACGGTCCAATTGCCCATGGATCCTCTTACTCATTAACCAGAGCAGGCAGGGAGCAAACACCAGTACACATTGCTTGCAACAGCTTTATTCAAAATGAAGACAGCTTTGGACGAGCTCCCTCACAAACACCCTATGAACACGGGGAGCAGCAATAAGCAAGTTTTTTTCCTACATTTATACGCTTTGGTTTATGCTCATTAACATTTATTCCACCATCACCCCTCCTATGTTCCACCCTTTCTCCTCCCATCTTAAGCTCCACCTCTGTTTACAGTTTGCGTCATTAGCATGGAATTGCCTATGCATTTAATTCATTTACATGTCTGTTTGCTATGAGCACATGTCTAAGATCTTGACTCCTTCTCTTCTGTCAGTGGGCAGACTTTGACCAAAACCTGGAAGCTTCTGGAGGCTTCTTCACCAATCACCATTCACCTTTTTGCATATGTTCATCTTGGATTCTGTTACCAATTATGTGTTGTTTTCCACATTCCAGTCTATTTTTCTGTCTCAGGTACCATCTTCAGCATTCCTAAAATGTCACCTCATTCACAGCACACAGACTCACAAAGATTCACTTGCTGCTTTTTCCTCAGAAAATGGTTGACACATTAAGATGGTTACTTACCATAAGCAAATGGCTGGCTTAGATATCATTCTGCCTTGTGGTCAGCAGCTCTGCTAGGCCACAGGTTATGCCTTTATTCAGCTGCAAATCCAGTGCTCCCTAAGATCCAAATATTGTCACCCTAACGATGATCTTTGAGGTCCCTTCCAGCCCTAACGTCTGTGAAATCTATGAAGTTGATCTCAGTTTGTCAGATGCTTCACGATCGGGAGCAGCAGGACACATGTGGCTGGGCTGAACCACTCCCTTTGCCGCCCAGACCGGGCTGGGTGAGTGAGGTCAGAATCCAGCAACCTTGTTCAGGAGGTGGGGGTGGCAGGACATGGGATGGGGCAGGGCAGTAGATCCTGGGGTGCCCTTTACTTACAAAAATTAAGCTTCCAGGCATTTTGGTGTTAGATATATGTTGTAGTTCCAGTTTTAAGCATTGTGCACATACCATACATGTTGAGTTCACTTGCTACCCTTTTGAGGCTATCTGTTGGGTCTTTCAGCTCTAAAACCAAAGCAAGCTTGTCCTTAACACTTGGCTAATTCAATTCCCTGATTTCAATAACTTCTGTGTGTTTCTGTGAAACTTGATCATTCAGTTTAAAAATGATACTTTCATTGATTTTATGTTTGATTTTGTACAGAGTTTTGAAATGTGTTGTGGTTTCAGTCTGCCTAATATACACTGCTGTGTGCCTTGTGGGAATACTACGTTTAATTATTTCTAATGAGTAAACAAGTTTTTAATCCAGCTTGAGGCTTGTCAACATAGGGAAAGTTTCAGAGTCCCGAGGATAAAATTAAATGCAATACTAGGTCTACGTGAGCTAATTATTTTCAAAAAATGCTTTTTCTTGGTCCCATTCCAAATTGGTACTTTTCAGGAAGCAACATTTTCAAAAGGTGTTAAAGTATGAAACATTCTTTTCTTGGGCTGCAGGAGAGTTTTGCAGTTGATTTCTGCTATCTAGAGCTTGGAGCTCTGTGTTTGGACTCTGGGTTCATTCTTGTGGTTACCAGTCACTCTACAGAAGAGATTTCAGCCTGTTATAGAGGAACAACACCGTGCTTAAACCCTCCAATTGGTAATAATGTGATTCACATTAGGGCTGTGTGAAATGGCACCAGTTCATTTTGACTTCTGTTTCACCATTTCCAAGGGACAATGTTTCATTTCACTGTTTCAAAGCACTGTTCCATTTCATTTCATTGAAACTGTTTTGCTGTTTTGACATGTCTCGATGCTTTGCCCATAAGCTATAATGGGGAATCACAAAAATGCCTATAACTTTGTTACTTCTTTCCTGATAAGGATTCAAACAGCAGTGGGTGGTAGCCCCTGCTGTGGCCACAAAGCCTGTCAAATTTCAAGGAGATAGGTGCAGAGATTTCTGGGAAACTGCACCTCAAACTATTCAGAGCAAAACTCATGTCACTTGTAAGTGTGAAGGCACAGGAGGGTGAAAACAGCAGGCATGGTAACCCCTGTGGATGCCATGAAGCCTGCCAAGTTTCAGAGAGAGGTTTCTTGGAAACTGTAGTTTGTCACGGAGTAGGGTCCCTAGAGATGGCCATGATACCCCTAGGGCCCTGTGACTGCCAGCTCTGCCCTGTGGGCGCCTTCTCTTCTTGCCTGCCATCATGTCTTGTTGAAAAAGATAATATATAGGCTGCCCTCAAGCTTCAGCTCAGTCACGGTCTTAATGGACCCCACCCCTTGCTGGCACCCACTCTAAGTAGGTGCCTCAAAGGGACACCTGAAGCCTTATGGGCTAGATGCTTGGCTTCGACCACTCCTTCCCACGCCCCATGCCTCGCAGATAGTATATCAATATCATCCCTGTAATAAGGTCTCAGTCTGACTCTATCTTCTATTGTTGCTGGGCTTTCTATGCCCCTGTCATTATGCCCTCACTGGTGCTGGGGCCTCTACATGACACGGCAGTGTGCTCCAGTGAGGTCTCCTCCTGCCCTACAGCCTCAGCCTGGTCCACCACTTCAAATAACAGCACAAGCAGCATAGTAGCAGCACGGTAGCACTAGCATCTTAGGCAGTCAAACTGTCACAGAGTCTTTCTTTTCTTTCCTGCAGGAGCTTCTTCACCAGCAGCTGCAGAGAACTCTCCCTGACACACCAGCCCTGGGGCTTAGATGTGCCCAGAGCCCTGCATCCTTCCAGTCAGATGACCAGGGACAGGTGCTAGGTTGTAGTTGTGTTGATCGAAGGACATGGCAGACAAGGTTATTTGGGTCAATCTGATATCTTTTAGTAACCAACTGAATAGTTGGAGAAATATATCTTAGCAAGTTTTCAGGTTGAAAACCCTTCATCAGGCTGAGGAAGCACCTGCAGTTGGTGTGTGTGTGCTGGTCCTGGATGGAAGGAATAGTAAAGAAGCCAAAGGCTAGCATGCAGTGCAGGCAAGAAAGCCAGTCAGTGAAAATGGAATTGGAGGCATCAGGGGATGAGAGACAGGCTGGGGTAGGGAGGAAGGGGGATGTAGCAGGTAAAAGTGGAGAGGAAAGGAAAAGTGGAGTCAGATGTCCAGCAGGTTGTAGTTTGTCATAATTCCAATGTCTATATTGAGTCCATAAATTTCTGTATCCAGGAGGTTGATGAAGTGATACAGTGATCACTACATCAACCTGGTGATACAGTGAGTGTCCCCTCCAGGTCTGAGAGTGGGGCACTAAATGGTTATGAAACCCAAGGGTAAAAAAAAAGGAGGTGTGGACAGAGTGGGGAGGGTGGCATTCTGTCTGCACATGGAGCTTAGAGAACCCCAGGAGTGGGAGGTTCACTTTCAGGAACACCAGCTGCTCCACCAAACCAGGATCCAAAGAGGTGTGGTGTGTTGGGGTGTCACAACATCCCCAGCAATGCTGAACACCCTCTGGCTTGGAACACTGATCAGTGAACAGGACAGGTGTTCCTGGGCAACTGTGGCCAGTTCCAGCCACATCTGGCTGTGGCTTGCCCAGTACACCAAGGCAACACACAGCAGTGGCTTCACGTCCTGGGTGAGATAGGTAGCCAGCAAGGCCTTAGCGCTTCCTGCCTGATGGTGGGGTCTAGTGGCTGTGGACCCCACCATGGAAACCATGCCCTTGGCCCACATTGGCAGTGCCTGTGGTGGAGGAGGAGATTGGCTGGTGGATGGCATGCTAGCAGGGGACAGTGGATTTCCCTCTTCCATGTCCCCCCACCTGTGCCCTTCTGCCTCCCTGACTCTCTTCACCAGAACCTCTGTCCACTAATCCAGGGTTTTGCTGCTGCATACACTTATGCTGCCCTTCACCCTCAGGTCACGCATGGCAGCCAGCACATACAGCACACTGGACCGCAAGGGATCAAGCCATTTCCTGATGCCCTTCTTCAGCTGCCTTCTCAGTGCCTGCACATCTGGTGACAGCACCTTGCCTCAGTCAGGAACACTGGCCCCTGGAAGTTCTCCATTTGGTTCTGAAGTTCCCTCGCTACAGGGATCACCTGGCTAAGGAGGGCATTGCCAGCACTGAGGGTAGCCTTGAGGAAGGACTTGAGGACTACCTAGATCTGAGAGATGGTATCCCATTCAGCTCTATTAAGGGGGCTGCTGATCCCAGTCTCCCCAAGCAAGGCCATCTTATGGATGGTTTTCTGTTGTTCCACCAGCCTCTTGAGCATCAGGTATGTGGAGTTCCACCAAGTCTCCAAATCCTGCATGATTCTGTGCTGTGGGATGTTCAGCTCTACTCATTTGTCCCGCAGCATCTTGCCCCCCTTGATGCTCCAGTGGAAGTAGCTTGCCACCTTCCCGCATTTTGAAATGAGCTTGCTGGTGGTGCTGGTACCATCACTGGCAGCCCTGTCCCCCTCCAAGATGTCTTTGACAATGAGGTGGAACTTGTGTGCCACACAGTGAATGCCAACTTCATTGGCATCACACACCGCCTTGACCATATTGGCCCCATTGTTGGTGACCATGAACCTGCGAGTCAGCTTGCCCTGCCCAAAAGCCACCCCTGCACCAAGTGACTCATGGCCCCCATGATCTTGGTTGCCATGTGGGATTCATGCATCACCTTGGCTTGAAGGAGAGCCCACCAGTGGCATTGCTGGTTGCACCAGTGTCCTGTGAGGGAGAGGAGTCACAGGCCAGCTGGGCACTCTGAGTGTATCAATTTTTATCACAGGCCAACTGGGCTGTTTAATTCAGTTTCAGATTGAGGAGGCAAAGTTAGGAGTGAAGTAAAGGCAAATTTATTATAGCTTACATACACGCAACAGCTAACAGAAAGATAAATGCGATAAGCAGATAATGCAGTATTAAAGAGCTAATAGTAAATAATAATAACAGATAATAACAACCAATAGATAGATCAACTCTGTCGCAGGCCAACTGGGCACTGAGAGGGTATTAGCCAAGGGGCTGTTTAAAACAACAGATAGACAGACATGGGTTGTTGGCAACTTATCGATAGTTCCACAATACCAGGTATGCGTCAAGTGATTCCAGCGAAGTCAGGCGTCCCCGTTCAAAGCTGTCAGAGGGATTACTGGGGAAGATCCCTTGATCAGGATCTGATCCTCACTCACAGTGGGAGTCCGGGGGCGTGGAACAAAAATGACCATTCTGTTCCCTACTTCCTGCTGGCTACCTGATGCACACATTTTTTATACCTAGTCTTACACTAATCTGTTGGCTTTAGAGCCACTCACAATGTTACCCTATAGCTGTTACACTATGGAATTGAAAGGTGTTAAAAATTATCATAAAAGGTTACTACCCAAACTTGGGTTTATCCAATAAGCAAATTATGATGCAGCACCTTTAGGTTTGAAATTGACATTGCTCTGCCTAAGCCCCAACCCCTTGTAGGTTTCATTTGAATATGCTTTCTTGAGATGTACCTTCCTGGAATGTGTTGGGTGTGCCAGGCAGTTGGATCCAGTTTTTTATCATTAAAGCTGAACCCTAAGCAGAAACCATTAGGTCAGGTAATCTTGCATCTACAGCTTTGCCTATGAGGCCCAGTCAGTTCCACAAACAGAAGGAAGAAGGCTATCATTTTGGTTAAACTTATGACAGACAAGTTACATTTGTGGTTTACAAACTTACAAGCTTTATATTAACTAATATTACCTGTTTAGGCAAAATACCAAATGCCTCTAAGAAGCACATATTTATTGCTTATTAATCCCTCTGGTTCTGGCCGTCACAGAAAGGTAGGCACCCTGGCTGCTCCAGCTGTCTGAGGTGAAGTTTAAGGCCACCTGCCGACCTGCCTTGTGCAGCTCCTCTGTCAAGTACTCCCTGCATGCCTCATACAGGGAGGGCACCACCGTCCTGCTGAAGGTGACATGTGCCGAGACTTTGTACTCTGGGACCACAAATACCATGAGCTGCCTGAACCCTGGCCACTCAACAAAGGAGAAGGACTGGCTACCCAGAGCAAGCATCTCTCCAGTGCTCTGGGTGACCTCGCTCACCTTGGGAATGCATCCCCCTGTGTGCCCACCTTTCCCCCACTGTTCTGGGATGACCTGCCTCTGCTTCAGGGGGATGAGGGCTTTGGAGTGAAAGGGGGACTTGTTTTTGGGCATGCTGTCACTGGTGCCAGACCAAGGAGGAGCAAGGGCAAGAGGGTGATGCCTGCAGAGATGCATCAGCATCCCCTTGGTGCTCATGTGTTTTGTTCCCTTGCCCCAGCTGGTTTTGGCTTGGCATTGCAGGCAGGTAGCATATGTGGGATTATCTGCCAGCTCAAAATGATCCCAGACCACACTACCCCCTCACTTCCTGGATGCAGGTGCATGTGTGGATGCTGCCTTTTCTCCCTCCTCAGCAGGCAGAGGCACAGGAACAGGAGGAGCGGACTCAGCTGAGCCACTTGCCTCCGCAGCCTCTACCTCAGCCATCTCTGAAGTGCCTGATGGGGAAGGGGAGACCTGGCTCTAGAAGAAACTTACGGGGTGCGGAACACAAAATGAGATGATTACCCCTCTTTCCCCAGAATTTTCTTCGCTATGGCACTCAGATCCATCTCCAGTCCTTCCTCTGGCACTGAAAGGCTGAGGCTGGGAAGTGAAATGGGGATGGAGAAGACGCATGCTGGTGCTGATTTTTGTCATGGTGGTGATGTGGCGGAGTTATGGCTGGTACTATTGGAGGGGATGCAGACTCAGGCAATGGCACTGCTCCCCTCTCCTTGCTGCAAGTAGAACTAGAAGCCTCATGCCTGCGAGCTGTAGAAAAGAGGCTGCTTCTCAGTTTGGGGAGAGGGAAACTTACAACTCTCCCTTTACACCCTCTTCTGCTCCTCCCTGAAGGCTTGCCAGCTGCCTTTCCAGCACGCTTCATGGTGTGTTTGGTGTGCTGGAAAATCTGTGTGTTCTTCTGTAATATAATATGTATTTATGTAATGTATGTAGATAATAGTATGCATGTATTTATGTAATGTATGTGTGTATTTATGTAATAAATAAAATATATAAATCTATGTATGTGTTCCTGTATAAATTGTATATTTTAATATGCAGTATATGCTGTGCTTCCCTACACAGTGAATAGACTTCACACTGAGAGAGAGAGCAGAGATTTCTGGGGGGAAAGAATCAAAGTAGACTAACAAAAACAAAAAGAGGATTTTGGGGAGGAATAAATTGAAAGGAATGAATATAATAATAAAAAGTATTAGGAAAAGAAAAGATATTGGATCCCACTTGCTAGGAACAGGCTAGCAAGAAGGAAGTGATAGCCTTTTTGATGCTGCTTAGATGCTGGAAAACACAGCTCAGTAAGCTGACCCCAAGGCATGGAGAAAGCTGTTTAATTGATGCTTTTTATACTGTTTTTCCGCCTCTCCCCCAGAGCACTGGGATTGGAAGGAACCTCAGGGAAGGATCACAGTCATTGGTCAGGTACACAGTCAATGTCAGACAGTCCTTCTCCCCTCTTCCCTCTCCTTCTCCTTAGTTTCTGTTTCACTGCAAGCAAGCCTGGCTTTGAAACTAGAAACATTTTGAAACTTTCAAAACACTTAGAGCTCTTGGTTTGTTTCAAAGCTTTTTGTTTCATTTCAATTTCACTGTTTTGAGCTCGAAATATGTCAAAACAGCTTCAAAACAAAACACCCGTCGAAATTTCACACAGCCCTAGTTCACATGTTTTGGGTTAGTCCTCTGCATGGTGGTGATATTTTTCCTGGGCACATCACTTCATTTTTCTTTGCCTTATTTGCCACCCTCTGTAAAACAGGTGTGAAAGAAACTATTAACAGAGGTTTAGACTTCTTGCTTAATTATCAGATGCTTCAGAAAAAATGTGTAATGATCATTAACATTTGCTACCATAAAAATATACAATGGTAGCTTCTCTATTGAGTCTATTAATTATGATAAATATTTAAGTATTACAATTAAGGGTAAGATCATTCAATTAAATGTAATCACATAATTGAAGACTACGGATAAATTTTTTAAAAGACCCTAAGTTACTTAGGAGTGCTGAGACTGTTTGTTGTTGCTGATATTAAATTTTGTCTCGGGAGCAAAGATGAACCCAGTTAATTTTTTTACTTTGGTTTTCATGGAAAGTTCTGAAATGTCATCCTGCCCCCTCCTTCCCCACAATATCCATAACTCTATAACTTTTCAATAGGCAGAAAAGCTAGATTGATGGAAAGTTTTGGATAAAGACATACCCATGCATAATTGATTACAGGATTGAAACCCCAGATTGAAATCCAAACCCAACCCATTTCTGCATTTGCACAAGTAACTATTTAATTTCTTTATATAAATAGCATCCATTTCTACAATAGAGTAAAAGCCATGTAATCCGGCACTTCATTAACCGGCACACTATTAACCGGCATGCCAGTCAACATGGCAAAAGTGAAACCAGAAGTCCCTGTTGGGCCATGGTCCAAAACAAAGCAGCCTACGTGGAGCCCACCCCCGCTCTATCCCCCAGCATACTGATGCCAGGGGAGGGGTGGCACGGTGCCTGTCCCCCAGCACACTGACACACTGGACGTGGCAGGAGGGGCAGTGGCCCAACCAGGCAAAGATGCCTCTCAGGTAACTGGCATATTTGCTTATCCAGCACCCCCCATTTCCCATGGGTGCCAGATAACAGAGCTTTTGCTGTATCTAAATATTCTCTAAATTGTATAAATGTGCATTCACAACACTCTGGTGAGTAATCATCAGGGATCCTGGTTTTCTCTGATAAAAATCCCCAATTTTCAGATTTAAAAAAGTAACTCAAAATCCACATCTTCATTTTAAAGAAGGACAAAGGAGGCAAAATGCATTTCCTAGTATCACAATGATGTATAATAGAACAGAGAACTGAATCCTAGTCTCCTGCATCTGGAGCCTAAACCAGTTGCTGTGGAACAGTTTGACAACTTTTGAGTAGTGTGCAATATCAGAGGTGTATTTTCCTCTTTTTCAGTGCAGGCACATATATAAGTTATACAAAAAAATGTATTATACATTCAATACAATATTCAGATCTTGCTAACATTGATAAAAGTAAGCTTGTTATGCACTTAGCAAAAGACAAGGCAGAGTGAAATCTCATACTGCCTACAGATGTTTAAGGACTGTGCTCTAACTCCTGGTGCTTTATACCAAACGTCATGAGTTAGAGCCCCTCCCAACAGACATTTGTCTTTTGGATTTTAGGGTGCTCAAGCCTGCTGGTACTAGCCCCAGCCAGCAGGCAGAGGTGTTTCAGCAGCTTCTAAAGAGGCTGCAAACCCCCCTCTCCCCAGCTTCAGCCATGGCAAAGCCAAGCTAGCAGTTGTGTGCTGCCCCTGTCAAGAGGCTTGGGTGGGGGGGTTCAGGAAGTGGGGGCTCCCTTCTGCCACTCTGACTTGAGCAGGAGTACAGAGCTGCAGGAGTACACAGCTGCTGGCTCCAGCTACCAACTGGACTTTGCTTGGCTGGAACATGGGGTGGGACACAGCCCTTTCACCTTACAGACTCCCCATCTACATCAGATGGGGTATTTGGGGGAGCGTGGCTAGGCCTGCGAGGCAAGGGGTTGGGGGGGCTCTTCCTCTAAACCCTGCCCAGGACTCTTGACAGTGGCAGCAGCAGAAGCTGCCAGCTTAGCTTTGCCATGGCCAGAACTGCGGGGTAGAGGGGGTGGAGTGGAACAGAGCTCCCTCACCTCATAGGCCCAGCCCAGCTCCCTCCAATACCCCAGCTGGGGTAGCTAGGGGGGCCGTTAAGGTAAGGGGGCTCCATTCTACCCTGACCCCCCTCCAGCTCCAGCCAGGCAAAGCCCAGCCAGCACCTGCATGCTGCTCTTCTCCCTCCCCATTCCCCGCCCCTCTCCCTCCCCCCCTGACAGTCCCAGGGAGGGAGGCCAGTACCGCAAAGGCATGAAAAATTAACCTCTAAGACAGTGGTTCCCAACCTTTTTTTGGCAAGACCCTCTGCTGGGAGTGGAGTGCAGTGACAGCAGCGGCGTGGGGGCAGGGGCAGGGGAGCTCCCAGCACACGGTGAAGCTTGTTCTTTGCGTATGGCACCACTGGCATTTCCCCCATGGTTGGGAACCACTGTTCTAAGAAACTGGAACCAGAACACAAGTTCCCCAAGGCACTCTGCTCTATAGCACCTAATGCCTGATTTATCGAGGGTTAATTTTTCATAATATCAGCCATTTAAAAAGTGCTCTGCAGCTATGTACATGTGTTGTGACATGACTACAGAGTGCTTTCAGGGGCCCGATCATGTGAAAAATGTAACTTGCATAAGAGCTAACTACCTCTCTCCAAACTTGGCAAAGAGTACAGGTCTCTGAAATAATCAACTTTGCCAATTGTCAGACTTCCCATGTGAAATCTGGTTCCTTTGAGGTCAATGAGAATACAGTCCGATCAGGACTTCTCTTTGTTTTTAAAGCCCTTACTTAGAAATTTCCTCATTTTTTACACAGGGGCTCAAAATTGTGCCCTGGCCATTGACTAGTTTAGCATAGGACTATGTTCATAGATTCATAGATTGGAAGGGACCTCACAAGATAATCAGGTACAGCCCCCCTGCACTAGGCAGGAAAGACAACTGGGCTCAGTCAGGTGACCCCATTGAGGTGACTGTCCAATATACTCTTGAAGATTTCCAGAGTAGGTGATTGCACCACCTCTGGAAGGAGATTATTGCACAGTCTGGACACCATGACAGTAAAGTTTTTCCTGGTGTTAAGCCTGATGTGGTCTTCCAGGAGTTCATGGCCATTACTCCTGGCTTTCCCCAATGGTGCCCTGGTGAACAGTTGTTTGCCGAGCCCTTGATGTACTCCCCTGATATAGCAGTAAGCTGCTACCAAGTCCCCTCCCAGCCTTCTCTTTTTTAAGTTGAAGAGACCCAACTCCCTCGTCCTTTCCTCATATGGCTTGCCTTGCAAGTCTCTGATCATATGGGTGGCTCTTTTCTGGACTCTCTCAAGCTTTTCCACAACCTTGTTGAAGTGCGGCACCCAGAACTGGATGCAGTACTCCAGCTGTGGCCTCACCAATGCCGAGTGAAGTAGGGGAATCACTTCCTCATTTTTGCTGGAGATGCATTGGTTGATGCATGCCAGTGTATTGTTTGCCCTGCTGGCTACAGCATCGCACTGACAGCTCATGTTCATACTACGCTCTATTATTACCCCTAGGTTCTCTTTCAGTCATGGTGCTAGTCAGTTTGGCATCACCAAGCCTGTAAGTACATTTGGGATTGTTCATCCCCAGGTGGAGCACTTAACACTTCTCAACGTTGAACTTCATCTGGTTCTGATCTTCCCAGCTTGCCAGCCTGTTTAGGTCTGCCTGTATCTGCAGCCTATTCTCAAGCGTGACCACACTCCCCCATAACTTGGTGTCGTCCACAAACTTGGCCAGTGAGCTTTTCACATGCTTTTGGTATATCCCTTTCTTCTTCCAGAATCAACAGTCATTGGTTTTGTTTTTTTCTATGTGTACTTCAACTTCAGCTGAAAATATATTGTAAATCTGTCCGGCTCTTCAGCAAAAAAACCCTGGAAAATGTCAGCCCAAAGATGAATGCTTTAGAATGTGGAAATGGGGAATTATAGTGGAAAGTGTTTTGCAGCTGTTATTACAGCAGATATCACCACAGCAAATGCTGTAATAGTTTTCAGCCATTTAATTCTGCTTCCCTGTTCTAGAGAGATTGGACCTGAAGTTTAGTCATTAATTTTTTTGGTTTTTGTTTTTTCTCCTCTTCCTCCTGTGGTACAGAAATGCTATGTTAAAGCAATTCTCTTGCAATTGAGCTGGTCATTTATCAAGAACTTGGCTTAGCGAAGTGGAATTCCACAAGTATCTATGGAATTTAGAGTGCACCATTTACTTCTATTGCAATTGGAAACTATTTCTTATCATTACTTCTTGGGGATGCAAAAAAAAAAAAAAAAAGGAATGTAGAAAAGAAAGAAAATAGAAGATAATAGTTAAGCAGGTGACCAGTTAGAGATCTATTAACGTATCTTTTGATCACATATCCTACTTTTTGATCATATATCATGGATTCTTTTCATCTTGACCAAAAAGAAAAAAAATCACTAATTTCCCTTGTTTCATATGCCATATATAAAATAAATTTATGTAAAGCGCCTAAGCTTCCAAACCAAGCATTTAGGTAATGTCTATATCCATCCATTGCTATTGTGCTTGCCTTTGTCTTGTTGTGTTTTACACCCACACCTTAAATCTGGTCCCTGCTTAGATTGTAAGATCTGTTGAGGAAGATCTCTCTCTCGTCTTTTCTTGTGCTGTGCCATGCACAATAAGGCCCCATCAAAATGAAAATAAATAAAGAAAAACTCCCCAGCATTCCGTGTATGGCATCATATGCTGAATTAAGTTATAAAACAAAGATATAAGGGATATTGGGAAAATATAAGAAAAGATGTTGCATAAACCTCATAATAAATGGGAATTTTTATAGGATGTGGTTATTCCAAGTATTGGAGATATGCAGATAAGGCACATGCTTCAGGGGGAAAAAAATCTGTATATAAGGCACTGTGAGCACATTTAATAGAAAAGATTTCTTATTTGTTAGGAAAGGTTTTACCAAAGTTACCTGGCCATGATCTTTTTCTAATTATAAATGTTGGTAGAGAATATACTGTATATATAAAAGCTGATAAAAAATGTTATTAAGCGCTGTTTTTTCTTCCATTGATGATATCAGTTGTATATAATATCCTCTTTTCTTGTTCCTTCCCAACATGCTCCCTCTGCCCACCAGACATGCAGCTTGTTTTAGGAAGGCAGAATAAAGGAAAAGGATTATTTCAGAGTTATGGCAGAATTCAGACAGCAGATGATCCTGAGCACATGACTGATCCTGACTGGCTCAAGCAAAACCTAAAGTGTTAACCCTCCCAAAGCCACTGTTGAATTGGCAGCAGCTGTTAGTTGTACATCCAAAAGGTACTGCCAATTCTATAGCGGCTGTGGGAACATGGACTGCATGCCCAGGGAGGTGGCAGCAGCATGGAGTTTGGGTGGGCAGGGTGTGGGTGTGAGGGAGGGTGCAGAGGTGTAGGGACCTCCCCCACACACTCCCCCCTTGGTACACAACCCCTGCCATCAGTGGCAGCAGCAGCAGCAGGCAGGAGCCCTTGGGGTACTCATGGCCCATGCAGGTGCTGCCACCCGGTGGCATGTGGCTCTGGCCAAAACTGCATGTGGCAGCAAGAAGCACAGCCAGGCCAGCCTGCTGCTATTGCACGGGGCTCCCTGTGGTGCATGTTCAGCTCCTGGCACTTGTGTGCCACCGGTGGGGAAGCCCCACACAATGGAGCCGGCTGTCTTCTCCACTCCCTGTTGCCATGGAGCAGGGGGTGGGGCTCTCCACCACTATGGCAGAGTCCCAGCAGCTGCATGTGACAGCAGTGGGTGGGGAAGGCAACTGGATCCATCACACAGGGCTTTCCCCTGGTGACACACAAGTGCTGGGAGCTGCACATGTGCCACAAGGAGCCCTGCATGATAGAGGCAGCTCTGCTCTTGGTCCCCATGTGCAGCTCTGGCCAGAGCCATGTGCCATTGGGTGGCAGTGCCTGCATGGGGCAAGAGGGCCCTGAGGGCTCCTACCTGCTGCTGCTGCTGGTGGTGGGAGGGGCTATGCAACATAGGGGAGAGTGTGTGTGGGAGGTCTCCACACCCTTCCACTGTCCCTTATACCCCACAAGCCCTACACACCCACAGGCTGCCCCCACAGCCCCCCACATATATATACACCCCAAAACATACCCTATGCCCCCCCACACACACTCCCCCATGCCCCACCATACACTTAAACCTACCCCCAACCACACCCCACACAGACACTCTCCTCCATACACAATATACAAAAGTAAGAATTTATTTTGAGCTATTATGCAGTCACTTATATACACAACGCAAACACAAATCATGACAAATATTTTTTTACATAAAATTAAAATACGTTATAGTAGGTGTTGACTTTTAGTGTATGATTTGTTTGTTTTTTTCTGGTTCAAAGATGGCAACCCCTGTTCCTAAAAAAAGTACTTCTGAGGACAAGGGAGGGACTTCCAGTGGTAAAGGTCAGAGGTTAGGGGGTGGGACTTCCAGTCCCAAGATAGCAACCAGGGATGGAATACCTGTCAAGGGGCAGGGCTACCCTTGTGGCCCTCAACAGCCCACCAAAACTCATTAAGCAGCCCACCAGCCAAAATAATTGCCCACCCCTGATCTGGTCCACCCTCATGCTCAAGGCAGGATCATCTTTGTCTAAGCCATCAAAGTCAAGTGCATTTAAAACTTATAATGTGATTTTACAACCTCTAGTAGATGTTGTAGTAGAGGCAATTGTTTCTACTACTTTATCACTCTCACAGTTAGAAATTCTTTCCTAATCTTCAAATATTCCTTTAAGATTGTTACAGCTTTTTCCTGTCCCATGTGAACACAGAGAACAGATTGTCATCATCCTCTGTATAATAACCCTCTTTGTTTCACCGCTGTTATCAAATCCCTTCCTCAGTCTTCTTTAAATGAAATAGTCCCATTATTTCCAAGCTTTCCTTGAGGCCAGGTACAGACATTACACTTTTTCCAATTTAGGGGTTGGAAACAAGACTATAACCTTAAAAAACAGAAGTTCAGGGCATATACACTGGGCTAAAAATGGTGGATCCCGATCTAAAATAGACCTGGATTGATGTGGTATCAGACTTAATCAATCTAGGTTAGATTGGTAAATTGAACTTCAGTACCATGTCCACTCTTGAATCAAGGTAGGTCACTGTTAACTAACATCTTAGGCACTTTTGCTAGCCCCTGCTATCCCCCATTAGCTCCTGTATGCCCATCCACCCAGGTACCTCCATGAGCCAGCACAGTATCAGGGAGCTGCATGGGCTGCAGATGCCTGTCACTAATGCTGGTATGCTGATGGGGGAGGAGGGGAAAGGGGGTTTGCTCATGTCTGGCTTCCCCACAATGTGCCTACTCAACGGCCATGGAAGTCTCTTAGTGGGCTTTTACACACCCACCCAGGCACCCCCATGTCCCCTGTGAGCCAGCACACTGCCAGGAAGCTGAGCAAAGCAGAGCCCCTCTTCCCTCCCCTCCCCATCAGCAGCCAGTGTCAGTCACAGGCATCCGCAGCCTGTGCAGCTCCCTGGCCGTGCGCTGACTTATGGGGGGCATAGGGCTTCCTGGGTAGATGTTCAGGAGCCCATCAAGAGACCGCCATGGCTACAGGGAGCAGATCAGACTGAAGATGCCAGTTCACTGACTCAGCAGCAGGGGTCCTGGTTTTCTATGATTAAAAAAAAAATCCCCAATTTTCAGATTAAAAAATGTAACTCAAAATCCACATTTTTCCATGATTAAAATGAAACACCTCTAATATATCTTTATATATAAAGAAATATATGGTGGTGTTTCATTTTGATCACAGAAAAATGTGGATGTTGGGTTACTTTTTTTTTAAATATGAAAATTGGGGATTTTTTATCAGAGAAAACCAGGATCCCTCTTCAGAAGCGCTCAGCAATCTGGCATTCTAGGCAGGCCATGGGCACTCTGGGAAGCATGCTCAAGTACCCACAGCCTGATGGCCATGGCCAGTGCAGGTACTCTCACCCGCTTCCCCCCCACTGAGGGGTGAACTTCTGTTTGCCCCCAACCTGAAGTAGGGTGCTTACAGAAACCCATGCACCTTTGAGTGATTCTACCTCAGGCTTTTTGAATGGCTGTACATAGCCTGAATGTCATATTTTTCAGCTCTCAAATTGTTTGGGTTGCTTTCCTACAAACTCCTTTCAGTGTATCCATGTTATTTTTTAAAGATAGGGCCTGAAACCAGACGCAGTACTCTAGGTGAGGTATGTGCAACTTCTTGGTGCCTGGCATGGCATAGGCAAAGCACCCCACTGTTGGAATGCTACCACTGTCATAGTATCAAAGCCCTTGGGCTCACATCAAACCAGAGCTGGGGTGTTTTGGTCTGTAGTACAGTAAGGTTGCCAACTGACCTAAACTGCATAAGCACTGTATAAGGAGAGATGATAAAATTCTGTCCCAATTAAAATCAATAAGAGTTTCATCATTGGCTTGGATTATAGAGCCAGGATTTCTCCCAGACTACTCTTTTATATTACTTAACTTTTTGTGCAAGGAATAGAAGAGGAAGTATTGTCAAAATTAGCCTTCATGCCTACAGGGACTGATCTGATTTACATCAGCATTAATATACCTCTTATTTTGTTTTAGTATTTTAAATAGATTTGGGTCCAACCCAAAACCACAAGTCCCAAGGTAAATTTGGATCTTCTATAGCACTTACTATCTTTTTTTGTGTGGCATACAACAAATCATCATCCTTCACTTTTGCTGTGGGGAAGTTCCTACCATGCAGTTTTTGGATGTCAGCAATCTTTCCTGCTTTGCTTTCATGTATTTACAATATGACTGGTATCAGAATCATCCCAATTTAAATTTGTAAATATTCATAAAAATATCAAAAATAAATTTTTGTTCTGCATTTTATAGCCCTATGTTGTTACTTTGTGTCAGCTTGTAGTATTTTATATGCATTACTACACCTAAAGACTTCATGCTGGATCTGGACCCCATTATGGTTAATGTTCATGTTTTGTGAAATGCCTCATAATTATAAAGTATAAGAGCAATGTTGTAGCCATGATAGTCCAGAAATTATGTGAGACTTGAGAAAGAATGTCTTCCATTTGAAAGCTTGTCCAAATCTATGCCAACTACCTAGTTTGTCCAATAAAATACATTATCTTAAGAAATCCTTGCTTCTCATACTTAGAAATGCAGGTATTAATTAGGGCTGTGAAAAGCCTCAATAGCTGATTCATTTTGAAGGAGATTTGGCCTGATTCTGGGACCAAATCCCCAAATCCAAATCAAATCAGGAGACCATTTAAAAGCTCTGAATCGATTTGAAGGATCCAAATTGATTCGAGAAAGCTTTGGCCACTTCAGAGATTTGACCATAGACTAAACAGGCAGATGAGACAGCTGCCTCCAGCTGGTAAGTCTGTTGGGGTTGGGGGAAAGGGGAGGGAAGGAGCCTGGGGAAGGGAGGGATTGGGGCTGGGACAAGCTGCCCAGCTGGGGCGGGGGCGAGGGGACACGTTACTCAAGGAGCAGGGTGGGGAGGCACAGGGTGCGGGATGCAGGCTCAGCAGTACTTGGAGTGGGAATGTGGGATGTGGCCGAGCAGCCCTGGGAATGGGCTATGCCCTGCTGCTGTTTGCACAGACGGGGAGGCAGGATGTGAGAGCAACTCGCTTTGGGTGGAAGGAGGCAAGCAGCAGCAGAGCATAGCCCACTCCCAGCACTGCTCGCCCGCATTCCACGCCCCCCCATGCCAGCCGGCAAGCGGCAGCAGGACAGAGCCCCCACTCCCAGCACTGATGCGGGCTCAGCAGTGCTGGGAGTGAGGGCTATGCCCTGCTGCCACCCGGAGCAAGCCGCACCTGCATCACGCTCCCCTCCCCCCGCCCCCCCCACAGCACTGGCTGGGCAACCAGCAACAGGACATAGCCTCTGCAGCTCCCCCCACCAGGGCAGAGACAGGCACAGCTAGAGGAACTGTGGGAGAAGCCCCCATGGATCGCCTGCATGGCCTAGCCACCTCCCAGTACTTAAAACATTTTTTTTTTTAAATCCCTGCGCTCACCAGCCCTGGCAGAGATGACTGGGGCCTTTAACGGCTTGTGGCAGAGCCCCTCCATGCAGTGCAGGGCAGTAGGGGGCAGCGAGGATCACCCCTCTTCCCCACTTGGCACCCGCGCAGCAGCTCCCCCATGGTACAGATGCAGCGTAGCTCAGCAGGATGCCACGCACTGCCTGGCAGCTGTGGCAGCTCCACCTATCAGCTGGAGCCCGGCACTGCTCAGCCCCAGCAACCCCAGCTCCAGACAGCACACAGCACCCTGCTGAGCCATGCTGTGACAGCTGCTCCATGCGTGCCAAGCAGGGGGAGTGATCTCTGCTGCACCCCGCTGTCTTGTGCTGTGTGGAGGCACTCTGCCATGAGTGCCCAGAGGCCCCAATCACCACTACCAGAGCTAGTGAGTACGTAGCTATTAAAAAAAAATTTAAAAAGCCCCACACTCATGTGGAACTGTCCTAACTCCCAGGCAGCGCACGGCACCCTGATGAGCCATGCTGCATCCACACCATGGGGCAGCTGCCATGTGGGTGCCAGGCGGAGGGGGGGGTGATCCCTGCTGCCCCCCCACTGCCCTGTGCTGCATGGGGGCTCTGCCACAAGTGCCCAGAGGCCCTAATTGCCACTTCTCAGTCCGTTAGTATGGGGCTTTTTTTTTTTTTTTTTTTTTAAGTGCCAGGACTAGGCTGGGGCCAGGCATGGGATGGGGCTGGGCAGGGCAACCATGGGGGCTTCTCCTGCAGTTCCCCCTACCTGGGGAGAGGCCGTCACAGCTGGAGGAGCTATGGGAGAACCTGCAACCACACGGCTGTGCCTGCCTCTGCTTGGCCAATCCAAATCTCCAAATCAACACAGAATTTCCGCTTCTGATTCGGCCAGACCGAATGGGGACAGTGATTCGAATCACCACATCGAATCACTGTCCTCCAAATTGGTCAAATCTAAATCCGAATCAAATACGTCTCTAATCACACAAGCCTAGTATTAATATGGCTGGTAAGGCTGTTACATAGAAGTGTAGACAGTTCCCTCTTTTTTTTTTTTGCTTTGCCATTTATAGACACAGCTTTTCCTTTCTGCACCTGTGTCATGTCCCTTGTGGGTTTATAAACACTGCAGCTGTTCTAGTGCACTGATAATGGGTTTCTTACAAAGCTATCTGTTGTGAGAGATTGTTAGATTTTGATCAGTGAGTAGTTGCCTACTTAATGTTTTATGTTAATAATCTACTATGTGTTCTGTTTGGTTTTGTAGTTTCCTGACTGTATTTGACCCTTTTTTCTAAATTCAACATTACTTATTTTTAAGAACAGGTTCTTATTTTCCCTTTGAGAATATCCTATGTTAAATGATTAATATTCTTGCATTCCATAATGTTTCTTCACATCTGTTCTGTTAGTGCTTTGTGCTAGGCAGTGATCCAGAGACAGTAGGTAACCCATTCTCCTGCCTGGTTATAAGCCATAATACATTTCCCCTCTTTTGTCCAAATGATTTTTGTCCTCCCTGGCAATCAGTTCTGCAACAGATGTGCTCACTTTGGACTATATCACACCACTTTGGCACAACCCAAAGTTAGGAGTGTGCAAAGCTGGAGCAGAAGGCTTCCAGAGTGACCCATTTTGCAGGCAGCCTGGTTGCTGTCTTGCACCTTTTTGGTATTTATCATTCTATTTCATGCCACCAGGTGGGTGCTTCTCACTAGCCTTTACCAGTGACAGAGATTCCTGTGACTACAAGTGCCTAACCCTGTGTGACCAGTAAGAATTAGAGCTGAGTGAACTCTACATGAAAGAATGACTGGATTTTGTGACAGTGAATTTCCTCTCTTTCTGTGGTTGTGAATGGTCTGAACAGTATCTGATTTATCTTTATTCAACCCAATTTGGCAAATAATTTATGCAAAAGCTTTTGGTCCAGATGTATGACAAATAACTCCTGAGTGCTACTGGGAAGAGTGGTCCCACCCACCTGCTCCTAGTCTGCATGTACCAAACCAAGAAATGAGGCATGAAGCCACCTGAGGGCCCTCTGCTTCTGCTCTCTTGAGCTTTCTGGCCAGATTTAGCAGCGAGATTAACTGAAGCTTCATCCCTCAGATTTCAAAGTGTCTTTGTATACCTGAAGACCACACGTCTTCTCTTAACAGAGACATCTTGTCTACTCTGGAAGTATGTTGTCCTCACCCCACACCCCATACTCCCCCCTCTGCTGCGTGGTGCTGAATTAGAGCATAGGGAGCTTGATGCTATAGGGAAGGAATATAAGAGTGGTTGTTCAGACTAAGGAAGCGAATACTGCATATTAGGGGCGTGCAAAGCGGGAAGTATTCAATTCGGATTCGGCCCAATTTGGGGGAGAGCGATTCGATTTGCTGGGAGCACTGGCACTGCCACAAAAGCACAGATGCACTCACTGTTTAACTGCTGTGTTCACCTAACAGCAACATGCACTAGTCCTAGGGTGCTCTCTGGTAAAAAGTAGTGATTTGTGTCACTGCCTATCTGCCCCTTTCCTGTATTAGGGAACTTCACACACATGCATCCTTTGTGGTGTATGAGGGGCCATAACTGTTCAGACAGTACTTTGGGCACCAGCTGTTCTCTTCCCTCCTTCTAGGCAGTCCTGCTTTCTGCCCATCCCCATGCTGCCCCACCCGAGGGGTTCCTTACTCTCTCCAACAGCCTGCAGCCTGCAATGTAGCCTGTACCCTGCCCCCCCACACCCCCAAGTCAACCCCCTGCCACCCACCATTACTCCCACTCACCTTGCTTCTCATCTTAGCATGGACCCCCCCACACACACTTCTCCCCCATCCTATCCCCACAGCTCCATCCTGACTGCACCGTGACCAGTCCCCTTCTCCCTGTCCTGCCCAGCGCTATGTAACTGTGTACTGAGCAGCCCTGTCAGGCAGGCAATGGCTGGGATACACTGTGCTGGCAGCACATGGCTCACATGAAAGCAGGAGCCCCCTGTGGGCTATAAACCCTGACATAGCTCCCTGTAGGGCACCGAGCCGTGGTCTTGCTCTTTCTCTCTTATTCTGTCTCTCCATGGATGCTTCAGTAAGCATTCTGATTTCATTAAGATGAGAGAGATGTTTAAAGAAGCAGTGCACACTTTCTGAGTTTTTTATGGATTTTTTTTAATGGAATTCATGAGCATTGTTTTTAATGTCTTTTTACATGGATTGCCCATAAATGTGTGGACAGTTGGCAACGTTGTCTCTGTTGAACATGCAGGTCACATGATAAATTTGGGTTTCTTAATAGGACTCTTTGACTTGGGTTTTCATTGCAAAAATAAATTTTCTGGACTTTCTGCTATTCTCCAATTGTTACTTAAGTTGCCAGGAATATTTTTGTAAACATCAAGTTAACTCAGTGAAATACTTGTGAACGGTGAATTCAGCAGAAGTTGATATGTTTAAAAATTAAAACTTCAGCAAAATTGGTTTTGCATTATTCTTCCAAGGCTAGTGATGATTATTTTCATTCCTGTGACATACAACCATTTAGGGGATTCTAAGTAACTCAGTTTTAATGAGCTGGCAAAAAATGGTGTGACTCTTAGACTCCTGGTTTTGGTTTATATTTTTTATTTGCAGTATTAATACATCTAGTTCCTATTGGTCCCTTCACAGAAATCATCATGAAAAGGGCCAGGAGAACACTGATAGCAATTGTAAAAGAATGGACTATGGACCTGTTCTCATATATCTGGAAGCCTTTTTTGCTGTTGATATGCAGGAGAGGATGCATCCCAGAAGTTGTAAACATAATCTCTGGCAAGCTCACTCAGTAGCCTGTTTATTAAATGGTGTGCATGTAAGGAGACTATTACACCTGTGCACTGGCTTCAGTTTGATTCAGGTGCCATGAAATTTATGCTGGTTTTGATTTATACAGTCTTATTCAGGTCCTTTTGTTTTTGAGAACGTCTATCTTGCGGTCAGGGGAATAACTACAACTTGTATTGACAAATTTGAGCTCCATTGTACCTCAGGCTGGAAAGTCTGTCTGTGAAGCTGGTTAACAACCCTGGTGTTTAGGCTGAATTTTTTGCTGTCTTGGCTATACTTTACTGGTATCAATATCCCTGCACTTCAAAATGGTGGCGGGGGGGTGCTTTAAATAAAGTTCATTAAGTGAGTTTTAATTAAAGCGCCCCCGCCACCATTTTGAAGTGCAGGGGCACTGATGCACAAGATGCAGAGGCTGGCTGGAGCACACTAATGAGCATGCTCCAGCAGACTCAATTAATCAAGTCTGTTCCAATAGGCTGTAATTACAGCACATCAGAACAGCCTTCCCACACATGTATGGACACATCAACACCATCAAAGGACTGTGATCGAGAGCACTGCAGTGAAATATGCCACATCCCCCTGCACACTAACCCACTTGGCCTCATGAGAATGATTATTGACACACACCTAGTGTAAACTACCTCTATGACATCCAATGGGATGCAGTGCATGAAGAGGGGTCACAATCCTTTACCAGTATGGACATGTGTTCTCTTTCTTTGTGCTTCATTTTGGGAGTTGAAATCAGCTGGGGATTAACCTTATAGATGACCTTACAGAATCTGACAAATTTTGGATTGGGAGTTTAGGATAGTTAATTAAGTTTTATACAGTGTGTTGCACATGCTGTCCTTCAAAGATATGCTTAATATTATTTATTGGACATTGTATGTAAGGAGCTGGGAACCAATATTTTTTACAGAAGGGTCTTTGATTTTAGAGTTAACTTCCCTGTATATCCACCAAGGCCAAAGCTCTGTTTAAAGACCCGTCACAGACCCACTGTATTCATTGTATCTTGTCTCAGCTGTTTATTTCTGTTGTGCTTTAAAGGATTTATTGACCTTGTCATTGTATAATTCTAGGTTGTATCAATCCCCAACTTTATTTTTTGTAAATAAAAATAGAAAAGCAGGCACTTCATATAAAATGTTAACAATATGGCAAATCCTTTATTGGTGCAGATCATCCTTGAGGTCCTTTCCAACCTTGTGATTTAATAATGATAGTACATGGGTGTTAACTGCTCCTTAATTGGAACAGTATTAACAAGCCCTTTATGAAAATCCAGGTAGTTAGGTGGCAGAGCTGGTTCTGATAAACCACTAGTTAAGATAGGATGTATGTTCTTGTGATGATAGGCAGTAGAGCTGTGTGAAGCTTTGACCAGTGATTCGATTAGGAGGAGATTCGGCCTGTTTTGGCAGCCAAATTTCCAAATCTGAATCAAATCAGGAGACCCATTAATCTCTCTGAATCAAATCAGAGGCTTCCAATTTGGAGAGATTCAAAGATTCGGCTATAGACACAGCTTTATTTGTTTTTTCTACATACCTAGAGACACCAGGCATGGCTCATGAATGCTGAGATGGTGGGGCAGATGAAACATCCCATGAGAATGTGGAGAGGGTCCCCCACGAGCTTGGCAGCTGACCCAGCAGTGGATGGGAAGTACTTCTAGTCCACTTCTGGGTCCACCGCAGAGGACATGAGGGACCCCTCTGTCCCCTGACTTGGCGGCTGGTGCCTCCTGGGTCTGAGGGGGGGAACCGGGGTCCCCCCGTGGCCTTTTGCTGAGCCGGAGGGGCATGGGCAGGTCCCCCTTGCACTCGGTGACGGACCCAGAAATGGACCAAAAGTACTTCTGGTCCTCTTCCAGGTCCACCGCTGAGTGGGTGGGGCACCCCCCCCCATGCTCCTGTGCGATGCTGCATCCATCCCACCATCTCAGCATTCACAAGCCACACCTGGTACATCAAGGTACATAGGAGAAACATATAAAGCTGTGTCTATGGCTGAATCACTGATTCTCCGAATCAGAATCGAATCTTCACATTTGGCCGAATTGAATTGGGACAGTGATCTGAATCAGCAAATGGAATCACTGTCCCCCTAATCAGGCCGAATCCGAATCAAATACTTCCTGCTTTGCACACTCCTAATATGCAGTATTCTCTTCCTTAGTCTGAGCAACCACTCTTATATTCCTTCCCTATAGCATCAATGAAAGGAAAGGAGAAGGTAAGGTGTAATTAACCTCTTGTTTATCAGGCAGTACCAAGGTTATTCAGAATAGGATTATAAATATCTAAGGAAACTCGACTAAGCTTTAATTAAGCAAGTAATAATCTTGCTGGTCTTGAACCAGTCCAGTTTTTCTAGTGCTGCATTTGCCAAACTTTTGTCCTCCTTAAGCCCTATTGTATATTGTGAAAGGCCTACTTGGCATGAAAAAATATTCCAAACTGTTTATGTAGCTGAGTTGTATGACGCTTCTGTGTCTTCAACATTGAAATGATGACATGTTAAATATCATCCCTGATATCAAAGTTTGTACTTATTTAAATGAATCAGTTCAGTTTATACAGTAAATCTATTATTTGTGACTCAGCATTTAACATAGCAATGTTACAGCAATATAATGTAGAGTGCAAATTTAAACTAATAGTTATCCCAGTATAACTCTTTGTATAGAAACTTTTATTAGATGACTAACTTTTATTAGACTTTTATTTTGGTTTATCTTTAAACCCCTTCCAGAAAAAAAATGAACTATACTGAAAGAAAGAAGTAAGGTTGAAGTATTGTAGCCATACTGGTCCAAGGACTTTCATAATAGTCCAAGGAATGGCCCAATGGTCCAAGGAGAAGCAAGGTTTTTTTGATAGCACCCTTTAATGGACCAACTGTATATTTCGGAACGATGTTAGACAAGCTTTTGGTCACAAAGTACTCTTCTGCACGTCTGGGAAAGAAGCAGATACAGTCTAAGCTAAAATCTGTATGTACTGAAAGAAACACACTGGGCACATCTGCATGTGCAGTTTAATACACAGTAGCCTTAGAAGGCAGATACTAGATTGATTACACAATTTGCATTTCCAAGGCTTTCTTTGCATACAAAATGTCTAGATTTACTAATTTTATTTAAGTGAAATCTGCGTGTCTGGAGAGCAATTAAGCAGTCTGGCCCGCTTCCTCCACTAATCTGCCTTTCCTGTTATGCAGACAAGATGGCCCTCATTCTACCTTTAATTCTGTCCAGTTTCCTTACATGCTTCAATGGGAGCAGGCTTAATTAGTGAAACTGCTTTTAAAGTCAGATTGTCCATCTTTATCTGTGTTGGCAGGGTGGTTCTTAGAGTAAAGGGCAAAATAAGCTAAGGATTGTTCAATCAGCACCTTGATTTTAAAATAGATTAATTATTATAAATTTGTGATTTTAAAATTATGGTAACATCTCAGGCTGATTTGGGGGGGAAAAAGAATAGCAATACTTGAGTGTGTTTAGATTTTCTAAGAAACCTAGGAAATTGTCTTATGTTATTTTACTGTTTAAAACAACAGTGAATGTATATATGATTTATGCTATATTGGTCCAAATCTAAAATAGTTTTTAATGTTTCTCTAAGTCTAGAATAAACATTCAGATGAGATTACTACACTTTTGTGATGCTCCGCATTCAACTCAAAATGTTCACTAAGTGTCACCTTAGCTATAAAACCAGGATAGTATAACAGGTGCTTATTGTCTTGATCTTCCTCATTGTTTTTCAGATGTTATGTTTTGGCATATGTTAGTGACTGTCATGGGGATATTACTGATCTGCTGAGACATCTGTTCTGCTCATATTAATTTGACTATTCTTTCATGACGAATAGGTTTCTTATACTCCAGCATAGCAATACTGACCAAGCCTTTGCAGCTGGGAATTTTTTGTTAAACATTGTTTTAAGTATAGCTCAAAGTTCCACAGCTTTTGTTCACTTCTAAATACACTTGAATTGGTGAGTACATCTCTTTATAAACTTTTTAGAAAACAAACAGGATTTATATTCTTTTTAAATGGCAATTTTTAATTATTACCATGTCAAAAGTAGAAAAGGAGAGGACAATCTATGCCACAGAGCATAAAAAGGCATTCAGTACATCTTAGGGAATAATTATCAGTCAGAAAAGGACTACATGAACTTGTAAAGGGAAAGAACGAGTGAGTAGGACCAACCACGATTAAACCATAGTTAGCACACCCAAAGGGAAAATGCCATGATTTTACTAGAGAATGTTTGTGGAGGGGTTGGGGAATTTTATTATAGGATCTGTAAGGTCAATATCCAAAATAGTGCCTCTAGTTTTTGTTCTTTTATTATGTATCCTTAAAGCCAAAAATACTGATATCCTAGCTGAAATAAATGACTTTATCTTGAGTTCCAGTCCTGGTGGAAATGAGCACAGATGGTAAAATTCCCAAGGAGACAAAAAGTACATAAACCAGGTAATCTCCAGCTTGGCATCACAATTGAATTAGGCCGAGTTATGATTTCTGTAATATTTAATTAAATTCTGAATTTCTGTAAGTGTCTTTTAATTAAAACTTGAACCTTGCTTTGAATAGTAAGACTGCATGTATGTTAAGTTATCCTTGCTTTCACTCCTGACACATCTTTAAAGTAATGAACAGACTACTGAAGAAATATTTGGTTGGGTAACAGTGCTCTAGTTTCATTTTCATGGGTCAAAGTGGTAACCACTTTTCACTCTCCACTTGGCATTGTTACATATCTCTCATGTCCATTATCTAGTGGCTCAATTCAAGTCATGGAGGGCAACTAGTGGTAATTAATTCACTACATTCTGATGCTGTCATTGGTACTAGAACACCAAGTACAACCTCTCAACAAATACAGAAAAGTTTCCTAGTCCTTGGTTCAAGTTCTTACAATCTTAAAAAAAAAAAGATCAGAGATTAACAGATGGAGGATGAAGCATGACATGAAAGCAAACTGATCTGGATGGCAACAAGTACCTCTTCTCAGTGCCATTTTTAATCCATTAATTTGGAAGGCCAAGCTGTGATTAGGAGGACTTGCAGAAAGTGAGTAATAAGAGCAAAGAGCCATGAAAAAGGAAAGGAGGAGAATGCAGAGGAGTATGGACAGCAAAAAGAGTAAGAGTAGTGTTACAGGTTGTGTTTAAACCCTCGTAAAGGCACCTAAAATAGGAGCATTCTCCTGTTAAAAGGTGTTGACCCATGCTAAGTACCTTCTCGACATTTTAAAGTTATGCCAGTTCATGCAAGGGTTATCTTTGATCCATTTTACCAGGTCAGTCCAGGGTATTGTTATTCTGCTCCAGGGAGATAAGACACTCTGTTTTCATTCCTCCAACATCCCAGGATGCACCATTCCCAGCCCTTCCTACTCCTTTGTTCTGTGGACAAACTTTCAGCCCTCCTGAATTCTACTTCCAGGGGGTGGTACTGGCCCCAAGCCAACATGCCCTCTAGCCCCCAAGGAGTAGAAAATACATACAGTGAGCCCACTGGGTGTCAGCTCTGCCCTGTTATGGTATTCATGTAGTGAGCTTGCTGGCTCTCAGCTCAGCTGTGGTGTGAGTACTAACTCAGCTCCTCCCCAAACTAATCCCAATTCAGTGAAACACATGCAAGATTTTGGTTCTTCATTTTTATTCTTTTTTTCCACTCCTTTCTCTTTAATTCTTTTTACTACGCCTGCCCATGCACTTGGGTTTCTCAAGACTTTTCCCTTCCCCTCCCATCCTCAGCTCTGGCTAACTCCTGCTGGTTGCAGAGTGAGAGAAGCCACAGCATGCCAAGATACTTAGCACTCTTCCCCTCCTCTCCCACCTCAGGGGAGGGTTAGAGTCCTGGCTCCTGTCCATGGAGTTGGGGAAACAAATGGCCCAGCAAGGGCTGCGCTCCTTGCTGTGACATGCAGTGCTGGCACCAGGCACCAGTGTCCCCACCTGCTGCCGCACCATGGGGGAGTGTGGGGAGGGTCCCCCCCAGCCCTCACACCATCCTTCACACCCCACAAATATCACACACACAGATATACACAACCCCCCCCCCTCAGTGTTGCCTGCATTGACTGCAGGAGAGGACATTGTATTCCAGAGCTACACACCCACACCCCACAAATGCCACACAACCCCCCAACATACCCTATGCCCCCCCCACACAGCCACACCCCCTCACAAACTCCCCCATGCCACACCCCACCATAAACACCTCCACACTCCCCACCATGCACACACTGACACCCACGTCCCACAATACACATGCACCCACACCCACCATACACCCCCCACCATATACCCCCACACTACACACACACACAACCACACACCCCCACACAAAATACAAGAGTAAGACTTTATTTTTTAGTTATTATGCAGTCACCGCTATATACGGTACACAAACACAGATCATGACAAAAATATTTTTTGTAATAAAATGAAAGTATGTTATAGTAGGTGTTTGACTTTTGGTGTATGATTTGTTTTTTTTCTGGTTCTAAGATGGCAAACCCATGCCCCCTCCCTAAAGGAGCATTTCTGGGGGGCAAAGGGGTGGGATGTCCAGTCCGAAGATGGCCGCCAGGGGGCAGGGCAACTATCAAGGGGCAGAACTCCCCATGCAGCACTCAACAGATCACCAAATCTTGTTAAGAGGCCCTCCACCCAAAAAAATTGTCCACCCCTGCCTTAACCTGTGACTGCCCTGAAGCTGTTCTAACTTACAAGGGCATAGCATTCCACAGAGTTAAACTGTTTTAAAGGTAATCTGTAACAGCATCCTTTAGGGGTGGCAGTGGTAGAAATCGGGTGGAATTAAGGAAAGCATAGGTTGGAAGTGTGGCAGATGAGAGACCTTGGAATCAGTGTGATATGTCAGACACCATAGAACACGTGGAATACTGAAAGACCATTGTGCCAATTTTACATATATATCTACATGTGTCTTGGGAGACATGATGGGAGTTTCCTACAGAAACCAAAATCAGTGGGGGCAGGAAGACAAATACAAGTCCCTAAGCGTTATTCAGATTTCGTGTTCTCATCGCATTTCCCAATTAGAATACAATAAATGTATGTAATAAAAGTACTATTTCATTTTATTAAGATATTCTACAACGTTCTTTAAGGATGCAGACAGAAGTCACATTTTTGCCCAATCTGGCCCCTGAAATTGCTCTGCAGCCATGACTCAACACATGTGCATGGCTGCAGAGAACTTTTAAAATGGCCAAATGCACGACAAATTAACCCTTGCCAAATCAGGTTAAATTAAGGCATTCTGCTTTAGAGTGCCTTAGGGAACTTGTGTTCTCTCCAGAGCTAATTTTTCATGCAGGGTCAGGGCTGTCAGGTAGGAGGGAGGGGGAAATAAGCAGCATGGAGCTGCTGGCTGGGCTTTGCCAGACCTGAGCTGGAGGGGGGAGGGTGAAACAGAGCCCCGTCACCTCATGCCTGCCCCACCAGCTACCACAGCTGGGGTAGTGGGGGGAGCCAGGCCAGACACACAAGGCAGGGGGGCTCCATTCCACTGCACCTCCCCCTGACTCTGGCTGGGACACTAGAGAGCAGCAGCAGTAGCTGTGGGCTGCTTTGCCTGGCCTGAGCTGGAGGGCAGGAGGGATTGAACAGGGCACCCTGGTCTCACAGGCCCAGCTGAGCTCCCCCTCTGGGATAAGCCAGGCTGGGGTAGCTGTGTGGGTGGGGGAAGGGGCATGAGGCAAGGTGGCTCTGTTCCACCCCACCCCACCTCCAGATCAGGCAGAGCACAGCCCAGCCAGCAGCTCCATGCTGCTCACTTCCCCTCTCCCCCATCTTCCCTGTTGATAGCCCTGGAGCTGGGGGGGGCAGTTCAGCAGGCTCTTCAGAAGCTGCTGGAGCACCTCTGCCTGCTGACCAGGAGGGCCAGTGCAGACTGGCTCAATTTTCTACTCCCTTCCCCCCCATCCTATAAGTGAAAATCTGCTGGGTTGGGGTAGGGACTCTAAGTCATGACACCACATAGAGCAGGGGCCTGAACATCTGTAGGTACCCTAAGTGCATTGGAAAAAATTTTAAACACTGAACTTCTAAAAAAAAATCCAGAATTTAAATTCAGTCTCACTGTAGTTCAACATTCTGCTAAACAAATTGAGACATCAGTTTTTCTCAGTAAAAATTCCTGATATGAAGCAAAATATTATAAATGATTTTTTTAAAAAGTTCAGCTGCCTCTTGGTTCCTGAGGTGTACAGTAGTATAGGTTTATGATTTGTTTCCTTCAAGAATATATTTAAATGTTGTTGTATCTTGATCCATGTCTTTTACAGACACTGGAAGAGAAATATAGATGCTGTTAAACTTGCTTTTCGTGTTCTAGCCACATTTTCTTTGAGAGCAATATTTAGAAAATCAAGCACATCAGACCATAGTACTCTTGTCAATAAAGATTAAAGGATTTTGTTCCTGCAGTATGGCAAATACTACTGTGCTGTGATCTGAAAACAGCCTCAACTGTATTCCTGACATATGATAATGGCTAGGCAAGTGGTAACTGGAAGCATTGCCTACAATGTAAAGTATTCTCATTTTACTATTAATCTTCCCTGCTTCCCTTTCCACTCACCAGTAACATCTTTTCAGAAACCTTGATTTTGACTTCCTGGGACAGAAACACTATTTTATTCTATACACATGCAGCAACTAATGCAGTGCATAGCTAATTTTGGTTAGGGATTTAGGTACTATTATATTATAAAATATTAATAATGATATGGATTTAGCAATTTAGAGCAGCTGAAAGATGGTGAAGGAATAGATTCTAGGTGTGGTGTGTTAACATTATTCACTCTTCTATTAAATGTAAGTGTAGTTGTACTATAAAGAAAAATTCTTATACTGTTTCCCATTTTTGACATAAGCCCGTTGATTTATAACAGAACTAAATCCTTATTCGGTGATTCAGAGCAACTTCCAAAAGCAGTCCCTATACCTCCATTGATCTTTTTCTGACAACTTCCTAATCTTCTGAAGTTTTTCATGAGAACTGCATTTAACCAGGCTGTCATCAATCCTAACAGGCTGCTTTTACAACAAAAACAGATGTACCACCTTTGATCACTTAAAACAGTCTGTACCTTCTGTGCTCAAAATTTACATGGACCACAATTCTTTGATTGGTTAGCCAGAGTCAAGGGATAGTATAGAGGTTAAATTGGAAGTGACTAACATTTATAAATCATTACTGAGTATTAAGAAGGAGGAGTGCTTTGCTTTGAGTAATTGTAGACACATTTGCATTTAGTTTCATAGATTTCATGGACATTAGGGGCTGGAAGGGACCTCATGAGATCATCGAGTCCAGCCCCCCTGCCAGAGGCAGGAAGTCTTCAGGGATCAGATGATCCCAGCAAGAAAAATATCCAAATGCCTTTTGAATGAGTCCAGAGTAGGTGCTTGCATCATCTATGGGGGAAGTCTGTTTCAGACCTTGGACACTTGGACTGTAAAGAAGATTTTCCTTATCATATCTGAATCGGCCTAGAAGTTTATGGCCATTAGACCTAGTTATCCCTTGGGGAGCCCTGGTAAACAACTGTTTTCCCAGATCCTGATGCACCCCCCTTATATACTTGTGGGTAGCCACACCGTCCCCCCTGAGCCTTCTCTTTGCCAGGCTGAAGAGTCCCATGTCCCTCAGCCTCTCCTCATAAGTCTTGCACTCATGGCTTTTGATCATACAGGTGGCTCTCCTCTGGACTCTCTCGAGCTTATCCACATCCCTCCTGAAGAAGGGGGCCCAAAACTGGATGCAGTACTCCAGCTGCGACCTCATTAAGGCCAAGTAAAACGGGAGGATGACATCCCTGGTTTTGCTCAAGGTGCATCGGTAGATGCAAGCCAGAGTTTGGTTTGCCTTGCTGGCCATGGCATCAGACTGGGGACTCGTGTTGATCGCACTGGGGGCTCATTCAATCAAGACCCCCCCAAGTCCCTTTCGGTTGTGGTGCTAGCGAGCATAGCACTGCTGAGCCTGTAAATATGATGCTGTTTTTTTCTCCTAAGGTGGAGTACCCTGCATTTCTCTACGTTGAATGCCATCAGGTTTTGGTCTTCCCACTTTGCAAGCATGTCCAGGTCGCCTATATCCCCAGCCTGTCCTCCATCATTACCGCCTTCCCCCATAGTTTAGTGTCATCCATGAACTTTGCTAGTTTGCATCTGATGCCTGAATGCAGGTCATTAATGAACATATTGAAGAGTACCAGCCCAAGCACTGAGCCCTGGGGGACTCTACTGGTAACCTTGCACCACGTTGATTTGTTCCCATCAACCCTTTGGGTCTGACCCTGGAGCCAGTTCCCCAGCCATCAGAACGTGAGGTGGTCAAGGCCACAGTTCCCCAGCTTGGTCATGAGAACATCATGGGAGACCAAGTCAAAGACTTTCTTGAAGTCCAGATAAATGACATCAACCTTGTCTCCCTTGTCCAGGCAATGCATCACCTGGTCATAGAAGATGAGGTTGGTCAGGCAAGAACTTCCAGTAATAAAACCATGTTGGCTGGCATTAAGTAGGTTGCCTTCCTTTAGCCTGTTGCAGATGGATCCCTTGATAATTTTCTTTAAGATCTTTCCAGGGGTGGACGTCAGACTAATAGGTCTGTAATTCCCTGGATCTTCTTTCTTCCCTTTCTTGAAGATTGGGACCACTTTGGCTCTTTTCCAGTCTTCCAGTACATCACCCAAGTGTCACGAGTTTTCAGATACCTTGGCCATAGAGCATGCTATGATGTCTGCCAGCTCTTTAAGACTCTGGGGTGTAATCCATCCAGGCCCACAGACTTATGGATGTCAAGCCTCTTGAGGTGTTCTCTCACTTTATCTACGTCAATTGTGGGCCCATCTCCCGAGCCCTGGTTGCTTTATGTCCTGTCTGACAGCATGACCCCCTTGGGTGGGTGGAAAATTGACACCAAGTAATCATTTAGGAGATTGGCCTTTTCTGGGGCATCAGACATCAGCTGCCCCATTTGATCTCGCAGGGGGCCAGTGTTGCTTTTGTTCTTCCTCTGACTTGCCACATATCTGAAGAACGACTTTTTGTTAGCCTTGACTCTGGTTAGCCTTGCTGCCTTGGCTTTTCTGGACCACTCCCTGCAGGTATGAACTAGTGCTGAGTAGTCTTCCTTGGTGATGATTCCAGTTTTCTATCTGATTTAGGCTTCTCTTTTTTGTTTCAAGAGACCCAGAAGTTCCCTGTTGAGCCAAGGGGGCTTTCTTTCCCTCTGACTGCATTTCCTGTGGGATGGGATTGACTTTCTTTGCACATTGAGGGTTGAGTTCTTTAGGAACAACCATTCCTCATGGATTCCATTTCCTAGGGGGCCATGGTCCCTTAGTGCCTGGCTGACCAGTCTCCTGAGTTTGTGGAAGTCAGCCTTCCCAAAGTTGAGGATTTCTGTTTTACTGAAGGATTTGCCCACCCTGTGTTGGACAGAGAAAGTAATCAGATCATGGTTGCTGTCACCAAGCTTGCCCTCTCCTCAGGTCACTCACCAGATCATCCCCTTTGGCCAGAACCAGACCCAGCAGTACCTCTCCCCTAGTTGGCCCGTAGACCTCTTGCATTAGGTACAGGTCGTTAATGCAGGTGAAGAATTTACATGACCGGTCAGACCTGGCCATGTGCTCATCCCACAAGATGTCATGGGAAGTCTCCCATGATGATCACACATTGGGAATGTGCAGCCGTGGCCACTTCCCTATTGAATTCAAGATCCAGTTCTTCTTGGTTAGGAGGTCTGTAATAGACTCCTACAAGTATATCCCCTTCCCCATGTTCCCCCTTTATTTTAACCCAGAGGGTCTCAAGACATCCTCCATGATTAATGAATTCAGTTTGAAGGGAAGTGTACTGCTCCTTGACATAGAGAGCTACACCTCACCCCTCTTCCCAACACGATTTCTCCTTGTCACAGGGAGAGACAAGCGGGGGAGACCCCAAAGCCCAAGGGGGGAACCCCGGGGTCAGGAAATGGGGGAGGAGCAGGAAAAACAAAAATAAAAAAAGAACACTTACTCACAGCAGGACCCGAGCCAAAACAGGAACGTTGGGAAAAGCCAGCGTGGGCCATTAGCTGCGCTTTCATTCAGCCGCGGCCGGCAGGTGATGTCAGCAGCAATTACCGGCCAGCAGAGACAAAAAGGACGGCACACAGAGAGGCAGGGGGTTGGATGCTGGGAGGAGCCCCAGCTGGCAGAATCAGCCAGAAGGACGGTGCAGAGTGAGAGGCAATGATCTGCAGCAGGGAGGGATCCAACACCTCACACAACGAGGGAGAAGCCGTCAGCAGTGGCAAAGACAAGCCTGCGCTAGGAGCAGGAGCTCCAGTGCAGGAAAAAGCAAGAAACAAAGAAGGAAGCTGGAGAAACCCCAGGACCAGTAGCCTCTGCGGAGAAGGGGGAGACACTGGTCCTCCTTACAGCCTCCAAACAAGTGGGACGGTGGCGGGACCCAGGGTACTTGAAGAGACACCCCAGAGTGAGGGGCAAGATTGTGAAGACCCAGAGAGAGGGCTGCAGGGTGGTGAAGACCCGGAGAGAGGGCAGCCTCACTGCGAAGCCCCAGAGAGAGGGCTGCAGAGTGGTGGAATCCCAGAGAGAGAGCGACGAGATCGTGAGGGCCCAGAGAGAGGGCAACAATACTGAAGGCCCAGAGAGAGGGTGACGACATTGGAAAGGCACTGAGGGAGAGCAACCATAACTAGGGTGGTAGGGACCAAGCCACAGGGCTAGGTGAACTATAAAGGACCCTGTCAGTCAAATAGGAGCATGGGGTCTATTGTGGGTACACACAGGGGGGCACGGTGTTGGTGGCGATTTTCTTGTGTTTGTCTTTTGCTAGAGAAAGTATTTTGTCTTTCCCCATACCGGAAGGGGTTGAGGTGGAGGGAAGTGAGAAAAACGGAAAGAGGAGCTGTACGCTTGTTACTTGATAGAAACTTGGGGTGTACAGGATCAGCCACAGGATCAACAGTGACCCGCCAGGCTGGGTATAGGGCGAGGTAGAGGGGAGGTGGAGCCTCGCGGAAGACCGCTGAAGGAGCAAGTGGCTAGTGAGGGTAATTGTGCAGCACTAAGCCCCCCCACTGAGGAAGATTCAAAGTCGTGGCAGGCGAGAAGGGGGCGACCGGCGTCATGTGTGAAGACCTCCTCGTAAGACCACCTGCGATGGCAGGACAGATGAGCACATGAACTAGAGAGGCATTGAACAGGATTTTCGAGGCCAGGCGGGCACACTCCTATAGAGGGTATAGCCTTCTATACCTATTACCCAGTCATAGGAAGTTGCTGGTGGCCCTTCTTCCTCACATGCTGGGGCCAGGAGTTCAGCCGGCTCAGCTGGTGTAAGGGGTTTGAAGCAGTTGTGCAGCTCCAGGGGATCGGTCTCCCTGTTGCAGTGCCTCCTAGGGATGGAGACTACCTCCATCCAGGCAACACCTGGCTGGACCTCATGGTGGCTCTTTATTTCTGCCAAGGCGCCATCAGTCATAGGGTGGAGTGCCTGGAAGTAGGTGTCCAGTTCCTGCTATATATCTCTAATGGCACACAGCCATTGCCTGGAGTTCTCTCTGGCACTCCAGGACCTCCACCGTTGAGCACATCTCACAAGAGGAGGTGTCAGTGCTCCCAGATCCAGCTGCCTGCGTCCATACCTGGCAGCCTTCACAGGAAGCCTAGGGCTCCATCTGAGTGGAGGCCATGGGCATGGGTCTCGCCCAGGTGGGAGCAGGTACTGCAGGCTCCATTTGGGTACAGGCTGGAAGCATGGACTCCGTCTGGGTGGAGACCCCAGTGGTACCAGAGCAGGGCAGCCAATGTTCAGGGGGGAGCTTTGGGGTGTGATGCTTCCCTCCCACCATGGTCCTTGTGGTAGTTTGGGCTACTACTGTGCAGACCTTTGCTTTCAGGCTCCCTGCCAGGGGCCTCAGGCCTCTCCTGTGCACCCTCCTGTGCAAAATCCCATGCTAACTCGTGCATGGTGCTAGAAGCACACCTGTTTACAGGTTCTGTTTATGTGGGTCCCTGGGGGGCTGGGTCAAGTAGGATCCAGTAAGGTATGGCCCTCCTCGGCTCCTCTCAGCTGCCCTGCAGCTGTGCTACTCCCACCACAGGCCCCACCTACCTCCAAGCTGTGCTGAGAGTCAGGGTCTGCCAGGGTCTTCTTGGGAGACCTGGGGTCCCAGGGGTGCAACGGGCCTCTGTCCATGCATCTCGCACCGGAACTGGGCCTAAACTGCGGCTTGTGCCATTAGTGGGCCCTTTTAAACTCTGCACATGCACAGTAGGGCCTGCCAATGGTGCCACACTGCTTTTGGGGCTTGAGGGTCCCTGCCCGACCAGAAGAGGGGAGAGGTAAGTGCCCACCCTTCCCCTGCCTCACGCGCAGGGCAGCACTGGTCGCGTGACTCCGAGGGGCTGGGCCAAGTAGGAGCCAGTGTGGGGGCATGACCCTCCTCAGCTTCTCTCAGCTGCCCTGCAGCTGTGCTACTCCCCTCCCTCCATGGCCCCATCTACCTCCCAGCTATACTGGGGGTCAGGGCCCACTGGGGTCCTCTTAGGGGGTCCTGGGGGCCCCGGGGCTCACAGTGGGCTTCTGCCCATGCGTCTTATACTGGAGCCGGGGTCAAACAGATGGAATGAATGTGTGGGGTAGCATAATAAATTTGCAAGTCTTTCTCAGAATCCTTATGTTCTATTTTTTTGCCAGTCTTATTCCTCAGATGATGGCGGATGTCCTCCAGACTAAAAAAAAGTGGGTTGCCACAATTTATAGCCCTGACAGCTGCTTTTACTAAAGTATAGTGCAGAGTAATTTTAGATATCCCTTGTCCTATGTTGCAGGAGGGTCAAACTCATCTGTCCCTGCAGGCCAAGTGAGTGGTGCAGAGCTGGTTAACAAGCTGGATCAGACCAATAGAGCCTTTCCCCACACTGTTCCTCTGCCCATCCCCGCCCCCCATGCATACTGGATCCAAGCCCCATGGCACTTGCTCTAGGACCCACACTGCATGCAGTACCTGTTCCAGGCGGTCCGCAATGCACTCCACATGTGTTGCACAATCTGGCTGGTTCAGGACATGTGCTTCACGTGGTACCCATCCCCACTGGTCCAGGACTGTGTTGCCTATGGTGCCAATTCCAGTTGGTCCAAGATGCATGTCACATGTTGTGCCACTTGGGTGCTGTGTGAAATGTGGGTCCTGGACTGGCCATAGTGGTCACCACATACATCACAGATCCCGGACCAGCAAAAATGGACACTGTGTGCAGTCCAGCCCAGGACCAGCTGGAATGGGCACCACATGTGGCATGCATCCCAGGTCCTGTACATGGTGTTGGTCCATCGTGTGCCATGTGGGTCAACTTTAAGAACCCGGGGTAGCACCAGGGACCAGATTCGGGGCTGCATAAGCCTATTGGCCACATCTTCACACCCCCACCTACAGGATCATATTACTGTCACCACTGCATATTTCGATCCTACTTTGGATCACCACTTCATATTTTGACATATCCCTGAAATTGTTTCCTCTTTTGTATACAGCATTACTACTGGATGGCAAAACTGTCCAATGACATTAATTTTAAATGAATAATGCTATAGCAACATAGACACATCTATATCTCCATATAGTTTAAACTGAGTAGTCCATAAAAACCTTGACATTTCAAAGAGTTCTGTTCTATGACACATCCCTGGCTGCTTGCACATTTTGCTACTTTTAGACTTTTAAATAGTCTCAAGTACTAATTCTTTCCTTTCAACAACATCTCTTCAGTTTGACAAAATTTTTATCTATTTATAGAGCAAGACTTGTGTAGACAGCTCCAGCATCATGTTCAAACTGTTCTTATAGAACTTGCTTTGTGAACTCAAGTGTATGCAATTTTGTCTAACCTGTTGTGAATGACAGTCATAATCTGGGAGTTTATACTTCCAACGTGCTAATTGAAAACTTAATTTTCAAAAACTTTAAATTCTTTTAAGAACCCTTTATTTTTCTTCCAGGACTTGTAATTCCTTCCCCTTTCTAGCCCCTTCAATATTATTTTTTCCTTCCTTATAGCTTTTCAGCATTCAATATTTCATGAATAACTTAACTGCATTTAAAATCATAATTTAAGGTTTTCTGGTTTGTTTGATATTTAAACCCATTGTCATTAGGTTTCAGAGTTAACCACCGAACACAATTTATGTTCCTGCATTTTTTCCCCTCTGTGGTGTAATGTCTTGATAAGGTTTGTGATATGCAAGAAACTCTTGCATTATTATGTGAAGTAAGTTGTATGAAAATTATTTAAAGTAACGAGGTTATAGTTTTACCATTACCCTTGCAAGGGGTTGGGGTCTAGCTTTGCTCTTGCTCTGCTACACCAGGAAGTTCCTGCTGGCTCCACCTAGGCTGTCTGGAATACCACTTACTGGACACTATTTCCAGGACTCACTCTGTCACATTAGGACTAAAGAGGCATAAGCGACTGGTAGGTGGTGTACAGAGGTCTTCTTCATACAGGCTTTTGTACCAAACATCCAAGTGTATGTTAGGGTGTGGCATTTTTCTGGCATGTACTTACAGTATTTACTTCCAGGCAGCTGGCAGGTGTTAAGGCAGTTGCACAGATGGTTGATGCCTCATTCCTGATCTGTGATGCAACACATGTATAGCAGGTTTCTTAAACCTGGGAGTGGGGCATAAAATTCCTCAAACCCAAGGTTTGCATGACTGCCAGCATTGAGGAGTACACACAGCTAGAGGCCCAAATCTCCCTACTCCCCAGCTGAACCCCAGCATGGAGGGGAAGTGGCAGCTCCCTAATTCCCAGGTGCCACTTGTCCCAATCAGCTGCTTGTCATTACTGGAATGATAAAACAGGCCATGCATTTAATTCATACAAACCAGTCACAAAGATGCTACACATTTATGGAGTAATATTTTTGTTTCTAGTTTGCCATTTTATGAAGCCATAGATTGGATGAATGTGTGGCCAGTTATTTATATATAGCACAATTAACACCTTAATCTCATCAGGACTATAACCTTTGCCAGGAGCCTTATTCTCCAGAGGAAAAACCTTTACCCACCAGAAACCTTTGGTCATTTTTTTGTAAGTATCATGGAAAAGAGGGGTCTAAAGTTCAATAGAAATATGTTTTTCAGATGCTGATGAACAGTTTCTCCCAGCAGTGAGGAGCTTCATGAAAGAGCACAAGCATTTTTGTTTGGAAATTTAGTAAGTGGATGACGAAGGATGGCATCACAAACTGACTGGAGGCAGGATTGGCCCTGAGGGATTTTGAAAGACAAGAAACCAATGTTTAATGGGATAGAGAACAGGCATTCAATGAAAGGATGGAAAGGGAGCTGTAATATATTATCAAAGTGACAGCCTGAAAATGATATTTGCAGCAGCATTCTAAACTTATATGAGCAACAAAACTGCATTTATTGAAGATGGGGAAAGATATTTCAGGCATATTAAGTTATGAAAGGATGAGAATTTTAGCTATGTGAATGGGTAGGAAAAGCTCTATCTTAGATATTTAATGCAAACATAATCTACATGATTTTAGTCATAATTTAGATTTGAGGACCTAAAGGGGAAAGCTGATAAATGACATTCATGTTACAGTCCTGAATGACAGTCAAGATGGTGGTATCATCCACAGTGACTGACAGGTGGAGGCCTTGGAGGAGAAGATTAAAAGCTGTTTCATCTAGGTTGGACTCGAACTGACAGCTGTATGTTCACAGGAAATATTAGAGACAAGCTGAGAATTTAGTTTGGGCAGAAGGAGACAGGTGTGGAATAGAAGGCTGGATCTGTGAGTTGCATAAAGGCAGTAATTAAATTTGTGTCTGCAGGTGCAATCACAACAGCATAAAGTATATCAAAAAAAGATGAGGAGACCAAAGGAAGATCCCCATAGGCCCCTTAGAAAGTTTGATGTAAAATGTGAAGGATTCCTTGAAAGAGGAATTAGAGAGGTAGAAATAAAAACAGAAGAGAAGAACATGGAGTAACATGGGAGGACATGTTTTAATGTGACAGAGATGGCTGATAAGTCAAGGAGAATAAAGAAAGAGTACTGATTATAGGAAAAAGTTATTAAGATTTTAGCAAAAGTGCTTTTGGTCGAAGTGAAAGGAGCAGACCCGGTGCTGGACAAGGTTTAAAATGGAGTTGGATGAGGGGATCTCCAGACAAAGATAGCAAGCTTCATGGTCAATGATTTTGGAGGAAGAAGGGAGATGGATAGTAATTAGAGGGACAAATGGGGTCAAGTTGTTTTTTGTTTTTTTCCTTTTGGGAAAGCCTGAATTATAATTGTATTGTGAAGCAAAGATCCAGAGGAGTCTGAGAGGTTAATAGAGAGGAAGAAGGAAAGTAGTACTGAAGATCAGGGATAGAGATCACTCAGGAAAAGAGTAGAGAGTAGATGAGAAACTTCTGTGCCTATGACAGGGAAGGGGAAGTAGAGGGAAGGTAAAATGTCACATTGCATTTTGTCAGTTTTATCTTGGAGAAAATTAGCCTGTGCAGAAAAATAAGTCAAGGCAAAAAGAAAGGCAGATTTAAGGGGTGAATCAGAAATGGGCAGAAGACAGCTGGGATTCAATTGAGTAGGAATATTTAACTATTTTGATGAAAGAACTAAAAGAGTTATAAATGAATAAATGAGTCAACCTGATAATAGGATTTCCACGTAAGATACTCCATAGCATGACAGCTAAGCAGAGGAAGCAGGTGGCAGGGGTGAGCTATTCCTGTGCTTTGGCAAAGTCAACCTTTCTATTGGATAGAGCTCTGAGTGGAAGACAGCAAAGCCTGGAGTGAATCCACTACTATACAAAAGGAGAAGGCAGGAAGGAAAGGGTGATAGCAGTCCTGAAGAAGCCAGCAGCATTGATGGATTGAAAGTCATGGAAAGGCTGACAGACAGGCCAAATAAGATACATTACTCAGGTAAAGTTCCCTGCTGCTGTGGCTAGACTGCTTCTGAAATCTCAGCTAATTTGTTTAAAGCTAACTTTGGTCTTTCTAAGTTATACTGTAGTCTGCAGTACCCAGTTCTAGTGTGGGGTCATTTTGTGCATGGGAGAGTTGAATCAGACCTGCAAATTTAATATAGATGAAGTAAGCTAAATAATATAAATCATGAGCTTGAAAGCTGAAGTCACTCAAGGTGCATGTGAGGTTGTTAAAAGAGAGAAATTCATGCCAAAATAGAAGAGGAAGTCAGACAGGAAGGAGTTTGGTGGATGCTATTATGGCAACAACATGGAGGCAGGAGGAGAGGAGAGAAGATTTGGATGCAGCGTTGTTCAAAAGAAGTGAGAAAAGGAAGAATGAAATGTTTAACTCTAGCAAAAATGGTAAAGGAGAATTTCCTCTGTGGTAGGGAGTATGACAGAAAAGAAGCGTCCATTAACAGAGGGGCAGAGTCTCACTAAGGAATCCCAGACTTTGCAACAACAAGGAGATAAAACTGCCCTGCAGTTTAAACTGCCTAAAGTGTATTTAAAACAAGTTTCAGGTGTTAATGGCCGATCCAACTTGGCCGAGTGTTCCTCCCAGGAGATGTCTGGATAATTGAAATCACCCATGACAACCATGTCACATGCATGTGCGGCCTCAGTTAATTCTCAGGTGAAGTCCAGATCGAGTTCCTCCCCCTAGTTTGGTGGTCTGTAGTATACATCTACAGTTAGGTCTCTCTCGGCAGACTCCCCCACAACTTGACCCAGAGAGTTTCAAGCCGCCTATTTTTGGGGCCGATGTCAGCCTGCAAGGAGGTGTACTGATCTTTCACATAGAGAGCAACGCCTCCACCTTTCTTCCCCACCCGGTCCCTTCTATGCAAGGTGTAGCCCTCTATAGCTACACTCCAGTCATATGAGGAGTCCCACCAGGTCTCCGTAACCCCTACTAGATCATAATGCACACTGCAGAGTAGGAGGTCTAAATCCTCCGGCTTGTTCCCCATGCTCCTGGTGTTAGTATATAGGCACCTGAGACCCCCTACTAAGGCCCCTGTCTTCCTGTCCTGCTGATAAAAAACTATTCCCCCAGCTCCCCCAAAAGTGGCTGTGGGGAGTAGCCACACATAAATGAAACATGAGCTGGATAACACAGATAAGAGATAAAACTGCTCTGCAGTTTAAACTGCCTAAAGTGTATTTAAACAAGTTTCAGGTGTTAATGTATGGACAATCCAGGGGTTAAGAGCTCCAGGAGCTACCTAAAATGAATGTGTAACAAGGCCTTAATGCTAACATCAATCAATATTTGAGAAGCTTCAAGCACAACGTGTAACATGGTCCCTAGTCTCTCTTATCTGTTTAGATTTTGAGCTCGTTGGGATTTTTGTATTCCCTCTTTGTACAGTGCCTATCCCAGTAGGGCTCCATTTGCAATTGACTCTACCTCAATAAACACAATAAATAAATAATATGGTTAGAACTGTCCGCTACTGATATTTTGGGACTAGTGCATGATTCCTTTTACATAAACAGTCCTTTTTGGAAATCTGATCAGTCTTTTCTGCTGCAGTAGGTGATTAACATGCAAACTATGTTTTACATGTGGGTGGTTAAATTTGGCATTCTGCACACATACCATCACTGATCCACAAGACACATCTGTAGATGTGTACAATAAGCACTGCTCTGGTATTCTGAACATTTACATTTCATGTCCTGTAGAAAACTACTTGAGAAGAAAAAGTATGTAAAGGGGAATTTGTCCTTCCCTTCAACAGACTATTAACATTACAAATCATTCAGTGTCTGAAGATGAACTAGGACAGAATCATATATTTCTTCTTTAATTCTTGTGTTCAGTAGATGGCTGTTTTGAAACATTACCAACTTGGTGAAGTAATTAATGCAATACTGGGTGCATCTACATGTGTACTTTACTGTGGAGTTGACTAATTAGTTCCACAATAAAGTGTCTACATGTGGGCTAGTATTAGGGTGAAGTAAATTAATTAACTCTACTATAGGATAATACTGTCAGGGATTGAGGTGATCATTAGAGAAGGCCAGTACAGATTCATGTTGGGAAAAGAACCAGGGATCCAGCTTTTGCAATAAGACAGATGATGGAGACATACAGAGAAGTTGGTAAAGATATCCATTTCATTTTTATTGATCTGGATACAGTCTATAATCACATACACAGGGAGGAAATATGAGAAGGCCTGAGAGTTAAGGAGGTGCTGGAGAAATATCAGAACCATCAAGGACCTGTATTGGAAATATACAACGAAAGCAAAGAGCTGTTCAGCAGAAATAAAGAGTTTTTAGGTGAAATTGGGCATATGTCAAGAGGGAGCTTTGAGCCCGTTCCTGTTTGCAGTCGTGATGGATGTGTAGATGTGTTTACTGAACAAATAAGAAGGAGACTACCTTAGAACATGATGTTTGTGGACCATGTGGCCATTTGCTCTGAGAGTCTAGAGTAAGTGCAAGCTGGATTGGACCAACTGAGGGAAGTTCTAGAGGGAAAAGGAATGAAGATTAGTGAATCCAAAACAGAATATATGCACTGTGATTTCTCTGAGGTACCTGATATTGGAAATGTGAGCATTGATGAGAAACATGTTTGAAAAATTGACAAGTTCAAGTATCTAGGGTCAACCATTCATCAGAATTCAGGAGTTGGAGTTGAAGGACAAGGAATTGAACCACAGGATAACATCAGAGTGGACAAGCTGGTGACAGGAATATTATGTGACAGGAGAGTATCAATGCATCCAGCGCTATAAGACATGTGCATCCAGTGCTGTTGTACAGAGTGGAGACATGGCCCCTGAAGAAAACTCAAGAAAGGCGACTACTAAACATGACAGAGCTGATAATGCTCCCATGGCTCTGTGAAGTAACGAAGATGGGCAAAATGAGGAATACTTGTATCAAAGGATCGGTGAAGTTAGTGGAGGCATTTAAGGAAGTACAAAAGAGAAGACTGGCATGGTATGAGCATGTTCAAAGGAGTCCAGAAGAATACGTGGAAAAAAAGTTACCAGAATAGCACTACCAGGGAGAAGGGGAAGAGGAAGACCGAAGACAAGATAGAGAGATATAGTAGAGAGGGACATAAGAGAGAAGGAGTTGGATAAAGAAGATATGTATGACTGAAACCAGTGGGGAGCCAAGATCTGCAACAGCACCCGCATCTGGATGGGGCAGGCGAAGGGGAAAGAAAAAGAAAAAGATGAAGTAACCCAGCCAGCACCTCTGCTGCCCAATGCTGCCACCCAGAGCCCAAGGCTGACCTCCCTGGACCCTCTGCCAGCCTGAGGCTGCTCCACCCTGGCTCAAAGTACTGTGGTCTTGGGTGCATGTGTAAATGATGTGCCCAGGAGCAGCTGACTCTAGCTCAAAGTGCACTGGAGTTTATTTCATTACGTAATAGCACGTGTAGATGCATCCACTGAGCTGCAAGATGTGACAACATAGATCAGACTTTTTGCTTCTACTCTGGCCCAAGGGGGTCCAACAGCTACCCTGTTATGGTACTGTAATTTCCCCCGCCCCATTTTTAAGGCTTACTAGGTACAATGACCTCTATCCTAAGGTAAATTTCACTCGTGAAGTTCTATATCATATATGTACCATACATAATTCTGTCAAATTCCACATATATACGTGGACAAGTCTGACAATCAGAAAAATAGTGACTACAGTATCTTATATTTTTAGCCTTGCATCCCCAAATGGATTAAAAATGATAGCCCCAATCCCTGTGTGTGTGTGTGTGTGTGTGTGTATGTAATATACATTAGGTATAAGTACATATGTAAATGTAGCATTACACATATATATTTATATTTAAAATATATAGAGAAATCATGACATCTCAGTAAAGTGCTTTACAGTACTTCAAGAGAGCATCCCAGGTATCTGTAAACTGCAGGTGAAATTTTAGGTCGCCAGAACTTAATTATCCAAACTGAAATATGGCTGGGATACTGGGGTTAGCATCCTTATAACCCCAGCCAGATGGATGTTGTTAGATTTATTTGAATCTGAAACAGAACATTACCTCTCTTCTGCTGCTCTTGGTCCTATTTGATGCTCAAGATGAAAAGATAATATGAAATTAATGCTTGCGTCTGTTCTATGAAGACCCTATTGATTTCTTATGGGGCAAAGAATTACTGGCATTTCATCTTTAGATCCTGTGACAAAGTCCTAAAATCTTCATTCTAATGTCTTCTCAATATTTAATTACAAATCACACCTTTTGTAGAGGACTTGACTGAAAGAAAAAACCTGGGGAAAAGAAACTTATGGGCTACTAATGGGAATGATTTGCATTACAACGGAACAGCTTACCTCCTAATTTAAGAATGCAACAGTTTATATATACTAGACTGCTAAAGTATATGAAAGTATAAATGTGTTGTGTGTATATATAGATTTCTGAAATATGTTACTAGTAGTAAAAGTGTTTGCATATTTCATTATTTATTATAATATGCTTAATTTTTCTTTAAATAGTTGGTGTATGGACTGTATGGATTGTCTCTTGATTGTTTAAGCTACTAAAATGAGGAAGGGGAATAAATCTCTCTGGAAACTTCAAGCAGTACCAAAAGTAATAAATACCAGAGTATATATTTTTCACTGAAAATATGTAGAGGGAATTTAATAAAAGTAAACTATTAGAGGTCTAGATTCAGGTTTAATGAGTCAGCAAATTTCTTTCCAGTAGGAGGTTACAAGAAGATAATTTGATTAGGTAATTCTAACATACTATCTAGCTATGTCCAACATGTTTAAAGTTGAATAGAAAAGACTTAAGGTGAAGAGGTACTGAACACTCCATAGATTCTACTTCTGGCAGGCCCAGTTCAGAAGGAGTTGTTTCCATCATGGGTTTACCATAGGTATAAATCTTCACTTTAAACAGTCTTAGTTGCTTTTCTGTAGTTTTCTTTGTGCATGTGCCCCTGCAGTTAGCCACAAAATATGAACTGTCATGGAGCTCACAATACATTTGAGACATATTATTTAAGTTAATAATGCATCTAATAAATTCTAATAAAACATACTTAGTATTGTTGCTAGTTTTAGCATTGTTTATATTTCAGTAACTTAAAAAGCAGTATTTCTAATATCTCAATATAAATATCTCACATGTTTAAAAAAAAACCCACCAACAAACCAAACAAACCATGCAACAGACAGGAAATTGTCAAAACAATAAGTTCTTATAATCAGATCAATTTGGTAAATAGTTCCTTTTTAAGTTAAAATGCTATGTGTAATGATTGCAGATATTTTCGTTAGCATAGTCTAAAACAGGAATAGTTTAAATGGATTTGAAAATATTTATTGTAGCCTTAAAAACTAATACTAGGTCATAAAATCCTAAATTCTTCGATTTTTTTTTTCTGCAGAATTGTATGAAAAAGTTAGTACTGTTAAATTAACCTGCCAAATTTGATTAAAATCAAAGTTCTCTGCTACATTTTTACATATTTTTTTCCGTATGCAAAAGGTAGGTTAATTCAGCAAAACCTGATTTCTGGTTTATGCATTGTAAGAATGGAAAATTTTCTGAAAAATGTTAAGGGTCTAAAACTGGTTTTGAAAATATTCAGAATGACAAAATAATGGCTAACTGTAAAATTGATACTATAGAATGAACTACCAAATTTCACTAAGGATTATAAAGCATACTCAAGAAACTTATCAAAACCCTTCTGTTTTCCATACCTTTCTTTTCCACTGTATCATAAAAAAGCACACAGGAAGTTAATGGCAGTGTCCTTGCCTACTCCAGAAAACAAGAGAAGAATTGAGTTTCCACAGAAACATTTCTATTTAAATCATTACTTTGTCAATTTAAACCTCTTTACAACAAACTTACTGCATATACACATAAAAACATATGAACAAAAAGGACAGTATGACAATAGCAGTGGATCTATTAACTTTCTAATTAATTATTAGAAAGTTATTCATACCATACAAAGGATCTGATCCCAATCCTATTGACGTCCGTGACAAATCTGCTATTAATTTCACTGGTGTAGAGTCCTAAAATCTCTACTGAGTCCTTTTTAAGTGTACTTTGTTACAAAACTGAGATCATTCCTACTCTGGTAAAATCAGCCAGGGGAAGTCTTAGGGGAATCTGCCTTTCACAAGGTCTGACACAAAGCAGAGTGCATTCATGCTTACAGGGGTGATGTTCAATCCCAAACCTTTCTCCACAGTCCACTGATTGACCACTGACAACAACTTGAGATGTGTCCAAGGAGCCAACTCATTGGTTTTGAGCACCTCAACTTCACCTGGCTTACACAGATATTTCACCTCTAGGAAGGGAGATTTTGCCAACTATAAGAATCACACCCTTTGCCCAACTTATACAAAAAAATGTACGGGTTCTTCCCACATAGGAGAGACCAATCTGTGTTGCCAGCTGCTGTGAAATCATACTCACCACAGACGATTAATAAAGTATAAAAAATATCAAAAACATTTATTATATACACAAGAAAAATAATAATAGCAGCGACCATTTACCGAAGACAAAGTTCTAAAAAACAAATATGCCTCTATGAAGTATATTTGATGTTACCCCAACTTATTCTACTCACTAACAAGTACAGCTGCTGATTCTGACCACATCAAAGTTTCTGCAAGCATAGAGCCCGGAAGTGGGCTCCAAAGCCATGTGTGCACTTAACGCGTTAAAAAAATTAATGAAAGAATCAACTAATGCGTTAATCATGCGCGCTAACTGCTTTTAATTGACAACTTTAATAAAAACGATAAAACTAAGCACAGATTAACAGTAGCCACTAATAGATGCCAAATGCTATATTAAGAAATCCAATTCAGGACAATAACTAAGCATGACATACCACAAATGCTCCAAAATACAGGAATATAATTTTAGGCTGAGTGCATGATACCTTTGCACTTTGTGTGAAGGAATACTATTCCATGAAAAAATGTGCAGAATGGCTATCCCCTGACTTACTGAGATGGAAGGGTGTTTGTAACATCTTTAAACTCTGACCACCTCTCTGATCCAGAAGTTTAGTGACATGACTTTGTTGAGGTGTGTGCTACTAGTAGTGTCCTCAGTTGAAACCACCTTTGCAGGAGTGGTAGAGAAAAGTTTTCATAGAAAAGATAATACAGTGAGGTAGTATTTCCTTTTTAGACTAGTTCCTGAAGAGCAACTGAGTTGCCTTATCTACTCATGTCTCTTTCAGCCAACATTATTGTCAACTCCTTTCTTAGCATGGATCCCAGGCCATGCAGAGAGATTTCCATTGGGTTGGAAAAGTGTTGTGTGGAGCTAAAACACTGGGGAAGAGTGGGGAAGGTGTGAAGCCTGCAGTGTTAAGGATAATACCCTAACTTGATTCCAGCTATAGTCAGTAGAGGAGGGGTGTGAATGTAAATACAGCGGGTGGAATCAGATTTAGGATAAAAATGAGACTGCATTCTGAAAAGAAATTTTGCAAACATACCAATTTTGGTCTAATAATCCAAAATGATGATGGTTTTCTGTATTATTGATGCATATACTATATCATGAGACTTGAGTTACACAGTTGGAGTAAGGTTGTTGTGGACTTTGAGTGACTTTGGGATTGTTTAGTCTGTTGTCTCTACTAATATGAGATAATCTGTTTTAGATGCAGTAGATATTAAAATTGTAAGAGTCTCATTGCCAAATCAAATACTACAAGAGACTATGACAGGGCATAAAAGAAATGTCCTTTTTACTGCTATTCCAGTGTTCATGTTCTTGCCTTACTCACTGCTGTGTGGTTAGCAGAAGAGTCTAAATTCTCCTGAGTCTTGCAACCCAGAGGATCTAGCATGGTTAAGGTATACCAAGTTCTATAGCCAACAGCAAAAACAAGCAATATGGCAAGTAGCAAATACAGCTACCATTGACCTCCCACCCCCTTCCCAGCCCAAATGACCACTCATTTTACATCTGAATCAACTGGGTACAGCCTTTGGCAAGAGTGTGCAATGATGTTCAAAACCACACTTCATCATAAGACCAATTAACCCCTCTGCTATAACACCTCTCTCTGGTGGTTCTAGTAGATAACATTTCAGGACATTTGAATAACAGCATAAAAAGATCATGTTTCCTTTATAGCTTGAAGAGCTATGAATTAAATTTGTTGTCAGATGACCAGTAGCTACTAAGCATTTTCCAGCTGAGTAAGCTAATAAACCTATTTACTCTTTCTGGATGAGCAAGCACGGGCCCATTTGCTGCAGATGCTTTCAGCAATATACTTTGACATATAGAAGGTCATTTTCCTTTCATTGTCTTCATATCTTCATAGTTTAATGGTTAGCAAACAGAACAGCTGCATTAATGTATGTTGTATCGAGTAGCTAATTAGTAGTATAAAACTGCAGTTGTAGCTGTTGTAGGATTTTTTCCCCTCTAACCACATTCTGATGGATTAGTGCTTCACATTCATTTACTTTGAAAACTCTTAAATTAAAATGAAACCACCTGTAGTATTTTAAATTGCCAGAAAGAATTTATTAAAATATTGCAGTAAAATATCTTACACATTAAAAGACCTTTTAAAGCCCCAGTGTTACTATGTGTCATTCAGTGCACTTGCTGGCAAAATCTGTGTCAAGGAGAAAGGAATGGTTAATTTAATTCAGCATGCCCATGGTCAGTTACTTCATCTTTTTGCCTTCTTATGAGTACATGGCAAGATAGGCTGTGTTTTGTTGTACTTCTTTATTGTAAAGAGGAAGCGGAAGTGCCATGCAGTTTGCCGTAATCCTGAGGCTATATAGTAGCATTTGCAAAATGAATAAGTAACATAATAAACAGTTTTAGTAATTTTACTCAATTAATGAATACTAGCTACTATTTTCTTCAGTATTTGACTGTTTTCATTTTCTTTCTCCAAATCTTTCCAAATAGGGACGGTTTCTTTGAAGTGTTCTCTTGGCACAGTCATGTAATGGGACCAAAATCAGAGTTCATATTTTGCTTCTAGGAAATGACAACATTTTCTGGTGTTTCATGTTGAATGTGAACAGTGTTACAAGCACTGGTGATGTGTAGGGGGTGCATACAGGTGCACATGCACCCCCTGAGCTTGGTGGTGCACCCCCTGTGAAAAGCACTGCTGACGCTGCTGGCAACACCTGCGGGCAGTTGCTGCTCACCACCTGATCCCCCCCCCAATACCACCAGCCGCATCTGCAGGCAGTCCCCAGTTGCTGCTGGCTGCCACTGCCACCACTACCAGGGGCATCTGCAAGTGGTCACCACCCCCCCCCACCCCAGCTGCTAACACCGCTGCAGTTGCCTGTGGGAGCTCCCCGCTTGGCCTGCCCCCGCCACCACTGTGACCACCTACAGGAGCTCCCCTCTCACTGCCACCATGCCCCTACTACTGACACCGCTGCCACCACTTGCGAGTGGTTGCCATGCCCTCCCCCAACCTCTGGGGGCACACAGCATTCATGGTTACATGTATATGATATGGCGCACTCATGATTTGGATCATACAAAAGTAGGGCTGAAAGGAGACAATCTAGATCAACCCCTTTGCTCAAGGTAGGATCATCCCCATGTAAACCATCCCAGGCAAGTGTTTGTCTAAAATTTTTAAAAGGTTGAGATACTATAATGTCTTCATTCTCATATTGTATTCTCCCTCACCATACATAAGACTTCAGAGGCATCTAGATAATGCTACAATGTGGGGCAGTGGGATTTTTTTGTCTTCCCAATTACCTGTTCATATTGTCTGAGTTTGCATTATAGTTCTATGTATATCCATTTATTCTGAAGTCCACGTATAGAAAGCTGTAGACGGAAGAAGATTTTAAATATTGACATAAATTTCTCAATCTTTCCTTTCACCCATCCACCCACTTAGATGTTTTTATCCAGACAGCTTCTGCAAGTTCCTACAATCAGTATAGTAGCTCACCAGCCTGACTCAGGTCTCTAGCCACTTCTGCCATATAAATAATAAATGCTATATAATAAAATTAGTCTACCTTGGCACCATTTATACAAAACTTGATCTCAGTAAATAAAACTTGATGATGCTTTCTTTTTGCTGAGCAGTATTTGATATATTCTTGCTGACTGCAGTCTCATTACTACTGGTCCTAGCTTTGGATGAAGAAATCTGTATCTAATCTGTGTCTGGTCTCCATTTTCCTGTGTTGCATTGTCTTCAGTTTCTCCTTCTAAGCCTTTATTTCTCCACTACAGAAAGGATTGCCTTTCTTCTTATTTTGTAATGAGCTTTTTTCCAAAGTTGTGTCAATTTCAAGCAGCTTTATATCCACTTTCATCCTTTGCATTCACTGAAGGTTGAGCAAACATTTCTCAGGCATTTGGGTAAGATTCAGGGAACTGTTTGGTCATGTCTATGGACTGATCTTGTCAGGTTAAGAAATGGGCAAGGGACTTATAAGGGTGTTTGTATATGAGTGGGGGCTCATTTTAAGTAAAGCGTCTCTCAAAAGCCACTCTAATTAAAACACCTGCAGTGTCTTGATGCCCTGATTGAATTATATATATGTTTCTGGAGGCTGGGGGGGCATGGCAACTGCCCATAGGCAGTGGCAGCTGTGTCAATGGAAGGGGCATGGTGGCGATGAGCGGGGATCTCCCATAGGTGGCCACAGCAGTGGTGCTGGCAGGGGTGAGCCAAGCGGGGATCTCCCGCAGGCATCCACTGTGGTGTCAGTGGTGGAGGGGGGTGGCGACCACCTGCAGAAACCTCTGGTGGCAGGAGCAGTGGCGACCACAGCAATTGGGAACCGCCTGCAGATGCCGCCAGTGGTGTTGGCAGTGAGGGGGGGCGGGTGGCGATCAGCGACTGCCCACAGGTGCAGCCGGCAGTGTCAGTGGTGCTTTTCACAGGGGGTGCACCACCAAGATCAGGAGGTCCACATGCACCTGCACGCACCCCCTATGTGTCACTAATGCTTGTAACAGTGTTCACATTCAACATGAAACACAAAAAAATTTTGTAATTTATTTATATATATATATATATATACACACCCTGTTTGAAAATACATAGGAGAGACTAAACAACTGCATACTAGAATGAACACACACCAGAAATCTATCAAAGACAAGAATACCTAATTACCTGTGGGGGCATATTTCTCACAAGAAAACTACTCTCTCTCCAATCTCTCAGTTCTAGTCCTCAAAGGGAATTTACAAAGCACCTTTCACAGACAAGCCTACGAACTTTATGTCATCAACCTCCTGTGTATAAAAGATCATGAACTAAATATAGATATTCGATTAATGACACATTAAAACCTCCTTAACATCTGACTTCCCAGGTACCTCTTCACTATTTATCAGATACATTCATTACCATTCCCCCCCCCTAGTCTGGCTCTCACCCATTGACTCTTCAATTTACATCTTCACCGACTAACTTTCTTTAATGCATACCAGCCTCTTGCTTCTTTATTATTCATTCCATTCAGGCAACACACCAACTGCAGATGATTTCTCAGCCTGACAAAGGGTATTTATACCCAAAAGCTTGCTAAGAAGAATTTTTCCATCTATTTGAGTTGGTCTAATAAAAGATATTAGATTTACCTAAAGAACCTTGTCTGCCTATGTCCTTAGACCAACATGGTTACAGCCTGGATCCTTGCAGTGTCTTGTGTATTCAGCATCCCACATTTCAAAATGGCAGCAGGGGTGCTTTAACTAAAGCTTGTTTGTCAAACAAGTGCCCCTGCTGCCGTTTTGAAACATGGGGATGCTTTAAACACAAGATACTGCAGCATGCTGGAGCATTCTGATTAGAATGCTGCAGCAAACTCAATAATCGAGTCTGCCCCAATGCATTCTAATCAGAAAGTATTGAAGCACATGTAAAAGTGCCCTATAAATTCCTGTTGCAAGAAGAATTTCTAATTTTGTGTCCTGGCTGAGGTAGCTTGTAGATTGTCTTGAAGCTATTCTCTCAAAACATCTGCTATATCTTCTCTTTTTCATGAATGCTTAAGTCCTTGAAAGCTTCTTTCAAATGAGTATAAATATGTAAGGCAAGGTCTTCAATTAGTATATATCAACATAGCTGTATCAGTTTTCATAGAACTCTGTTGAACACATTCTCTTAGAATCTAGGTCCCTAGTTGACATTAATTTAGTTGCTCAATTGGGATATTGATGCATTTTATCCCTGATTCCAGAAACTGCACATCCTGCCACTTCACGCACGCATTGGGCTGCTCCACAGGCAGTGTCAGGTGTTGGTGCAGGGAAATCATTAGCTGAAAGGACTCCCTGCATGGCTTTAGATGCTAGCACATAGGCTCCCAGTGCATATGGACCAGACCTTAAAGTCACGTGGTGTAATCCTGCGTAAGTTTCATGAGGTGAAGATTTACAGGGGCTGGACAGACCTAGGGCTGCCTCCTGGGGTAGAGCACATATCAATCCAGGACCTGGCCACCTCCTGCCTTCAGGTATAGTGCTGGGTCGTAGCTCTAGGATCTGATGCTACCCCCAACCTCATCCAAGGAGATAGCACTGGATCCCAGATTTGGGACTCGTCACTGCCTCCTGGGTTTGGATGGGAGGGTAGTGTCAAGTCTGGCACATGGGTTCTCCAGGCTACTTGCTGTGATTAGGCAGAGAGTGCTCAGGTCTGGACCTGGGGCTGACCCCTGCTCAATCCCAGGGATCAGGAATAGGGCAACTGCATACAAGATCCTAGGGCTGTCCCTGTCCTATCTCCATCACCACTTGATCATCAGGATGGTACATAAGCACAGAAAGTCACAGTCCAGAGACACCTGCCACATGCTCAATTTAAGTTGCAATGAAAACCAGCTTCAAAGATGTTCTACATTATAAATTGGCTGAATATGTGGCATGTTACCTTCTATGGTACAAATTATACATTAATCACATCATATATTTTACATATGCTAGGGGGCACAATCAATTGTGCTTTCTTAATATTCTTGCAGGCTAGATTCAGCTCAGGGCACAAGGAAGTGGCAGCAGCAGTACCAGCTCCAGCTTTGACCTGGAGCATATATCAGGGTTATGGGCAAAGTGGCTGGAGGGTGACCAAGGCTGTATCATCCCTCCTTTGCCCTCCTGATGCAAATTAACATGTGTGCTAGGGCCCAAGGGCCCCAGAGCCTGTGGCAGGCCACATCCTGCTAGCTATGGCCCTCAACTTCCAGTCACTCACTGGTAGTCTGATGCACCAGATTGAGCAGCTCCATAGGCTTATGTTTGACACCTCTGTGTTAAACAATCATGTAGTGTTTTTCTTGTATCTTTTCAAATTTGGTGATTAAGCTTTTAAATTATTCTCTAGTCAACATAGATACTTGTTCGATGAGCTTTAGTCAAAGCGCCCCTGCTGCCATTTAGAAATGCGGGGGTGTCGAATACACGTGACATGAAGGCTGCTGGAGTGCACTAATTAGCACGCATCAGCAGGCTCAATTTAATCACTAATTAGCATGCATGGGAGCAGAGGTCCATCACAGGCATAGATGCCCTTTAGTTCTGAGTTTGTATCCAGTGCACATTATTGTTCACAATGGAAGAGTAAGAAAGAACTAGAAACAAATCATTTGAATTAGTTTGAAGACAAGAAAATAGGTGGAAGTAGGAGGAAAATAGAACTTTTATGAATTAAGGGTAAGAAGAAAACTATTCTTTTAAATAGAGTAATAAGCTGATTGCAAGTCTTGTTCAACTTTACAAATAGTGTTTATCTTCCTAACTATGTAGTATATTGGTGCGTAATGTTTTTCCCAAGTATATGGACTCCTAGGGCTGGAAGGGACCTCTGCATGTCATCTAATCCAAGCTCCTGCATATGAGGCAGGATCATCCCTATTCAAATCATCCTGTACAAATCTATTGTCTAACCTGTTAGCAAAACTACACAGTCAATCCTGAACACAACCACAATGCATAAATGACACCTTAAGATGCCACAGGTAAAACAGGGGGACCAAGGCAGCCCATGCTCTGCTTCAGTGAGTTTGTTGTTATTGTTAAAATACACTTGAAAGATCCAAGAACTAGGGCCATGCCTACCCCTTGCCCCCCATTCACTACCCCCACGCTCCACTACAGGGCAAGATAAAAATTCCCAGTCCATACCAATCAGACCATGGGGGGAAAATTCTCTGTCCCAAACATTGCAATACAGGCAGTCCTTGACTTACAATGTTTCAAGTTACAACGTTTCATACTTAGAATGTTTATAAATTGACACCCTGTTTCAACTTTCTGACATCAGTTTCATTGCTTGACCAATCTCATTTCCTTCTACGACCAGGTGACCTATCACCTGGACAAGGGAGATGAGATTGATGTCATATATCTTGACTTCAAAAAAGCCTTCGATCTGGTGTCCCATGATCGTCTCTTGGAGAAACTGGCCAATTGTCGCCTTGGGTCCACCATGATCCACTGGCTGGAAAATTGGCTTCGGGGTCGGACCCAGAGGGTAGTAATTGATGGAAGTCACTCATCGTGGTGTCCTGTGACCAGTGGGGTCCCCCAGGGCTCTGTCCTTGGACCCATACTGTTCAACATCTTCATTAATGATGTGAACACTGGAGTCAGAAGCGGACTGGCCAAGTTCGCCGATGACACCAAACTTTGGGGCAAAGCATCCACACCAGAAGACAGGCGGATGATCCAGGCTGACCTGGACAGGCTCAGCAAGTGGGCAGATGAGAATCTGATGGTGTTCAACGCCGATAAATGCAAGGTTCTCCACCTTGGGAAAAAAAACCCGCAGCATCCTTATAGGCTCGGCAGTGCTATGTTGGTTAGCACTATGGAAGAAAGAGACTTGGGGGTCATCATTGACCACAAGATAAACATGAGCCTGCAATGCGATGCTGCGGCTAGTAAAGCGACCAAAACGCTGGCTTGCATCCATAAATGCTTCTCAAGCAAATCCCAGGACGTCATTCTCCCCCTGTACTCGGCCTTAGTGAGGCCGCAGCTGGAGTACTGCGTCCAGTTTTGGGCTCCACAATTCAAAAAGGATGTGGAGAAGCTTGAGAGAGTCCAGAGAAGAGCCACGCGCATGATCAGAGGTCAGGGAAGCAGACCCTACGATGACAGGCTGAGAGCCCTGGGGCTCTTTAGCCTGGAAAAGCGCAGGCTCAGGGGTGATCTGATGGCCACCTACAAGTTTATCAGGGGTGACCACCAGTATCTAGGGGAACGTTTGTTCACCAGAGCGCCCCAAGGGATGACGAGGACGAATGGTCACAAACTACTACAAGATCGTTTCAGGCTGGACATAAGGAAGAATTTCTTTACTGTCCGAGCCCCCAAGGTCTGGAAAAGCCTACCACCGGAGGTTCTTCAAGCGCCTTCATTGAACACCTTCAAGATGAAACTGGATGCTTATCTTGCTGGGATCCTATGACCCCAGCTGACGTCCTGCCCTTTGGGCGGGGGGCTGGACTCGATGATCTTCCGAGGTCCCTTCCAGCCCTAATGTCTATGAAATCAACTTTACAACACTTGATCCGACACCACATCATGTCAGTGAACAAGTTCGCTGCATCACCCATCTCCCTGGAGAACATCTGTCCAAACTTCCTTGAACACTTTCTTTAAGAAAGCGGACAAGACTCCAGAAAAGCCTGCAGCCAAGACTCCTCAGAAGACTCCAGCCAAGAACCCTTCAAAAGGCCCAACCAAAACCCCTACAAAAAGTTCAGCAAAGTCACCTCAAAGAAGTCCTTCCAAATCAATATGATTGCTATTTACAATATAAATACATTAATGTACCTATATTACTATAATTATTATTATAATTGATTTGAGTACAAAATGCTGGGTTATTTTTGGTGAAAATATGGTATCAGGCTTTGGTTCAGGAACCAATCCCCCATTATAACATTGTTTCCTATGGGAAAATTGGTTCCAAGTTACAAAGTTTTGACTTAAGATGTGGTTTTCAGGAACCAATTGTGTTGTAAGTCTGAGGACTGCCTGTAGTTGATCAGTCCTTCACTCTTTCAAGAAAGTAAATTTTTATGATTTCTGTCACAGGTAAGCATAAAAATGAATGGGTTTAAATCTAATGGCTTGTGTCTACATAATTTTTGTTTTGTTTTGTTTCAAGAAATTGAACCACTTTGGCATTCTTGATCAAATCAGAATTTGCAAATGCAAGGGCTTTTTTTATTAGAATACATAATGTGTCTCCCTCATAATGCAAAAAATAAATGAATAGAGGTTGGGCCTCTTCCAAATTATAAAGAAATCCATGAGTCAAGCTACTGCCTCCAGATTCATTGTACTTTGTCTATATAACCTCTTGCCCCTCTGCATTTCCAAAACACCTTCATGTTGCAGGTTTTTAAGCAAGATGGTCACTTTTGGAGCCAATCTGTTGGTTCTAGTCCAAGTTTAAAGTTCCCAAATATGCAGGGCAGTCTTAAGGGGCCAGTTCCATTCTACCTCTGGAACAACATAAATGGGTTGCCAAATACTGAATAATTGGGTATATACATATTATGCTCAGAACTTGTCCTCTTATCATGATGGTGTTAACTAAGGGTACAAGGGTAAAGAGGATGTTCCTGTGCTGCTTTTTACATAAGAACCCAGATATCCTTTCATTCTGAATTTCTTAATTTATTGTTCATGATTATAACATGCTGTATGCCCATTATGAGACTGTTGCCCTGTGGGGTCAGGCCAACTCTCAGGATCTCAATATTGCACAGTTAGGCATGATGCAATTGCACAAATGCAAACACACAAATCAAGTAAGTACATATACACACACACTACCAACTCAGGCACATACACATCCAAACCAGCCTAGGCACGTGCATACCTATCACCAATTCAAGCACATACACTATGCACCCCAAAAGTTAGATAAAAATCAATTGTCCATACCCATACACTCAGTACACATACACAGATCACTAATTCGTATATCATGCACACAATGACATTATATATACACACACGCACCAGTTCACACACATATAACCCACCTACACATAGGTAAGTTCCTAACTTGGATGGTATGGTATGTATGTGTGTGCTTGGGGTACCTGGGGGGAAGGTTAAGGTGAGAGAGAGTTAGAGTGTAGGGAGTGAAAGTTGCCAGAACTGGTATTAGAACCAGTGGACTAGAGAGAAGCTGGCTGAGGAACTGAGGCTTGGGGTTACTTAAGGTAGATTGGAGCTGGAAACTGAGGCAGACAGCTGAGATATTGGGGGGGCGGGCAGAGAAGTGGTGGCAAAGAGGAGACAGCCAGGAAAGAAAGAGAGAGGCAGAAACCTGGGAGTTTGGGGCTGGAAACAGGCTGACAGCTTAGAGATTGGGGGGGAGATTGTGGCAGATAAGTGAAAGAAACAAGGAGGAAACAGTCAGGAAACAAACAAAAGCCCAACTCGGGGTTTCAAACTAACAGGTTTATTAAATAGACAACACAGTACACAGCCCCATGAAGTTATTGGTTCACACACACACACACACACACACACACACACACACAAGCACTCACAATGGCAGCAGAGAAGGAGACTCAGTGGAAGGGTTAGAGTCCAGGTAGAGAAGAGAAGCAGTCCAAGTCCTTGGTTGAAGGGGGGGGGGGGGTGATAGCTACCTATCCAGGCTGGAAAGGGGTCTTTGTCCAGCAGGTGTTGTCCAGAGGGGGGTCGCCGGTAGGGCCTCTGGGTGGATAGGTGGTGTGGCATGGTGCTGGTCCAGATGGAGAGGGTATCCCAAGGAGTCAGTCTTTGCTACCCCTTTTTATGGGGCAAACTACCTCTGATCTACTATGGGAGGGCTTGTCCAGGCAATGCCAGTCCTGTTCCATAGGGGTCCAGGTGTTCTTACTGAGCATGTGCAGCCTTGGCACAATGGTGGCTTGCCTCACCTTTTGTTTCTTGAATGCTGAGGGTGGTTCCAAGGGCTGGGTCACTGGTCCAAGTATTGGTGTTGATGGTTCGGTCATTCAGAGGGAGTTATTTTTAGACCTACTGCCACTGTCTCTCAAGCACCCTCATTCATCCCCATTCATTCAGGAACCAAGTTACAGGTTACTAGGAGAGGTAGTATGAGTCATAGGTTACACAGCCGGTCATGGGGATAAGATGGAAACTTGATATGACTTATGCTAACTTAAATATATAGGCCTAAAACAGTAATTACACAATATAAATGTAGTAAAAAATCAATACAAACAATAATTATCACTTATAAAACAGTGGATATCTATATCAAAATAGCAGGGCACTTACTTGCAAAGAGGGGAGAGAAAAATAAAACTTACTACCTAAAATAAAATGTTAAAGCTTATCCTACATCTTAGCTTACTTATACTTATCTGTAGGGAATAGAGAGGGAGAGAAAATGTCAGAAATGGTTGGGGAAGGGGAGGGAATGCATTTTAAAATAAATTAAAAAAAAGAAAAACTGGGGGTTTTGCTACACGACTAGGAGAAGAAACTGATGATGGAGTCCAGTTTTTCTTTTTTCCAGTCTGGTTTATGTATAAAGAAGGTACACAAAGTCCTGCTTTCCCTGAATATAGGAGAAGTCAAACAACAGGAGATGTTTTCCTTGCTGACCGTTCCAAGTCTTTCCAGCCAGTACCCTGACAATAGATGCCTTTGGCTTTCTTACAGGATCACATTACCTATGCTTTTTCTGACTGATTGCTCTTTCTGCTTGCTTTTTTCTAGTTCTCATTCATGGAGACACATAACCCAACATCTGAATTTCCATTCAGAAAACCCTCAAACCATAAGTCTGATTTACTACAGCTTTGCCTCACTGGTCTGTTGTTTAGGCAGTGATTTCTGGTGTTTCAGATATTCTTAAACAAAGGGATGGGAGTTTAACTGCTCTCTCATTAAGCCTCAGTGGAAAAAAGCTATCAGGCTTGCTAAATGGAGGACTTATTTTCTGGGAACTGTACAATCTCCAACATAAGGACAACAATAACATATTATTGTATATGTGTAAGCATATTGTCTATGAAACAAAATTATAGGGATGGAAGGGCCCTCAGAATACTACATCTAGTTTCACCCCCTGCCCATGACAGGATCATCCAAATAATGTTTGTCTAACATGCAGGCTTCTAGTTACAGGGATTCTAAACCTGTTTAGGAGAAATAAATCTTGACAGAATTCAAACTCATTTCCAGACACAACTGGTAGTATAACTGGAATCAAACACTGTCATTACACAAGAGAGCTCCAGAGAACTGAAGTCTTGAACCTGCAACCACTGTCACGAATACAAGCACAGTATTGTTTGAAATATTCTTTAATGCCTGTGAAGCCGTGTCTTTCTTAACGCCGATGAAAAGGAAAGTTAAGGCTTTATAGTTTGCCTGTTATCAAGAAATAGCATTGAAAATCACCCTTCTTGTTTTCAGGAAGGGTTTTGCTCACCTAGTATTCTAGTCTTTATTTTGTAAGTCTGTGCCTATTTTATTAAATGTTTTAATATCATGAAATAACTCTTGTCAGTTGAAATAATTTTATGCCAATGTTTAATTGGTATATCCTTTTCACATGAGTTTTAGTCTTTGTTTACCAGTCTTCCAATATTAACATTTGGTTTAATATTTAAAAGGTACAGTGTTCAGCAGTCCCAAATATATCTATAACTTTTAACACAGTATTAAGGTCCCGAGCCAGTGAACTGCTTAACAGGTCCCGTTGACTGGAATCTGATTGCAAACATTTATGATTTTGCAGACCCCTCAGAATACACTTTAGACCAGGGGTGGGTGCTTATTTTATCTGGAGGGCCGCGTAATGAGTTTTGGTGAGCTGTTGAGGGCCACAAGTGTAGCCCCACCCCTTGACAGGTGCCCTGCCCCATGATCATCATCTTGGGACCAGAAAGTCCTGCCTCTAACCACGTACCTTTGCAACCAGAAGTCCCTCCCCTTGCCCCAAGAAGTACTCCTTTTGGGAGGGGCATTTGCCATCTTGGAATCAGAAAAAAAAACAAATTATATACTAAAAATAAAAAATCTACAATAACATTTTAATTTTATTTCAAAAAAATACTTCTATCCTGATTTCCATAGTGTACATAGAGGTGATTGCATAATTGATTAAAATGAAGTCTCACTCTTGTATATTGTGTGGGAGGGGCAAGAGGTGTGGGTGAGAGGGTATGAGGTTTTGTATGTTTATGTGGGGTGTGGGGGAAGGTGTGGGTGTGTGTGTATATTTGGGGTGTGGGTGGATTGGTATGGGGTTTGTGGGGGAGCTGTGGGTGTGTGTGTGTAGGGTTTGTGGGGGTTGTGAGGCTGGGTATGGGGTGTTTGTGGATGTGTGGGAGTGGGTATGGGACTTGTGGGGGGCTGTGGGTGTGGAGGGTTGTGGGGTGCATGGGGAAAAAGTGACTGGGTGTGTGGGGGGGTGTAGGTGAATGTGTATGGTCAGGTGTGCATGTAAGGACCCTCCTACAAGCACACGCCACTCACATGCCCCCCCTTCCCCATTGTTCAGTTCTTGCTGGCAGTAGCAGCACCAGGCAGCAGGCCTTGGGGTGCTTGTGGCTTGTGGCAGGTGGAGCCCCCCAGCAGCGAGTGGTCCGGGCAAGCCTAAGGACTGCACAAGGTTGGGCCACTGGATCCATTGCATGGGGCTCAGATGCCCAAGCCCATCACCACTGGGGTAGCCCTACATGCTGAAGCTGATGGTGCAGACCATGAGGCTCAGCTGGGGTGGCAGGGAGAGGGGTGTAGCCATCCCAACTCCATAGCACAGAGCTCCCCACCTTTCCCCATGACCTGCACATGGCAGTGAGTGGGACCAGGCTGCTAGCTTCTTGATGCAGAGCTGTCCCTGGAGGCATGCAAGTCCCCAGGAGCCCTGTACAATGAAGCCAGGCAGACCCTGCACCCCTGCCAGCCTAGGCTCCATGCTCATGGCTCCCTGCCCTGAGCCCCACACTGGCCCTAGATCCATGGCACTGGTGCGGGTCCCACACTCCAGTCCAGCTGCCACTTCACTCCCACTGCCACTGCCACCACTCCCCTACCTGCCCACTGCCACCTCCACCACTTTCCCCATGCATGCCCACTGCTGCAGTTGCCATTCCTCTGCTGCCTCCCTGCCTTCCCTCCTGCCCACCTGCCTTCTGCTACTCACTCCTGTACCCACTTGCCACCACTTCTTTACCTAGAGAGCTGGGGTAAGGACTGTCCCACAGTCAAGTGTGAGAGCACAGTGTGCACTGCCCCCATGGTAGTGATTGGGACTTGGCCCCATGCAAGCACAGCAGTGGCAGCTCAGGGCTAGGCCGTATACAGTGAATTGCTAGGCACCCACCCGCAGGCTGAATGAAGTCACCTGGTGGACTGGATCCAGCCCGCGGGTCATATTTTGCCTGCCTCTGCTTTAGACTCTAAATAAGATAGATTTAACTTCTGTGTTTTGGTATTTACAATATTTTGAATGGCTTTCATTCATTCCTATGTGTGCTATTTTATTTCCTTTTCCATCATCTTTTTCCTCCAATTTGATTTAATCTGAAGTGCCATATGAATAAATTGCATCTCTCTGGCTTCTATGTATTTACTTACGACACTCATTCATGGGATGCATCTTCTGTATGGTCCCATTACACAGCTTACTGTACCTACTTAACGTATATTTCTTAGCATAAGAAACACACTTACTGAGGAATAACTGCAAAAGAACAGAGGACAGTTATTATGAACAATACCTAGCTCTTCTATAGCACTTTTTATCCATAGGTCTCAAAACACTTTACAAAGGATATTTTTACCTTTAAGCTTATTTTACAAAAGGCAAAACTGAGGAACATAGAAATGAAACAACTAGTCTGAAATCATGAAACAGATGAGGGGCACAGGTAAAAATAAAAACAAGTTCTCCTGAATCTCAGTCTACCATAGTCTTTCCACAAGGCCACTTGTTTTGCTATTTGTAACACAAGGAAAATTTTCCGTCTTAACCTGAAGACGAGAAAAACTACTTCTACTACTACGTAGAAAATTAAATAGTTGTCATAAACGTGGGTAATCAGTGGGTGAGGCCACTGCTGAGTTCTGGAATTTAATCGAGTACCTCAAGTTGGTAAATACAGATCTCAGATTTTTTTTAATGATACCATCCACTTCCAGTAGCACTGCTCAGCACACTGACAGGTACCATATATTTTAAAAATGATAATAGCACTTTGAATTTAAGATAGTATGCACTGTACTTGGGGAGATCAATTTAGTTTTAGCTATTGAACTGTGTATTTTATATTCTATTGATTGTGTTAGCTATGCAGTTTCTCCTTTGGTCAATACACAGCAAGGTGACTAGAGAGGAATTTCAAATGAAGGGTAAAGTATGTGTCAGTTGTGACTGAGCTACTTAATATTGTTTGTTCTTGAAACATTTGGTTCATGGAGGTGAAGTGAGGCAGAATATATGAGAATAGTTCATGGCATTTTCACTTCCTTGATATGAAATTTTCAGATTTAACATCTGTCAGAAATCTTTAATAAAGGACAGACTCAAGCAATGCAGTGAGTCAGTGTTAGGTACCTTAGCCAGTTGTCAAAGACTCGTATACTCTTCTGTTTTGGAATGCAGAAAAGGTTTATCTGTTTACAGAGGAGATCAGATGCAGAATCCAGAGACAAATTCTAAGGTTCTATCTTAGATATTGTTTTAAATTATGGGTAACAGAAGCATTTTCATTGCTGCTAGTTGGCATTTATAAGTAAAAAAAATGAGCTTCAAAGAGGGATTTTTTTTTTTTTAAAGGAAGAATGGACACTTGACAGGGATGGTATGTTCAAGTCTGTGAGATTGGCAGGTTCTCCATCAACACCCTTGTTATTGTAGCAATGATATTGATAATTGGGTCTGTTCTGCTTGAAGCCACATGTGTAATTTTGATTGGTTTTAATGACTATTGTGAAATCTTATGAAGGGAAGCATTAGGTCACATTCATACGTTACCCTTGGGTCTAATTCTCCCCTTAGAGAAATATGCTGGAATACCCACTGACTTGTCTGGGGTGCACTTTCCTGGGATACACCACGAAGGACAAAATATGATCCTCCATACTTAGAGCACTGGCTAACCTCCATTACTATAACACCCTGGGAGGTAGCTGGTTGGGAGAGAGTGGGAACTGAGCTCACAACCATATTGTCAAGAATTACAGAGCTGTAGAGGAGGGAAGACTGATAGAACACAAGGTAGACTTGGACTTCTAGAAAGTGTAAATCCCAACCTCCCTCCCTTGTTATGCAATGGGGACTTGCATCCTTTTTACAACTTCAAGCAGGAATCAATAGAGCAAAGTGGGACAAGTTGTGAGCAGAGAATAGGGACATAAGAAGACTGAGGTAGAACTTAAAATGACTACAGGCAGAAGAGTGGTATGAGAAGTAAAAGTAAAGAAAGACTGCCAGTGTTCAGATGCTGGCCTGACAAGAGATGAAACAAGGTCTTGTGTACTAGGTACAGACAGTCAACTGGCTGGGGGTCTGGAGCCAGCTTGCTGACTGAGGATGGGGCAGGGCCAGGGATGAGGCTGGGGGAATCGGCCTATCTCCTGGCTGCGGGGGATGGACAGCATAGGTGACTCATGGGGGGGGTGGATACGGGGGGGGGCATGTGCCCCCCCCTGAGATCAGCTGCTGCTGCTGGCTTCTGCAGGCAGTCACTTCTTGCCATCCTCCCCCCACCCCCCCAGGGATGCCACTGCCAGCTTCTGTGGACGGTTGTTGATTGCTGCTTGCTGCTTGCAACCCCCACCGCCGACACTGCCACCCACAAATTGTGCCCCCCCTCCCCCCCAATCTCAGGAGGCACCAGTCATTCATGATGGAAAAGGATGGAAAGCCCCACTGACAGCTGGAGGTGGGGCCAGCTGTGCTCCAGTGGAGCAGACAGCACAGCCCAGAGCTGCAAAGCCCTAGGATGCTGGAGGGCTATGAGTTGACCTGAATCAGAAAGGGATATGGGACAGAATTGACTAATTTGACCTAAATCAGTTAAGTCTGATACCACATCCATCTATGTTTATGTTAAACCACGTTGGCCATTTTGAAAGTGGTTTAAGTACACTGAATTTCTGTTCTGCTATGGGTTTAAATCACTTCCCGATCACTTAAACCAGTTTATGTAATTTCTGTCCCTAACTTTTGTCTAGTGTGGAAGAAAGAAAGGAGATGGCTGAAGGACAAAGAGGAATGCCTACAAGAGCAGGAACAACAACATCACAGGGATTCTAGCACAGTGGAAGGGAAATAGGATGGTAGTAGAAAACACCTGAGGCTCTGTAGGGTAGGAGCTCAAGATTCATAGATTCATAGATTTCATAGATGCTAGGGTCGGAAGGGACTTCAGTAGATCATCGAGTCCGACCCCCTGCATAGGCAGGAAAGAGTGCTGGGTTCAGATGACCCCAGCTAGCTGCTTATCTAACCTCCTCTTGAAGACCCCCAGGGTAGGGGAGAGCACCACCTCCCTTGGGAGCCCATTCCAGACCTTGGCCACTCTAACTGTGAAGAAGTTCTTCCTAATAAAGATACTGCTCTTTAGAGTGCTAAGAGTTAATTGAGAGAGATTAGGATTACATATAGAAGAAACAAGGTATTTATTAATAGAGTTATAGAACTGAAAGAAAAATGAAGCCTATAATAAATAATTTCTGTAACAACTATGATATGGCCTATAGAAAATCATCATGTTTAATTAGTTAGAAAACTTGTGAATCTAAGAAACTTTTAATCACCAATAAAAATCAGGTATTTGGTGAAAGAACTTAAGCACATCATACTTTTGCACTCGCTTCAAAATAGATTTGCTCAAAAAACTGGAAAATTTCAGGTTTGTTCCAAGATAAGGATCAGTATGAAAAACACCCCGAGGAGGACTGTAGTAAAAAGTAGGAATAGAAAAAAAAAAAGCAACCAACCGCCTCCTCCCCCTCCCCTAAAAAGATAAAGAATGCAAAATTGATTAATCTTGGTCATATCTTTTCTATGATTTTTAACATAAAATCTGAGAAAAGTAACTGTCCTCAGGCTGTTGACTACAGTTCTCTCTTACCTCACTGTACAGTGTAAGTGTCAAATCTGGTCACCTTGGCAAAACTTCCCTGGGTGGTGGGAGTGGGTTCCGGGCACTGGAAAGTAGGGCGAGGGGAAAGTGAAAGAGAGGGTCTTACCTGTCCTGGAGACTCAAATACCCCTGCTTTTCCTGCCTGCACCCAATTCTTACAGGTGGACAGTACGAGACAGCTGCAGTTTGGCTTCTATGGCTGGGCAGTGCAGGGGTAGTACTGCTATGTCTCAGCATCTGGCTTCTATGGCCAGGCAGGATGGGACTGCTTCTGATGACAAAGATTCTCAGGGAGGGAGAACCATTCCAGTGCCCCTTCTAAGTCAGCATCTGGGACTTGGTCCCCTCTTTGCTTCCCCTAGTTACGCTACTGCCTCACTGTTTATCTGCAATCGTTTACCCATTCAGTTGCAACAGTTAAGCTAAGCAGTGTAAAATAAGGGTGAAATATGAATGCAAGTGAGCATGTCTACACATGTGTCTGGCTGCACAGTTGTTACTGCGTAGTCATTTAATACTTGTGTTAGCAGGCCAGGTGGCGCACAGGTCGTTTCCAACCGTATTGTGCAGAAATAACAAGCTACTGCATAACAGCTTGTTGCTACTGTGCAGTAGCATCAGCATCATGGTTTGTGTCCACTGGCACTACGTTGCCATAGTGTCTCGTGTGGAGGATGATATACAAGAACTAGCATTGAGAACATGGAGAAATAGCTCCTTTCTGTGGTTGTGGGGAGGATAATCTGTTTTCTGAACCACCCCTTCCTCCCCCAGACAAGAGCAATAGGGATTTTATATTTTTATATATACTTGGAGAGGGAGAGAATTTAACTGAGTTCAGTTTACAGTGAATTTAACTTGAGAAAAAGAACCACAAGTTGTTTGTGACTGGAAATATTGGGGTGTTGTTTTGTTTTGTTTTGTTTTGGGATTTTTTTTTGCTTTCATATACTGTAACCCAAGCTTCTGACAGACATATTATAAAATAAAGTGACACAAGCAGTGGTACTGAAGACAATTAACATTCCCATTTTCATTGTTACCAATGGAAACAAGAGTTTCCCTTCCTAGTAATGGGCCATTGAAAGGTCCTGTGATAACTTTGTAAATGCAGAACATATTTTGTTTTGTTTTGTTAATACAGTTGCAATGCACTCTTTATTCCTGACAAGACATGACAATTAATATTGCATGCCATTTCAGTTTCAAAATACCCTAAAATCAGGGGCCATTTAATTCTAAAAATGTGCTCAAATCCATTAGATCCTGCTTTTAAACAAAATGACTAAATCTAATAATAGAGCCATTGTGAGATCAGATCCTTTTTAAAAACTTTTAAAAATGGAAATATTTTGTACTGCAGTGAGCTAAGCATACAGAAAGGAACATTTACTGCTTTTAAAAAGTATATCAGATTGCATTTTCTAAACTAAGTTCATCTTTCTGTTATAACTGGTCAAGAATGTTTGAAGAAGAATGCATTGCATTTGAAAGCTTGTCTAAGTCTGTCACAACCATATAGGTAGTCCAATACCAGATATCATCCACAAAAATTCTTGCCTATGAGCAAAGAAAATGTTTTCTAATCGGAAGTGCTGATTTGTCAAAACTGAAACTTTCCCTGCGAATAGAACAAAAACATTTGAAAGATCTCAGGTTTTTCCAGTGAAGAATTATGGTATTTTTAATCTGTAAATTTTGCGAGCCAATATTACCAACTAGCTCCATTTTTCAGTTACCTAATTTAATTCTAAAATAGGTCCACTAATTTTGATGGATACACTTACAAGTTGTATTGGTACAACTCAGAAAAATTTGGTACCTCTAGATACATAGGTTGCAACTACGAGAAAATATAATAATTCTGTCTTTAGAATAAGAAATCAAGGACATGCAGAAAATCAAGTATCTTTGGACCATATCCAAAAAGGAACTTAGGCACCAAAAAAAGGACTCAGATGGATGTTGGATGCCTAATTCCAATATTGTGGTTCAAATAACTACTGTTCAAGAGCTGCTCAGTCTCATCAAATGTCTGCCTTTTTACCGACAAGTTCCGTAGTTGATCTGCCTACTGGATAAAGGACTCACTCTGGGAAGTGGGAAACTGATTTCAGATCTTCCTAAACCTGAAGGGATTGAAGCCTGCATCTCTCACCTCCCTGGAGAATTGTCAAACCGCCTGTATGCTGGGTAGTCTGGTTAATGGCACCTTTCTCTTTGTTGAGGCTATACTACTGTGCAGCAAAGAATGCAAGATTAGGCACTCACCTTTAAGGAGGGAGTACTGGGTTCATTTCCTTTTTAATCCGGTGACTGTTTATGCAAAATATGTAAGCAGTAGGGAGAGGAACAGGAACAGGAACCCCAGACTTTGCTCTTTCCTCCTCCCCGCTTCCCCTTTTAAAGTAAACTTCCCTAAGCATTAGATTACTGAGCCATGCTGCTTCTTTTTCTTACTCTTCAAATATAACCAAAGATTTGAGGAGATATAATTTCATGGAAATTATAAAGGAATCATGAGCAGTCTGAGCTAGTCGGAGACTAAGAAACAGACAGAAAGTAATGTTTTATTTCAGGACAATATTTTAAAATCCCGTAACTCACGAACAAATGATTTTCAGACTTTGAAAAAAAGTTCTCCTTTCCCTTCAAGAATATATCTGACATATTTTCAGGTCACACTTATTTTCCAAGCTAAGGTTTACATGAGGGCAACAATAATGTTTTATAATGGAAGTTGAGTGCAAACATCTCTCTACAATTAAACCAACCCTGAAAAGATATTTTCCTCTTTGAAGAACATAACTTGTTTGGCCAAAGTATTTGTTGACCTGACATAAACGTCAGGTCCCCTAAAGAGTACCGACTTTAGAGTATCATTCTTTATAACATCAATGCTTTAAAAGCCCTGAGAGGTCTGTGCAACTATTAAAATACCTTGCAAGCAGAATTAATACCAAATGGTATTTGCTTGGATTTACAAAATGTATGTAGTGTATTAAATTACTGAAAAAAAAGGTTTCTATTTCAGCACTTGACTGATTAACTAAAATGAATACGCCATATACAATACTGAGAATATTTTCTTCTTTCTGCAAGCACAACTGCCATTATTTCAGTAATATTCTCTAGATAACGTTCAATATTATTTAAATTAAATCACGTGGATCAATTACTATCCAAAGTTTATTTGACTTACCTATTACCAAAAATAGAATCAATTAATTCAGCCTATAGGTTGTTTGCGTGTTTCGTGAATCCCAGCTTTTTCATGTGATCAATTTTTACTTTTGTTGTTAATATAATTAAAAATATCTTGCTTGATGGATCATGTCAGATAATGATTTGACACTTTTGATCTGTTTAGTTTCATACAATAGAACATTCTTCATGGCCTCAAACAGGCATTCAGTTCTAGCAGTGGAACTTTCTTAGAAATTTCCACCACCAGAAATCTTTATGGAAGAGGGAGCTGTACAGGTATTAAGCTTGCAGCTGCCCCCTCTCTCCTGCTCTCTGCATCTTCCACAGATCCAGCGTACTCTTGGTCTGGAGAAGGCTGGGGGAGCAGTGACTGCTCTGTTAGTCCTGGCACGAAGGGGACTGGAGTGGTGGGGCAAAGCCCCCTCACCTCACGCCCCAGACTGAGGGTCCCTCTTCTTAGAGAACACAGGGAACATTGCCCCACTGCTCCACTCCCCTCCTAGCCCAGAGGAAACCAGGAGGGGAGCATGCAGGTAGCTTTTCATTCTTGCAATAGTTTCTCTTGCAGGGAGATCTTCCAGGTGGCAACCTCAAAGGTATTTGTCTTGGAGGCATATTTCCCCCAGGAAAAACTGAATGAACACTTGAAGTACACTTTTAGGGCACCTACAGGGGTGCCCAGCAAATGCTCTGACACGTGCTAACTGGCACGCTCCAGCAACCTTGGCATCATGTGTATTCAGGATCCCTGTACCTCAAAATGGTGGTACAGGTGCTTTAAATAAAACTTATTGAATGAGGTTTAGTGAAAGTGCCTCCACTGTCATTTTGAAGTGTGGGACACTGAATACACAAGACGCTGTGGGTGCTTTAATAAGAGCGGCTCCTCAGAACCATTCTAATTAAAGCTCCCCCACCCCAGAGCACATGTAAAGGTGCCCTTAGTTTCTACCAGGTGAGTGGCAATTGTCCTAATAGAAACATAATGCTTGTATGTAGACTATGCTGTCTAAGCTCTCTATTTTCAGTTCTCTACTTTTATAACAAACTTGTTTTTACATCAGCATCATGCATGGGCCAACTTCTAATTCCAAGAGGAATGTGACATCTAGAGGTGTACACCCTGGGCAAATTCCTTTGTGTCCTTTTGAAGGTTGGGTGCTGAGAACTGATAGCAGAGTAGCAAAGAAAAGGGAGTGGTCAGTCTTACCTGCCCTGGAAGTTGAAGACCCTGGCTCCTACTGCCTCTGCTGCTCTGGTGTCTGCATGGAGCTGTTATTGCCCAGCATGGCAAAGATACCATGTGGGGTTACCCTTCTGGTATCCCAAGTTGGCACCCAGGGCTAATGCCCTACTTGCACATCCCAAGTTATGCTACTGGTGATATCTGTGTTATATATGTGGAAAGTCAAGTCTTTGGGGTCTTAAAACAAGCTCTAAGAGTGGCTGTATATCATTTGCCCTGATCTTTTATGTTCCCCTAATAATGCTTGACATCTCTTGAGACAAGCAAACATCTCTCATAAGTACTCATACTGGAAGTCACAAAATTTATGCATAAACTAATCCAAATCCTCTTTATCTTCTCCCTCTTCCTTCCCACATGTAAAAAATATTATCTACTGGCAACACTCCTGGGCTTGTTATGTGAAGACGCATCACTGCCTAAATGTCAGGTGATTTCCCTGCAACTACCATAGTGCCGTGAGCCATTTCAGTGTGTGAAGTTGCTTCAGTTACGAAGGTTGCTTAATAGATGGAATTTATTTTCTACAAGGTTGCATTGCAAATCCAGTGTACTTAGAGGAGGTGTTTGCTGTTCAGTTTCATATAATGTAAGATCCTCTAATGTTTAAGTTATTGAGTCGGTTTTGTAACCTTTTTTTACTCAGCCTAACTATTTGCAAGTTCTGGAAACATCCAGTTACAACAGGACATACCCAGAAGCTTAACACAATTGTTAGGATAGTGAGTCCCATGCTATTAAAGAAAATATATCTAGTCTTACTGAGAAAAGCTAGAAAATAAATTACCAACTGCTTAAAAGAAGAACCTGTTCAATTGTGTGTAATGCAAGCAAAAATTCTTGGAGGTCAAATGTAGGAAAGACCCTATGAGTTGACCAATATTATTTGAAAGAGCAGTTTCAGATGAGTGGAGAGTTGCTGCCCAAACTGGAGAGTACCTTTATATACAGAATTAAAAGAAAGAAAATTAATAGGCTCTTTAAGTAGAAGGGAGATGGAAATTGGTGTTGGATTTGGACATGCAGGCTGGATCAGAAGGTCACTATTACTTTAGGATAGGGCTTATTAGAGTGTGTGGGGTAGGGATTGTAGGAAGAAACAATAAAGGGGTCAGAACAGCTCAGAAAAACAAAAAAAAAAAAAAAGAAAGCAAAAGAATTGAAGGCAATCAGGAATGGCTTTAAAAGGTCACAGTGATATGCTTGACAAGAATACCAGCATTAAATGAGAGAATTTCATTCCACACATTCCTGCCCACACCACAAAGAATTCAGAATCAGAAGGGCAGTTAAAATAAAACCTAGGAAACTAGTTAAATGAGTGACACATAGATTAGAAGCTTTTGGGGAGCTGACATTCAGCATATTTTGAATATATTTTCTAGGTCCTGCTACATGAAATGGTACACATTTTTTGATAAAATAAATAGCTATAGCTAGCTAGGTATGACATAGCTAGGTCAAATGAAACTTGAAGAGAATGGGTAAAGGTCCTCCAATAGTTTCTGGCCAGATTTCATAATGACTGTAACAGGAGGGACGTCAGGGTCGCCGTGCTCTCCCCTGCCGGCTCCTTCACTGCGCCAAGCGGCCTTCTTGCACCCTCTGAGTCTCGCCCGCCACGTCTTTGATTTTCTATATTTTATAGGGAGGCTACCTTCTGTCCTCTTGGCCATGGTTCTTCTGTCATGGGTGTCCCATGCACCTAAGTCTTATGGGCTACCCGTGGCTCCTACCACCCCAATACCACGCCCCAAGCCTCGCAGATGTAATGGACGTTGTTCTGTCCCTCACTCCATCTTCACGCCCTCTATGGCACTTGGGCTCTCTGCAGTCTCGTCTCTCTCTCTCTCTTTCCGTGCCCTTCTCTCGAGTCTACGCTGCCCTGTCTCTCGGGGCCTTCTCCGTACGCCGCCCTGTCTCTCGGGGCCTTCTTCGTATGCCGCCCTGTCTCTTGGGCTCACCACAAGTCTGCCCCCTTCTCGGGCTCACCACACCCGCACTGGGGCTGATCAACAATGCCCCCTTCTCTGGGCTTCTCACCTGCCCCTCTCTGGGGCTGGGGTCTATGTACCCCATATGCCACGCCCTCACTGACACTGGGGTCCCCACACTATTGTGAGTCCCTTATGAGGCCTCCTCCATCCCCTAATAGCCTCTCCCAAACCACCGGTGTAACCAAGAGCAAACAAAAACCACAACCTAAACACAAGCCCCTGGGCTACAACGCAAACATAAGCCTCCAGCCAAACTATGCACAGGCCCACCAGGGTTCTCTATCCCCCTGTGGTGACCAGCACTTTTCTGGCATCCTGGCTTGGCTTCTCTTTTCTTTCTGGCAGGGAGCTCTTTCTGCCTTAGCTGCTGGTAGGGAACTGCCGCTTGGCCTCCTGCCTGTGGTTTATATAGGAGCCAGGCCCTGCCCCTTCTTGTCAGCTGGCTAGGCAGGTGCAGATCATTAGCTCCCTCTAGTTACCTCAGCAACCGGCACCTGAGGAGTCTTCCTGGCTCTCTCAGTAGCAGGCACCTTAGTGCCCTGCTACAATTACATACCCTGTCTTTACATTACATGTTGGTTGAAGGGACTATAGTTCCTTCAGCCAACCTGTTAAAGATGTCATGTGTAAAAAACATTCTGTTTTATATGACGCCCCTTGAGCTTGTTGCCTGGCTTTCTATTTTGTATTAAATGTAAATTGACTCATTATGTAAATAGACTGAATGCCCAAATCAGTGTATATTGAAAGATTTTACCAATGGCCTAATGTTTCCTGTTCTCACCTGATGTTTCACATATAAAAACAAGACTGTTTACATCAGTAGTGAATATGGCATAGCATTTTTTTATGTCCAGTGCCAATCTACTGAATTTCTTCAATTTTTATTTCCAGTCCACAGATCTTTTGACATGGAATAATGTAAACAACCGTATACAGATAATTTAAAATGGACCATTTGCTAATCTCTAATCAATTTATCCTTTGTCTTAAAGTGTAATAGGGAATTTGTGATGGCATCACAATATAGATTGATATCATAAAGTAGAGACATCTTTATTTATTTATTTAGATTTAAATTCTACCCGATTAATAAATCTTAGATTTAATGTCATGAAGTGCAGATTTGGAGATCTAGAAATGGGTATATTGTTGATTTTTCCAAAAGACTTAAGGGCAGACATGCCTAAGTTGTGGAAAACAGCACTTCTAAGAGGTGGGTTTAAAGGTTGTCTATCACAAAACCAGTATTTGCAGAAGAGTTCAGCAGCTCACAAATGCTGCTCAATGTACAACGAATTTAACAAGTTTTTAGGCATGATTAAATCAGGGACGTAAGTGAAAGTCCTTTCTGAAAAGTGTAGGAGGAATCTACACATACTGGTATTTTATGAATGTTTAGATTATACTATGTATAAAGCCTATTTAATTTGTGGTTTCAAGGTTTCATGGGAACCATGAAAAACAGTGATCTTCACGATCATGGCAAAAAAATGGCATTGCCCGTGATTTCCCAGGAAATAAACCAAAAAAAAATCTTAATAAAAACAAAATGCTGGCTCCCCAGTGGAAACCAGCAGTCCTTGTTGCTGCTGCAGCCTAGGCTTGCTGTTGGCCTGAGAGGTGAAGGTGCCAGCTGGCAGGGCACCATGAAGGGCAGCTGCCAATATGGCAGCTGCCCCCTTGTGGGTCTCCAATTGGCACTGAGGGTTGGGGCCACACAAAGGGCAGCTAGCAGTCAAGATGGTGGCCACCCCATTGTCCTTCCTCTTTGCCAATCAGCACCAGGGCACGGGGGCACCACAAAATGAGCATGAAATCAGCTGTTCAGACCATGACCATGAAGCATGAAAATTGCTTTCTCTGACTGTGAGTTAGGTAGGTCCCTAACTATATATAGATACTATAAAATATATAGACAGAATATATATAGAATTATATAGCTATTATTATATATTAAAATAAAATATAAAACATAAAATATAAGTGTGTGTGTGTGTGTGTGTGTGTGTGTATTTATAAGTATATTGTATGTGTGGATAAATTATATACATTTAGGTAAATCTATGCTTCTGGTAGTTATAGTGTTGCTAGCTAAATAGTAATTTATGTTAAAATTAGAAAACAGCAACTGTGGTATATATAGTTTCTTTTTTAATCAGCACTGTGAGTGAGTTCTCAGGAATTTCATGGCTAGATATAAAGAGATTTTCTGGACACAAACACTGTCCATACTCAACTTTAAGGATTCACCTTCCTTTCTAAGAGTCCATTACCAGCTGCTCCCATCTACTTCAGAGGGCTTAGACTAGGACCTTGTACAACCCTGTGCTTCTCTGAACACTGCTGAAAACAGTTACATTTGAAACAAATATACAAGCACTATGATCTCAGTTCAAATTGCTTGGTGCTAAATTTTGAGTGCAATCTTTCAAAACAACCAAAGAAGGCTGTTCTAACACTAAAACAGTCTGAAATCGTCTCTTATAAGAACTCCTTTGCATTTAGATTATATAAACACAATCAAAAAAGGTTCAAGGCCAACCTAGCTAGAGTGGTTTAGGTATGCCAGCTCCTGTAGCTTAGAGCAGAGGTCACCAACCATGACTCACGTGTCATAAATGGCACTGACAATGTCTGTGTGTGGCACAAAGGGATGGAGCAGGAAACATGGTAGTAAATAGGACAGGAAGCAGAAAGCAGAGCAGAGAGCATGGAGCAGAAAGGAAAGCAACAGATCAGGCAGGGAAAGGAGGGTGACAGTGGCACTCAGGGATGATGAACGACTAATTTGTGGTATGCCAGTCAAAAAGGTTGTCCCCATCTTCCCACTTGCCTAGGCCCTAGAGCATATAAAGGAGCACTGTGGCTAGCATCTGGCTATTTTTGACTCCTCAACCTGAATGACAAGCACCTATTTACAGCTGGGATGACTAGGAGAATGAGAGTATGGAGCAGAATGAGTGTATAGCAGGGGTGGGTGATTATTTTTGCTGGAGCTGAGAGTATGGAGCAGAATGAGTGTATAGCAGGGGTGGGTGATTATTTTTGCTGGAGCCAGAAAACTTAATGAGTCTTGGTGAGCTGTTGAGGGCTGCAAGTGTAGCCCCACCCCTTGACATGTGCCCCACCCCCTGGTTGCGATCTTGCAGCTGGAAGTTCTGCCCCTAACCCCTGACCTTTTCCCCCAGAAGTTCCTCCCCAGAAGTACTTCTTTTGGGAGTGGGGTTACCAACTGAACCAGAAAAAACCCAAGTCATACACTAAAAGTCAAACACCTGCTATAACATATTTTAATTTTACTACAAAAATATTTTTGTCGTGATTTGTTTGTGTAGTGTGTATAGAGGTGATTACATAATAGCTAAAAAATAAAGTCTTACTCTTGTCTATTGTGTGGGGGGGTAGCTGGGGGTACATGTGGGGGGGGTTGTGAGGGGATGGGGGTTGAGGTGTGACTGTGTTTGAGGGGGTGTAGGGTATGTTGTGGGGTGTGTGTATATGTGACAGGGTGGGAGCAGGGTTTGGGTGTGTGGGGTTCGTGCGGTGAGGGAGGGTGTGTGGGACCCCCCCACACACTCCCTCCATGGTGCATAGCCCCCACTGCTGTTCATAGATTCATAGATCCATACATTGTTAGGGGCTGGAAGGAACCTTGCAAGATCATTGGGTCCAGCCTCCTGCACAAGGCAGGAAAGACAACTGGGGTCTGGTGACCCCAGTGAGGTGACCGTTCAGTTTCCTCTTGAAGATTTCCAAGGTAGGTAGGTGGCAGCAGAAATCACCTACCAGAGTAGGTAAGTGATTGCACCACCTCTGGAGGCCCACAGAGGCTACCCTGTGTAGGTGGTGGCAGCAGCAGGCAAGGGCTATAAGGGTGCTCATGGCCCACACAAGTGCTGCTGCCTGGCAGCACACAGCTCTGTCCAGAGCTGCATGTGGTGGCAAGGCCAGCCTGCCTGCCTCTATCACATGGGGCTCACAGTGGCATGGGTGCAGATCCTGGCATTTGCACGCCACAAGGGGGAAGACTTGCTTGATAGATCTGGCTGCCTTCCATGCTCCCTGCTGCCATGAAAGCAGGGTGCTCCCTGCCACTTCCAGCAGTGTCCCAGGAGCTGCATGTGGCTGGCAAAACCATCTGTATTGCTGCTGCCACTGGTGGCCTGGGCTGTGTGCCATGGGGAGGGGGAGCTCCCCCCCTCCCCCAACATGCACCACCTGCCCACCCGAGTTGCATGCTCCCGCTGCCCTCCTGGGCCCAGGCTGTGCACTCCTCCCAGGCCAAGGTCCATGCTCCCTGCTTTCACCCGATGGCAGCTTGCCCCCTGCCCCTGCCCCTGCCACAGCTCCCACCACCCCCACTGCTTCCCTACCTGCTGCCTGGAGCGAGCGCTGAAGCAGGGAGATGAGGAGAAGCTGCTGGACATTGAGGAAGTTGAGAAGGTCCCGCATCGGCTGCAGCCCCTCCTGGAAGCTGTGTGCTGGCTGGGCTGGGCCCTTACATGCTCAAGGGTGGGAGTGAGGTGCGTAGGCTGAGTGGGGTACAATTAATTGGCATGTGCCTGTAGGCCAGATGGAATTACCTGGCCCATTGGGCCATATTTTGCCAGTCCTTGATCCGTGGCAAGAATTGAACTCAAGCTTTTTAAACCATAGTTGGACACATTAACTACTCTGTCCTCACCCCAGATACTATATTTACTCTCATACCACATGACTTTTCCCAAAAATCAGTGTTCCAAAACTGGGGTGCCTGTCTTAAATGAGGCAGCTGATTTTTCTTTACTGATAGAGAAGCATGGAGAGGCAGTACTGTAAGATGGCTGCCAGATTCTCTCAGGCAGCAGGTAGGATTTTTGAAGCCCAGTGTTAAACCTTTACATTTGCTCTCAAATTGGCAGCAGTTTTTGACTCTCAGCCAGAAACTGTTGCCAGTTTGAGAGTGCCTGCGGAAGAGCTAACACAGGACTTCATCTCTCCTGCTCACTGTCCCAGAAGAAAACTGGAAGCCATCCTGCAGCACTACCTCACCATTGGGGGTGTGGGGAGCTGTAGGCCAGAATGCTGGAAAAAACTTTGTTTTCTATATTCTGTCTTCCAAAACTGAGGTGCGTGTGTTATTTAGGGGCTGCATAGTATGAGAGAAAGTACAGTATCTGTAGTATTTAGCACACTGTGTACAAAATCCTTTTTTCAGTCATGCCCTTTGTGAAAAACTTACCAAGATCAGATTTTTCTCACTAACTTATACTAGATCAGGGTCACTAATTATGGGCATATGTACACATGATATACATGGGAATGTTTCTGAGGGTTGAGTTAAGGTTTTTCATGATTGTGTGAAGAGGACTATACTGTAATGGGATCTGAATACCCCTTGTGAAAAGAGCTAGGAGGAAAACATTTTTGTAGTGAGGACTGAAGTGGTGATTTGAGGGATGTCTTCAGTTAACAAGTGTCTGAGTACACACCATAGCACTCAGTGGCCCATGAGGCTCCTTCTAGTCCTGTGCTCCATTAGTGTATCATGTAACAGGGGACCGTAGTCCTGTTACGGAGAGGAGACGGCCAGGTGAGAAGTCCCTTTAAAGCTAGAACTGTTGTAGCCCATGGAAGAGAGATGGCTGCCTGTCATGAGGGTGCCACTGACAGCCCAGTGAGAGGGCAGAGACACCAGTGGCCAAGAAAAACACCCAAGTGGTGAGCAGTGGGGGGCAAGCTGCCAGCTGCAGGTTAGGGCAGAAATCATTTGAAGAGGCACAATGGGCTCAGAGGTGAGCTCACCCCCTCCTTTTGTTTTGCAAAGCCCAGCTTGCAGCTAGCTGGCTGCAGACAAGAATAGCAGGAAGGAAAGGCAGGGGACTGGCAGCACCTGGGCCAAGTAAGCAGGAGGCCTGGTCAGTTGACTGAGGGAATGGGGTTAACTGGGATATAAACCCTTCCTCAAGGCAGAGGCAAGGGGAATGGCCACAGTGGCATTGCAGAATGGAGCCACCATGAGAGACAAGGGCCTGGGCAGACCCTCCAGAAAGAGCCACTGCTCAGGAGAAGCCTCTGCTTACAGCAGTGGTCACCAAGCAGTTGATCTCGATCCACCGGTAGATCTCAGAGCCTCTTGTAGCAGATCTTGGAGCCTCTTGAAGTCAATCCAAGGCTGGGGTGGGGGCCTGAGTGCACGGGTGCATACACAAGTGTGGCCCAGGCCAACAGGTTAGTCCGTGGGGTAGGGAAGGGTTGAGGGCTAGATCAAGGCCCCTGCAGTGAGGGACAGTGCTGCAGAGGCAGAGAGGGTAAGTTGCATGGGGCCCTGGCCGGGTGGGATTTACCTGCTGGGGAGGCACGTCCCCAAATAATTTTTACTCCCTCTACCTCGATCTGCCCGCCCCCCTCTTCCTCCCCACAGACTTGTCTGCTAGGCTGGGGGGGAGGAGGGGACGGAGCTGGGGTTCTTTTAAATGCCAAAGGTGATCTCCTTAAAAAGATTGGAGACCACTGGCTTACAGAGTGAGTAGGAGCCCAAAGGGTGCAGCAATGATGAAAGGATCAGGATGTAGGATAGATATCACTGGATCTTAAGAAGGATCAGCATACAGGGGAAGATACCACTGGATCCTGAGAGGACCCTGGGAGCAGGGAAGTGGAGGCGCACAGAGTGTGGAGGGCTGTTTGAACCCCAGAGGAGCCCTGTGGACTGAGTTTATCTGGAGGAGTAAGAACAGTTCAGATGTGCACAGGAGGAGCCAGGTGCACTGGGTGTGTGCAGTGGGCTGGATCAGTTTGTTAACCCAACAAGGATGTGGTTTCCTTTTCCTGTTTTTCTCCACTCAAGTGTTGGCAATACCTGGTGGACCAAGGCTGCTGTGAGGGGAGATACAGAGGCCACAGAGCACAGTGCTCAGCACCCCACAAATTAATGTGTGCCAGAGGCCTCAGACATTTATTTTTTCTTGAAAAACATTTATCCCAAGTAGCTCCTGAATTATTCTTTGTCTGTGCTGAGATGATAGATAAATGATGCAGATACAGCATTCTTGAGGAAGCATAGTGACAGTACTGCATAGAAAATTCATGGAACAAACCTATGGAGGCCCCTAAAGAGTTTATTTTCATGGATCATTTTGATGCACAGTTTAATCACTAGTGTACCGTACCAAAACAAACAAAGAAACAGATAGCTTTATACAATAAATTATTGTATAGTTTTATATCTACCTACTCAAGCTATTTTTTTTTCTTGAATCATCTATAAGATCAGGTAAAAATGATCTCATGCAACCTAAACAAATAATCACTGAGTTTCAAGAATGAGGATTGTGATGTTATGAATCCCTGAGTGCAATTTCCAAGCTAATTTTTTTTACAGGTCTTCATTGAATTCGTATAGAAAAATATATTCATATTAAAATAATAATTGCACTATTAAAGGGAGTAATGAGAAATGGGCATGAAAAGATATCAGTGATAGTAAGCAAGAGTATAAGAACTGAGTTGTTCCCATTTTGCTGGCTGGGGGTGGGAACACTGGGATTAGGGAGTGATAAATACTGTCTATAGGTATAGGCAGGGACAGTTTTGGGTTTGTTTTTGCTATGGAAGCAATCTTTTAATGAATAATATATATGCTATTGCAGCTGAAGCAAAGCTTCTCCAACAGTGTGACATAAAGAACTCCATGCATCCCTCTGGTTTAGCTACTTACAAATGGTCAAATCAGAGCCCCAAATCCAGATAATACTGAGGTTAGATTTTTATCCAGTTGGAGACATCCTTCTCTAGGATTAACAGTTGTCAGCTTCTGTGTTTTTCATGAGTTACTCATCTATATCTCAGTTGATGAGAAGAGATGGAGCTGTATTTCCAGCCTCCAGATTCTAGCAGAATGTGAAGACCAAAGCTTAGAGGATAAAATCAGGAGAGGAGTGAAAAGATATTGTGCAGGACAAGAAAGGAGAACAACAGCAAGGAGGTAGAGAAAAAGAGAAGGAAACCAAATCCTGCTACAACCAGCCCTTTGTCCGTCAGAGAAGAGAAGCTTTAAAATAAATACTGGAATAAAGACACAAAGCTTCATTAGATGCACCTATATATTTACAGTGTGTATTTAGAGTGTGTTCCTGCACTCTTACTTCCTTCCACCTCCTATTTCCCGTGCTGGCTGACGGTTTTTCTTTTTTATCACTGAAAGAACTGTATGTGATCCTTCTGACCTGTGCAAGTCATCCCTATTTTTTTCTCTTGTTCTGTCTCAGGGTTCCATCCTCATTCTTCTTCATCTGTTCCTTGTGCCAACCAGTTTTTCACGTGTCTTCTCCATTCATGTCTCATATTTTCTGAGGGGCAGTTCTCCTGAATCCAGAACTTTAGCTTTTACTCCTTTTTCCTCTTTTAAAGGAATGAATAATGCTAAAAAAAAACAAAAAACACAGTCCCTAAGACCTCCATGCCATACATATCTGAGCGTGGCTCACCATAGGCCCTCATTTCTCCTGCCCATTGTGACCCCTTAGTGAATTAGTATACAGTGTAGCTGTAAAATTTTTTAGCAAACCACAGGGAACTGCTTTTCTTTCCTGGGGAATATAAAGATTTAGAACTAGGCAATGTATATGTTCAAGATAGTACAGTTTAGAATTTCTTCAGCTTCTTTGAGTTCTGCTATGAATTAAAATCTGAACAGAGATTAAAGTGGTAATTCCTCATCCTTCAATTCCATAGAAGGATTCCTAATATCACGAAAACTAACAAATGTTAGTCTACATCTCAAATGCATTCTCCAGTATGTCACCAAAATAACCATTCCTCCAAAATAGGCCCCAGAGTTCCTTCAGTATAATTTGGCAGCACTGCAAACATAGGATTATAAACTAGGAAGCAGAAATATTGCATATTATTATTCTAATGAAAGTCCATTTTCAAAAGTGCAATCCAGCAGGAAGTAGACATTTCATCCTATAATATACAGTAGATGCTATTATTAAAATGTGAGGAATTGTGCCTTGGAAATGGGAAACAGAGGAGGACTTGATTTTTGGCAATGCCTGAAGGCCCACTCAAATCAATGCTAAGAAAAAAAACAATTAGCTTATCTGCATGAAAAGTCTGCACTGTCTCCAATGCCTGTTCTGTACTGAGCTAATGAAATGATTGCAGCATACCAAAGATGTTGCCTGCTGAGCGGTACATCCTCTTTCACTTTTTAAAGTCATCTAAAATTTCTTGTTACGGTGTAAGCAGAAGTCAGCTCTATTTTCAAATAATTGTTTTTTTCCCATTTAAATGAGTGACTTACAGCATAAATCAAGTATACTTTTGATGAATGTAATTTTTTCCTAATTGCCACTGTGGATCAAGTAGTTATGTTGTTAAAAAAAAAAAGGGGGGAAATATGTTTTGTGTGTATACATATCCCTTTCATCTTCTGTTTCTGTTTTTTTGTTTGTAAAACATTATATATAAGAATCAAACTGCATAGCACCAAATCAAGATAGCATACATGGTAAACAAAACATAGGACACTTATATTTCACCAAAGTGGACAGGTTTTATTGATAATCAGTTAAGGTACTGCAACATCATTAGGACAATAACAGATTCTGTTGGTCTTTTCTTGACCTTCAGTTCCCTTGAGGAAATAGTATAATTCCTGTGGCAGAGACTGAATACCCCGGTTGTTTTAGTCTCAGTAAAGATTTCATTCTGTTATAACTGTGGTAATTGTACATATTTTAGTCCAACAGGGAAACACAGCACACTGAATTTATCTTTATAGGGGAAACGTTTACATTTTCTGTCTTTCATGGTATCAGCTCTTATCACTGTTGTTGAGAAAGTAATGATGGAAGTGGGGCATGTGGATCATGATTTGTGGGTTCAATATACCAAAAGCTCTGCAGCTTTCAAATAGCAAAGGAGGTCTGATTTTGTTTAATGCTTCACACAGGAGAGGTGTAATAAGGTGACAAACTAGGTCTGCCGCAAGAGATTAAATACATGTACATCTCCTAGCATTATCGAAATACACAGTACGGCAAACCAATACTGCAGCATTATGATCAGTGTCCAATAAATAGTCATTCAAATACTTCCTTCAGCTAGAATTTTGGAGTTAGTTCCATAGTGATCTGCATTGCATATACTCACTCATTTCACAGAGAACTGCCTCCTTCATTTTTTACAAATAACTCCGTAGTCTATGTAGAACTTGTTCTTTCTTTGCAATTTGGGAGTTCTAGAACATGATTTTTTAAATTAATTAGATGGCAGATTATATTTTATATATATCCGTACAAAAGGTAGATTTCCAGCCATATCATATTAGTGTGCATGGGTGTGGGTGGGTGTGTATATGGGGAAGGAGTTATGATTTTGTTCTTTTACAGCATTACATATGATTTGTGCTTAGTAAATTTATTTCATTGGGACAATTGTCAATTAACTTATACAAGAGAATTCCCCTTCTGCTTTCCAGCAGAAGGAGCTGTGTGTGTCAATATATACAGTGCTAGATACCCTTTTTCTACTGTGACATCTTTTTATAATAAACAGCTGTATTGTAGGAGTCTCAATATTTGTGCTGCATCAACAAATATTCAGGATGCATTAGATTTTTTGTTTGCTTGTTCCAAACAGTAAAGAAAATTATCCTTCTACGCTGTATTTCTTTAAAAGTCACAGTGAACATTTCTAATAAATTATCTCATACACTGAGCTACCACCCTTTTTCTAGGTGATAACCAAGGATAAATGCATTCCACAGTAATACCAAGGGAGCTCATGTAAACACATATGAGAATAACTTAGCCAAGAAGCTTTTCTCTTCAAAGTTCTCCACTGCCCCCTTCTCTCATTTATTTATTAAAAGTACAGGACTCAACTTCTCTCCTGTTGTCAGGAAAACATAACTGCTTTATTTTCAAACACAATTAGGATAGGTAATGGATGGAATCACTTGTAGAAGGCAAGATATATTTGCACATTATACACTAACCAAAACAGATGCAGGTATATAGGATAAGCTTTTGTGAGCTGAAGCTGACTTCATAAGATACTGTGAAAGGATGAGCACAAAGCACTGTATAAGAAGGAGATAAACATTTGAATATGAAGGGCAGGAAAGAGAGGGAGAGGGGAGAGAGGAAGGGAAAAAGAAACAGGAAGAGTGGACAGTGTTGGGAGAGGCAGGCAAGCAGGCACAAACCCATAGGAACAAAGAAATCACAAAAACTAAGTCACCAGGTAATGGTCCAAGAAGCCATAGTCTCTGTGGATGATTTCTTCTTTTGCAGTTTCTCATTCAAATTGATTTGTAAAGGTTTGCTGCCACTCTTCACAAGAGGTGAGAACAGCCACCCTCAGGTCAGCGATGGAGTATCCAGGGAGATTCAAGTGTTCTGCTTTAGAACTGCATGTCTTTCTGCATCTGATGTCAGATCACTGTTCATTCATTCTTTCACATAAGGATCAATCTGTTCATCCAATGTAGACAGCAGGGGGGGCCTTGTGAACAGGCAAGGGCATATATGATATTAGTGGAGTTGCAAGGAACGAACCTCAGGGCTAGGGACAGACATTCTACATAAACCGGTTTAAGTGATCAGAAACTTGTTTAAACCTGTAACACAACAGATGTTCAGTGCACATAAACCAGCTTGAAAATGGCTGAAACTGGTTTGAGATAAACCTGGTTGAATGTAGTATCAGACTTAATTGATTTGGGTCAAACTGGTTTATGTAATGTCTGTCCCAGACCCCTTCCTGGTTTAACTTAAATCAGAGTCCCCAGGCATCCCAGATGCTTTGCTACCCTGGGCAGGACTCTCTGTTCCACAGCAGAGCTGGTCCCTCCCCTCTGCTGCCTGGCTGGAGCGCTGGCAGAGTCTGCAGGTACAGTGGCAGCTGCCTGGCTTCCTCCTGCTCTCCTCCCCCTTCCCCCACCACTCCCTGCTCAAGCAGGGATTCCCCCTCCCCCTCTGCCTTACACAGACAGCTCTCAGCATTAATTAGCATACCACATGCTGGCTACAGTCTGTGCCATGGGAGACAGGACAAAGGCAGACAGAGCAGTGTCTGCTTAGGGCTGTTTGGAGTTAATCAATAGGCAGCTGGTAATGTCTCTCTGTTCCTTCCTTGGAAAAAGTTGTTTAGAAGGAGAAGAAGAAGTTGTTTAGAAGAAGTTGTTAAGAAGAGCTTGAACTAATGAGAGAGGCTTTTGTTTTATGGGCTGATAAATGCTATCAACTCCCTCTGTAACTGCCTGCTGTGTAACTATATGCTCTGTTATCAGCTCCCTGTTGGCTCCCTTGCTGGTCAGGAGGGGAACCCCACCCTAATCAAAGCATCTTGCCAGGGCCTGACCATGCCCCCCTCAGCTCAGCACTATAGAAGGGAAGGGAATAGTGCTGTAGTGTCCCCCGCCTCCGGCTTCTAGCCTGAGCCATTGCAGGCATGTCCCTGCATTTCTTCAGCCCAGAGGGGATGTCTTTACAGTTACAAACCAGTTAAGCCTAGCCAGGTTAGACTAACTTGCAAAGATTGAATCAATTCAGGCCCAGGCTTTTTGAATGTGTGTCCCTAGCCCAGGTGTTATATTCCACATTACTCAGTTCAGTGATGATGTGGTCTGTATTGACATTGGGGCACTGAAGGTAACTGTCCCCATTTTTAAGGCCTGGTGCCTTTGTGAGACGGGGACTTAGGTAGCCTGTTATTTGAGGTGGGGAGGGGAGTGCCTTTAACCTGGGACAGATTTGTCCCACATAACTATGCTGAAACAGTCATCCTTTTCCAGGAAGGTTGGACGTCATTAATGATGTGTTTAGGGTGTTTAAATCAGGGGCTCTTGGTGGCAACCAGAGGGACTTTTTTGCCCTTGTCTCAGGGTTGGTATTGTCGTAGGTCAGAGCAAAATCTTGAGTTTGGCTGCGTTGATTTGAGTGGCAACAGTTTTGGTATTGGATTCTAATTATAGTAATAAACAGGAACTATGGATTCTTATCCCATTACTTGGACTACCTTTTGGGACTCTTTTCTTGCTGTGGGTTTATTGATTGCTTCCACTGCTCCAGCACTGCTCCCCCATTCTTCTTTTCCCTGCCCTTCGCCTCCCACCTTTTGTAGTCAAATTTCTTTTTCCTTATATACTGCTTTACGCACATCCTTTCACAGTATCTGATGAAGCAGGCTGCAGCCCATGAAAGCTTGTGCTATATATCTATATCTACTTTGGTTAGACTATAAGGTACAAATCTACCCTGCCTTCTACTTGACTTCAGTCTAACATGGCTAACTATGTCTCTCTGAAATTTCTTTTCCCACACATGGTTTTGATTATTGTGAACAAGGACAGGTTGCTTTTGACCCCTGAGGGTTTTCTGTCTGTGTACCCTGTATCCAATACTGCATAGATACACTTATCAATACAGTAAGTAGGAAGATTTTCTTTGTCACAGTACATCAGAAAATCAGGTCTTCACCTAATATGGCATCAATCCTAGCTGATTTTGTGACAGTATTTGATAAAGTAATTCACACTGAATTCTAACTGCAAACTTAATATGTGAGCACAGTGCAGAGCCTCTTTTGTAAATTACTAAATGTATCTGTTTAAAATACTTAATTATATATGACAGGGCACTGCCCCAGGAATTTGAAATTCTGGTTTCTTGTCCTGGCAACAGAAGAAATCTAGAGAGAGTTTCTGTGTCAGTATCATGTGAATTCACCTGAAACAAAGGAGTAATTTATATTTCCCTGCTCCTGCATTAGAGTATCAGGTCTGTATTCTTTTGTACTCATATTGCAAAATATGCCATGTTTTACAAAGAAAAGTTTTATTGTAGGCTGAGAAGACATATCTCCAACTCGAAAACAAATGTTCCTATTCAAGGATAAACCTCTGAAATCACTGGTTTGTACTAAAATTGCTTGCAAAATCCCAAGATAACTGTAGTGCAACATTATTAAAGCTTGTAAGAAACAGAGCAAGTGAGTTTGTTATAATGAGCAAGGGCTTCAGATTTATATCCTGCTTCCCTACCACCTTTTAGCAACCCACACCTATACTCTCCATGTAATGCCATGTTAAGGCTTTTATCTTTGCTTTCTGGGACAAATTTTATATTAGTATTATGTGATGTTGGTGCCAGTTACAAGTTTTTAATATCAAATTAGTGTTAAAGATCTTTTTTTTTTCATTGTTTTAATTTCAGGTTTGGATTCTCTATCAGGGCATGCATTTCCAGGTAAAGTTGCAGTTAGATTAGACTGTGTTATTTGTCTGTGTCATACTGTGTTTATGTGTTTATTTTTTTTTGGTTAAAACTTAAACTGTGTTTCCCCAACATTTCATGGTATGTAAGAGTTATGATTTGTATTGCAGCTAAATGTTATCAGTACCGTACACTACCAATTAACAATCATTAACACATAGCTACATTATCTTTAAAAGCAAATCAAGGGAGAGAGATTATACATTCAAAAATATCATATCCAAATGAGAGTGATTAAAATAAATTAAAATGGGAGTATGATTTGGTAACCTGATGACAATCACAAGTTGGGTAATGGTGTAGAAAATATAAGATTCAGTTTTTGCATCTACTGAAAGAAACGCACAACATGCACAGGTTATGAATAATCATAGGAAGGTTTCTGTTCAGAATCAAACAAGAATTGAGAAAACCTTTTATCAGTTTTCTGTGGTCTGCTCTCACCTGTCTCTTACACAAATGGCCAATATGTGATTATAAAGCTTTCTTTCTAATAGTGGATTATCTTGATTTAAACAGTCAAGTACCTATGGTTATAAGGATATAAACATTTTGGGCTGGGGAATTTTCTGTCAGCAACTGGATTTGATGCTCTTGATGCTCAAACGAATGTCTGTGTTCCTGGAATTAAGTTTTTACCAAATGGATGATTGTGATGCACTAATGGGTTTCAGTAAGCATTCTGTATAATGCTGAAAAATTCATCTCTTCCACAAATGTACAAACACCTCCTTCAATTTTAAATCTCCCTTCATGGTAGAATCACAATTAAAATACAATGAAACATGTTAGGAAAGCCAATTAATGGCTTGATCAAAAAAAAGCTGTAAGCTACAAAGTTATTCCACAAAAAATGTGGAATAACTTTGTAGCATGTTCTAATTACACTATTTGAACATGTGGCCAATTGTCCCCCTGTGGATGGGTGCCCTATCAACTATGGGGCTCTCAGCGACAGGAGTGCCCTACCTGCTGCCAGCTCCACAGCTGACAAGGCTTCCAAAGGAGGCCGCAGTGCTAGCTGCAGGACTTGCAGTGGGAAGAATGTCTCCCCCCCCCCCCCCCACATGAACCTCATTGGTTCCAGAGCTCAGAGCGGGGACGTCAATGGCTGTAGACTTGCAGCCGGGAGAATGCTGCTGCCACTGCCAGCCCCACATCTCATCTCAGTGGCAGTGTTTTCCTTGCTGGCCCTGCTGTGAGCCCCACAGTCCACCTCAGCTGTGAGGTTCCCACTGCGGGCAGGACACTATCCCTGCTGGGAGTCCCGTCGAGCCCAGGGAGCTAGTGCAGTAGGGGCCCAGGGGCGTGATCCCAGGCACTCCCTGCACCAGTGATAAGGTGTGATGGGATGTAATGCATGACCCCACAATTGCACCTCCTGCCATGCATATGCGTGACTGTGTACATTATATATTAGATCCCATTGTGCCTTTACCTGCATATGTATGGGGGGCCATAGCTTAATTTAATTTAGGCATCTAATAGGTGAGGTATAATCTGTACCGTCATCTTCCATATTATACCTTAGTGTCCTGAAAATGTCTTTTGGGACACTCCAATTTCTTGTATTAATCCATCCCATTGTTCATTTAAATAACTACAGAGGACAATAGATTTTGTTCTGAGCTTTCCACATGCAAATGGAGCATGGAAACAGGTGCATTCTAAGAACAGGGAGTAAAAAGGCTTAAGAGTAATGATGTTCAATGTGGCAAGAAGTATTCAGAACAAGGACAGATTCCCAATGAGTGTAGAAGTTATCTAAGCTGTCCTTACTCAAGGTTTAAGAACACTGAATGGCACTTGTTTCCAAATAAACTCATTCAGAGCACTACAGGATCAGATTTTGCCCTTTTTACTCATAGTAAGAAGTACTTTCTACTATGAGTACTCCCATTTGCTTAAATGGGAATACTCATGGAATACTGGAGTACAGGCCATAAGGGTTCTATAGAGCTGGCTGAAATAGAAGTCTCCACTTGGAGAGATGCATCACTGAGTCAGAAGCAGCATGTGTACAGCTTTTTAATATAACTATTTCATGATGCTAAAAACTAAAAACAAATTGTGCCTTTTTTCTGAAGTTTCTAAAATATTTCTAAAATATGGTGACTTTAAGAATGTGTATTACTGGTGCTAACCTTAGAGCTTTAGGTTCCCTCTTAGTATCATTATGTAGGCAAAAAAATAGTTGAAGGGAGACCCCTCATTCGTCTTGCACAGAAAATATCCTGATTAAAGGCTATGGTAGGTATGTAACTGTATGCAACTTGATCAAGTGGCCTATTTGACTGTCAAAGAGATACAGGTGTACATTATGGTCCAAATCCTATTTTGCCTTTAGATGACTAAGTGCTACTTACTGGTCTAAATGTAAAAATAATATTCCAGAGCCAGTTTCCACATACACAGCTATACTTGTCTTTGTGACAACAGTAAGAAGGCATTTTTTTATGGCCACTTGTTCTCTTTTGTGATCCTGTTGTTCCTGGGAAGGTGCAGAACTCTGTGTAAGTCCCAGAAAATCCATGCAAATCAACTGAAAGGACAAAGGAAGAAGAGGCTTTCCACCTTTAGGCCAGTAGCCTAGTGTTTAGGGTACTTATCCAGGAAGTTTCTAGTCTCACTTTTGCCAGATAGTTTGAACCCTCACTGCCTACTTCCCAGCCTAGTGCTCTAAGTACCAGGCCGTGATCCTGTCCTCATGTTGAAGCTGGCCACTGGGCAGCCAGGAGCAGAAGATATCTGGGACCAGAAAGAGACCTTGAAAAAGGGAGCCTTCTCTGTGACTCATTGAGATGGGCATCAACTGGCTTCTGGCTCCTGCCCCCACTGCTGCCTATCCAGTTTATCCAATGACTTTTTCAGACACGAAGGAGAAACAGTATGGGGGCAGGAGTTGGGGCTAGAACCTAGGTCGTCTTCTTCCAGATGTTCTGTGTGATCTGTCTGAGACTAAAATTTCGGGAACCTACACAGAAGTGACTGCTTATCTAAGCAGAACTGGATCATAGCAGAACTAAAGTAGCCAAAATAAATCTTTTCTGAGCATGCTCAGAAAGACAAGTCTAGTGATTCAAATGGAAATAAGATCTAAAATCCACATAAGTGGCACAACATTTCATTTAAGTATCTGCATTTAAATATGGTTCTAAGTAGCCCTCAGTTGCCAAAAGGTGACATTCAGTTTTGGCCTATGTGTCACTGTGAGGAACAAAAACCTAAAAAGGAGGACCTGACTTACAGTCTCCGTATAATCATCTCTTTAATTCGGATAAGCCACATCTTCAGTTCCTATTTTTATTTTGCATGCACAATTGACTGCTTTTTCTTTATCTTAGGTTAGCCAGAGATGAGGCTACTAATTTACTGGTGCTTGTTATAGGAGGAGATTTTAGTTCCAGGCAGATATAAGCTACAGGCCAGGTTTTCCTCTTGTTTTGTTCCCTATTTATATTCTAGAACTTGGAAGCTTTGTTTTCGCACAGAGATTTAGCAGCAGTATACACAATATTTAAATGCCCCCTCCTCTCCCCAGCTGTGGTTCTAGGCTTATCTTTGATCATTAATTATTAATTGGCTTGTACTAAAATAGTCCAGCAAACTATAGATGCAGCTATATTATAGTTTATTAAAGTTTAAGGCCAGAAGTGGTCTTAGATCATTTAGTTTGTATGTTACAGACTATATAGTACAGGCCACTAAATTCTACTCACATACCTGCATGTTAAACTCAAATAGCTTCAGAGAGACTAAATCATTTCTGGAAACTGAAATGTTATGTACCATAGGCAGAAAGAAAGAAAGACCAAGGTACAGCCATACCAGAGACCCCTGCAGTAACCAGACTTTACGTAGGAGTGAGATGTGCTGAGTCATACCCCATAATGCAAAGGAAAGTGAAAACCAAAAGCAAGGTTCTTGTAATTTGACCTGGAGGAAAAGTCCCATCTAACGTTGAACTTGGTGATTGGTTCGACCTAAGTATGTGAGTAAGACTCACTAGACAGGCATCTAGAAAAAGGATTCTCTCTGTACCACCTTAGACTGTGAGGACATACCATGAAATATCCCATCTCCAGCTGTGGCCATCCCTGATGCTTCTGAGGATGTTAGGAAAAACACAAATCAAAAGTTATCTGCTCAATTGTGCATCAAAGGAAAAACAATCCTTTCTGACCCTTGCAAGTTGTCACCTGAAATCCTGAAACATGAGATTTGATTAAAGTCATTGTCTTAATGCAGAGCTGCAAGTGTTATGAGCATATTGAGGACTTCCAGAAGCTGGATTAGAGCATGTCTTTTAGAATGATATCTAAGGCCGTCTTAAGACTCCAAGCAATGGTGAGTCCACCGGCTCCCGTGGTAAGCTGTTCCAATATTTAATTACCATCACTGCTAGGAAAATGCATCTTATTTCAAAGTTAAATTTGTCTAGCTTCAACTTCAAGCCATGGATCTTGTTATGCCTTTATCGGAAACATTGAAAAGATGCTAGTCTATTAGTTACACCTGTACACAGGGATCGGGTCACTTCTCAAACTTTTGCTCAACAAATTGAATAAATTGAACTCTTTAAACTTCATATTATAAGTTTGGGTTTCCACCTAAATTACTGAACTCTTTCAAGTGTTTCTAATTCTTTTTGAATTGCGAATCCCAGTATTAGACACAGTATTCTAGTAGCAGACTTAGCAGTGATTTATCCTTTCTTTACTTCTACTTGATATTCCACTTTTCTACATGTCAAAGGATCATATTAGGCCATTTTGCTACAGCAGAGTGCTGATAATTCATGTTAAGATGATTATCTAGAGTCACTTTTAGGTCCTTCTCAATTACCTACAAAATAGGAGATACTGTTTTGAAAGGCAGTATAACCTATAGGTAAAATCTTTATGCTTTGCCAAATTTTGTATCATTGTCTAAATTGTTGATGAAATTATCAATTAACATTGGACCATGAATCAGTCCCTCACTGACCTGGACCCTGATCCTATTTAAGTTCATATGGACTTCCATAGACTTCCTGGGAAAACTGTTCAGGTGTTCAGGTTCAGGTTCAGGTTTAGGCCTGCTAGTGAAGATCCAAATTTTGCAGATTCAAATCCCTGGAGAAAAGTGGCTTTCTTGTATGGATGTATTTACTTACAGGACGGAAACTCTAACTACTGGCATCTCAGCATTCCTTGGATGCAGAAAAAAATATTAGACCCATGCTTCTGTGCTCTCCCTTCCATCCTCACACATGGTCAGAACCTAACCACTCAGCTAAATTACCGGGTGCTTTCCTCAGGGCATTACTTCTGCCTCCCGTAGCTCCTCATTTTGTATCACCAACATTGCTCCATCGTATTCTCATAGTGAACAGACAACCCCTTCTGCTTTAACTCCCTTATTCTTGCCAACACCAGCCTTTCCTCTTGTTTGGGTGTACTACTGCTTTTCTTCTGTTCTGTTCCTTCTGGAGCAAATAACAACTGAAAGTTTCTGATGGGTTTCACTTGTTTTAAGGAGGGACAGTGATGCAGTGCAAGGCTGTCTCCCTTTCAGGTACAGTCTGTCCTCTTTTCCTATCTTCTTAACTTTTCAGATATGTATCAACTTCACTGGGTGTTGTAAAAGTGTCAGCTGATGTAAATTGGCATTACTGCGTGGAAGTCAATATTAGTTTTTTGGGAGAAATCATTATCCTCTCTTGTCATATGTTGAGATTTCAAAATTTCAAACACATCACAATGAAAAATAAGACTTCCTGAAGTTATTTATGAAAAGTGAATGACCTCCCCAGAGTAATCGGCAATGTGATAGTTAGGGACCTTATTAAGCATATAGGAAATTAAAGTGTATAGTATGTTTGAGAATAATCACTCCCACAGGTCAAGTAAAGGGTTGTATATGAGTCAGTTCATGGCTAAGAAAGCTGATCCTAGAGCTACAGACTCTCTGGCTGACATCACAGGTGGTGGGTAAAGGGAGGGTCGAACCTTTTCTGTCTTTTGATCTTTCCTTCCATTGCTGTCATTTTTCTGTCAACAAGATAAGACAATTTCTTCAAAGTAAGATGTACCTTTTCTCAGAAGGCATTGCCATGTAGCCTTTTCCTGGACTAGTTTTCCCCAATTTGTGGTGTCATTACCACACTTCTTAATGTTTGCCTTGAGGATGTCTTTGAAGCATTTCCCTTGGCCCCCTCATGTCCTTTGTCCTTGTCTGAGTTGGGAGTATAGCAGGTGTTTTGGTAAACATGCATCAGGCATTCACACACAATACCCTGTCCACCACAGCTGATCTTGTAAAAGCAACACTTCTATCATGGCCAACTGGTGATACCTGAGTCAGGGGGGGCACGACCCCCCAGTGGCCAGTCAGTGGCCAATCTCATCAACGGGAAGCATGAGCGGTGCTCTTGGAAGTGCCAGTGGTGCTCCCAGAAGTGCCAACAGCACTTTGCCTGGCACCCCCACCCCCTGGCCAGTGCTCGCAGGGTGGGTACCAGCACTCCCGACTGCTCCCCACTACCCATCGCCTGTCAGGGGGTGCACCAGCACTCTCAGGGGATGCACATGCACCCCAGTGCACCCACTACACATTGCCACTGACTTCCATGCTGGTAGTGTTAGCCTTGGTGAGAACACTAGCATTTATGCAACAATCCTCCCACTTTATACCAAGGATCTTCTGGTGGTAGTGCTGGTGAAGGCATTCCAGGCTTTTCAGGTGGTCCTGTTGGTTGCCCAAGTTTCAGAGCTGTAGAGAAAAGTTGGGGTTACCAGAGCCTTATATAATAGGAGCTTTCTTCAAGTCCTGATGTTGTCGTCATTGAAGCCAACATGATACAGATACTCAAATGTATATCCATGCTTTGTCATTTTCATTCATTTGTTCATTCAGAAACAAATGTAAAGTGTTTCTTTTCTTAATCACCAGGCTATTTACTATCCTAGGATGGGACTTGCATAATCCCTCTGTTAAAGCTATTCCAGTTTGTGAGAGACAGAACAGAGCAGGAATTTGAACCTGGGTCTTCTAAATTCCAAGTCCATGTCCTAGCTACCTATTCATTCTCCTGTGATCTCTCAGGATTTTGTGTTTTTATTTTTTTCTTTGTTTGTATTTTTGTTTGTTTGTTTAACCAGAAATTCCATCTTCAATCCCCAAAACTTTTCTTGACAAATCATCTGTTAAAATTAGTGTTCCCATTTTGGTTTCAATGACTCAGTATTTTCTGCTGGAAAATCGTTTTGTTGAAAAATGTCAAACTACCTCCAGTCAACAGAGATGACAGGATACCCAGATCTTTGATTTTTCTTCCCATCTGTTGCTAGGTTTTTTTAGTCCCCTTTTGTTGTCATTGTTCTAATTCCATTCTCAAACAAATGTAAAGTGTTTCTTTTCTTTTACTAATGTTCCAAAATAGTGAGAGTTTATTGCTATGTTCTTTTCAGTCAGACCCAGAGACCAATGCACCAGTCATTTGTCTTGTAAACTTTCTGGATATGAATTGTTGAATTTATGAAGTCTTTAGGAGCAAGGTTTTTGAATGATTACTTGTCCTTCCTTTGTGAATAATCTAGCTATAGATTGCAAATTTTAAAACATTCCCCCTTTGCTTCTGAAAGCTTTTTATCAATGAAGGATAAAAAATCTTCAAGGTATGTAACACTTGAAGTTTCAGTGTTACACAGACATCAAATATTGTTATATACAAACTTGAACACTAGCTCAGTGACAACTAATAGGCAAGTTAAAAATGTCTTTTTCAAGTATTCATATAGCAGTTTAAGGCCAGGGAGTAGTTTATAGTCTCATTATTTTGTAGGAGTGTTTTAAAAGAAAAGGATGTCTCAAAATACCAAAAAAGCATTTAGTGAATATATTCTGATTCCTGACTAATGGTGCTAGCTGGTTTGTGACCTATGCATATTCCTGAAAAAATCTCCTTTCAGTTAAGTGTCACCCCATGGGTTACCGTTAAAAATCTGTTGAACTATTCATGTCTTCACCTTACAGAATTGTAGGTTTAAATGCTGAGTTAACATTCATTGTATCTGTTACAGGATTTGTGCTTGAAATTTCAGTACCTGCATAGTGATAGAATTTGCAATTATTGTGAAATTCAGTAATTAGTTAAAGCTAGCAATTTTATTATCCTCGTTGTCTGTATTTACTGAATGCTCATTCAGAGTTATATGGAGCATAAATCAGGGTGGGGCATTGCAAAACAGATAATTGTGTGCTGTGTTTAATCCAAGGCTATCAGCATCAAAGATCTCCAGTCTCCAAGTTCAGAGCTGTTTGATTAGAGGTGACAAATACATCTTTTCAAAGAAATTATTGGAGAAATTGTATTATACAGATGCTGGTGGCTAACTGTCCCCATAAATTCAGCCAAAAAGGTATAAGGTAAATAAAGTGAAGACTGGTTGAACTCTGATTTCAAATTTTCATTTAATTTTTGTGTGGTTGCTTTTTGACTTGCAGCATAGTAAACCTGAGCAGACATCAAACCACAGAAATGATATACTAGCAAAGCAGGAAACTTATTGCTGCTTATTTGTTGATTATTCCTTGTGTTTCTGAAGGAAACTGAGGAATAAATGTTTTCTTCATTTTATTGTTATTTTAGAAGTCACTAATTCTATATGTACTTATGGTTGGCCTTTTAGTTCCTGAACTTGGGAGAAAATCAGTCCAGGGCAGAAAGCTATTAAAAAGCTTGTATGCTGCCTCTGTACCATTTTAGACATTTAGGACACATCCACACGTGCAGGCACGTGCACTTGCAGCAGTTCAAATAGGAGTAGCACAGATATGAGCCAGGGATTTTTGTCTCTGCGCACGTGCCCAGACATGCACTTTGGTGTGGGGCAAGTTGTGCCACTTGGAGCAAAATACCTCTGCGCAGCTCCTCCCAGAACTGCAGTCAGGGGGAGCTACACCCTGGGGCCAGCACCTATGCTACACCCAACAGAATAAAAAGCTGCCCTGTGCTAGACCCAGCAGTATAAAAGCTGCCCTGGCAAGTAGCTCAGGGCTACTTGCTCTCAGAAGCTTCTGGGGGCGTGGGTGGACCCCGCTGTGCTGGCCTGATGCATGGGTTTACCAACAACGCATGTGACCTGCCACCTAGTACAGCAGGTGAAATCTGCCTTGCCTCCCCCTGCCTTTGTCAAACAGGTCCTGCATGATGGTGGTCCCCGCTCCCCACTGTGTCCATCTGCTTGCCAGAATTTGTTGTAGAGCTGGCCTGCCGCTCCCCACTCCAGCACCTGAGCCGACTGGAGGACACCAAACTGGTCTGCTTCTCCACCAAAAATCACCACCACCTCTATATGCTCATGCACCACATGATCCACCATGCTGCCCTCATGTCCCGCCCAGACACCAAGTGGTGGGACCTGCTCGGCAAGGGCGTAGCTGGGGCACCCCAGTGGCTGAGCCTGTACTCCACCTTCGTCCCATGCACCACTAGGGACCTCAGCTGCCAGCACCTCCATGGAGCCATTGCCATAGGTGTGTATGTGGCAAGCTTTACCAACACCGTGGTCTCCTGCCCCTTTCGTGGGCAGAGGGAGACCCTGGTGCACATGACACTTGAGTGCGCCAGGCTGCAGCCCCTCCACCTACACCTCCAGAACCTCCTTCTGAGGTTCTGGATGAACTTCACTAGCCACCTTTTAATTTTTGGACACCCCTTCTGCAGCCCCACAAAGTCCTGGAACCTCCTGGTCAACCTCCTCCTGGCCCTGGCCAAGTAGGCCCTGTACATGACCAGGAAGGAGCTCTGGCCAGGAAGATGCCCGGGGACTGCAGGGCTGCTTTCTTCTCACTGGTCTGCACATGCCTCTGAGTGGAGCACCACTGGGTGATGTCCACCAGCTCCTTGGATGCCATTGAGGATTGGTGGGTGTGACCTAGGGGGCTCTGCTCGGTGCCCCCCTCAGGAGCACTCATTTTCAAGTTTTGACCCTTTGACCCTCACATCACTCCTGTCCTGTTTTTTGCATCTGTTGTCCCAAGAATTTAGTTGTTCCATTCATCCATAAGCCCCCATATAGTAGGGACTACTAGTTAGCCAGGTGGACCTCAGATCTCATGGTAATTTAATGGACAAATAGACAGGAACTTCTGGGGCCCAGCCAATTTGTATCTGGGGACACTAGATTTCATAGCTTTCATAGGCATTATGACTGGAAGTGACCTCGGAAGATCTTCTAGTCCAGCCCCCTGCCCCAGGGGCAGGAAGCCAGCAGGGGTCATAGGATCCAAGCAAGAAAACATCAAAATATCTCTTGAAGGCATTCAAAGTAGGTGCTTGAACCACCTCCGGCAGCAGTCTATTCCAGACCTTGGGGGCTCGGACAGTAAAGAAGTTCTTCTTTATGTCCAGGTCCTGGAGGAGTTTGTGACTGTTCGACCTTGTCATCCCTTGGGGTGCTCTGGTGAACAGATGTTCCCCCAAATCCTGCTGAGTACCCCTTATAAACTTATAGGCAGCCATCAGATCACCCCTGAGCCTGCACTTTTCCTGGCTGAAGAGTCCCATAGCTCTCAGCCTCTCATCACAAGGTCTGTTTTCCTGACCTCTGATCATGTGCGTGGCTCTTCTCTGCACTCTCTCAAGCTTCTTCGCATCCTTTTTTAATTGTGGAGCCCAAAACTGGATGCAGTACTCCAGCTGCAGCCTCACCAAGGCCGAGTACAATGGCAGAATGACATCCTGGGATTTGCTTGAGAAACATCTATGGATGCAAGCCAGCGTTTTGCTCACTTTACTAGCAGCAGCAAGCAAAAGTAACAGGCTAGTAACAGACTCCAAGGAATCAGCCCCTTGTGCCAGCTGGACTGCTGAAGCAGCCCTAACCGAGAGTTCCCTACACCGTCTACTCACTGCAGCAGTCTGGCAGTGGGGACTGCTCCTGGCTATGACCTGCTGCCACCTGTGACAGCACCAAGGGTGTGTACCTGCCAGACCCAGTTAGGGACTGCACAGCCACATCAGAGTCATCTGCACCTCTGGGCGAGCTGCCAGCAGGCTGTGGCTGCACATTTGACCTTTGTGCAGCACTACAGCCATGTGTGCTGCCGCCCTGCCATCTGGGCAGCTATTGCCTGGAAGATGTTCTCAGCATGATGGCCTGCTTTGAATAGTTAAAGCATGTCCTCCTGACTAGACCAGGAGGTCAGCCACCTCCAGCTGGGTCCCAGGTGCCAGCCCTGAGCAGGCTTCTCTGCCTGGGTCCTGCCACTTGCCACAGTAGCAGGAATCCTGGTGTTCCCTATTTAAAAACTTAAAAATCTCTGATAAAAAAATCCCAAATTCACTCTTTAAAATACCCCAAAATCCATGTTCTTCCACAATTAAAACAAAAGACCACTATACACACACACACACATATAGAGAGAGAGAGAGAGAGAGATGGATCGATCAGTTGGGCAATGTTTTATTAGTATACTTACAATTTTAAAGCAATTTGGAAGCCTACCAGTGTCTCTATCATCATAATAAAATAAATTCTAATTATCTATATGTTTTGATGTTTGCTTTTGGTTTTCTTATCATAGAACAGTTAGAGCTCCCCTTGAGTTAACTAGGATGTGGGGACAGTTGCCCGTGCAGCCACAGTTCCTGCCAGCAGGACTCATCCTGTCGGGCAGCTGGGCATGATAGGTGTGTGATGGTGGGATATGGTGTTTGCAGGAAGGGGATCAGAAGGAGTGTGTGTGGATGTGGGTGGGTATGAAGGGATGTGGGGGAGCATAGGGTGTGTGGGTAGGTGTAGGAGGATTCTGGGGGGGCTGTGGGTGTGGGGGTAGTGTGGGGGGGAGGTGTCCCCTGCCCTCCCCCAGGACACAACCCCTCCAAACAGCACATGGACTGTGCCCTCCTGCAGAGCCGCAGCCCTGCCACAGGGTCCACATGCCTCCCCACAGGGCCCCAACCCCCTCACATGGACTACATGCCTCCCGCATGATCCCAGCCCTGCGCCCCCCCTCCCCCCACATGGCCCACAGCTCACCCACAGCAGCATTCATTGGAGCACTCGGGAACCTCCTGGCACAGCCCCCCCACATGGGGCACAAGACAGTGCAGCTCGGCTCTGGCTACCTGGCACCCGGCTCTGCCTCTGCCAATTTGTGTGGGCCTAACCTGGTGTGTTGCGGTGCAGTGCTGTGTGCCTTTGGGCAGATCTGAGCTGCTCAGGCTGTCACCCAGGGCCCTGCACCACTCATGGGGATCACCTGTCGTGCTGGGCTGGGTCCTGCCTGCACAGAAGCAGCCCGGCCTACTGACATGTGGGGCCTGTGCACACAGGACCCAGCCCAGTGTGACAGGCAGTCCCTGCAAGTAGTGTGGGGCCCTGGGTGACAGCCCAAGCAGCCCAGATCTGCCAGAAGGTGCACAGCACTGTGCTGAGCCAGGCAAGGCCAGCATGATATGGCAGAAACAGTACCAGGTTCCAGGCGGCCAGGGCTGAGCCATGCTGCCCAGCACAGGGGGACTGTACCAGGAGGGCCCCGAGCACCCTGATGGGCGCTGCTGCTGAGGGTGAACTGTGGGTCATGAGGGACGGCAGGTGGGTCTACAGGGGGCAGGTGGGGGACCCACCCCTCCCAAGCTGCCCCCACCACAGTCCCCCGCACCTTCACAACCCTCCCCCCGCATTTACCTGAAATGGAGCCTGGGTCCAAGTCACAGCAGCCTGCATCACTGTTTGCCCTGCATTGGCAGGCAGCGTGTTTACAGCTACCAGAGCATCTCTTTGGAGGACCCAAGCCTCCAGTTACCTGCCACACTTTTTTTCCGGGGCGGGGGAGGGGTTTGATACCTGGATATCCAGGTATCAAATTTTGAGCCTGCGCTGCAAACATACATCATAGGGAACATTTTTTTTGTTCCCAGTGTGTCTCTTGCCACATCCCAAACTGCTTTGAGATGCAGCAAGAGGTACATGCAGGTTCATCTGGACATCCCCTCAGAGTCTTAAGGAGGAGTTACATGCTATTCAGCTTTTTTTCTCATTATAGCTAACTGTTTACCAAGTGGAGTTATGCACGAAACAGAATTCACTTCATATTGAAAATTTCACATTAAAAGTAATTATAAATCAGAATGAAAAGCTGGATATATAGGCAAGATACAGATGTTACACCTATAGCGCTTTGAGCAAGCAGAAAGAGCTCTAAAGCTGTAACTAAACAGATGTTCATAGTTCATAGAGTGAATTAAAAATGATAGGTCATGCTCTAAATTAATCCTTGATAGACAAGGTATTAAACTGATGCACTTTCTGTTAGCATGCTTTATCAAATGTTTATGCCAGATCCCAGTGAGAATTAACTTAGTGATCACCACTATCCCAGGCAGCATTGTGCAGGGCTGATATCTAGCCTTGGGCAGAGCTTGGAACTCATATGGTCTGTTTGGGCTGACCCTGACCTCTCAGCTGTCATGGACCTGATCCCAGCTCTGCCTCCTCCCTCTGGCCAGCTGTGAGCCACAGCTAGTGGGGGAGAAGTAGGAGGGGTTGTTTCTCCCACAGCAGCCCTGGCCCCATGGTGCAGTGAAGGAAACTGAACCCAGACCCCTTTCCTCTGCAGCCCACTCCTCTCCCTCCAGGCTGGCTGGGAGAGCTGCTTGGCTGAGGGGGCTGTGAGATATGTGGTCTGGGTTCTGCACCCCCAAAGCAGCTATGGCCCTGCAGCATGCCACTTCCTGGATGGGGAAGCTTCAGGGACACAGTGCCGCACCATGGGGTCAGGGCTGTGGGGTCACAGAACCCAGACCTCTTTCCCTGAAGCACCTCTGGGATGGCCAGGAGGGCTACCCAGATGGGGTGCGGGGGCAATGAGGCAAGGGGTCCAAGGTCTCTCATCCTGCAGCAGCCCTGGCCCCATGGCACATCACTGCCTGACTGCAGGGGAGGGGGGTGGTATGGGGACACAGAGAGTAGACCCTTTCCCATGCAGCAGCCCCTGGCCTGTCTGGCAGGGCTGGCCAGCTGGGACAGTTCTGGGGCAAGGGGGCTGGACTCTACGCTCCCAAAGTCCTGGCCTCATGGTGCACCACTGCCTGGCCAGGGCTGCTGCAGAGACACAGAGCCCACATCTCTTCCCTTGCAGCTCCCCTGGGCTGGCTAGGAGGGCTGCCCAGCTTGGGGAAGCATCGGGGAAGGGGTCTGGGGTTTTGGTTCCTGGAGCAGGCCTGGCTCTGTGGTGCACTGCTGTCTGGCTGTGGGGGGGAGGGGTCCAGGGTCTCTCCCCATCCAGCTGCTGCTGACAGTCGCCATCGGGGGCAGGGGGGGAGGGTAGCATCCAGTAGCCTCCTGGGTGGCATTTAGGAGCACCCTTAATGCTCAATGTAGGCAGGCTCTGAGCCCCTGCCACCGAACAGCAAACCTATGTTTGGTTCACTCGCATTGGGTGACTTCAATTACCCGGACGTCTCGTGGGAAGATCGCTCAGCAAATTCCGAGCGGTCGCAAAGCTTCCTCTCGTGCGTGGATGACCTCTACCTGACTCAAGAAGTCTATGGGCCAACGAGAGGCAAAGTGCTGCTCGACCTGGTACTGGCTAATGGGGATGACCTAGTCGGCAACCTAGTGATCGATGGGAAGCTGGGTGACAGCAACCACAAGCTGATCACCTTCACCATTCGCCGAAAAGCTGGCAAGTCAGTTAGCAACACGGAAGTCCTTGACTTCAGGAAAGCCAACTTTGACAAGCTCAGGAGGCTTGTCAGTGAGGCCCTAAGGAACCATGACCCCAGGGAGAGGGGAGTTCAAGAAGAGTGGTCGCTCCTCAAGGGAGCGATCCTCAATGCACAAGCTAAGTCTATTCCATCTCGGAGGAAAGGCAGCAAGAGGGCACAGCAGCCCCCCTGGCTCTCCAGGGACCTAGCAGAACTCCTGAGGCTAAAAAGAAAGGCCTACAAAGGATGGAGGTTGGGAGTCACCTCCAAGGAGGATTATTCTGCACTGGTCCAGTCCTGCAGGGAGCAGACCAGGAAAGCCAAGGCTGCAACTGAATTTCAACTAGCTTTGAGCATCAACAACAATAAAAAGTCCTTTTTCAGATATGTGGGGAGCCGGAGGAAAAGCAGGGGCAACATTGGACCCCTGCTGAACCAGGTGGGGCAACTGACAACTGACGCCCAGGAAAAAACCAACCTATTAAATGGGTACTTTGCGTCGGTCTTTCATCAGTCCCATGGGATGCCCATGCCCGCTATGGGACAGGGAAATCCGGGTGAGGGTGATCCCCTGCCCTCCATTAATACTGACTTTGTGAAGGAACACCTTGAGAAGCTGGATACCTTCAAGTCAGCCGGCCCTGACAATCTACACCCCAGGGTACTCGAGGAGCTGGCAAGCATCATAGCCCAGCCTCTAGCACGGATCTTTGAAAACTCTTGGCACTCTGGTGTAGTGCCCGAAGACAGGAAGAAGGCCAATGTGGTGCCTATCTTCAAGAAAGGGAGGAAAGTGGATCCGGCTAACTATAGGCCCATTAGCCTGACTTCTATCCCGGGAAAGATCTTAGAAAAGTTTATTAAAGAGGCCATCCTTAATGGACTGGCCGACGCCAACATCTTAAGGGATAGCCAGCACGGGTTTATCGCGGGTAGGTCTTGCTTGACCAATCTCATTTCCTTCTACGACCAGGTGACCTATCACCTGGACAAGGGAGAAGAGATTGATGTCATATATCTTGACTTCGAAAAAGCCTTCGATCTGGTATCCCATGATCACCTCTTGGTGAAACTGGCCAATTGTCGCCTTGGGTCCACCACGATCCACTGGCTGGAAAACTGGCTCCATGGTCGGACCCAGAGGGTAATAATTGATGGAAGTCACTCATCATGGTGTCCTGTGACCAGTGGGGTCCCCCAAGGCTCTGTCCTTGGACCCATATTGTTCAACATCTTCATTAATGATGTGGACACTGGAGTCAGAGGCGAACTGGCCAAGTTCGCTGATGACACCAAACTTTGGGGCAAAGCATCCACACCAGAAGACAGGCAGGTGATTCAGGCTGACCTGGACAGGCTCAGCAAGTGGGCAGATGAGAATCTGATGGTGTTCAACGCCGATAAATGCAAGGTTCTCCACCTTGGGAAGAAAAACCCACAGCATCCTTATAGGCTCGGCAGTGCTACACTGGCTAGCACTATGGAAGAAAGAGACTTGGGGGTCATCATTGACCACAAGATGAACATGAGCCTGCAATGTGATGCTGCAGCTAGTAAAGCGACCAAAACGCTGGCTTGCATCCATAGATGCTTCTCAAGCAAATCCTGGGACGTCATTCTCCCCTTGTACTTGTCGTTCATGAGGCCGCAGCTGGAGTACTGCGTCCAGTTTTGGGCTCCACAATTCAAAAAGGATGTGGAGAAGCTTGAGAGAGTCCAGAGAAGAGCCACACATGTGATCAGAGGTCAGGGAAGCAGACCCTACAATGACAGGCTGAGAGCCATGGGGCTCTTTAGCCTGGAAAAGCGGAGGCTCAGGGGTGATCTGATGGCCACCTATAAGTTTATCAGGGGTGACCACCAGTATCTGGGGGAACGTTTGTTCACCAGAGCACCCCAAGGGATGATGACTAGGTCGAATGGTCGTAAACTACTACAAGACCGTTTCAGGCTGGACATAAGGAAGAATTTCTTTACTGTCCGAGCCCCCAAGGTCTGAAACAGCCTGCCACCGGAGGTGGTTCAAGCACCTACATTGAACACCTTCAAGAGCAAACTGGATGCTTATCTTGCTGGGATCCTATGACCCCAACTGACTTCCTGCCCTTTGGGCAGGGGGCTGGACTCGATGATCTTCCGAGGTCCCTTCCAGCCCTAATGTCTATGAAATCTATGAAATTGTAACTTGTAGTACTTTAAGTAACGCACAATAGCTACAGTGCTTCTGCAAGGGGAGATTTGCCTTGGAGCATCTGAGGCCCCATCATTCAGTTGGCCCACCATTATGGGCCATGAGGAGCCAGGGCAGCAGGAAAGCAAACTGGAAAGAAACTAGGAAATCAGGAAATTAGCAGGTTTCAGAACACTGCTGTGGAATGACTCAGTTTCAAACTTGATTGGAAAATCTCTGACAGGCTTCCTTGTCAAGGCCCAAATGTAGAGCGCAGTTTAACAAAGACCCAAAAGGGACAAAGGAGGGAGGGGGCTGCGGGCACTGGCATCAAATGTTACCTATGCATGAAACTGAAAACAATGTGGGATTCATTTATTTAGTGAAAATAATTCCTATAACCTCACTGTCTTGATTCTTTATCTCTGACTAAATCCCTTTCAAGAAAAACAACCAACCTTTTCCCTGAATTAAAGTAACAGCAGAAATAAAATGAACAATATATTTTGAAGTGATATAGATTTTAGAGTTATGGTGCTGATTCTTTGCCCACAAGTATATTTTATGTCTCATATTTACTTCTCATGTCCATCTCTTTGGTCAATTGATAGCTATTATTTCCTGGGTAACCGTACAACCTAGGGTATAGATGACTGTATTTTATTCCCCTGTCATTTGTGAAACTCTGTGGCTTTGCTGGATGAGATCTTTAGAAATCCTGATTGTTTCAGTGTCAAACTGAGGACATTTTTTTCAGCTATGCTTTTAATTCATTCATATTTTATTAATTGTTAATTTTTATTACTTGAAAATGCTCAGAGAACCTTGACATTAAGGGTTTCAGTATAAAACCATATGATTATCTGTATCTTTCATCCCTGCCAAACATAATTGAAGAAAAACAAAATGAAAAATTCATCTGGGCCACAGTTACTGCAGAGCTACATGATGTATCTATGATTTTTGCAATATGTGAATTCTTGACTTGTTTCTCTTTTTAATTAAACATCTTCTTCCTAGAAAAATCTGAACCATAATTATTTGAGAGCTGCAAGGGCAGCAGTAATTATGGTACAGGGCTTGTCAAATTATCCTGAACATTCAATTAAGGTAGTGATTTTTGTAAATTGTCATCCCTCTATCCTTGCTCAACACTTAGTCTGTGACGCCTTTAGAAATGACATTGTCAGGAACTTGTTATTCTGCAGAGCATCTTAAATAGCCCCAGTGCTTTAGTATCTTGAGGACAGCACGTCAGAGTAAAGAATCTGAATTTTCAGTCCTTTTAATAGAAAGATGTTTATATGTTTTAAACTAATTCTACATTTTATGGGAACTTACATGAAGGGACATATGAAACTGGAATTATAGCTAAAGCCAAATCCTTAAGGAAGATAATGTAGACTGAGAATTGCAGAAGTGGTCAACTATGTTATTTTATGGCATAAGTTCATCATTAATTTGTCAAGGTGCAATTTTTATAGATTCTGGCATTTGTGTGAATTGCTATGTATAATTATTGTACCTGCTATACTCATTCAGAAAATGTAAAATTGCAGTTCTAATTTTGGACTCAATCCTACTTTTTTTTGAAAAATGAAACTGTTTTATGTAGCATGCTGTCACAAAGCAAGAAAAATAGTTTGTGCTTAAGGTACAAATCTGAACATTATAGATTACATTCTTTATCCTTTAATTTCTTTATCTTAAAAATGTTGGTGACATTGTTGCCAGCCTCAACTCATTAGTGCCTATAAAGTGAAATTTTCATTTGTGGGTATTATAAACATTCAGAATTATTATTATTCGTATAAACATATTTTAACTGACTGTGCTAGGATAGGAGACTCTTGTCCCATAGTTGCAAGTCTAGGCCTTCAGTGGAGTTATGCCAATTTACACCAAATGAAAGCTATGCCCTGAATATAGTATAGAGCTATTGATTCATTTATTACCATACATTTTTCTTATTACAGTTTTAATTTTCTGTCAGAGCCACAAGACTAGCTATGATCTTTATGACCACTGACACCTCAGTATTGAGTAAGGCTCCTCCATGAATTTTTGTTCTTTATACATTGACCTAGTGGAGTTTAGGAAGGCAATCTGCATTTAAAATACTTTGTGGTTATTAGATAATTATAATTAAACATATAGAATAATTTCTTCAAAACGATATGTCCTTGACATCATCTTATTTCTTTTCATTTCTGGTAAATACATTTTTGACCTCTACCTTTTTTCACATACCAGAAGCCATGGGTTTTCTACAATTTTTGCCAGCCCTATCAAGAGATTATCAAGGCTATATCATGGGGGGGGGGGGGGGGGGAATGACTAGCTAAACAATTTGTTGGAAACTGAAAATATATTGCAAGTCTTATTCCATCTTCTTGTTGCAATGATTTTAACAAGAAATAGAAATGGTATGATGAGAACCTCTTCTCCTGAAATTATTATTACAAGAATGTTGAGGGATAAATGTAATGTGTCTTTGTTTTGTTTTATTTTGTTGTATTGTATTTTATTTTCTGATTTTGAGGTTTTTTTCTGGATTTCTTCTTTTTTTGTTTTATTTTGTTTGTTCTTCTTTCTAGTTGCTGTTATTAGTAAAATGTGTTTTATACCAATTGTACTTTGGTAAAAGTACGAATAGCAATGTTTATGCTAACCTATAATATGTTTTAACTCCTTTTTTTTGCTTCTGATTTAACATGATTGTGATTTTTATGTCCAAAATTGAGGGGTGAGGTCTGTAAATTTATGGTTCTCTTCATGGGTAGATCCAAGATTTTGAAAAGGGAAGTGTAAAAGTGTTGCATCATCACACATAACAGAATACATTTTCCTCCAGTTAAAAAGAAACTAAAAGCTTTACTAATATGCTACAGGCCTAGGGCTGTATTATTCAATTGAAGATCAAAGCAAAAGCAAATAACTTTATTGGAATGTGCATTACTACGCTATATCTTGTATTATGTATAAAATACAGTCAACTAAGCAAAAATTATTAAAAGATGTTTCATTAGTCCTGTAGTTGTTAGAACTAAATGTACATCTCTTTTTCAGATTTTATAAAATTAAATCTAGCCTTCTTGAGCATCTTGACAGTGTATCCAGTGATTCACTGAAAGTTATTTCCCCACTTTAGTTAATACTCACCTGAATTAACAGTTCTACACTTGAGTCAATGTTTTTAGCTAGAGTTAAAAACAGTTTTCAGGGCTGTGAAATAAGAGCTATATTACCAGCAGTCTCAAACAGCAGAATTGCAGAAGAAAGGATAGCTTGATTTGTGGAATATTAAGATGCATAAAAAAGGAGAGGGGGTCATTAACACATGTGGAATGAATAGTCAGAAGGAATCAGGTACAGTAATTACAATAATCATGAAGTCAATTGACACCCTCATTACTGCCTGAATAGAAATTCAGCTGCCCCTGCCAGCCAGTTACTTTTAAACTTTGGGTGGACCGAGCACTTTTACATGTACGCCAATGCATTCTGATTAGAACACACCAGAGCAGACTCGATTAATCGATTGATTGATGTTTCTAATCAGTCAGTTGTGTCTGCTGGAGTGCTCTATTCAGTGTGCTGCAGTGTTATGTGTATTCAGCATCCTGCATTTCAAAATGGCAGTGGGGGCAAATTAAAGCTTGTCAAATGAGCTTTGGTTAAAGTGCCCCTGATGCCATTTTGAAACATGGCATGCTGAATACACAAGATGTTGCTGGTGTTTTAATTACAGTAGCTCCTGAGAGCCTCTCTAATTAAAATGCCCTCCTGCCCCACACCCTACCCCGGAGTGCATGTATAAGCACCCAAAGGTGGACCTAGTTCCCTTTGATCTAGAGGTGTGATTTGTCTATCAGAAATTAGTCACATCTCTGTTACTGGGAGTCTGCAAGTTCCTAGTTCAGTCTGGAAATGGCCAATTCCTGAGTCCAGTAGCTAGTACTTTGTCACCTGGTGCAGAGGCAGTTTTTTTACTGTCAGTCCTGTTCGGTAGGAGCTGATAACCTGCCCTATGGCTAAGGAGCTGCTTCTGTGTTGAACTGTATTTGGGAGGATATATTACATGATGAGGATTAGGTAGTACTTTCTATGAGGATGAATAAAAACTGGAACAGATTACCAAGGAAGATTGTGGAATCCTAGAAGATTTTAAGTGTAAGGTAGATAACCATTTCTCAGGTATTTTTTAGGCAGGCATGATCCTGTTTTGAACAGGAGTTTGGACTAGATAACTTTTTGAGGTTCCTTCCAGCCCTGTCATTCTATGAGGAATATTCATTCTATTCATTCCTGTGCACTGGGTATACACAAAACCAAAACACTATTTGAGCTCTATGGTCTTCTGCTGAAACTTTGCCCAGGGATGAATTTGCTACATACACTTGCAAACAGAGTAGTGGATTAGAAATGTGTGGAGAAAAATGACTTCAGAAATATGTTTTACTTTAGTGGTGATGGTTTTCCTTTTAATTTGGATTTTAACACTCTTGGTTGACATTGGTATATATGAGGTGAGAGGCAGGCCCTGTGTATTCAGAAGAATAGAAAGAGGAGTTAAAAACAATAAAAGAAAAAGAAAGGATTATTTCTCTGTGTGGGTGCATGAAGCAGAGACATACTGTACTGCAGACAGAAAAATACTATCTGCCAGTCTGTTGTTTTTCTTTTTCTAGTCTCTTTCTTTTCTCTCTTCTTTTTTCTTCTCTTCTCTCTTCTCTTCTCTTCAGTATGTTTTCATTTCGGTTCATCATAAGCATTAGGTGGTATATCTCACATGTTCATTTTTAATACAACTTTTTTTAAAGCGTTTGTGTCAGTTCCGCCTTTGAGATGCTGTCTAACTCAGAAAAATGAGAGCTTATATTCAGAATCAAATCAATTAGCATCATCCCTAATCCACGCACAATAAATTTACTGGGGTTAACATCATAGTGCTTTCATGTTCTAAATATTGGGAGAGGGAGGGAAGTGCATGAAGAAGAGGCCCATAGGAGCAGGATTTTGGGGAGGGAACCTGCAGTTCATTAAACACTGTTAAACTCAGGAGAGGACTGACTATGTCTCACTGTCCAAAGTGTCAGTTGCTTTATCTTTATTTTTATCACTTCACTGTGATTAGTTTAGATACGGTTCTATTCATCATAAAGAACGCTACAATTACCTATAAAGGGAATCCCAATATAACATGTAGAGAACATGTTTTGGCATATTTTACTAACCTATTTAAAACATTTCACAGCCATCTTCTTGCTGATTATGAACCATTTAAAAAGAATCTCTTATGTAAATAATCCAAAGAAGAAAGGCTTGAGCCTGTTAAGGTGGTCAGTTTGGGGAGAGAAAACAAGTACATCTTTGTTTTGTGCATTTAGAATGAGATAAGTTGCCATGAGTAGTGGGGGGAAGGAGAGGAAATGGGAAAGAATTTAGATCCAGCCGTTCCAGTGTGATCAATTCAGTCATGCTTCATGACTTTCCTTTTTTGACCAAAACTTCTATAATAGAGAACAGAGTAATCAATGCCTTCTCTATCAATGAATACAGAAAACCAGAACACTAGGAATCTTGTCTTGAATAAAATTAAAACACTACCATGATGGGTATTATAGAAAATTGAAGGAAGGAAGGTAGCTAGAGAAGGGGACAGTTCATCAAGCTGCATATGAAAAAGGGCTATGGTAGCATCAAATTTCTCTTGTGTTTTATTTATTGCATTCTCTCGTTACACTATAAGCTTCTTAGGAAAAATATTTTTGAATTTGTAAACTGTGATGACAATGAAGTCCCTAGAATGGAAAGCAGCACTGTTAGCTAAAATATGTTGCTATGGGAACCGTAGCTCACATATCTTTTATATAAGATTTTGAACTAGAATTTGTATGGCATCTTATTCTAATATAATAATATTAATATTTCTTGCAGTCTCAGATTTTTTAATGCAAAACACTTTGACGTAATATACTTTCCAAGGAAACATCTTCTATAACGATTCAGATCTAATGGAGTGATATCAGCCTGAAGTCTGATTTGCATCCACATTGTTGATGGTTTAAAATACTTATAGCAGAATGTGGTTGACAGTCTTTACCTTAGAACAGGATTATCAAAGATTATTTGTTTAGGACAATGGAAACATGAACTAGACTTCCCCACAGCTCGCGCTCTCTCTTTTTCATGCTCCTGTCACCATGATCACCTTAGTGGAGAGGGTAAGAACAAATAGCAGCTAAAAATAATATTTAATCATAAATGCTGATTAAAAAAACCTACTAGTAATACCAGATCTATTCCAGATTCATTTCTCTTCCAATTTTTGTACAGAAAGGCAATTCTGTTTTATAGGTTCTTGCCAACACTAAAGTTATTAGAAAGCCTGAGATATTTAAGCCAGAAAACAATTTCCAATACACCTTATTTAAGAAAAAAAATTACATCAAACTAAACCCGTTTAGACAGAAGGCCCAAATTGAATAAAATTTAACATTATGTCCAATTTCACACTGAAAAAAAACCCCTGCATCTACAAACAAAACATTTCTAGGCTAAGGTTCTTTGGGTGAATCTGATATCTTTTATTAGACCAACTTAAATAGTTGGAAAAAAATTATTAAGCAAGCTTTCGGGTTCAAAAACCCTTCGTCAGGCTAAGGAAGTTTCAGCAGTTGGTGTGTGCTCTTCCTGGATGGAATGAAAAGTAAAGAAGCCTATCAAAGACAGGAATACCCAGTTACCTGTGGGGGCACATTTCTCACAAGAAAACCACTCTCTCTCCAATCTCTCAGTCCTGATCCTCAAAGGAAACTTACAAAACACTTCCCAGATATGCGCCTATGAACTCCACTTCATCAACCTCCTGGATACCAAAAATCATGGACTAAATATAGACATTGGATTTATGACACATTATAACCTGCCTGACAGCTGACTCCCCAGGCACCTCTCCACTATTCAGCCCCCCTCAGCCTGTCTCTCACCCATTGACTCCTCAATCTACATTTTCACTGACTGCCTATCTTGTATGCATACCAGCCCAGCCTCTGGCTTCTTTCCATCCAGGAAGAGTACACGCCGACTACAGAAACTTCCTCAGCCTGACAAAGGGTTTTTGAACCCGAAAGCTTGCTTAAAAATTGTTTTTCAGCTATTTAAGTTGATCTAATAAAAGATATCAGATTCACCCAAAGAACCTTGTCTGCCTATGTCCTTAGAGCAACGTGGCTACAACCTATTTCTGGGCTAATGCATCCATTATATGTTTTTCTCTCTACAAAGGATATGCTCTACACATTGAAACTATGCTGTCCAGGCCATAGCAGGAGACAGCTGTTATAATGCTTAATTTCTTATTCGCTAACATAGTACTATAATTTTTCCTCAAGTTCGGAAGTTGGAATTTAATTGGAAATATGTCAGCCCCCCATTCCCATTGACCCTGTTTTATAAATTGTGTACACACTAAATAACAGAATTTTATCTACCTGCATGCAATAAACTAAAAATAAATTAAATTGCAGATTTCTTGGTTGGAAAAAATGCATTTAGATTATGTACTGGATACAAATAATTATTAATGAGTGTAGTTCTGAATTCATAAATAATGCTAATTCACTCATAAATAATGTTAATGTATAAATATTACAGAATATATGTTTCCTTTAAGCAAGGTAATACTTTTTATTCAGTTTATAACATGAAATAATGCCTTTAATCATTTTGGGCATCTTTCTTTAAAAAAAGAAGTCCTTCTCTTTTCTCCTAGGATTTTTTTTTTTTTAATACGGAAAGGCTTAGTGTTTGTATTAAAACAAACAGATTTCATTTCAAAGCATTATTAAAATAAGCAACCTTTGAAAAACTGAAGTTCCATCATTTCATATATATTTTGCTAGTTGGGTTTTCAAAGGGTTTTATCTTTCATTACTTTTAATAACCTTTATGTGCATGTTTTAATCATATAAATGTTTAGGTTCATTTGAGCTTCTTTCATCCCAAGTCACTTAAAAAGAAAATGCTTCTTTTGGGCAAGATAAATGTCCTCAGCCACAGCTCTTGCACACAGACAAGTCCCTGGTCTGTCAGTGGGCACCTTAACACTGTGGTAAAGCTAATCATAATACAAAATTTTCTCTTCTGTCTCCTTTCTTGAGTCGGACCTTCAATTTGCCTCCACTTCCTGTAATCCTATAATGCTTAGGCCTAAGAAAGGGAACTCAGTGCTCAAAAACATGTCCAAGAGGTGTCCCAGTTATATAGTTGGGCCAATAAGGGGTATCACAAAAAATCCTTTCCCCTAGTATATGTCCTGGATCATCACAGCTACAACACTCTGACCCCACTATAATTCTTGAATCACTTTGGCTCATGAGTGTCTCTATTTCTTCATCTCTAGCCTGGCTGTGATTATATCAGTCCTCTTTATGATGCTTATGTAAAGTCCATTTAAATCAATAGAAAGGCTCTTTGAATTTCTCCATTCCAGTTAAGCATTTGGTTTTACTTTTGATTTTTTTATAGTTATATGATTAATGTCTAATCCAGCATTTCTTCCTTTCCAAAATTCCCCTAGGGGGAGTTGGGATACTTTACAACAAATGCTGTTTTGTTTTTTTTTATTTGTAAAGGTTAAGTTACAGACCATATGACCATCATGACTGTAGCTGCTTAATGGTAACCCATGTATATTAACCCTGTATAAATATAACCAAGTAAAGCATTTTTATCCATTTATAAGAACACCACACCCGTCTCAGTAAAAGTTCTTATTATACTCAGCTGGCAACTCTTCAAACTCTAGGGGGCGGATGGCTGCTCTTAAATATTAAAGTAGCGCCGAGTTATTTTATTAAATCTCTTATTGTTTTATTATTAATACACATATATTCCATACCAGATTATGATATGACCTTTAAACAGTGTCTCCTCTCCACTATTTTCCAACTCTGTCCATTGGAAAATAAGCTCCCACTGAGCCACAGAGTATTACCTGAGTGTACATGAGTCCTATATCACTTACACACAGAGGGCACGTCTTCATGAAATGTCTACTGTGGAGTAGACTAATTAGCTCCGTAGTAAACATAGTGAGTCTACACATGCACTCCTTTTAGGTTGGAGTAAACTAATTATTTTCATAGCAGCACCCGTGTAGACGCTGCCCTACCTGACTGGGGCACAAGTGTGCTTCATTGTGGAGGCTGCCTGGTGGCTGGCCCTCCCTTGTGCCCCAGCCAGCCCCTCTGCAGCACATTGAACTGGAGGGGGTGTAGGGGAGAGGAGCATCCCCGGGGTGGCAGGCTGACCCCTGGGGCCTCCTGCCAGCCAGAGCTGCTCAGACCCAGCTCAGTGTGCTGTGATCCACAGTGCACATTCAAATGGCATGCCTGGGAGCAATAAACTCTGAGGCAAATCTCTGGAGTTGATTGCTGTGAATTAATTGCACCTGTAGACATGCCCAGGGTGTGTCAGTACCATTGGGCCTATGATAACTCAAGGCTCAGAAGGACTTTTGGAATATAGTATAATTTAATTGAAAGAAAAAGACACACAGACTTGTTCAGGGCAGTGTTTCTCAATCTTTTTACACTCAAGGCACCCCTCAAGGATAGCTCTTAGTTTTCACTCATTTTTTTTGACTATGGTCAAATAATAGAACAATTTTCTATTGCAAAGAACTCTGGAAGTTCACAACAGGTCAAAATGTTTTCATGTTATGGATATCCATTTGAAATCTCTGAGTTTATCTTGTAAATAATGTTACCACACTTACCATTGGTAAAATTGCATAACGTCCTGTGGCACCCTTAAAAGGATCTCAAGGCACCCCAGGTTCCATGGTACCCTCATTGAGAAGCACTGGTTTGGGGTGTAAAAACACTGTATATACTTTAAAGCACAAGCTAGTGTTAGTAAGAATTCTTAAACTAAGGAAATATTAAGGTTATGCATTTGAGTGTAGAACAGTGACTATCTGTTTTAGTTTGAAGTCAGGCAGAAGCCAGAAGGTAGAATAGGGTGGCACTTCAGGCTGTAAACAGTTGTCTCTTTTGAGGCAGTCCTGATTGATCTGAGTCAAAATCCAGGCAGAAGGAGCACAGTTCTTTACACACATAGGTCTTTCAAACTGCATTGCTGTTCAGTGGCCAGGGAAAACACAGCCTGAAAGGCTTGTCTTTGGAATTACTTGCAATTAACTTGAATGAGTTGCAATTAACTGAAATATTGTCCCAGAAAAAAGTGCTAGCAGATTTTATCTTGCATACTTTACAAGTACTTAAAGTGGAACGATGAACTGGTATGTCTATAGGATCCCATGCAAAAGGCTTTCTCCAGGGAGAAATCCTACCTGTGTTTATACTCTCTCGGTGAAATAGACATAGCACTTAGAACAGATGTAATTTTCTTAGTCAAAGTTAAATGGAAGTTACAGAGTTGAAGGGATAGAAGGAGATACTGAGACCCAGTCAACAGTGGCTACATAGTATAGGGTGAGTGAGGGGAGGACATAGTAAGACTGTAGCCTGTGGGGTGGGTTGGGATTGGGGATAGGGGAGTTAAGGGCACAACACTTTCAGAATAGAGAAAATAGTCACCGCACAATGAAGCTGCATCATTACAGAGTTGCAGGTTTTAAGGGGCACACATTGATACAAGTAAGAGCATGTGAGGGATAGATCAGGTATAAGTGTCCTCAGTTGTGGTCTATTGGAGGGGGCAGTCAGGCAGTCCCTTTTAGGTCACTTCAGGTTGGTGGTCTGTTGGAGTCCATGTACTGACATTCACCTGTGATGTGCTCAATGTAGATGCCCCTTGATCATCTGACGTTGTCAGATACCATGAGGCACCTCAACAGTTTGGCATAGTGGCAGGGTACTCAGCAGGCACACAGGATGGGTATTGCTGGGGTCCCATTGTTGAAGTGCCTCAACAATCTGTGCCTCAACCATTCCCTTGTATCCCTGGCTTCTCAGGTTGTCTGCCAGCAGTTTGTACTTCTCCAGTTTATGCTTGTGGGCTTTGATGAAGGCTAGCTGCTGGTTCCCAAATGGGATGGTGACATCAACCATTGCTATGTGCCTATTTTCCCTAGGAATCTACTTGGCTATGTCAGACTGGTTTAAACTTCCTGGAACATTTCAAAAGCACACTGGGAAAATCAAGTACCATTTTGAGCTGGTCCTCTTTGAACCAGTTCAATGTTATAAGCAGACAGAGCATTCCATGCATAGCATCCTGTTAGTCCTCCTGGCATCCCAAAGTGTACTGCTTCTCTTGACTCACAAGCCCATACAGGGCATGGAGTTACTTTGGGCTGCAACCCGGACTCTATTGCCCAAAGATCTATTGCCTATAGAGACCACATTCTGCAGGAATGGGGAAGCAGAAAGCCTCTGGGTGCTGATAGATTTGCAGCTTCCTAGTCTCACTCATGGCACATCAGAGATAGTGATGATCCAGACATTTGCTGTTAGGGCGGGAGGATGGAGGGTTGAACTGCACTTTGGAGTTGATCCAGATAAGGAGCTGTGTGCCTGAAACTTCTCCCTGCAAGTTGCTCCACCCTAGCTCTCGTGCTATCTGAACAATGGGAAGGGGAAGAAAGAAAGGAGGGAGTTCAGACTGGGGTATGCCCAGCCTGTGCTGGGTGGGGGGCATGGATTGGAGGCCCCTGCTTCGGAGGGGGTCTCCAATCTACCTGCCCTCTCTCCCAGTGTAGGCTGGACAAACCCATTGGTGGAGGGAGAAAAAATTATTTGGGGGCAGGCGTGCATGTGTGCACATCTCCACCCCCTCCACCCAGCAAGTAAGTCTGTGGAGGAAGGGGTGGGGCAAGCGAGAAGGCCCTTGAGGGGGGCAAATTGAGGTCCCCACAGTCAGGGAGGGAGTGGGGCAGAGGCAGGTGCACGGCCTGGGGTGAGTGGGCCCCTGGGATGGGGCAGGTCATGGGAGAGTTGGGGCCTGGGTGGCTCACCCTAGGGTGCAAGGGAGCTCCTGCTACCCTGGAGGCCAGGAAGGGCAGGTGCAATCTTTGTGCAGGGTGGAGGCAAGCTGCTGCTGCACTCCACTGCTGCTGCCTCCAGAGCTGCACAACACCTGTGCCATGTCCCCTGCCTGCCCAGTTGTGGGACACACATGGTGTAGTGTGGTTCCGGAGGCAGTGGCAGTGACAGTGGTAGCAGAGCACAGAGCCCAGCATGCAGCAGCAACCTGCCACCACCCCACACACAAATCTGGGGGGCATGTGCCCTGCGGTTCTCCCCCCTCCCCATCATGCAGACAGCACCAGGGGTGGGGCTGGGCTGCATCAGCCCAGCTGCCCAAGCAGACAAAAGTTTAATAAAGGTGCTCCACTTTGGAGTGCCTTCATCTGAACCCCTCATATTATAAGGGTTCATTTATCATGTGATCAATGACTTTTAAAGCGCTCTACAACTGTGCACTTCTGTCAGGCACAGCTGCGGAGTGCTTTCAAGGGACCGATCATGCAACAAATGTTACTTCTCTCTGTGCCCTCTGTGTCAGTTTCAGTTTCCTTCTAGGACACTGTGTGGGGATCCCAGGCTTATTTGGGGTGAGGGAAACCATGTTGTGGAGGGGAGCCAGGCTTTCTGGCCCCCTTCTTGTGATGGGTTGGAGGTTGTGCCTGTAACAACTGCTGGGTGGTGGGGGGGAAGACCCATTATGCAAATGACACTTGATAGAACAGAATGAGCATAGTATTGGCAGCCAATGTGAAGTGGATCTGTTCAGTAACTTAATTTTTCCTCACACTCTGCTGCATTCCTACAACCAGCCAGACATGCCCTTATGGTTCTACTCTACATAAAGGGATTGGAAAAGCTGTAGAGACTTGGGTAAACCCTAGAGCACCCAGCCCTCTGAGAACCACGAGAAGGGAGGGGGGACCACAGAGGCCCCTGACACGTGGCAAACTCTTCCACTCCAACCCTTTGTCCCAATCCTGGTCTTCCTTCTCTTCTAGGGGAATTTCAAGGAAAAATCCAGGCACTAACCCCTGGAAGGCATGATGGTCTGAGTACTCTACCACTTACGATAGTCATGCTACTCTGGGTACCCTTAGCAGCCTACATGTTGACACTTCTGTCCAGGGACATTTGTGAACTGGTTCCCAATCAGTGGCATTTTTGGAATGGTTCAAGTGTTATGTCTCTCTGCACCCTTAGGCAATGGTTCAGAGAGGTGTGACTTTTCATAGACAATAAACTAGTTGGTCAGAAAGAAAGGGTTTAAAAATAGAGGGAAATTTAAATACAAAAGAAAGGTACAGGGAGTGGGACAGTTCTGAGATGAGCAAAAAGTGAGTTGAAAAAGTCAGTAGGAATAGACAAGGAAGTTCGCACATTGAGGGCCATAGAAAATAACAGCTGGAATTAATACCTAGTTCAGGTAATGGGATAAAGAATGAAAAGTTTCTATTCAGACCATGTTTGACAGTTCAGTCTGTGTATGATTTCTTGTTCCACAATTTCATATTCAAGTGTTGGGGTTTTTTAGCTGTGAGGAGATGGGTGTATATTTTTGGATGACTTGACTAGATGTCATAAGAGCATGGGAGAAGTGCATGTCTTTTAGTGCAGTTGAAGTATTTCTGGGGCCTTTGAATTGGATATTAATATGTAAAGTGAGTTTGTTCTACTATTGCCTTAACTAGTATAGTCTTTGGCTTGAAAGCACTTATATAGTCAAGCACCCTTATGCTCTTTTCCATCATGTGCGAGGGTAATGGTAGAAGTTACTGTAGAAGTATACAGAGAAATGCTATCCTCTGCTATCCAGACTTGTCAAGTGAGTAGCATTCCTGTGACCTACCTCTCCATTTATGGAAAACTAAATAAATACACACACACGTCTTCCAAAATAACCTACTTGCTTTTGGGGTGGTTGTTCGGTATCTAATACACTGCAACCAATCTCTTTAATGTAGTTTTTCAACTGACTCATTCATCAAAATTGTGAATTTTAATTAGAGGACAAAATAGTTTTGATAAAAATAAGAAGGAATTCAAAAATTTTCCCTCAGATTCAATAAGTTTCTACTGTCTTTTTATTGAACAATTTTATATTAGCCTCAGTGGAATCCTGGTGTAAAACTGTTTGTAAATGTATAAAACACCAAATTCTACATTCATGTGTATCTAAGTCTCCTGACTCAAAAAGTTCAGGTGTACAAGGACTGAATGAACAGACCCATTATAAGAGGTGATGTTACTATGATTTTATTGATCACTTTAAGTATTTAAACCAGACATTGATGATGTTCTGGAAGACTGCCTGTTGAGTGAATTGAAGGCACAGACAGAAGTGGCAGTTTTCACCTGATCTGGCCATAGCAAGTGGTCTATAGCCATGACCAAACACAAGTGCATGGCTGCAAACTGCTTAAAAATGGTCTGCACCCTTTTTGCATGACCATTTGAACCCTCATTGCATGTCTCATCTTGGGTTCTAGTGGTGAATAAACAAACTGATTCTCTACCACTTACTATGCAGTAGTCTTAGTACGAAATAAAATCCATGAAACAGAGCCAATAAGAAATACTGATATAAGTGATAGAGGTAAGGAGAAACAAAAGTACAAGTAACACAGTTTTGGGGAAGAGACGGTTCTGGAGGTTGGGGAAGAATTAAAACTTTTTTTTTTTTCAGATCCAAATGGTCCTGGAAACAGGAGAGGTTTGCAAAGGGGCACACCTAATTTACACCACTAAGAATAGACAGGGATCATTCTGCCATGATGCTTTTCTCTTAGTTAATGCTTCAGTTTTGGAGTGCCTCAGAAAACTCAGCCTGTTACCAGGGATGAGGGATAAATAGTTCAGGATATGATGAAACCTTCTCCACCAGGCTTCCACTAACATGAATTTCCTATAAGGGAAAATTTTGCACTGGTCTTCTCCAGCCACTTATAGGCCCCATCTCAACATTTCTACACAAAGTGAACTTATTATGCTAGCAAGTCAGTCTTTAGTAACCAAACAAATTAGGCCAGTTCCTGAGCTAGTGTAAATTGGTTTAGCAATATCAAAGTAATGGGCCTTTGCTATTTTACATAATCTCAGAATCTGGTCTCCTCCTGCATTATAAATATCAAGTTGTATATTTTTCTAAAGCAAGGTAATATCTAGAAGCATTTTACCTGCCCCTCAAGGAAAAGGAAAACTGGCTAATACTTTAGGCCAGTTAATGAGCCTTGCAGAAACACTGAAATCAGGAAAACACCGTTAATGCTGATGATTATTTTGAGCAGCATCTTTTTAAGTACGATCTTTAAGACTGACTGGAGTGCCACTTAACTGCATTTTTAAGCTGGTCTCTGAATCCAGCTGCCAGCTAGAAGTCTCATGAGTGTTGCTACAGCTCTAATCACACTGCTGTGCTTTTCAGGCATTTTTTGCTGATACGGGCTATAAAGGTCAGGCAGTTCCTGTAACATTTATTATTCGGTGCTAGCAACATCAGACATCCTATAGTAATTTACTCTTAGAGAGGAGAGCCACTACCCCCTCATTCTTTGGGATGAAAAGTATAGGTCTCAAAGTCCTGACCTCTGAAATGCTTCATGTCCTGTGACTGAAAGATATTAGAATTGAAAATGACATAGAGTGTACCCCAAACTTACATGGTCAGATGGGGTAGGAATATAAGATTGCTGTCAGCAATAATTCTTACGTAACTAGAACACACAATTGCACATCAAAAATGTTTTTTAATAATACCTGTCCTGAAGGCATTTTGAAGTGCTCCTAATCTGTAAGGCATCAGGCTGAATAAGAACTTACATTAGACATTTTGCTTTTATTTCAGTCTCCATAGAAACTGAATGTTCAAATGTGTTAAGTTATTTTTGTCTTTGGAGTCTTTATGTGCCTCAGAATTTGGACATGTGCTCAGGAGGAAAAAACTGAAATTTCAAATAAATGGTGTTGCCATATGTACAGTCGGCAGGTTAGTGAGATGGTTTTGAATGACTGTTGTGGCAAAAATAAAAAATAAAAATTCACACCTCTTTCAGTTCACCTCTTTGACATACTTTATGGCCAAGATTTTACTTGATTTTAAAATTTTGTCCAATAAACAAAATATGTGTATGTTGAGAATATACGTGCTCAACATGGCTGTCCCCAACTGGAATTCAGCTAAAATAAAGGCCGGTGATGGCCACTCATCAGTAATTACACCTACTTGGTTTTTTGTCTGTTAGCAGAAACATTTTAATTCCTCCAAACCCAGGGGAAACCCAGTGCAGGTGAATCAAAGCTAATTTTATTTGGCTCTTGAGAACAGTGGTTTATTAAAGAATCACTGTATTCCAAATCAAGTACAGCACACAAGGAATGGCCTCACAAAGAGTAATATTCTGGTATCCTGCTGAATTAAGAGCAGGGTAAACCTTGTCCTTGGGGGTGGAAAATGCTAATACCAATTATTTTTGCTGTTATTGCTTTACAGTACTGTTACTTGACTGTTGGTAGAGCCTGAAATGAAATTATGAAATTAAATTACAGATAGGTGGGGGAGTAGGTTTTTTATCGGTACTCATTGGTGAATGTTGGTACTAAGCAAAACATCCTCATCCTAATAAATAGCATAAGAAGATATATAAATAATACTTCAGTGTTCATCCTCGAATAGCACTTGTTTGGTCTGGTTTTCTTTTAATTAAATATAGAGTGTAAAAAAACTGTAACAGTTCTAGGAAAGCAAGGGAAGAAAATGCAAAGTTGAGTGCAGTGTAAGGCCCTATATATTATCTCATATGATAGTTCACATTTATTCATTGCTTTATGAGAAACAAAAAAAACCCCAGAAAGACTAAAAGTGCCAATGCTCAGAGAAAAGAGAAACCATAGGAAGCAAGGGAAAGATGACACCTGGAGCACAGTGTCAGACAGAAAAAAATACCATTCAGAGCCAGAAAATTGTCAACATACAACAGAGAAAAAGCTTGATCCTTCTAAAGATGCTGTGACAAGAACATGAGCGTGTATTATAGCTCAGTAGCAAAGAACTTTGCTGCCTCCAAGCTACTGCACAAAACTGTCTCTAATTTCTCTTCAAAAGCTGCTGGTTAACTAAAGACCAGCCACACATTCAGTTTGCAACTAATGAAAATCCATGAGGTGCTCAAAAAGCACTACTTCAAGGAAAGTAAGTTAAGTAAAGTTTCAATGAAAAATACCTTGGCATGGAAAGGAGGTCAGGTGTCAAAGGGAAATGAACGTATTAACCTTTAATGTGGCAGATAGCTGTGCATAGTCAAAGATATGCCTTTTAACTGCGCTCTGTTTTTTAGCAATAAAGAGGCAGGTTTTATAGAAGAGGTCCATAGTTCTTCAGGGTCATTGCTTGACAGGCTATACAAAGTCATTACATCTCTTTTTCCCCTTTTTAAAAGCAGAGAAAAATTGTTTTACCAAAGACTCGAAGGCAATCTGTTCATTAAATATATAAGGCAAAGAGTACCTTCTACAAATAGAATGCTGTTTCTATGCAGAGTGTGGTCACTAAGCCATATAAAACAGACACTAGCAAATAGCTTGTTAGCTAGAAAATAGCTGGGTTGTGAGCCTGCTGTACTTTAATCTCTTGCTGTTGCAGTGTTTGGCCTGCAAAATTATTTTTGGTTTTAATAATGTCAGAAAGCTCACCTTGTTCTGCTGAACTGAGTATTCAAACAGGGTGCTCAGAAAAAGCTCTGAAATGTAAATCTGCCCATTCAATAGAAAAGATGGACGGACACTGATATAATATTTGAAATAACAGATTTTTGTAATTTACAATACCAGCATGAGATTTTTGTACATCTGATAAATAAACATGTCTGTATATTTTTGGAATGCTTTAAGGGGGGGTTCCATAATCTTAATTCACTCAAAATTTGATTGTTATATATTAGAATGTGTGCATGACCCATATAATACACATTGCAATAAATGTTTGGTCAACAAATATTTCTGACTTTGTAGCTGTTCACACTTCAAGTCCTAAAATCCCTTTAGTTTTGAGTATTTGGGATTCTGGTAATACATTACCCTACATTTGAGTATTGTTCTTGATGAACTGACAAGAAAATATTTGAAAGGGCCAAATTATGAAGTGAACTCTACATGGATCTGATAAAAAACCCACAGACATTACAGGTAATACTCCCACTGATTTCATTTGACTTTAGATCTGATTCTGGGTGCTTAGTGTTAAGAGCCTGATTCAATTCACATACTACTTAAGTTAAGGGAGTGCTACCGTATGTTCTAATTTTAGTCTGATCCTGCATAATCCCACATTTTCAGGTTCAGTTTTAGGAAAAAGTTTTTTTTTTCCCTGATTACAAATAGATACCTACAGATAAAGACCTCGAACTGTAATTGCCCTTACAGAATCCCACAGGAGAATCAGATAACCCAGAAAAGGACCCAAAGGATTACATGCACAAAACCTAGTGAACTAAAAACTTCACTGAGAAAATTTCTAAACTAGTATTCTTATTGCAAATATGTCAAGGCTGTCAGGGACCCAATTATGGTCAACCCATGTATAAGGTGTGTGCAATTTCCCCCTCCTTTGGAGAGGGGGAGGAGGTAAACTTATAACAATATGGTAATTACCTTAATATATTTGGAGAAATGCAATCCTGTTTGTATATATCTAGTGATACCATTTTTTCTCCGTGAAAGTTTTGAAGAGGAGGTTTTTCAGCTTAATGTGACTTACAAGAAAAATGCATCTTTCTCTGAGTTACATCCATGCCCAGAGGAGAGCCTATCTACTAAGTTTGCATGTGAAGGAACCCCTTTTTATGCATGTATTTGGTATGAATTGTCATGGAAGAGAGAGAGGAAGTGTGTAATATTAGTCCAAGATAGAAGTTAACGATAAAATGTTTTGATTAGAAAACTAGAGATAGGATTTAAGAGGCCAGGGGAGATATTAAAACAGTTCACCTATCTTTTCCCATAACAGGTACTATTGTTGTATATTTTGTGTAAAATAAGAGTATGTGAAGGAGTTTCCCAAGAGAGTCAGAGTATGTATAATGTTATGTTAGATGTATTCTCTTTATACACCTTTTTGTTAATAATTTGAATCTTATTGCAATCTTACCCATAACATTAGTCCAGAATAGGAGTTAAAGACAAAAAGGTTTGGTTAGAAAACCAGAGATAAGATTGAAGAGGTCAGGGAAATTATTTAAGAGAGGTAGAGAGAGTAGACAGAGCATCCCAATGACAATCATATGGCTATTGCCAACCATATAATTACTTTGAACCACATTCTGTGTTGGAACTCATTGCATTAAAAAAAAAACAACTTTCTGCATCACATGCCAAACTATTTGAATAACTAAAATCTGTCTCTTGCTCTGTTATGTGTTATAATTTAGGTGTTATTTGTACGTTACTAGTTGGTACTAGTTTGTGCTTTTACTGGAATCTATTATATCACAACTGGCCCTTAAGTACTCTTGGAGCTGTATAGCTAGATAGTCCTTCTATAGACACTTCTTTATTTTGTCATAATTATGTAATCTATTTTCTTTTTATAGTAAATGTAATATATTCTGATTTCTTGCCTGTGTTATGGTAACCTCTCTGTTTTTTCTTCATTATTCAAAATTGTTATCTTTCCTGGTAACAGAAATTAAATAATGGAGGAAGGTACAATTTTGCCTCCACAGGGATAGGTCTTCAGTTGGTGTAGATAGGCATAACTTCATTGATTTGAGTAGAACTATGACCGTTGACCCATGACTGGTAAAAGTGATCTTTCTCAGTAAACAGTTCCATACTACTTGAAGACATTAATCACCAATGATGGCACTGGGGTCAGGAGAAAGTCATGTGTGTTGTCATTTTCTTTGCTGTCAATATGAAATGACAGGCAGTATAAAGACATGTGGAATATCAACAGGAACCTTAACTGTTCAGCATTCTAGTCCACTGTCCCTTGCATTGTTGTAATCTTGCATTATCTCATTCCTTTTCCCTATATGTTGCCTTTCCCTACATTCCAGATATTGCTGCTGTTATTTATTTAGATTACAATAGTACCTAGTGGCTAAAAAAAGGGATTGGGACCCACTGAGATCCCTATACCCTATCTTACAATTTGAGTGTTCTGTAGTATAGCAACTGCCGCAGAAATTATTTATATCCTTATCATAAAAACTGAAATTTAGGAAGTTCACATCCCTTCTTTTCATCTCTGTTGTACAGAAGATACATTAAAACATTACATTGTATGTGGGACTTTTAATATTTTGATCACATACCCAGATACAGCTGTACACCTATGCAAGTAAGTCTTTTGGGAACTAGACTAAAGCTATCTGTACAATACTGCTGAGTTGGTGGTAAGTCTACATCTTGCACAGCTTTTGAAGTATTACTGATGAGCAGTCAGTTACTTAGAACACTGCAGATTAAAAAGAGCTATGTATGGCATGTCTGTGTTTTGTAGTTGTTAATATCTTTATACATACATTATTAATACAAAAGCTAGAGAATATTTTGCAGATATTTGTGTTAGGAAGATGCAGTCCTTTACTTCTTCTTGTTCTAATTTCTTTAATCTGACTTGGATCCCCATTTAAAGTGAAGTCTGAATATAAATAGAAACATATATTATTTAAGGAAACAGATATGTAACATAGGACCACATCCTGTGACATACTTCTAACTGCAAGACCCTAAGTTGCTCACGGCCATCATCTGCTGCAGAAAGATATGTGAAATGAGCTTTGTACAAACATTGATTGATGTCAGTTCTTATAGATTCTAACATCTCTGCACTCAGGTTTGCCTGAAAAAACTCAAGGATTTGTCCTAAATCCAAGAATTTCTGTTGTCCAACTTAATGTGGTCTCATTAGATTGCCAGATTTACTCTGTGTTTTTTTAGGTGTTTTGTAACAGAATTCTAATGTTAGTAATACACCATAAAATAATTTCTGATATAATGCTGTGTTTTTCATAGTTTATAACTTAAACTTAAGGGTACATTTCTTATGTTTGTCTTTATTACAGAGGTGAATAATTCTGTATATTTGAGGAAGAACAGTTCATTCATTTGGAAATAGGAATAAGGAAAATTATACAGATAAGTGGGTTCCAGATGTAACACTCAGGTTTACCAGAAGAGTTTCAAAAACACAGAGGCTGTAGCTTGTTCGCTAGCTTTCTTTTTAAAGAAAACCTAAGGATTCCACATTAAAATATTTTAAATAAATCTTAAAATGAAAATAAATCTTAAAATATAAGCAAATGTTCAAGTTAAGGCTTTTGCTTCCCTATCTATTTCTCTCAACCAATTACTCCAAATATTTAATGTTGTCTAGGTCTGGCTAACAGCCTATTTTTGATCCAAGTCATCAGTGCAGTACTTGTACTTTATCCACCAATTTCTTCTTGACTGCTTATCAAATGGCTAGCTTAAGTTCAGTTAGATTGCCTCTATCAGTTTTCCATCATTTATTTTCTTGGTCAGCCTTTCAAAGAAGTCACCCAGATACACCTGACAAGTTATAATCACAGTAAATCTATGTTGATGTTTAGTTTTTTTGCTCATTGTCTCCTAATGACAACATCCTGTTTTACCTAATGATTGATTTGAGAATTTTGCCCAGTAGGTCAGACTTAGTGCCTAAAGCTTCCATTATCATACCTGCTTTGTTCCCCTAAGTGTATTTGGGATACATCAGACCTTTTCTCAAGTTTCTGTTAGCCTTTAATCAATACTAATGTAGATTTCAATGAAATAATTATCCAGATGGATGTCACAGTAAATAGCAGAGAGAAACAGCAAATAATTGTCTATCCAAATCTTCTGCTGGACAGGTCTGTCCCATACAGAGCAGCACGCAGCTGAAGCCGGATTCCCATGTGCTGCTGGGGCTGGGAGGAGCCCGGCCAGGTCTGTACTGGCCAGCAGAAGCAGCGGTGGAGCCGTGTGCCGCTTAGGACTGACCGGTGTAGGCAGGGGGAAAATGCAGCTGAGCCCCTGGCACTCTGGCCGGCTCATCCTGTCCCGAGCGGCACATGGCTCTGCCGCTTCTTCTGCTGCCTGGTGCAGACCCAGCCGGGCTCCTCCCAGCCCCAGCAGCTCATGGGAACCCGGCTTCAGCCGCACGCTGCTCTGGATGGGATGAACCCAGCTGGGTCAGCACCAGCCAGGAAAAGTGGCATGCAGCTGAAGCGAGCTTCCCACATGCTACTGGGGATGGGAGGAGCCCGGCTGGGTCTGCACCAGCCAGCAGAAGCGGCAGCGGAGCCATGTGCTACTCGGGACGGGACGAGCCCGGCCGGAGTGGCAGGAGCTGAGCTGCATTTTCCCCCTGCCTGCACTGGTCAGTCCCAAGCATACATGGCTCAACCGCCACTTTTGCTGGCCGGTGCTGACCTGGCTGGGCTTCTCCCATCCCCAGCAGCACGTGGGAAGCCAGCTTCAGCTGCGTGCTGCTCCAGATGGGACAGACCTGCTTGGGTTGGCACCAGCCAGCACAGGCGGCAGAGCTGTGCGCCGCTCGGGACTGACCAGTGCACGTAGGGGGAAAGTGCAGCTGAGCCCCTGTGGCTCTGGCTAGGCTCATCCTGAGGTTCATTTCATGTTTGTAAAATGCTTGGAGAGCCCCACATAGATGCACTGTATAGAAATGCAAAATATATTTTGACTTATTTGATTGGCACCTTGGGCTGAGATTTTCAAAGCTGAGTTGAAAGGCCAAGTTCCATTAAAATGAATGAGATTTAGAGGGCTCCAAATCCTTTATGACAACTTTGTAATATGCCTATCTACCCCTTTTTGCAAATCTCAGCCACAGTTTGGAAGCTCAACCAAAGAACATAAGAGCTTCTGAACATAAGAGCATAAAAAGTGCCATGCTTGGTCAACCCCATGGTCCATCTAGCTCAGTATCCTGTCCCGAGCAGTGGCAAAGGTGGATGCTATCGAAGGAGAGTTTTGAACTGGTTAGACCCATTTCATTGTCATTTCCTGATGTGATACTACTTCCTGTGAGGTCTTTGAATATAGCTCGCCGGCCCACTAGGTGATAAAAAGTTCCTGATCTGGCCCCACATTCAAAAAGGTTGGACACCCCTGGTTTAGAGGATCCTTAATGATCTTGGAAAACTGAAAAATTGGCCAAAATTAATCAAATTAAATTCAACAAGGACAAGTGCAGACTTCTGCACTTGGGTCACATAAATTGCATGCACAAATGCCAGTTAGGGAATGACTGGTTAGTTAGTGCTGCAGAAAAGGACCTGGAAGCAATATTGAACCATATGCAGAATATAAGACAACAGCATGCTCTTGGTAGAAAAACAGCCATCAATATCCTGGTGTGTATTAATAGAATGCAAGTCAAGGGAAGTGATCCTTTATCTATATTTTAGCATTGGTGAGGCCTCACTTGGATGTCCAGTTTTGGGCCCTGCAATTCAAGGAAGGTATAGACAAATTAAAAACTGTCCTCTGGAGAGCAACAAAAATGATTAGGGATCAGGAGAATGTGATTTATGAGGAAAGGCTGAAAAAACAGGAATTATTTAGTCTGGAGAAGAGTAGACTGAGCAGGGATTTGATAACAGTATTTAAATACTTGAAGGGTGGTTATATACAACAGGGGAAATTTAGGTTGAATATTAGGAAAGACTCTCACTATGAGGGCGGTTAATCATTGGAATAGGCTACCCTGGGAGGTTCTGGAATCTCCACCCTATCCTTGGAAGTGCAGGTTATACAAGCACTTGGCTGTGATGATTCTGCCTCAAGCATGGATTGCGCTAAATGACCTCCTGAGGTCTTTTCCAACCCTACTTTTCTATGATCCCATGTCTTGTTACTAACTGAACTACTGAATTGCATGTCTGCAGCTAGGGATGGCATAGTGGTATAGTCTCTCAAGGGAAGAGGTAGACCTGCTATTACTTGGATCACTTTAGATTGTTTTCATAGATGTTAGGGTCGGAAGGGACCTCAATAGATCATCAAGTCCGACCCCCTGCATAAGCAGGAAACAGTGCTGGGTCTAGATGACCCCAGCTAGATACTCGTCTAACCTCCTCTTGAAGACCCCCCAGGGTAGGGGAGAGCACCACCTCCCTTGGGAGCCCGTTCCAGACCTTGGCCACTCGAACTGTGAAGAAGTTCTTCCTAATGTCCAGTCTAAATGTGCTCTCTGCTAGCTTGTGGCCATTGTTTCTTGTAACCCCCGGGGGCGCCTTGGTGAATAAATCCTCACCAATTCCCTTCTGTGCCCCCATGATGAACTTATAGGCAGCCACAAGGTCGCCTCTCAACCTTCTCTTGCGGAGGCTGAAAAGGTCCAGTTTCTCTAGTCTCTCCTCGTAGGGCTTGGTCTGCAGGCCCTTGACCATACGAGTTGCCCTTCTCTGGACCCTCTCCAGGTTATCCGCATCCTTCCTGAAGTGTGGTGCCCAGAATTGCACGCAGTACTCCAACTGCGGTCTGACCAACGCCCTATAGAGGGGAAGTATCACCTCCCTGGACCTATTTGTCATGCATCTGCTGATGCACGATAAAGTGCCATTAGCTTTTCTGATGGCTTCGTCACACTGCCGGCTCGTGTTCATCTTGGAGTCCACTAGGACTCCAAGATCCCTTTCCACCTCTGTGCCACCCAGCAGGTCATTCCCTAGGCTGTAGGTGTGCTGGACATTTTTCCTCCCTAGGTGCAGCACTTTGCATTTCTCCTTGTTGAACTGCATCCTGTTGTTTTCTGCGCACTTGTCCAACCTATCCAGGTCTGCCTGCAGCTGTTCCCTGCCCTCCGGCGTGTCCACTTCTCCCCATAGCTTTGTTAACTTTACCCCATAATTTGGTATCATCTGCAAATTTGGAGAGAGTGCTCTCCACACCCTCATCCAAGTCACTGATGAAGATATTGAACAGCACAGGTCCAAAGCTAGAATATTGTTTATTAAGTGCCAGCTATGTGCTCAGCACAATACTAGACTCCAAAGTAAAGAGACTCCAGCATCATTGAAGCAGGAGTAAGGAAAGAGACTCAGAAAGATTGGGTGAATTAGGAGATGGTTACATGGCTCATTCTCTATGTAACCTAACAAGGCATCCTATTACAGGAATATAAAACATCTGTTTTAAAGTAATTGTATAGATTGGGCATTAAACTTGAAATATTATATTATTTTATTTTTTGATCCTTCCTTGAAATCTACCTCTTTCCAAGATTCCAGTCCCATGACTAGAGGGGACTAAAGGGGTGCCATGGGATCTGATACCCAATCCCAACAATTTTGCTTCTTGGCTTGCTACAGGTGCATGGCAGGAGATGCAGTTGCGGGACTGGGGACTTCTGCTCTCAGTCTCCATGGTGCAGTGGAGCCCTTGACTCTGATGCACTCTGCAGGCTGGGGGCCCCAGTCACCTGCCACTTCCAGTGTCTGGTGTGCAGTGGACTCAAAGTGTCTTCTGTACTCTGGAGGCTGGGAGCACAGATCAGGTGATGCTCCCAGCCTCAGAGGTGCCTCTAAGCCATTGACTCCATTGTGCTCCAGCATCTGGGAGCAGCAGCAGAGAGCAGCAGCTGATTGGGGCTCCCAGGCTCTGCAGCACAGCTGAAATCAAGGGTTCCATTGCACCCCAGGGCCTAGGAGCACAGGCCACGGGGCTCCAGTGGGCAGTGATGTTAGGGACTTCACTGTGCCCCATAATTTGGGAGCACAGGTCAAGTGATCTGTGCTCCCAGCCTCCAGAGTGCAGCTGAGTCAAGAGTTCCAATGGGCCGCAGCAGCTGGGAGGAGCAGTCAGCTGACTGACACTCCCAGCCTGGGGAGCCTATGGGAGTCAAGGGTTCCCACATGCTCCCTGGGCTGGGAGCCCCAATCAGCCAGGCCACATGTACAATTTAAGGTGTGATGCATTATTTCGCTGCAATCATGCTTCATTTTTCTGAGAAAGTCTTATTGAATCTGTTGCAGAAAAAGTTATGGTGGCATTATTTCCAATACATTTTCTTATTGTTTAATTTATGTAACTGTTTTTAATTCTGTCACAGTAGATTTTTCAGAAGAACCTCCAAGGTGGCAATCCACCCCAAACAAAAGGGAATCAACTGAGGATATTCTGCCTGTTCTGTTCTCCCTACTCTGCTGCAAAGAAAACAGACTACACATTAATGCAGTCCCAGGATAGCAGTAACTTATGTACTAATAAGTCATACGGATTTTATGTATTGCAGCACACTGCTATTCAATAAATAAATTTTAAGAACTCCAACTCGGAGCTTTTCTCCATGACAGCCACTGGATCACTTGATAGTTACGCTACTTCTGATGTGCACATCTTTCTATCTTCTTGAGAGACTGCATATAGGAAAGAAACCATCAATAAAATCTATATAAGATGTTGGTGAAAGTTGATGAGACTTTTCTCAATTTTTTGTATGTCTATATGTTTATACTATTTTCAGGGGTGTTGGTTATAGCTGTGTTGGTCTGAGGACATAGGCAGACAAGGTTCTTTGAGTGATATGTGTGGGATCTAAATGTGATATCTTTTATTAGGCCAACTAAATAGTTGGAAAATTGTTCTTTCGGCAGCGGGGAGGAGTCTCTGTGATAAGCCTGTGAAAATGGTGGCCGGTGCCATGATCTACCCATAAAATTGCCCGTTTGACACCTTGATTTTGATAGATCCCTACATATCATCAGTGTAGGCCACACTCTTGCAGCTACTTCTCTACAGGTGGTTGTTCCTGGGTTCTGTCTTGGCCAATGCTTTGTGCACAAGCATTCAGAATATTTTCTGTGCTGTGACTTTTGGTGCCAGGGTGTGCAGTGTGTTTTTCGGAGACCTCAATGTTACACAAAAAATGAATCACAAGGCTTAGTTTAGGGGCAAAATCTTAGCCAGCTTTATTACCTATAAATCACCTACTTGCTAACACATCTGTCCAAAGGGTTACAAGACATTAGCCTTGGATGTTGGTGATAAGGCACAGGCTTAGTGCAAAGTTAAAAAATGTCCAGGCTTTCTCTTATACATGAAGTAAGCCGTTCTGTTTACATCAGGCATTTACATAACAAACATTTGCACCTATATACCAAATTACCTTAATTCTTAGACTTTGTTACGAGCAGGTTTATTTTAGCCTCCTTGGCAGCAGCTGTAATAATTAATTGTAACAAACAACTCTAACACCCTAGCAATCAACTTTAGCACTTTATTGTTTGTCAAGTTTACTCCCACAGGCACCTTAGTGAGGTCAGTCTTTGGTGAGGTCTACTTTGATCAATGCTTTTAGCAAAGCCTGCATATGAGTTGTATATTCATTGATCAGTGGTTATATTATTTAGTACTCAAGCAAGGTATACACAGGTCAGTGTCTGTGCCACCACTACAATCTTTGAAACCAGTATGGCCCTGCAGCAGCGTAAATGTGGATGTGATTTCAGCATCACAGCCCTTCTCCATCTTCCCTTTGCAAGTCTGTAAACAAAAAGACAAGAGTAAAGAGCTATACTTATAATAATGCAGCCCACTCAGTGATTTGTGTAACAACAGGTACTAGCCCTGTGTTGATCCCCTATTAAAATTGCTATAGTCTCACCATCTCATAGAATATGTTTTATTATTGTTGATTAATAAATGTTATTAATGATATGATATATTTGTCTGTGATAGGATGAAACTGGCTCAATAAGCTCCCTTCCAATTTGTGTTCCAAACACTAACAGGCTACTCCACGGAAACAAAACATCCTAAAACATTTATCAGGTGTGATTTTCAAAACTCTTCTATGTACCATGATTTCTTCTCCAAAAGGGTGGTGAGGAAATCATAAAAGCTTGTTCTCCCTACCATGTTTGCGAATAAATGTGCAACAAGTGTTTAAAAAAAACATATTTCCTATCCATAGGAAAAATAGATTGATGGTAGAGTTCCATTTCCAGATGTGGCTTTCGCAGCTTTTTAAGGTAAAGCTCATCGTTAATTGTTTTAATAATATTTTTATCAGGAAATGTCAATCCATAAAAATTTGTTTTGAGGAAATATACTGTTTTCACCTTGGTCTTTTGTATGCGAGGTGAGGGGCTCAACCAGCTAGCTAAAGAGTAACTACCGTATTTTCTTATATAATGCCCTCCTTCCCCCCAAATAAGAAATATATCTTGTTTTTGGAAGGCAGAATGTAGAATAAAAGATTTTCCCAGAGTCATGGCTTAGAGCTGTCATTTTTCATTGAAGGCAGTGTTTTAGGATGGCTGCCAGCTTCTCTCTGGGACAGCAAGCAGGAGGGTGTGAGTTTCACAGCCTCTCTCAAATTGTCAGTAGTTTTTAGCTGCTCATTTGGCTGAATTTGTGAGTGGCTGTAAAAGGGTTAACACTGGATTCTAGCCTCCCTGCTTGCTGTCCCAGAAATAAACTGGTAGCCTTCCTGCAGCACAGTGTTTCCATGCCACTGTTCCTCTGTGCTTCTGTTTCAGTGAAGAAAAATCAATATCCCATGTAAGCCACAGATTCCAAATTTGGAGTGCTGTTTTTTTGGAAAAAGGCTGAATGTGGTAAATATTGGCTGTTCTGTGGTAGGTCTGTCTTGTGGTTTTTAGGACATTTTTTTAAACCTTTGATTTTTTTTGCCAATGCAGACCAAAAATATATCTGGAATGACAAAAAAAATAAAAAAATAAAAAAAATCAAACCCTCTTTTTTGTGAAATTTAATTATTATTTTTTCACCAGTTCTATTTTAACACCCTATTTAAGTTCTGAACTCAAGAACCAGTTTCAGAAACATTCCACCATAGAGACCTGTACTGCAGACAGCCTTCAGTAATCCTCCCCATTTGAAGTCATCAGGTGAATGTGGAGATGCTGGGAAAGGAGGGTTGGGCAATATTAACACTTACTGCTGTTTGGCTAGCAGCGGTTAAAGAATGGGGTTTTTTCCACTTGAGAAATATCCTTCTGTATACTTTGGGAAGATTATTTTCCTAGTTAGTGTAAATTAGTATAGTTGCACTGTTTCAGGATGACCTGCCTGTCTGTTCTCCCTGGCTAGAAACAGACATTCAAAAAGCCTGAGCCTGAATTGATTCACTCTTTGCAAGTTAGTCAAAGCTATCCAGTTCAAACTGATTAATAACTGGACAGACATTCTCTTTTAAATCAGTAAATGCAAGCACATGCCTGCAATGTCTCAAGCTAGAAGCGAGGGGGTGCTAAAGCATGCCTGCCATCCACTGCCAAAGGGGAGGGAAGAGAGATGCCCTCCAAGGCTCTCACCCCTGCCTGCTAGAACAGAGGGGGCATGGCCAGGCACCAGCCTGGAGCTAGCAGGACAAACAGGATGCCAGCCACCAACCTGTGGGGAGGAGGGGGGGGGAGGGGGCAGGGGGTTACTGCTGCCAGACTCAGGAGTGGGGATGGGAAAAAAGTCCTTTCTCTGAAGCAAGCATGTATTGAACACAACAATTTGCAAAGCATACAACAGGGAGCTACCAAAAATCTTTGCCTAAGCTAAGATACAGCCCAGTAACACACAGAATACACAATTTAGACTAACTTAAAATGTAAAGCAGGAAGACAAGATAAACCTTATATAAGTCTTACAAATCCTGAGGGTGGAGCGTCTCCTTACAGTCAGGCATTCAGAAAGGCTTTGTTTAGCTTTTACAGGTTCTGCTTTATAATGTAAATGTAGCTCTCTGCATTCTTTGGCATGCAACTTCCAGCCAGAAGCTGTCTGCACCTTCCCTTAACTCCATCTCCATCACATATGTGTGATGATTGTCAGGTCTTTGCCAACATTTCCCACCTCTTAGTCTGGTCCTGCAGGTCTTAGCTCTGGGTTCACTGGCGCAGGTCTTGCCTCTCTCTCGTGCTCCAGACAGATGTGGAATTATCCCCACCCTGGCTGCAGGCAAGCTGGACAGAGGGAGGAATTAACTCTGTTTCTGTCTGGCTGCAGGAAAGCTGTGGAGGCGCGGCTGGGGCTGGCAAAACCCAGCTGTCATCCATATGGTTTGCCAGTGTGGGGGGAGGAGAGGAAACGGAGGGAGGAATTTGCCTTAGGGGCCATGACAGGCTAGCATCTGGCCATTCCCCACCCCTGCTCCAGCTAGAGAGCCCTACCCAGTCAGCCCTGCTGTGAAGCACACAGCCCTACCCAGCCCAGAGAGCATGCCAGGATGCTGAGGGTCTCTGATTTAAATCAGCAAGGGGTCTGGGACAGATATTGCATAAACCAGTTTGAGCCAAATCGTTTAAGTGTGATACTACATTCAACCAAGTTTATCTCAGACCAGTTTCGGCCATTTTCAAACTGGTTTATGTGCACTGAATGTCTGTTCTGTTATGGGTTTAAACCAGTTTCTGATCACTTAAACCAGTTTATATGTAATGTCTGTCCCTTGCCCCTACATCTGTCAAGGACCCTGATGGATAAGACACATTATAAGCACTTCTCCTGGAAAACTAAAGGAAGTGGAGAGAGGGAGCCATGTGTCTTCCTAGGAAAGGCAGGGCTGAATCAAAAATGTTTGTAGCTGCAGGACATACAAGAATGCTTCTCAGTTTATAATCTAGCATGTATTTTCATTCTAATAGTCATCCTCAAAGGTCACTATTTAGAGCATTGGTGGCTCTAGATTGCTATAACTTGGTCACTATAGGTTGGCTACTGCAGCTTTACAATAAAGTTTTTCTAAGATACTTTCTTAAGAATATAGAAAATATCTAAATAATATTTTTGAGGAAGAAGCTCAAAGGATTTGTCTCCTATAATTGCATTGTAGAAGCTGAGGAAATGCTTAGAGCTAACATCTCTGAAATACACAGGTATGCATACCCAAAAATATATCTGAGTCTTAAAAATACAGTACAGTTATCCAGCCTGTATCCTTAAATATGATTCTTTGTGAGTTTATTACTTCTGATGTACTTCTTTTTTTAAGTAGGATTTTATCATCTTAGGAAACCAAATAATGTATTTGTCCCCATGTAGTATTTGGAGACTGTGATGATAGGTCTATTAGAAAGATAATGTACTTTTATGAAAAAGTGAGTGACCACCACTACTGGCTATTATACGTTGATATTGTCAACAACATTCCCTGTAAAAAATTAGTATTATATATTATCTCTTTCCCCATGGGGCTTATTAAATGCAGTATGGGTTAAACATTCATTTGGATGCTGCGTCCAAATAGAGCTGTAATATAATCAGTTCTTGGAGAGAAGTTTTAGGTGTTTCTATACTTGCAGTCACTTTTGTAACCACAGATCAGTTAGACAAGTCCAAGATAGATTTAAAGAGCTGTAAGGGATTCAGAAAGATTGTAGGCAGACTATAAGAAGCACCCTTGCTTCCAATTACTTATCTTTCAGTACAGTCATCCTTGATATCAGTGTACTAGATACAGCACAGCTGCTGATTATGCCTGATTATGCCTGTCCTATTGAAGACATTTGGGAGATTTTAGTGTCAGACATTTCAAGGTCTCCAGACTTTAGACAAAAGCTTCATGAGGGCTTTGAATTTATTAAGTTAGGAAGAATTTTGACACCTAAGTCACTTTGTAGCAGTGGCGATGCATAGGGGGTGCACGTGCACCCCCAGAGAGTGCCAGTGCATCCGCTGAGCAGCCGTGCTCACTGCTTAGGTGATGGGCAACGGGGACAGGCAGGAGTGCCGGTGCCCCTCCCCCCCACCCCTGGAAGTGCCAGCCGGGGAGTGGGAGCACTGTTGCACTCCCAGAAGTGGCCACAGCTGGAGCAATCAGCCGCAGTCACTTCTGGAAGCAGCTGCAGTGATCGGCTGGAGCGATCGGCTGCTTTGCAAATGGCCAGGGGGACTCCCCCTCCTCAGTCAGCAGGATTAGCTGCAGGGGACCCCCCCCCCCCCAGTCGCTGACTGGTTGCTGGGGGGTACATATGCAGCACCAGTTGTCTATGCTTTGTAGATATAGCTTTAGATGACTATCAGAAAGTCATGTGGAAAGATATCAGAATTTGAATTGAGGTTTTCCACATGCTGTGGAAGACTTCTGGTCTGTCAACTTAACCTTCAAACCTTAAATTAAAAGAAAAAAAAACTTCAAGAAAGTGATGGTAATACACATAGCAATCCACAGAGACAAAAATGGTTCACTTGCTTAGATTCATCCACCTGGTCAGGAGAAAGATATGCTAAAAGTGGTTTGTAATTTTTCTGCTAAGTTACATGTTTTATAATACTATGAAAAAATAGGATGTAAAAGACAAAAAATAAGACAGAATACCAGTATACAGAAAAGGACTATTTATGTTAATATACTGTATAATTTACAGCTAGCTGCAACATGATGGCAGAGCAATCAAGTCATAATATGAGTTCAAGCCATATTCCAGACTCATGCCACAGGTTACCTACAGTCAGTCTAGTTGTAAATAAGTACTTGGGCATTCAGGTTCTGGGGGTCAAAGATAGCAGGATGTGATGCTAGCTAGCCACATCAAACCCTTGTTTGCTATTGGCCATAGAAGCTAGTATTACCCAAGCATGTTATCTTGAGGAGCTGTTTTGTTCAGGTGAACCTTTGATTTCTTTTGTTTTTGAATTTAGGACAGGCACATATTTGTCATAACCTTCAATAATCTTCACAAAAAGCTGCTCAATTTTATTACCAGCTGCAGCACAGCCAAGGGTTTGGAAACATGGTGAGGAAAAAAGCTCCACCATTAATGGGTTAAATATTTATCTTATATTGCTTTCTATGCTCTGAATATTATCAAAATGCTTTGTGCCAAATGATATAAAATTACCAGGATTGTCACTGTAGAAAACATAAATTGCTGAAGACAAATATATTGTCAGATAAGCTGTCAATGTGATAATCATGCACGTGTGTCACTAAATTGCATAAAAATACATGTATTTATGCATGTGTTAACCCTATGATATGTTAACAGATGGGATAACCAAAAGAATCTCCAATGGGAATGTTTCTGTTCTTTTTTATTATTATTTTTATTGCTCGGTAACCCACAGATATCTGCTATTGTATCACATTTGAAAAATATTGTAATAAGGTCAAGATGTCATTTTTTGCCCGGTTAAAGTTAGTTTCTGATAACAATATCATTTCAGATACCACAAAATCATTTAAACAAAAAAATAGTCTGGAATTCAGAGGAATTGAAAATCAGTGGATAAAAGTAAGGCTGTTGATCAATATCTTGAAGTTATATGGTTTTAGAAATAACATCAGGTTTTTTTATGTAGTAACATAGCAAGACACCTAGGGCATGTCCAGACAAGCACGGTCATGTGATATGTGGCCCCACAAACACAGCTGCAGTGCCACATACCTCACACTGAGGTGTTCTCTGTGCTGCAAGAGTGCTCTGCCCATGCATGCACTGCTCCATTTCTTTTTCCATGGGTTTTTTTTGACCCCTGGATATCTACAAAAAAAAACCCCATGGAAAAGAAAAAAAACAGAGCAGTGCGCTTACATGCAGCATGCGCTACTGAAAAGTGGAGCCAGGCTGCCCAGAGCTGCACGGCAGCTGCAAGCCAGGCTCTGCCTGGTGTATCACCACAGCTGCAGCCCCAGGAGGCCCCCAGGACCACAGGTAAGGCTGCTGGAGCCAGCACAGTGCTGGCCCCAGCTTCCCCTACCATCCCCAGTGTAACTTGCCATCTGCCAAAGCACATATGGCACAGGGGTTCCCTGGGGATAAGCAGCTGTGGTGCAAGGTGCACTGCAGCTACTTGTCCCTGAAGAACCAAACATTCGCACTCATCTGGACACAGCCCTTGGGTATTAGTCATCTTAATTATTCTCCATGGGTGCAAGGAAGCCTAGGGCTCCCAATGACATACTGTACACTAATGCCAGGAGTTAGGGGAATAAACAGGAGGAACTAGTTCTTCTGATAACCAGAAATGACTACTATCTCATAGGGATAATGGAGACCTAGTAGGACTCCTTCTGTGACTAGACTGTGGGTACAAATGGCTATACCCTATATGGCTATATCACCTCCTTGGACCTATGCATGACGAATAGGTCCAAGGAGGTGATACTTCCCCTCTATCGGGCACTGGTCAGACCGCAGTTGGAGTACTGCGTGCAATTCTGGGTGCCACACTTCAAGAAGGATGCGGATAACCTGGAGAGGGTACAGAGAAGGGCCACTCGTATGGTTAAGGGCCTGCAGACCAAGCCCTACGAGGAAAGACTAGAGAACCTGGACCTTTTCAGCCTCCGCAAGAGAAGGTTGAGAGGCGACCTTGTGGCTGCCTATAAATTCATCACGGGGGCACAGAAGGGAATTGGTGAGTATTTATTCACCAAGGCACCCCCGGGGGTTACAAGAAACAATGGCCACAAGCTAGCAGAGAGCAGATTTAGATTAGACATTAGGAAGAACTTCTTCACAGTTCGAGTGGCCAAGGTCTGGAATGGGCTCCCAAGGGAGGTGGTGCTCTCCCCTACCCTGGGGGTTTTCAAGAGGAGGTTGGATGAGTATCTAGCTGGGGTCATCTAGACCCAGCACTCTTTCCTGCTTATGCAGGGGGTCGGACTTGATGATCTGTTGAGGTCCCTTCCGACCCTAACATCTATGAATCTATGAATCTATGATACCCTGTACAGGAGAAATCATGCTGAAAAATGGGGTGGAGGTATAGCTCTCTATGTGAAGGAGAGTTACACATCCCACAAAGCAGAGATTGGCACCCAAGGAGGACATCTGGAGATCCTCTGGGTTAGAATATGAAGGGAACATGGCAAAGGGGATACAATCGTATGAGTCTACTACAGACTTCTAAATCAGGAACAAGAGCTTGACCAAGAAGTTTCCAGGGAACTGGCCGAGGCTGCACACACTCGGTGCATGGTTGTCATGAGAGACTTCAACTACCTGGACATCTCATGGGAAGCCAAATCTGATTGGTCTCAAAGCTTGCTCACATACGTGGATGAGCTCTACCTGCCTCAAGAAGTTTATGGGCCAACAAGAGAAAAGGAGCTGCTGGATCTGATACTGGCCAAAGGGGATGATTTAGTAAGCGACCTAAGAATTGAAGGGAACCTGGGTGACAGTGATCATGAGTTGATCACTTTCACTATCCATCACAAAGCTAGCAAAGCCAACTTTCATAAGCTTCAGGAGACTTGTTGTTGAGGTCCTGAGAGGCCAGGTTTTTACAGGGAGAGGAATTCATGACAACTAGTTGCCCCTTAAGGAAACAATCCTAGAAGCAGAAGGGAAGTTGATCCCAACCCATAGGAAAGGTGGTAACAGGGCTCAGCAACCCCTTTGGCTCAACAGGGAACTCATGGACCTCCTACATCTAAAAAGAGAGGTTTATAAAGGATGGAAGACAGGAAACACCTCTAAGGAGGAGTATTCTGCACTCATCCTCACCTGTATGGAGTAAACTAGGAAAGCCAAGGCTGCAGCCGAACTCAAACTGGCTACACGAATCAAGGACAATAAAAAGTTCTTCTTCAGGTATGTGGGGAGTCAGAAGAAAAACAAGGGCAACATTGGACTCCTGCTAAACCAACTGGGGCAGCTGACAGCCGACACCCAGGAAAAAGCCAATCTGCTTAATGATTACTTGGCATCGGTTTTGCACCGGCCCAAAGGAACCACACTGCCTAACATTATACGGGATGACCAGGGTGAGGGTGAATCTATGCCCACCATTGGCATAGATCGTGTGAGGGAGTACCTTGAGAGGCTGGACAACCACAAATCAGCTGGTCCAGATAGATTGCACCCAAGATTGGTAAAGGAACTGGCAGACATCATTGCATGGCCACTGGCAAGGATATTTGAGAACTCATGGTGCTCAGGCAAAGTACCTGAAGATTGGAGGAGGGCCTATGTGATGCCTATCTTCAAGAGAGGGAGGAAGGAGGATCTGGGAAACTACAGGCCAATGGAAATGGTCTTTACACATGCTGCAGGGCCTAGATGAGAGCTAAACCAGGTGTATTATTGTCACTTAGCAAAATAGACCATATCGGTACACAACTGGAAAATTATGATTCCAGTCTTATCCAGGGTTTGTAAAATTATTTTCAGAAAGTACATTGCAGTCAATTGGTGAGCAAAAATTTCAGATTTCTCAAAGCTGACTTTGAGAGTAAGGCCCAAGTGAACTTACTATACAAATTTAGTCCTTGCCCCTTTAAGAATATAATTATATTTTGCATATATATAAAAAGCTTTGTGTGCTCAAAGTGCTGAGAAAACATGAATTATTTTTTGAGACTCATGAGCAAATATAACTGCCTCATTGTACATACTGTGAAGTCAAGGTACAAATGTTTTCACACAGCAAGCTAACAGCAGAAATTACAAGAAGGCACCAGGAGTTTTGGACTCCCAAAGCTTCTCCCAGTTGCTGCTGCTTCTCTCTTCAGATTAAATGTGAAGACTTTAGATTAGAAGTCTCTGAAATATACAGATTTTAATTCTTTTTCTCTTGAAAGAATCAGGCATAAGAAGCGGTATGGCTTTTCCAGAGTTGTATCAAACAATGCCAAGCTATCAGAATACTCAAGGTTCCCTTAGAAACTGAAAAGGGAAATTTGACATGAATTTTGTATTTTAAAGTAAAATATTTATCATAGGAATATCAAAAAAGCTTCTTTTAGTGTTGTAATCTGAACCTTTGTTGAAAAGTTCAAATTTCCCATTATAGCATGGCAGTATAGAGGTTGACACTGTATTGTTAAAGAACCCCTGTGAATACCTGAACTGAAAGTATCTGTATCTGCTTTTATGTTTCAGTTGAGTTTCTCACTTGTCTTTTCAATCTTTGTCCCATACCCAGTCAGGATTTCTAAATGTTGTTCTTCTATTCTTCCTGTACCTGCAGTGTGCAATATTTTGCATGGTTAACAATTCTTTTTAGCCTCACCTGGCTAACAAAAAAATCAAATTTCCATAAGAAAAACTTGTATCCTGATGTGTGTGTGTAACCCTGCCAGGTGGTTTGTTTGTTTTTTTTATGGCATTCTGGTAGCTCCACCATTATGTACAGAAATTAACCTTATATATAGACGTGTGTGTGTGTGTACGTATACTCACATACATATTCCACTCGCTCCTTACCCCTCAACTCTGCATTATTGTAATACTTATGTTATTATTATAATATATTCTCTCTACCTACTTACCTACCTACATACATACATATACTCTGTACCTAGTTCTACTTCCAATAATATTATATATTAGGTATTATTATTATTATGCTTTAGCTAAATATAAGGTTAATAATAATAATAATAATAAACTGCTTCCACTTTGTTTTTCTACACCTAAATTCATCTCTCTGTCATGCTATCCTCTTTAGCTGTACCATTTTCCTTTCTCTGGTCATCTTGATTTTCATCTCTTTCCCTTCTTATACATTTAAAAAGCTGCTTAGCATCTTCCTTCCTTTCTCACTGCTTGGAACATGTAACATATTTCATGTCCCATTGCAAGACAAAGCTGTTCTTATCAGTGTTATTTGTACTGAAGTAACACCCAGGGTCTCCACTCATGTCTCTATTGTTTTAAGTGCTGGTAGGATGAAGACTTAAGCCATAAATAGTTTAATATCTAAATAGAAAACTTGCAAAGAGAAATTAAAAAGGATAACACATACAAGTAATCAGAATGATGCCAGTACTAGGTTTTGTTTTAATGGATAGAGCAAAGGAAAGTAGTGGAGAGGATCAGTCAACAGAAACCCAGAATTAGGTGGGGAAATGGGAGAAATTGCAGGGAAAGTATATATAAAAAAAGAACCCCCTCCCCCTCAAAAAACTTAGATAACTATGGAAAAGTATGGGATGAGCTGATTCTGCTTATCTCAGTTGGCTGTGAAGTATGAGGGCCATTGATGATAAATGATTTCATGCAAATAGTAACCATTTCACTGATAAAAATTGTAGCAGAAATAGCAATCTAACAGGCATCAGATTTACCTAAGGGTAGAGTGCACTGTGGTTTGAAATTAGCAATCAAAAAGACCTATTAGTTTCATTAGCAAGCTATTTTTCATCTGATTCTGAATGCTTTCTGCATAATCTGTTTTCCATTCTTTTGTCCAGTCAATTAGTCATTTTAGAAAGAAAGTTAAACAAAGTATTACAGTTATTTTTAATAGGCCTGGCTTTTTCTACAGAAATTAAAATAGTTTGGCGTAGCTCAAGGCAGAGGGTTCAGACTCCAGCCATGTAGTAAACTAAATTTTACTTTTCTTGCTACCTATTAAAAAGAAGGAAATTAAAAAGTAGATGATATCACAATATAGTGTAATTATGTAGTCCACGCACTGCAGGGAAAGAACAACCAAAATGGAAGTAATGGAGCATTTCATATTTATAAAATAAAATGTTAACATAGAAAAAATATTTAAAAGCTTTTTCTTTAATCCTTTCCTGGGATTCTTAGAGTTTCTGATTACAAAATTGTGTATTTTAAAGGATTTTTAGGTAATTATTCTGGTTGAAAATCTTAGTGGTTACTTCACCTAGGATTTAAATATTTACGGAGTAGGAGTAATATTGTCCTTGTGTATTCCCAAGTACAAGGGAAGAAAGGCAAAAAGTGACACAAGACAAAATCTTCTAATAAGCTGTTACTTATGAAAGCTTATGCCTTTCTGAACAAAAGGTACTATCCTGCCCTACTTTCTGTTCCGTAGGCTTGGGTTCAGTCATTTATTGTCACACAGACTGGTACTAGGTATATATGGCTTTTCCTATCGGAGTCCTGGATTCCACAGAAATGGAAGGACGCCATCAGATATTCTAATAATTTTGTTTTGGTACAGAGACATTTTTCTCTGATCAAAGGGATCATATTTCCTCTCACTGAAGTACTAAGATTCAGTACAGCTGATCAGAGTTTAAGAGGAGTCTTTAACTTCCAGCCTAGACTTTCATTCTGAATAATCTTTTGTAACTTCACACTGCCTAGGTTGTTCCTAGCCTAACACCTATTGCTTCCAAACTACATTATCACTCCCATTATATTTGTTATGTTTTACTCTCTACCTCTTCTACTTCCAAACATGTTTCTGTTTCTTTTTAGAAACCTGATATTTGTTTTAGCATTTTTTTATTTTTTTATTTTTGTCCAAAACTGGCCTTCCCCTGCCCCTTTTTCTGACAGCACATGACAAATTCAAAACAAAAAAGAATTGTACAGCCAGCTCTGTACAAAGTAGGTTGTTTCCAGTGAAAGCTCGTGCTTCTCTGAACTAGTCTCAAAGGAGCCACCTGCTCTACCTTCAGCTTGACATCAATTTGTGAGAACTTCTAAGATCTATGGGACTCTAGAGCAAGTATCCTGTTGTACATGTATGCCCATAGTTTTAGAAATTAGGGGGGAAAAAAGCCTGTTACATTTTTCTAAAAACCTATTCCTCTAATGTAGGATGTCTACCACACCTAATATTGTCCAAAGTTTTGTTCAGTTTAAATTGATATACCTAGCAAAGGGATTTCCTTATGACTGCCTTTTGGGGGGGGTGGGATCTCTCATAATCTAATAGATCTTGCTGCAAAGAAGCTTTTATTTTCCACACTTAGATTTTCCTTGTTATAAATGCTAGTTAAATGCAGTAACTAGTATAAATTAGTATGTACAGCAGGAAATAGTAAATTCCAGTTAGAAATTAAATCTAGTTATATACTGGGGAGAGTGTAGAAAGGCAAGTAGAGTGGAAGCCATCATCTAGAGAAAGGGGAGCCCTAACGCTTCAGAGACATAGGCCCTAACATAGTTTACAGCAACTTCATTCATTATATATAGTATAATATGATCAGCTTACATTAATAAAGTTCTTTTACACAGGCAATATTTGTATGGACTTTTGATTATAAAATTGTTTTTATTCATTCTGGTACATGTTTCATTTATACTTAGATGCATTGGCAATGCGTAGTGGGTGCATGTGGGTGCATGTGCACCCCCTGAGATTGGCAGTGCACCCCCTGAAAGAAGCACCACTGACACTGCCAGGAGCACCTGCGGGCAGTTGCCACTCACCACCCCTCACCCTCACCGCCGCCACCGCCGGTGGCATCTCTGGGCAGTTGCCAATCGCCACTGGCTGCTGCAGGTGGTGTTTGCAGGTGGTCACCAACCACCAGTCGGTGCTCACCACCCCCCTATCCCTCACCACTGACACTGCTGTGGCTGCCTGTGACAGCTCACCACCTCCACACCCCCGCCACCACCACTGTAGCCGCCTGCAGGTGGTCACCGTGCCTCCCGCCCCAGCCTCTGGGGGCATGAGTCATTCATGCTTAGATGCATCTTTAGTGCAATTCAGGTTTATATAAATTAAAATAAATTCAGATGACTGTATTTCCTTAAAACCAAGATGAGAATTGCTCCCTTACCCCCCCCCTTCCCTGCCCATTCAGCATGGTGGGGAAAAACATCTCATCGAAATTTTGAGTACCAGCCAGGGCAGGAAAGAGCCATGGCCTGGCTCTAGAAATGGAGCCAGAGAGACCACTCAGTACAGAGGTGGGGAGTGAGAAAGGGGGCTTTGGGGAGACTGTTCAGAGAGAGTGGAGCTGCTCCAACTCTGGCCCCAACCAGGCTAGGCTTGGAAACACTGCCACCTTGGCCAGGCTGGGCTCAGATCAGAGCCAGTGCCAAAGCCACTGTCAATACCTACCCCAGAGCCACCACATTCAATAAGCAGTGGCCAGAAGGGCAAGCACCAAGTGGAGGCAGGCAACAGGGGAGCAGGTGCAATCTCTGGGGAGGGCAGGTGGGGGATCAAGGCCTGGGGTGGAGCCACCCGATCATCTGCTGCAGCTGTGGTAGGGAGAAATTAAGATGTCCCTCCAACAGTTAGATTCTATACATAGTTTCATAGTTGTTAGGCGCTGGAAGGGACCTTACAGATCATCAGGTCCAGTCCCCCTGCACGTGAAAATTATAACAAATTTATAATTTTCCATGTATAGAATCTAACTGTTGGGGAGTTATCTTAAATTCAATGCTGTCTTGAATTTATATCAAAACATTAAGTTAGTCAGTCCTCAGGGTCAAAACAGGTCAACAATGCAGCCTCTGTGCTACAAATTTAAGGATATGTTTCTTGTTCATTAAGAGGTACATTTGTATTATGTTAATAGTAGACTGAAGCAAGTTTATTTCTAGTCTTTTGTATTTCTCTCTCTCATCATGATATTTACTTATCATTTATTTCAATTTACTCTTTATACAGTTTGAGAGCTAAATAGCTTAATTTGTTCATTTTTCTATGAACCACTACCAGCTATTTTTCTTGATGTTTCATATTGTCCTTCCTAATTTTGTCTCTTTATCTTCTCTCTTACCGTCTTTGACAAAAAACAAAGGAGAGAAATGCCACTGTTAAAGTACTTCTAGTCTGGGTCAAATTATCCAAGGTCTATTTCAGCATTGCACTATATAACCATCATGCTTTCTTCAGAGCACTCTTTTAATTTTTTTTTTCATTACACATGAACTATATTTTTATAGCAGTGTGAAGGGGGCAACTCAGAATGGGGTTCTAAGAAAAAAACAGAGCATCTTCTCTCTGCAGAGCTTGCAATCTCAATAGCCAAAACAGACAAAGTAAAGGAAAGATAACCAAAACATGCAGAGCAATGGTTTGCATGTCACATGAGTTTTAATTTTTTATTGTTTTCCTTTTCATTTGTTTTGTTTGCTATTTAAATCATTTTCGTAAGGTTTCATAAAGAGAGTATTAGCTACAGGTTAGATCAACACTAGAAACTTGTCCTTGGAATATTAATGTTACATTTTATTTATTTTGTGACAGTTCTATGTCACCAAAGCTCTAAACAAAGTTTACTTTGGTATAGGCTGTGCTGGCAAAAAAGATTATTTGCCAGTGTAAACTGTGGCCATACTAAGTTTTCCAATATAGCTATACAATCAACATTTTTATAATGTAGACTAAGCCTTAGTCTTTGGTTGGTTCCTTTCTGCAGGGTTTTCCAAAAGTCACATAGCTAGCGTTTGGGAGGAATGTTATTTAATGGGTTCCATTGCTCTTAGTTAGGAGGGCATCTATTGCATGGTTCAAGGTTTAAGGTAGATGAATGGCATACTATCAACTAATGTCAGCTATGATAAGTGCCTCTTGACAACATGCAAAACAACAAGGTTGGCAGTGACACACAATATTCCAATCCCCATGCTATGAAAGACTCTAAACTCTTGAAGGATACCAAAAAGAGAGAACTTCTCCCTGGAATATTAACAGTTTCAGAGGGAATTTATTCAGTTTCTTCCACAATGTTGAACACTTCAGACAATGCAACTTTGGAATTACATTCTTCAACAACTGTCATGTCCTGAAACCTCATCCAGTACCCTTGAATTCATATGCAATATTTGTAGTCAATTGCAAATATGTAAAGCTAATGCAAAATGAGCATGAAATGCTACCAGTCTTATTTTATAGTATTTTGTACCTGCTTGGCAATATAGCTGAGAGAAAATGGTTTTCCTATTCTACAGACATTTTAAGATTCCAGAATTTGTCCCATTCCTGCATTAGGAGAAAACTGAGGCCTTTTCAAAGATTTTTTAAAAAGAAAAACAAGAGAGAAAAGGACCTCCCCAGAATGGCCACTATTTCAGTAGTAGAAGTATTTGTCTAGGATGAAGGGGAAAAAAATTCTTTATGATTTAGGTGTAAACACTTGAACCTCAGTTTCCAAATCACAAGTGAATGCTCAAACCACCAGCCTACAGAATCATTCTCTTGCTGGCCAATGAAAATATATATATATTTTTATTGAGTAGAACAGCACCAATAGAACAAAGTAGAATAGTGCTAACAGGAAATCATGAGAGAGGTCAAAACCAAAAGAGCCATGTGGTCAGGATACCTGCATAGGATGTGGGATGTGTGTCTAGTCCCTGGTCCAAATTGGGCAAAATAGTGACTTGAATCTTCATCTCCTATATTCCAAATCAGTGTTCCCCTAATTTTTGATCCCTGGGGCACATTTTTTTCTGGATTAAAATTGACAGCACACTTCATTATTACATGCAAAAAGATATAGATATTTCAAAGCATGACATATTCTGTTCCCTGCCAGAGGAAATCATAACAGTGCTGAAATGTAGTGTATTAAAAATAGCTGTATAACTTCTCTGAATTTTGCAACACCTCAGTTGAAAATCAATTAGATCTAAATTCAGAAAAGATATGGAGGGGTCATTGAAACTAAAAACGGTGAGAGTCACTGATCTAGCTGGTGCCATGTAAGGGCAGAGGTAGCAGTACCTCACCCATCTGTGCCCTATCTTTCCACTCTCTGCCCCCCTCCCTCCCCCCAACCCTGATCCGTACCTCTTAGGGGCAAAGGCAACCCCCACTGCTGAGGCTGTTCTTGCACAGTCTCATACACCAATAACCATTCCTACAGACCCTCCTGGCAGTTCCAGGAGTATGGGAGGTATACAGAGGATGAGCTGAAAAGGGTAGGGGAAGGCAGCAGCATAGGCAGCAGTCCCCAGAGGAGCAGCTGCAGGTGCTGCTGAAGTACAGGCTCAGAGTGCCACAGGGGAGAGAAAAATATTTACCTCCTCACTTCTGTCACTCTCACGACATACTGTAGGGGGTACACCTTTTGGGAATCACTGTACTAAATGAATATGCAACCACTGGGTTACTCTAAAGTATGTTTTGCTTTTTCTCTTTGTAATCTTCATCAGAAAATCCACCCAGGATTTTAAAAAAGTGTTCATTTCCATGAAAAAATCAGTTTTGTCAAATCAGTATATGCTGATAAAATAATTGGCGCAGAATTCCCGAGCTATTCTGTTAGGTACATACTTTACCCAAGAAAATATTGTTATATAGAATGATACAATAGTATCTTTGGAAGGGACTGCTGGGGGTCATCTAGTAATTCTGCTTAAGACATGGTTGTCCCTAAAATATGCCATTTAATTTTTTGTGTATTCTGTATTTTTAAAAACTTCCAAGAACTGGGGATTCCACAGCCTCTCTGGACAAGCCTGTTCCAAAGCTTAACCACCCTCCCAGTGAGAAAGTTGCCTAATATCCAATTTAAATTTCTCTTGCTGCCATTTAAGACTATTGCTGTCCCCTGTAACCACGTAGAATAGTGTATCTCTATTTGATTAATTTTGGAACATTTCTCCACTTTATCAAGGTCATATAGATGCAAGGCAGCTGAAAAATAGCCCTGTTTTTCCTAAATGAAACTTGTCTCTAACTAGATGGCCCTATCACTCTATGGGCATTTGAAATATATCAAGTGGGAGGAGGTATCAAGTGGGATTCCCCAGGGTTCTTTCCTGGGTCTGGTATTGTTCAACATATTCATTAATGATTTGGACAATGGGATCTAGTGCATGCATATCAAATTTGCAGATGACACCAAGTTGGAAAAAATTACAGAAACACTGGAGGGTAGAGCTAGGATTCAGAATGACCTGGATAAACTGGAGGAATGGTCCAAAATCAATCAGATGAGATTCAACTAGGACAAGTGCAAAGTCCTGCACTCAAAATGACTGCATTCACAAACATGGACTGGGGAATCACTGGTAGTTACAGTGAACCAAAGCTGAATATGCCTCAACATCACACTGCTGTTGCAAAAAATGCCAATAGCATACTGGGTTGTATTAACGGGATTGTCACTTGCAGTGATTCTTCTACTCTATTCAGTGCTGGTGAGACTTTCCCTGAAGTACTGTGTCCAATTGTGGGCTTCACACTTAAAGAAAATGTAGACAGATTGGAAAGAATCCAGCAAAGAGTGAAAAATGATTAGATTCCTGCAAAACATGACTTATAAGGAAAGGCTGAAAGAGCTAGGGAGGACTAAGTGGGGATTTGATAACAGTCTTCAAATACCTGTAGGATGATTTTGAACAGGATGGAGATAGCCTTTTCTCTATGTCTGTAAGGGACAGGCCTAGGAGCAAAGGCCTCAAACTGCAGTGGAGGAGATGTAAAGCACCTACACATAAGCACAGAGGCTTTTCTGATGTGCTGGAATTACAGCGTGTCAGAGCAGACTCAATTAATTGAGTTGGCTGGAGTGTGGCAACTGCCATGCTCCAGCAGCCTCCTACATCTCATGTACCAGTGGTCCTGAGCTTAAAAATGGCGGTGGGGTTGCTAAATCTAAAGCTCATTGGACAAGCTTTAATTCAAGCGCCCCCACCATGATTTTTAAGTGTGGGGATGCTGATACAGGAGATGCAGAAGCGCTTAAATTAGAGTGGCTCTTGGAGCTGCTCTAATTAAAGTGTCACCCTTCCCACCCCCAGAACATGTATAAAAGTGTCCATAGGCTTCAAATTAGGAAGAATTTTTTAACTATGAGAGTGGTTAAGCATTGGAACAGGCTACCTAAAGAAGTTGTAGAATCTCCAGCCTTGGAAATTTTCAAGAGCAAGTTAGACAGACATTTGGCTGGGATGATTTTTAGTCAAGAGTGATCCTTGAGCAGGGGGCTGGACTTACAATCTCATGGGCTAGGGAAAGATATTACACATAAACCAGTTTAAGTGATCAGAAACTGGTTTAAACCTGTAACAAAACATAAATTCAGTGCACATAAACCAGTTTCAAAATGGCTGAAACTGGTTTAAGATAAATCTGGTTGAATGTAGTATCAGACTTAACTGATTTGAGTCAAACCAGTTCATGCAGTCTGTCCCCGACCCCTTCCTGGTTTAAGTCAAACTAGAATCCCCCAGCATCACAGATGCTTTGCATCCCTGGCCTAGGCAGGGCTCTCTGCTCCAAAGAACAGGCTGGCCCTGCCCCTCTTCCCTGGTCAGAGCTCCAGGGGAGACTGCAGGCACAGTAGGGTCTTCATGGCTTCCCTTGCTTCTCAGTGCTCAAGCAGGAATTCCCTCCTCCCTCCCATCTCCCTCATCACAAACCCCAGCCCCGTGGACACTAGGTATGTGGTATGCTACCTAATGCTGAGACGTTTCTGTGTAAGGCAGACAGGACGAAGGCAGACAGGACAGCATCCACTTAGAGCTTTTTGGAGCTAATCAACAGGGCAGCTGGTAATGTCCCTCCATTTCTTCCTTGGAAAAAGCTGTTCAAGAAGAGCTTGAGCTAATGAGATAGGCTTTTGTTTTGCTGATGGGCTGATAATACTGTGTTTTTATCAGCTCCCCTGCCACACCACCACCCCTAGGCTGGTTTGCAGCTCTGTCAGGTTTGCAGAAAGGTTTGCAGACAAGGAGAGGGAGATTGAAAACCTCAGTATCATCAACAGATGCATGCACTGGCCCTCCCCCAACCCCCCCTTTTCCTCAGAGTGCTAGCCAGGGTCGTGGGTCTGACAACATTCCCGCCCCTTGAGCAGCCAGCAGGGGAAAAGCCTGAGAGGGTGTAGGCAGGGTGGGGGTTTACACCCCTCCCTAATCAGAGAATCTTGCCGGGGCTTGGCCATGCCCCCCCCCCCCCAGCTCAGTACCATTGAAGGGAAGGGAGGGCTACTCTAGCACTCCCCAGCTTCTAGTCTGAGCCACTGCAGGCACATGCCTACATTTCTTTAGTCCAGAGGGGATGTCTGTGCAGTTACAGACCAGTTCAACCTAGCCAGGTTAGACTAACCTGCAAAGATTGAATCAATTCAGGCTCAAACTATTTGACTGTCTGTCCCTAACCATGACGTTCCTTCCAGCCCTACCTCTGATCCTATGAAAGTCCCATTGCAATCAAACAATGTAGGACATGCCTAAGAAGCAAAATGGAAAGATTTGTTTTGATGTAATAATTGCTGCTGTTTGTATGGTACATCATATAGTTGTCTACTGTGGCTATGTTTCATATGCAGAGTACTTATGCTCATGAATATACATTTTATATACTGTGCAGTGCTAGAAAATAATTGGTGGCCAGTCAAGGCCTTTAGTTCTGTTTTATCTGCTGAGGTAGTATTGTAGCTTAGGATAAAATGTGTTAAATAAATCCTTAGATTTTAATAAGAAATGTATTTATTCCCAAACATTTCCCACCTGTATTGCATGGTTCTGTTCAAGAAATGCAGTTAGCCACTTTTATCTGGGTAATTTTTTGTTGTTGTTGTAGTTCTTCTCCAAAACTGGGACTCAATAGTAGCTTTGGACAGTAAATCTTATTATTATCATGCATATGGGAGGCCATGCTACAATTTATTTTTATTGCATGTGGAACATCTGTGCATTAATAACTGAAAGAGAACCCTTCACATTGTTTTAATACATTTGTTCAGAATCCTTTAGAAAGTTTGTTTGTATTTTTAATACACACCTTTTATTTGCTTATTAAACCTAGAGAGTATCTAAGGGATTATAACTGTTGATAAATGTCAGCACACTGTTGTTAGAATATAATCTTCAGCTTGAAGTAAATGTCTTATTTTAAGAGAAGCATTATTGAAGTGTTAACCTAGATGCAAATGCAGTAAAAATGGCAAAGCAAAGAATTCAGCTTTGCATTCAGGTAAAACTTGTATTTAAATTAGATTAGGATATAATAAATATTACTTCTAGTGTGAATGTTTCTTACAGTTTCAGGCTTACACAGCACAGAGTGCATTTAGAAATGAAAAGCCCACTAGTTCACAGGAAAGCTTTTAGAATACTGGAACAGAAGCTATGCTAATGCTGTACTAAATCACAATAGGATGTTTTTAAAAATATATTTCTCCCTTGGCTACACAAATATATTTGGAATTAAGTTTACTTTAGCATATAGTCATAGCTGACTCCTTTTAGGAGATGGTTTCGTAATCTTCATGTCAAAACTGTGGAGCCAGCAGTTGGTTTTAGCCTAGTAAGGTCCTTGAGGCTAGAGAGGAACAGTCATATAATTGATTTGTGTGTGCTGTTTATCTGAATGATGTTACTTTGCCATAATTAGTTTTAGCTGCTGTCCACTTTCACACAAGCACGTTCTTTCTGTTATGAATTAATACATGGCTTGTTTCTGGTGGCTTCAGAATTTCCCTCTGGCCTGTTTCAAATGAAGTTTAACCAAGATTGAAGGTTGTGTGTAGACAGACATCATAATAGCGTGCAGATTATTTTTTTCCCAAGAATGTGTATACATACAAAAGTTGTAGTGCTCTCAAAGTAAAGGCACTAGTAACCATTAAAGCAGGAGCAGAACGCAGACTGCTTCTACAGCTGCGTACAAAATGGAACTGGAAGTCAGACATTAAAACTAATCACTGACATTGTACTGCCAGAACAGAAATGAAGCATTAATTTAAACAAATTTGAAATCCCAGCACTGGAAACCAACTGGCTGAAACTATGTGACTTTCTGCAAAACAAAAATGACTCTAAATATTAAAACAGTTACAGCATTCATAAAAAGGCCGGATAACCTGTCTAATTACTCATGTGACTAATGGACAGAGCGAGGCAAGACCTTCCACATGGTTGTACTGATGTTTGTTGACCTAGAACAGGAGGGAATCTGCTGAGGGAGAGGTTAGTCACTCCTTTTGCTCTTTGACTCCTAAGAGTTATTTGTGGAGAGGTGTGTGAGCGAGAGAAGGAGGGAGGGAAGAGGGGAGGGAGGGAGAGAGAGATGTAAACACCTTTATTCTGAGAATTATGCAGAATTTACCAATTGATGTTTGGCCACTAACTTTGACACTGTCAGCCGTGACTTGATTCTACCAATGAAGCACACATGAAAAGCTCAGTACTCCATTTGCACTTCCCTCACCCAAACAAACACATGGAACAGAAAAATGGGCTCCGTGGCTACATTTTTTTTTCTTTTGCAACATCAACATCAAGATTATCGCACAATACTATCCCTATCCCAACCCCTCCAGAAAGAGAGCAATTACAGATATATATAGTATGAATACATACATATGTACTGTAATATAATAGTAAGTGTATCATACCATACTTAATGATTATTAAAATAAAAATAAGAAATTGTTGGTTGCAGTTTAAAAAAACCCACCCTCGACATCATATCTTATAACCAGTATTCTGCTATGATGCTTAAAATGAAGTTATTTTTGGAAAAGTAGTTGTATAGAAATAATAATTAATATGAGCTACCGTAATTATTGGGATTTCTGTATCAAATATTTTCAGCTAACACACAGCAGAATATTTTCTTTTCAGGGAACTGTTAAGCTGAGGGCTGTTCCAGGGGGCTGTCCAAAGTCTGGTTCAGGCTACTGTCTTTAGAAGATATTTCCTAGGGGTGGCCAAGTAGGAGGGTGCCTCAACCCCTGCTTTTGGGTTCTCAGAAACTGCACAAAGTCTCTCCAACTTTTAAACAGCATTTCCCCCCCAAGCTGCTTATCAATTTAATTCCATTTGTGGTAGTTGACTTTGTGGCATCACAGGCTGATTTGGAGTGGGATGGCCAATTGGGCAGAGGAGGTACCCCTGTTTCAGGGTTCCTGGGGTGCTGAGCACTCTCAGAGCCTCCCAAGATCTCCATATCATTTGCCAGGAATGAAATTAAATTAACCAGTAGCTTGGAGAAAAGCTAAGAAGTTTAAAAGCTAAGAAGACTTCGGGCATCCCCATGGGAATACAGAAGCAGGGGTACCTCCTCTACCGACTTAGCCACCTCCCCGAGCCCTACTTAACCTGGGATGCACTGAAGCATGGTCAGTTGTCAGGAATTGAATGGAATTGACCAGTGGAGCACAGAAGCAGGGGTACCTCCTCCACAGACTGGATTCCTACCCTCTCCTGCCCAAAACAAATCAACGTGGGATAGTGCAGATGGATTGAAATGCAAGCAGTATAGGTTGGGACAGTAGATTTCTGGATGCCAGCCAGAGATGCCATGCAGTGGTTGGGAGGCTAGGAGTGGTGTAGTGTGGGATGCCTGGAGGACTGACCAAACACTAGTCATAGAAAGCTTGGTGTCCACACAGCACACTGAATTGATTTAAGGAGGACCGACCATTTAAAAATAAACCTGATTATCCAGGTATGATTTTGAACCATTCCAGGAGATTTAATCAATCTAAATTGGCCTGCACATTTGGATGTTTGTGGTTTAAGCAGTATTTAAAATGGGTTCAGGGTTTTGTCTGTCTGCACCTTTAGTGAGCAAGACAACAACAACAAAAAGTCATAAAGTCTGGCCCATTCTCTTAAAGCTGTGTTATCTTGGCAGGAGTAATGGAAGGGAGTGGCAGGAGAAACTTATTTTTGTCCCTGGATTTAGTCACTATAAATTGGAATCACACAGGAAGTAGTAGCACAATTCTTCAAAGATCAAAAGTACCTATTAGGTGTACTCTCAAGTTTTTTATTTCTCTTTTACTCTCTAGCATCCGGGAAATGAAAAGATAACATATTTTCTTGTATACCCTACACCCTCTAATAAGATATGCAGCTTTTCTTTGGGAAGGCAGAATGAGGAGAGAAAATATGTTTTTGTTTGTTTTGTTTTTTTCTGTTCAGGCACAAACTACAGCTTTAACCCATTAACAGCTGAATGGTTAGCAACTCTTAGCTGCTCTGCTACTAAAGACTGGACCATATATGGATCTAGGAGTTTGAAAAGATCTAAAAATAGTCTGCAGGGCTATAAAATAGAAGATTGACCAGGAGTACCTATTTGCAAATTCTTCAGCACAGTTACAAAAGAAAAGATAACTGAATTTGTGGAAAAAGAAGAGTGGGTCATTAACACCTGTTGAGTGAAAAGTTATTAATAGTAAGTAGGTTATAATGATCCATGAAACCAACTGTCTAATTCAGAACTGCCTGAATAGAAATGCCAATGCTGCTATTTTGGGCAACAAATCAGTGTCCCATCTTGAGGCACACATCTTATTTTGAAAGGTTAATTTTTGGGCATAAGGTGTGTGTGGTATGTAAATAAATATAGTAGTATATTTATACACTTTTTTAAAAAACAAATGCTAAATACTTATTTTTCCATTACCTTCCCTCGACACACACACACACACACACACACACACACACACACACATCTTGAGCCCCTGGCATGTCTCTTTTACTTACTTCCTTGACTTATTTCTTCTTATTCATTCATTCATTTGTTCATTCATGTCTGGGGTCAACAACATAACTAACACCGTTCAAAATTAACACTGATCTGTCATAAGGTGGACAAAGGTGGCAATTGTTATATATTCCACCACTAGGTGTTCATTCTTGCTCAAAACTTACTAAGGATGTGCTATATAAGTTCATTTTTTAGCATAATAGAATCTCTTCACAGGCTGGATGCAGCCTACTATAGGTTGGCAATTTATTTGTATTTCAGTAGCAGCTGAGGTCATGGTGCAGGGCCTCACTGGGTGTGCTTGGGCATTTACATTTCTAGCACGGCATGCTCCCACTAGAAACTGTGCGTGTACAGATGTTTGTGCTATTTCTCATGAAGTCTAGCAGATCCATCAGAAAGAACTTCCATTTTTGACCAGGAAGATTTCACCTGCGTGAGAGTTTTTCACATCAAAACAGATGCCTGTACACTTCAGGGGTATATCCCTCCTGCTCCACTTATCTTGGGGACCAAGATGATCAAGCAGCGGCTGCCTCCCTATGCTTTCCACAGGCTGGGTCACCAGGCATGGGAAGGTATTGGGAAGCTATTTCCCTGCCCAGTCCTAAGCAGAGTTAAGCTGCCACTTTTTGCCCCCATGCCTTCCTCAGAGCAGAAATTTACAGCACTAGAAATGAATACCTGTCCACCATTGTGCTAGTGCTACAACATAAAGAACAAAAAGATGGTCCAACACAACTCAATCATAAATAATTTTAAAATGAAACTACTGCTGAATCACCAAAGAAACAACCATGTGTCTATATAGCCTAGTTAATAACCAGAATTCTACTACCTACACACACACACACGCTTATTACATGTTCTTATACATATAAGCATTAAAAATCTTGATAGAGCCTACTGGGAATTGTTTAACATGGGTTAACATTGAAAGAAGTTATATCATTGACCCAATCTGATTTCCTTTTAGATTTTTAGTTTGAAAAGATGTTTAAAATTTTGACTTCTCTTCCAAATTTTGGATAGGATTTTTTAAGAGTGACTTAGGAAAAAAAAGGAGTAAGGGGTGGACAGAAGAAAATTCATATAAGTAGAAGAAACTGGTGAGAGAGGGGAAGATGAACAAACAGTAGCATATATGATGAAGAGAGTGAGGATGGCATCACAAAGGTGTGAGGGAAAAGGTAGGAAAAAGTTGAAGCAAGTGAACAGGGCTAGGGACATACATTCAAAAAGCCTGAGCCTGAATTGATTCAATCTTTGCAGGTTAGTCTAACCTGGCTAGGCTGAACTGGTTTGTAACTGGACAGATGTTCTCTCTGGACTGTGGAAATGCAGGTACATGCCTGCAGTGGCTCAGGCTAGAAGCCAAGGGGTGCTAGAGAAGCCTTCCATCCCTTTCTTAGTGCTGACCTAGGTGGAGTGGGGAGCATGGCCAGGCCCTGGCAGGACACTATAATTAGGGAGGGGTTCCCCCCTTCCTGAGCAGCCCAGCAGGGGATGTTTATCAGCCCTAACTCAGTGTTTATCAGCTCATTAAGAAAACAACACAGAGACATTACCAGCTATCTGCTGATTCTGCCTTTGTCCCATCTGCCATAGCTCGGAGGTAGCCAGCATGCGGTCTCCTAGCTAAAGCTGAGAGGTGTCTGTGAGGGATGAGGGAATGCCTGCTTAGTGGAGAGTGGGGAGGGAGCAGAAGCCAGGCAGATGCCTGCAAAGACTACCAGACCTGCAGTCAGGGAGTAGAGGGGACAGGCCAGCCCTGCTGTGGAGCTGAGAGCCCCACCCAGCCCAGAGAGCATGCCAGGATGCTGGGGGAGTCTGATTTAATTTAAACTAGCAACAGGTCTGGGACAGTCATTGCATAAACCAGTTTGAGCCAAATCAGTTAAGTCTAATACTACATTCAACCAGGTTGTTCTCAAAACGGTTTCAGCCATTTTGAAACTGGTTTATGTGCACTTACCATCTGTTCTGTTACAGGTTTAAACCAGTTTATGATCACTTAAACCAGTTTATGTGTAATGTCTTTCCCTAGCCCAAGTGAAAAGGAAAGGAAGTTGAAGGTGCAATCTCAAGAGTAGGCAACGAGGACATGATAGAGCCCTGACTGGATCCCAAGTCTTTGTCTACTACTGTTGCTCTGCTGCCATGGCATTTGAATAGGACAACCTAGCTACTTATTTTAATTATTATTTATGAGAAGGAATGGTACAGCATTTAAAATAAATACCTAAATGACCTACTTATAAAAATACAAGGTATGATGATAAAGCAGCTAAGGTGTCACAACTCTGGAGCACCTGTTTTAGACTCACGCTAATGGTTTCCCCCAGCCAACCTAGGTACCCCTGGTTATTAAGACAGAGAAAGACAAATATGCTAGCCATCTCACCCTGGCATGTGTTATAGGCTGCAGAAACTAGTTAGAATTAGCCACGTGAACCTGATGGGGACATTCGCTTTGGACAGACCTTTATTTTTTTATTACTTATAAAAATGCTACTGGCAGGGTCAGATTTATAAACTATGTTTAAAATCTATATTGAGTATATTACTAAGTATAGAGCTATAAATAAAAAAGCATGCATGCTCAGAAAAAAATGCACACACCCCTCAAACTACTTATAGTTGCCCCATCTTTAGAAATATATGGCTTTATGATCTTATGTCAAAAGAGCTCATGTGAAGTTATCAGGGCTATGATAAGTAATAGTTAATCACTGTTTTCTTTCAGTTCTGAAAGCTGAACTTCTAGTTTTGTCCTTATTTCACATCCCAGCAGGGACAGATCCTTTCTCATGTTAAATGTCCCAAGCCTTAATAAATCACTCAACACAGCAAACTGTCAAATGTGCCAGTTCAGTTCGGCAAATTCATTGTTTCTCTAATTTTAGATATTTACTATACATGTGAAAGATGGGGACAAGTTGCAGAATGATCCAAAGTTCTTGTGGGACTCTGGAAGAACTGTAAAAGGCAGCTATAACAGTAAAATGTTGTGACTGGCTAGTAATTGCTGTGCATACCTTTGACAAGCTCAGTCAGTCCACCCTGTATCTGACATCCACTAGTGGTCAGACCTGCTTGCCTATGGTTTCTGGCCTCCCTTTACCTCCTATCACTCTCACCTGCCATGATTTGATCTTTGGGTCTTTTACCTGGGGAGGTGGCCTCCAGAGGCTGGAATAGCCTCTTCCTGGGTGCCTTTCCTTGCTCCTCCATGATTTTCTTCCCCAAACTCTACAGGGCAGTTTTCCCATTTAAGACAACCTCAGTTGCCCTTTTGCCTTGAATGGCCTCCTTAACTCTGCTATTAAACCATATTGCCTTAGGAGCAATCATTATGACCACCAGCCACCCCCATAGTCATTCCCATGCCTCACAGATGACAGTTGGTGTTTGTGGGGGGGCAGGGATTAGGAGGGAGAGCCTTGGCCCTGACTCTGTACTCAGTCCCCTCAAGCCTCAAAACTTTGTTGGGGTTCCACCTTCATTGCTTCAGCCCCTTTCCTCTAGCTGAGACCCCTAGCACAGGGTCCACTGTCCTGGACCTCAGCATCTCAGCCCCAGCCCTGCCTTGCACTCCCATGCTTCTGGGTCCCTGCCCCTATCTCATGCTTCTGGGCCCCTGTTCCATGCCCCTGACCCTCACTAGAGCTCTCTCTACTGGGTGTCTCTCAGGAACCCCATGGCCTCCAAACCACCCCCGTAACCACAACCCAGTCCTCTGGGCCATAAGTGAATATAAATACCAGCATAACTGAAATATAAGCAAATAGCTTCCACAAAGTTCTTCCATGGTCTGGGTGAATACTAGGGCTGTGCAAAGCTTCAGTAGCCAGTTCTATTCAGAGGAGATTTGACCTAATTCAGCAGTGAATATGGGCCTGTTTTTTGGGGGGTTTTTAAAGCTTCACACTCACTTGCTGCAGCAGTAGCAATCAGGGCCTCTGGGGGCTCATGGTGGAGCCCCCTGCACAGTGCAGGGCAGCGGGAATCACCCCCCACCCCACCTGGCACCTGCATGGCAGCTGCTGCATTGCGTGGGTGCAGCGCAGCTCAGCTGGGCACTGTGTGCTGTCCTGGAGCTGGGGCAGCTCCAACAGTCACCCAGAGCCCAGCAGTGCTCAGCCTGAGCAGTCCCAGCTCCAGGACAGCACGCAGAGCCCCACGGGGCGCTACCGAACCACACTGCACCCTCACAATGCGACAGCTGCCATGTGGGTGCCAAGCCAGGGTGGGGGGGCTGATCCCCACTGCCTCATGCTGCTTGGGGGGGCTCAGCCATGTATCCCCAGAGGCCCCAATTGCCACTGCTGGAGCCAGTGAGTGCAGGGATTTTTTTCTGCTTTTTTTTTTTTAAAGTGCCAGAACACTGAGACCAGACAGGGCAACCATTGGGGGAATGGGGGAGTGGGCGGGGGGTGGGGCCATGCTTGCTGCTGACATGCCCCCACCACTGACACTGCCACCACCACCTGTTCGATTCAGAGGAGATTTGGCCCGATTTGGCAGCCGAATCTCCGAATCCGAATCAGCCAAATCAAATTGGGACAGTGATTTGAATCACCAAATCGAATCACTGTCCCTCTGAATCAGCCAAATCCAAAGCCAAATTGAATACTTGCTGCTTTGCACAGGCCTAGTAAATACCCTACCACAAGCTGTACTTCCTAGTGAGACAGGTTCACTCTTTCTTTTGTGGGTAGCTTGGGTGGCTGTGGGCCTGCTTCCTGTAGCCAGCTGCCCCATGAGCTCCTCCCACTCCAACATGCAGAGCCAGACTGCCTGCTTTGGCTCTGATGCTGGGCTTATGTGCCTCAATGCCCCACCACCCTTCCTGTCATGTGGCTTCCCAGCCACATACTGGAGTTTTCCCTTTAATTAAGGGCCAGTCTGTGCTCCTGCTGTTGCAGCACCAGCAGCCATCGTAGTCTGCTGCATTTTCTTAAAGTAACAGGAGCCCCCTGCCTCCCTCTTACAGTACCATTCATTTCAAGTTTTGTCTTTTCTTTTAAAGTAACAAAATAAATGTAGAAGGCAGGGGAAAGATGCACTTACAGATTAATTGAATCAGAGATGTATAAGCTTTTGTTAGCAAGGAATCACTTCCTAAATAGGAAATGATAATAAGTAATAATAAATAATAAATGTAGTGTGATTATATTCTTGTCTTCGCTCTGACACCTGAAAGGTTAAAAAAGTTCTGCTGTTCTACCTGAGATAATTTGACACATGGGTTCTTATGTGTATTTAAAGTATTCTTATGAGTATTTAAAGAATTTTTCCTCCAGAAGGACTTCAGGATAGACTAATACAACCAATTCCATTGACAGAGATGCCATTCTCTCAATATGTTTTATGAGTAATGAATGCCTGTTCCCATCTTCCAGGCAGATATATTGAGTTATAGGAAGGATTGGTAGCTGCTTAAACAAGTTACTGACAGAGCCAAGAATATCAACTAATTTTTCCTCAAGTTCAACACTCAGGTTGTGTACCCCTTATTGGGTGCGTCTACATGTACAATTAATTCAAAGCAATAAAGTCCGGCACATATTGTTCCAGGGTTTATTGCTCCTGGGCACCATGTTTAAATGTGTGCCTGGGACCGCAGCATGTTGAGACAGGTCAAAGCAGCCCCGGCTGGCTGGAGGCCTGAGGAGTCAGTCTGCCAGTCTGTGGTTGTTCCAACACAGCTCAGTGTGCTGCAGAGGGGCTGGCTGGAGCATGACAGTGCTTCAGTGCAGGGCTAGCCGGGAGGCAGCCCTACAATGAAACACCCTCTTGCCCAAACCACCCCCTCCAGCATCCACATGTGCATTGCTGCACGCTAAAAAACTCTGCATCAAGATAGCACTTGTATTTACAAGTACTAACCTGTTGCTGAGTTTCTTAATTTACTGCAGTCTAAGAGGGCCACATTTATAAATACTGAGATGTTTACTGTAGAACTGCTCCATAGTACACATCTCATGGAGACATGCCCATTGACACTCAGTTTGGTCTTGTTTCAAGTAAATTCTTCAAGTTAACAGACTTAGAAAACCTTTGACCTGTCTAGCACCAAAAGTGACACAATGATGCTACAGTTACTCCAAGTTCCTTCCTGACCTGCCATCTTCATTTACTTTCTTCTATACAAGTCTGTAGACTTTACAGACCTGAGCATGAGGCCGTGTTGAAAGCAGCTACTATCCATTTCTACATTAAAGATTTATTTTATTTATTCCATTTTTTGAAGGATACCTTTTTGCCTTGAATGGCCTCCTTAACTCTGTTGTTAAACCATATAGCATCTTGACTGGACCTCTCAGTACTCTTTTTGATTTGTGGTATGTAGTTTTCCTGAGCCTCTTTTTTTCACTTATTGGAACATTCTCGCAAGCAAGCTAAGGAATTATGGGTTGGATGAATGGACTGTAAGGTGGACAGAAAACTGGCTGGATCATCAGGCTTAGAGGGTAGTAATCAATGGCTTGACACCTAGTTTGCAGCCAGTATCAAGCGGACCCCAGGGCTTCATCCTGGGCCTGGTTTTGATCAATATTTTAATCAACAATCTGGAAATGGGATGGAGTGCACCCTTAAAAAGTTTGCAGATGAGCAAGCCTGGTGGAGTTGTAGATATGCTGGAGGGCAGGGCTAGGATTCAGAGGGCAAGTCTACACAAGATACTTTACTATGCAGTAGACTAATCTACTGTGCGGTAGAGCATTACCATGTAACTATGCGCAGCAGTGACTGCACAGTGAATTAGGCTCATGTGGGGTTCTCTACTACCTGTAAATGCAGGTAGTAGATTAACTCTGCATTACCTATTGTGCCATAGGGCATGTGTAGATGCTGACCGGCAGCAATTTCCTCCTGGTCACCTCAGGCAGCAGGGGGCCACTGCTGCCTGGCTAAGGCCCTACTATGTGGGAATCAGGGCTGCCCTCATCCCTACGTGGCTTGGAGAGCGGTCCTGCCAACAGGGACTGCTTTGTCCGAGGTACATGGGGATTGGGTCAGGACCAATCCCCACATGGCCAGGAAAGGTGTCCCCAGCTTGTGGGCACACTACCTGGCAGCTACGTTGGGACTGGGAGGCTCCTGATCCCGATGTGCCCAGGAACCCAGCTCCCACTCACCCCCTGGAGCAGCTCTAGCATGCGGGTGGGCTGGGAACCAAGCAGGGCAGCTACCGGTGAGCTCCGTGCCTCCCTACCCAGCAGGAGACTCACTGGCAACTGCCCCACATCCAAAGAACCTCTTGCCAGCTAGGAAAGCCCCATCCAGAAGAGGCTGGTAGGCAGCTGTGGGTCCAGCTCTGGGGCCAGGAGACAGCTACCACTGCAGCCAGCAAAACTCTCTTGGCCCCATGTGCATTGGGACCAACCCCATGTCCCTTGCCAGCCCCCATGCTAGCACCTGGGGGACCTTGGAACACTCCCTGGTTGCTGTTGAGGGATGGGGGGGCAGAGCAGGGCAGGAGCAGCCCTGTACCAGGCTGCTCCTGCTGGGAGCAAATCCACTTCCATTAGGGAGCACATCTACACATGCTTCTGGGGAAGGCTTACTGTGCACTATTTTACTGTGCAGTGAGCCTAATGTGAAGTCATAGAATGTGTAGATGCACCCAAAGTGATCTAGATAAATTGGAGGATTGAACCAAAAGAAATTTGATGAGGTTCAATAAGGAGCAGTGAAAAGTCTTGCACTTAGGATAGAACAATCCCATGCATCAGTACAGGCTGGGAACTGACTAGCTGGGCAGCAGCTCTGCAGAAAAGGACCTAGGGATTACAGTGGACAGTTAGCTGAATATGAGCTAACAATGTACGCGTATTGTGAAGAAAGCTAACAGCATACTGGGCTGCACTAGTAGGAGTGATGTCAGCAGATCGAGAGAAGTGATTATTCCCCTGTATTCAGCACTAATGAGGCCACATTTGGAGTACTGTGTCCAATTTTGGGCCTCCCAGTATAGAAAGGATGTGGACAAATTAGAGAGAGTCTGGCAGAGAGCAACAAAAATCATTAGGGGGCTGGGGAACATGACTTAGGAGGATAGACTCAGGGAACTGGCCTTATTTAGTCTGGAGAAGAGAAGACTGGGTGGGGATTTAATAACAGCCTTCAACTTCGTCTCTATGAACAGTCCTTGCTTCCTTCCAGGGCCAGCATTTTGCCAGGCCCCCATCCCTGCCTGTCCCTTCTCTGACTATGGAGCAATGAGGTGGGGGCCAGCCTTGTTCCACTGGAGCAGAGACCACAGCCCAGAGAGCATGCTGGGATGCTGGATGACTCTGGTTTAACTTAAACCAAGAAGGGGTCTGGGATGGAAGTTGCATAAACCATTTTGAATTGTCAGTTAAGTCTGATGCTACATTCAGGTAGGTTTATCTCAAACTGGTTTTGGCCATTTTGAAACTGGTTTATGTGCACTGAATAAATGTTCTGATACAGGTTAAAACCAGTTTCTGATCACTTAAACTAGTTTGTATGTAATGTCTATCCCTAGCCCCTTTGACTGGCCCCAGAATACAGAGAACGTAAAGGGTCCTCTGCCTCTCAGTGAGTCTGATACTTACAAATGGTCGTACAAAAATTACTCCTGGGTAAAAGGGATGGAGTGGTAACTGGCGTCAGCTTATCCATGGTAACTGCCTGTGTGTTTGCCCTTACCTGTCATAACAGGAGCTAAACCATGTCAACTTAGTCCTCAATGAAAGTGAAGTAAGCCACCATGGTTTAGATTCTATCTACTGTAGCTGCTGTAGGACAGGTGATGCATGGTAAATACACACCCCCTTTTACCCCCAGATGTCTTTAACCTTGTGTGTTCCAGTGCCAAAAAGAGTTCAGCAAAAACAGAAAATGATAGCAGGAAACTTTAAAGTTTTCTTTTAGCCTTACCAAACAATGGGAGAAAATCTGAGAGTCTGATTTTTCTCTCGCACACACCAGTTTTACAAGGATGAAACCTCCAGTAAAGTTACTCTAGATTTACACTGTGCAACTGGCCACCTGTATTCAAACACCCAGTGAGAATCTGGAGCTGGGATTTTGATTCTGAAGCTCCAGTTTCCTTTAATAGCTTCTCTTAGCAGCTATGCACCTATCTATGCACCCTGTAGAGTTCCCAGAAACCATCATGCTCTGATTTCTAATTCTTGAGTCTCTCGTAGTGCTGAACCATTCTGGATGGGGAGGGAGCTAGTGTGACAATGACTGTGCACCTGTGTATGCTTTGTGTGCACTTGTGCACTAAAGAATCTATGTACTCTGTTGCTCTCTAATTCATCACAAGTTCATCATGATTTTTTTAAATAGAGATATTAAATATATATGAGTAATTGCTTTCCCATGTATATAGAAGAGGACATTGGGACATCTCTTCATAAGAAATCCAAATATTACAAAATCAGACAGGCACACAGGCATTTTTTAGCCCACCTTTGAACATTAGTGGCTAAATTTGCTTTCTGAGATTTGCATACCTTTCCCACTGAATCCAGTAGGAACTATGTTCAAGTCTCAGAGGACAATTTTTAGACTTCAGTTTGTACATTTATGATGTTATAGCATGTGCATTTGAGATTTAACTACTTACTATGCCTGTTGGCTGCAGAATGTGACCTCTTTACATTATCAAAAGCTTTAAAGTGTAAATTATCCTAGTTTCAAAATCCCACTTTTTGTCAGTCTTTTTCTTCAACCATTGCAGTTCATCCCTCTCTGGGAAATTTCATATTACAGTTACCATCATCTTTTAAAGCGACTGCTTTAAAATCCTCTGCAGTTGGTGCTATTGCAGGCAATGGGACATCTGGCACTACTTTGGCTATATGTGCTGGATGAGAAAAACAACATCAATCAATGCAAGTTGTTTTATGACACTAATATTTTAGCATGCACAAGAATTCTGTGACTGTGCAACATAATTTTATTGGTTTCGTTACCATGAGATGTGAAGGACACTGCTGTGCTCATGAATGAAAGATATGATTTTCATTTCTTTGGTCAATAATAAAAGTGATTATTCCTAAGAAGAAAAATGTCAGCTAAAATAACAAAAGCTGTGCATTCCTGTGGTGTTAAGAAGCACATTGCATTAAAATATAGTTCAACCTCACACAAAGATTATCTCTCTAGTTCTGCAAAAGCCACTAAGACTTTTGATTAATTTATACTTAAAAAATGAAGGATATATAAATTGAACCTCATCAGGGTCTGATGGAACGGACACTAGTCTTTAGAAGCTACATTCTAAATGCTGCGGTGGTGATGTGAACATGCATAAACTTGTAATAAAAAAAATTAAGTAATATCAGTCCTCATGCTCAAAATATAAACTAATTACCAGGAAGCATTCTGCCCCCCATAGCAAAGTAAAAGATCTGGATATATTACATTAATTTTATGGAAGCTTATAAAACATCTGGAAATTAACCCTATTCAGGACAGAATGCTGGTCTTTTCCAGGTGGGCAATTTTAATTTATTTATGCAATTTATTCCTCATACACATTGAGGAATGAATCCTTATAAGGTGGCTGTGAAATATAGGCATCCTATTATGTTTAAAGAGGGTGAACTCAATCATGGAGAGATTGCAACTTGTCCAAGCTTACAGAAGAAGTCTTGTGGCAGAATCAGAATCTAAAACTAAATTTCCTGGGTCCCAAGCAAGGTCTTTTACTGTGAGGCAATCTTTTCTTCTTGAAATCTCCACTAGTACATCTTTTTCCCAACCTCTTTTAGACTTCCTCCTCCATTGTTTATAGCATAAGTTACTGTATTCCTTTACCAACAAAAATTACTGGAAAAATAGTTAAGTTAGAAAAGTTACTTTCTTTTTCCATCTAAAACATGTCAAAGTTATGCTAGGTATTTCCAGAGTTCAGTCTAGAATCCCAGAATAGTTTGAGATAGAAAAAATACAAATTTTCTAGCAAGAGAGAAAATACTGTTTAAATTAATATCTTCTTTTAAACGATGCATTAGGTGTTTTGGGGAGTATAAATCATGTATGATTTCAGAGTAAAACCACAACCTCTCTTTCACAAAAAATACGTTTTTAAGCATACCTTCTTTTAAATATAGTTTCTTGTAATATTTGAAAACTAGATGTAAGAATTTACAACAACTTAAGGATTTGGGGACTACAGTATATATGTTTTGTTGTCTTCTACTTGATTCCCAGCTTCTATGCAGTCTGATTAGAGGATCTACTTACTAGTTACAGTTATGTGCAGATCACATGAGCAAAGTCTCCATGGAAACCACCTAGTTTGTGCTTGTATTTAATTGAAGTTGTCCATTACCTCTCCAAATGAAATTTAATTCGAATGCATATGCCAGACATTTCTTAAATTGTATGTAATACTTTATCTGTTACTGAACTGACTAGATTTTTAGTAGGCTGTATTTTAACAAAGCAAGTTTATTTAACAAGATTAAATATAGGAACAAATGCTATATTTCTATAATTTTTTAAACATTTTCTGCTTTTCTTTTGAATACCTTACACTATGCCATGCCTTCCACTTCTGTAAAATCAGGGTATTTCATGACCAGGAACAAATATTTTTGAGTGTCTGTATTACCCTTTGCAGTCATATTGGTTAATTTGAATTAATTGGAAATTAATTAATTTACATTACAACACAGCCAAAAATTGTAATCTAGAAAAATCCAATAAGCAAAGGTGTGTGTATTTGTTAAATACAGGCTAAATTCATAGTAATTGCAGTTGTGTTTACATTGTAAGTTGAATGAAACATATTACATAACTGATAATTTGCTTGTACAATATTGATTTAAAAATAGCAGTTGCCAAGTTCAGACATATGTGGGTCTCTCTATTAAAATGTCAGTTGTGTCTATGAATGTGAGCTCATTGGAAATCAGATAACTCAATAGTTTAGAGAAACTTACTCTGTGATTATGTTTCCACCCTGAAAATGTGGATACAATTTTCTATTTCACAGTTGGCCATGCAGTGAGAGACCTTCCAACTTCAGATCCATACATTTAAGATAGGGTGTGACAAAGAATACTGTGGGCAGCTGTGCAGATGATAGAGCTCTCTAGTTACTGTGTCAAGAAAAAAGTGAAGAATAAGGCAAAAGAGGGCGGAAAGCAAAAAAATAATAAAGAAAGTAAGACTATTTTATATAGGTATATAGCCCTAATTGCTGCACTTCACAATCATTAATGTATTTATCCTCATAACACCTTGTGAGGTAGGGACATGCTATTATCCCCTTTTACTGAGGTTGTAAAGTTAAAGAATCTGTCCTGGGTCACAAAGGAAGCCCATATGAATAAGAGAATAGAAATAAACTTGCTTAGAAATGCAGACTTTAAAAGACTCTGAATTGAGTTAAAGAAAATGACCAGGAAATTGGTAACAGCAATTAAATATTAAATCAACAAAAGAAAAAGTTTGAAGTATTTAAGGCACAGCTGGAGAAATTACGAAGAGAACACTTTCCAGAATAATGAAAGAAAAAGAAAGAAAGAAAACCAAAAAGGGCAACCAAAATCAATATGACTAAACAGACATGGAAAGAGCAGCACGAACAGTAAAGAAAAGACATTTATGAACACAAAGAAACTAGAACTGTGGAAAAGGAGTGGGAAAATGAAACAAGCAAAAAAATGTTAAAAGAAAATTAGAGAAGGAAAAAAACCCCAAATGGTAAATGATAATAAATAGTTAAGATAACAAGGGCTCCACACCCACCCCTGCTTTTGTACATGTAGGATGGTACAGATCAGGGGCTAGCAACCTTTGTAAGTCATGGGTTGAAACCACTAGGCTCCAGTCTAATGGGGGCTGAGTGGCTTCTGCTGTATATCATCAACAAGGGGGTAGACAGCTGGGACCTGTGCTGAAGCCAGCACCACTTTTCCCAGCCCCTCTACCCGTGGCTGGGGTGTGAGTGCAGCTTCCACCTAGAGGGCAGCTGTGCCCATGATGCTGCTGCTTCCTCCTCCACCAACGCAGTGCAGGTACAGCTAGAAACTACACAGCTCCGGCTCAGTTCCCCACCAACTGAAAGTTTCACCTGTGTTGTAATCAGGGAGAAGTGGTGGCAATGCAGCTTCCAGCTACCTAGCCCCAGTGCAGCTCTTCACTACCTTACTCCAGCATGGCACAAGAAGGGACAAAGCCTTCCAGCTCCGCAGGCCAGATCCAATGAGGGCCAGATTCAGCCTGTGGGCTACATGCTCCTGACCCCTGGTATAGATAAAAGGAGCAACTGAGCCATGCAAAGATGAGTATAGAACTTACAACCAAAACTGGAAAATCTAAGTTATTAAATAGTTACTTTGTTTCTGTCTTTACAGGGGAAGAGGGTGGCGATCTGCTCAAGTTGGGGATCAGTTTTCCAGGGACACCAGAGGAGAAGCTAGGTACAGATGTTATCTTTCAGATAACTTACACTAAATAAGGTTAGAGTTACTTAAAGTAGACAAAGCATCAGGTATGGGTAACATGTAACCAATCGCTCTGAAGGAACGAGGCAGGAAAATGTATTTTTTTCTGTGTTCTCTAAAGTCAATTACAATTTTTGAAAGGTGGTAAAAACTGTCTTTTTAAAAGACTCAAAAGTAAAATAAAACAGAAAATGTAGAATCACTGAGTGAAATCTTGGCCCCCAGAAGTCAATGGGAAAATATCAGTCACCTTAATGAATCCACACTTTTCCCTGTTGAGTTGTGAAAACTGAGTTTCTGTTCTTAGAATTAAGTATGAAAATTTCACCATTTCATCTGAAACTAACCAAAATGTTGTGGTATGTAGATTTCTATAAGATTGTTATTTTAGGATCATATATTGCTCAATGAATTTCTTCATGTTTTCTATACAAAGCCCCCTTTTTTTCAAAAAGGAGCTGTTTTTTTCTGAAAAAAAGAATAATACATCTGGGTAAAAAAAGTTACCAGATGTGCAAGAAGTTTTATTTTTTTGTTTTATTTTGTTTAGTTTCTCATTTTGTGAGGATTATTAAGCTTTCCTCTCTATACCACTGAATTATTCGTAAATTAGAAGTTAGGCCTTGATCACTATCTTACGTAAAAACTGTTAGCTTTATGTGCAAAGATTCATGATGGGAAATACCTTGAAATGGGATTCAAGCTGCTTTTTTATGGGATAGCATTTTTGAATGCTCACCTTGCTTTTACTGATGTCAAATGGAACTTTGTACGTATTTGTAACACAAGAGGAGTGTATTCATGCTTTCAGGGGTGGCCTTCAACCCCAAATCTTTCTCTACAGTCCACTGTTTGACCACTGAGAACCAGTTGAGATGTATCTAAGGGGCCAGCTCATTGATTCAAGGTACCTCAGCATCACCTGTCTCATCTAGTCCTTGCCAGCTTTATCAGAAGAGATTATGCCAATTTAAGAATCACCTGTTGTTTGGCTTCTACAAGAAAGCCATAGGCCCTTGCTCCTGTAGGAGTGACCAGCACATATACTCAAATACTCTGAAATCACAATTACTACAGAGACAATGAGTAAAGTATAAGAAATAGCAAAAAGTTTTTTAACATAAACAAGAGAATTGTAAGAATCAATAACTGCATAATGAAAGCAGAGATATGAAATAAAACAAAACTATAAGAATTATGGGTTAATCTTAACTTAGCTTTCTCTCTTGATTAGAATGTAGCTGTTGGTTTCAGAATCAAAGTTCCTGGAAGTAAACCTGTTAGTTTACACTGCCCAGCCTTCTCCAGCTAGAGAAATAAATTGCCCAGTACCCCAGAATCTTTTGACAAAAGCTTACTCCCAAAGCAATTCTTAAATTCTCATTCTTATCAGCTCATCTGCATGTTTCAGTTGAATTATTGGGGAGCATATACTATGCATATAACTTCCTGTCCTGGATGTCTGTCTGTTTGACAGTTCAGTCATCTTTCCTAATCCACTTATAACTAGGAAATATTTATGTTCTTTCAGTCATAAATATTACTACTCCTATATCCTTAGCTATCCATTGTCAGAGAAACAGATTATCACTTCTTATGTGATGAGTTTAGAGATACCAGTCTCAGACAAAACTGTTTCCAGGTCTTGGTTTTGCTATAATTGTACCCTTTTAAGTGTAAATCTCCATTGTCTGTTTGAAGATGAATCTGGGGTCATTTAGTATCCAACCTTTGGCAAGCTAACATGTACAGCCATCTCACGTGAATTGTCAGTGGTTGCTTTTTCTTAACTGGCCAGGCATTGTCTCTCAGGTGTGAACATTATTGTCTGGTGAGTAACACTTAATCCTTACCATATTTTGTAATCCCAGAAGCATCTGCCATAACAATAAGAAGATATGAATAAGAAGATAAAATGAAGATACTATGATAGAAGCATTCTTCAGACTCTCAGAAGAAATATTATGTGTAGTGCTGGTTATGACAATATATAAAGATATTTTCTTTCATTCCAAGTGTAAAGAGCCAGAGCTCCCTATTCTTCTAGATTGAAGAATCACTTGTGAAGAGGTGAGCTTCTATGAGCTTCAGCTTCAGGAGATTCCTATGAATTTTTCTTTCTTGGACTTGTTTCCTTGCAAAAAAATCCCAAAACAAAGGTATGGATTTGCAGCCTTATCCTACAAATCCCAGAAATGTTTATACTTAAGAGGCATCCTTATGCCATAATCTATCATCATTAGACTGGCATTAGAAAATGTGAAAAATACAATAGAATATCTGGCAACATTTCTGGTTCATTATTATATTAACAAAGCCAAAACACCACAGAATGTGGGGGTTCTATCCTTCTCTCAGACTTGCATGTCTGTCTTCCATATCCAAGTGAACGTTACAACCACAAGTTATTAAATTTTTCTCCTTCCCTCCAATTCAGTGCCTTTGGAGAAAAGACTTGATTCCACTTCTCAGATGAGTAGCCTAACCAGTAGATTCTATAGTTAATCTCTTTCTGCTCCAATGATTAAATAAGTATTTATAAAACACGGAAAAGATCTGACGTGGGATATTGAGAGGCCCACCCCAGAATAATAGCTTGGTGATAGGGTACTTCCCTGAGAAGCGGCATCAAGTCAGATAAAGGATGGATTGAACCCTGGTCAAACCATGATTTGAACCATGCTTCAGGAAGATTCTTGCTTTTAGGGATATTGTGAGGAGTAATTAATGTTTGCATAGTATTTCACAAATGAGCACACTGTATAAGTGCTAGATGGTATTATTAATATGGTAATTCACTGTATAAGGTGAAAGAAGCTATAAGGGGCCAGAAGTGAGATGAGCTCTGGCATTGTATTGATTCTGCAGAAGAGTTCATCAGTTAATGCAGCCAAAAAACTTATCGAATTCTTTAAAAAAACCCTTACCCAAGCACTTGTACCTACTGTATTCAGCAGAATAATATGTCAAAGTTTCTCCTTTAGCATTTGTTTAATGGAGAGCAACATGAAAAGCATTTTCAGAATTATGCGATTTGGTATCCAATATTTCTCTAACATCTATCATTCTCATTGTTTTCACTGTGTGTATGGTTTGAGAGGCAATATTATCAAGAAGGCTGGGCACAAGAGTATTTGTCATGATGTCTGGCATGCTGTATGACAGGGACAGGCAAATATTTCAGGCAGAGGGCCACTTACCAAGTTTTGACAAGCTATGAAGGACCGCATGGGTAGGTCCACCCCTTGCCAGGTACCCCACCCCCTGATCGCCATCTTGTGACTGGAAGTCCTGCCCCCTAACCCCTGACTTTTGCCACCAGAGGTCCCTCCTCTTGCTCCTGGAAGTACTCCTTTCAAGAAGGGGTTTTGCCATCTCAGAACCAGAAAAATGCCAAATTGTATTCTAAAAAGCAAACACCTAAAACATTCATTAATTTTATTTCAAAAAATATTTTTGTCCTGGTTTACATGTGTTTGTGTAGTGTACATACAGGTGATTGTATATAATAGCTTAAAAAGAAGCCTTACACTTGTACACTTGTGGGTTTAGGCTTGTTGGGGGCTGTGGGTGTGTGGGGTGTGGTTGTGTTTGTGGGGGTAGATAGGTGTGGGGGGTGAGGGAACATGTGAGTGTGTGGATATGTGGAGTATGAGTGAGTATGGGGTTTGTGGGGGGAGGTGGCTGGGATGCATGACAGGGTGTGGATGTGGGGGTCTGCATGTGTGGCAGTGCAAGGGGGATGTGGGTGCATGTGTATGGTGCGGTGTGCATGTGGGACTCACCCTATGAACACACATACACACGCACACCCAGTACTGGTGCAGCCCCATGCTCCCTGGTTGGGTGATGCAGCTGGGAGACACATGGTGGTAGAACAGTGCAGGGGCAGGGAAATGGCTGGGGGTGGGGCAGGGTTGGGCTGCTGCATTCCTGCTGAGGCTCCCCCTGTGTCCTACTGCCTCTGGCTCCTGTCATCTTTGACAGGCAGCCAGGAGCAGATAAAAATGTTCTAAATTTTTAGGAGCCCTCCAGGCCGGATAGAATGGCCTTGTGGACCAGATCCAGCCCACAGGCTGTATTTTGCCATATTTGCCCACTCCTGCTCTATGATCTCTTGATTTATAAAACTGAGTTATTAAACCTTGGCATTATATAATACTTTAAGAACTACTTTAAGAACAGTGCAGTCCATTACCATGCCAAGCACATGCAGCAATACCAGCAGTTTGTGAGTGAGGAGCCGGAAATCATACCTAGCACACCGTGCATGATCAAGCCTCTTATGATCTCTTAAGGCAAGGCAGCATTCAAGATCAAGTGTTGTTTGTGGCTCCAATGCCACCTGGTTCATGGAGCTCCTGACTTGGTTTGAGGGCCAGCAGGCTATGATCCACCATGCACGCAACAAGGCGATGGATTTGATAAGCTGGGTTGAAGACAGGGTATCACAAGAACTGTCAAGCTGTCATCATGACAACCAGTGCAGAAGGGACCTGTTCCAGGCAATGTGAAGCTGACCCAATACTATAGGTAGGACTCATCACTGCCACCACAGTAGACAGCTGGCTGCCCCCTTCCTTAGTGCTGTTCTCATTTTATATCCCAGCTAGGTGTCTTTGCTGAGTTTTGACCCTCAACTACTGAAAGCAATCCTGAGGGAAAGAGCATAACAATGAATGTGCTGCTTACATGAACTTTGTCAAAGCGTGCCAGATACCTGTGTTGATGCCTGTGTTCTGGGAATCTGTCTGTGACTGGTTTCCACATCTTTATGCCCTGGCAAGAAGCTGCCTCACCATTCCAATAAACTCGGTGGATGCTGAATGAACCATCTTAGCATATGAACAAGTGTTCACCCCACAGAGACAGAGAATGTTTCCAGCCACTGTGACTGAGTGCAGCATGCTCTCGTTAAATACCTAGCATAAACTGCCTGTTTTAAGGTTAGCATTCAGTTTCAGTAAACTTCTTTTTATAATGTCCTTAATAAAGTAGATATAGTTGGTATTATAGTTGCCTCTATGGATTGCATTCAGAAGAATGTGAAATCAACCATGCAGTCAAACAGGGCTGTGTCTTAGCTCTCACACTTTTGGGGGATTTTCTTCACTATCCTACTCTAATATGCCTTCAGTGGCTCTTCAGAAGGAGCATCCCTTCAGACCAGATCCAATGGGAAGCTCTTTAACCTCTCTCATCTCAAAGCCAAATTGAAACCCTGAGAAGTTCTTCTCTGTGAAATGCTCTTTGTCAGTAATGCAACAATTGTTAGTCATTCAGAAGCAGGACTGCAAAGTCTCATGGATCACTTTTCTCATGCTTGTAATGATTTCGGTCCAGCTGTTAGCCTAAAGAAGACAGTAGTCATGAGTCAGTACATAGGTCACCCCCTGAAGTTAAAATAAATGATGAAAGCCTAGAAGTGGTTGAAAAATTCACTTACTTGGGCTCCACCACCTTGCAAAATCTTTACTTGGAAGCCAAAATTAACACTTGCATTGGAAAGGCAAGCAATGCCATGGCTAAACTTCAAAAGAGAGTTTGGAAAAACAGAGCACTCACTCTATTGACAAAGATGTCCATCTACAGTGCTTTCATACTTGGCTTTCTGGCAGCAAAACGTGGACTGTAGGAAGGAAGAAAACTGAACAATTTTCATCTTCACTGTCTCTGCCATATCCTGAGCATAACATGACATGGCAAAATCTCCAACTTCACTGTTCTGGAATAGTCCAAGATACGCCGTATGTTTGTGCAACTGAGACAAAGATGCCTCTATTGGTTAGGACATGTGAATTGTATGAGTGATGGCTGAATCCCCAAGGATATACTCTATGGTGAGCTGGCCACTGGCAATCATCAACTTGGATGGCCCAAACTCCGTTATGTTGATGTCTGAAAAACCTTTGTGAGCTGCACATCAATGGCCAAGACTAGGAATCAGTCACTTCAGACCTCTGTGAGTAGAAAGCTGCTATGAAGCAGGGCCTATGTCACTTTGAGATGGAGAAGGTTAATGATGAAATAGAGAACAGGAATCAGAGGCAGGCAAGGCAAGATGGTACTCGGCATGCCAGCACAAGCTCAACCGAGTTTGTGTGTGCAGTTTTCTGGAGGACCTGCTTGTCACACATTGGACTCTTCAGTCACTCAAGAACCTGTGGTGGTACCCAATAACCCACCAAAGGTTTAATCTCCATATCTCCCAAGACTGATGTCTGCCGATGATGAGTTGGCATTAGTTAAAATTCATATTGTGCATTGTATAGTTTTATTTTCATAAGTTACTTCAGTTTAGAGTTTGAGTGCTTAGATGGCATTATTTAATAAAGTGTATATAGTTGGTATTAGTAAAGTATATGTCATTGGTATTAGTCAATAAAGTGTATATAGTTAGTATTCATTACAATTCACGGTATCCATTACCTTATTTTAATAAGATATTTCATTTTAGAGCTTAATTAAGTACTTAGACTGTTTAAGAATAACACATCAATTAATGGATTCCACGTGCTTAATTCCTAATTGATATGTTAATAAGCAAACCCTGGTTTGGGGCCATCTGGCAATCTGCGAGGATAGGCGGGACTTCTGGAGCCCCTTGGCCAATCAGAGGCATGGGGGCAGGGAAGGGCCCACTCCACTCAGACCATGATCATGGCACTGGGCCCTGCTCTTGGACTGTAAAATTAGTGAGCAGCTGCCTCAAATTCAGTAGGCCCCTAAATATCATTCATTAGACTACTCACCTGTCAGGCTGTGTGCCGTATCTAGCCATCTACTGGCAGAAGGGCAGCAATGCAGCTTAGAAGGCTACATGTGTAAACAGTCAGGCTGTTCCTGTTTTGATCTGAATCAAATCACAGGGCAGTCAGTCCCCAGTCAAATGAAGCATCTGTTTATAAGCCTTACATATTTACTTGATTCATTACCTTAGTATCTGAGGGTATATTTATGCAACTCAATGCATTGTGCAAAGATACATGAACTAGCTAAGGTCTGAGAAGCAGTATAGCTGTGTTTAATGTGATCCTCCTGCCAGGCTAATTAACTCTGCTTAGAAGCCTGGGGGAGCAAACTGATTAAGCAGCTATACTCCTTCCACTACCCAGACAAAATTGTATTATACCATGTATGCATACCCTTAGATTCTTACAATCTCTTTTTTGCTAGTACCCTGTGAGGTCAGAAAGTGATCTTGAGGCAGATATTTAAATAGCTGATGTCCAAATATTTCTTTCCATATCTGTATTGTATGTTTACTCATTTACATGGAAAAATGGCAAAACAAAAATTTTCTGTTATCATTCAATCATATTTTTCAGTAAATCAACTTTTAGACCTTCAGGCTTCCTGTCCACAAATATGAAGAATGTTCCTGCAAGGAATGGCTATAAACACTGAGAATGTTAATCAAATCTTGAGTAAAACTTGTAGAAAACAGAATTTTGAATGCCAAATTGTATGTTATGTATTCATGTTAAAAGATATTTGTTTAATTAAAGACAGAACCATAATAACATGAATTATAGATATTTATGAGTGAAACTGACTGCTCATGAGCTATTTGCCAAACAAGAGTTATTTGTAGAAATTATGAAGCTCATAATTCCAAATACCTTTGAGAAAATGCTGTTCAGACCAAGTTCTGTTCCCAAACAGGAAAAAACATAACATTAATCAACTAAATGTTCTATTATGAATTATTCATTCATTTCTACTATTGAATTTAAAGGGTTTTATTTATTGATTTATTTTCCAAAAAAGTAACATCTTTTCAAACCAAATGATGTATTACCTTCATACCTGGTTTATTAGATAAAAAGGTTTACTAATTGAACTGCACAGGAAATGTTTCTTTCTCACCTGACAAAGTTTTGGAGATTTTAAAATAATTAGTTCTGTGCACCCGCCGGGCCTCGAACATCTTGGCTTCCTTAATTCGAGTGCTCACCGGTACTCGCTTTGCCATTGCAGGTGGCCTTACGGGAGGTCTTCACACGTGCTGCAAACTGCCCCTTCTCTCCTGCCACAACTTTGAATCTTTCACAGTGGGTGGGGCTTTGTGCGACACGGTTGCCCTCGTTAGCCGCCTGCTTCTTTGCTGTCTTCCGTGAGGCTCCTCCTCCCCTGCACCTCGCCCTTTACCCAGCCCGGCGGGTCCTGGTCGCTTCCGTGGCCGACCTCATGCTCCCCTGAATACCCAAACAATGAGCCCACCTCTCACTGTCTCAGTCTTCCTGCCTCCACTCCACCTCAACCTCTTCTGATACGGGGGAACAAAAAACACCCTTCTCAACTCAAAAGACAAACTTAATGAGTCCCAAGAAAAGCATCACCCTGCCCTTACTGGGCTTCCTTGAGGAGCACAGATAGCCCCTCTACACCTCTGCTTGTTGACGAAGCCTCCTCCACGTGGCCCAGCTCTGTGGCCCCGCTCCACCTACCCAGGTTTAGAGCTACTCTCCCTCCTGTTTCCCACTGTCGTAACCCTCTCTCTCTGAATCTCCTTGGAGCAGCTGCCCTCTCTCTGGGTCCTCGCAGCACAGCCGCCCTCTCTCTGGGTCTTCGCCTTGGAGTTGCCCTCTCTCTGGGTCTTTCCCTTGCAGCTGCCCTCTCTCTGGGTCTTCCCAGTGCAGCAGCCCTCTCTCTGGGTCCTGTCCTCGCAGCTCCCCTCTTTCTGGGTCTGCCCAGCGTGGCTGGCCTCCCTCCTGGCCTTCACAGGTCCGTTCACCTCCCTGCGCCCTGGGTCGTCCTACCGGCTCATCTCCTGGCTTGCCTGCAGCTGTTATTCTGGATCTGGGTGATGACTCGCCGCCTGGTTCATCCGCCCCTCCGCAGCCAGTGCGTGCAGTCTCCTCCGGCGTACCGTGCCTCCAGCTGACCCCACTGACCAGGCCCTCTCCTGGTGTCCACGCACCCACCACTTCCTCTCACTGCCGGCCCTTTCATTTCCACCGGCCAGTGATTGGGGGGTGACGTCATCCACTGGCCGCAGCTGACTGAAGGCGTGGTCAATGCTTCACGCGGGCTTTCCCCACTGTCCTCACTCCTCCTCCCGTCCTGCTGTAAGTAATTTTTCTTTCTTTACTTTCACTTTTCCTGTTTCACCCCTGGCTCCTGGCCCTGGGGTTTCCCTCATGGGCTTGGGAGTCTCCCCGGTTTGCCTCTCCCTGCGACATTCTGCAACTAGAGAATGAAAATCAAGAGCTTTCAAAGTGGCATTTTTTTTCTCCTTTCTTTTTTTAGATTTATTTATTTATTTATTTATTTTTAGGTAGAGCTAGGACTAGGGACTAGGAGTGTGGTGTGTGAAAAATGTTATATTCACTTTGGATTCAGATTCAGCCCAAATTGGAGACAGTGATTCAATTCGTGATTCAGATCACTGTCCTCAATTCAATTCAGCTGAATACAAATCTCAAGATTTGATGCTGATTCAGAGAATCAGCATTTCGACCATGGACACAGCTTTAAATGTTTTTTCTACATACCTTGAGGTACCAGGCATGGCTCATGAACACTGCAATGCTGGGGTAGGTGGAGTGTCCCACAGGAGTGCAGAGTGGCCCCCTGCGTGCTCGGAGGCGGACCCAAAAGTGGACCAGAAGTACTTCTGGTCCACTTCTGGGTCTGCCGCTGACTGCATTGGTGGGCCCCGGCTCAGTGATTGGGTGCGCCCCCAAACTCGGGAGGCACCAGTCACTGAGCTGGGGGCATTTGGGAGTTTGCACCTCTGCGCTCCCCATCGGACCCAGAAGTGGACTGGAAGTGCTTCTGGTCCAGTTCTGGGTCTTCTGCTGAGTATGCTGGGGGACCCCACCACGCTCCTGTGGGACTCTCCATCTGCCCCAGGATCACAGCATTCATGAGCCGCCTGGTACCTTGAGGTATATAGAAAAAACATTTAAAGCTGTGTCTATATCCAAATCGTCAAATCTTTCCAAATATCTCTGAATCAATTTGGAGGTTTCTGATTTGATTCAGAGAGATTAAAGGATCTCCTGATTCAATTTGGATTCAGAGATTCAGCCACCCAATCGAGTTGAATCTCTGCCGAATTGAACCAGGGACCAAGGCTTCGCACAGCCCTACTAGGGACAGGCATTCAAAAAAAGCCTGGGCCTGAATTGAATCAATCTTTGCAGGTTAGTCTAACCTGGCTAGACTAAATCAATTTATAACTGCACAGACATCCCAGACGTGCAGGCACATGCCTGCAGTGGCTCAGGCTAGAAGCCAAGGAGTGCTAGAGCAGCCCTCCCTTCCCTTCCAAAGTGCTGAGCTGAGGGGAACATGGCCAGTCCCTGGCAGGGGAAGCTATGATTAGGGAGGGGTTGCCTCCCCCCAGTAAGGAATTGATAACACAGTGTTTATAACTCCTAATTCAGTGTTTATCACCCCATTAAGAAAACAACAGAGAATTATTACTAGCTACCTGTTGATTCTGCCTTTGTCCCATCTGCTACAGCATGGGCTATAGCTAGCATGTATTCTGCTAGCTAATACACAGATACCTCTCAGCAAGGTATAGGGAAGTGGGGAATTCCTGCTTAGCAGGGAGTGGTGAGAGGGAGGGTGGGGAGCAGCCTGCAGTTTGCCAGAGCTGCAGCCAGGCAACTCAGGGGAGGGGGCAGCTCTGCTGTGGAGCAGAGAGCCCAGCCCAGACAGCATGCCAGAATTGCTGGGGGAGTCTGATTTAACTTAAGCCAGCAAGGGGTCTGGGACAGAAATTACATAAACTGGTTTGACCCAAATCAGTTAAATCTGATATTACACATTCATCCAGGTTTATCTCAAACCGGTTTCAGCCATTTTCAAACTGGTTTATATGCATAGAACATCTGCTCTGTTGCAGATTTAATCAGTTTCTGATCACTTAAACCGGTTTATGTGTAATGTCTGTCTTTAGCTCTGGGGTTGGCAACATTTTACAAATGGCAGGCCAAAGTAATGAAGCTTTTCTCTAAGGAGGTCCACTGCTTGCAACTCAGCTGCTTCCCTTGATGTTCCCGTCTGCTGCTTTATGCTGCTGATTTACCTCCCCTCTACCCTCAGACTCTGGTTCTGATTAAAGCTTTGCAGGCTGTATCTGTCCCATGGGCAATAGGTCATCAATCCCATTCACTTAGGTTGAACAAAAATGGCAATGCAAGAGCTTGAACCTCATTCTCCCGTATGCCATATTAGTGACTTTCCTAGGTGCTAGATCTCTTTATCCAGCCTAATGTGTATTTAAATATTTATGGATGATGGAACAGCTCCAACATGAAACAGTGAGAGAGAGACAGAGAGAAAAACAGAGAGACAGATTCACTTGGTTCAGTTGCACTCGCGACTTTCATTTTAGAACATATTGGAAGGATACAGGACACATTTCTTAAATGTATCCCATGGTAAACACATAACGTGCTTAGATTTCAAATTGTATTCCCATAAAAAATTCCTTATTCAGACTTGCTTCCAAGTACTTTCCTCCAATATCTATCCTACCATAGCAATGCATAGGATGTCTCCATACTAAGACGTTTTGTACTGGTGCATGTGTTGTTCCTGGGTTCAGCAGAAAAGCTGCAGTCCATTTTAAGGAACAAGTTAGCCTTTAATACAGTAACTGAAGGTGTGGGATAAAACTGCGAAAAACTCTATCATACAAGTACTTGGAGCCCATGTTCCTTAGTAGGTGTTCACAGCAGTTCCTTATAACAAACTACCTTTTAAAGGACCAGAACCCTTACAGGGCAAACTGCAGGGCAGATGTAACTGACCAAGATAAATTTCACAAAATACCAGTTCCATATTGCACTAGCGCATTCTATTGCCACCAGTGTAATGACCACATTGTCTCATATACAACTTATCTCAGAATAAGACACGCACCTTGTTTTTGAAAGATAAAATGAAAAAAAGATCTTTCCTTGTAACTGAGTAGCATTAGCTATGAAACCAAGCCTGCTCACTGTTTTGCTCCCTGTGGAACGAGCTCAGACTCTACTTTCCCTTTCACCAAGTAAGTGGCAGAAACTTCTGTTACTATATATCCTCACATTTAATGCACACTCCAGGAGCTGGTTTATGGGGAAAAAGTATGTGTTGTATGCAAGAAAATACCATAATCACTGGTGCAAATATCCTTTTACAAATTAAAACCTAATAGAGGGTTTCAAAACCTCACTTGGGTCTCAGTTGTCCTATTTAAAATTTTTAAATTAGGAGTTTCTCACCCAAATTCTGTGCCCTTGGCAGCAATTTGTGGTCTAAGACAACTTCATCTTTATCACTAATCAGACTGTAGCAGAATTAGGTCACAAACTGCCAAATGCCCTTGTCACTGAGCTTGACACTGACATGAAGGACTTATACAGCCAGTGCTGCCCATGGCAGGAGCCCATGACTGAGACTCTTGATTGCTATAGAGGAGAGCTCAGTTACACTAGAGCTGTAGAAGGCACTGGGCATTTGTATTGCTTCACATAAACCCAGAATAGACTTGTCAGGCAGATAACAGAGAGCAAGAGACAGAAAGAGAGCACCTGTGATTTCAAAAAATTATTATGACAGTAAAGGAGAGAACAATTTTCCACAATTTTCCACCTGCTACCATGGCCAACTGCCTGGATGGGAGCCCTGTCACAGGTTTTTCCATGTACCCTGTCATAATGTAAAGAAGAAGAAATCTCTGTAGTCTCAGCAGGTGGAGTGGAGCAGAAAAACAACGCATGAGATGGTAGTAGCAAAAAATGAGTGAATGAATGATGGCTTTTTCTGTTCATTGGCGATTTCAATTTAGTTTGGTCCCAACATTATTTTTTAAATGTTTGGTGAACTAAAAACTTTAAAATGGTTTGAGTCAAACAAAATATTTGTCTCAACAAAAACCAAAATGTTGTCTTCCAACTTTTATCATTTTCAAACTATTGTTCTTTTAAAAATAAGATTAAAGGGAATTTTGAAGAAAAAACATTCTTTAAAACTAAAAAGTATGTTTTCTTTTACCAGTACAACATATATAATACGTTTCAGAATCTTTTTACAAAATGAACAGGTCTTCACAATCAAGATAAATTCATAAAGTGTTCCAGTGTAGCCAAATCTCCATTTTTTCCAAAAAAAAAGTTTTGTTGAAAAATAATTAATTGTCTAAATGAACAAGCAGCATTTTATGCAATCTCAAAACAAGTTCATAACTTGTAAAAATGAAGCAGCTACTATTCTGTACCACACATATTTACTGTTAGTACTAAATCAAACAGTTATCAGAATCAGTTGATTGTGTGCACAGCTTCTTTATGATGCTGTCTGGAATCATCATGCCCTTTATAGATACATAACCAAGACTAGGTATTGCTTACACATTTCCTAAGACACTATCGCTTTATACACATCTGCAAGCAGAAGGATAAAATGTAAAATAGCAAAAAAATCTATTATTATAGCCGGGTAGAAATTAGTTGCAAACTTTGGAAACACTTTTACTTTAGGAAAAGAAATTCAGAGCTCTTTATAATGGTTACACAGAGGCAATTCCTATATTAATCAGAATTTACTCCAGTTAGTGATGAATATTATTATGTAAAAAAAAAACAACCTTTACTCCAGTAAGGGTCTCTTCCCCTCTCTTCTTTTCTGTTGGAAATATACCGGTATGTCTTAACACTGTAGGGCTAGGGACAGACATTCAGCACGCCCAAGCCTAAATTTATTCAATCTTTGCAGGTTAGTCTAACCTGGCTAAGCTGAACTGGTTTGAAATTGGACAGACGTTCTCTCTGGACTGAGGAAATTCAGGCACATGTCTGCAGTGGCTCAGGCTAGAAGCTGGGGGGGTGCTAGAGCAGCCCTCCCTTCCCTTCCATAGGGAGCTGATCTGAGTGGGGTGTGGCCGGGCCCCTGCAGGACTCTGTCATTAGGAAGGTCTGCCTGCACAATCCCAGGCTTTTCCCGGTTGGCTGCTCAAGGGGCGGGAGTGCTGCCAGCTCCCTGCCCTGGGCTACCCCTCTGAGGCAAGGCTAGAGGGAAGCTGATCTGAGGGGCATGGCCAGGCTCCTGGCGGGCTGCTAAGTATGATTGGGGAGGGGCTTAAACCCCTACCCTGGCCTGCATGGACCCAAGCCAGGTGTGCCTGGAGGGGGAGGGGGGAAGCAGCCCTTGCCAGGCTTGTCCCTGATGCCAGACACTGGCCCAGGCAGCACCTCAGGTGAAGGGGGGCAGGGATGGGGATTAAACTCCCCTGTCTTCCCTCTCAAGCATAGGAACAGAGAGCCCAGCAAGGGTCTGCCTGGCTTTCCCCCCTGCTCGCCACTTGCACAGCATGCCAGCCAGGATAGCCCTGCCATCTACCTGGGGCTGGGGCTGGGGCTGTGGGGCTGAGACAAGCCAGCCCAGGCACTGCTGAGAGTGAACATGGAAGGGCCAGCCCAGGCTGGGCCATGGGGGCAGGGCCCTTCCTAGCTGGCTGCAGCTCAGATTGGGGCCACAGGAGCCATGTGGTAGGATTGCTTCTGGCTCCCCGTGCCTAGCCTGGGAGGGGCTGTCATGGAGCCACAGCTGGCTGGGAAAGGCCCAGCAGGGCTGGTGGGGACAGGGCCCTTCCCAGCTGGCTGCATCTCCATGACAGCCCAGCCCAGCAGCATGGGCAGCAGCTGCTTGGGCAGCGGGCTGCCCGGGCCAGCTCAGAGACACTGGCGGGCCCAGAGCCTGGCAGCCACAGGGGCTCATATGCCAGCAGCCGCCACTGTGTCCCTTGTCCTGTGTAGCACCCTGCTGGTGGCAGCCGCACTACAAGCTGTGTGGTGGCCTGGGCTGGCAGGGCTGTTCTGCCTCCCTCACCTCCAACTGCCACTGCCTTTGCTACTCTGCCTCTGCTACACTGCTGTGGGTGGGCAGGCAGGAAGCTTCAGCTCAGTGGCTTTGGCCCAGTACATGGAGCTCTGGTTCCAGCTCCTGGACACCTTCCATACGCTCTGCCTGCCTGGTGTGATGAGCAGTCCCTGGGCGCAGGCAGGCACGTGGAGGGCATCTTAAAGCCAGAGCCAGATCTCCATGCATTGGGCAGAAGCTGCCAGGCTGAAGCTTCCCCACCCCCACCACCTGGAACGGCACAGCAGAGGCAGGACGGGAGGAGGAGGATCCAGTGGAGGTGAGGGGAGCACAGCAGCACTGGGAACCGTCACACCAGAAGCATGCCGGGATGCTGGGGGGACTCTGATTTACCTTAAACCAGGAAGGGGTCTGCAACAGAAGTCCTATTAACTGATTTGACCGTAATCACTTAAGTCTGAGACTACATTCAACCAGGTTTAACTTAAACCAATTTTGGCCATTTTGAAACTAGTATATGTGCCCTGAATTTATGTTTTGTTACAGGTTTAAACCAGTTTCTGATCACTTCACCTGGTTTATGTGTAACTTCTATCCCTAGCCATAGAGAGCTAGAGGTATTTGTCAAGTAATTCCTTTTTATTATAAGACCCTACTCATAAACCCTTGAACAAATTGCAGATAATTTCTCAGAATACACTTTTCTAGGAATTGTGACTAAAACATATAAAAACTCCTTTGGACTCCTATATGTTCAAAACAGCCCAAAATTTATTTTGATGTGCTAAAATATTTAAGAGCCAATAAAAATAAATTGTATTTCCTTGTAGCCAACCTCTGGATTAGAGTTTACTCCTAAAGAGGATCAAAATGTCTGAAAAGAGAATCCATCATCTATAAAATTTGTATATGTTAAAAAAATTAACTATTTCTATTACCATCTTCTAATGCTCAAAAGGTTGAAGTGGTTGTAGCCAAAATGGTCCAGGAAATGTCAGAGAGGTCATGCTCTTTTGTGGTATCTTTTATTGGACCAACTATATAGGAAACTTTGGGGCTTGAAGTACCCTTCCTCATTCCGTGAGACCTGAGAAGGGCACCTGATTCCTGAAAGCTTGTCCAGCAGTTCTCCTAATGGTACAGTTGGTCCAATAAAAGATATCATAAAAAGCCTTACCTTATGCTCAAAACACACTGTAATGTAAAATTTCAAAGAACAAAGGAGAATCATTGTGATTACACTCTTTCTGTTAGTCACATTATGCTCAATTGTATTGTGTTCTTCTAAGCATAGTCTATGAAGGACAGAGGCATAACACAGCAGCTTTGGCACATGCGACAGTGGACACTCAGCTACAAGCTGCATTAGCTATGTTTGTCCCTACTCCCCAAAAAGACAGTGCCTGCAGCTGTTTCCCTGATTCCCCCTCCCCAGTTGCACTATTCATAAAGCAGTTGATGTTGACTGATGTGTATTTTGAAGACATATATATAGATATATATCAGTGGAGTGGTCCCCAGTCCCATGCTCACAGGCAATATGTTAATGGGTGCATCTACACATGCACTTTACTACAGAGCTGACAAATTAGCTCTGCAGTAAAGCGTCACTCCCTACACAAGTGCCAATATTACAGTGCAGTAGATTAATTAACTCTGCTATAAGATAGTACCATCGGGGACGGTATTGTATTACAGCGGAGTAATTAAGTGTAACAAAATGCACATGTATACAGTGACACAGGCTGGCTGGGACACAAGGATGCAAAAGTGCAGGGGCTGCCTGTCACTCAATCCCATACTTTTGCACCCTTGTGACCCAGCCAGCGCCTCCACCTGATGCTTGCACCCAAAGCCTGGGGCTGAGCCCCTGCCAGACTTCCTGCCAGCCTAGGGCTGCTCCAGCCCAGCTCTGCTGCTGCAGTCCCAGGCACATGTGAAGATGCAGTGCCCAGGAACAGCTGACCCCAGCGTGAACTGCACCAGAGTCTATCCCTGAAAATTAGTTGAACATGTGGATGTGCCCAATAAAACACACTATTGTGGCTCCATAACCCAAGAAATTACCATTTTTATACTGATCTTGACAAGGAATTGCCTGTAGCACATTACTTGTGTCATTACTTACCAGCCAACAAAGATGGGGGATCACTGAATGTGTATGGAGGTGTATGAAATATATATATTCTGGTCTTTTCAGTATATTTGCATAATGAGGCCACTGATATATATAATTATACAGATATCTCCAAGACATGAATAAGAATGATGAGTGACAGGCTTTATCAGAGCTTATAATGGTTACCTGTATTGCATTTTAGGTAGTTGTCCCCATTCTTTTGAATGAATATTTCTTCTCTACTTTTTTAATAAAAAAGTAATTTATTATTTGTATTAGAATAATCCCTAGGGATTATTCTAATACAAATCAAATTGGATCCATGTTGTACTTGCAGTTTTACTTAGGAAGAGAGACAGTAAGTGATCTGAAGTATGTAATATAGAATTCAGCCAGTGGGTGTTGAGAAAGGAGGAATTATTCAACTCACAGATGGTAAACTGAAGGACACACAGATTAGAGCTGAGACTAAGAATGGTTATATGTGACTTTTCTCACCAATATGAATTACTTTCTATTTATCAGCACTGAGTTTCATCTGCTACTGTTGTCCATTTAGCAAGCTTGGTTAAGATTTAGATATTCAACAGTGGTGCTCAGTTATTGCTGTCACAGAATCCACATGAACTCTCAGTGTTGATCATAAAGCAACAACAGCATAACAAACCATGAGGTAAATTGTGGCCAACAAATTCTAGTTCAAAAGAAAAAAATTATGGTAAGATTGATAAAAGTAGATAACAATATATGTGTTGCATCATTTGTAACTGAAGAGATATACCAACTATATACAGGGAAAATAAAAAAAAAACCCAGTTTGGTAACACTTTCTGTGAAGAACTATATCTGATAAGAAGAGAGATGTTTGGATCTCAGGAGTCCTCTCTGAGTATCATTAATATACTGTAAAATGTAAATATACCTAACACCATTAAAATTCAACAACACTTGATATAGAAAAGAAACTTGATATATCATATTTTATATTAATATATCAGAACTTAATACTGGCATATGCTTATCTTTTTTATGTCCTAAATATATAGGGAGAAAGCCTTCCAATATCATATGTAGATGAGTGAATACCTATTCTCTGTTTTTTAATAAAAATCTATATTTTTTTAGACTCATATCTGACATCAGAAGGCTTCATTCTGACAGAATTTGTACTCTGTGAAGGGGGCATTCATGCAATTTATAGCAAAGGCACAGACGACAGAGCATGCTTCCCTGGTGGTCATTGTTTAAGTCAGGTCTGTCCAACTGGTGGCCTGTGGGGTGCAGGCAACCCAGGATCTCCTGCCTGATTCTGGGGTGTCTGTGCAGCAGGGTTGGGGGAAGCCACCTGGTCTGTGGCCCCATGAGGTGCAGCCTCCACAGTCTGTACTCTAGTCTGAAACCTTGCCAAAAAGTTGGAGCGCCCTGATTCAAGTGATCATGTATTTTGTTTTCTTTTGTATTAGGCTTCTGTGTTAATGGCCACACCTTGTCACTTAAACCCAGAGAGCATAAGGAGGAATTTCAGAACATCAGTGTTATTTTTCAGTTAATTTCACGTATTGTGCTTTGGATCAACTATTCTTCGTTCCTCATCCATCTAGCAGTTCTCTCCATTGATCCAATCCAGCTTGCACTTCCTCTAGACTCTCAGTTCACATTGCCCACAAGCATCTTGTTCTGGGGTGATCTCCCTCTTATTTATTCAGTAAACAGATCAGTACAGTAAACAGGTTTTTTTGTTCCTATTCAATAAACAAATACGTTCAGTAAATATCCATCATGACCACAAACAGTGGTCAAAATTAGCTCAAAATTGACCCTTGATGTATGCCCACCTTCACCACAAAATTCTTTGTCTCTCCTGAACTGCTCCTCCCTTTCATTGTACATTTTCAATACATGTCCTTGATGGTTCTGATATTTTTTTTTCTAGCAGGTGCTCCCAGAAAACTCCCAAGTGCTCCCATATTTCCTGCCTGGGTACATGATTGTAGGCTTTCTCCAGGTCAATAAAAATGGAGTGGCTATCTATATAATCTTCCCTGTATTTCTCCATCATCTGTCTTATTGCAAAAATTGTACTTTTCCAGTGTACTTTTCCTCAGCATGAATCTGCAATGACCACCTCAGTCTTTTACTGATTCTCCACAACTCTTTCCCACACTTTCGAAGTGTGAGACATCAGCTTGACTCCCTGATAGTTGCCACAGTTCTGGACATCACCTTTCTGCTTGAATATTGGCACCAACATACTTCCTCTCCATTTATTTGGCATCTTCTCCATTGCAAATATCACTTTAAACAGCTTCCACAATATATTGATTCCTTCTTCCCCCAAGACTTTCCAAACTTCCACCAGTATATCGTCAGGCCCTGTTGCTTTCCCATTCTTCATTTTGTTCACTGCTCTTTTCATTTCCATTCTCCTTATGGCAGTCACCATACCTTGGTTTTCTGTGGCATTTGCTTGCAAATAACATCATAAAAAAATCAGGGTGCATCCCCCCACCCCCATCCCCCCACACCTTGTGAAATATTGGGCTAGTGTGGTTAAGAGACCCACCAATTTCTTTGGGGCTAGGAATGCATATAGGCCCTTTTGACTCCCCAGATTAAATAACCAATTTGGATAGAACTGCACACACTCTGGAGGGTAGGGCTAGGATTCAGAATGACCAGGAGAAATGGGAGAAATGGTCCAAAAGTAATCAAATGAAATTCAACAAGAGTAAGTAGGAAGTCCTGCACTTAGAACAATTACTTGCATGATTACAAACTGGGGAATGACTTGATCCAGGTTTGGTCACTGCACTTCGAGGAAGATGTGGACGGATTAGAGAGTGCTCAGTGGAGAGCAACAAAAATGATTATCTACCTAGGAAATTTTGGTTTATGAGGAAAGGCTAAAGAACTGGAATTGTTTAGACTAGAGAAAAGAAGATGAAGGTGGGATTTGATAGTACCCTCCAAATACCTGCATGGTGGTTATAAAGAGGATGGAGATATATTATTTTTTGTGACTTCAGGGAACAGGATATGAAAAAGGCCACAAATTGTAGCACGGAACATTTAGGGTGGATATTAGGGTGGGTAAGCACTGGAACAGGTTGATCAGAGGTTGTGGAATCTCCATCATGGACATTTTTACGAGCAGGTTACACACACACTTGACTCGAATGATTGTACCTTGACCAGGGGTTGGACTAAATGACTTCCTGAGGTGCCTTCCAACCTTACTTTTCTATGATCATCAGGTATCTATTTAAAACTGGGAAGAATAGGGGCAGCCACTGGCATGATTTTGGAGCTAGGCTAGTAGTTATTCCCTGATCTATAAAAAGATGTCTTAGTAGCTCTGCCGCTACATTGCACGTGTAACAGAAAGGTGAATGTAAAAACCTACTTTGGTCCATTTTTATTATAACTGTCTTCTTTTTCACAGAGAAGGGTGATAAAGCTATTATGTACAAAGAGCCATTATATACAATAGTATTATATACAATCTCCATGGGGCAGTGGGGATCGCACACCCCCCTTACACTAGGCATTTAAATTTAAATAGCATTCACTGATTAATTTGAAAATTAATTAGTGAATGCTATTTAAATTCTTTGCCTAAAATGGGCATTTTCTGTGGTCGTATGGTCATACACATGACAAACTATTTGTATAAATGTTCATCAGTGTCCACTGTAACAACCTGCTAATTCAGTTCCATTCAAGACAAAACTGTTGTCCATTAGACTTGAAATGACATCTGCCAGAAATTGTAAAATTGATTGAAACTGAAAGCCACTAGGGCTGTGCGAAGCTTCGGTCCCTGATTCAATTCGGTGGAGATTTGGCCCAATTCAGCAGCCGAATCTCCAAATCCAAATTGAATCAAGAGGCCCTTTAGTCTCTCTGAGTCGAATCAGAACCCTCCAAATCAATTCAGAGAGATTTGGAAAGATTCGACAATTCGGATATAGATGCAGCTTTCAATATTTTTTCTACATACCTCAAGGTACCAGGTGGCTAGTGAATGTTATGATGCAGGGGCGGATGGAGCATCCCATAGGAGCACAGGGGCTCCCCAGTGCGTTTGGCAGCAGACCTGGAAGTGGACCGGAATTACTTCCAGTCCACTTCCAGGCCTGCTGGGGAGCACGCGGGGGGGCCCTCCCATGCTCCCCTGGCTTGGCAACTGGTCCCTCCTGGGTCTGGGGGGGCACCCGGGATTTCCCTGTGGCTGATCGCCAAGCCAGGGTGGGTGGGTGCAGGGGGGCTCCCCTGCACGCTCAGCAGCAGACCCAGTTCACCGCCAAGCATGGGGGGGCCCCCCTGTGGGATGCTCCATCTGCCTCAGCATTGCAGTGTTCATGAGCCGTACCTTATACCTCACGGTATGTAGAAAAAACATTTAATGCTGTGTCTATGGCTGAATCACTGATACTCTGAATCAGCATCAAATCTTCAGATTCGGATTCAGTCAAATCGAATCATGGACAGTGATCTGAATCAACAAATTGAATCACTGTCCCTGTTTCAGGCCAAATCCGAATCAAGTACAGCCCATTTCGCACACCCCTAATAGCTACTACTAGATGATTTGGCCTGGGTAACTTCACACAGTTTACTTAAAGACATACCACATACATGTCTAGTTTACCAAGTATTACATTCTTTCAGTGCATGTTTTATCTAAGTCTCTAACATATTTGCTCTAATCCAGGACAGATTAAAGTTTGATAATGTTCAGCCTGACTGGAGTTGACCCCATTTTTATCAGTGACAAAAGGAGCTGAGATTCTTTCTCGGTAAATATTTATAGTCACTGAGTTCACCTTTCTCTGGGTAATAGTGTGCAAGGATCCTATGGCTCTTTTAATTTGACTAATGAAGTGTTTTGTCTGTCTTTTCTTGCTGAATCTATTGCAAACCCATGGCTGTAAATTCGGCCTTGAAGTACAAAGATACCTTTCAAGTGATGCAAAAAGGGGTTGACTGTTTATGTCAGGGTTCTAGTTGCCTGGTGACTTGAAGCTACAAGAAATTCTTCTTTGAGAAAAAAAGAGAAAAGTCCTAGGTAGGCCAGCACCCTGAGGAAAGACTGATACTCCATAGCATTTTCTGACCTAAATTTAATGCATCATAATCAATTGTCTCATATTGTTTTCAATAACATCTAAATCAGGCAAAGATACGAGAGTCTCAGGAGTGTTCATCCTTTATTTCTATACTCTTCCAACCCTGCATTTCACAAGAAAGTTGCAGGATATGTCTAATATGTTAGCCCTTTCAAAGTAACAACAACACATATGGATTAGTCAAATCCAGAGTGTGGGGTTTTTTGTCAAAAGCTTTCATCTGTATTTTCAGTAGATCTCATTTAAGGGCAGACCTGCCTTTGCTTTTAGTGATGTTGTGAAATATTTGTTCTGCACATTGAGGATGGGAGGCACTTTGAAGCACTAAGACAAGAGAGTGAGAATGGGAGCTGTGTGGGGAGAAATTTTGTTTTCTTTTATGGAGAATGTGGGTTGGAAAGTGAAGTTTTGTTGTGTAGTGGGGGGAAGGTCTCCTCGGTCAGAAACAGGGGAGCGGAAGAGAGATGGATTGCCTTTGAATTTGGGGTTTTGTTGGGGGTGAGGGAGAGGGTTGATTTGTTGTATCCTCTTATGTTAATTATTCTATAATTGTTATTGTATTTCATTGTAAGCAGACCTGAATATTTTGGGGAAAGGGTTGTATATAAATCTAATAAGTAAAATTAAGGGTTGAACATGAGAGCATGAGTGCATCCTTAAAAAGCATGAGCTACTGAATGAATAGACTGCATCAGCTGGCAGGAGTTACAGGAGTATCTATACATACCTTTTGCTGGCTGGCATCTCTGGCAGAGATTGTTTACTGTTGCCAGTAAAAAGGAGGGTTTTGCACCTGAAGAGGTACTTTGAATGGGAAGATACTCAAAGCTTTGCTGGCATTTAGTTCTAAGAACAAAATGTTCTTGTGCAGCCTATGCCTGAATCTGTTGTTGTGCTAAACAGATGACAGGGGCTTCACATGTTCCTCATTTCCCCCCAAAGCAGTTGGGTTCTTGTCCCTGTTATGTAGTTTTTAGCTAGAATAGATATTTTCCTTGTGTAAGAAAGGAATATAATCAAACAGGCATATTGTATCATTACATATCTCTTTTTAATGTGCTTCTCTCAATTAGTTTGGGCTTTCAAGCCTTTATGCATCCCTGCTGAGCCCTAATATCTTCTAAAGACTTGTGCAACCAAATGATACACTGATGCACAGTGAATCACAGGATCAAGTTGTTAGTGCATTAATGTTTGTTTTGGATGCTAGCATGGATCAGTAAATATGCAATATTGCACACACTACAAGTGGAACTGAAGAGTGAGCATAGAAGTATTAAAATGCCACTTTCTGAAGTTCAGCAGTTTAGACCAGAATAGCACTCACACAGTTTGGACCCTTAGGCAAATGTTATATGGACCCCTTTGATCTGCATAAATAGACTGGAAATCTCAAACATTGCTTGAGCAATGTTTCTTCCTTCCAGTTGGTGAGTTAGCTGAACTTTGCAAACTACAAAAAGATTAACTTTCACTGTTGGATGAAATTAAAGGCCAAACAGTTGTAAAGCAATTTAACACTGGATTTGGCTTGATCCATATATATATATATATACTGTATATTTTTCCTTTGGAAAGGCTAACCTAATGCATTAGACATTTCCTCCAGTCTTCTAGGGAAATGTAGCTGCATAGAAATGAAATATAAACACACCTACACTTTAACAACTTTTGTCTTATATGTAACTTATTGAATTTCATGAAAACAAAAATGTTAAGAACAAATCAAACCAAACCAACTTCATTTCCATCTTTGATAGGTTAACAAGTGTTCTGGTTGAGGGAAATACAGTAGACATAAGATATTTAGACTTTAGCAATGCTTTCTGTGCAGTTCCATATGCCGTCCTCCTAAGTAAAATTAACAAATGGGGACTAGTTAGAATTACATTTAGCATCACTCTTCATCAGGGATGGAAGGTCTTTCTCTTGTTTCTTTTTGTGATTTTTTAAAATGTAATAACATGTTTGGAAGCAGGGAAGAATATATACATTTAGGGAACAGACCCAGACCCTCTATAGGAAGGGAAGTGTGGGCTTGAGAAGGATAGTAGGGAAGGATTTCCTCTGGGTGTGAGGCAGAGGAATGGGAGTGGATGGAGAGATGACTGGGGTTGTGGGGGAGTGGGAAGAAGTTTTGTATTCCTCAAAGAGAATGCAGTTGGAAAGCAGGACTGGGATGGGCATAGTCTCAGGACACAAGGGAGATCCTTAGTATTTCACAAATAGAGGTATTTCTTTCAAGAATCACTCTGGAGGTTGGCAAAAATATATAAAAGAGTTTTTAATAGTTTTTTTTCACCCTATACGTTTGCCATAGGCATTGCCATGGGAAGTAAATAGGCTGTTAAATTATTTGTATGATATATTTAGAAATAAATAACTAGCCTACTTCAAATGGGAGCAGTTGAGTTTGGCTGATGGATGAAACATGCAAATGGCTTTTTAGGTTAAAATAATTAATTCTTTGATGGAAATCAAGAGCAGTTTTAAAAAATGTAGAGCCTGGGTACAAATCAGGCATTGCTTAGTTACTCCCAGGCATTATTATTTTATGCTTTAGCAGTTTGATTTGGTAAGAGTCATGCAAACAGATTTGTAGAGCAAAATTTTCACTAACATATATTTGCTTTAAATGTCTGTGAAATTTCTGGTTGTTTTCACAACGAGTCCCTCTGGCAAAGAGTGGTGTTCCAGGAAGCTACAGATGCAGAGCCCTGATTTTTCAGTGCTTGAAGGTTTTCAGGCCTCTTGCTCCAGCACATGAATGTTAAGAGAGCTACTTCACAATTTAAAGCAGCACTCTCAGTAATTACAGCGGATACTAGCTGCCTATCTTCTGATGCAGAATGGCACAAAGCAGAAAAGCTTGAATGCTCTCAGAAATGATGGCCAGTACCTTCAAATGGACTAGCAGTTACTTGATAAGAAAGCGGCATTTTAAAAAATGAAAAATGGAGACGAACCAGGAGAAGATAGAGAAGATGATGGCAGTGTAGGAATGGGTATAAAGAAAGGGATGCGGTTCTCACATCCATCTATCAGGAGTTCAGTTTGGTAAAACTCCATGTGAAGTTCAGTAGAAATGGTAGCTTCAAGGGCTTTCCCAGGATATTAGAAAATTACCAGTGGGATTCAGGTCTACAAACCATGGGTCAAGCGTAATTCATATGTCTGTAGGGCCATAGTAGGAATATGTGGTTTGTTTCCACAGTCTCTAACAGCATGAGCCAGGGAGGTCACTGGAAAGATTCCAGTAATACTATATTAAATTAAAAATCTTTATTCCTGTTGTAGGTCTAACTTGGTATGTTTCCTCTGGTGATATTGCGATTGTTTTGGATCACACTAGTTTATTATGCTCAGAATTCTGTTGTCTTCTGGTTCCATGGTTTTGTATACCAACCAGCTGTGCTACTTTCTTTACAGGAAATATTAATATCCAGAATTATTAAATATTTTAAGTAATTGTTCTATGAAAACAGAAGCCCTGATCTTTTAGAAGACTTCTCATCTGAGACCATTCTGCCTCTTTTGTGTCCTCCAAGAAATGAGGCAAAACTACTACACTCTAACATTCCTGAATTCTTGCATTTGTTTGTTTGTCTGACACTAAGCTAACACTGTTAGGTCATGTCCTAGGAGTCCTTATTCATTTTCATTCCTTCTTTACTCAAAGTCCTAGTGAAATCAAAGGCTGTGAGGACTCCAGGATTTCAGCACATTGTGAGATGTAGAGGTAAATTATGCAAGTAAGACAGTTATCCTCCTGGGCTTTTTCAGGAGAAGAGCAATAGAAGGATAGAGTGAATGTACAGTACCATCCCTGAAGATTCTCACACTACAGTAAAATAAGTAAACAGAGTTCTTAAGTGGAATGGTAACATGGCATTAGTGATGACAAAGATGTAAATACTGTTGTACATCCAAAGTAGAACCAGACCTGACTTGGGAAATAAATGTGGCTGCTTCTTCATATGTCAATATAATTTTATAAACATTATACTGAGTTGCTTACCATCTCTATCAGAAAACTTACTAAGAATACTAATTTTGAAAAAATCCTTTTTTTGTTTTCATTTTTTGTTTTCTTTTTTTTGAGTTAAATATAATACTTCCTTTAAAACTCTGCTTAAAATGCTATTAAAATAAAGTAAAATGTGTAAATATCTTCCAATATTTTAGGGTGGCTTGTTTTTAATTTTGCTATTGAAGAATGCCAGTGAATTGCTGTTCCATCATGGACGTTGTAATATCATCTTAATTGACATAATAAAATAATCTTATTTGTAAAGAGAGAGGTATCCATTTGCCTCAAAACCTTTGAGATCTGAAGCGATCAGTGGGGACAAAGGGAGAGAGAGTGAGAACATTTTCACATGTATAGAAAGATCATTTCAAGTTCTCCTTAACTATTGTATTATCTTGGTGAGCACTCTCCAACGTCTCATGTCTTATCAAGTAATAAGTAACATTTTCATCTTCCAGTTCTGTTGAAGTCTTCAACTTGTTTGTATTGTACACCTGCAATAACTTACATATTTCTAGATTCTCAAAAGCGGGTTTGCAGAAAGACTGCTGAAGTGAGTTAAAAGCGTAAATACTTAAATGTAAGGATGATCCTCTGAAGGGTTGCACTTATATCCTCGATATTTGTCTGCTTTTGAAATGTTTGCTTCAATAAGCAGAAATGTGAGAAGGGGTATGAATGCCTAAATCAAACTGAAGTATTTCTTGGATTTTCAGTATTTTGTTTATGGAATCTGACAGCTGCAATGACTTGCATAAGGAGAAGAGAAGAATTAATCAAAATCTGAATAACAAGTAACTTCATTTAGAAGCCATTCTTGATAAGTATTTATACCAGTTTAACAGCCACAACTTTACCACAAAATCCATAAAAGCAGTTAATTAAGTATAAAAGAAGTTGTGAGTTGTATATTTAGGTATATATCTACTTTAGCCAGCAGTAACACAGAGCTGATGAAAGAAATGTTATCTTCTTACAGTATTCTGGGACAGAAAAGTAATTGGTAAAAGCAGTGGAATTGTACAACATAAGGTGGTAGCTACAATTAAAATTTTTCAAATCATGTAAAATTCTCATTTATAAACACTTTAGTGAAAAGGACAAGTTTGAATTTAGAGTGTTCATATACCTTTTCTATTTGCTGCTTATTATTGTAGTAGATGGGAGTGTAGCAGTCATAATCATCCAGGAAATGCACAAGAGGAAAGGATTTTTGTGATTGGACTTTTATTGGAGCAACTATATAGATGGAAGATCTGAGGGACAAGCTTTCAGGCATCAAGGGCCCATCCTCGGGTCTGAAAAAGAGGCAAATGCAGTCAGAGCTAAAATCAGTTGGGAAGTATATGTCACTGGGTAGTCAGGCTTCTTTCTTCTTCATGTTGTATATTTTCCATTTTAAATGGCAAATTTCAGTATTTTCCATGTTGTAGTATGTTTAGGGTGTTGTTCTAGTTATGATGGTTGAACAGGTCTCGTAGCCCTATGCTTGGTCTGATAAAAACAAGCAAAGACTATATAATTTAAAATATAAAATTAATAATGAATAATCAAAAAACAAAATCTTTGCCTCTTGTTTATTATTTGCAGTTCACCTTTACTGGTTATGAAAAGCAAATTTTGGGATCTGGAGCTTCTATTCACTTAATCAAAATGTGAATTTCAGTTCATGATAAAACAACATTAATTTCAAGGAAAAATAGTTTATAAAGTTTAGATCAGGAGTAGGCAACCTCCAGCATGGGTGCTAGAACATGGCACACAAAGGCATTTTGCTTGGCATGCAGGCCTTGGGGCGGATGGCAGGAAAGGTGCTGGGGCTGTGCTGCAATACCAAGGATTGGTCCTCTTGTGGCTCCCCTACCATCTGCCCCGGCACATCAACATCTTACAGGTTCTGGTTGTGGGTGATTTTGGCACTCTGCCCAAAAATGTTGCCGATCCCTGGTTTAGATCCTCAAAAATGGGAAAAATATGATGTTTCTTTGGTAATTAGTCATAAAACTTGAGAATTCTAAATATCAAATAATCAATTATACTGAATGTATTATTTGAATGCCTTTATGTAATGAATAAATTTATGGAGTTCTGGATCTGTTTGTTATAACTTGCAGATAGGGAAAAAGGCTAAATTCACAACATAAATTGCCTATGACATGTAACTTAACCAATCTTCATATAGAAAATGAAGTTCCTTGAACGATATCTGGGACCTTTCATTGAGTATATAATATATGAATAATCCATTATATTAAAATATATTTGTACTTCTAAAATGAACATTTTAACTGGTTATTATAATACTAGTATTTGTGCGTTCTATCAACAGATCAGCAGTACTCATGGTCACCTTCTCAGCACTTCAATGAAGAAAGATACTCTCCTGCTCCGAGGAACATGAAAGGATTATCTGGTAGTCGGAACCAACCACAGTTATGTTCCGCTCATACTTGTGGCTTAGCATCCCCTGAAGATTGTGAGCACACCCACGATCATATCCACCATGGGCAGGAGCCAAGGCAATCATATCTTCTTAGCCCCACGGAGAGCTGTCCGATGGACCACCATCGCTGCTCACCGCGAAGCTCCATCCATTCTGAATGCATGATGATGCCCATGGTAATGGGAGATCACATGTCTAGTAGCACTTTTCCCAGAATGCACTACAGCTCACATTACGATACTAGGGACGATTGCGCCATGTCTCACGCTAACACTAAGATTAACCGAATCCCTGCAAATCTCTTGGATCAATTTGAGAAACAACTTCCTCTCCACAGGGATGGGTTTCACACTTTACAATATCAGAGGACCTCAACAGCTGCTGAGCAACGCAGTGAAAGCCCAGGAAGAATACGCCATCTTGTTCATTCAGTCCAGAAACTGTTCACTAAGTCTCATTCTTTGGAAGGATCATCCAAAGGCAATGTCAACGGGACAAAGGGCGACAGTCGAGGGGACGATCATCATCACGGACATCATTCCAAGCATAGCAAAAGGAGTAAAAGTAAGGAGCGAAAACCAGAAAGCAAGCATAAATCTGGAATGAGTAGCTGGTGGAGTTCTGATGATAATTTGGACAGTGATAGCACTTACCGAACACCCAGTGTGGTAAATAGGCATCATGCAGATCATATCTCGCACTGCTACCCCGAAGCTCTCCAGGGGCACTTTGGGGATCTCTCATTAAAGACTTCCAAAAGTAACAATGATGTGAAATGTTCAGCTTGTGAAGGGCTGGCAATGACCCCTGATGGTAAATATATGAAAAGGAGTTCTTGGTCTACACTTACAGTAAGTCAGGCGAAAGAAGCTTATCGTAAGTCATCACTTAACCTCGATAAGCCACTGGTTCATCAGGAAATCAAACCTTCCTTGAGGCCATGCCATTACCTTCAGGTAAGAGCCAGATTTGCTTACTATTTGTAATACAAAAATTAACTAGTTACAGTTTACAATAAAAAATCATTGTAAGAATATGGAAGTGCTCTATAAATTTCTTAAAGGTAATGAGTGCTTTTTCACATAGCATAACTATACATAGGAGGTGTTAGACTTGACTAACAGGATTCATATTGAAAAATGAATAAAATTGGTATCATCTAAATTTAATTATTGTGCTTTTGGTATCTGGATTTGTGGTGCATTCATCTTGATGAGAGGTCTGTATCTTAGGTCACAGGAAGGAGCACTACACACTGAAGTTTGTGGCTAGAACAAATGTATTGAATGCAGTTATTAATTAAAGATTGTAAGCCAGTCAGGGTGAAATCTTGAGATCTTTTTCCTTTTCTCCTTCTTTACTGTCACTTCCACATCTTCCCATAGTCTTTGTAAATTCACAAAGGCCAGTTACACCAATAACCTTAGTCCTTTTATGTTATCCCATTAATACAGAGTGGGGACCCTTTCCCAGATCAGGATCCAGCTTGGGTAATAGGCTGGGAGCTTTGCCTCACTGCTCCCTTTCCGTTCTGGACCAGTCTTGGAGAGCACTGGGGCAAAGCCCCCAGCCTGCTCCTCACTCAAGGGACTCCAAGATAAGAACCAGGCAGGTGGCTTGCAGTGATGTCTGTTTAGTAGGGTTGTGTGGACCTTTGGTCCCCGATTTGATTCAGCAGAGATCCGGCCTGATTCGGTGGCCAAATATCTGAATCTGAATTGAATCAGGAGACCCTTTAATCTCGAATTGAACTGGAACCCTCCAAATCGATGCGGAGAGATTCAGAAAGATTTGGTGATTCGGATATAGACACAGCTTTAAATATTTTTTCTCCATACCTCAAGGTAGCAGGTGGCTTGTCAATGCTGTGATGGTGGGGTGGATGGAGCATTCAACAGGAGTGCGGGGGCTCCCCAGCACACTTGGCAGCAGACCCAGAAGTGGAACGAAAGCACTTCTGGTCCACTTCCATGTCCGCCAAGGAGAGCGTGGAGGCCCCCCCTGCACCCCTCCCAGCTTGGCAACTGGTGCCTCCTGGGTCTGGGGGTGCACCCGGGGTCCTCCCGTGGCTGATGGTCGAGCCGGAGAGAGGGGTCGGGGGGGCCCGCAGCATGCTCCCCAACAGACCTGGAAATGGACTGGAAGTACTTCTGGTCCACTTCTGGGTTCACTACTGAGCACACGGGGGGGCCCCCCATGCTCCTGTGGGATGCTTCATCCACCCCAGCATTGCAGAATTCACAAGCCACACCTGGTACCTTGAGGTATGTAGAAAAAGCATTTAAAGCTGTGTCTATGTCCAAATCACTGATTCTCCAAATCAGCACCGAAGCTTCAGATTCGGATTCGGCCAGATCGAATCAGGGACAGCGATCTGAAACAACTAATCGAATCACTGTCCTCAATTAGGGCTGACTCCGAATCGAATACGGCCCATTTCACACACCCCTACCAATTGGCTACTGGTGCCCAAGCAGACAAAGCAGTGTGGCAAAGCCCATTGCCTACTTCTCACACCAGGGTTCCTGGCAGGGAGCAGGTGGCAGCTCTTGCTCCCCTTCCCTCTAGGTCTAAGGATTAGAGGGTGGAGCTCCCCCCATGACTTCTCCAGACCAGTGTGATCCATGTCTTGAGAAGGTTTTCATATCAAGAGGAGTTAAGGTGGGAGAAAGTATACTAATGGCAATTCTCATCATAGAAATGTTGGTACACAGCCCCTGTGTCTTTAAGGCCTGGTTTGAAAGACACAGATACTGATGTACCTGGAACTGAGTATATTTACCTTGAGGATGAAGGTGTGAACCATTTCTGTTCAAAATTGAATGAAAGACCTCCAGGAGAGTAAATATTTCAGATCTGATATTTTGGGCCATTTAGTTATTCCCAACAAATAGTCCCTGAGAACTATTTGCTCTGAGTGCCTTCTCTCTCATTTTCTTTCCAAATCAGCTTTTCTTTTCACAGAATATTTTTTGACCAGCCATATAAACCCATTCTAATCTCTTGTCATGTTATGAATCATGAGAATCTCCTAACCCTTCTGTGGGTAGGATTTCCTTATCTCTTTTTTATTCCTCAGTTTCCTAACACTTCTGGGTTTTGTGGAAACCAATTGATGTAGAATAGAAAAAAATGTTTTAGTCATGTGCAGTGCTCTCTGCTTCTCCAACCTGCAGGGGATGAATTGGCGTTAGTCATAACATAGAACATATATATGGTGTTTTGGTTTTGTTTCCTCTCTTGTGCCTGTCAGGAAGATCCTCCAGACATTGTATATATCAGTAAAACAGTGTTAATCATAATATTTTTTACCTACATGGGAGTTTTTCTTTTGTGTTTGAAAGCTAAACCCTGTGGACAATAGTGGGCAAGTATGTTGTCTTTAGAGTATTGCTATTCATTTTTATATATTGCAAAAAGATCCAAGCAGAATGGAACCACAGTTCTTAATTTAAAACTGAGCATTTACTTATTGTTAATTTCTCAGTATCTTATTAATACACTCCTCCTCTATGGTCACCTTTATAGCCACTATTATTTCTGTCCTTTAAATTCTTTCTTCTTTCTTTTTTTTTTCTGTTTTCTCCATTTCTCCTTTCAGTTCTTCTTGTTTTTTGTTTCTACTATGTCAACTATTAATTCTGACCTCCAGAAGGCTCATTCCCACAAACTGCAGTCTGCCTATATGATCAACTAAGAATGCACAAAATTAACCTGTTCTCATCAGGTTTATAGTCAAGAGCCCAGTCAGCTGGAGAGTTTATACTCACAGGTTCTTTTTTTAGGCTCTTTCCAATAGAAAGTAGGGTTAGCTTGTTGATAATGGCTCTAACTGCAGTCTCTTGCTGAACCACAGACTTCTTATAGGATCTCCTTCTCTGTGCCTCATTGTGTAAGGATAAATATATTTGTGATAGTGAAGTGCTCAAATACTACCATGATATAGGCTATATAGTAGCAGAGGCTGTGCAACATTCCAAAAGGGATACTGCAAGAGTTCTTTATGGGAAAGATTTTATTACAATGGGTGAAACCTGGATTTCCTGTGTCCAGGTGCTTGACCTGTGAAATAGATTGAGGTAAATAAATATGAAGAAGCCCATTCTACAGATGTCATTTGAACATTTGTTTTGAGATCTGCTCTCATTTAGATGTGACCCTGATCATTCAGACCAAAGAAAAGGGTCCTTTAATCATCTCTATTGCAAATTTCTTCCTTGACCCTGAGCAATTAATTTGTTAAACTCTCTGTGTTTCAGTTACTTTATATGTGAACCTGAGAATTATATTTTCTCAAATTATACAGGATTGGAATGAGACATAACTTAATGTAGGTTAAAATGAAGTAAATTCTTAAATCACTGAAAGGCGGGGGCAGAGTTTGGGGTCCTTTGGTAAGAGCAAGTGCATTTTTCATCCTGACTATCTAAGGTATCCGCTTGTTCTGAATCATTAAAGTATCAAAGATCTCACAATCTTTAACGTGTTCATCTTTACAAACCTCTTGTGAAGGAGGAGTTTCTATTATACTCATGATACAGTAGGGGAACTGCAGAACTGAGAGACTCAGGGTAGAAACAGATGTCACCTTTTGTTGTTTTTGTGTCACCATAAAAATGTTCATGGTGGCACAAAGGCCAAACAGACAGACATCTATACTCCTTGTTGCACTACAAATGCCCAAAAATTTGGCCATGGCAAAGGTGGTATGAATTTGTGCCTCTATTTAGCTGTGGATGTCAGTTTACCTTATGGCATGAGAGTGTGGGCAGCCTGGAGGAGCCTGAGTATCCATCCCCACCAGGCAGGTGCTCCAGATGTTTGTGGGATCCAATCCTCTGCACCCCATAAATACACACATAGTAGAATCAAGTCCCTCAAGCCCCAAGAGTACATGCCTGGCTTACCTTATTTTCAGAGATGTGCCCTGGGCAATCTTGGGACACATTTCTGTAAGCAGGGAAATCCAGGGTTTCCTCACTTACTGAGATGTGTCCCTGGGATCTCCAAGACACATGTCCATAAGCAGGGAAAGTTGGGGTTTCCCTGATTACAGAGATGCATTCTAGAGATCCTCAGGAGCATGCCTCAGTAAGAAGAGAAAGTTGGTCAGTCACCTCCAGCAGGGTTCAAATTACACTCCAACTCTTGGTTGGAATATGGTGGTGGCAGCTGGAAGCCAGAAGGAGCCACCGCCACCACTACCACCTGAGCTGATTTGAAAGGCATGGGGCAGACTGGGGGCTCTTGTCTCTTTTGGCCGGGGGGCTCTCATCTCTAATAGGGGGGCCTATGGGGGGGATCACATCTCTTATGGGGAGGTTCTCATCTCTTCATAGATTTCATAGACATTAGGGCTGGAAGGGACTTCAGAAGATCATCGAGTCCAGCCCCCTGCCCGAAGGGCAGGAAGTCAGCTGGGGTCAGGATCCCAGCAAGATAAGCATCCAATTTTCTCTTAAAGGTGTTCAATGTAGGTGCTTGAACCACTGCCGACGGCAGGCTGTTTCAGACCTTGGGGGCTCGGACAGCAAAGAAATTCTTCCTTATGTCCAACCTGAAACGGTCTTGCAGTAGTTTATAACCGTTCAACCTCGTCATCCCTTGGGGCACTCTGGTGAACAAACGTTCCCCCAGATACTGGTGGTCACCCCTGATAAACTTATAGGTGACCACCTAATCACCCCTGAGCCTGCGCTTTTCCAGGCTGAAGAGCCCCATAGCTCTCAGCCTGTCATCGTAAGGTCTGTTTTTTTTTACCTCTGATCATGCGCGTGGCTCTTCTCTGGACTCTCTCAAGCTTCTCCACATCCTTTTTGAATTGTGGGTCCCAAAACTGGACACAGTACTCCAGCTGCAGCCTCACCAAGGCCGAGTACAAGGGGAGAATGACGTCCCAGGATTTGCTTGAGAAGCATCTATGGATGCAAGCCAGAGTTTTGGTCGCTTTACTAGCCACAGCATCGCATTTCAGGCTCATGTTTATCTTGTGATCAATGATGACCGCCAAGTCTTTTTCTTCCATAGTGCTAGCCAGCGTAGCACTGCTGAGCCTATAAGGATGCTGCGGGTTTTTCTTCCCAAGGTGGAGAACCTTGCATCTTTCAGTGTTAAATACCATCAAGTTCTCGTCCGCCCGTTTGCTGAGCCTGTCCAGGTCAGCCTGGATCACCCTCCTGTCTTCAGGTCTGGATGCTTTGCCCCAAAGTTTGGTGGCTAAGCCCCACTGAGTTCCTGAGTATTTCAAACTCTGTCTCCCAGGGCTTGGGTGGGGGTCCAATCCTGGATGGAATTTCCTAGGGACCAGGCCCCACAAGCCCTGAGAGAACACATGTATCAATGGGCCACAGAATTAACGGGTAGGACAATGGGTGATATGTTTCACCCAGTGAAGTGAATCAGCAGTGTCAGGACACATCCCAGCATACCTGGTCCGCTTCATTTAGCAAAGTCTGTTTCTAGCCTCAGTGACTCACTCAGGTTCACAATGGACCTTTGTAGTGGAGCCTGAGTTCAGAGCTTGAACCCGAGAGTCTTTCCCAAATTACTTGACTGTTTTTCCTCTTTATCTTGCATAGAGCCCATAAAATTATTTTTTCTTTGAACCTCCAGTTCTGGGGACAAACCAAGCCAGCATAAAGTATGAACATTTTGAAAAACTATGAATGACTTGAAAAGACAAGTTTGAAATGAAACTCATATACAGCTTAACTAGAGTGTTTGCTGTTTTCTATGTATTTTTCCCCCTTTTATAAAATATTTTTAGACAAAGGTGAAGGAGCAGTGATACATCTATGAATCAATTACCAGCTTCCTTGGCTAATTAGGTGGAACTCGTGAATCTGAAACCTATTGTATGATTTACCTCACAGCCTGACATGAATACTTGTGGGTGATAAAGATGTTCAGGAAAGAGCTAGAAGTGAAGTAAATATTAATAATGAAATTATAAACTTAAAAATAGGATTTTACAGTTTCTAGTATTAAAAGTATCTGTGAACACTCCTGGAAACATAAAAGAAAATGAATTTAGACAAGAAAGCTGAAAGACAGGCAGAAGTAGAGAAATGACACCTGCTAAAGTTTGGGAGCATAATGTTATGTGTCATTGATTGCTATTCCTCCCTCAGCCATTCAGCACTTTTTGAAGTAGCAAGCAATCTAGGTAAACACATGAAAGGTACAGTGAATGAGTCAGCACTAAAAAAGAAAATAGAATGTTGTGCTAAAAATGGCTGCATCCCCCTCCTGGCTTCCTAATGCATTAAAGTACTAGCGTCATCCCTGACAACACTGACACTGCTAGCATGCAGATAATGACAGCTGTGTATTCTGTGATATGAAAGGAAAATGCTGGATTTAGCTATCCTTTCATTTTATGGTGTCTTTAAAAAGAGCCCAGTATCAGTGGGGCTCCACACTTACTTCAGGTATGCCAGCAGGGAGAACAGCACTGAGGACAGAAGGGCCACTCAGCCATCGGCTACCCAGTCCCAGGAATCCATTTGTGGCCACTGCTACATTCCACAAGCTAAATTTGGAGTCTCAGGAGGGTGTGCTATAGCTCTGCACTCTGTCTATGAGCTGGGAGGATGGACTTCATCGCAACCCACTCCATAAGCAGTATACCTTTATGGAACCTGATTATAAACTGTAGGTGTCATGACATGAAACCCTCTCTTCCAACTATGTAAAACCCCTTCCAGTCCTGCATAGCAATTAAGGAATAAATTGCTCCTACCATGTACTACAACTAAACTACTCATATATATTCATGAGAATGTCTACTGTGCCCACTATATCTCTGCGCATTACTGTATTTAATTCTATAACAATTTTAAATAAATAGGGAAATTGCATTAAACTGGCACTTTTGCTTCCCAGGCTTTGCAGCCCATCCTATTACCATCCACCCACTTTTGTAGTCTGTCTAAATCTAATTGCAGCCTCTCTCTCCCTTTGAGTGTGCCTTCTTCTCCCCACATCTTGGTGTCATCAGCAGACTTGGACAACGTGTTTTCCACCCCCTCGTCCAAGTCGCTGATGAAGATGTTGAACAGTGTAGGCCCCAAGACTGAGCCCTGGGGGACCCCACTATTCACATCCCGCCAGGTCGAGTATGACCCATCCACCACCACTCTCTGGGTGTGCCCCATCAGCCAATTTCTGACCCATCCAACTGTGTAGGCATCAATGCCATAGTCACTCAATTTATTAATAAGAATGGGGTGAGAGACAGTGTCAAAGGCCTTCTTAAAGTCCAGAAAGACTACATCCACGGTGATACCATCATCCAGGGATTTAGTTACCTGGTCATAAAAGGCCATCGGATTGGTCTGGCAAGACCTGCCTTTGATGAACCGCTGTTGAATTCCCCTGGGCATGATCTCCCCTGCTGGCCCCTCACAGATGTGATCCTTGATAATTTTTTCAAGGGTTTTCCCCAAAACCGATGTGAGGCTTATGGGCCTATAGTTTCCTGGGTCCTCCTTTCTCCCTTTCTTATAAATGGGGACAACATTAGCTAGTTTCCAATCTCTGGGCACCTGGCCCGTGGACCACAATCACTCATCCAGCTGGGCCAAGGGCACAGCAATGACCCCCACCAGCTCTCTCAACACCTGTGGGTGGAGGGCATCAGGGCCCACAGATGTAAAAACCACAGGTTTATGTGCACTGAATGTCTGTTCTGTTACAGGTTTAAACCAGTTTCTGATCACTTAAACCAGTTTGTGTGTAATGTCTAAGAAACTGGAAATTAATACATAGAATGAACTATGGTGCAAGGCTCTGACTAAAACTATGTGGAGACTCAGTTACAGAGATTAACGGTGTGACAGTGTGCTGCCTGGCTGTACTAAGAAACCATATCCCATTTTTGATGAAAAATGTTGATACAGATGTTCAGTGTCTGGCTATAAACAAAATAACCAAGATTTTCAGAGTTAGCATTCTTCAAACAACAAAAGCAAGTCCGCATTATTGCACAATTGTCATAGCTGAGATCAATGGCACCACACTTTAATTAGAGGGGATTGTCCCTCTTTAAAATTCTTCCCCATTGTTTTTGCCAAGATAACTTTCATCATTGCACTGAATCTTAAATCATAGAATACTATAGTCCATCCTCCTGCATAGATGCAGGATGTGCTGTTCCTTAGACATTCCAGGCAGATGTCTATCCAGCCTCTTCTTCCAAACATCCAAACAAAGATATTCCAAAAATTTCCTAGGAAGCTTGTTCTTATTGTCTTACTCTTCTTGTCGTTAGAGGTTTTTTCCTGAGGTTTAGTAACAGTATGTTTGCTGTATTTTAAACTTTGCCCCTTTGTTCAAGGGAGAACAATTTTTCTCCATCTTTATGATGATCTTTCAAATATTTGAGAACTGCTGTCATGTTTCTCCCTTAATCTCGTTTTCTTGTAAACATACCTAGCTTCTTCAACTTGTATTCCATGCCCTTTATTATCCCTGTTATTCACCTCTTGATCTACAGTTAAAATACATACTTAGCACAGAAAACAAATTTAATACTTACCTTAGCTGCCAGAATCCAGCTTACAGGGCCCAAGGTGTCTGTAGCCATAAGTAACTTGATATTTTAAAGTTCTGAATCAGTTCATACCTATGATTTGGGTCCTGCAAGCTCTGGTGTCTCTCTCCCCAACACTGCTGGCTGGCTGCTAAGGACTGATCTCACTCTTCCACTGATCATCTACTGAAGTTTTGGCCCCCCAGAAAATAACTGCAAAAAACCGAGCACTCAGAAATGTTCATGATCTGCCTCCTTTTTGGGAGGTCATCCCACAGCCACCTCTTTATACGGCATTTCTAAAATGCAGCTGTACATGTGCTCAGATGTTTGAATGGCAATGTATTCATTGTGTCCCTCTTTCTTCAAGTAGGAGAATAAATGTACCCTCTGTACCTAAAATTTGTGTGGAAGAAAACATTTTCTAATGCCTAGAAGTACTGTAATAAAAACACTCCCTCTGGAAACTAACCTACAGAATTTTGAGTCAGCTGTTCAGAACCACAAACCTCATTTGTTAGGATGAGAAGGATAGCTGAGAAATATATATAATCCTTTACAATAATTGATTTTCATTTATTTTGATACCTCTGCTATTATTATAGTAGTAGCCTCATAACAACTAAGAAAGACACTCATGGACAAATGATGTGTCATGCTTGAAATAAGTTTTAGACATATTTTAAAATGTATTTTAGCTTAGGCCTAGGGGTGATCCTTTTAGGTTCTTCTGTGCCAAATCTTATTGGCTAGGGACAGACATTCAAAAAGCCTGAGCCTGAATTGATTCAATCTTTGCAGGTTAATCTAACCTCACTAAGTTAAATCCATTTTGTATCCAGATAGACATCCTAGACATGCAAGCACATGCCTGCAGTGGCTCAAGCTAGAAGCCGGGGAAGGGCGGGGGGGGGGAGGGGCACTAGAGCAACCCTCCCTTCCCTTGCATGGGGCTGAGCTGAGGGGGGCCTGGCCAGGCCCTGAAAGGACACTGTGATTAGGGAAGCCCCCCTCTTGATAAATAGAGCATTTATTGGCTCTGTTATCAGCATTTAACACCTCATCAGAAAACAAAGTCTCACTCATTACAAGCTCTTCTTAAACAGCTTTTTTCCAAAGGAAAATGCATACCAGCCTCTGGCTTCTTTACTATTCATTCCATCCAGAAAGAGCACATACCAACTGCAGATGCTTCCTTAGCCTGACAAAGGACTTTTAAACCCAAAACCTTGCTAAGAAATTTTTTTCCAACTATTTAGTTGGTCGAATAAAAGATATCAGATTTACCCAAAGAAACTTTTCCAAGGGAAGGAATGCAGGGACATTACCATCTAAGCTGTTGATTACCTCCATAAAGCCCTAAGCAGACACTATCCTATCTGCCTTACACAACATTAGCTAGCATACCACATGCTGGCCACGGTCTGTGCTGTGGGAAAGAGGAGGAAGGGATCTCTGCTTAGACAGCAGGTGGTGAGAGGGAGGGGGACGGGGAAGCCAGCAGACCCTGCTGTGCCTGTAAGTCTCTGCCAGAGCTCCAGCCAGGGTGCAGGGGGCGCAGCTCTGCTGTGGAGCAGAGAGCCCAGAGAGCATGCTGGGATGCTGGGAGTATCTGGTTTAGCTTAAACCAGCAAAGGTTCTGGGACAGACATTGCATAAACCGGTTTGACCCAAATCATTTAAGGTCTGATACATTCAACCAGGTTTCTCAAACTGGTTTCAGCCACTTTCAATGTAGTTTATGTGCACTGAACATATGTCCTGTTACAGGTTTAAACCAGTTTCTGATCACTTAAACCAGTTTATGCGTTATGTCTATCCCTAGCCATTAAGGTTCTGCAATTGTGAAGCCAATGGCCTCAGCAGCCTGTTTCAAGAGAGTGGAGAGTGCTGTCTTTCCTCCTTTTCCAAGTTGCCAACATCTTGCCATTTTGGTCCCTCACTGCATATAAGTCAATTCTGTGGACTTGACAAAGGAAGCATGGTTCTAGCTTCTTTTGATAGCTACTGTAAGAAAGACATTGATATTTATAGGTTGACTGATAGATGCATTTGACCAAAAATTCCAAACATGGAGAGAGGATAGGTGTTGGCAACATTACGCTGAAGATACTTCCCCTTACTATTTCTGGATGAAGGGTAGAGACAGATATATGATAAGGGAAGGAGAAAAGAGGCTTCCCTACAGGATGCAAATGGGGGAGGCTCATTATCACAAGGGAGCTTATTCCTGCCACTCCGGGTATTTTTAAAAATGAAAAGCCAGCATGGCTCTCTTCTCTTGCCTAAAGCTGTGCACCTGGGTTATTATACGTGGGTCTCATACCCCACAAGGTCAACAGCTGGGAGAGACAAAGCAAAAGAGATCCAGAGTAACAATGCAGAGAATGCAAATTGCTCATTTCCATCTCCAAGCAGCTCTGCTGATTGTTGCTTTATCCCACAGTGTGTGTAATATAAAATATGTCTTTACTCACATCATCGGTCTTTCACCTGAATGCACTGGCACTTTGCCTAGCCAGCTTACATGATCTTCTGGGGTTTGAATGTCCCAAGGACATATAGATCTGGCCTCTGACTAGCATCCATAAAAAGGCAGTATAGAACTGGCTGACTCCAAATGTTTTTAACAGTATCTAAATGTCTGGAAATGACTGGACTGCCATAAACACAGAGGCCAAATTCACCTCTGATGTAACTCCATTGAATTTAGTCGAGAAACACTTCAGGTTAACTTGACAAACAAACCTTTAAGTCCTCTGAGTTGCAATATGAGTATTCTTTTAGTAGTTCTTTTTATTGATTTACTAAATCACAGGGTTTGTATTACAACATTCCTACAATCACCACATTTGTGCACATCTTTAACTGAAAAAAATGCAGTAGTTTTAAGTTGCCTAGTAATTTGGATTTTTGGAGTCCTGAAAATAAATATGTAAAACTGGACCATATCCTGTAAACATTGTGAAGCTACTTACATTTTTATAGGTTACTATTCTGCATGGAAATTTGCACAGATCCAGTTTCTTGCTCCCAAAGGCCCAAATTCTCTTTCCTCCTTTTAAGTATGAGTGGCCAAGGTTGGTGCATAGATTTGTAGAATGGCATAAAATAATGGCTTCCTCTTCTTTTGAACATCAAGGCTAGGGACAGACATTACATATACTCTTCCCTCTGCTCCTCCCCAGCTGCTGCAGAGTGGGGAGGAGGGCTATATGTGAGACTGCCCAACCCCAGAAGGGGACTCTTTCCCCCCCACTCCTCCCCTCACAGGGCAGGGAAGGAGGACTCTGTTCAGTGCTGGGTGGAACTCTTCCCCCTCCTCCTCCTTCACCCACCCCTGCCGTGGCAGGGCAGGGGGTGGGGGGGTGCAGCTCTGTGTGCTGCTGCCCAGCCCAGCCAACATGTTGGGAGTGTCTGTTACTGAGCTGCAGCTGCTGGGAGTGGCCCTGCTCCTGCATCCCAGACTGGCCTCACTCAGCCCCGGCTGAGGCAGCCACTCAGTGATGGGGATGCTGAGCCTTGTCAGTGAGCGCAGCCTGGTTCAGCATGTATGGCCAGCAGCTGCTAGTCAAGCTAGCTCAGAAGCGCTGCAGGGGCATGTAGTTCTGTAGCCAGCCCCCGCCATAGGCAGCAGCCAGGCCCCAGTCCTATTGGCACCTCTGAGCTGACCCAGCTAGCCCGCTGTCTGGCCAGCTACCAGCTGTATGCACCAGGTTGGGCTGCACTCACTGACAGAGTCCACCCCTCCCCGCCCTGTGGCAGTGGGGGGGTAAGGAAGGAGGTTGAGGAGGGGGAAAAGTCCCCCCCCAGCACTGAATAGAGCCGCCCTCCCTGCCCCATAGCAGGAGGGGGGTACAAGTAGGCTAAGAGTCCCCCCACCCCCATTGCCCTGTGGCAGCAGGGGAAGAGTAGGGGGAACAGTCCCCCTCTGAGGGCTGGGAAGCCTTGCAGAGCCCCCTTCCCCACCCCACAGTTGTGGAGGGAAGGAAGAGGGGGAAGAGCACCCCCAGCATTGAACAGACCTCTCCTCCCCACCATACAGCATGGGGGAGAAGGAAGAGGGAAAAGAGTTCCCCTCTGGGGCCAGGCAAGGCTGTGTGCTGGGATTGTTCCCAGCTGCCAGAGAGCCACTGGGGTGGGCAGAGCTCTTCCCTCCTCCTTTGCCTCTGCCACAGCAGGCTGGCCACACTCCCTCTTTCCCCACCCTCCGAACCCTGCAGGCCAAGCTTGGGGTTTAAACTCCTCCTCAGTTTTTCTCAGGCCTGCCAGGGCCTGGCCATGCGCCGCCCCAACCCCCACCCCTCAGCTCAGCTCTATGGAAGAGAAGGGAGGGCTGCTCTAGCGCCCCTGAGCTTCTGGGCTGAGCTACTACAGGCATGTGCCTGCATTCCCAGAATGAAAAAGGAATGTCTATGCACTTGCAATCCAGTTCAATCTCTGCAGGTTAAACTAACCAGCAAAGATTGAATCAGTTCAGGCTTGGACTTGTTGAATGTCTGTCCCTAACCCAGAGCTTCTCTATAACTATACTTTGTCCTACAATGAAAGCAACTGTGGGAGATGCAGGAGCCCTATAGATTTTATTCTGTGGTACTGAAAGCCAATAGTTAGAATTATTTTCCTCTCTGTACCAAAAATATACCAGTTACTCTTCAGAAAGAACCATTGGTAGCCACAGAGATGGAAGAGAGGATTTAAGCTTGTGTTTGGGCAGAGATAAGCTGACTGAAGAAATGTAGAAGTGGAATGCTTCCATTCCTTGGAAGTATTTAATTTCCAATAATTCCAAAACTGCCAGTTTATTCAGGCTTTCTAATGCCTGACAAGATGTTGCAGCAAATACATGAATTTATCTTTTGGATTGTGAGGCCCCTGTGTTCTCTACAGTCAAATGCAAACAAATTACATACTGTGAACTCCAAATTCTGCAACAACATCATTTTGTCTGTGGCTTTGAAATATCTATAGTTCCCATCCCCATAAAACATTCACCACTATGGCTCTTAGACTAGAACACCATTTAGCATAAAATTCAGGTGACTAGTTTTTTATTTTTTCATTGTTGTTAGGGGCTGGAAGGGACCCTACAGATCACCGGGTCCACCTTCCCTCCCACCCCACCCCCATGCATGTGGGCACAAAAGGCTGCTGAGAACAAATGATCTCGAAAAGATGTGCATCAAGACTTTTTTGAAGATTGTCAGGGTGGATGATTGTACCTCTTCGTGGGGGGGGGGGGGGGAGCCTGTTCCAAACCCTGAGCACTTGGCTTGTAAAGAAGTTTTTTCCTCATGTCTAGCTTGAATCGATCTTCAATCAACTTGTGCCCATTATTTCTCATCCTCCCCTGAGGGGTCTTAGTGAATAGACACTCCCCCAAACCATGATGTACGCCCCAATATACTTATAGGCTGCAACCCATTCCCCCCTGAGTCTTCTCTTGTCCGGGCTGAACAATCCCAAGTCCCTCAGCCTCTTCTCATACGTCTTGGTCTCCAGGCCTTTAATCATGAGCTTTTCTACAACCTTCTTGAAGTGTGGTGGCCAGAAGTGGACTCAGTACTCCAGTTGCAGTCTCATCAAGGCCATGTAAAGCAGGAGGATGACATCCTTTGCCTTGCTCAACATGCCTTGGTGGATACATGCCAGTGTTTGGTTAGCTCTGCCAGCTACGGCATTGCATTGGTAGCTCATGTTAATTTTGTTGTCAGTCATGACACCCAGATAACGTTCAGTTGTGGTGCTGACAAGTAGAACACTGCTGAGCCTGTAAGTGTGTTGTGGGTTATTTCTCCCCAGATAGAACACTTTGCATTTCTCTGTATTAAATTATATCAGGTTGTGGTCAGCCCACTTCACAAGCCATTCCAGGTTGGCCTGTATTGTCAGCCTGTCTTAGAGTGTGACAACACTCCCCCATAGTTTAGTTTCATCAGCGAACTTTGCCAGATTGCTTGCAATACCTGAATCCTAATTATTAATGAACATGTTGAAGAGAGCCGGCCCAAGTACTGACCCCTGAGGGATGCCATGGTCACCTTTCACCATGAAGACTCAGTTCCATCAATCAGTACCCTTTGGGTTCTACCACAGAGCCAGTCACCTAGTCACTGAACCGCGAAGTAGCCAAGGCTGCATTTTCCCAATTTGACCATGAGGACATCATGGGAGGCCAGGTCAAAGGCTTGTTTGAAGTCCAAGTATATGACATCATCCTCATTTCCCTACCCAGACAGCAAGTAACCTGATTGTAGAAGGAAATGAGGTTGGTCTGGCATATATCTCTCTGGCGTGCTATTGCAGGGAATCAGTTAGACAGGCCAAGGCGGGGCTTGAGCTCAGTCTGGCTTCATCAATCAAGGACAATAAAAAGTCCTTCTTCAGGTATATAGCAGGCAAAAGGAAAGCTCCGAGCAACATAGGGCCCCTGCAGGACAAATCAGGACAGTTGGTGGTTGATGCGGGGAAAAAAGCAGAGCTCTTCAGTGAGTTCTTTGCTTCAGTATTTCTATGTACTGACCAAGCCAATTCTCCCACCTCGATCATTGACAGATGTCCACATGGCACCAGTCCGCCTCTGGTTAGTTCTGAAATAGTTAAGGAGCTCCTGGAGGAGCTCGATGAGTACAAGTCAGCAGGCCCAGATGATCTCCACCCACGGCTGCTGAAAGAATTGGCCAGTGTCATAGCTCAGCCACTGGCACAGCTGTTCGAGCACTCGTGATGCTCCGGCCAGGTCCCTGAGGACTGGAGAAGGGCCAATGTGGTGCCCATTTTCAAGAAAAGGAGAAGGGATGAGCTGAGCAACTTTAGACCAGTCAGTCTTACCTCTATTCCTGGGAAAATGCTAGAGAAAATAATCAAAGAACACATTTGTGCAGGCCCAGCAGGGGAAACGATGCTGAGGGGAAACCAGCACGGGTTTGTAACAGGTAGATCCTGCCTGACAAACCTTGTAGCCTTCTATGACCAGGTCACACAATGCCTGGACAAGGGAGCCGAGGCTGATGTCATCTTCCTGGACTTTAGGAAGGCCTTCAACATAGTTTCGCACCCTATCCTCATTGGGAAACTAGCAGACTGTGGAGTGGACGCCTACACAATCGGGTGGGTGGCCAGCTGGCTTAGGGACCGCACCCAGACAGTGGTGGTGGATGGTTCCTTCTTGGCCTGGAGGGAGGTGGGCAGTGGGGTCCTGCAGGGTTCAGTCCTCGGACCGATATTATTCAATATCTTCATCAGCGATTTGGACAAGGGTGTGGAGAGCACCCTCTCCAAGTTCGCTGATGATACCAAGTTATGGGGCAAAGTTAGTACACCAGAGGGCAGGGAGCAGATTCGGGCTGACCTGGACAGGTTGGATCAATGGGCAGAGAGAAATAGGATACAATTTAATAAAGATAAATGTAAGGTACTCCACCTGGGAAGGACGAACCCCCAGCACACCTATAGGTTGGGGAGTGTCCTTCTCAGCAGCTCAGAGGCAGAGAGGGATCTTGGAGTCATAATTCACTCCAAGATGAACATGAGCCAGCAGTGTAATGAGGCCATCAACAAGGCCAATCGTACCTTGTCATGCATTAGCAGGTGCATGACTAATAGAACAAAGGAGGTGATGCTCCCCCTCTATGCGGCACTAGTCAGGCCGCAGCTGGAATACTGTGTCCAGTTTTGGGTGCCACACTTCAAGAGGGATGCAGGGAATCTTGAGAGGGTCCAGAGGAGGGCCACTCGCATGATTTGTGGCCTTCATGATAGACCCTATGGGGGGAGGTTGAGAGAGCTGAATCTCCTCAGCCTTCACAAGAGACGGCTGAGGGGAGATCTTGTGGCTGCCTATAAATTTATTATGGGAGGTCAACGGGGAATAGGGGAAGCGCTGTTTACTAAGGCGCCCCAGGGAGTGACTAGGAATAATGGGTGTAAACTAGTTGAAAGTGGATTTAGGTTAGATATTAGGAAGAAATTTTTCACAGTAAAGGTGGCCAGGATCTGGAATGGGCTTCCAAGAGAGGTGGTGCTATCACCTAGCTTGGAGGTCTTCAAGAGGAGGCTAGATAGTCACCTGGCTGGGGTCATCTGACCTCGGTCCTCTTTCCTGCCACGAGCAGGGGGTCGGACACGATGATCCATTGTGGTCCCTTCCGACTACAATCTACGAGTCTATGAATCTATGACCTGCCCATGATGAAGCCATGTTGGCTGTCTTTCAGAATATTGCCTTCAGTTATCCTGTGTGTGATGGTTTCTTTGATGATTTTCTCCAGGATTTTACCTGAGATTGAGGTCAAACTGTTTGGCCTATAATTTCCTGGGTCCTCCCTTCTCTCTTTCTTAAAGATAGTTACCACATTGGCTTTTTTCCAGTCTTCTGGGACCTCTCCCAAGCACCATGAGTCTTCAAATAACTTTGCCATTGGTTGTGTGATGACATCCACTAGTTCTTTTAGCACTCTCAGGTGTAGTTCATCTGGTCCAGCTGACTTACAGATATTTAGCCTTTGTAGGTGCTCCCCCACAAGATCTACTTCAACTATGGGAGGGTAATCACCTCTACCATGATCATCCTGTATCCTGTCAAGCAGGCTAACACCCTTGGACTGGTGGAATACCAACGTGAAGTATTCATTCATGAGTTCAGTTTTGTCATGGGTGTTGGTTAACAGCTGTTCCATTTCATTTATCAGGGACCCTATGCTTCCCTTGTTCCTTTTGCAATTTCCTACATATCTAAAGAAGGACTTTTTGTTGTCCTTGATTCCGGTTGCCAATTTATGTTCAGTTTGTGCTTTTGCTGTCCTGATCTGCTCCCTACAGGTCCAGGCGGCTGCTGAGTACTCCTCTTTGGTAGCTGTTCCTGACTTCCATCCCATAGTCATTCACGCTAATGGAAAGCTGGGTCATGGATTTGTTTTTTTGCATGGACTGTAATTTCCAGATACCTCAACTCCACACTCATAGCAAATGTTCTTGCAGTATTGAGCAGGTCTTGCAGTATTGAGCAGGTTAGTTTCAGTTCCATATCTTTCCAGCTCCCTGGCCCTTGTGTACTGCCTTGTCATTTAAGCATGCTAGCTAGCTGGATGAATTGTCTGGCTCTTCTTAGCTTCTTGCTATGAGCTGGACTCCATCTCTATCTCCCTGATCCTCTGATATTTGGCTGCATAGAATTTCCACTGTAGTCTAATTTATGCAGCTTGCTGAAAGCTAGAGAACAAAGGCTGCTACATGTAGGCCGAGCAAGTTAGGGAGACTGAAAATAAAATACTAGGTGCATGGATATGGGAGAAATGCTGTATTCCATAGCACCTTGGGAAAGTCCTAAATTAACTCTGGCTGTGGCTTCCCTTTCGTATATGAAAAAGGGCTTAGCCTGTCTGTCTGTCCATAATGGTTTTGATCAAGTGTACATGCTCCCTTGAGAGGGCCAGCAGCAATTGGTTGAGCGGGCTCTGCCTTTTCAGGCAGGGAGGCAGAGGCAGAGGGAGCCATTAGAATTTAATATTTACTTGCCCCTGGCAGCCTGTCAAAGCTGACAGGAGCCAGGGGCAGTAGGACCCAGGGGGAGTCCTCAGCAGGACTGAGCAGCTTAGCTCTGCCCACCCCCAGTCATTCCCTGCTTCCTGCCCCACACCACATAGCTCCTGATTTCATCACCAGACTGGAGAGCATGGAGCCCCACCGGTACGTGTGTGGGCAGGGACAGAGCGCGCGTGTGTGTGTGTGTGCGCGCACACGCACACGCAGGGGTAGAGAGAGAGTATGTGTGTGCCAGTAGGGGCAGAGTGTGTGGGTGTGAGTATAGGTGTGTGAGAGCAGGCAGGGGTAGAGTGTGTGGGGGTATGTGTGTGTGTGTGTGCAGGCAGGGATGGTGTGTGGGTGTGTGCGCAGGCAAGGGCAGGGTGTGGGTGTGTGGGTGGGTCTGTGTTTGTGTGAGGCAGGGGCGCAGTGTGTGTGTGTGTGTAGGTGGGGAGTGCATGGGTGTGTGTGTGTACAGGCAGGGGGAGGGTGTGGGTTTGGGTGTGTCTGTGTGCATGCAGGCTGGGGTAGAGTGTGGGGGGGTATGTGCAGGGAGTGGCAAAGTGTGTGTGTGTGTGTCTGTGTGCACGCACGCGTGCACAGGCCGGGGCAGTGTATAGGTGTGTGGGGCAGGGGCAGGGGCAGAGTGCAGGGGCAGAGTGCAGGGGGGTGTGCCCCAGGGGTAGAGTGCGTGTGGGGGCCGGTGCAGGCAGGAGCAGAGAGAGAGAGAGTGTGTGTGTGTATGTATGTGTGTGTGTGTGTGTGCGCGTGCGCACGTGCATGTGTGCAGGCAGGGGCAGAGTGTGCATGTGTGTGCATGGGCAGGGACAGTGTGAGGGGGGTGTTCATAGGGTATGTCCCACATGCACACCGTACCATACACATGCACCCACACTCTCGCACTGCCATACACACAGACCTGCATACCCCATCACACAGCTCAAGCACCCTCCACCCACACACAGCCCCCACAAACCCCATACCCACCCACATCCCACATATTCACACCCACATGCTCCCTTACCTCACACCCACAGCCCCCCCCCACCTATACCCACTCCCCACCACATACAAGAATAAGACTTCATTTTAAGCTATTGTGTGATCACCTCTATGTACACTAAACAAACACATATAAATCTGGACAAAAATATTTTTTTTAAATCAAATTAATGAATGCTATAGAAGTTTCCTTTTTAGAATATAATTTGGTATTTTTCTGGTTCCAAGATGGCAAAACCCCTTACTGAAAGAACTATTTCCAGGGGCAAGGGGAGGAACTTCTGGGGGCAGGACTTCCAGTCACAAGATGGTGACTGTGGGCACCTGTCAATGTGCAGGGCTACCCATGTGGCCCTCAATAGCTTGCCAAGACTCAGTAAGCGGCCCTCCACCTGAAATAATTGCCCGCCTCTGGTTTACATGGCTTGCCCCGAAGGGTGAGTGGGGGTGGGGCATGTAAACATTCCCTGAAACACTCCGTCATTCATGACGGGCAATTGGCTAGTAACCAGTATAAAAGTGTTTTGTGTATTTAGTAACATATTTATTGTCATCATTTACCTGTAAAGTAGAGAAATACTAGTATTACCATTTTATGGAAGGAAACTTGGGAAAGGGAGTGAAATCATTTCCTAAAGGTCACACAGGAAGTCTGGGGCAGAGCAGAGCCCTGATTCCAGATGTCCAGAAACTTAAGCCTAGCACCCTTAGCAGAGGGCTGCTCTTCCTTTTCGTATTCCTGTGGATTCAGAGTCATAAAAGGCCCGACTAGGATATTTCATACCACTTTGAGCTATTGTTTCAGGCTCTCTCAAGAGTCAGTAAGAACACTGTATTGATTACACTAGGTACATGTTTTCAAGTTTATCCTCAAAAGCATAAGGACTCGAAATTGTTCTTTTAAATGAAAGGTGAGATTTAAGAGTGCAGTTTTATAGAGAGTGATGAGTTTTGTGACCACAGTGTCCCTGAACACATAGCATCTTGATGTGTCTTCACATCAAGTACCAGTTACTGCAATGCGTTTTGCTTCAGGTTACATTTGAGAAATGTTTGGAAAAAGCAGAACACTGCTGCTAGCTCGCTTGGTGGAATGTCTACCATTCTGCTCATGCTTTGTGGTCTGTATTGCCACTCAGCTCAACTCCAGGCGAACCTCAAGGGGTTGGTTTTGACCTATAGAAGATTTAAATGTGTTGTGATTTGTCCAACCACATCCTTCCTCTTACATTGAGATGTAGCTTTCAAGATAACAGTGGCTCAGTTAAATAGGAAGGGGATGCTGGCATGGCATTCTTGGGAAGGATACTCAGTACTCTGAGATGAAATCACCTTCTTGGGCAAAGGGAGTTGGAATACTATAAGATCTATCTGTTCTCCCAAGCTTTCAACTTGTTGGGGGGTGGCATATGAAAGTGGAAGATAATTAAATGAATGACTGTTATTAATGATGAGGAGGAGTCCCTGATGTCTTTGTAGACATTTTTAATTGTATTTATTATATAATTCATGCACTTTGATCAATGAATCCACACATTAAAGTCAGAACCACTACATAAAAATGTGCACTGAAAATTTAATATTAAAAAGTAAGACTTTCCATATGAGTAACTCTTCCCCCCTACAATTCCATCCTACTGCTCAAACATGCAGGGCCCAGACTAGTAGGACTGTAAATGGAGAAACCTGAACCAGTCGACTTGTGATTAAAGAACCTGATCCAAGAATTTGTGGCAATGAAGTCCCTTACATTTGGCTCAGAAACAAGGCATACTCAAGTCTTTTTTTTCTCAATAAAAATTATTTTCCTGAAAACTGAGTCATGAACATTGGATTAGCCTCTCAAATCCACAATCAGATTTGGAAACACTTGCAATTTTGAGCATTTAGAATATTACTGCCAATACTTTACACACCAGTAGGAGTCTGCCACAGTGCCAAACATGACAGTCATTGCATTTACTGAGAAACTAAATATAAGCAAATGAAGAAAAAGGCCTAAAAATCACAAATTTCCATTTTTTGATCGTTACTTTGGATACAAGAGACAGTTTTGTTTGGTTACTTTGAGAAAAGGTACTGCTGTTAGGAGTCAGAATCTTACTAAAATTGCTAATTAATCTCATAATACTTCTTTCACATTTAATTCCAGAAATTGCCTACTCAGTTTCATGTGTTTCTCAGAGGAATGCTGGTTGCTTTATGTGAACTCAGGAGAAAATATGCTCAACAGTGTTCTTTCTTCCTACCCAGTGTGCGGGCCGGGAGCGGTCCGGGGGCCTCGGGGGCGTGCGGCAGGCTGTGGCCAGCAGCCCTGGCATGTGGGTCGGGGAATGCAGGCCGGCGGACTAGAATTAGGCACGGACGCGTAGCGGTTGATTAAAGATTATTTTACTTACACCGTAGATGGTCGCAGTGCAGGCAGAAAAACTTGCTTGAGTTGCAGTTACAGACAGGAAAGAAGAAAAGCAGACAAGAGTTCTAAACTCGCGAACTCTAGCCCAATCCAGCTGAAGGCTCTAAAACTGCGAGCCCGTCGTGTCAACCGAAGAAAACAACTTGGAGAAGAGCTCTGGATACACTCACACGAAGTTTCCTAGGCTCCGTGGAACTTGCGTGCAGGGAAGGGGTTCGTTGAGGGATCGCTCGGTGACAGGGAGAGGCGAGAGGTTGATCAGACCCCTATAGCCTTCTTAAGGTACACGCTGGGCCCGTTAGGCTCCGCAGCGCTTAGAGTCCTTCACGAAACGTGAAGTCCTCCTCCTCCAGATGGTTGTGGAGTCCTCCCTGGTGGGGTTCTCCTTGGAGTTCTCCAACTTGGGTAGAAACTGCTCAAGCCTCTTATACGGCTAGCAAGCCAATCACTAGCCACCACATGGGAATAATTTAGAACTGGCCAATAGTGGGACACAAATTTGCATGCAGGTGGAGGGAACTTCTTTGCACCGGGGTTTTCTCTTTGCAACTGAGAAATGCACCTTGCAAAGAAAGCTCCTCGTGGCGGGAAATAATTTAGCAGTGCCGAAGCGCGCACACACAAAATCACACCCTTGGGTTGTGACATCCCCCCTTGCTGAAGGCACAGCTGAATTATACCACACGCTCGTCACTCGGGTCATCAAGAGCTCTTACCACGGGTCGTCGAACTAAATGGGTAAACACAAAATTCACTAACATAAGAAGTTCGTCCTCTAGGGATCGAATCAAATAATAACCAGCACAAATACATATACACATAATCAGATTCATAACAAAGAACTGCACGATCTGAGCTTCAGTGGGCATCATGGCGAACTCGCGCATCAAGCCCTCACTTCTTCCGATGATGTTATCCTTCTTGGGGCTTCTGTCCGCCACGCACCCTGAATTCCGGATCTGTAAACAAAACTCTCAAAAAATAAGTTAACTTATATCAAAATATTTACAAAAACCCGCACACAATAGGGCGGTTAGTTGAACTCAAACTCCATGGACATGAGTTCGAGCCATGAGACTATAGCCTCATCAGATTTCATTTCAGATTCTGTGTACAGCTCCTGTAACTCCATCCAAGCACAAATGCGACTGGTGGCGGCATCTTGTGCATCAGTCACTGGGTTGATCGTTGCTACAGGACGAGCTGTTACTTCGGGAGTCGATGTTGTTACAGGCTGAACTGCTGCTGCGGGAGTCGCTGCTGCTGTTATTGCTTCAGGCAGGAGGGGCGGATGCACTCCTCCGCTCAATTCTCCCTTCCGTCGGCAAGAAGGCGTGGTCGCCAGAAGCGACGCTGTGTCGGTGGGTGGGGTCGCCAGAAGCGACGCGTCGGTGGGCGGGGTCACCAGCCGAACTCTCGCGGGTTCTTCCAAAGCTCCACCCTTCTCTTCCGGTTCCTCCACGTGGTCTCCCTCTTGCTCGGCGCCATCTTGGAGTGGCGTCTCAAGATTCTCTTTCGCAGCCGCTTCTTTGACCGCTTGAACGGCCATATGCAGCTGGGCTTTCAAACTTAAATTCTTTTGCATTAAATCGGTTACAGTACAAAAAGTTGCAGTTAGCACTCCCCCCTTGCCGTATCCTGGTGCCACCCTCTCATCCGCAGCGCGTTCCTCCATCTCCAGATTTTCGCGGAGCTTGGATGGAAGCTTGCGACCCCTTAATCTAGACGCCAGCATAAAGGGGGCGAACCGGTCGATCGGCACCGGTTGTTCACTCTCCCGAGCACATCTTAGGCAACGGGCACACTCCCGGGTGAGGGTCGGGTTTACTGCGCCTGACGGGTTGACTCTGGCGAGGGACACAGTGTCAAGGGGCCTGAACAGGACCCGCTCATCACTCATTATACACCCGAATGCCGCGGGGTGCAGATATACTTCCCTGTTTCTCGGGGCTCCGTCTTCGGAAGCTCCCTCTTCTCCCTTCAGCGAAAGACTTCCGCTGATAAACCTCTCACCCATTCCGCCTGCCTGGTGGTAAGCAATATGCGCCTCCAGTTCCATGAAGTTATCTACTTGGCGTTTTCCACTGCACCGAGGGCAGTTCTTAACTAATTCTAGCTCCAGCGTGCCTTCCCCTGATCCCATCTTCGTCACCATGTGCAGGCCGGGAACAGTCCGAGGCCCTCAGGGACGCGCGGCGGGCTGTGGCCAGCAGCCCTGGCACACGGGTCGGGGAATGCAGACCGGCAGACTAGAATTAGGCACGGACGCGTAGCGGTTGATTAAAGATTATTTTACTTACAACGTAGATGGTGACGGTGCAGGCAGGAAAACTTGCTTGAGTTGCAGTTACAGACAGGAAAGAAGAAAAGCGGACAAGAGTTCTAAACTCGCGAACTCTAGCCCAATCCAGCTGAAGGCTCTAAAACTGCGAGCCCGTCGTGTCAACCAAAGAAAACAACTCGGAGAAGAGCTCTGGATACACTCACACGAAGTTTCCTAGGCTCCGTGGAACTTGCGCACAGGGAAGGGGTTCGTCGAGGGATCGCTCGGCGACAGGGAGAGGCCAGAGGTTGATCAGACCCCTATAGCCTTCTTAAGTTACACGCTGGGCCCGTTAGGCTCTGCAGCGCTTAGAGTTCTTCACGAAACGTGAAGTCCTCCTCCTCCAGATGGTTGTGGAGTCCTCCCTTGCGGGGTTCTCCTTGGAGTTCTCCAACTTGGGCGGAAACCGCTTAAGCCTCTTAAGCCAATCACTAGCCGCCACGTGGGAATAATTTAGAACTGGCCAACAGTGGGACACAAATTTGCATGCGGGTGGAGGGAACTTCTTTGCACCGGGGTTTTCTCTTTGCAACTGAGAAATGCACCTTGCAAAGAAAGCTCCTCGTGGCGGGAAATAATTTAGCAGTGCCAAAGCGCGCGCACACACAAAAATCACACCCTTGGGTTGTGACACCCAGCAGACCAAAAATTACCCTGCTAGGACAGTAGTTTTAAAAAATGGCCAAATATCTATATTATACAATTCACCATGGTAGCATCAGAGTCTGGGCTACTGCCATTAGTGTAGCATTTGTAGTGAACAACTATTCTGGAAGATGTTCCCTAATCTGTGAAAAAAAATGTCCATAAGTACTCTCTAAACAAACAGGGAGAGTTATTCAAATATGTAGAAAAATGGGTTATTTTACAATATCGGGAAGATTCCCTTTATGACTGCAAGGACATTTTTACCATTCTCAACATTTTCTTCAATTTTCTTCAGTTTTCTTAAGATTTTCTTCAATTTTTTTCCCAATTCGTGACTCTGAGCACAATGCTTTTTCCAAGGGGATCCCTTGGAAAAAAACCTTGGATTGGGCATGAGCTCTCACTGAGATTAAAGTTTTTGGCTTTCACCTGTGTGTTTGGAGCATTCTTGATTGGGTTTATAAATCATTGATCCCCAGCCTTAAGTGGCCTAAGGCAATAATACTGAGCAAATAACATACTGCAGGTAACATCACTCTTCATGTCAAGACATTTTCAGTTTTTAATTTCCTGTACCCATGAAAAACATGGTGCTTGTGAGTCAGATCCATTATATGGCACTTCAAATCTTTTTCTTCTTCATGTTCTCAGCCTAAATCAATGATGAATAATAAGATGATAATAAGAATGTAGATTTATATTAATAAGGTTTTGATGATATTTTCACTTTTGTAGCACCATTCATCTGAAACTTCCAGAGCATTTTACATTTACACATTCAGCTTCATAGCTTTCTATGAGGTAGGTAATATTCACACTAACCTAGAGAAACAGAGGCACAGAAATGGGATGGATTAAGAATTCTTAGGCCAGAAAAGCACAAGATTGGTCTGGCACTGGACCTCACTATCTACGGTGAATGATATCAAGGTCCACTAGGAACCAAAAATGTGCTGCAATAACTGTTTGCTCCTACAGAAAACAGCAGTGATGCAAGCTTCAAAATTGGTGGGGCCCTCAGTTTCAGTGAACTCTGGGCCTAGGCTCTATGGGCCCATTTATTAATCTGCCCCTGCTTAGAGAGGCTATATAGTCTGGTGAAGTTACATGTTACACGTAGACCACACTAAATCTGTGGACTGTTAAGCAGTGTTAAAGTTAGAGCATGCTTTGAGCAATCACACATTATGGCAGGGGTGGCCAAAATATGGCCCATGGGCTGGATCCAGCTTGCCTGGAAATTTTCATCCAGCCCATGGGTGGCCATCAATTAATTGTACCCTACCCAGCCTGTGCGCTTCACTCCCATCCTAGTGCGTTGAAAGGCCTCAGCCCAGCCCCTGCCAGCATGCACAGCTTCCGGGTAGGGCCACTGCTACCACTACTGCAGCCACTGGGGGACCTGCTCAGTTTCTCTGGCCTCCAGTGGCTCTTCCTCATGCCCACAGCTGGGTGGGAGCGTGGGGCTGGTGGGAGTGTGGAACCTGGGGCCTATGCCCAGTGGGGCAGTGGGAATGTGGAGTTTGGGTGGGCAGCGTGTGGTTGTGTGGGGTGCAAGGAGGTGTGAGGGAGTATGGGAATGCCTAATTCTCCCGCATGGTGCACAACCCCTGCTGCCAGCAGCAGTCAGCGGGTCCTCTAGGAGCTCATGGCCTACGCAGTCACTGCTGCCTGGCAGTGCGTGGCTCCAGCCATTTCTGGGAGCTGCACATGGTGGTAAGGGGGAGAGCCAGGCCAACCCGCCTCTGTTGTTCATGGCTAATGTGCATTTCCCGGTACTTGTGCACCACAAGGGGGAAGCCCTGCATGATGGAGCTGGCTGGCCTCCCCATTTCCTGGTTCCTGGCAGAGCCCTGGGAACTGCATGTGGAAGCAGGGAACAGGGAAAGCAGCAAGCTCCATTGCATGGGGCTTCCCCCTGGTGGTGCATGAATCCTGGGAGCTGCACATGAGCCCTGAGCGACAGAGGTGAGCTGGCCTGGCTTCACTCCTTGCTACCACCTGCAACTGCCGGAACTGGCTGAAGCTGCATGCCATTGGGTAGCTGCACCTGCGTGGGCCACAAGCACCCCAAGGACCCACCACCTGCTGCTGCTGCTGCTGCCAGCAGCAGGGGTTATGTGCCATGGGAGGGCATGTGGGGTGGTCCCCATGGTCCCCCCCCTCCCTCACATCCCACAACCCCACACATCCCCCTACAGCCCACACCACATATACACACACCTACACCCCCAACATACCTACATCCTCCCACATGTAGCCATGTACCTCCTTACAAACCCTGACACAACCCACATACACACCCTACCATATACACACACACACCCCTGCCACACTTCACACCTACACACACACACATATCCCACAAACCTCACACATACCTCAACCCTGTATACCCCCCACAAACCCCATACCCATCCACAGACTCACGCTACCACAGGCACAGCTTCTACACAATATACAAGAGTAAGACTTTATTTTTGAACTATTATGCTATCACCTCTATATACACTATGCAAATACACATAAATCAGGGCAAATATACTTTTTGAAATAAAATTAAAATATATTATAGTAGATGTTTGACTTCTAGCATATGATTTGGGTTTTTTTCTTGGTTCCAAGATGGCAATGGAGGTGGGATGCCCCAGCACATCCCCACACCCATGGGCTCTGTCCATGGTGGGGTTGGGGACCCCTCCTAGGAACAGGGACCCCTGTCAGAGACCCTTATAGGAAGGAGGAAGAGGATGGGGTGGGACCCTTTGTTACTTTGAAGTCTTTGCTTTTGTATTCTTCTTTCCTTCTGATGACTCTTCATCCATGGCTATCACTAATTGGTCTCTCTGTGTTTGTCATACTGTCCACATTCTGTGTTGTCAGCCGAAGTCCCACTTTCATAAGCCTATCACATGCCCACATCCTAATTTGGGGCTTTACCAGTGTCCTTCTGATTTGGTCTGTTCCCCCAAAACTGGAAAACTCCAGCCCCCAACTCTGGGGCCTTGTGAGCTTGTACCACCTTATCTCATGTTATGGAACAGTGTGGTACATGCCCCCACTTTCCCAGGCTATGTGCATCTGTTGACCTTGTTGTGTTAGACAACCTTCTTGCTTCTGAAGGGTCAGAGAACTGTGTATGAGACCCAGGCTATATATATATATAAGCCAACAAAGGCATGCCTACCCATGCTCCTACCATTCCCCGGGGCATGGACTCTGTGCTGCCACCAGCCCCAGCCCCATCCTCTGCCCTCCTGCCCACCTGCAGCTCCCCCTTCCCCCACCACTTCCCTACCTGGTTCCTGGAGTATGCAGGATGCCAGGGAAGATGAGCAGGTCCCCCAGCAGCTGCAGCAGTAGCAGCAGCCGCCCTTGCCCACAAGTTGTGGGCGGAAGAGCCTAGCCCAGCCAGCACACAAGGGTGGGAACAAGGCATGAGGTCTGGGTGAGGTACAATTAATTGATGGGCACCCACGGGCCAAATGGAATTTCCTGGCAGGCTGAAATTGGCTCATGGGCCATATTTTGCTCACCCCTAGTCTAAATGTGACCCTAACTTTACCCTTAGATTTTCAAAAAGCTTCAGCTGGTGATTATAGTTTTTATATATTTTGAAAGTTCTAAATCTAATATAGAGTCCCCAGAGGAGAACTCTTGTTCAATAAAATGAGGTTATTTAATTGAAAAAAAAAGTTTTTGGTACCCAGAGCAAGACTTATATAGCATTTAGTAGCCAAAGTCCCAAACAAGAGTAGCCTAAGGTCCCTTGGCACTTCTAGGTTTAACTTTCAAATTTTCTGGACAGCTAGAATTCGGCTGCAGCAGATGCCCATAACTGGTACAGAGCAAGCAGTGATTGGTTTGTGTGATTCCTAAACCCAATCCAGAACTAAGCATCCCTATGTCTAAGTCCACTGAGGGGCCAGATCTGATAGGTGTTCTTGGAGCATGCCTAACGTACGAGAGGATAATTCACAAAAGGCATTACAGTCACTGTTTTCTTGTAAAACAGCTGCTTGAGAAAGTGGTGTTATCATCTCTGCACATCTTTTATATAATAGCCTAGCAGCTAGCACATTCACCTAAGAAGAGTTTCTCAGTTGTTTAGCCTGAGTTTGTTTATACCCAAATCCCCCATGTCCTAGAGAATGCCCTAATCACCTCACTTTAGGGAAGGCTCGGAACAGGGCATTTCTCACTTCTCCTATTAAAACTGACCTACTGGGCAGAAAAATTTTAAATTTGCCCTGACCTGAAGGAAGAAGAGGAGGTGTCCTTAATTTCCAGAACTTGCATGCATTTTAGCCAACACCTGCTTGATGTAAAATGCATAAACAGCTCTGGGAACAGGGACCAGAAGTAAGTTCTTTCTCTTCCCAGGTGAGTGTCCCAACCATAGGTCATGCTGCTCCTTGCTTTTGCTCTCTGACCTTGTGAATCTTTTATTAGTCCATGAAAAATAGAATGGTTTCAGAAGGAGGGGAAGAGAATACTTCCACTTCGAATACCACATGAAACTAACCTGAGTCTCACACTCCCCAAGTGAATTCTGTAACCACTGAGAGTTATAAAAAGGAGCTACCACAACCCCTCTGGCAGCCATGTTTTGACAACAAAAAGTGAACCCTGCTTAATTCTTTGAAAGGATGGTTGTAAGCACCTACCTTCAGCCAATTCTGGGCAGTAGGTCCTCTGCAGATACAGGTGCCTTTCTGTAGCCTGGGAAGGGCTAGGTCCACAAAGGAGCAGGATTTCAAGCATACAGCTGTCCTCACAATTTCTTATTTGGTTGAATCAAGGCAGCCTGCCAGACAGTACTGGCTATTTTAATCTCATTGTATAAAATGCTTGTTCAGACAGAGTTCTGGATTCTATTCCAGGGACCAGGAGCCTAAAAGTTACTAAGTTAAATTTTAGTCACCTACCTCCTTTTACGGAATCCAATTCTAAGTGATTAAAGCGATAGAGCTGTTAACCCAGCACTCCTCCAACTCCCTTTCTTCTTCCCACCACAGCAGTAGGGCACAGAATTTGTTAAAAACGTATCATTTTCCATAGTTGTTATAACCAAATCAGCAACAGATGACAAATTAAATGAAAAGATCTGGACCTTGCCAGCTCATTGTTCTTTCGAAGGAAAATTCATGTGGTAATATGCAGTTAATTCCTTTGTGTATAAAAACTGCAGATACAAGGATTTATGTTAACATCTAGAACAGGAAGAAAGGTTTTTCAGAAATTATAAATATCAGCGCTCATCACTATATGCAAGTAGGTAATTAGGGTAATTATTCCCAATTAGCAGCTGCAAACCCTGCAGATGGGAATTTCAGGGACTGGTAACTATTGTAAAAGGAATTTTTGCAAGCTGTAAGGCCACTTCCATGTTTTGCAGTACAAACATTTAATACACCTTATAAAATCCATAACAGAATGTGGTTAGTATTCTAAAATCCTAGAAAAAGAGAAAAACTTTTGTGGAGTATAATGGGCTTTTCTGTGCTGTTATTCTGTCCCTTTTGCCAGCTGAGGTTAACTGAATTCTGAAGACTTTTTCAGGTATTCAGTCTCTTGTGACTGCATCAAGACCTAAAGTGAATCCTGAACTTGAACTAAAATTGAAATTGAATTCTGCTCTGTTTTTAAATCATGAAGGCATGGTGTCTTTCCACTGTCTTTTTGAAGTCAGCAAAAAGATTCCATTTATTTCAGTGCACCTGGAATCCTGGGCGTAAATCTGTAATCCCACTGAAACTGTTTTTCCTTGTGCCTGGCTCATTCTGCTCAGACCTGAAGAAGCATGTCTTGCAACTGAAAGCTTGTCTAGTTATATCCCAACTGCCTAGTTGGTCCACTAAAAGATATCACTCTAGGAAATCCTTTCCTCTTGTATTTATATTACAAGGCAGTCTACCAAAATTTCAGAAACCCATACTATGATTTGCTATTTGCAAAAGGGTGGGTGGCTTCTTTTTCCTTCTAATGGCTCATGGGTCTTCCAGGTTTTTTGAGAACTAGATTGCAGATCAGTTTCCTTCAGTCATCTTGTTTTTTGGTTGCCAGATGTTCATATAAAAAATAGCAGAAGAGCTTTTAGTTTACTTGAGTGCTCTTCAGGTTACATTTCAAGTATGATTTCAGTCTTTCCCTTTTTCATCCTTTTTGTGAGTTCAGCAGTCTAACCAGAGTAACCTATATTACAAAAGGAAACTATAAATATCTAATTAGCCAAAGAAGGATACATTATGTGACTGTGTTGAAAGTTTTGTCGAGAAGAGCTGTTTACCACCGTGTTAAGCTTTAACTTTCTGGCTTTACTATAAAAATGCAAAATTTAAACATTCATAACTTTACAGCGAAGGCTTTGAGTCACAAGTGAGAAGCTCAAACTAAGCATGTTTTAACCAGTTTAGCTTTTAGTTATTTAAACACAATTTCACATCAGAATGGACAGGGAAAGGAAACTGAAAAATGGCTGAACTGATTTTGCTCAAACCTTTTAAACTTATTCTTGAGCTAAAATAAAGCACAGATAAAGTTATTAAATTGCAAAACTGTTTAGCATGAAAAACAAAATTGGCCCCTTATAAAGGAAACAGAGAAATAAAGTATTGGAGTACCCATTGTATAAAAATAGCCAGAATATTTTTTTCATTATTTGGACCTTGTTCAAGGCCATACTAGAATCCAAGCACTACAGACAAAATAAAAAGTATGAATACATTTGCATGATATCAGCAAGTTTGTCCTAATTCAATAGCCTGATCCCTTAGCAGTGTAACTCTGTCATTCAGAATTTGGCAGGCAAGAGTACTTCTAGTTATATGTGATAAAATTGTAAAAAGAGTGTTTATTTTTCTCATGTTAAGGATCTCCATCTGTTACAACTCACACTGCATGCAGATATTTTTTAGGTGTCAGAGAATCTCAGAAATCCTTTCTCATGGAGAACTTCCTTAAACGTATGGTTCTGAAAGAAAAAAAAATGATTTCTTACTTCTAGAGGTCTCAAGCCCTAGAAAAAATTATCACCTTTCCCTTCAACCTATACTCCAAATCCAAATCAGAATAGCATGAAGGTTTTTCTCTTTGGCACTTTATTTTCTCCTTTTTCAGAACTGTATCTTTTCTTTCCTTTCTTTCAGTGCTTGTGTTTCCACTTCTATTTTTTTTAGGCTTTTAAAATATCTAAGAACATATTTCCCTCTAAAACAATTTATCTGTCTTTCAACGTGTTTTCTTTTCTGACTCGTCCTTTCTCTCAGGATGGCCCTATGTTTACCCTAACTCCCTGCTTCCTTTAGTCCAGCATCTCCATACTTCTTATCTCCCTTTACTTCTGTTTTGTGAAGCTTTTCCCTTTGCATTTCCCTTCTACCTGGACCCTCTTTGGATGGAGTGCATAGCATAAATCCTGTACACACTGACAGAGTTGGCAATGAGTGCATTTTTGGATGAGAAGCAGTTGATAGCTAGATATGTTACTGACTTTACGAAGCAGAAGAAAAGCCTATTGTGGGTGGGTCTGTTGAGTTTACTAGACTCCTTGGGCGCATATAGATGTTCAGGGAGGTTAGAGCACATTAAAAATGACCACCCAATCTAACCTAGTTTGCCCAGGTGTGGACCTTACACAAGTTAGGTCAATCTAAGTGTGAACTGTACAAAAGTTCAGAATAGTTAGATCAATCTAAAAAAGGCCGATCCAATCTAAGTTATCCCTACCTCTGAGGTATAGTCAATTTTGATTGGATTGGCCATTTTTAGACTGATCTATCTGTCCTGAACTTCTGTACAGTTTCCAGTGCAGTCTCAGGTCTGAGAAAGCCTAGCCCCAGCCCCAGCCCCAGCCCTGCACTTTCCCTACCTCCTCCCTGGAATCAAACTATTTTTAGCCACCCCGCCCTTAGCTCCACCCCCAGATAAACAACCTCCCTCCCCATGGATCAGCCAGGCCTCCTTCAAGCTCACCAAACTCATCAGCGCCAGGCAAGTAAATTGGGGTGGTGGGGTGGGCAGGATGAAGGAGTTAGTTTGCATGGGGTGGGGGGCGTTGTTTGTCTGGGGGTGGGAGAGGTCAGGGTCTAAAAATAACCCCTGGTCCTAGAGGGTGAGGGACAGCTACCCTCCCCCCATGGACCCTGCAAGCCTCTTGGATTCCACCAGCCCCCTGCCCAGTCCTCCTCACAGACTCTGCTTGCCCCCTGTAATCCCCCTGCATACCTTGCCTTCCCCCCAGTACCCGCCCTGCCTCAGAGCCTCATTGCCTCAGATCCCACCCAAGTCTGCCCCCCCCACTAGGTCCCCCATCCCAATTTACCTTAGATTGGGTGGCCTTAGATTGATCTTACATCCCCCTACCCTCCCTGAATGTCAGGACACACCCTTTGTCCCTTTGTATCAAGCTTAAATGTATTCAGGATGAGAATCTTGACTAGACCTTTCAACTTTGTAATCTCCATTATGTGTTCTTCATCATTCTGCTTTATAGGATATTTGTGAACATTTTAATTAGTCTATATTATATGTGAAGTCATTATGCTGATAAAGCACTTGATGCTCCAAGATTCTGAGTTCTGGTTCTTATAAAGCAAAGTACCTAGGCTTTAACCATGTGATACATATTAACTGTCTTCAATGGCACTGCCTACCTGCTTCAAGCCAAAGGTACCTTCAAGTGTTTAGCTGGAATGAGGCCAGATGGCTGAAGCACAAAGAAATAATTTGTAACATAGCTAGAATAAAGGATAGGGTTTATGTTTTAAACAGGTTTCCCTGCATATAATCTTGAGTTGAAAGTGTCTCTGCTTCAAATCCCAAGTTGCTTTAGGTAGAGATGTTGTCTCACTGAATTACCAGAGAACTTTGTGTTGTGTACCAATGATTATGGATCTGCTAGGTATGAATTGTCTAATAACTAAATATAAACAGTTGTAAAACTGCCTGAATTCTATGTATTAAAAGTTATTTGAGTACATTCTTGGATAGACATGATGAGGGTATATTACAGTCTCCATACATTCTTTCTTATACTTAAAAAAAAAATTCTGAAAATTTGCATAATTTTTACCTTTTTTACAAGAATTTGAGTTACAGGTGGCATTAGTTCTGGCTCAGTTCTGTCAATTTGTATAAAAAATACAGCTTTCCATAATTTACGTCTAGTATATTTTATTGTTTTAATAGTTTATTTCCAAAAGCCCAATATGAGAATAACTGATAAAATATTCAAAAGTGATTGACCCTCAGTGGGCACATCCAGATGAGCATGGACATTGGTTTCCCTGGGGGCAAGTAGCAGTGGCGCACCTTGCCCCACTGCTAGTTGTCTCCGTGGACCGCCCATGCCATGCGCGCTTTGGCACACAGCAGATTACCCTGGGTGGGGTAGGGAAGGCTGGGACCAGCACTGTGCTGGCCCCAGTAGCCTTAGATGGGGTCCTGGAGACCTTCTAGGGCTGCAGAAATGATGATTCTGCCATGCAGAGCCTGGCCAGCAGCCGCAGTGCAGCACCGGGCAGCCTGGCCCTGCTTTTGAGTACAAAAAAGCCTGTGTGCGCGCTGCTCCACCTTTTTTTTTTCCACAGGTTTTTTTGACCCCTGGATATCTCACCAAAAAAAATCAGAGCAGCGCATCACTGGCAGCGCTCCCTTGCAGTACAGAGAACATCAAAAGATGCAGTATGTGGCACTGCCAATGTGTTTGTGGCACCACATACCACACAGCCACATTTGTCTGGATGTGCCCAGTGCATCCTGAGCTCTTCAGTACTTTAATTAAAAATGGAATTAAGATTCTAAGTCATTTACTAGGAACTCTTATAAATATTTCCAAATAGACTTGTGCCTTAGGGAAAAAACATAAATGACTTATTTCTGTAATGTGAGAAAAATCAAAGGAAAGTATTTTAAAATATGACAGAATTCATTCATATGTTGTACATGTTGTGATGTACTGTACCAGGTGCCTCAAGATGAATGGGGAGGATACCCCACTGGTGGTAAAGATGAGGAGATCCCCTGCAGGAGAATGAGAAGTGGAAGCTACATAAAAGCCATGGGAGATGAAGAAAGTGGAGATTCTGACACTAGCCCTAAGACATCACCAAAGGCAGCAGCCAGGCCAGAGTCATTATTAAAATCCATTGGACAGAGGCCACTTGGAGATCACCAAAAGTAAGATTCATTGAACCTTATAGATTATGTTTCTAAAAGCTACAGTGACTCAGGTTGTTTTTTTCTTTTGCATCCTCTCCAAACCAACCAATATCTACAGACAAAATGCAAAACTGTAATTAAAAAGTAGATTTGGAAATACTCTTGCCATTTCATTCTAAATGAGCTGTAGAGATACTAATGGCTAATGGATGAAAAATTGCTTTCTTCCTTCATCAGTATAATGAATCTGTTATTTTTAGAAGAGTTCACTTTTTTATTAAGAAAATATATCAATCTTTGAATTGGAAACTAAAAATTCAAATATCACTGGTGATAGAGATATGTATTTTAAAGATTAATTATTTTTGTTGTCATCCCTCATTTAGGTATTTTAAAGTGATTACAACACCATTTTCTATGACAGAGGAATGACACTACACAAAAAATGCATATGTCTATATATAGAAGTATCATATACAAGACACCTGTCATATTCTGTTAGCTACAAGATGCTTTCCTGCACATCGATTACACTGTATCATACTCATTTAACATTGTAAATATATGTTTTACATAAATAGTGGTTCCAGCGTGGTCCATAAAATAATGCATATTTAAAATGTATAAATATGTATTTACATATTTACATAACTTTACAATTCTATTAGACTTGTAATTTATTTTGCTTTTCTTTTAAAGTATCTTTAAAGGAAAAAAGTATATCTGAGAGTTAAATTTTCTGCTCTCAACTTCTATGCATGTAACTTGGTATTGCCCACAGATTAGAAAATTGGCAGTCAGAGTTTGAGAGAAATGCACAAAGATTATTTTTCTGATAGTTTGCTACTAGCTATGTTGTGGATAATACTTGGGGATAGAACCAGAAAAACAGAAGTAAAATCTGTTGGGCTTCACTAAATTGAGCTCTGTAATTAACCAATTAAAAGAAAAATAGCTTTAGCAATGTTTATGGAAAATTAGAAACATCTATATTATTTTGTATGATTAGTATGTGAGTGCCTTATTGCCTATGTTTACTTGATATGAATTTAAATGGGAAGGTAACACAGAGGCCAGAATCAGGGACATCCTTTCAACACAATCGCCATTAGATATGAAGGAACTGTTCTTCAGCCCAGCTCTGACGAAAGCTCATTTTTGTATGAATTAAGAGGGAAATCCAAAGACAGTGATCCATCAGTAGGGAGGAAACACTGTTAACTTTTGCATGTCGACACAAACTGATAGGGGCCATAGGTATACAAACAAGTTACTGCAAGTTAAAAGGGGTGGCTGTATAACATGCATTACATGCGGTGTAATGATTGCCTGTGTGCAATTTCTTATCCTACTGTATGTGGAAACTAAACCCCCGTAACTTGCTACTCCTAGAATGAGCAGCTGATATGCACCAAAACTGTATCCCCTTGCAATATATCCTTTAAAAACCATAAATATTTAAAGCAGACTGCTGTTCTAGTGCTACAGCTATCACCTGAGCCTGTTCGCTAATCCCCAGAATTCTGTGGCAGTGTCACCATTGAAATCAAACTGGGGAAGGAGGAGGTCCCTAACAACAACGTGGAATATTATTAAAGATTCAATTAAAAATTAAAGAGTCTAGTAATCAATGGTTTGATGTCTAGTTGGCAGCTGGTATCAAGTGGAGTGCCCCAGGAGTCGATCCTGGGGCCAGTCTTGTTCAATATCTTCATCAAGGACCTGGGAAATGGGATGGAATGAACCCTCAGCAAAGATGCCTTTTTGGGCTGCTCAGTTATTTGGCATATTTTGTTATCCTGCACCCTCCATTCCCCATGGGTGCTGAATAACAAAGCTTTTACTGTATGAGCCAACAGTGTGCTCTTGTTGCAAAGAAGGCTAATGGCATACTGGACTGCATTGGTAGGATTGTTGCCAGCAGATCTAAAGAAGTGATTCTTCCCCTCTGTTCAGCACTGGTGAGGTCACATCTGGAGTACTGTGTCCAGTTTTTGCCCCTCCCACTATAGAAAGGATGTGGACAAATTAGAAAGAGTCCAGCAGAGGGCAACAAAAATATTTAGGGGGCTGGGACACTTAACTTCTAAGGACAGGCAGAGGGGCTCATTTAGTCTGGAGAAAAGACTGAGAGAGGATTTAATAGCAGCTTTCAACTACATGAAATGTAGTCACAAAAAGGATGGAGCTAAGACTGTTCTCAGTGGTGACAGATGAGAGAACAAGGAGCAATGGTCTCAAGTGGCAACAAGGGAAGTTTAGGTTAGATATTAGGAAAAACTTTCTTGCTAGAAGGGTAGCAAAGCACAAGTTATCCAGTGAAGTTGTGGAATTTACATCCTTGGAGTTTTTAAGACCTGGGAAGACAAAGCCTTGGCTGGGATGATCTATTTATGAATGGTCCTGCTCTGAGCAGGGTTGGACTAGATGACCTCTTTAGCTGTGGACAGACATTCAAAAAGCATGAGTCTGAATTGATTCAATCATTGCAGGTTAATTTAACCTGGCTAGACTAAATCACTTTGTAACTGTGCAGACACCCCCTCTAGACTGAAAAAATGCCAGCACATGCCTGCAGTGGCTCAGGCTAGAAGGTGGGGGGTGCCAGAGCAGCCCAACCTCCCCTTCCACAGTGCTGAGCTGAGGGGACGCAGCCAGGCCCAGGCAGGATGCTGTGATTAGGGAGGGGTTCCCCCACTCCTTGATAACAGAGTATTTATCAGCTCTGTTATCAGCATTTAACACCCCATCAGAAAACAAAGCCTCTCTCATTAATTTAAGCTCTGCTTAAGCAGCTTTTCCCAAAGGAAGGAATGCAGGGACATTACCAACTGAGCTGTTGATTAGCTCCAAAAAGCCCTAAGCGAACACTGTCCTATCTGCCTTAAACAGCATTAGCTAGCATACCACATGCTGGCTGCAACCCATGCTGTGGCAGAGAGGAGGAAAGGATCTCTTCTTAAGCAGTGAGTAGTGAGAGAGTGGGGAAGGAGAGGAGCACAGGAAAGCCAGCAAGTCTGGCTGTACCTGCAAGTCTCTGCCGGAGCTGCAGCCAGGGAGAAGAGGGCAGGGGCCAGCACTGTTGTGGAGCAGAGAGCCCCGCCTAGCCCAGGGAGCATACCAGGATGCTGTGGGAGTTTGATTTAACTTAAACCAGCAAGGGGTCTGGGACAGACATTGCATAAACTGGTTTGACCCAAATCAGTTAAGTCTGATACTACATTCAACCAGGTTTATCTCAAACCAGTTGAAGCGATATTCAAACTGGTTTATGTGCACTGAGGCTAGGGACAGACATTCAAAAAGCCTGAGCCTGCATTGATTCAATCTTTGCAGGTTAGTCTAACCTAGCTAGGCTGAACTGGTTTGTAACTGGACAGACATTCTCTCTGGACTGAGGAAATTCAGGCATATGCTTGCAGTGGCTCAAGCAAGAAGCCAGGGAGCATTAGAACAGCCCTCCCTTCCCTTCTTCAGGAAGCTGAGCTGAAGAGGGCATGGCCAAGCCTCAGCGGGACCTCTGATTAGGGAGTTCTGCGTGCCCAGTCCCAGACTTTTCCCTGCTGGCTGTTCAAGGCATGGGAATGTTATCAGCCCCCAGCCCTGGGCTAGCACTCTGAGGCAAGGGGTGGGGAGGTGCAATGCATTCATCGGTTGATGATACAGGGCCTGTCAGTCTCCCTCCCTGCTTCCTCAGACTGTCTGCAGCAAACTGACAGGCAAGCAAATGGGCTAGGGGGCAGAGAGGGGAGGCTGATAACAGTCTTTATCACCCAGTTAGCAAAACAATGGCCTCTCTCCTATTACTTCAAACTTCTTAAACAGCTTACCAGGCTGACCTGTTAATTAGCTCCAAAAGTCCTATTCTGTCTGCCAGCCTGTTCCAATAAAATTGGAGACTCACACACAGAAGGCTGAGGGGGGATCTAGTGGGCATTTACAAACTGGTCAAGGGGGACCAGCAGGCATTGGGGGAGTCCCTGTTCCCCTGAGCACTACTAGGAGTGACTAGAAATAATGGTCACAAGCTAGCAGAGGGTAGATTCAGACTGGATATCAGGAGGCGCTACTTCACTGTCAGGGCAGCTAGGACCTGGAACAAACTTCCAAGAGAAGTGGTGCTGGCTCCTACCCTGAGGTCTTTAAGAGGAGGTTAGACAAACACCTTGCTGGGGTCGTTTGACCCCAGTTCTCTTTCCTTGCCATGGCAGGGGATCAGACTTGATGATCTGCTCAGGTCCCTTCCGACCCTACCAACTATAAAACACAGACACCTCTCCACATTAACTAGCACACCACATGCCTAAGGTTCCTGAGGCTGGGGTCTATTCTGTGGGAGATGGGAGGGAGGGGGAGATTTCCTGCTTGAACAGGGAGGGGGGATAGGACAGGGTGAAGCCATGCAGACCCTGCTGTGTCTGCACTCTCTACCGGAGCCTTATCCAGTATCAGCTAGTGTACCACATGCTGGCTATGATCTGTGCTGTGGGAGAGAGGAGGAAGAGATCCCTGCTTAAGCAGCAAGTGGCAAAAGGGAGGGGGGCACGGGGAAGTCAGCAGACCCTGCTTTGCCTGCAAATCTCAGCCAGGGAACAGATGGAAGGGGCCAGCCCTGCTGTAGGGTAGAAACACACACACCCCCACAGCCCAGAGAGCACGCCAGGATACTGGGGGACTCTGATTTATCTTAAACCAGCAAGAGGTCTGGGACAGACATTGCATAAACCAGTTTGAGCCAAATCAATTAAGTCTGATACTACATTCAACCAGGTTTATCTCAAACCAGTTTCAGCCATTTTAAATTTGGTGTATGTGCACTGAACATCTGTTCTGTTACAGGTTTAAAACAGTTTCTGATCACTTAAACCGGTTTATGTGTAATATCTGTGCCTAGCCCTGAGGTCCCTTTCCACCCCGATTTTCTATGATTCAGTTGTGGATTTCCCACAAGCTATGAGCCACTGTTATATATAGTTGCACTGTGCCAGGAACAGACCAGGAACCAGCTTGTTACCAACAGCCACCTTCTAATTCCTAGTTCTTTCTTTACTCTGACTGGCACAACTTACCCAACACAGATTTTTTCTTTTGGTACATGATTTCAGGTGTATTACTTGGCTGCTGGCCTGTCCACCAGGTGGAGAAGGCTCACACAAAAGAATAAAAGGAATACATACACTTCCTTATCCTATTGTGCAGGTGTGTAATATTGGCTCAGGTCTGAGATCTGAAAAAGCACTCGGGTCTTTGACTCAACACTAATGTCCTTGCAGTAACAAATGTAGAATTATTGCAGTGGTGTAACAAATGTTCATTGTTAATAAGTTGCTATATATGTATGTATATTGGCTTAATAGTTTCAGGAGACTCCGTTTGAAGTCATACCCTGTCCTGAATGTAGAAAAATGAAACATTAGCTTGTAGCTCAGCTTCAACAAAGCTTAAAACTGTATGCACCTAACTAAAATTAATTTCATCAGCCACCTGTGCTGAGGGATGAAGTGCTGACATGTTTAGAATTTAGCTGATTTTTACCTTTTTTCTCATCTGGTTAAAATAAGCCATCTGTATTTTGTTGTTCTACATTGTTTGAAATCTAAATGACAGATGCATATAATTTACAACAAGTTATTTTATTTAGCAACATGTTGCAGGTCAAATAGCATTTTTACTGTAAACTTTTAAGAGTATCTGACTTAGTGAAAACTTTATTGGAGAAATTGTTTCTTTTTTAAGAAGTAAGAAGGCATTTCTAGTAAAAATATCTCCTCCCCCTAATGGCTTTTGATCCAAATGAAAGTTCTGAGTGGGCATGTCTACATGTTGATACATGCACTTTAATTATGGCGCATTTAGTACCTGTAATGATAGGTACCATAATCAACATGCCATAATCAGCACTACTGCACATTAGCGCAGGTGAATGGGGGGTTGTTTGTGATACTACTGTGTATTAGACTAAATCTACTGTGTATTAACACATTTGCCCACCACACTAATGTGCAATAGAATCAGTCTTCTGCCCATTAAGCATCTGCGTAGACACGCCCAGTGAGAAGTACGTACAAGATCAGGTCAGTACCATTTCAGGGTGATATTTAGGTGCTTAAAGATGAAGATGCAGGGGTTTGGGTTGTAGCTGTGTTTTTGAACCCGAAAGCTTGCTTAATAACTATTCTCCAATCATTTGGGTTGGTCTAATAAAAGATATCAAATTCACCCAAGGAACCTTGTCTGCCTAAAGATGAAGATAGCATTTAGTGGTGGTTTCAAATGCTGACATGTCCTTATATACCTTTAAAAATCTGACTCAGTGGGCATGCTCATACTGCCTCTATACTGTGCATGGGAAAGTTCTGTGAAACCACTCACCCCATGCATGCCTGCTTCATGTGTGCCAGATCCCAAAAATGAGATGTAGCCACTTTATAAAAGCCACGAGGATGCAGCTAACACCACTCTTGGCCTCTATTTACAGGTGTACTTTTGGCATAGACCCAGGGTACTCTAATGAGGCTACTTTGCCTCACTGCCAGGATTCAGTAGAGGGTGGGGTGTGCTTCATGGAGCCACTCCCGAGCTCAGCATGGTGGAAAGATAGAAAAACCATTGTTCTTTAAACTCTCTCTTTGCTTTGCTATTGTACTTCAAAAATTAAAACTAGGGTAGTGCAAGTCCCACTATTGTAAATCCAAGTGACTGAATTCCTGGTATACTTTGTTATTATAATAAACATAGATTTGAGAGATATATAGCATAAGAAAACATGCTGTGATGGAAGCAGAAGCAGATTCATGTATCTATCACATTTTGAGTTTGTTGCTTCTTGGAATCTTGCCTGTACTCACATTTGCCTTGGAAATTGTCTTGACTATTTGTAATCAGGATAGGAAAAAAATCAACGTTTTTAGTTTTATAGTTGGATATATCCTGTATCAAATATAGACTTTGAGGTAAAGCACAAACCTTTTTATTTCAGCCTGTTGTTTACAGGTGGAGTATAATATTATTATGGATTTGGGTTAAGCCTCACAGAAGCCAGGAAGTGTAAAAAGCTGTCTTTCTTTCAGGGGAAATCTTCAAAAGCCATTGAGCAATTTTATTGAATTCATACCTGAAATATAGGAGCCTTTGCTCAAAATAAGCTTGGAGTATAAACTGAATCATGTGGCTCAAAATAATGTTATTATGATCGAATAAGAAATAGAGGAGCCTGGGGGTGACTGAACCAGAGCAATATTTCCATATATCTGAGAGAAGCAGCCAAAAAACAGAGAAGCTGGGAGAGACAGTAGTGAGAAAACACTAGTGACAGCCACCAGAAGTACATGTAGCACAACTCTAAAGAAAAAAACTAGGAGAGCATTATGGAGTAAGTATTGCTGGAAAGAGGTTTGAAACTAGCAGCAAAAAAACTGCATTCTGATGTTTGATTTCACCATTATTCAGGGAAACAGGACTCTGTGCCAACTTTATAAATGCACAGATTGAATCAATGCAATATCAAGCTCTATTATCAGTTTCTCCTAACAGGAAGGTTGTGTAGGGTTCTGAAAATGGCTAACTGCTTATGTAAGAAAGGAGTAATAATAGCATTTAACCCAAAGTTATAACATTTGCTGTTTTCTGGTCATGTTGTTAACAGTCATGCAGACAGGTAACAGTAGAATTATAATAGTAACAATATGCTGTGTAATTTTTCCTCTTGTTTCTCTAACAGACTTTACATCTATGTTGAATATATCTCTGATATGTGGTAGTATTTCACTGGTAAATGGTATAGCATTTTGAAAAATTATTTATTTATCTAACATAAAATAATCACAGTCACTGAAGCTATTATAATCTTGCCTGACAAGATTATATTCTACCTAATTCTCCTCAACAAGCTTCTGCCCCTGTGGCATGTCTAGGTAACAAAATGCAGTGCCATTCAGAAATGCTAAATCTACCTCTAAACAGGAAATAATTTTCTGGAAGATCATATAGTGGCATTTGCACAGCATTTCCTCCTATCTAATCAGCCCTGTTGAGAAGCAAGCCCAAGGGAAGCACCACACTAACACTTTTTCTAGTACCCAAGCTATCTCATTCAAAGCTTGGATATCTCTGCATGGCATTGCACTGTGCTGCGTAGGTATACCCTTGGACTCAGTTGGGAATATAGTGCTGCGTGGCATGTAAAATAAGAAAATAAAAACAGAATATTGGAACTGCTTGTCCAGTTATCCTGCCTCGGACAGTGGCTGAAGCCAGATGCTTCAGTGACGTTGGAAATTGTGGCAGGTTTAGGTATATTATCCTTCTGATGAAATACTGCTTGATGTGCAGAAACTGAAATGGCTCATCATACTCCTGTGATGGTTCGGGGTTGTGCTAAAAAGCTTCTGGAATACTTCCTTGCTATATAAATTAATGCAATATTTCACTGCAACCCTTTGCAACATGTTGCTGATACACCCATTCATTTTTAAGTTTAACACTTCATTTTAAAAAATGTTTTCTATATGTATTTCAGAGATGGAGATGGTGGTATTGAGGGAATATTTTCAGTAGAGCAGATGAGAAGAAAAATTAATCGGTAGAAAAACCATGTTCATCTTTTATTTGCTTTTTTTATTAATCTTTGCTTTTTTTCTCATCCTCCTGACTGTAAAAACCCAGTTCCACACTTCATTAACAGCTTTCCAAGGCTCTGAGCTGAACTAGTAGCCTGCTCAGAGTCTCTGAGGGGTGAAATTGGAGATTTACTGAGAGCAGTTTGATGGCTAATTACAAAACATTATCAAACTAATAGGGCAATCGTTAAACCAATGCCATGGTGGCAGAATTGTCAACTACAGTCAAGAGAATAGTGTTTGCTCCTGAGCAATGAAAGACACTTTGTATTCCCAAAGTCTGTTTGCTCTTCACTGGCATGCACTCCAAACCCAATGCATAATCTTTCCTTCATCTCCTTGAATGACAGTAGAGGCTACTATTACTTTGGCTTTGACCTGAATACAAGGCCACTGGATTGGGGTGGGAGATGGGAATGTTAATAGGGAAGGAGAATGAGGGATCTTCAAGCTCTGACAGGAGTGCAGAGATTTGAACAGATAGGACAGACATATTGGAAAGAGGTAATTCAGCCTGTAGTATGCTGTAGCAATAATGATTTACAAAGGTCAGAATTGCAACCATGAATGTATAGCTTCTGATGAAAATGTGTGGGGTTTTTTTAACACTGAGGTGCCTCTCTACTCCTGAACTCATCTAGTGTCTTACTTTTACTTCCCATTTGAAAGGCTGGATCAAGAGGTGAGGTTTTTTTGTTTTGTGTTTTTTGTTTTGGTTTTCTTTCTGAGTAAGCTCCTAAAATAAAAGGTTTAAAAAATATTTCCTGCTTCAGGCAAGAATTTGGAAAAAGAAGATATTTTTAGTTAGTGAAATAGAAGACAGATCCATTTTCCTGATGTAACTTTTATTTCATTTTTAAAAGTTATATGGAGTCATCACTGGTCTCCATCGTCTGGATCCCTTATTCAATAAAGCACTTATGGCTAAAGTCCAAGTCACTCTAATTAAACTTAAGTGGGTGCTTAAAGTCCTTTGCTGAATACAGATGGATTTAGCCCATATTTAACTCTTTTGCCAGACAGGGCCTATTGGATGTCTATGGGTATGTATCTTGTGGGGAAAATTAAACAAAAAGGCAAGGAAGAAGTGGCTTCTTAAAGAAACTATAATGGGTAACAATTTCCAAAGGACTATATATCTACAAAATGACTTAGCCAAGTCTGACAATGGCTCAGCTCAACACCTTCCTCCCCCTCCCCCCACTCCCAGCTAATTCTTTTGAGGCCTAAAGTACCTGCACATCTTAATTTATGTTATGGGCATGCATAAAGCTATCTAAGCCCTGATGGTGCCAACAGCTCAGTGCCTAACCCCAGGTAGAATTCTCAAACTAGGATGAGAATACCTATTAGATTGAGCCTTTCTTATAAACAAAGGGCCAGTGAGGAAATAGAGCTGTTTTACATCCCCATTCTGCCAGATTTGAAGCACAGCCTTGTACCCAGATTGCCCACATGCAAGAGAGTGTTCAAATCCCCAAACTATTAGCTTTTCTAGAATGATGCCCTTTTACCTCTTGTTGGAGTAATTTCATGTAAGTCATTAAATATTTCTATAGGCAGGGGAGATTGATTAATAGCCTAGTGGCTGGGGCACTCATGGGAGCTGAGAGAGTCATGTCCAATCTGCTGTACCAATGAATAGAGAAGCAGCATATCAATTTGAAAACAAGCCTCCCCCTACTTCATCTTGATTAGGGATCTACCGAAATTGAGGCAGCTGCCAGCCAATTTCACAAGCCATTTTCATGGGCAGAGTGTGGCATTCCCCCCATGCCTCTGCTTGGCCAAGGGGCCCTGGTGGCTCTGACCCTCACTGCTGATTGGCTGTGATGGCTGTCCATCATGCAGTCCCGCCCCCTGCTGACAATTGGTGGCAAGGGGCAGTGCCATATTGTAGAGAGCCATCACCATCAATCAGCAGGAAGGGGCAGGAGCAGCAGCCAGAGGGAACCAGCATTTTATTTTGAGGAAGTTTTTTTTTTCAGGGAGCCTGCCAAGAGCGGGGAGCCTGCTCTTTTTCACGGAGCCCATGCCTTTTCATGGAGCTTGCCTGAAATCGCAATTTCAGCATTTCTTATCCATTGATTTAAGTAGGTCCTTGCTCAGCTTGTTTGCTTCCATGAACTCCGTGTTCAGGAACCCAACTCTGCCCACATTTCAGGGTACTTGTAGTCGAGGATTCCACATGGTATCCAGGCACCTAAGAGGTAGGTGTCACAGTTCTCAAGTCCCTTTGTGAATCTAGTCTCAAGGTGATTTAAGAGAATAAACAACATTTAAGAGGAATTTGGGAGAACAAATTCAATAAAAGTCAATAGGACTTTTAAGGCTACAGAGTTATCTAGATGCTTTTCAAATTTATCTCCCCAACTTGTCTCTTCTATAGGCCATTGTTTCAGGGAGCAAAGAATGAAGCAAGGGAAAGCATCAAAAACAGTAGTGAGTTCATACATATGGTTAGTAGTATTAGCATTTAAAGACGTTAATGAAAACAAAACAAAATTATGCTTAAAATAATTTTGTAAAATGTTTGCGTCCTAAGTCCTTCACCATAACAGTCAGTTATTAAATCATCTTTGATCATTGTTCCTGTGAGTCTAGCATTCTAGAATTAAGAAAGCATTACTTTTCACTGAAACAGAAAGGACCTTATTTTTCCTTTTAGTGATTATTAGAAATTTCACAGGAAGAGGAATGTTAATCTCTGCCCTTCTCCCAATTCATTCTTATTCTAATAAATCAATCATTCAATATCTAAGATGACTTTTTTTTTTTCAATGACGGGGAAAGGAAATACGTAGCACTTTTAATTGAATATGGCTCAGAATCTAATTTCTATCACATTCATACCAAAACAAAATCTATTATAGTTTGGCAAAGCTTAGAAAGTAAATTTTCTAATACAGATAAATTAACTGCAGTATGCCAAGGGACCTAAAATAACCATTCTACCCTTAGGGAGAGTCCAACTTAGTATCTATAGTTCCAGTTCTGCAATTAAGTTGGTACATAACATGCCCCCATGCAGACCCCAGTTGACTTCAGTAGGGCTCCACACAGTCACTGTTTGACTTTCAGCTGCTACAGAATGACACTTCTAGCTAAATCCAATTATTAGATCCAGGTTGATGAGTGGTTGTATATATATCCAAAGTCAAAGTTAAGTTAGATAAGAGGTGAAGAATGAATATGCATTCAAATGCAAATCTCTCAGCAAAATAGGTTTTGATAACTACTGGAACATCGCTAATGCCATCTGCTTGTTAACTGCCAGCCTCAGTTCTCTTGAAAATTTTATCCTTTCTGTTACTGAAAGATGTTTCTGCATCTCACATAATGACAACCCAACCAAGATGGTTATATTTCCCCTAATATTATAATTAATTCTTTCACAAATTTTATAGAAATTGTGGTAACATAAAAAAGTCAAAAGTACAAAACTGTGGAGTATTACAAATCTTTACTTAACACATGAGATTTTTTTGGCCCCCAAAGTGGATTCTATTGAATAACATTGATTTCCTGGAAATCTGACATTCTCTTCATGAAGTAGGTGACTTATTAAGAATCCAGGGTGAGATTCTTGCTGTTGTATACATGGGTGACTGGTGCCTCCTGATCCTGGGGGGCACCAGCGGCGGATCACCGACCCGGGGGGGGGGGAGGGGGGCCAGCAGCCAATTGCTGTTGCTCGCGCTTCTCTTGATGCCCTCACATGCTCAGGGGGGCACCAGCTATCACCCCTCATTACCCAGCTGGCAAGTGCCAATCTCAAGGGGGGCACATGCGGCCCCCCATGTCCCTCCCTACACATTGCCTATGGCTGTATATATCTTACTTCCCTGGCTCTGCCAAATGTGCAGGGAACTCAGGTCCCACCCACTTATTCCCACTTTACATGGGACAAACCTGAGAAAATTAAGTGGTAAAGACACAGTGAGTGGTCATTCACACCTGCTCTCAAGATCTCTGTCCGTAGTATGCTTTGTAACCGTGGTAGGAAACATCCTCCAGAACATTTCTGAGTGGTACATAAGTGGGCAGGTAAGCCTGCTTTTCCTGCAGAGCTGCCGGAGGGATATGCCTATGCCCTTAGAGCCTGGAATTAGGTGCATGTGAGAGGAAGGGAAAGGGATAAAACAGCTGTAAGCTACCAGTTGTAATCTTCCATCCTGAGAGTTTTGGAGCTCGGATGTAAACATAACTGATAATCATAGATAATAGAAAATCAGGGTTGAAAGGGACTTCAGGAGGTCATCTAGTCCAATCCCCTGTTCAAAGCAGAACCATCCCCAACTACATCATTCCAGCCAGGGCTTTGTCAAGCCAAGCCTTAAAAACCTCCGAGGATAGAGATTCAACCACCTTTCTAGGTAACATGTTCCAGAGCTTCACCACCCTCCCAGTAAGAAAATTATTCCTAATATCCAACCTAAACCTCCCTTGCTGCAACTTGAAGCTATTGTTCCTTGTTCTGTCATCTGTCACCACGGGGAACAGTCTAGCTCCATCCTCTTTTGAACCCCTCTTCAGGTAGTTGAAGCCTCATATTTCCCCTCAGTCTTCTCTTCTCCAGACTAAACAAGACTAGTTCCCTCACCCACTCCTCATAAATTATGTGCCCCAGCCCCTTAACCATTTTCATTGCCCTCCACTGAACTATTTCCAATTTGTCCACATCCTTTCTGTAGTGAGGGGCCCAAAACTGGACACAGTACTCCAGACATGTCCTCACTAGTCCTGAATAGAGGGGAATAATCACTTCCCATGATCTGCTTGCAACGCTCCGACTAAGCAGCCCAGTATGCTGTTAGCCTTCTTGGCAACAAAGTCACATCGCTGACTTGTATCTGTCTTATTGTCCACTGTAACTCCCTGGTCTTTTTCTGGAGAACTGCTGCTTAGCCAGTCAGTCTCCAAGCTGTAGCAGTGCATGGGATTCCTCTGTCCTAAGGACAGGACTTGTGCACTTACCCTTGTTGAACTTCCTGAGATTTCTTTAGGCCCAATCTTTCAATTTGTTTAGGTCACTCTGCATCCTAGTCCTACCCTCCAGTGAATTTACTACTCCCACCAGCTTGGTGTCATCCACAAACTTGCTGAGGGTTAAATCCTTCCCATCTTCCAGATAGTTAATGAAGATACTAGGACAAAGGAGGCTCCTAGCATGGACAGACTTAACAACTAAAATGTTTTTGAGTAAAACATACTGAGAACCTTTCATATAGCAAATGTTTCAGCCAGGACACATACACACCTCTGTTCTGCTCCCACTGGAATGTTTCAAATTGCTGCAGCCTCCTCCATAATTGGCTAGGGGTACCTGTGGCTCTGTTCTCAGCTCTACCTTTGCCTCTACAAAGATGGGCGATAGACAGTAGAGCAGACCAAGAGCCCAGAGCAAAAAAGTATGTGTGTGGAGAGGGTACAGTGCAGGGTACCTGGATTGCTGCTGGGTGTCTGATGTTCCAGCTCCAATCCCAATTATCTTTCTTTTCCTCTCCCTCTCTCAGCTGAATGGAAAGGTAGAAAGGACTGAGGCTGAATGGCAGCATGCAGCCCTGAATTGGATTCATCATGAGGAATAAAGACTGATAAATTAATGGTTTGTCTACATGATGAAGTAGATACCTTTTCTGTGTTGATGATGTGCCCTTGCAATGTCCTTACCACCAGAAATCTCATATTACACAACAAGACTCATTGCTCTCACAAGCATTAACAGCAGATATCCAGGCTCCTTTGTCCCATTAATGGACTCTATGAAGTATGGAACTTGTCCTACAACACATTGTGGCATATGTCATGAATTCCAGTATTGGCAGGAATTCTGGGACTTGGCCAAACTCTCAGATTCCCATAATCCCTCTGTCATCACCCTTCTTTTGCTACCTGCTGCTTTTCAAAGTTACCTACCAGCATAAATGAAATATGTCTCAGTCTTGGTCATCATAAGTAGGCAGAGGCTTTTGGCAATGTATTTGACATCTTGCTCCTGAGTGGTGTCACTTTAGAGGTCATCTGCCAAGCTACTAAGCACATACTGCAATGTTTTTGGCTGCATCAGCAGCAGCTACTCTGTCTGAAGGTACATCCTCAACAGAAAGATGATGAGGAAGAAGTAGACCGCTTTGTCCTGGAGGAACTTTTATTGGATCTGTTTTGGTTGGCAGAACACCATTTCTTGGGTAACAGCTGGTGGGAGATGGGAGGACAGTGGAAAGATGAGGAGTGGCTACAGAATTCCAGGATGATAAAGGGCACTTTTGAATAAGTCTGTGCAGACCCCATCCCAGAAGTGCAATAACAGCAAGGCACCAACATGAAAACTTTCCTAACTGTTCAGATATATGTGATCAGCATCATTTGGAGGCTTACTGTTCGTCAGTTACTACCCAGCCACTACTGGGGCTGTTGTGATCAAAGTGTGTACTTCAGTCAGCATAGGGTCTAAGGCTTGCCAAAGCTCAGTAAGTGAATTGATATTTTTGTCTGCATGGGGCAACTGATGGAGCCCATATGTTTATTCCCTGCACTTATGCTAGGCCTCTGAAAGGGATTTTTTTCCTTGTACTTGAGGACCTAGTGGGTCACTGTGGCAGATTCAACAACAGTAATGCAGGGTGGACTTGAAGATTGATGATGATAGGACCTGTTGGAAATCATGCATCTCTTATTTATTGAAAAACATAGATTTGTTCCCACATGTTGTTGTGGTAGAGCCAGTTGTCCTCTGCTACCCAGATAAAGGCAGATGAAACTCTTTATTGAACAAATGGATTGTATAAAAGAACTACTGCATTTACTCAAATTCAAGATAAGGTTTCTTCCCCCCATTCAGCATGGGGGAAATGCCTGTCATCTTGGAGTATAAGGTGAGGAGGAACGGTTGATTGGGAGGGAAGGCACCTGCTGCAGTTCTGACTCCAGCCCCAGCCCAGGTTGGGTTCAAAGCCAGAGCCACAGCATCTGCTTTCCTCCCTACAGCCCCTAACCTTTCCACCTGCCCCTGTAGTATCTGCCCCTTCCCCCCACCCCCTTGCTGTCAGGAATGGCTCTGGCTCCATTCCTTCCTGGGGCACAGAGCACATGGAAGCTCCATCCCCTGCCAGATAATCAGCAACTGTGGCAGCTCCAGGCCCCAGGATACTGCTGCATGGCCAGGCAGAAGCCACATTTTCATGTGTTCATGCCCCAGCAGGGAATGGAGCTGGAGCCATGTCCAACAGTAAGAGAGGAGGTGGGGAGGAATGGGCCAGAGGCTGTGTGGAGTGGGGGGGAGGGGGAAAGGGAAGAGACTGCTGAAGACAGGCATTGGAGGGAGCCAGGCACTGCAGGGTGCAGGCACAGGGGTGGGCAGGCACTGCAGGGGGGAGTGGACCAGCTGTAGAAGGAAGATATGGGGTGGGACAGGGGCAAGAAGGCTGCCTGCCCCCCTCACTCCTCCAGCTGCCTGTCCCCTTGCCACTGCTTTCCTCTCTCTAGCAGTGGAGGAGACAAATTTAAGATGACCCTCTGATCATTAGATTGTATACATAAAAAATTATTAAAAATATATGTAATTTTTCCACGTATGAAATCGAATTATTGCAGGGCATCATCTTGGGTTCAAAGTCATTTGGATTCAGGTAAATACAGTATTTAATTATACCTTAACCAGGTGCAGAATGGCACTGAAGTGAGTTTCAGAGACTGAAGCAGATGTGGTATAGCCTCATACCATGTCTAGAGGGTACCTGGCAATACATGCCTTGTATGCTGTGTGTTGTACAGAATTTGTGAAGGCAAAGGAGATACCCTCATAGAGTGGAGAGAGGTGGTCATTCAAGAGCTTATTGGGAAGTCACAGAAATGTCTAATGTCTAGTTTTCATTGTTCTCAGACTCACTTCTGTTTCATTAGGATGCACAAACAGGAGGATGGGATATATAGCATGCGATCTCTACTTTGAGCACCCACCACAGGGAGCAGCCAAGAAGAAGAAAGGGTGGGTAGTGGCTATGAGAGAATCACATTCACACAAAAATATTGGCATTCTGAGTGGGCCACTTTGAACACAGACAGGATGAAGAAGGGGTGCTTATGAAAGGGCTATGCAATACCAAATGCACAACCCCCCCAAGGCTCATTTCACACACATATGCACGCACACACACAAAACAGCAGCACTAAATGTGAGATACCTGGCACCAAATTTTCCTCAGTATCTTTTTACTATAGTAACTAAAACAATAACAAATGAACAACAAACTAAAAATGAAAACCTTACAAAGAAAAACATTAAAAATCAAGACACTTACACACATACATTATATTGCTCCTTGGTAGTGCTTACCTGCTTCACCGTCCCTGATATTCCTCATATTCCAAGTCTGGTTCACAGCAGATTTAATCTATCTTCTCTGGAGCCTCTGGATAGATTTAACATGTTTGTGTCACTTCTTGCTCCCAGCTGGTGCTCGGACCTGGACACACATCTCTCTTTAGCAGCAGGAGTCAGAGCTGACACAGCCCTGATCAGTCAGTATTTTCAATAGGATAGTCCACTGCAGTCTCTTGGCCCCTGCCCCCTGTTCACAGAGAGTTGTCCCAGAACACTTCTGTCTGGGTCTAACTTCTGGCACACTCCAGCTTAGTTACCAGGACAGAGGTTTTTTTAAGCCCTTGAACTCAGTGGTACACCCAATGTGGTCTCCAGCCACCACCATATCCCTACTGAGCATGTTCAAGAAGATCTCACTGACCTTCAGAGAAGCACTCTGAAAAGTTCCCTTCTATAGTACAAGCATGGTTACACTGACTGTGCTGGAAGGCTGGAAAGGAAAGCCAGGAAAAGGGGTATATTTTTGTTGCCAGGAGGCTGAAGGAAATGGAGCTGTTACATTTTCACTGTGTCAGTGTTGTCTTGAACTGATCCCTGCTGTATTTTTTAGGATATATTGGGATTTAAGACATGCCATGACAGGTGTCCAGGAAGGAAAGCATAGAACTAGAGATAAGGTATGGCATGCCTGAGACCAGACAATTTATAAATGCCCACAGTAATGCTTGGCTTCAGAACTGGTCACCTTCCACTGTCACTGTTTTGAGCACAGAAAAGAAGAGGCAGGGAAAAGTTCAGAGTAGCTGCTACTAGTTTATGCCTGCCCATATGGTGGCATCCAGGATACACAATGAAAAACTAACATATCATAATATGTCATTCCAATTATTTATATAAAACCAGATTTCATGAGTCCTTACTGGCTAAGGTCCTCTTCCCAGGGTCAGTAAGGTGTACATCCATGCTAATATAATTTGGGATCCCATGTCCACTCATGTTGTTGTGTAATGACTCTTCTTTGTCAGAGTCCCCTGATGTGTCATAGCCCAAACTCTAGATCCAGTATTGCAGACTGTTTCAAGTGTAACCCTGGTTCGCCCACCTTTCTTACATGTGTCTTAATTTTGATGAAGTTTTTAAAGAGTTTCCTGAATCTTTGCTTCATCCCAGACTACCATGAGATCCTTGACTTCTGCACAACTCCAAGTGGTTATGTAACATAATACAGTGCTGTAGGGCAATAATGTTAAATATAGCACTTTGATGGAATTGTAGGGACTTCAAATAGACTATTTTTGACTGCCTGCCAGCTTTTAAAGAGTGAGCTGCTATGCAGCCAACATGGGCCCAGAGCAATGAGAGGGGTATGCAGATCAGTCAATCCTAAAATGAGGGAAAGCAGTGTGGGATGGCAGATGGAGCATGATTCAAACTATCCTCAACACTGCATGCTGAAGCCTACGGGCTGTGTTGACACAAAAATTGTCTGTTGTAACTTTCTGACAATCACATAACACAAAGGAAGGAGGATTTCTGAAAATAAAAATGCATGTGAACTACAAGGAGGTCCTTATTGTGACAGTCTAAATAAATCAGATGAGCCTGGGATTTTACTTTTCTAAGGAATATGTATACAGAGAGCAGTAAATAAAATGCACTGATTCAGAATGAATTTTGCAAGAGAAAAAGCCATAGCAGAAACAAAGGGTCAAATTATTTATCCATCTTCTCTGGCAGCAGAGGCAATGACAAGACACATTTCAAAATTCTCCCATAAAGTACATAGCTAGATAGGTAATGGTGAAGGAAATGGATTTCTTCCTTATCACTGTAGGCAAAGCATGATGCTTGATTACCCATGATATTATCTTAGCTTACATAGCTGCAGTTGTTATTAGCAGTTTCATCCTCTAAAATTGAGCCACTTCTTGGGTCAATGCATTCCACAGGTTGACTGGTCAAAAGAATACTTTCTTTCCTTGGTTCTAAATATGTGCTATTGCTCAGTAATTTTCTTCACTCTTCTTGCAGGGAGGAGGGGAGACAGAAGACTTGATTTCTTTACACAGTGCTCTCCACAATTTTGAAATGTTTTGTCAAATTGCCTCTAACCTTTTCCTTTTCTAGGAAAAATAAAACTAAATTTGATGTTTAGATATTACAATAAAGGGTGCTGTGTAAAGTCATAAACAGACAAACAGCTAGCTGGGTACAGAGAGCTCAGTACATCTTCCGTGGAAAAAAAAATAAAGGGAAATGTTAAGGATATGGGTTGAAGGCAAATAAACAGTTTGTGTTCTCAATTATTGTTTGTTTATCTTGCTTTCTCACTATCCTTCTTGGCTGTCTTTGGGCCTCTTCAAAACCCGCTATCAGATGAAATGACCAAAACAGGACACAATAATGACATGTTGTGTCATTATTCAGTGTGTGTCATCATAACACACTGCTAAGCCATATCAGAGTAAGCCTCAGTAATGCCTAAGCTTTCTTCTTAGGGCAGTGGTTATCAAACTGTGATCTGCAGGACAGTTATTAGTGGACCATAAAGAACTGAGGGATCTCCTTAGTTTCCAGTTGCTTTTACAGACACCAAGCTGTTCATTGGAACGAAGAACCTGAATCCTAGAAAAGCAACTGAATTCTGATAAAGGCTGCCAGCCTACTCCTCTCTGATAAAGGCTGCCAGCCTACTACTCTCTCTGAACATCCAGTACTACAGAGCGTGGGTGGGGAGAGAAAATCGGGGTCACATGCAGTGACTGGAATGTGTGTACATGTTCCTTAAGTGCTCATTGGGAGGGAATGCTCAAACACAAATCTTCATAACCGTCTTGTTTCCATTACATGTCTGTAAGGAAAAATTCCTAATACAAAGCAGAAATTGCTTGTACATTAAGTAGTAGATCTGCGTTTCTTTTTAAAACTGAAAGCCATAAATTTTGTTCCTATTACTGCATGCAGAATGGTTGCCATTTAAAAGCAAAACTTTATCACAAAATATTTTTTGATATACTGTGTACATTGAACAATATCCCATATCCAGGTAAATGATAAATAGTTTGCAAGTAAATATTTACCTTTCTGGTGACACCTCTTGTTTGTAACTGTCATATCTACATGTACTTGGGGCTGGATCAACGTAATATCAGGTTTATAATCTGTAATTTCTCAAGAGGATTAATTTGAAAGTATATCTCAGGAATGTTTTAATGCTATTCTGGGTTACAATTTATCATTTCATTATATTGGAAAAAATTCAACATATTAATAGAATCTATTTGAATTTCCTTTTACACTCTAATATATGCAACATTTCTCTTACAGTGCTACAGTCCCATGAATAAATTGCTGTGCTCTGATAAGTAAAAATTACTTACTAAGAAGTATCCAAATCATCATCCATCAGAATTCAGTTGCTTAGCATTAGTACAGTATACTGGATTTCCTTAATGAATTATTGCCATATAAATTGTAGATTATACTTTATGATAGTAGTATCTTGTGAGAAAATAGGTATTCCAGAATTAAGTATTAGCTTGTTAAATGATTACTGTGCATAGCAAAGAAAGAAGTCAGCTATTAGAAGTTAGAAATTATTGAACTTTTAGACGTTTTGATCACATTGGCACATCTTATTTCTCTCAGCCTTTTTCTCCACGTGTTCTCTATGACTTGACTCCTAAAAAGCCTAAATCTCAGTGAAAAAACCTCAAAGTTCTTGTGTTTTTCAGATTGCTTCTGGTCTCAAGATGTATTATTTGAAATGCCCCATAACAAGTGGAGAACTTTTTTTCTCATCCACTTTTGGAAGATAATATTTATTAATATTAAAATGTTTTTATACAAATGCACATTAATAAATTAACAATACAGGGAGAACAATACAGGGAAAACCTTGGTGCTGATATGAAAGGGAAAGCTCTTAACAGCCTGTTAAAGGAAAGTTTACATATTTTCAATGAGCAAATGGATATTCCTGGACTTGGATAGTGAGGCTCAGTTATCTTAATCTAGTTTATTTGTTTTAGGAGAAGCTTTTTTATTAATGTTACCCTGTGGTTGCAATGGTACATTACTGTAGTTGTTGTTATAGCGAACTGAATTAGACACACAGTCAGTATGATATGTTAATTTATTACTTTAAATATAATTATTTCATTGATGCAGACATATAAACATAGATTAATCTTGTACAATTTCATTTTGTTTAATCTGTGTGATTTGACTAATAACAAGCAGCCAATCTTGCAATGATTTAAGCATCTCTTGGAAGGCAAGAACTAAGGAGAGCTGAAGGGAAAAGGTTTCCCCTCCTTTTCTTTAAATTTTTCAAAATTTCAAACATGGTTTCTGTTGCATATCAAGAGGAAATCCAGAACTTTAAAAGTTTTTCAGAGAGAAGAGATCTACTACTCCAGAATAGTCAATAGCCCATTCATTACGGTGCTTATCTGGGATGCAAAAGACCCAGGTTCAAGGCCATACTCTGCCTCACTCACCTGAGTTTCCCAGGTGAATGGCTTGACCATGAGGTTTTTGGCTTTTCTGTGGTGGGACTTCATGAATGTGGGAACTAAGTAATTTCTTCATTAAAATCACTATTGTCTGAAGTATTTATTAATGTGCTACACTTTGGAGGACCCACATGAGGCTTCTTACCCTTGTGTTTTGAGGATAAGAACTCACCATTCCCACTGATATCAAAACGTTTCCACAACTATTTATTCTTTACCCTAAGTGCATGACAGTTCTTTGATCTAGAGTAGACATGTGTTCTTTACTCTAAGCTAATGAACGTTCAATTAACCTGAGATCTAAAAACTAGGGCAGACATACCCAGAAGTGCTATGAAACTGAGAAAGGGGGTGGGAGTAATGTCATTGTACCATTCCTCCTCTAAACAGAGAGCTGAAAATTATTTCTGAGGTTTGTACAAATGAGCTGTGCGCCATTACAAAGTGCATCTTTAGGTGATACTTTGATCTTCTGTAAACATATTCATGCTTTAGATATCTTGATGTATAACACCTGCAGTAAAGAGGGATCCTAAATGAAAGGGATTTGTATCCCTGAAGAAACTTCGACTTCCCAGATTTCTTGGTATATATTCCACTAGCAATTATTGTTCATATCGGCCTTGATATACTATTACTTTAAAATTTAACGTGAGTAGCCAAGGGAAGATTGGCAATATTTTATTTTATTTTGACAAAAAATGTTTTGTATGTTTTAATATGTGACTGGTAAACTTATGACCAAGTTCTCTGCTTGTGTAAAGTTACACAGATCAAGAGGGCTGTGCCATGTTATACAGGCAGTGAAAATGGCCTGAGGGAGTGGATTTTTGAAGCTAATACAAGTTGCTACCTTCAGTATCATAATTTATTCCATCTGTAAATTCACGTACTTTGCTATTTTTCCCTCTTTCCCTTCTAGTCAGAGCTACCTTCAAGCTGCAAGTGATGTGCCTGGGGTTCACAACCTGGATCCCTCTGCCAACTACAATTCTCCAAAGTTCCGTTCAAGGAATCAGAGCTATATGAGAGCAGTGAGCACACTTAGCCAGGCCAGCTGTGTTAGTCAGGTGGGAAACTCTTATTAAACCCTTTATTGTACCTGCTATATGTAAGACTAGTTACTAATACATGGACAGTTTTGATATGCTTAATTAATGTTAAAGAGCTGAGAACGGAAGTAGTTACAGTAACATATTTGCTCGAATAAAAGACAAGGATCCCTCCCCCCCCACACCCATTGGCATGGGGGGGGGGGGGAAAGCCACTTTTATTATTATTACATACCAAGAAATCTCATTAAATAGATTGTCTAAAACCAGCATGTGCTCGGCAATGAAGACTAACTATGAAGTTGATTAAATGTTGCCAACACTGAGCATGATTATAAAACACATGGCCCACATCAGGAAAATAAGCTGATGGGAACCTACCACAAAGATCTGAATACCTCATCTGAATAATACATGTGGGTGTGGTAGTGCCATTAAGAGCAGTCCCACTCACCGCCAACTCTTTTTCAAGTCATAGTGAGCCACAAACATTGCATACCCAGAATTCCTCTGTCAGCCACTCTCTCAGCCTGGCACATATGATTAGTGTGGCCCTACTCTCCAATAAGTGAATCTGGACCACCTTGCCCTGCACTTCATTTGCATATACATTTTTGGAGCATCCAAGGATTTGTGAAAAGAACACCTGGCTCCAGTTATGAGTGCAGGCGAATTAGCATATGGATCATTTGTAGGTATCTGGAGTATATACATATACTGAACACTGCTGAGATGTGGGATCACTGTGGAGGGTGGGGTCACATTAATCATATGTGCCAGACTGAAAGAAGGTGTGACAGAGGGATTCTGGGTGAACTGAACACAATTTTGTGGCTCACCATGTCATAAAATGCTGTTGACTGGTAGGATGCAGTCCAGTGAACTGTGTGGTAAATAATGACCCTTTTGGCATTGGGCAGTGCTTAGTTTATGATAGATATAAGTAGGTGCTAATGTGTGCTCAGAATTGTGTTTATGAAACACCTGTGCTAAAACGTGTAGCAGTTTAAAATTTTTTTTACGTGAATGCAGCAAGTTCTGGACCCAAGGGTCTCCACGATGCACTGTAGTGGCTGTTTGGCCCTTTCTCTGCCCCTCAGGCTTTCTCCCTTTCACATTTTGTGCCACGCCTCACTGTTATTAACTGCCCCAGAGATCCCTGCTCTTGTACAGGTGTCACTACTCAGCACCTTAAGGGCTTATTACAGGTCTCCAACCACCCCTTACATCAAGTCCATGCCTCACAGATATTTTCAATTATCACCACTCCTAGGCCTGTACCAAGACCCAGTCTCTACCACTGCTGGGATTTGCAGTCCCTGTCCCAATAATCTTCCTTGCCCCTTCCTGGGCTCAGGCTGCTGCCTCTGTCTGCCCACTTCTGTTGGCCATTCTGACTACTGCTGGGTACCTAGTCCTTCCTGGGCACCAGACCTCCTGGTTGCCCCAGGCAACAGACTTTCTCTGGTCCCATCTCCACTCTATTCCCAAGTTCTGGCCCTGCTCCTGGGCCTCTTGAGACCACCACCTCCCCTTCTCTAAGTCCCTAAACCACCCAACCCTATGTGGTTCTAAGGCTGCCTTCTCTTAACCCCTGTCTCCTTCTTTCTGCTGCTTGTCCAGGAGTTCTTTCCATGTCAGCAGTCAGGTTGAAACAGCTCTGGCCCTCAGCTTATCTCCCAGTTAAGCTCCTCCCCTTTCTGGTCAGGTGGTCTCCTTCCTGCTGACTCAACTCCTTCCACAGTCTTCTCCCTTCTTAAAGTAACAGGTGCACCCAGCACCTGTTACAGTGCATCAATTCTGGATGATATAACTGTATGGGTACTATATGCAAATTGCTGCAGCCATGTTTAATTGCAAGGTTATTATGTTCAAATTTTCTCCTCACTTCCACATGCTTAAGGAGAGCAGGGTCTGACAGTAAGGGGAGGGGGAAGGGACAGCTAGGGGAAAAAATTGGGAGGAAGCAGAGAACTAAGGGCTACCTGAGCCCCCAGATTTTTTTCCCTACTGTAGCAGTGAGGGGAGGACAAATTCAAGGCAAACCTCCAATAATTAGGTTCTATACGAGGAAAATTATAACAAATTTATTAATTTTCCATATATATAATCTAATTTTGGGGGGCTCATCTTATAATCAGGATCGTCTTCTATTCGAGTAAATATGGTAATTCAGACATTAATAAATTTGACATGCTTATTTGATCTGAAGAAAACAATGAGTAAAGATGGTGGAACTGAGGGATGCTGTCAAACAGCAAATTATGAATCAATGCTAGGATTTCTGCATGCAAATCTTAGGTTTTTGTATGTACATACATATGTGTGTGTGCACATGCACAAATATACAGAATCAATAGTCTTATATATGCGTGTGTGCAGATATATGAGGAGGTAGAATAGACTGACCATAAAGGTCTAGTTCTGCAATTCTCATTCAAAGAATAAGTATTTTCTGGTTTCTAATGTGTAGGGGTTGCCACATTAGTCAATGTTTTGGAACATTCAGTCATCCTGGGACCACAGCTGCATATTTTGGATCAGTCCTTTCTTTTTATTGGATAGCAAAAATAAAGTTGCTATGTAGCTTTGTAAAAAGAGGTATTTCAAAAACTCATCAATACTAACTGGATCCTTCCCACTTCCCCTAAAGTGTCAATGTTTTATGAGGCACTTCACAAATCTGAAGGTAGTACTGAGCTCCATAAGATGAATAGTGGCCTTTTTAATAAAAAAACAATGCCTACTACCTTTTTATCACTACTAAATGTATTTCTTTTAATTTCACTGAGTGCTCACTTACACTGCATACAAACTTTTAATTAATCTGGGAAACTTTTCCCAAGTTTTTTTTACCTTGTTAGTTGGGGACACCGAAACATATATTTGAAGGCTGAGCCCTTGAAGAGCAGAAGTCTTGCAGTGCTGATGCTATACAGCCAAGGGAACCCTGTGCACACGTCTCAGTATGTGCTGCAGGCTCCCTTAGTCTTCCTGGAGACAGAATGGCAGCAATGTACAAGACAGCCCTGCTTGGTTGACCTGTGTCTCCCTTTAGCTCAATGTGGGATTGTGAAAGGGTGTGCTCCATTCCCTGCTTGGCTGGACCAGCAGAGTCCAGCAAGTGATACATGCACTGCCCTTGAAGGTAGGGAGGGAGAAGCAAAACACCCTGGAATGCTGGAGTTGTGCTGTGGCTTCTATGAAAAAGAGAATGTGTATAGATGTTCATTCTTTCAGGAGAAACTCTCCTTGGAGGGTTTATAACCCTGGTTGTCCCTGGGTCATTTTTTTTCTTGAAGCACACATTTTATGCTCTGGGGAAAAAAAGCCTAAACATCTGTACACTCCTGGTTTTTCCTTGGAGAGCAGTGATTCTCCCAAGAGAAACTGAATATCTGTATATGGCCTTATTTTTGTATTATAATCAACATGAATAGGAAAACTCAATTGCCCTTATTGCTATCTCATGTCACAGCTTGTTTATCTTCTCTTTGCTTCATTTCTGTCTGTAATAATTTTCATTGCTCTTGTTTTGACATTTTTCATTTCTGTTTCTTCTGTTTTAAGGTTTGACCAGAATTCAGCACACTATTCAAAGTGAATATGGGACTGAAAGTTGATAATGTTAATCATTGCAATCTTTATTAGTGATTATTTACATTGTTTACATTTATACTTCACTTTCTTCATTCTGTTCACTTAGATATTATCCACACCTTTGCCTTTCAGAATTTTAATCACTTCAGAAAGTGGTGGGGAATGTAGAAGTGGATGGCAGCTTGAGCAACAGTGACCATGAGATTATTTATTCTAGGATCCTAAGGGAAGGAAGGAAGGAGAGCAGCAGAGTAAGGCCCCCAGACTTCAGAAAAGCAGACTACAACTCACTCATGAAACTGGTGGGCAGGATTTCCTGGGAGCCCAGTCTGAGGGGGGGAAATGAAGCCGGGGAGCTGGCTGTACTTTAAGGAAACCTTACTGAGGGTACAGGAACAAACAATCCCAACATGCAGGAAGACTCGCAAGTATGGCAGAAGACCAGCTTGATTTAGCAGGGAATTTTTCAATGAGCTAAAACACAAAAAGAAAGCTTAAAACAAGTGGAAATTTGCAAACAACTAGGGAGGAATATAAAAGTATTGCTCGGGCATGCAGGGATGAATTCAGGAAAGGCAAAGCATAACTGGAGTTGCAGGTAGCGAGGGACGTGAAGGATAACAAGGGTTTCTGCAGTATGGTCAGCAACAAGAGGAGAATCAGGGAAACTATGAGCGTTTAATTAAATGTGGGAAACAACCTAGCAACAGAGGATGCAGAAAAGGCTGAAGTAGTCAATGACTTTTTCACCTCAGTCTTCACAGGCAGAGTCAGCTCCCAGACTGCTGCACGTGGCAGCAGTTTGGGGAGGAGGTGAGCATCCAATAGTGGCAGAAGTACAAGTCAGAGACTATTTAGAAAAGCTGGACATGCACAAGTCCATGGGGCTGGATGCAATGCACCTGAGGGTGCTAAGGGAGTTGGCCAATGTTATTGCAGGGTTGCTGGTCATTAGCTTTGAAAACATGATCAGGAGACATCCCGGTTGATTGCAATAGGGCAAATATAGTGCCCATCTTTAAGAAGGGGAAAAAGGAGGATCCAGGTAACTACAGACCAGTCATCCTTACCTCTTGGGCATGTCCTCAAAGAATCCATTTCTAAACACTTTAGAAGGAAAGAAGGTGATTAGAAACAGTCCGCATGGCTTCACCAAGGGCAAGTCATGCCTGACCAACCTGATTGCCTTCTATGGTGACCTGACTGGCTCTGTGGATGCAGGGAGAGCAGTGGACATGATATACCTTGGTTTTAGCAAGGCCTTTGATATGGTCTCCCACACCATTCTTGCAAACAAGCTAAGGGAATACAGCTTGGATGAATGGACTGTAAGGTGGATAGAAAACTGGCTGGATCGTTGAGTTCAAAGGATAGTAGTGACAGGCTTGATGTCTAGCTGACAGCCGGTATCAAGTGGAGTGCCTCTTGAGTTGTTCCTGGGGTCATGTTTGTTCAGTATCATCATCAATGACATGGAAGATGGGATGGAGTGCACCCTCAGCAGGTGTGCAGATGACACCAAGCTGGAGGGAGTAGTAGATATACTGGAGGGTGGGGCTTAGGATTCAGAGTAACCTCAATAAATTGGAGGATTGAACTAAAAGAAATCTCATGGGGTTCAGTAAGAACAAGTGCAAAGTCCTGCACTTAGGATGGAACAAACTGGAACAGTCTGGGGACCAACTGGCTAAGCAACAGCTCTGCAGACAAAGACCTGGGGGTTACAGTGGACAATAAGCTGAATATGAGCCAATAGTGTGCCCTTGTTGCTAAGAAGGCCAACGGCATACTGAGCTGCGTTAGTAGAAGCATTGCAAGCACATCAAGGGAAGTGATTATTTCCCTCTGTTTGGCACTTTTGAGAGCAATCTGGAGCATTGTGCCCAATTTTGGGGCCCCAAAGGATGTAGACAAATTGGAGAGAGTCCAGCAGAGAGCAAATAAAATGGTTAGGGGCTGTGGCACATGACTTCTGAGGAAACTGGGGTTATTTAGTCTGAAGAAGAGAAGGCTGAGGGGGGATTTGATAGCAGCCTTTAACTTTCTGAAGCATGGTTACAAAAAGGATGGAGTTAGACTATTCTCAGTGGTCGAAAATTACAGAACAGGAAACAATGATCTCAAGTTGTAGCAAGGGAAGTTTAGGTTAGACATTAGGAAAACTTTCTTACTAGGAGGGTAGTACAGCATGGGAACAGGTTACCCAGAGAGGCTGTGGAGTCTCTGTCCTTGGCAATTTTTAAGACTTGGCTAGACAAATTCTTGGCTGGGATGATCTAGTTGGGGATGAGCCTGCTTTGAGCAGGGGGTGAACTAGATAACCTCCTGAGGTCTCTTCCAACCTTAATTTTGTATAATTCTATATAATGGCTATCTTCTGTAATATAACGTAATATCCTTTGCCCTGTTGACCACTGTGCATTGCAAAGGAGTTAATTGAGCTGTCCATAATGATGGTTAGTCCATTTACCTAAGTAATTATATCAGTGTGTGTGAATGACTTAAATTCTTCATTCCAAAATACATTACCTTAAAGTTGTCCATAATGAATTTCATTTTCCATCAGGTTGTTCAATTGGCTATGTTAATTAGGTCCTATGGAAGCTCCTCATTGTCATTTTTAATCTTTACTAACCTAAATAATTTTGTGTCAGCTACATATTTTCCACTTCACTGTTCATCTATTTTCACTTCAGTATTAAATACATGAAATAGCACAGAACTTAAATGTAGAATATTTATATATCAGTATCTATGCCTTTGCTGTTTCTTCTTACCTTCCCATGGCCCTGTCCTTTTCTTGTCCAATCAAGCAGTTTTATGCTGTTTAATGCTTTTGTGTCTGTTATCTCAATGGTTCCCTCCCTATCCATTCCTGCTTAGGAGTTGAGTCATGGATACTGATAGATTGTACATTTACATTAGAAAACATAGGCTTACTCTTTCAATACAGAAAACATTTTTTTTTTCACCATCAACAAACTGTTTCAAAGAAATAATGAGGACTTTTACCTTTGATCCAACTACCTTTTTGGTCACTACTCTAATCAAAAGACTTCAGAATAAGATAATTTTTTCCCTTTCCAGATAGCATTAATATTTGTTAGAAATAAAAATTAATTATGTTATGAAAGACACAGTAATTTATTTCAAAATATATTTAATAGCCAAAATCTCTGCAAAAAATTAGAAAGAAAGCCTTTCATTGTGGTGAGAAGTTCTATTTGAAATCTCCATGGAATTGTATAATGGAAACTAGCAAAATTGAAAATTTGCAGCAGTTATTTTGTTATAATGAATAATATGTTATTAACAACAACCACAATAATAATAATAATAATAATAATAATAATAATATCAACCAGATGTAGTACTTGCAAAGCTAGAACATGGCTAGATATTTGTATTGATTTTTCCCTCTTAATTAATGATTAAATACAGTATGCATGATTGGTTGATTCAGTGCTCTGTCTGATATTAAATTTCTAATCTGGGTGAATAGCATTTCTAGTTACTCCGAACAATACTGTACATTACTTATTTAGAACAAGACCAATAAACTCCTAAACAGGACTTAGGTAAACTTTAGGTAGATCTATAATTACAATTCAAACACCCCCACTTAGAAGCCACCTAACCCATAAATTGCCTTAACTCACTAGGCACTTCCCTGTTTGACCTGAAAGTTCTGTAGCAACCTTCACTTTTCCTTTTTTACATACCCAGAAATTTGAAAATCTGAGCAGTTCATACTTCAGCTCTCACTTAAGCTCTACTGGGATCCAGAAATCAGGATTAGCATTGCCTGTTTCCTGACAGGCACAGTCCAGATGGCATTTGCAGAGCATGTTTAATGCATGCCGGCAAGATAAGATACCTGCTGAAATGCAGTTGGAGCTTCTATATTTTTAAATGATGGAGGAGGTGCCACCAACGATTTATAATTCCATCCTCACATGGACAGATCTAGAATTTTGAAAATGGGGGTGCTTACGTTGAGGTGCATCATTACATATAAAACAACACATGTTTTTCTTTAGTCAAAAATAAGTTAGAAGCTTTTTTGGTTTGCAGGGATTCTGGTTTTCTCTGATAAAAAAAATTCAAAATTTTCTGATTTAAAAAAAATCCCCAATTCCACATTTGTCCCGTGATTAAAATGAAATGCCACGATATATAAAATCCAAAATTTTCTCATTAACAAAAATCCCCAAATCTACATTTGTCCATGATTAAAATGAAATATATAGTGGCATTTCATTTTAATCATGGAAAAAATTGGATTTGGGGAGGTTTTTTTAAATCAGAAAATTTTGGATTTTTTTTATCAGAGAAAACCAGGGTCCCTGTTAATATGCTAGTAGAGCTATGGCTATACTATTCTATTGAAGATTGAGGAAAATCAAATATAACTTCATTGGAATGAGTTAAAAATAATCTGCAGAGCTGTGGAAAAGGAACTTCATTACCAGGAACAGCTAACAAACAGCAGATTTACAGAAGAAAGGATAGGTTGATCAGTGGAACATCAAGATGACTAAAAGAAGACAGGGTTGCTAACACCTGTGGAATGAAGAGTATAGAAGGGATCAGGTAGATTATGATAAACCATGAAGTCAAGTGACTCCCTCAGCACTGCCTGAGTACAAATGCCACTGCCACTGCCAGTCAGTTGATTTTAAACTTTGGGAGGAGCAGGAATCAAAGCACAGTCTTCCCCTGATCATACTGATTTGAGTACTCTCCCCTGGAAGCTGGAGACCAAGATTCAGTATGCAGCTCATCTCATTCAGGTGAGATGAGTCAAGGTCATGTCTCCCACCTCCTACAAGAGCGTCCTAACCAAATATGATGTTATGTTCAGCTGTTGAAGGTCAGCCTTTGTGCTGAAAGATTGTAGATACAGGAGGCCTAAAAGAGAGTACAGAAAGGAGGGTGATTGTTTCTCACTGTTCTTCAGATTATTTTGAAGATTTATCCATCACTCTAGAAACATTCAGAGGAGTAGGGAGTCCTCTGTTCTCCCCAGGTGATTGTCCTAACCACTGAGCAACCGTGTATATTCCCTTTTGTGCACTCTCTGTCTCACTCTGTCCAGGAGTGGAGAATATCACTGCCTCTCTACCTAGCAACTGTTGGTTGGGGCAGTCTCCTGGGAGGTGAGATGCAGTTTCATAGTGAAGAAAGGAATGACCCCCTGGTCTCCCACTTTTTGGGATAGTATTTTAACCACTATTATACAAAATGCTAGTGGTATTGTCAGCACCACTGTTTTTTCCATCCCTGTTTTAAGAGAAAACAGGTACCCCTTTTCAGTTATTTTGGAGAACATTTTTCAGGCACCAAGCCTTAGGTAAGGACTCTGGGCTTCCCATTCGAAACAGGTGTAGCCATGCCCTGTTTCAGGTGCCTAAGCTCTAGAAGGAAGTGAGATTGTATTCACATGCATGGTTTAGCATCTACTGTTGGCTACACCCAGATCTCTCCCAATTTAGGGTGTGGGCTTTTTGGATTTTCTCTTTCAGTGGCTTAACTCATTCTATGCTCTATTTCAGGAACCTATGTGTATAGCTTTAGATATTGGATTCTGTTCTGGGGGCCAGATTCTTAAAAAATAGGTGTTACAGCACCCAGCTTGTAGGCACCTAATCCTTTATTGGATCTAGACTTTAGTACATTCCTGATAAATATCACAGAGGGTTATGGAAAAGGAAACATGCAAAGTCATGGTGAAACTGGCAGTTGCAAAAAATAAATAAATATAATATAATGATAGACAAGTTTCCTTGGGTAAGTATGATATCTTCTATTAGACCAACTCGAATAGTTGGAAAAATTCTTCTTTGCAAGCGTTTGGGTATAAACACCTTTTGTCAGGCTGAGGAAGCGTCTGCAGTTGGTCTGTGCTCTGCCTGGATGGAATGAATAGTAAAGAACCCATCAGTCCATCCAGAAAGGGCACAGACCAACTGCAGATGCTTCCTCAGCCTGATGAAGGGTTTTTTATATCTGAAAGCTTGCAAGGAAGAATTTTTCAACTATTTGAGTTGGTTTAATAAAAGATACTGGATTTACTCAAAGAACCTTGTCTGCCTATGTCCTTAGGCAAACATGGCTACAAGTTATACCCCCATAATACAATGAAGCTGTTTTGAAATATAAAGCATGTATCATTGGCTGAATAAATATAATAAAGTAATATTTGTAATACATGACATAAATAAAATGATTAATAGAGGCTTTAAAAATAGAAGTTAAACTTGCCCTCAGCTATTTTAAATAGGTGTACATCAACTATCATTAATGGAGCAATGTCAGTTGTCATAATTTATGGATGTGATGCATCACATTTATACTGCTTCTTTCAATGAACACCAGTTTGTGGATCAAGTATGATTTTTATAGACAGTGTTTAACAAAGATCCAGACTTTTCTTAGCTCAGCTATGTACATAAGAAATATGTACACTTGATCCCACACCTCAAAGACGGCAGCTCACTCAGAGATCAACTGAACCATCCTGTTGAAATGCAAGTAAAGACAATTCTTTTCTGTTTATCAGAACTCTTTAGGCCAGAATGTAGCTTTTAGTCACAATCCATAGATACCTCTATCATATTTATAGCAAAGGGAAGAGAACAATCTGCAATGCCATCTCCAAGAGGTGTGGCATAAACCCACCTATGTGATCAATCAACTCTGTTGATTCGTTCAAGGAAGTAACTAAGAAGTTCATCTTCCCACCTACACTAAAAGTGAGGGTAACCTATATTAATCTTTACACACCAGTGTCAACAATACATAGATTTCTTCATCAGGACCTAGAGATATTGGGATTGTCTGTTATCATTCTTAATATTTACTGATAATCTTCTGAATATATCAAAAGGTATGAAATATCATCACTTAAAACAAATTGCATGGTACATATTATACACAGCCATGTAACACAATAAAATGTGAATGTGCTCAGACAGGTTTATTAAACTTTAATTATTTGCTAAAACAGTTCTTCATCAATGTACAGGTATCCATTTGTGAGGTGTTGAGGCCATGATGATCACAAACAAAGCAAGTCAAAAAATCAAATGCATTGTTGTTGTTTATTCAGATGAGTGAAGCAGAGGTTAATGGGCAATTTGAATCGGTGTGTGAATCAGTGTTTAGTGAAGTTGAAGCTCAGGCAATGGATGCCCTTGACCTCCCAGGATGCTTCCGAACAAGAAGCCACAGTTACCTGCGTGCCATTCAGGCAGGTTACTCCCAAGATGATGAATGTATCTCTGCAATGGCATCTTCCAACATCACCTCAACTATCAGGTCAACCACAGGTAAGAAAATCTATGCTAGCCTTTATGCTGTTTCACATGTAAAAATATGCATGTTTGATTTTGAAAACAGTGCATGAAACAGAAACCCTCTTGTCCCTATGCCATTAGCATGATTGATGCTCTATAGTACATTGAGAATTGGGCCTTTGATATTGTACTATAGTGCCTATATGTCCATCTATTCAGCTGCAAATACTTAATATTTATTCTAGAAACCTAATATAATATATAACATCTGTATTCTGGAAGTATTACATACTGTGCCTGCATTTCAACCTGAACTAAACTTTTTTCACATGCACAAGTACAAGTTTACAAGTTACAAGTGCAAATGAGTGGTATTATTTAGACCAGACCAGACCAGAACTTGTAGCTTATATGCTTCATGCAGCCTATGCGTGGTTAACATATGACCTGTGAGCCCTAGTGACTGTCTTACCTGCACAATGGGGGCACAGGGGCCGAGTGTCACTGGTACATCCCACACAGTGTGAAATAGGGGCCATATGTCACTCTTGAAGCCTACGTAGCGGAGACAGATCCTGCAGGTTGGCCCAACAGTGTGCAACAGGTGCAGTGTGAGGCCAAGGGGGCCCTAACTCACATTGCTTTAGAAATCTAAATGACTGACTGCACCTCCACATCCAAGATATGGTACATCCGAAATAATCATCTGAACTCATGTTCATAGGCACTTTTAAAATGCCAAAGCAAAAGGAGAAGCCAGGATTTTAAAATGCCTCAAATTCTTCAGGAAGAATATAGAGAACGTACCTATAGTATATTTTTCTGAAGTTAAGTATGAGAGATTATGATAAAATGCTGCAGCATTCATACTATGACACAGTCTGCACACCTTTGCCATATTCCTCCTCAATAGTCATTATCATACCCCTCATTTTTATGCCCTCTAAACAATTTTAGAGTTTTTTTTCTTTCAAGTAGCTTAACTAAGAGGTTCATTTATTGGGCTTGCAGCTGTCATTGATAGGGAAAAGATTTTACAGATAACAGTTGGAAAACATGCATTACAAAAATAATTATTTGTCAATATTTATTTTTATATTTTCAAATAAATGATCTTATACTTAGGTATGATATTGTCTTACATCAGTATTTCTATGTTAAAATGCAGTGCATACTTTCATGCTATGCATCCCCAGGAAGTAAATATATATTCTCACAACACCTTAATGTACAAAAATGCCTGCTTAAATTGTTTATTTGACATATCCACAGTACAGCAAAACAGTGGGAGCTTTTGAAAGGAAAGCAGCTGTCATTGTTCAGTAATATTGGCATGCAATTCTCTCAATAGCATTAGTGGGTTATTTTACATTCAGAGTGGTATTTTATACTGAACAGCTGAAAGCTGTTCTTCATAAAGCTGTTTAAACTATATAAGTTCGAGTTCTAGTTAAAAGTAGATATGCTGTGCCCCCACACCACATGTATAGGTATTTGTATTACATGTCTGAAAGCTTAAATAGCCATACTATCAAGGGACAAATGTATTAATAAAGTAAAACTTTTGAGAGCTACCAAAGAGACTACACTTTTCCCAGCTGTAGTATAGCACTTGATGACTAATATGCAGTAATCTTTCCATGAACTGAGGCCAAAATAATTAACCTTGTGTATCTAAATATGAGTTTTGGTATTTGACTTTAGGCACCAAAGTTAGAACTCTTCTAGAACACTCAATTTAGTACTCAGCTTGATTGACTTGTATGCCTAAGTAACTGTGACTTTATATTTTATATTAAACATACTCTTCCCATCTAAAAAGATATAACTTTTATTTCCCCTAGGGTCATAAAGCTGAATAGGATAGCATGTTTGGCAAAATAATCAGATTAGACAGTAAATATGTCTGCATCCCACTGTTTCTTTCCTTATTAAAAATGTTATGCATTGATTAGAAATCTGCTGGTTAAGTGATATGGTTTTGAAAGCTCTAACCTTCATTTCACACATGGTTTCTTTCTCATCTCAGGAATGATTTATCAGATAGATTTTCTGGCCTAAATATGTAATCTTTATGCTTTGTTGGTGTTAGGGAATATTGACATTGGAGGAGGGGATAAAAGGACGAAAGGAAAAAAGATAGCAATTACACACAGGGTCACAAGCGAAACCCCAGTTCCAAAAACCATGGGTTTATAATCTAGATCTGTATTCAAGCTGTTTTTCTAGTACCATTGAATGAATTTGTTTTTGTCTTCTGTGGTGTTACCAGAGTAAGAAAAATATCCAAATAAGAAACATTTATCTGAGCCCCTCTACATACGCAGGTAAAGGTGCAATGGGATCTAATGCATGATCCACACAATCATACCTCCTGCCATGCCATATGCTTCATGTACCACCAAAGCTGGGAGATCATGGCAGCTGTGATCTAGCTGCCCTAGATGGTCCATGCACCCCCAGGGCTAGGAGATTACATCCATGCTTCACAGGTCCCAGCACCAGGAGGGCACACTGTGGGGACCCAACATCCACATTTATAGAACGCGGTTCCAGGGACTTCAGGGTGCTGCCAGGACCCAGAGTCAGCAGCTGCTGCAGCTGAGTCCCCTGAATGATGGGGCTCTCAACTCTGGCTGGGCACAATGTACCAATGCAGCTGCGAGCCCCATCAGTTGACAGGGCTTCCAGCCATAGAAGAGACCCTGCTATGTGTGCAAATTAAAGTTCAGTAGCAACCAGGTATAAAGTTAGTACACATTTTTGAGGTCTAACTTTATAGCTGGTTGGAGGTTTTAATAGTGTTATTGGTACTTTACAGGTGTAGCTGGTCTCAAGGTATTTGTACAGTTAACCAGTTAATTGGACGATACCTGTAACATGTAGAGGGGGTCGCAAATGTCCAAGGAAAAGAAACAATGATGTGATTCAAAATGAATTGAAATTTTCAGTTGTGAAATATGTCACTAGCTTAAAACCATATGGTAATTGTTCCACAATTCTGTCTACAACATTTGGTATGTTAGGGGCAGATACTTCATATTTCAAATATTACTAAACTTCAAATAACCCCTTCATCTTTCACTGCTCTAAAAATTGTAAAATAGATTTTGGGTAAAATTATCGTTTTGGGTAAAATTGTCATTCAAGGAAAGACCTCAAAGCTCAATATTTCATTTTAGCCTTCAGTGTCAATTAAGCCTTTGAATCTTGGGAATCAGTTCAGCCCTTCAAATCTTGTTTTATTAAATTGGAAATTTTTTTTTTGCTGCTGATGTAACAAGTTCTTCTTGGCAAAGCCAACATTGTTTCCTAGCAAATTAAAAGGCATATCATTTTTATTATAGTAGTTGAAATTTTAATGATAGAAATCATGGCTGCCTCTTATTGATGATGTAAAGAAATGTAATTGTAGATTGACTGGAACATTTAATAACAAATGGAAAATGTAAATCTGAAGCAGAGAAAGATTAATATTTTATCTATAAAATTAATCAATTATATTATAAACATTTGAAATATACAATATTTTATTATGAAATATCTTTTGTGAGAATATGCCTAGAATCTTGGGGCCAGGTTCTATTCCACTAGCATAAGTGAATTTAGGGACTACATAGTGATTTTTATTCTACCCTACTCAAGTATCTGGAAAAGTATTACAATAAAAGGCAGATGAGTCCTCCTTGCTGCTTTTTTGTAACTGTCTTAAGGGTAACAGGGTGCTTATTACAAAAGTAGATGTTTTAATGGATTTCCAGGGATTCAAGCAGAGTGGAATATAATCACTTTTTGGCATCTGAGTCTACTTGAACATCCAAGAAGTAGAATAGAATTTGGCCCTGGGCTTCATTTAGAACACCAGGAGGGCCACAGCCTTGTTGAATAAGTATATGAGACCCACTAACTAGCCTGCTAGCAGGATTGCTTGATACAGTTTGGAAAAGGGGTGCTATAGTCAAAATTTCCAGGCTAAGTACAGACAGTCAAAAAGCCCAAGGGTGAATCAATTCAGTTTTTGCAGGTTAGTCTAAACTGAAGAGATTAAACTGAGAAACAAGTGAACATACATTTAATTTTGATTCGGGCCAGAAGCTGGAGGGTGCTAGAGCATACCTATCTGGCACATAGTCAGCATATGCTGTGTATTTGCTTCCTGTTCCTGCTACCCCCAAGGGCTAGGGACAAACATTCAAAAAAAGCCTGCCTAAGATGAATCAGTTTGTAATCACACAGACATCCCCTCTGGACTGAGAAAATGCAGGCACATGCTTGCAGTGGCTCAGGCTAGAAGCTGGGGGGTCAGGCTAGCAGCCCTCCCCTCTCTTCCACGGTTCTGAGCTGAGGGGGGCATGGCCAGGCCCCTGCAGAATGCTCTGGTTAAAGAAGGGTTTCCTCCCCCTTGATAATAGAGCATTTATCAGCTGTGTTATCAGCATTCAGCACCCCATCAAAAAACAAAGCCTCTCTCATTAGTTCTAGCTCTTCTTAAACAACTTTTTTCCAAGGAAGCAAAGGAGGGATATTACCAGCTACCTGTTGATTAGCTCCAAAAAGCCCTAAGCGGATTTCATACTGTCCTGTCGCCTGTTGGATACTGTCAGATACTGTCCTGTCTGCGATTATCCTGTCTACCTTACACAGACACTGCTCAGCATGCTGGCTATGGTCTGTGCTGTGGGAGGGACAGAAGGAGTGGGAATCCCTGCTTGAGCAGCAAGCGCGGGATGGGGCAGGGGAAGACAGGTAGACACTGCTGTGCCCGCAAGTCTCTGCTGGAGCTCCAGTGAGGGAGCGGATGGGAGGGGCCAGCCCAGCTCTCTAGAGTAGAGAACCCCACCCAGCCCAAAGAGCATGCTGGGATGCCAGGGGACTCTGATTTAACTTAAACTAGTAAGGGGTCTGGGACAGACATTGCATAAACTGGTTTGACTCAAATCAGTTAAGTCTGATACTTCATTCAACCAGATTTATCTTAAACCAGTTTTAGCCATTTCAAAACTGGTTTATATGCACTGAGCTTCTTTTCTGTTGGTGGTTTAAACCAGTTTCTGATTACTTTAACCAGTTTATGTGTAACTTCTGTCCCTAGCCCCAATGTTTAAGACACTTTCCAGAGATATTCTGTCTGGTCCTGGGACATATTTTGGATATTATCGACTACTGTAGTAGTTGGTACAATACTAGCCTTTCTGAAAATTAAAATGGTTCTCAAACTGTAGCAGTTCCTGCCTAGATCTGATTGATGGCATTGTTGGTTCTTTATCTGTCGGATTAATGAAAAACCTGTTTTCTAACCTCATCACGGTTAGGACACTTGAAATGCTCATTAGCAAGCCATTCAAACAATAAAGCTAAGCTTCAAAGGGTACTTGGTAGAAATCAGAAAGTTGCAATCTTGCTCCAAGAACGGAAGCATCAGGTTAGTCATGAATGTAAACCTGGATGCATTGGGAAGTGCCTGTTCCTAGAAATCATTCATTGTGTGGGAGCAGGTGGGAATGCAAGGCACCAGAAGATTCCCAGGAGCTTAATTACTTCCCTTGTCCTTACCTAAAGTAGACAATGCCCAGTGCCCCTTCCCTTCCTCTAATCCAATAAAAACAAGTGCCAATGAAGCAATGACAGCCCATAGTGTTGGGGAGTTCCAACTGGACTTTCACTTTACATGCACATATGGCAGTTACCTAGTTGTGCAACTGTTGTTTCTTGACACTTACACACAGTTTGTGATCCTAGTTCATGTGTAATGTGAATGCCTAAATGTCCACTGGGTATGGTCAGTAAGCTGTATGCTGAGTGGACTGGTATTCAGTTCTGTACATGTATGTCACAAGGAAGAGAGCCTTCTTTCTTAGCCTAATAGGCAAGGGTAGATACTTGCCTGGAAAATAGGGACCCAGACTAGCTCCCCTTAGAGGAGTTTTAAATCTGCATCTCTCACATTTTCCAGCCCAGGGCTGTAACCACCAATCCCTAGGTTAGGGCACTATCCAACCTCTTTTTGATGCTGAATCATTCCACCTTGCTTTTGATAGTTTTTTGATAAAATGGATGGAGAGCAGTGGGGAAATTTCCCTCCCACTGGGAGCAAGGGTCTAGGCTAGAAGCCAGACCTGTTCCCATTCAGAAGCTCACCATTCTATACACACAGAGCCTGGTGTTTTCTTCTGGCCTCATATATTTCCAGCTTCAGAAGGAAATCTCAGTAGTGCTTACCTTATGGCCTGGTGACTGGAGCTGCTTGCTACAAAATCAGAGAGATGCACATTCAACTTCAGCTAAGAACAGTGTAGAATGTGAGTCTTTTGCTCACTGGCCAAGTGCCACCACAACTCATCTACTGAGACTTACTCCTAACATCTGCTAGGCATGAATTTCTGCCAGGAAGGATTATGTGACATGCTCTCATGTAAGTAGACATATACGGACCATATACAGAGTATACCTGCCCAGTGGGAGTGCAGCTACTGCACCAGCTCAGTTACTGTGTCCATGCTTACGCGCCCACTTTGCACAGAGACTAGGATCACTTTGTACCACATCTGTACTTAGCCATCAAAAATGGCAGTTATACACTAATATGTAACTGTATGCCTGAGTTCCCTAGGCAGCAGGCAAGGAAGCAGGCAGCAGCACATGGACCAGCTGTGCTGCCAGTAGTGTGACAGTGACCAGGCCATTTTGTGCTCCATCCCCCTCCCCGCAACTTCGTTATGTTACTGGTTACATGGCTCGGTTAATGAAGTAAAATAAAATTTTATCCTCTGACCCCTGCCAAGTGAAGCCCGTGATTAGGCTTCACTTTAAGAAGAATAAGAACTTTTTATTCCTCCTGTTTCACTTTGTGAAATAAGAACATAGACGGCAGGGTGGAGTTGCATCCTGTGTTATAAGATAATGTGTCATGGGTGGTTGGGATAGATGTAGACAAATGCAGCACATTTATTATCCTGAGATTTCACAGTCCTGCCTGTTCTACCACTGCCTCTGCACTACAGCTACTGTCAGGAACAAGGTTTATAGGCTAGGCACAGATAGTCAAAAAGTCTGAGGATGAACCAATTCATTCTGTCTAAACTACACAGGTTAAATTGAAACAGAAGTGAACAGACATTACTTTGATTCAGGAAATGCAGCTACATGGCTGCAGTGGCTCAGGCCAGAAGCCAGGGGGAACAGGGTATGGCTCTCTGCTGTGTGTTCACTTCCTCTTCCTGCTGCCCCCGAGGTCTCTGGGATTTGCAGTCCAGAATTAAAGCAACAGGATTCTGCAGGATTGTTCATCACTTTCTCTTCCTGTTTCCAGGTTCCTGTGGGATTTGTAGTCTACAGTTGCAGCCAGCAGTAAGTTTGAGTAGGGGAAGGGGTATTTAACCCACCGCCCTGTCCCCAGACCCAAGCCAGGGTTTGCTTGGGGGGGAGGGGGGACTACATCCCCAGCCAGTTTTGCCCCCTCCCCACATCCTTGTCAGCCAGCCCTCACTGCTCCAACTAGAGAGCAAGGGGGTGGGGCCAGCCCTACTCTCTGGAGCAGACAGCCCAGCCCAGGGCTGAAAAGCATGCTGGGATGCTGAGGGATTCTAATTAACTTGAACCAGGAAGGGGTCTGAGACAGAAGTTTCATAAACTGGTTTGACCCAGATCAATTAGGTCTGATACTACATTCAACCACGTTTATCTTAAACCATTTTTCTGTGCACTTAAACTGGTTTACATGCACTGAGCTTCTGTTCTGTTACAGGTTTAAACCAGTTTTTGATCACTTAAACCGGTTTATGTGTAATTTCTGTCCCTAGCCATAAAGTACAGCTCCAGCTGTTGCTGCCTCTTGCCTGTATTCCTCTGCCACAGGCAGGATGCCTTTCCCAACGTTACGGAAAGCTATCAAATACAGATTTCTTTGATTCCAGCCACTGCTTTCTCTTCATAGATTCATAGATGTTAAGGCTGGAAGGGACCTCAAAGAACAAATCCAGGCCCCTGCCCCAGGGGCAGGAAGTTAGCTAGGGTCAAAAGACCCCAGCAAGATAAGCATCCAAGCATTTCTTGAATAAGTCCAGAGTAGGTGCCTGCACCACTTCTGGAGGGAGTCTATTCCAGGTCTTGGGAGCTCGGGCAGTAAAGAATTTTTTTCTTATGTACAGCCTAAAACAGTCTTGTAGGAGTTTATGACCATTTGTATTTGTTTTCCCTTGGGGCGCTCTGATGAACAGATGTTCTCCCAGATCCTGATGAACACCCCTTGTATACTTATAGGTAGCCACCAGGTCCCCCTGGAGCCCGCACTTTTCCAGACTGAAGAGTCCCGTGGCTCTCAGCCTCTCTTCATAGGGCCTATTCTCTTGCCCTCTGATCATGCGCGTGGCTCTCTGCTGGGCTCTCTCAAGTTTCTTGACGTCCTTCTTGAATTGCGGAGCCCAGAACTGGATACAGTACTCCAGCTGTGGCCTCACCAAGACCTCTCTTACCTTTGCTCCCTCACTAGAGGCACTATGTCATTTCTAGGAAAGGACCCATAAGACCCAGGTTACTTCTCCAGGTATTTGCAGTATAAATCCCTGTTGCAGAGATGTACATGTGCAGATGGACATAGATCTCACTCCACCTATTAGGTACCTCAGAGGACTTAAGTGTTCACATGCAATCCTGTTTCACTCTGCTTGTATCCCATAAAATGATGAGTGGGTCCTCTTCCACCTCACTGCATTTTTTTTGTAATTTAGTCTTAAGGCTAAAATGACAAGCTATAACAAGAATAGATGCATTATTGGATGTTCAGGGTCTTGAACACAGTGGGATAGGATCACACCTAAGTGCCTAAGTCCCCTTAGGTCCTTAATAGGTAGAGGAAGATCTGACTCTTGGTTTCTACCTGGAAAACTTTGGATGGCCAGTGGGCCTCAACCAGTTCTCAAGATTTGGTGGTAGTGGGGGAGGGTTTCCCTCCATTTTTTTCTTACTACTTTTGACTAAAAGTTACTAAGGACTGTGAAAAATTTGTTTTTCAGTTGGCATTGGTAGCAGGACAAACCAGAACTTTGCAAAAAAAAATTGGTCTGATCCAAACTAGAAGGAACATTTTTTTCAGTTTTTGTCATGAAACCTTTTTCTTTTAATTTTGTTTGCATTTGGGACATTGTTAAACAAAAGCAAGGAATGAAGGTCCAATATTATTGTTTAAGTAGCACCCAGAGATTGAAGCTTAGAAATTCCATAGAAATAAATATCAAAGAACAGCTGTGGAGCCAAATTCTCCCAGAGAAGAGAGATTCACGTCCTTTTTAACGAATGGGAGTAGTTGTCCAGCAGTCTAATAAGTTATGGAGGAACGGAGCTGGAGAAAACATAGTATTTATCATGTTACATAGTCATTTTCTCTTTCTAGTCCATACGAAGTGGAGTAGCATCAATTGCTCAACAGTATTTGTCTCTCAAATAGAAAGATTGATCGTACTGCTATCCTATAATATTCTATAGCTTGGTGATTAGGAAGGTTTCCTTAGAATAGAAGATGAGGGTTCAAATCCCCAAAGGCAAAGGAAGGGAACTTACCTGGTCTTTGTGCATCCTGGGTGAGAGCCCACGATTCTTAATGAAAGGAGGCACCACCTCTTCCGCAGTTGTATGAACAATAGTGTCTATTGGAGAGGGGAAAAAATACATCAACACAAGGATCAGCTTTGTTATTCAGATCCTTGAAATGGCAGGCTTTGATGGAAAAAGGCATGACAGGGTAAATTCCATGCCCTGGAAGTTCATTCAGAGGAGCTACACAAATTGGGAAGGTACAATAGTGAGCTGTGCCTGTACTAGTTCCTGTGCTTCCAGAGCTACCTTTTACACATCTTAGAAAGTGTGAACTAATTTTATTTCAGCTCTTCATGCAGGAAGATTGCCTTTGCTTTTTAAAGAAATATATGTAAGAGCCAAAAGGGTGATATGTGAGCTACAATGTAAAGTTTTTTCTTTATGAATCCTGTTGAATCCTTACGTTTTTGTTTTGAGCTTCCTATCAGTTCACATATAAAATTGTATGTCACATAATCCAGATCCTCAGCTCCTATAGGTTAACATGGCTTCCTTGAAATCCCTTGGACTTACTGTACCTGAGAAACTGGCCCAAACCTTATACAGATTTTAGTAAGACAAGAGGTAATATTTTCAATTCTGCCCTGACTTAGAGTGGTGTAAAGAGGACCTCAAAGTTCTGTATTTAGTCAGGTGATAATTCCTCTGCTGCAGTCTATACTGAAGACAAAAGACTGCCCCCAAATACTACTGGCAAATCTAGGTATATGACAAGCAATGGTAAGGGTTGAAAGGGCACATAGAAGATGGAACTGCAATTCTGCAGTGCTGTGAGCTACATTTTGGAGATGCTTTCAAACTTTGATAGGGCCCTGGGGCTGTTCTAAATCACTCTGCATCCAGAAAAGTGTGTATATTTTACACTCCCCTTGTTGAAAAAAATTATTCTACTATAAAATGTCACTCTAAGAGGGAAGTAATGGGTGAAATCTTGGCTACATCGAAGTCAAGGTAAAAATCCCATTGATTTCAATGGGACCCAGACTGTGCCTTATGTATAGGAGGTCTAAGCCCAGCAATGTCTTATGCACATTTTAAAAAGGGCCAGGTGCTTGGTCTGGAACTATGACTATATCTACATGGGACATGCAGTTATCCCAAACCTCTGCTAAAAGCCCTTTCCAGTCTCTCCTGATCCAACCACGCACATGCTTTGTGCAGTGTGCCTGGGGATGCTTCCAAGTTCTCAGTGTGGCATGTGGTCCTGAGAGCAGTGGTGGGTATACTCAGCACAGCTAATGGCAATCACACTATATTTTTAGCTTGCAGCACTTGTGCAGTGGTAGGAAGAGGGTGGGACTTGCTTCTTGGTAGTGGTTTTGTGGTCTTCTCAGAGAGGTGATTTAATCTGGGTTTTGATTTTGGTTCTTGTATTCTTGGGCAAATGGATTTCTAATCTGTCCATTATCTCACTCAAATACAACAGTGAATTGATGCTTGCAGACCTCTTTAAATATGAAAAGCATTATGTAAAAGCTAAGGATTTTTTTATTGTTTATTAAAAGTAGTTTAGTCATTTACAATTACCATTAATGTAGGGGAACTGATGTCGTGCTCTTTTAAAGCTAGTTTATTACGCAATGTATCTTTTAAAGTTAATTGTTTTATTAGCATTTCTCCACTGTTTTTTGTTGGTAACTCCTTACTCATAGTCAAAAATATTTCTGATCTTCCAGGTACAATAAGAGAGTAAAAATGACTCAATGAAAAAACTATTTAACTTATGTGCTTGTAGATGTGACTGTGAAAACATTGACGGAGAATGATTGACTGCGAAGGGGAAATGCGTTCCGGGAATTGGGGAATAAGATTTTCTTTGGTTAGACTATAAAAAAAAAGTCTATGCCTATTACCCTCCCTCCCCACAGGAAGAATGAATATCAGTGTATCAATATGAGGCCTGATTCTTTTCCAGAAAAAGCCATGGGCAGAATTCCAAGTGAAGTTAATGGGAGCATAACTGCTCCATAGTTTGGAAACCATATCAGACTCTTAGCTCTTTTCAGCCCTTGGGTATTATAAGCAATATAGTTTTGATTTCTGTAATATATCTTTTTTAAATAGAACATGATTAAATATGCAATTTTCCCACCTCAATTTTCCTTTCTGACACTGAAAAACTGAGATCATATTTTGTAATGCAATTTCAACACTTTAGAAGAACATAGGAATTGTCTAGAAAATCAAAACAGCTGTCAACACTTTGCTGTCTACAGGATGCTAAATGCTAGTCAGACTATAATTTCTTGCTAATTAACTGATCTAAAATAGAACCCTTTGTAGCTAGTCCATCAATGATTGCCCAAGGTTGGCATTGCCCATTTCTCTCTTTTAACTTTAGTATAAACTTGCAGAAAATAACTTTCATGTCCCATTTGATTTACATTTCTGTTTTATGCCTAACATTAATTACTCTGCCTAAACAGATCTTCTCATTTATGTAGCGTGGCCTGCCTACAGAGATATGTTTCTTCAATATGGAAGCAATGATTTAAACATTGAATGACTTGATTACTACAATTCTTTTCATTCTGTTCTTCAGGTTGTAATTAGGAGATTAAAATGTATTCAAATGCTACTCTTAGACTCCACCATTTTCCAAATTTAGTGGTCACATTTTCCGGTCTATTTATTTAGTTTCCTGTATAATATCACAGATACATATACTTTAAGCCTTGAAAGGTCCATTGCAATAACTTAATCTAAGTCTATGCACAACACAGACCATAGCATCTCATCCATCAATTTCTGTAACAAGACCAGTAAATTTTGATTGATCTGAGAAGTTGTATTAATAGTAAAGTCCTTGTTTGTTGTCAAATGACTGCATGGATTTGATGCAGCACTGAGATGGCAGCAACAAATAGATACATCACCTGCTGCATTAAACTGACTATTTTGCCTGGGATTTATCCTTTGGTAGTGTCTCAGGTCATGTTGATGCTGCTTTCATGTCACTTAAAGGAGCACCACCAGGAAACCTCCATGCATTCCCACTCAGTGGGCACATCTACACAAGACACTAAGGCACAGTAGCAATGACCTACTTCACCATAGCTCATTGCTACCGCACAGTAGAGTAGTGTTGCTGGGCACTAACTGTGTGCACAGTAGAAACAAGCTACAGCACAGTAGTATCAGGAAAAAACCTGTGGCAACAGTACTGCACAGTAACTCCAGTTAAGCAAGTACTAAATTACTATGCAATAACTACTATGCAGTCCACCACTCATGTAGACACAGCCAGTGTGTGCCATATTCCAAGTATGAGGCAATGTAGCCACCTTTTAACAGTGACTGAAGCATACAGAACCATTCTTAGGCTCTTTATCTTGGGTAGACTTTTGGCAAAAGCTTGGAACTACTGTAAAACATGTATTAACTCTTACCCAGATTTGACAAACAATGATTTAAAGTGCACGCATAGGGCATGCTTCATAGCATGGAAGCAATGTAGACAAGCTCTCCTTTTATATTTTTTACATATTTCATATACAGGTTTCCCTTGCTTTATGTGGGTCCTATATGTGCAAATTCACCCTCATGTGATGACCCTTTTTATACCAAAAATGTGTTATATGAGACATAAATTCACTTTTATGCAATCAGTGTGGGTGAAGCCTGCTGCTCAGGGAAGCTGCTGCCCATCCTTCTGGAGCTGCAGCTGCCCCGGGAGCAGCGCAATGCCACATGCATCCCGCTGCTGGCCGGGCAGTGGGCACGGCACAGCACAGAAGCGCTGATCCTTGGGCAGCTGCAGCTGGGCACAAAGTACAGCACATGGTGACAACCGCCTGTCTGCTATTGATGAGTACCAAAATTGTCTTTTAAAAGTCATAGAAATGTGTCTGGAGGTCAGTACCGTCAAGGACTTGGAACATATCCCTATTTGTTACATTGTAAAGTGAATTCTCTTTATGCAAATCTGGGTTATGCGCCATTGTCCAGGAACACATTTACAATATAAAGCAAGGGAAACCTGTATATACATGTATACTATGTGTGTATACATACACACGCATCATTCACACACATATATACACACATACATACACATAAACACATACATATGTATAATTGCAGATAAAGGACAAAAATGTAGCCAATCTCTACAGTAGACAAGAGTATAGTAATAAGACCCTTCTCAGCTGGTGTAAATCAACCTAGCCCTATTAACTTCAGCTGAGCAACACCAATTTGAAAACTACAAAAGTATACAAGGTTGGGAAACCACTTAAACAAGGTTGTTACTAGCTGCTGTGTGGAAAGGATAAAAAGAATTTTCTCTCCTTTCCTTTGCTTGAGCCATTAATAACCAGGTTAAAGGCAAGGATTGTATAGGTTAGCACTACTGGTCAAATGAAAAAGGTTAGGGAGAAAACCTCACCTTCCCCTTGCACTAAGACCAGTGAAGTTGGCTGATGAGAGAAAGGAGTAGACCATGCAGTGACTATGTTTCTGCTTGCTTTTTAGAGCTGTGTGTGTGAGTTTTCACTGGGGTGAGCACTGGGCTGTCAAATAAGGTATGATAGAAGACATAACAGAATTTTTGGACCAAAAGAATCCATCAAAAGAACCCAAGCACATGATTAATTGTAGCCTTGTTCTCTTAAGGACTGCAAAAATGTGGCAGCAGGAGGCAACTATTAATAATATATTAGATATATGAAAAATATCCACTTACAGCCTTGATTTCAAAACCAGTTTTCCATAGCATTAATGGGGCATGTCAAGGGGAAGGGGTTTAAATCTGGATTAAGCCACCAAGTGAAATGAATACAAACTATTGAAAAACAATGACCCTGCCATCAGGAAGAACCCATTTAGTTTGGATTGTTAAACCACATTTCACAATAAGCCTATTATAAAACAAGATAAGGTCCTAGTAGAAGTGATGTGGGGGAAAGTAAGTGTTTTCCTAAACTATATCAGCACACAAATGCCATTGTGAAGGTATTATTGTTCTCCCCACTGCCCATATCTACAGCAGGAAGTGGAAGTAGAAAGTAAGAAGGATGATACATTTTGAAGGGATGGATGGGTGGAAAAGAAAGAGGGAGAAATAGAGAGATAAAAGAAACTCTGTCTGGCAAAAGATGGGAATTTTTGATCAGATGCATAACTAGGGTGGCCATCATAAAGGACAGTCTGGTTGTTCTCTGTCCTCTATTGATATGAAACTGGACGCCTTTATATCCTTTATTTCTTCTCTTCAAGAGAAAAAATAGAGTACATATCATGGTTTCATATCAATAGAGGACAGAGTAGCAGAAAACCAGAATGTCCTCTATGATGGCCACCCAATGCATAACTAGCTATTCTGGTGCCCTGGGCAGAGATGCTGTTGAATGCCAGTGAATTGAGGGGGAGGAAGGTGAAGAGGGGTGAAAAGTGATAGGGGAAGGGAAGGAGGGAATGCCAGGTGACAGAGCAGGGGTGCAGACTACTGTGGGATGCTGTTGGTGCCGCCTCTAAATCAGCATCCAGGGATGAAGCCTCTCTCATCCCACCATAGTTATGCTACTGTTTACAATCACTGCTACTGGGCCAGGGTACAGTTTACCTCTTGTAAGCATTTAAATAACATGGCTTTTTTTGGGGAGGGGGAGGGGGGCGGTCCTCTTGTGGTGATTTAAAAAAGCCCATCTAATTAGCTTTTAGGCCATTTAAAATGTAATGTGATTTTTAAAACATTTATTTTTGTTAAAAATATTTTCTATATTTAATTTCAAATATGACCTGTGTATTTTAAAGGGTTTGGTGCTAAGTTCAGAATGTTCATGCACTTCCACCTCTGGAGAACACCAATGTAACCTCACAAAGGGAAGGCAAGCCTAGGGTAAACCCAGTGTGATCCAAAAGTTGAGGTCAAAGATATAAAGGTCCTTTCCTGTAAACCAGTGGTTTCCAACCCGTCACCCCCACCCCCCACCCAGCAGGTAAGTCTATGGGAAGGGAAAGGGGAGACATTGAGGCAGAGGGAGAAAAAATTATTTGGGGGCGCACCTCCCCAGCAGGTAAGTCCCACCCGGCCAGGGTCCCACTCAACTTGCTCTTGCAGCACTATCCCTCGCCGCAGAGGCCTTGATCTAGCCCCTGCCCCTTTCCTCCCTCACAGATTGACCTGCTGGGCTGGGGCACATGCATGCATGCATGCGGGCACTCAGCCCCCTACTCCAGCCTTGGATTGACTCCAAGAGGCTCCAAGATCTATAGCAAGAGGCTCCAAGATATACCGGCAGATCGAGATCCACTTTTTGGTAACCACTGTTGTAGACCCAAGGCCAAAGTGGACTTTTACCAAGGAAATGAGCAAGAAGTCACTTAGCAGTCAGTAGATGTGCCTACGTGTGCAATTAAGTCAAAGCAATAAACTACGGTGCTTATCCTACTGGAGCTTATTGCTCTTGAGCACTGTGTTTACACATGCTCCTGGAACCACAGCACATTGATTCAGCTCAGAGTAGCCCTGGGTTGGGCAGCCTGCCAGCCTGGGGCTGCTCCAACCCAGCCCAATACTGCAGAGGGGCTGGCTGGGACATGAGGGTGCTCCAGTGCGGGGCTAGCTGGCAGGCAGCCCCTGCACTGAAGCACGCTTGTGCCTCAGCCAGCCACTCCAGCGTCTACACATGCATTGCAGCAGAGTAAAAATTCTGCAACAGGATAGTACTTGTAAATGTTTGAAGTGTTCAATAGTTTGTAAATACAAGAACTATCCTGCTGCTGAGTTTTTTAAAAATGATATAAGGTTTTTTTAATTATAGATTTTTTTAAAATAATATAAGCTAATTAGTTTACTCCTGCCCAATAGCACTATACTTGTAGACATTTACTGCTGAGCTAATTATTCAACTAATTATTCAGTAAATGTCTCATGTCAGTGCACTCACTGGTGAGTAAAAGGTTCATTAGTTTACAAGTAAATATTCTGTGGGCCTGATTTTCCACTCTGTTAGTGTAGTCATTTGTTCTTGTCCAATATATATCCATAGTGGATGTGAAGCACTTCCAATCTTGGTTAGTAATTTTCAGGTTAATTTTTGAGTGATACAATTGATTCCACAAAATACAAATATTGTGTTTTTCCCTGTTATGTTTGCTAATATTATTTGTATTCATAAAACTCCCCCTAAAATTTAATTCACTCAGGCATAAGTTGATTGGCTTGCACATAACTTTGGAGAAGGGTCTGCCGCACCACAAACTCTACCTGTGCAGTCATCTGGATGTTCCTGGTTAGGCTAATTTATCTTAACTTTTTTTCCCTTCTTTCATTTGATGCAGAATTATTGTGTCATCATCCAAAGATCCCATATGCACAGTCTCATTTCTACATCATCTTATTTACTGAGCAAAAAAACATGTTAATGATGGAAGAAAGAATCTATTTGTAGATCTCACAATTCTATTTGCCTTTATAAAAAAAATAGATAAGTTTTTCTTTTGTAAAAGCAAAATTAACCTGTTTAATATTATCATGTCCTTTTAAAGTTGTTTTTTTTTTCATGGTCATTGGGTAAACAACATGCTTTTAAATAGAAAAAAACATGTCTCAGAACCAGGTGCACCTCTATGGCTGGAAGGCCTAGCCTGGTAATAGAACAAGCCACAAAGTTATTACACATTTTTGTGTAGGTTGGATGTGTAGTTACAGTTACAGTAATCAGTTGATTAACCACATCTTAGATGTAACATGTACAAGGGGCCTGTAACACAGTAATTGTGCCCCTGTTGCACAGAGCTTGTTATTCAGGAAATCAGGGCTAGGGTCAGAAATTACACATAAACCAGTATAAGTAATTGGAAACCAGTTCAAATCTGTAACACAACAAAAGTTCAGAGCACATAAATCCCTTTCAAAATGGCTGAAACTGATTTAAGATAAACCTGGATGGATGTAGTATCAGACTTAATTGATTTAGGTTAAATTGGTTTATTGAACTTCTGTCCCAGATCCCCTTGAAATTCATATTAACTCACACTCCCCCAACATCCCAGGATGCTTTGCACCTCCCCAGCAAACCCCACCCTCACAGGGTGGGCAGCTTATCCTTGGCCCAAGCTGTCTGATGCAACCGAGCAGGGACGAATGCTGTAGTGCTCCCCAGCTTCTGGCCTATGCCACAGCAGGCATGTGCCTGCATTTCCAGAATTAGAAGTGAATGTCTGTTCACTTGCTTATCAGTTCAATCTTCACAGCTTAGAATAACCTGAAAAGATTAAATCGATTCAGCCTCAGGCTTTTTGACTGTCTGTACTTAGCTTTAGTGTGTTTCCTTTATCCTGTCCTCTGTGTAGCAAGGGAAAACCATTCCTTTTAATTGCTGGTGTCTTTAACTAAATTCATCATGTATTTAACTTTATCTCTGTTAGCCTAGATAACAGCATTTTCCCATTAGGTTAATATTAACAGTTATAGTGATTCATAGTAAAAAAAAAATGATTACATGTTGTTAATGAATAATAGCTGTGGGTGAATTAGAAAGGAGTATGCTTTGAAAGTGACTGGAATGTCATCTATTTTAATGCAACTTGGTGTTCAATCCAAAATACCAGATCTTACCTTCTGCTTGTTAACTTTTAAATCTTCAGATTAATATAGATAATTATAGACCTAGTTATTGTTAATGAACTGAATAGCATTTCATTTCTAGTAGAAATTGTATTTGTATTGAAATAATATTTTGGAGAAAATGATTAATTAATTCTAGGACTGTTTCTATACTATACTACCTTGAGCAAATTCAGCCAGATGCAACTGTATGGGGGAAAATTCTGTGCTCCTTCTTGCTACTTCTCTCAGTGAAGAGTACAGTAGTCAATATTATTACTTTGTGTCCCAGGTGATGCAAAATTTACAAGCATTCCAAGACAGGGATTGTATTCTTTGTCACTTGTTTGTGGAGTGCCTTGCACCCTTCTTCCTCACTGTGCTTTTTAAATTGTTCCATAATACTCACGTTAATGAAAGTTGTTTGTGGTTCAAAAAATGCAGTAGTAATTGACTGTTTGGCATTGAGTAGGTCTGTAAGCCAACTGTAATTTAAACACTGCTGGAAACAATAAAATCAATTAACAGGAAATAACTTTGATGGGATTTGCACTGCTTATACAGTATGAGGACTGAAACAAATAGGTGTATATTACACATTTCCATGATCACTCGATAAATTATTTCATATTAAGCTACTTGGTTACCAGCTTCTGTTACGAGCCAGATTGAAAAAATAGTCCAAATTTGGTGTAGTTTATTTAGCCCACTATGAATCTACATAGAAGCAACTGACTGTCCTGCCATTAATCTACTTAAAATCTGTTTCTTATTTTTGTTGAAGATGAGAGAGACTATAGGCAGTACCGTGATTCAAAGACATCCATCAAATTTAGCATGAATATTTAATTTATTTTATTTTATTTTTTTGCTTTCCCCTGTATGTTTCTTGGTGGTGATCAGTAGCAGATGAAGGCAAGTTGTTAAATTCCAGTTTCCAGAAAACAGTTAGTAAAGCTCTCTATTGGGGTATCCTGTGAATACAGAAGGATGACAATCTCAGCTTTATTATCTCAGCTTTATGTGTTTGGGGGAAACCAGTAGAAAGACAATATTTCTGACTGATGATGCCAACTAATTTTTCTCTCTGTACTTCAAGGCTGCTACAGATGTCACAGGCCAATTGTCCATGTGGGAGAAGTATATTATTTTTTCTTTGTAAGTGCCTCTCTGGTTTACAGCATGATGGAAAAGCTGAGTATCAGGAATGGTCAGCAATTAAACACCAAAATCATTCACCAAAGTTGGGAAATGAAAGTCTCAGATAAAATTTTGCAAGTTTTGATGTTACTCAGAATTAGGCACTCCACAATTTCAGTGTTGCCAAGGAACACATTTTCTTGTCTATGAGACTGAATCAGTGCATTTCCCAGGCAACTGCAGCATGCCTCAACTCAAGCAGCAGCATACACTGACAGTCTCCAGGTCAGTGTGTATGGGTTCAACAGAAGTCAAAACCCGTCTGAACACAGAAATTAATAGAACGCTATAGGAAAATAATGCTGTAGGGAAAATTGATATGATGAGAGATTAAAAAGACTGTGATCATCCACCATAGGAAGGAGGCAAGAAGGGAAACAATAAAAATGTACAAGATAGTGAATGATAGAGTAGCTGGGGAACAAGCTTCTGCTGTCTCATGATGTGAGAACAAAGGGATGACTGATTAAAAGGGGTGATTTGGAATTGCTAAAAGGAAATGTTGTTTCACACATGAGGCCAAAAACTAGGAAACTAAGAAGTGTCTGAGCATTTGTACTGATAACAAAAATATTCAAAATTATGAAGCGTAATGATAATTAAAATTTGGAAGGAAAACCAATCTCTATTAAACACCACGATGGGGCCCAGTTTAGGGAGCAGAGTATTCCATGTGTACAGGGTTTCACCACTCATCACATCCCTTGCCTACTGCTTAGTCAACATGTAAATAAGCAATTTATTTACTTCAATTATGGCTAACTGCTGCTTTATTCAGACAAATAATCCCTTTGACTTCATTGGAACTACTGAGTGATCAAAGCAGAAAAGAGAGTTGGCTCTTAAATTTTCAGCATAAATCATCTCCTCCATTTTGGTTACAACCTCCGTGTAGTCTGGATCACTCTGGTACTGAAGTGGTCCCTACAGGAACCATTGTTTTATGTGTAATCTCACAGCTGTACAGAGATACATTTTTACTCACCTGCTCCACGTTATGATCTCTGTTGCTGAAGAGAATTTCACTGGGCGTTTTTGCTACCATGTTGCTTATGCACTTAGATCTTTTCCACTATTCTTATTGTAGATTTTCTTGAAGGGGAGAAGAAATTTTATATACCCTTTTCAACATTAAGCAGAAGTTGGGTTTTCCTTAAATTGTGCTTTCTTTACAAAGCATCTCACCAACAGTACTATGTTTTCAGAAGCAAATGTTAAAAATACTAATAATCAAATGACAATATTTGATTTTGGCAAATGAAGACTTTTGTAAAAGCTATATGAGAATTAATTTAGCTATGAATGTAATCTGCACAATTATAACATTTACATTTGTTAGGCAAAAATGAGACCCACTACCTGGATATTAGGAATATACCTTGTCTGTGATTTTTCATTATCATCTCACCATATGTCTCATTGTTCACTGCTGTTCTTCAGGATGAAAACAGCTGGTGAAATATAATAAATTAGTCATAACTTTGATAACCTGTCTTATTTTATAGATAAAAATAGCTTCCAATATCAATTTCATTCGCTTCATTTCATCCATGTCTCTATTTCTAATGTTTTGTAGCACCTTGAATACTTGCATCTACATTACCTGAGAAACAGCATCTTGCTATTTCTCCAGTAGTATCATTAATTTGAGACACTGTTTAAGATGGACCAGTACTATGGCAATTTCTGAATATTTTGGTCACTCCAGCATTTCAGGGGTCCAGTATTCCCCAAAGAATTCAAGAAGCATTGAGGTATTATTTTTCTTAGCTAATCATTGCAGAGCTGATAAAGAATAAATTTGGTGATAACACAGGACACCCATGCTTTAAGAAATGCATTGCATCACAACATATGAAAAGTATGTCTTCAGATGTGTAATATGTCAGTCTAATTCTGTCAAATAAACCCTTGAATTGTGTTCTGTTCCAATTTTAATTTTAATGAATATTCATGTAGGGGATATAAACCATTAAAACATGATCACTAAACTTAGGCAATAGCACCAGACTCTTAATAACTATTGCTGTTAAACCCCAGGTTTGGGTTTACATTTAAGGACCTCTTCCCGGTTTTGCAATTTCACTGTCATTTCAGAGAAGCAAGAATGGCAAAAGCAGAATAAGGCAGAAAAATCTTGATCTAGTTTATCAGCAGTATGTAAAGAAGGATAATGATGATTTTTTCAATGTTATAATTTAACATTTTGAGTTTATTTCATTTTTATTTAGCCCACACTGAACATTGACCAGTCATTTATTATTTTGATATCTGTTTCTATCCCCTTACAAGCTCTCTAGAAATAAGACAAGACACAGTTCAGTCACAGAAGCTAAAAGTTCAGAATGATTTTGACACAGCTCTCATCATGAATATTCTCAGTTGACCACTACCACAAGAAAACATGGTCAAGGCTTCAAGATCTTTGACCCCTATTAATCTAATGGCAATACCCTGCAGCTCTTAAAATATTGTACATAACTTAGGGCCTTGTTACACACAAATTTTGTGTGGCTCCTGGAGCTCTTAACCTCCAGATACTCTGCACATTAACACTTGAAACTGGTTTTAAATACTCATTAGGTGGCTCGAAGTTACACCAATTCAGGGCAAGATTATCTCTGATCCATATTACCCAGCTCATGTTACACTGAGGTATAACCACTGTAAGCTACACCTTAGTGTAAACACCCCACCTACTTCCCCTCTCTCACTGTCCCCCCCCCCCCCCCCGCCCTCCCCAGCACCCCAGATCCCTGATCAACAGGGATCCAGGTTTTCCATTTGCCACAGAAAAATGCGGTAAAACACAGATTTTTTCATTTTAAGGAAAAAAAACACAGGAAATGGTAGGTTTCCCTTTGCAGACTGGTAGAGTTCCAGCCTGCAAGAGGCTAGGAGGAGCAAGAGGAGGCTGGTCAGGCAGGGGGCATGTGCAGATATACACAAGCACATGGTCACCAGGCTGCCTGGAGAGCAGCTTCCACAGGTAAATGTTGGGGGGAGATGGGGAATTCAGGCCCCCATAGTGAGGGATGGAGGGAGGGAGGGAGTTGGGCATGGATGGGGATGGGGCTGCTGCCCAACCTGGGTGATGCTTGGGGTCTGGGGCCAGAATGTGCAGCTGCAGAGCCTGGGCAGAGAGCAGGATGGAGCTGCAGGAGGTTCACCGGGGGAGGGGCTAGTTCCCCACCACTGTGCACATTTGTGGGGGAGTAGTGGGGGGACACATGCTTCCCAGATTTGTTCATGGGGATGGGGCAGGCTGGCTGCTTGCAGGCTCAGGGTTCCCCACCCTACTGCCCCCCTCCTGGGGCCTCCATAGCCCAGTGGGTAGGACCCAGCATGGCAGGGCTGGGCAGGGAAGCTCAGTGCTGCCACCATAAGCCAAGCACTAGCATGGCAAAGCACCCCCTGCCAGCAGCAGTGATGGGCACAACTCCACATGTGCAGGAGATGCTACACCGTGGCTGCACCTGGCTCAAAGCAGCCGCACTGAGTTTCTCCACCCCGCTCTGCCCTGCCATGCCAGGTCCCACCCGCTGAGCTATGGAGGCCCTGGGGAGAGGCCAGCAGGGTGGGGAGCCCAAGCCTGCAGTGGGAAGCCTGCACCCACCCCGCTCGTGGGCTCCAATCCAGTCATGTTGCCCATTAAGCAGGGAGAGCTGGACTCCAGCTCCACTCCACTGCAGCAGCTACAGCCTCCCGTGGGTGGCAGGCAGAGCTCAGGTGTTGCTGTGGGGAGCAGGGGGCTGTGGACCTGGGTCCCTGGCCCTGTACCGTGGCAGCTGAGTGCCCCCTCTGGCAAGGCTGGGGGGGTGGGGGGGCTGTGGGTGGGGAGTACATGGCACTGGCAGGGCCGGGGGAGCAGTGGGTGGCAAGTAATGGATTTGGGGCCTGGTGGGAGTCCCCCCATGGTCCCCTCCCCCTTCTTCCAGCTCCCCCCCCCCTTACTGGCATGGAGTCCAGGTCTAGCTCCCCGCAGCGGTGAGCAGGGACTACCCGAATCTCCTCCGAATCTTTTCCAAATTGATTTGGAGGCTTCAGATCAGTACGGACCTTTTTATCAGTCTCCCGATTCAATTTGGATTCAGCCGCCAATTCAAGCCGAATCTACTCCGAATCAAATCAGCAACTGAAGCTTCGCACAGCCCTAACACAAACCAGAAGCAAACCCATTTCACCTTACATATTTAAATTTTCCATTCATCTGTGTACCTTGTTTCTTGTTCATAATTTAGTTCTGTTTTTAAATATGTATTTTTGCTTAGTGTGTATACTGCAAAACAGCGCTACTCAATACATGCCCTTTTTGTTTAAATCCTACCACAGAAACATGCATATAATATCACTGTAGTTAATGGTGTTGGTAGCCTTTGCATTTTATAAACATTTCCTTGTAGAGAATGTTCTGCTTGAATGATGTTTTAGCTTGTTTTAATCATTTATAAACCCCACTTAAGTAGTCGTTTTGGTAATCAATCTATTTCTAACAGTAAATTTAAAAACGTTTTTGAAAGTTAAAAATGTAATGTTGTACTCCTCAGGGGAAAAAAACCTTTGACAAATTTCTTGTTTCAATATATTGCTGTCACTTCCTTCAATGGACCATTTCAGTGCAGAGTCCATAGTTCAAATGATTACAAGAAGGGAAAAAACATCCCTCATTCCTCTTATTGGTTTTATCCCATTTATAGCCAACCTCACAGGCACTAGTCTTCTAGACTAGACTTCTGAACACGACTTGCAGCACTCAGCCACACTCACACAAATCTTTAGTAACTACTTTTTCATCTTCACCATAATCAAGGGTTCTCATTTTAGCATGAGGAACATTTTCAATCTTTACTTCTTAGTTGAAATAAAATAAACCTGTTGCTATGGATACCCATCCTAGTATGAGATAGTTATAGTGAACTTCACAGAAAACGGCTGTTTCACAATTACCCTTATTCTTTAAGTTCCATAATCTGTATATTACATTTTTGTCTCAGAAAGCATATTTACAAATTAATCTTGATTTCTTTTTTTTTATTATTTCTTTTATAGCTGTAACTTACACAAGTTACAAAAAAACACCGCCACCAGTACCCCCTCGTACTACTTCCAAGCCACTAATCTCAGTTACAGCACAGAGCAGCACAGAATCCACCCAAGATGCATATCATGATAGCCGGACTCAGAGGATTTCCCCGTGGCCTCAAGATGGTCGAGGGATGTACAACTCTACAGACAGTTTGGACAGTAACAAGGCCATGAATCTCGCCTTGGAGACCGCAGCTGCACAACGTCATGCTTCTGAGAATCAAAGCACCTCAATACGAACCAGTGACAAGGCCATTTTAGTGACAAAAGCAGAGGAGTTTCTTAAGAGTCGACGTTCCTCTATAGGGATTCAGGTAGCCTATCATTAACATCTGTTCAGTGATGAATTGCTTGCCTTGGTTCTGTAAATAGCATAGAATGAGTCATTCACCTTCACTGGTTCTGATAATCTAACAAACAACCCCTGGCTGCTTAGCATTAATTGTAATTCACATCATGGCCGTGCAGAAAAGTCTCAAACTAATGTGCAATACCTGGAAGCAAAATGAATGTATAAATCTTTAGGGAGGTTACCTGTCATTAACACTTGATATGAAAATTATACTGAAAAGCTCTACAGGTGAACAGTATGTTCATCTCCTCTTCCTATGAATTAATAGTCCTTTTTATAGAATTATTCCAGTTTTAAAATATTTGTGTATAGTTTGTCATTATCTTTTTTTTTTTTTTGACCTTGGGGCCTGGGTGAATTTACCAAGTCCTTAGTTGATCTTCTACTTTAAAAAAATTAAAAAAAACCCTGCAGTCTAGGTCACCAAACCAAGATTGGGAGTTTTTCTGAGGATAAAGAAAATACCAAATGTACAGCTAGAGAGGAAATTATAAACTGAGTAATTAAAATTAATAAAACATATCCTTTTAGTACTCCTTTATTTGAGCAGCAGAAAAAAATATGATATTTATTTCACCCAACAAAACTTCTGCTATTCTGTGAAACACTGTCATGAAATTGTGTCATCTTAAACTGAACTAAGTAAAATAATCCAGGTTGCAATTTTTAGTTTCTTCTACTAACTGGCAGGCCCAGTGTGGTAATGTTTTTTTGCTTACATCTCAAGGAAATACTGACTTTTATGAAAGGTACTGCAGGTGACTCAGAAAAACAGTTCAGCACCCTGTGAAGATGGAGGAACAGGTGTATATTTAGGTGCTGATCCTGCAAACATATAGGCCAGTGAGTCTCAATTGGGGTGCTATGACACCCTGGGGTGCCACTAGGTCCTGTGAGGCTTTTACAAAATGCAAGGAGACAAACAAGTAAGTGCAAGGTCAGGCTTGTCCTTACCTGGCCAGTCCCCCACCCCCAATCCCTAGTGCCTCTGAAGTAAGCACTGTAATATGGATAAAGTTTTTGAAATTGGGTGCTACTCAACTCACAAAAATTATAAAGCCTGCCAGCTCCAACAAGTTTGAGAACCACTGACTTAGTCACTTTAAGTATATGCCCACTGACATCAGTGGGACCACTGCTGTGATTAATACTTCAGCTTTTGCAGAGGAAGTACCATAAGTACTGACATAAATCTGGGAATTATAGGGCTTGTGGGAATGGCAATACAACTCTAAGGGTGCTCCATTATAGCAAATCCCAGAGTAAGATAACCAAAAAATGCACTTAATCAAATATCCCTGTGGAATGTTATTGGGGTTTTTTTGTGCCTGTTAGGAAACAACAATATGTACTGCAATACTGTTCTTTTTAAGTACCAGGTATTTCATTTCCCTTAATTATGATCCATAAAAAACATATCACTTTAAGCATGCCTTGTCTAAAATATGGACATTCCATGCCTAACATCACAGCATGATATTCTACTAATGTTACATAGCTCAGGTACTAGACATAAGAAAAGGTACATGATTTGCTAATAAACTGCCTGCCTACCTCATAGTATAAAGACTCTTTGCTAAAGCATCCCATAAAAGAGAGTAGAATATGTGATAGCAATGGTAGCAACATATACAGATCACTACATTTCAAATTCTTTACAAAAGAATTAATCTTACAGCTGCAACCACAAAGCTGTATCCTACAAAGCTGTTCAGAAAAAGGGCTTAGCAGATAATGATGGAAAGCTCAAAAGAGTAGCAAGCCATTTTTGTTACCCTTTAGCCTGTTAACCCAGAATTCCCTCTTCAAATAGGAATGGTATGTAGGGTGGTTCTTATCTGTTCCTTACAGCAGCTGAGCCCGAAGGTATATAACACACATGTGCCTCACCTCAACCTCTATGTCTAAACAATTAATTCTGAAGCTCTGATTACATCACTTCATCCTATCTCTTGCTAGAGGTGACGACCAGTACCTTTCATAGGGATCAGAGCCTTTTTGTATGCAGTATTTTTGGTAATATGTGCTTATAATCCCTTAATACATCTGTGCAATGATTTACAAAGAGACAGGGGAATCTCTACAGCAACACATCATCTGGTCCTTGGTCTCTAATGCTGGTTTTCAAGTGCATTCACTGTAAATGACAAAAAATGTTTGTCAAAAATGCAGGGTCTGAAAAAGTCTAAACATATTTTCTGAAGTACAGACACCTCTCATGCACCTTTTTTGCAGCATGTGTAAGGTTAAAACTACAAAATTATTCCAGGACACAGTGAGAGTCAAGGATTTTTTGTGGGTGATATCTTTTACTGGACCAGCTGCATGGTTGGGATAGACTTAGACAAGTTTTCATATGCAAAGCACCTGATGAAGATCACCTGATGAAGTATGCTTCTCATTGGAAAGCTCGTCTTCAGAGGTCTAGTATCCTTTATCTTCATTTATCTAGTCTCCCTAAGTCTATTGAAGTCATGCAATTGGTCCAATAAAAGCTATCACCCACAAAAATCCTTGCCCCTCACACAATTCCTGGACCAAAACAGCTACAAAATCATTCCAACAGGACCCAGCACACTGCAATGTTTTACTAATTTTTTTTCTGAGGTAGGTTCCAAATGTTACATATGCGTAAAAAACATTAATCTGTAACACTTTAAAGCAGAAAACACATTCTGTTATTTTCTTGTTGCCTTGTCTGCACTGAATAATACGCCAAGTAGAATAATTTTGTTTCAAAATACAGAAATATTTTAGTTCATGCCCCTAAATACGATTGAGCTACTTCATTTATTTTAGCCTCCTGCATGAAAACACCCACTGGAAATGTTTTATTACATATTTCCCTGATAGACTACAATAGTAGCTTCCTCATTAGAATGCACGGCAGCAGTATTTCATTGTATCTGCATTTATTTGCATCAATTAATTAGCTAGCAGTGTGGATAATTAGTGCATTTTTAAATACTGGAATGATTTATCAGATTGCCATTTTTGCTAAAAGGGTTCTATATGATATGACAGACTATAAATATAAGGCACCCTGATATTGTGAAAATGCTGTGTCCATATATATTGTGAACAAGATAGATTTAGATCAATCCATCAATGTCCCTATATGCAGAACTCCCCTGGACCTTACTGAGTGTTTCACACAAACCAGCTGAATAACCAACCCTTTGCAAGAATAATAATTTTTCCTACACCCTTTCAAGCCAAAGGACTTTTCATCACTGATGTGCAAGATCAAACCCTCTATTCCTGAATATCGGCAAGCTGTCAAATGTTTGAGTTTGAGTTAAAATGCAATCATGTATCTTTAAAAAATCCGTATTATAGTTGTTGGGGGAATTCTGTGATTTCCCTACTTTTTAAAGTAAAATATCTTGACCTCCCACAATTGAGACCCTTGCACATGGGTGAACATGATGGTTAACAGAAAACCAAATGCTGCTACATTAAACTTTACCTGGCCAGGAGGCCAGTCTAGAGAGGGCACACAACATTAATATTTCTATAACACCCAGGTCCAGACCAGTGGATTTTGAATGAATATATTCATTCTTCCGAAGGTGATGTAATTTCTTTAGATAAGATGTGGTAGGTAATGAAATAACTTTATTTTAAAACATCATTTAATTTATTTTTTAAAGTACTGATATAGCAATTGTACAGTTCAAATTCCTTGAATTTAAATAGGAATCAATATTTTTACTGCTATTTTTCCAGGACTTTCATCCTTTATCATAGTCATCACTCATACTTCTCATATGCTCATACTTCTCCTAGAGACTGCCATGTTAAAACAGTCCTAGAAATAGCCTAATATATATTAAAAGTACTTTGAATTGTAAAATAGAAGAAAAAATATGATTGTACCCACATCTTATTTATACCAATTATTTCATATGATGCACAATTTGACTTCTGTTTCTAAAAATTACCAAGATATTACAAATTGAGTGGCATATAAAACTACTGTAGTATAGAAACAATAACTATAGATGCTTTGATTGACTCAAGATATTTTTGAAGAATGGGGCAATTTTAGTATAGAAAATTGGCTTTTTTCTTCTTTTGTCATACATAGGACACTATAAATGTGATTTTTGCACAAACCTCATTATCATAATTATTATTCTAAACCAAAAACTAAAAGTAAAGCAGGGATTAGTTTACAAATTTGCCAGTATCTTTTTGGTGACAAAAGGGACTTTTTGAGTTTCATGATTAAAGGAAAAATGTGTAGATTTGTTTTACATTACAAGTCTTTTTCATGAAGAACTGCAACCTACAATTGAAACTGAAACTTTTTTTTCAACACAAAACATCACTGTTTGTGTTTATGTGATGTATTGCTATAAGCAATTTTACAGCCTTCCTCAGGCAGCACTAAGATACTCTGCAATAGTATCTTTTGGGTGAAGGCAGGGTAAAGGTGTACCTTGTGGACTAACTAAATAAGAGATGCATCAGCTTTTGGCTGTGATACCATTCTCATTTACCAGAAGCAGCAGCACATTACTTCAACCCAGCTCCGCAGCATTTGTATAAATCATGTGCTTCACTGGGGATTTCTGGCGCTCTTAGCTAGAGCTCGTTTAATCAGCTATTACATAAAAGTGACAAAAAGCTCCACTAAAGCACCCAATCTATACAGATGTCATGTGAGCCAGGTCTAGCTAATGTGCTGCCTCTCCTGGGCATGTGCTGGGCTTGGCACAGAAGCATGGCAAGTTTAAAGTAAAGCGTCACTTTTTTTTAATGTCTGCAAGCAGCCACAATGACAAGTTAACTGAACACGAGCTCCCAAGTTTCTGCTGAATCTAGATTTACAGACAGGTTTTGAACTAACATAAGTACTTTAGTTAAAGGTATGAATTTTTACCAAAATAGTTATGTCAGCAGAGGGCATTGCCTGGACACAGTTATGGCAGCATAAACTAATACAACTACAGATATCAAGCAAGGTTGTATGACTTTTAACTATATATAACTAAAACATAAATTCTGTGTAAAGAAAAATTCTAAAGAAGAATATGTTATTGTTAAATTGATAAGGAATAAAGAATAAAGGACCTGTTATTGCCACTCTATTCAGTATCAGTGACACTCTTACTAGAATACTATGTCCAGTTCTGCTGTACATGCTTTAAATAGGGTGTCAACAAATTGGAAAGAGTTCAGAAGGGCACTGTAGAAATAATCCACAGGCAGGAAAAAAAACAATACCTTGTCATAAGAGGCATATGAATTTATTTTATATTGTAGACCTGGGGAATGTTTTTTTCCAGTGAATAGTAAATTTGATGGAAAATGCAATTTTGGGGAAGACAAAACTATTCCTAAATTCATGTTGAACTCAGCACATAACTTTGTCCAAAAAAGTGAGGGAAAACAATTTCAAAAAGCTTAAAAGTTTCATTTGGACATTTTCCAAGTGAAATGTTTCAAATTTTCAAAACAGCATTTTAAAATTTAAAAAGAAGAATAAGAAATGACTAAGTCAATAATACATTTCAGGGTGACTAAAACCTTTTGGGTCAACTTAAAAATTACATTTTTGTTTTGCCAAAAATGTTTCTATTTCAGATCAGCCCAAACATTTTTTTTAATTTTTCACTTTGGTCACCAAACCTAATATTTATATTTCTCAGTCTTGCACTATTTTTTTATCCAATAGAAAATTATCAGGTGACTTAATCATGGCAAATAAGTGGTCATGGACAACAAATTTCTAAAAGCAGAAGATTATTTAATCTGTTTGACAGAGGTATGCAGAGATCCTATGGATAGAAACACAAATTAGACAAACTCTTAGTAAAAGTACGATGCAAATATTTACCATAGAAGTATTTCATGATTGGAACAATTTACTAAGAGGTGTGAAGTCTAGAACTCTTTAAATTATTGCAGGCCTTTGTAAAAATAGATGCTGTAAGTCAACTAGAAAGTATGAGCTTGATGCAGGAATCACTTGTTGAATGATGTAACCTCCATGGCCATGCCCGCATGAGCATGGGTGTTTGGTTCCCTGGGGACAACTAGCAGCGGGACACCTTGTGCCACAACTAGTTGTCCCAGAGGAATGTTTATACCAAATGCCCTCTGGTGCATGGCGATTACCCCAAGTGAAGTAGGCACGGCTGGAATCAGCACTAGACTGGCCCCAGCAGCCTTATCTGGGGTGTTGAGGGCCTCCTGGGGCTGCAGCAGTGTTGATTCTGCTGCTTGGAGATGGGCCAGCAGCCAGAGTGTGGCTCTGGCTGGCCAGGCTCCAGTTCTGAGTGGTGCACATGCTTTTTTGCACAGGTTTTTTGAATACCTGGATATCCAGGGCTCAAAAAAAAATCTCCACGCTGCTCCCTGGCAGTGTGGAGAACAGCTGAATCTGTAGTATGTGGCACCACAAATGAGTCTGTTACCCTACATACTGCACAGCTGTGCTTGTCTGGGCATGGCCTATATGTAGTTAGTCATAATGGCTGGGGACAGACATTACACATAAAGTGGTTTAAGTGATCAGAAACTAGTTTAAACCTGTAACAGAACAGACGTTCAGTGCACATAAATCAGTTTGAAAATGGCAGTTGGAGATAACCCTGGTTGAATGTAGTATCAGACTTAACTAATTTGGCTCAAACCGGTTTATGCAAAGTCTGTCCTAGACCCCTTGCTGGTTTAAGATAAACCAGACTCCCCCAGAACCCCAGCATGCTCTCTGGGCCAGGCAGGGCTCTCTGCTCCACAGCACAGCTGGCCCCTCCCCTCTGCTCCCTGACTGCAACTATGGGACAGACTTACAGGCTGCTCCCCACACCCACCACCACCACTCCCTGCTAAGCAGGAATTCCCCCCTCCCCGCTGCCTTGAGGAAAGGTGTCTGTGTATTAGCTAGCTGACCACATGCTGGCTCCAGTCCATGCTGAATCAATAGCGCTCGTGGTGCTCGGGCCAGGTGCCAGATGATTGGAAGATAGCCAATGTGGTCCCCATCTTTAAGATAGGGAGGAGGGAGGACCCGGGCAACTATAGGCTTGTCAGTCTTACCTCAATCCTGGGGAAACTCTTTGAGAAGAACATCAAGGAGCACATCTGTGATGGGCCGGCATCAGGGGTGATGCTGAGGGGCAACCAGCACAGTTTCATTAGGGGCAGGTCATGTCAGACGAACCTGATTGCCTTTTACGATCAAGTCACAAAAGCATTGGATGCAGGTGTCGCCGTGGATGTAGTCTTTCTGGACTTCAGCAAGGCCTTTGACGCTGTCTCTCACCCCATCCTTGTTAAAAAACTACGCGACTGTGGCATCAATGCCTACATGGTCAGATGGATTGCTAATTGGCTGAAGGGTCGTACTCAGAGGGTGGTGGTGGATGGGCCATATTTGACCTGGGGGGAAGTGGGCAGCGAAGTCCCCCAGGGCTCGGTCTTTGGGCCCGCGCTATTCAATTTCTTTATCAGCGATCTGGACGATGGGGTGAAAAGCAACCTGTTCAAATTCGCTGATGATACCAAAATTTGGGGTGTGGTGGGCACACTAGTAGGGAGGGAAAGACTGCAGAAAGACCTGGATAGGTTGCAAGGGTGGGCTGACAAAAACAGGATGCGTTTCAATACTGACAAGTGCAGGGTGCTGCACTTGGGCATTAGTAACCAGCAGCACACTTATAAGATGGGAAACTCCCTTCCTGAGATCACGGAGGCAGAAAGGGATCTTGGAGTCATCATTGACTCCAAGGTGAACATGGGCCGACAATGCGAGGTCACGGTCGGCAGGGCATCCTCAGACACATCTCGAGCAGGGCCAAGGAGGTGATCCTCCCCCTCTATGCGACACTGGTCAGGCCACAGCTGGAATACTGTGTCCAGTTTTGGGCGCCCCAGTTCAAGAGGGATGTGGACAACATTGAGAGGGTCCAGAGGAGGGCCACCCGCATGATCTGGGGACAGCAGGGCAGACCCTATAATGAGAGGCTATGGGACCTGAACCTGTTCAGCCTTCATAAGAGAAGGCTGAGGGGGGACCGTGTGACCGTCTATAAACTCACTAGGGGGGACCAGAGGGTTTGGGGGAGACCTTGTTTCCCCTAGCGCCCCCTGGGATAACAAGAAATAACGGCCACAAGTTGTTGGAAAGTAGGTTTAGATTAGACATCTGTAAGAACTACTTCACAGTTAGGGCGGCTAGGATCTGGAACCAACTTCCAAGGGAAGTGGTGCTGGTTCCTACTCTGGGGGTCTTTAAGAAGCGGCTCGATGCCTACATGGCTGGGGTCCCTTGAGCCCAGTTTCTCTCCTGCCCAGGCAGGGGGTCAGACTTGAAGATCTACAAGGTCCCTTCCAACCCTACTTCTATGATTCTATGAATACGCAGAATCAACAGGCAACTGGTAATGTCCCTCTGTTGTTGTCTTAATGGGGTGATAAACACTAAGTTAGGGGTGATAAACACTGTTATCAATTCCCTGCTGGGCTAATCAGAGCCTCCTGCCAGGGCCTGGCCACCCCCATCCCTCCCCCTTCAGCTCAGTGCTGGAAGGAAGGAAGGGCTGATCTAGCGCCCCCCAGCTTTTAGCCTGAGCCACTGCAGGCATGTGCCTGTATGTCTGGAATGTCTGTTCAGTTACAAAGTGATTTAGCCTAGCCAGGTTAGACTAACCTACAAAGATTGAATCAGTTCGGGCTCAGGCTTTTTGAATCTCTGTCCCTGTCCCCTAGCCAATAGGTACTTTTGACTTTAAAAATCTACAGTTGTAAACAGACCTTGTATTTCTCTGAAAGATAGTCTTTTATCCCTATATCTTACAGATGTTCACTTTCCTTGTTCTGCTTGAAAGATGCCACATTCCATGTGCTAACACTTCTCCCCACCATCATGGTGTATATCTGTAAGGTTACTCAAGGTTGTTCCAGGGAAAACTCTATTCAGGCTGTGTGTTCCTGCAGAGAAGCAGCAATGAATCTTGGAAGGGCTATGTGTGTAAGTGGCTGTGCTGCTCCTGTTTTGATCTGGCTCAAAACCCAGGATAGTCATGTCCCAGGTCAAATATGAAATCTGTTTACAGCCTATGGGTCAGGGTCCCTCCCTGGCACTACCATACTGACCTTCTCTGAGATGGTAAGCTGAGTAGTTCACACTATTATTTCCACCATCTGTCTCTTCAGGCACTGTGTACTTGGAGACCACTGATCATGTGGGAGCAGTCAGGATGGGGGGCAGTGCAGGATGTCACTGTGCCTATCTACTCCACTAAAATATCCAGAAAATATCTTAATACTATTATTGGTCAAGATGTAGTGATAGCTGTAACAGATAATATATATAATGTATTATGTATTATAGATTCAACTAATTAATGGGGTCTCCACTTGCAGCACTTTGTTGAGCACTTCATTAAATAGCTCCAGAGGAGATATTATAGTTAAAACACACATATGGTTATTTTTTAAAGTTTGCAATATTTTAATATTTTTCACAAATAACTGTTGATCTTTTCCTTAATTGTCTTTTAACATAATCAAAACTTAAAAGTACTAAAAAACTAGGAAGTAGTCATGCAAATTGTTTTCTTATTTAGTTAGCCAGTCAGCATTTAAATGAACTACAGAAATGGAAAATAAATGTAAGCCTATGTATTATGTAGCATTTATTATTGCTTGTCTAATATTAGTTTAATATAAAACCTATTTCTACATTTTCTACATTATTTTTAGCAAGAAATTTCACTCAGAATAAAGTCTCCAGCCTGTATCATGCATTTATCTGACAATTAATACTGATTTGGTCACAAAATATATTTCAGCAGGCTGGACTTCCTGATGGGAAGTATTACAGCAGAAAAGAGGGCACCCCTTAGTGACACACAGAAATCACTCATAAAGTCAGACAGGTAAATCCTGATATGAATTTCTGAAAAATATTTTGAAAATGCAAATATACACATATGTCTCTGCTTGTTGTAAATTTCCCTTAAGCTAATTGAAGTGCAGGAGGTAATCGTTGCAGTCTTACTTTGGAGATTAATTGTACCATTAAGAGGAACTATGTTCAAATGAAACAGATTCATAGATTGTAAGGCCAGAAGGGACCTTGGAAGATCATTGGGTCCAGCTCCCTGCACCAAGCAGGAAAGATAACTGGGGGGTCAGGTGACCCCAGCAAGGTGACTATCTAGTCTCCTTATGAAGATTTCCAGGGTATGTGATTGTACCACCTCTGGGGGGAGTTTATTCTACAGTCTGGACACCCTGACTGTGAAGAAGTTTTTCCTAATGTTGAGCCTGAATCTATCTTCTAGGAGTTTGTGGCCATTACTCCTGGTTTTCCCCTCGGGTGTCCTAGTGAACAGTTGCTCACCTTGATGTAATCCCCTAATGTAGTAGTAAGCTGCTACCCGGTCCCCTCTCAGCCTTCTTTTCCTCAGGCTGAAGAGTCCCAGATCCCTCAGCCTTTCCTCCTATAGTTTGTCTTTTAAGACTCTGATCATATGGGTGGGTCTTCTTTGGGCTCTCTCAAGCTTGCCCACATCCTTGTTAAAGTGTGGTGCCCAGAACTGGATGCAGTACTCCACCTGTGGTCTCACCAGTGCTGAGTAGAGTGTAACAATCACCTCCTTGGTTTTGCTGGAGATTCATCAATTGATGCATGCCAGAGTATTATTTGCCCTACTGGCTACAGCTTCGCACTGCTGGCTTATATTCATACTGTGGTCTATTATTACCCCCAGGGCCATTTCACTCATGGTGCTAGTCAGTTTGGTGCCACCAACCTGTAGGTATGTTGGTGGTTGCTCATCCCAAGGTGGAGCACTTTACATTTCTTGACATTGAACTTCATCAGGTTCTGATCCACCCAACTTGCTAGCCTTTCTAGGTCGTCCTGTAACTGTAGCCTATCTTCAAGTGTGACCATGCTTCCTCATAACTTGGTGTTGTCCGCAAACTTGGCCAGTGAGCTGTTCACCCTCACATCCAAATCATTAATAAAGATGTTGAAAGTACTGAAGCACCAAGCACCAACCCCTGTGGGACACCGCTGCCCACTTCTCGCTAGGATTACACAGATCCATTCACTATGACACTCTGGGTCCTATCCTACATCCAGTTTCTCACCCACCCAACTGTCTTGGAGTTAAGCACACAATCTCCAATTTTCTCATGAGGACATTGTGGGATACTAGATCAAAGGCCTTTTGGAAGTCTAAGTATACAATGTCAACCTGCTCTATCATGTCCAGGTGGTGAGTTACCTGGTCATAGAAGGAAATGAGGTTCGTAAGGCAAGATGTGCCCACGACGAAGCCATGCTGGCTGCCATTCAGAATCTCACCTTCTGCAACCTTATCACAAATAGGCTCCTTGATGAACTTTTCTAGGATTTTCCATAGGATGGAGGTTAGGCTTATTGGCCTATAGTTACCCAGGTCCTCCCTCCTGTCCTCCTTGTGGATGGGCACAACATTGGCCCTCTTCCAGTCCTCAGGGACTTCTCCAGAGCACCACGAGTTGTGGGAGAGTTTTGCCAGGAGTTCCACTTTCGCCAGCTCCTTCAGCACTTTCCTGGACCGGCGGCGCTCAGTGGCAGGCGCCCCCCTCCCCAAGTCCCATGCCCCCCCACCCCAACTGCACAGCCTGTCCCAGCCCCAATCTCTCCCTTGCTGTGGGGGTGTTGATCTGTCCCCCACCCTGTGCCCCTTCCCTCCCTGCACCATTCACCAGAACAGACTTACTAGCTGGAGGCAGCTGCGTCCATCTTGGTGAGGACTGCTGCCTGTTTAGTCTATGGCCGAATCTGGAAAGCGGTGCTGAATCTTTGGATCTGATTCAGCCAAATCAAATGAGGAAAATAGTTTTTCTTCCAAACCCTTAATCATTCTCGTGGCCCTTCTCTGGACACTTTTAAGATTCTCAACATCTTTTTGGATGTGCAGCACCCACAACTGGACACAGTACTCTAGCTGGGGTCTCACCAGCACCAAATAGAAAGGAAGTATCACTTCCTTAGCCCTCCTCACAACACATTGGCTAATGCATCCCAGTATGCTTTTAGCTCTGTTGGCTACAGCATCACACTGGAGGCTCATGTCCGTCCTGTGATCAACCATAACACCAACGTCCGTTTCAGCCTTTGTACTGGCCAGGGCATCTCCTCCTAACCTATATTCATGTTGTTGGTTACTTCTCCCCAGATGAAGCACTCTGCATTTATCCTCATTAAATTGCATCTGATTCTGCTCTGCCCACCTTTCCAGCTTGTCCAGGTCTGCTTGGATCTGCATCCTATCCCCTAGCATGACACTTTTCCCCATAACTTAGTATCATCCACAAACTTGCCCAGCATGCTTTCCATATCCTCATCTAAATCATTGAAAAAGATGTTGAACAGCCCGGGGCCAAGAACTGAACCCTGTGGGACACCACTGGCCACCTCTCGCCAAGATGATACAAACCCATCCACTAACACTCTCTGGGTTTGACCACTTAGCCAGTTCCCAACCCACCTAACTGTGGAGTCTGCCAGCCCACAATCCCCCAGTTTTCAAGATCAGGATTTCAAACATTAAGCCAATTGGAATTCCAGCTAGTGAGTAATAAAATTGGGAAGGGAAGGGAATTGGTGAGGCTCTACTCACCAAGGCACCGCTGGGGGTTACAAGAAATAATGGCCATAAACTAACAGAGAGCAGATTGAGACTGGATATTAGAAAGAACTTCTTCACAGAGTGGCCAAAATCTGGAATGGGCTCCCAAGGGAGGTGGTGCTCTCCCCTACCCAGGGAGTCTTCAGGAGGAGGTTAGATAGGCATCTGGCTGGGATCATCTGAACCCAGCACTCTTTCCTGCCTATGCAGGGGGTTGGACTCGATGATCTGTTGAGGTCCCTTCTGACCCTAACATTTATAAATGTATGAAAATGTTCACAAATCATTGAAAATATTATCAAATATATTATGATACACTTTAAGTCATGGGAGCCTCACAATCAAACCAAACACATTCCTTAGCTGATTTGAATTTAGTTTGGCCAATCTGAATTATCTTAAAGATTTTTCAAGAAGATTATTTTTTACTACACTGTGCTAGCTTTTACTTCTCAGACCTAAAGAAGACTGTCTTGCATTCCAAGTTCACCTAACTCTATCTCAACTATACAGTTAGTCCAATAAAAGACATCGCACTAAGAAATCCTTACCTCTCACAAGATTCCTCCAAGTCATTTCCAACAGGTTTTCTTAAACTCTGTCATTTGAAAACACTGTTGCCTTGTTGTTTTCCTGGTTTTACTTATTTTGCCATTAGCCTTTATTTCCCAGGTTATTGTCTATCAGATGTTACAATATTTGCTCTCACAAATTGCATCAAAATCCTTATTTAGCATCATTCTCCTTCTGTAGGGCACTTGAATTCAGCAAACAATAGTAAACAAATAGAAGGTATCAAAATGTGAAGGCAATCATCAGGTAATTTAGGTAGTGTCAGCTTGCCAGGCTGAAAGAAGGAAAGTTTGGCTAGAGTTTCTCTTTAGGGGTAACTAGAGCCAGTGCCATTTTGACACCTAGGCAGTGTGTAGATGAAAGGAGAGGCATGTGTGCACAACACTTTAAAGTGAGCTAAATGCTTTCACACCACTTCAATGGTGTTGGTGTTTGCACACCTAGGCAGTGTATTGCGCATTAATTCCAGCAGCTGTAGGAAATTCAGCAGTGTAATGTGTCTTAAATGACTTGGGGTGCAGCAAACTAAAACTACTTTGAGGAGCTTTAGTTTGCTGCCCCTACAGCCACGGAGCGAAGCACCAGGCTCTGTGCAGATCTGCAACTCTGCAGGAAGCCCTGCAGGTAGCCTGGCAGTAGCCTGGGAAAGCAGCTGCACCCAAGAAAAGCAGCGAGCCTGATCCCACCCCCCAACCCCCTGCGGAGCCTGCCTGCCTGCCTGAGCTGCACAGGGGTCCAGTGTTTCCCTCTGCATCTGTAGTGCCCCCTGGGACTGCCCAAGCTGGGTGCCTGCAGGCGGGTGCCACTTGGGGGGGAGCGGGGGGAGGCTGCAGCTGCTGCGGATGGAAGCACCAGCCCCGCACCCCCAGCCTAGGGACCGCTCCACCCACCGGCAGCTCACGCTCCCCTCCCTTCCAGAAGGCAGCTAAGTCAGCAGGGTGTGTGCACCACATGGGGGTTTAATCAGCCCTAAATTGAAGTGGTGTTTTTTAAAGTCCACCACTTCAATTTAGGGCTCCATTTCATCTACACATGCCCCTAGACTGTAATTTTCTTAATAACTGTTTTGAATAGTATAAATATTCAGTGAGGATCAACTACATTTATTCCTCTAATAAACAGATTCCTTTGTCAGTTACATATTGGGCAAATCATCCAAGTTTTCCTTCTAGCAGAAGCAACTATGGAGATGGAGAAGAAACCTTAGAAAGGTCTTTTTTATGGAGATGTTACGAAATCATTCCAAAATCAGTTGGTGGAAAAATATGAGCTTATAGGGGTCATAAAAATAATTTTGCCTGGATAGATCTAAGGCATTGAATCATGCCTCTTTATTAGGTTTGTCCTATTCCAAGGCTATGCCCAGATCTTTGTTACTTCCTATAAGTTATCAAAACAGGTCTAATGGGAGAGAAGACTTAGTCCTACTTCCTGGTCCAACTACTGTGATGCTAGGCACTGCCTAGAAGAAATCTTAGGACCCGTAGAGAAACCTTTGGACTGGGCCACTGACTTTGCTGCCCTTGGACATTGCTGGCTTCATCATGGCCTCCTGGGTCTTCAGGCCCAGGATCTCACAGTAGTGGTTACACTGGTGAGTAACAACAGGGCAGGGAAGCAGCTTTCTTTCAGCACCTGGTACCTGCCAGCAAACAGTGACTTTCAGTGCTCAGCAATGTGCAAAGGGGCCTCCTAGACTATAAAGGCAGCTGCCCAGGGCTCCTCTATAATGACCTATAGAGAAATCTTTGGGTCTGAAGATTTCTTCTAGGCTGTGTCTAGAATCACACTGGTTGGATCCACAGAGCTATTCATAGCATCCCAGAAAGGGGGTGCAGTACCTCGGAAGCAAATAAATTCACTTTCATGCAAGATTGAAAAATCTGGAGATATTAAAAATAAAAATGGCAAAACAAGACATCAGTTCATAAACGTGCCCAACATGCAGGCAAAAGGAGAATAGCTTGATTCTGTTATATTTCTGTTACATACATCACAGAGGCTTACTGGGAAATGTTTCTTCCTTTTCAATATTTATAATGACTTACAATTTAATATTCCATTGATTGGCAGTCCTCAAAGCACTGTTTCAGTGCACTGGCAATAAAAGGCCTGTGAAAAACTCTGGTAATGTCAGTGACATTATTCTAGGTTTCTATACTTGCAAAAAGTAAATTTTGATCACTTTGTCGTAGCTTCATGGTATGTTGAGCTGCATAAGAATTTTACGTACATCTTATGTGGAAATATTTGGGCCTTTGATCCTCACAAAAATCCTTGATTAAATGTATTGTCTCCATCTAAATAAAACAGCAAACTCTTAGGAAAAAGGATTTCTTTACATATACTTAAAAAGTGCTATGTATACCTATTGTTTCATTGCTTAACACAGGGTTGTCAAGCAGGGGTACAGTACCCCTGGGGGTACTTTGAAAAGTCCCAGGGGTGTACGCCGCGGTGGGTGGGGATGGAGGGCCACCACCCCATGCCACTGCCCCACGGGAGCAGGGCTGGGGCAGGGCAAGAGCAGGCAGGGCTCCCCATGCCCCTGCTCTGCGTCCGGCTGCTCATCTCCCCCCCCCAGGGGTACACTTACTAAAAAGGGGGCCACCAGGGGTACACTTATTTAAAAAGGTTGCAAACCCCTGGCTTAACAAATGAGAACAACATATGTTGTTAGTGAAACTGTCAGCTTAGAAAAGAGGAATACTAAGTTAAACTGGACAACTGTGGCCTCAGCCTCACCACGATCCGCTGGCTGGGGAATTGGCTCCGTGGTAGGACCCAGAGGGTGGTGGTCGACAGGAGCCAATCGTCTTGGTGCGCTGTGAACTGTGGGGTTTCTCAAAGCTCTGTCCTAGGGCCTATACTATTTAACATCTTCATCAATGATGTGGATATTGGTGTCAGAAGCAGACTGGCCAAGTTTGCCGACGACATCAAACTCTGGGGTAAAGCATCCACACCTGAAGACAGGAGGGCAATCCAGGCAGATCTTGACAGGCTCATGAAATGTGTGGATGAGAACCTGATGGTGTTTAACACCGAAAAATGCAAGGTTCTCCACCTTGGGAGGAAAAACCTGCAGCACCTTTATAGGCTCAGTAGTGCTACGCTGGGTAGCACTACAGATGAAAGGGACTTGGGGGCCATGATTAACCACAAGATGAACATGAGCCTTCAGTGTGATGCTGCAGCTTGTAAAGCGAGCAAAATGCTGGCTTGCATCCATAGATGCTTCTCAAGCAAATCCCAGAACGTCATTCTCCCCTTGTACTCAGCCTTCGTGAAGCCGCAGCTGGAGCACTGTGTCCAGTTTTGGGCTCCACAATTCAAAAAGGATGTGGAGAAGCTTGAGAGGGTGCAGAGGAGAGCCAAACGCATGATCAGAGGTCAGGAAAACAAGCCTTATGATGAGACGCTGAGAGCCATGGGACTCTTCAGCCTGGAAAAGTGCAGGCTCAGGGGCGATGTGGTGGCCACCTACAAATTTATCAGGGGTGCTTATCAGGATTTGGGGGAACATCTGTTCACCAGAATGCCCCAAGGGATGACAAGGTCGAACGGTCACCAACTCTGCCATGACCGATTCAGGCTGGACATAAGGAAGAACTTCTTCATTTTCCGAGCCCCCAAGGTTTGGAATAGACTGCTGCTGGAGGCGGTTCAAGCACCCACTTTGAATACCTTCAAGACACATTTGGATACTTATCTTGCTGGGATCCTATGATCCCTGCTGACTTCCTGCCCCTCGGGCTGGGGGCTGGACTTGATCCTTCGGGGTCCCTTCCAGCCCAAATGTCTAAGAAATCTATGAAATGAATTGGATGATTGTAGTTTGGGCATGAATTGTTTACAGCATTTTTTGCAGTCTGCCTTTTAAAAAATAACACTTTCATAACTAACTGGTATATTATCCTGAACACATGTAAAAAACAATTTTATTTAAAATGTTACATATAGACTCTTTCTCCCTCCTAGTTAACTTTATAGACCACAACTACATTTTAAATGATCAATTTATTTCTGCCACCACTTAATTATAGGAGTATCTTTGTTACATAAATTATATTGATGAGTGAAAACACTTCTTTTGGCATAACAGGCAAAGAGAAAAGCCATTCTATTATGTCTGTTTTTTTCCTTGACTCTTCTTTGATTTACTCCAATATTCATGTTTCTACATTTGTGTGCGTGTTAAAAAGTACTGTGGTAGAAATGGGTATATAAGATCCTGCAGGAACTTGTAGAATTAGGGCAAAAGCTTTACTGCAAATGTATTTTGGTACACATGTTTCAGATAGAAATACCACATAAAAGCCTGAATTACTTATTTGATATAGCATTTTCAGGATTATTATATTAAAAAAGGGTGAGCTGTGGCATTTTGCTATCTCCTCTGTGCCACTTAAATGCTTCTATATTCGTCAACACAATTTTCCACAGAATTTCATTGCAACATTTATTTTTATCACTTGCAAATTTTATGGGGCTACTTTCATTTTTATTTTGTAAATCATCCTGCCATATAATGAGGCCATTTTGTACTAATATATAAAGGTGCAACCCTGTGGATTCCTAGCTCTAAGAATAGAACAGTTAAGCCAGGCTTATTTCCTGCCTGCATTGAACTGAGTAATTATATCTACGTACATTTAAAAAAAGGAATTATAGAGCAGCAATAAAGTAGTTATGAACCATTTTGTAGTACAGAGAACCAAACAATTATATCAGATTGCATACTTATTTAAATTATTTTACTAGGTTAGTTGTTTCTTAGAACTTATTAAGGAAATACATAATTAATTGAAATGAATAGAGAGAGAAATAATGTTGAATTGTCAATGTTCACTTCTGCAGATGTATCTTTTGTGTTGAATTAGGTGGAAACGGCAACTGATTCAGATACTGAGAGCAGAGGCCTACGAGAATACCACTCTGTTGGAGTCCAAGTGGAAGATGAAAAACGGTAATTCAGGCAAAAAATGTGCAGTCTTTCAGGAGACAAGACATATTTATAACAAAATTCAAATAATCTGGAGAGTGTGTTCTATGAATAATTCACAAAGCCCGTGTTAGTCCATTGCTAATATTTTAGAGATGGTCCCTAAATATCTAGACAAAGTTTCTAGTGTTAAATTTGATAGGTAGAAAATATGTTTCAGGTTTAGTTTAGTGCTTCAAATTGATAAGAAGATAAACAGATTCCATGTATTCACAGCAGAGGTGCACGCCTCTATGCCAGTGATTATCCACCAAAGTGCTGCAGTACCTTGGGGGCCAGGAGCAACTTTGAAGGGTGCCATGGCTGCTCTTCTTCCTCCCTTTCCCCCCACATCTCACTGCCCAGGCCCTGCCTGAGGTAGTAAGGGCAGGCTCACCCATACCCTGCCAAGGAGGTAAATGTAGGCTCCTTCCTTCTCAGCCACCCCTCTTTTCCCCTTTTCCCTCCACTGCTCAACCCTTGTACTAAGAGGTGAGCATTGTAGTCAATTAGTTTTTGAGGTTCACAAAACGTGGATGAAGAACCACTGCCTTATGCACTAAAAGTGTCGCTAATGCAATGGGACCCCTAAGGCTAAATTTTCATGCCTTTACAATCCCTTTGCAGAATAATGCCTAGTCCACAGTACTTCAGTCCTAACTTAGAGGGTGTGGTACATCTAGGAGCTAGTTTCCATTCTTTGTCAATCTTTGTATGGTCTGCTAAAGCTCCTGATAAGTGTTCTAATCTCAGAGTGATACATACAGTTGCCCATTAAACCCTAGAGAAAGACCATTATCTTGATTCAGAGAGATCAAACAGTCTGTGCTTGCTAATCACCTTTGGTCCCTATTGACTTGAGTCAAATTTGAACAGTTAACCTAGCTGTTGAACAATTGCCCTAGCTATTGCTTAAGAAATATAGATTTCTTAAGCAATCCATTGTCCCTGATCCAACTTTTTAAACATAAATCTGCTCCAATCTATCAATATCCAAGAGAAAATCGTCATGAGAATTTTTCTATACAGTTTGTAAAAAATATTAAACCTCCTGCCGTTATTTTCCACCAATTACAAAATTCTACACAGCCTTACCTCAGAATATCTTTGACTGTTTCTGAAAAGGTTGTCTAAGTATATTTGGCTTTTTTCTGCATTTCAACAATAAATGCAGCACTGCAGGTCCTACCTGATATTTCCAGTTCATTTATTGATGATGTGCCATATTTTGTAATGTGAGAACAGATTAATATGTGCTTCCAAAGGTGGTTTAAATGATTTTCATTTATATTTTTGTTCAGATCAATAATGACACCATATACCTACATATATTCTATTTACATGCTTCCCCCCAACCCCTTTCCTTCTCTTTTTTCCTCTTTTTTTCACTTGCTGTCTTATTTCTAAGTAACTTAAGCATTTGAAGAGTGGAAAGAATAGTTGAAAAAATCATCTGCATAACTATTATCTAGTATCAGATTAAAAGAAAAACTTTGTCTTTTGCCAACACATAAGACTCTCATATATTTTTCCCCCTTTCTTTTTCCCCTTACCTAAGACATGGACGGTTTAAGCGCTCAAATAGTGTAACAGCAGCTGTACAGGCTGATCTAGAACTGGAGGGTTTTCCTGGACACATAACAATGGAGGACAAAGGACTTCAGTTTGGTTCATCATTCCAGCAGCATTCAGAACCTAGCACTCCTACCCAATACAGTGCAGTAAGAACTGTACGGACACAGGGACTGTTCAGTTACAGAGAAGATTATAGGACCCCAGTTGACACCTCAAATCTTCCACCACCAGAACCCTGGCTGGAGCCAGCCATTGAAACAGTAGAAACTGGTCGAATGTCCCCTTGTCGACGAGATGGGTCTTGGTTTATGAAGTTGCTACACACTGAAACTAAGAGGATGGAAGGATGGTGTAAAGAGATGGAGAGAGAAGCAGAAGAAAATGATCTGTCTGAAGAAAGTAAGAACACTTCAGAAATTTTGTTGTACATATTTGATGTAAATATTTTATGATGAGTGTGAAGTCATGGCAATTATTTTTATGCAATAATTTTACAGAAGCATATTACATACTTCATAAAACCAACAGAAAAAACATTTCCTCCCCTAAGGAGCTTACAGTCACATACCTGAGTGCTGCAGTTGATGATATGGGCCACCCCTGTTGCAAATAAGGAACTCCACTGATGTTAATGGGGGCATCTGTCTGCATAGCCAGCTGCAGGATCAGGAAGGAACAAGTTTTAGACTAGATGGCTGACAGTTTGTGCTGTGCTCCTAACAGAAAAAGAGAGAAGTCATGTCGCTTTCAGAATCATCTGATTCTGAGCTATTTCAGGGTCAAAGTGGGCTCTAGCAGTCCTGAGGGGCTGTCTCATTTATGCCCATGTATGAACAGCAATACTACCTAAAATCTTTTCAATACTACATGGTGCACTGTTCCAGCCTTAATCTTTGCCAAGCATCTTTAGTTGATAGTTGCTGGCTGTCTTCAGTTTCTGTGCCTTAAATTTTCTTCCATCTGGATCTGGGTTTTTTGAACAGTTTTACTGGCTCTTTGACCTAATCCTACAGTAAAATTCCTATTCCTAGGTATGGTACTCCTATACCTATTGAAATAGAGGGGCTGGAGTGGGACTAAATATTCCCTCACCACTGCAAATTATTTTGCCACTGCAATTGATCAGTGTCAAAAAAAAAACAATGGAGAGGAAGGACAAAGCATACAGCAATGAGATTCTGCATGTATCCAAGCATGTACCCTTTAAAGGGGTCGGTTACATTCTGTTGCTATCCGTTTATAAAGAACTGTTATTGTTTGCTCACCTCCTGTGCTCACAATAAAGGGTGTAAAGTGATGCAGTGAAGTGAAAATGAATTTCTTCTTAGAGCAGAACTCAGGCCAGTATTAATGATGATAAATAGAATTGGTCCTAACGTTCTCCTAGACCCTCCCAGCAACTGTGTCCATTGTCATTTATCCTTTTTCATCCATGATTTTTTAGTTAATTTTTAGTTTACATTGTAATGTTCTGTCCTAACCAATAGGGATTATTTTTTTAAGTTCCAACCATCATACATGTAAGATCTATCCATTTTAATTTGGGGGCCAATGTCTTTCCCCTGCACTTCTTCCCTGACTGTTCTTATTTCATTGTATTCTTTCTTTCATGTCCAATTCATATTCATGTTTTACCCTCAGGTCTCTGAGCAGTTGCATATGATGCACGTAAGTCTAGGTTAGATATCAGAAAAAACTTTCTACTAGGAGGGTAGCACAACACTGGAACAGGTTACCCAGAGAGGTTTTGGAATCTCCATCCTGGAAGGTTTTTAAGATCTGACTTGACAAGGCCTTGGCTGGGATGATCTAGTTGGGGCTGATCCTGCTTTGAGCAGGGGGTTAGACTAGCTGATTTCCCTTCCAACCGTAATTTTCTGTGCAATCCTAGACAATTTCTGTATCTCGCTTTCCACTTTTCCAAAGAAAAGACAGTCTGTTCCTTTATTAAATCAGTTTATTTTTATGCCGTTATTTTACTCCACCATGCTATGCACAGGCTTTTGCTAAGTAACTGCATAATCTTATTTCTGTAAGACTTATCTTTCCATACCCAATCATCCCTTTATTTTTGGTGATTCCTTTCATTGTGACATATCTGAAATTATACTGTAAGCAGTTCAAGCCAAGAACCTTGCTTGCATATTTCTTCTGTGAAGGGTTTATCATACTCTCAGGTGCAGTCAAACTAATACTAATACTACTACTAATAATAATATTGTGCTTTAGTTAAAGTGGTTTTTAGCACTCCCCAGCCCTCTTCCATATTAGTGGATTTTTAATACTTCCTTTCATGCAGCACTCAGGTTTCTCAGTTCCCCCAAATCTATTTCTGTTGTATTATTAAACAATGTAAATTCTTTCCTATGATAAAGTTAAATCACTCAAAGTATCAGATTTCAATCTCCACAGGTATTGATCCATGTGTGCAGCTGGTGATTGAAGATTGACATAGGGATAGGTTTTGAACAGTCCTTAACAGCAACAGGCTCTAAACTCCCGAGCAAGTGTTCAAATTGTTGAGAGATGGGGTGGGGGGAGTACACAGTCAATCATCTCCTCATTCATTTCTACTGGCCAGTGACAGGGAACAGACCTGACTTTTATTACCCAGGGTGATCTCCTTCCCTTCTTCTTCAAGCTGTTCCTCACCTGCAATCCAGTCAAGTTTCCCACTTAATGAGCAGAGTGGGAGGTGTTCTCAATACATATTAATTCCTCAACTGATAGTGAGTGAGTGAGTGAGTTCTGCTTTAGTTGGTATCAATGCTTTCTGGAACATAAAGCTGTCTTATTACTGCTTAAAGAAAGTTGATTATGTACTTTGGATTAACAGTTATATCTAGGTACTTAATAGCTGCAAGTAGATACTTAAATTTCCCAGGATTTTAGACTATCCTGCTGCTTAGAATGCCATAGTTTATAGTGCTGCATAATCAGGAGCATACGTTTGTAAAGAGGCAGATGAAGGCATAATTTGACTGGGGAGGGTTGTGAGCTGCTAGATTAATTCCAACAAAGATTACATTTGGAGGATAAGCAATACTGAAATATTGTGTGTTTGGGGGTTTTCTTTTGCTGAATGACTCCTATTCTTCATAAGAGAAAGAGAGCCATTTTTTTTTAAGTGATATGGAATCACTGAGACACTATAAAATGGATTCCTTTGGCATGGTTACTTTTCTGGGAGCTGCACTTAAGATGAGATTCTCCTCTCATCAACATGAAGTTGGTGGAGTTAATAGGTTTGCATAGTTTAAAGAAAAGCAGATTTTGGCTTTAGCTAGTTGTAACATATGGCAGTCAGACTTCTGCTTCATTCAACCATATGTCTCAAGTGCCCTTCATTTCAAGGGATGCCACTCATTTTACTCCCAAATTTACTTACATTGTTTACAAACAAATTACTTTCCCTTCTCTTCTGTTGATATGAATTACTACAGGAGGAAATGAAAAGAATCATGAGGCTTGAATTATCAAAAGTATTGCTTATACCAAACGAATGAATCTGACAGCATTTTAGGGCTCATCCATGAATATGTAATTTTCTTTGGGTCATTTTTCACACTTGGCATCCTTCCTTTGAGCTTTGGAGATTACCAGAACCAAGGTTTAGTGATATCCCACTATAAAATGTATCTCAATATACTAAAGCATTTGGCAGTTCCCTGAAAAACAGAAGCAGAAGTGTCTGAGCCAAAGAGAGCTAAGCAGATTTTCCATCTTCCAATGGAACACACTATTCCCAAGAAACTTCACAGCAGAATGTGCACATTCAGAATGTCACGGTCAATACTCAATCCCTTATTTGAATCCACAAGAATAGATACAGATTGGTACCTCATAAAAGAGCATTATATTTATGTTGCCATTTATATTTTATCTTGGGCAAAGGAGTTAAATAGAATTGCATTTTAAAAAGCAATTTCACTTTGTGTATTAGCACAATAGCCTTGAGACCTTGGAAAACTTGTTTGATTGCCATATCGATTTTTTTCTTTCACTGTAGCCTCTCTCATAATGCTGTTGTAAGAGCTTCTCTCATCAGGTCTTAGTGAAGGAAAGAATAATTATTGCACCAAAAATAACCTATCATAACTAAAGTCCCCATCTTTGCATTTCTGTGCCTTTACTTATTTTGTCAGTTAGCAGTAAATTAGATTTCAGAGTCTTTGAAAACTTCATTTATTTTTTCGTATCCAAATTAGTAGATAGCAGTGCTTTTCTCACTCCCATATGGAATCTACTAGCAGGGGTGGATCCAGAATTTGGCAAAAAAGGGGTGAGGGAGCAGTAACCTGCACTGCAGGGCTGGCTGCACTCTGCTTCAAGCCTCCTTCCCCTCATACTGGTGCAGGCAGACCATGCCATGGGAGCCTCCAGGGTCTTTATAAAGTCCTCAGAGCATCTAAAAATCCTTCTGCTCCCATCTGTGCTCAGAGGCACATCCTTTCCTTTCCCTGCTCACCATTGCTGGTTTACCTGCTGTCTGGGGATGGGGGAAGCTTTAGAGCCACTCCTACCTGTCCAGCCAGCCTGTGCAGGGACAGTGACAGTGGCAATAGAGTAGTGGGATTCCCCTGCCCTGTCCAATACTCCAGGAGCAGGCACAGGAATGGGAACCACCTCCATAACCTCTGCCACTGCTGCTTTTGCTGTCCCTGCTAAGCCTGGCCCCTACACAGCTCAAATGCAGCAGGAAGGAGTGGCTTTGAAGCCCCAGAATGGCAAGGAAAGCAGCAGTGGTGAACAGAGGAGGGAGAAAGGGGAGGAAAGGGAAGGGATGTGCTTTTGAGTATGGGGGGATTCAAAAATATACCCAGAGGCTCCTGTGGTGTGGGCCAGTCTGAAAGGGTTGTGTGTGGGGGGAGGAGGTGGCACCTGCACCACTGCACCCCCTGCCCCTTCTGGATCCACCCCTGTATACCAGTATATAGTTGTGCCTGTTCCCAGGGTAAGTCATCTGACTATGTCCACTGGGACAGTACACCTATATTTTTCTTTTAAAAATCTGTTTCTGAACAATCACAATTAGACCAACTCTATATGGCTCCAGGCAATACCATGTGGCAATATGGATATAGCAATACTTTGTACAGAAACAGAACCTGCTGAGGCTGAGGGCCATGGAACTGAAGTTTTCCACTTCCAAGATGAATGCTTTGACCACTTCCCTATTATCTAAAAGGCATTGCAACCCTTGTTGCTCCAAGAAAAACAGACTGCAATTGCATTTTGTGAGGACTCAACTCCCATAGGTAAACATTAGATATACTTTGAGTGCACATACTGGATTTGACCCCTCAGGTGGAGAAATTCCAAGTTCCTGGATTCTGATTAGGTTCAGGTTGGAGTTAGGTGCCAGGCTGCTCTGACTAGTGCAGTTCTAGGTATGTACAGAAGTAAAACTCCAGGCACTGAGAGCAGGGGCCAGCACCTACATGGGCTGAATCATGCCAAAGAGCTTGGATCTGGTTCAGAAAGGTCTAACAGAGCTACTCTGTGCTGCCCATCTCCTCCGCAGCACCCTCCTCCCTGCTGCTCTCTCATCCCTGCCCTTACCCTTGCAGTGCAGAGGGGATGAGTATCTGCAGTGGGGGTAAGTGCAGGGACTTATGCTGTTTAGGGGGCTGGATATTTGTGGGACACATCAGGGGGACAGGTCCCAAGCTCCTGTCTGCAGCAGCAAAGGGTTACCATCCCCTGGCCTGGAGAAGACCATAGTGAAATAGGAGAAGGGAGCCCAGAGAGTTTAGATACTACTCAGCACTAGGAATTGTGGGAGTTAATGACTGTGCAGGCCCAAGCCTTACTAGAGGGAGGCAGAGGGAGCCAGTTATATTGTGATGAACCTAAATTCCACATTTGGCCTATGTTTCTCAAGAAAAAAATTACCAGACACCTACAACAGTGATTCTTAGCCAAGATGCCAGGGCACTCTGAGCATGTGAGCAGCGAGGAATGAGCTGGGCTAAAAGGTGGAGTCTCGTGGAAAGGTGGAGTCTCGCATCCACCTGTTTGCACGTGTGCACACAGCAGAGTCGGGGAAGTCAGGGCAGGAAGCGCTGGGGAGTGGGGAACAGCTGTGGGCACTGCTTGTCTACAATATGCTCAGCTGCCCTATTCCAGGAAGGAGGAGGGGTGTTTGCTTTCCAGCTGGCACAGGGGTTAGGCCATGGGGCACCCTTGGAAGGGTCTCGCAGCACTCTGGGGTGAGGCTGCAAGACCCTTCTGATACAAAGTCTCATTTTAATCACAAAGCTTCTGTTATGAAAGCTTTTAGGCAATGGATATCGTGGAAGATTAACATATAGAAACTTGTCATTTAGGTAACATTTCAATAGCACCAAGAGCCCATAGGATTACTTGTGTTAAAATTAAGTATGGTATGCTTTTGTGAGGGTCCTGCAAGATTTTACTGCAGATTTGAGATAGTGCCATCCCTGTCCCATTTTCATTTTTAAATGGTAACTAAAATATCAATGCTTTGCTGCAACCAAGGCCTTGTATTGGACCTTGTGTATCATGCTGTGGCCCTAATCCTCCCCTCATCAAAATCAATGGCAAAACTCCTGCTAATTTCTGTGATTTCTAAATCACATCACTGACATATGTCATATAGCTTTAATCTTTCCATTCTCATGGTTATATGGTTTGTTTTAATAAAATAGACATGTTTGACAGTTATATGACACACTGAAATGACAGCTGTGCTGCACTAAAATGCCATGCCACAATAGTCAACTTATACATAGGACTAAAAATTATGTGAATTGAGGAAGAAACTTACAGTTTAGAGAGATTTAAATTTTAAAAAGGTTGCCAATTAAATAGTGAACCTAATTTATCTACAGGCATAGGAAATCAAAAATATATTTTAAATGAAATGTAAACTTGAAAATTCTTACACAAAGTAGTGATCTTGTGCATGTGTTTGTGCCATTTGAATAAGCATTAATGAATGCCTGACAATTAAAAAATTATACTGGTGTTAAAGGAATCAGAATCTGATTTTTATTGGAAGTTTCCTCATTTTGGCATATTAATGGTACAACTGAGGAAAACATTTTTAACAACTCAAAGTGGTTTTGGAATCTGAATCGGATCTCAGTTATTTCAGTGTAAATCCATGTAACCTTGATTCTGCCCACTGTTGCACATATGATATGAAGCTGGATTTTATTATATTAGTTCATAATATTTCATAAATATTATGATATAGCATATGTTTTTTTCTACACCCATGTAAAATGTTCCATGTTTGTGAAAAGGCAGCATTAATTTTTGTTCTTATTATATACAAATAGCTTTGCTGGCTTTATCAGCTGTGTTGGACTGGAACCTGTTCTTATTTAAGGCAATGGTACAACTCCAAGAACAATTAGGAGCAGACCCCTAAACAGAACTTCCTAGGAGCAGTCGTTTAATTAATTAAAGATTGTTTTGTAATGTGTATGCATGATGGAGCAGAGTTAAGGCTGCATGACCATTTTCTGGTTTCAAGAGATTAGCTATGCAGTTTCTTCTTTTACAAAATTGACATATATGTTGCTTCGTTTTATCATTTTCTTAGACACAAACTCTCCAGGCATTACTAAACATCTCAATCTCTATACTCGCTAGTATTCATCATCCTTTCATGGAGATAATCAATCTGCACTCATCAGAATTACTCCCCAATGCATGAAATTAATAACAAGGCTTTGCCTGTCCATTATGCTAAAGATTATGAATTTAAGTATTTTACTACTTTAATTTAATTACAGTGAAGCTGAGTAGCATAACTATGAGAGATTCTAACTTGTATTTTACTAAATCTTATTTACATGTCTATATGAAAGTAAGTTGGGGCCCTTTTGGTAAATTCTTGCTTCTACATATTTGTTCACTAGAAGTAGTGCTATAACAAGTTATTATTATTATTATTATTATTATTATTATTACTATGGCTAATTTCTTCATTGCCAATGGGCCCAAATTAAACAAGCATGCTCACAATTTAGAGAATTAATAATTCCACTGAAGTCAATGGAAAACCCACATGTGACATGTATGGTTAAGTATCTTGCTGATAATTTAACCATGCAAGGCTAAGCAGTATTTTTGGAGGGGTAAATAAGTTATTCATATAAAAATGCAATTTCAGTCAATCTAGTTATTCAAATAGTCTCTGGTTGACCCAAAGCATTTTCAGGACTTCAGTACCAGTTATTCAGGTCCTGCATAGTGGTTATTATACTCACCTAGGATATGAGAAACCCAGGCATAAATATTCTCTCTGGAGGAATAGAAAGTGAGGTCTGTCCTCTGGCAGGAAGTTTCTTTAGAGTCTCATAATATCTCTTTCAAAGGCATATTTAAGTAGTTGATACAACTTGGCAGCTTCAGCAGGAAAGTTGAGAGAGAAATGCACCACCACGCTCTAACTCCTACATCCCAAGCAAGTGTCCTAACTGCTGAGCCATAGCATATGGAGGGATGAGACCCCCCTCCTCCTCACTGTTTTGGGAAATCAAGGCATTTGTTTTTTTTAAAACAAATTAAAACTATGAAAACTAGTTTAAAAAAAAAACTTGTTTGGAGTCAAATGACATTTTTTTCCCACCATTTCTTTTAATTCACCAAAAATTATGGAAAAAATAAAATTTTTCATTGACATACGAAACTGAAAAAATCAGTATTCACATAGTCCTATTACTGATAACTATGGGATTATGTTTGCATTATAGGCGCATGCATTAATTTATACACTACTGGGAGACAAAACTGAAATTTTCTCTCGACTGCATATAACAAACGTAACCTAGAATCATCCTAGATAAACAGGTCTGGAAGAGTCCTCTAGTCCAGTTGCCTGCTCAAGGCAGGCTCTTCCTTGTCTTAACCATTGCTGCACAGTGTTTGCCTAACCTGCACTTAAAAACTTCCAATCATGTCAATTCCACAACATTTCCAGGTAATGTATACCAGTGTTTAACCACCCTTGTTGTGAGAATGATTTCATGAGAGCCAGACAAATTTCTCTTGTTGAAATTGAAGACTGTTACTTCTGCTACTGTCATCTCAGGCCACAGAAAATAGTAGATTGTCATCCTCGTTATAACAGTCTTTTGTATTTGAGGAGTTCCCCCTCAGCCTTCTTTCTTTCAGACCATTCCTGTTCTTCTAACCACTCCTTGTATGTTGTATTTCTTAAACCTTGAATCTTTTTGCTGTTGTTGCTTTCCTCTTGATTCTTCCCAATTTATCCATATCATTCTTGAATGCAGTGCCTAAAACTGGACACAGGACTCCAAGCTAAGCCTCAGCAGTCCTAAACAGAGTGGAAGAGCCATTTCTCTTGACTCATGTGTAACACTTATGTTAATACAGACCATATTTTTGCCTTGTTTTGAAATTTGTACCAGATTGTCAATGAGATCACGTTGGTTCAGCATGAGTTGCCCTGGACAAATCTGCTTTGACTGTCCTTGTCTTCTTGTTATCTTCCAGGGTACTTAGAAATAAATTTCTTGATGATATGCTCCAAAAGCTTTCTAGGTATTGAGGTTATACCTTGTATCTTTTTTTAAAGATGGGCACTATATTTGCCTTGTTCCAGTTTTCCATGACCTCACCTGACCTCCATTAGTTTTCAAAGGTAATAGTTAATGGCGCTGGAATAACCCCAGCCAATTCCATGAATACCCCAGCCCCACTGATTTAAAAACCTCCAGCACTTCTAAGTAATCTCTAACCTGTTTTTACCTTCCTCTAGGCTGATAATCTCCTCCCTTATCCTTGCTAACTCTGCCAGGCATCTAACAATTGACCTGACTGAACTAAAAAAGCCATTAATGTTTTAGCCTTCTCTACATCATCCATAGTTAAATTCCTCATACCTTTTAATTAAGAGACTATACTTTCCTTCTTACTTTGGCTTCTAATGTTATTCTAACATATAGAATATTTTTGTTATTGTTGTTTCTTTTCATACCCCTTGCTAGCTCTATCTCTATGTGTGCCTTAATGTTCCTAATTTTTCCCCCTAAATGCCCATAGAGATAAAACAGATGAAAAATGTAATTCATGATACTATAAGAATTCTCCCATGGTCTGCCAAACCATCTTTTTCACTCATTCTAGAAAACATATGGCAAAGGATGACATTTTATAGAGGACGTTACAATGAATTTCTGGTAAAGTATTACAGTATCATTCCATCCTTTCCAACACTGCTGAGAGAACATTTCCTCTCCTCCAAGAATGGTTCAGAACAAGAGATAGGGTTGGAGTTGGATATCAGAAAAATTCCTATCCAAAAAAAAGTCATTTAAAATTCTCAGAAATACCTAGATTGTTTCAATTCTATTGCAGCACATAGAAAGAAATGCAGTTTGGTCTGGGAAAATTCTGGGGAGACTTGCTTGAAGACTGTGTTCCTTTAGAAGAATTAGGAAAGTAGCATTTATCAACAATATTTCCTTTAAAATGTTTATTCATGTTCTAAATATAAAGAACAGTTAGACAGTGAATAGAGGTCTAATTAAGGTGGCTGTGATTGATCCAAGCCAAAAACCTGGACAAAAGAGGAGCAGCACAGTCTTTACACACATAGACCTTCCAAGCTGGATTGCTGCTCTTCTGCCATTGGGTGGATGAGGACAGCACACACAGCCTGACTTGTCCCTAGAATGATTGGAAATTAATTTGAATGAGCTTCAGTTAACTTACAGATGCTGTTCCAGGAAAAAGTGTTAGCATATTTTCTCTTGCATACTTCACATGTAGTTAGAGTGAGACAACGAACTGTATAACAGAAAGCTTTCTCCTGGGAGAAATACTATGTTTGTATATACTCTTAGGCTAGGGACAAACATTACACATAAAACGGTTTAAGTGATCATAAACTGGTTTAAACCTGTAACAAGAGAACAGATGTTCAGTTCACATAAACCAGTCTGAATATGGCTGAAACTGGTTTGAGATAAAACTGGTTGAATGTAGTATCAGACAACTGATTTGGTCAAACCGGTTTATGCAATGTCTGTCCCAGATCCCTTCCTGGTTTAAGATAAATCAGAATCCCCCAGAATCTGAGATGCTTTACAACTCTGGGTAGGGCTCTGCTCTTTGCTCCAGCCTAGCAGGGCTGGCCCCTTCCCTCAGCTCCTTGGCTGCAGCTCCATCAAAGACTGAAGGTACACGGCATCTGCCTGACTTCCTGCTGCTCTTCTGTCTACCTCCCACCACTCCCTGCTCAAGTAGGGATTCCCCCCTCCCCTCTACCTTACACAGTTACCTCTCAGCATTAGCTAGCAGACCACATGATGGCTACAGTCCGTGCTGTGGGAGATGGGAACAAAGGCAGACAGGACAGTGTTGGTTTAGGGATCTTTGGAGCTAATCAGCAGGTAGCTGGTAAAGTCCCTCCATTCCTTCTTTGGAAAAAGTTGTTTAAGAAGAGCTTGAACTAATGAGAGAGCCTGTTGTTTTCTTAATGGGCTGATAAACATTGTGTTAGGGATGATAAATACTGTGTTATCAACTCCCTGCTGGGCTGGTCAGGAGTGAGACAGGGAACCCCTCCTTAATCAGAGCATCCTGTAAGGGCCTGGCCATGACCCCCTTCAGCTCAGCACTATGGAAAGAAAGGGAGGGCTGCTGTCATGTCCTCCCTCCCCCCCAGCTTCTAGCCTGAGCCACTGCAGGCATGGGCATTTCTTCAGTCCAGCAGGGATGTCTTACAAACCAGTTTAGCCTAGCCAGGTTAGACTAACCTACAAAGATTGAATCAATTCAGGCTTAGGCTTCTTGAATTTCTGTCCCTAGCCTCAGAGTCAGAAAACTTACTATATAATGAAGCTGTTTACTATGATGAAGCCAAAATATATACAGAGAGATAGATAAATATAAATATATTCCAGAAAGATCTATTATTTTAATTAATGAGTAGAATGTTGAAGTACTGACAGTAAACCAGGCATAGCCCTAGTTAATAAACAACTGTTACCTGCAGTATATATGAAGGTGTTTCAGAAACTACCAGCAAAATGGCTGCCTATGCTGTATGTCTGTGACAAAGTGGGAAACTACAAAGCAGCAGGAAAACCAATGACAGCATTGTTGAATGCACCAATCATTTTATACTGAACACGTGTGATGGTGCTGAGCATGTAAACAACATGTTCAGGAAGCTGTCAGTGTACACCAAGGAACAGCATTCTAGCATTAGTTTTTTGTGGGCCAATGGTGTACTGCCTAGTGAAATTCACCATAGGATTGTGACAAAATACAGTGAGAACTGTATGGCTCAACAGAAGGTCTATGAGTGGATTGAGAAGTTAAAAAATGGCCAGATGTCCATAGTGGATGAATCCTGGACAGGACACCCCACCACAGCCACAGCAGAGGACACCATTGCCCAAGTCAATATGACTTTGTGTGCAAACAGCTGAGTAAGCATTCCTTCACTAGTGGCTGAAGTAGGTGTATGAGCTGACAGTATCCATACCATTTTGCATGCTTACCTGAATTACTAGAAAATGTGTGCCCTTTGAATGCCAAAGCAACTGATGGATGTATATAACTGACCATGTGTGGAAGTGTGTACCAAACTTCTGCACTATGTATGAGATTAAGGTAAGGAGTTCCTCTCATGCATCATCACTGGAGATGAAATCTGGGCTCCCCATTACAATCCTGAGACCTAAAGACAAGGCATACAGTAGAAATACACATCATCACCACTTCCTAAAAAAATTCATTCTCAGCCACCCTTTGGCAGGTTCTTGCTCATCCTGTTTTGGGATTACATTGAACCATTTCCTGTCCATGGAGCATGGGGTTATAATCAATAGCAATACCTACTACATTCTCCAAAACTACCTGAAGCCAGCTAGTTGGACCAAACAGCATGGAGAGCTCAAGTAAGGTACTCTTCTCCAACTTGACAATATAAGGCTGCACAGTGCACGCTGTCCAGACTTTGCATTGACTGGGCTTTGAAATGTCACTACAGTCCTGATCTTGCTCCAAGTGATTATCACTTGTTTGGATTGTAGAAGGAGACGCTTCATGGACACAGATTTGGCAGTGATGCAGAAGTGCAGCTTATGATACAGGAGTGGCTGTCACAGCAACCAAAAAACTTCTTTAAAGATGGTATCAAGAAACTAGTGACTCACTGGAATACCTGTGTTGCAAAGCAGGGCGATTACATTACAAAATAATGTGGTCCAGTAAATGAGGAACATTGCACACAAAATGGTTTTATTTCAAAATTGCCATTAGTTTTTCTGAAACACCTTTGTATTTAGGGTCAGTTCAAATCTTGGTGTACAGATTCCTATTGATTCTTGTGGGCTTTGGAGTAAGTTTTTAACCACTATCAATCTGGTTTATTAAGACTTATCAATGATATATGCATTTCAGTATATGGTGTCTATGATCTGAACAGGATGAATGATATGATGGTAGTGGATACAGCATAAGCCCCTAACCAGAGAGAGATCATTTTATTATAAACACATTTATGGTATGATGAACAGATATTTGAGAGGAGGTAATATGTCTTACTGAACCAACTTGTATAGGTGGGAAAAACAGTAGACAAGCTTTCAGGCTTCAAACACCCTTCATCCGGTGTGGGAAAGAAACACTCACAGTTCAATCTAAGTGCAAATTAGAACAATTACTTTAGTTTAACTTAATTATGTTAATGAATTTGACCACTTGAAATGAAAGTGAACAGTTATCACCTGCGGAGCAGAGAAGTTAGAGACAGATGTGAAAGGTTAAGTTAGAGGGGTTGCTACATGTTACAGTTCACCCATGCTAAATCTTGGGAGTGTTATGTAGTATTAAAGTTAGTACAAGCTGTGAGCAGTAGCACAGTAGGGTTTATAAAGAGTTCTGACAATCTGTGACCTGCACAGCAATGACTTGCCACTAGAGGGCTAGTGAGCAGGTGTCCCAGCAGTCATGCCACAGACTACATTTCCCAGGCACACCTACTGCTCTCTCCAGCTATTGGCTGGGCCAGGCTGGAGGGTAGGCAGAGCAGGTAGCAAGGGTGGTGTGCCAGCAGGGCAGGGATGGGAGTGTCTCCCTTCCCAGCTCAGGCAGCCCTCGGATGCAGGTTATGCTCATCCGCGCACCACTCTGCCAGCACCCTGAAATGCGCCTCCTGAGGAAGGGAGTCAAGGCAATGTACAGCCTCACCACTCGGATGCATCCCTTCTTGCCTCCACCCCATGCTGGTCCTCACTGCTTCTGCCTGGCGTTCTGGGCACACCACTCCAGCAGCAGTTGCTTGAGCTAGATCATTCCCTACCTGCTCTGCCGCTAATGTAAAATCACTCCATGAGTCCACTTGCCCTAGAGCAGTGACAAAGGTCCCTCTCGGGCGGGCAGCAGTGTCAGGTTAGGGCTGGTACCACTCCACTGGGCAGAAGAGTACTGGCAGGTAGATAGTTCATCCATGGGAGTAGAGGGGCTGGGCTCAATGCGCTCTTGGATACTGGAGGACTGGACTTTGCTCATAATATCTCTGTGAAGCTGTCAGATGATAACATAACACAGCTTCCTGAAGACAGGCTGGAGATACTCTTCACGTGGCAGAATGAGTGCACTTGGCACATGTTTTCTTGCTTGAACATGTGGATGCTTGTGCTTTAACCGCATTTAACACATGTGAAGTTTAACATGTAACATAGCCCTTACAGTGAACCATAAAGCCAATGTCTCTGTTAAGTCCATGATTTTAATGCCCAATAAAGTTCTGAATTTTTGTTCCCAGGCTCACCACCTGAAAGTATTGTGTAGATTTCTTTTGAAGACAAAGGATGTGAATGCAGAAATGGACTGCTTGTTTTATGAAAAGTATGATTAATCATATTCCACAATGGAGGCTTGAGTGGATCTCCAGGTTGTTAATTGTGTTCACGAAAGAAAGCTAGAAAAGTTATGCTTGTGAGATAAGGCTAAAAATGATAATGTATTATGGAGTTTGGAAGAGTGCTTATGACAATCCCTTAGTCTCTCTGACTTCAGTAGCCCTGCTTAATTATTTGAAGTTAAGTTTATACATAAGTACTTTGTCATACAAGAAAGTCGATGACAAAATATTTTTGGAGTGCTCCTGTTTAGGACCGAGCTTTGTTTTTGTGTCATTTACTGGATATGTAATGGTTTTTCTTAAAAATGAAACATAGGTGGCAAACTCACAAACTATCCAATACTTTCTCAAGCCTTTGATTTCTTTAATGGAGACAGTTGTAGTTGATCCCTCCCTTCCTATATCAACCTTTCCTTATGATATTTCCAGTTATTAATGTATTCTTTTATTATTGCCATGGCAATAGGGGCCCACAAAGTCTCCAGATGTCTTGCGGAAAAGACATGGAACTAGGTATTAATATCCTGAAATAATAGAATAACAGTGCAATCTTTCTTTTATCTAACTATAATTTTGCATTGACTTTCAAGTCATCCATTGTCAATAATCTTTCTCCATGTTCAGTTCTAGGTAAGATCCGAAGTGCTGTTGGAAGTGCTCAGCTCCTTATGTCTCAGAAATTCCAGCAATTTTATTGGCTTTGTCAACAAAATCTGGTAAGCCAATGTTTCTGGATATTATTGGATAATTGAAGTAAGTTTAAAACTTAAAACTCACAAAATTTGTTCTTAACATTCTAGTTTACAGTCAGATTTACCTAACAATCTATCTGATTACTGTAAATCATCCAGCTGTACAAGTTCCAAAGTTTTACTATGATGGCCCATATTTGTCCTAATATATAATGGAAAGTCAGTAGTGCAAGAGAACTGGGAGCAAGAACAGAATAACAGATTTTTTATAGTAGAAAAGGCAAGAAAAGAAAAGGAATTAAGGTGCCTTAAAAATCATGTGATTGAGTTTCTGAGCGTGACTGATAGGTGGTGTGCTGTTTGGTAAGTTGATCAACAAGCTGGCCAGAGGCCAGAAACTATAATATAATTTACTGAAAGTAACAGTAAAGGACAACCTTCTACTAGGAAGAGCTGCTGCAGACTGCACACACAATGTGATGGTTCTGCTCTAGAACAGGCAAATGTAATGATTTTCAGAGCTCTAACAGTTATCTGCCCAGGTTGATGGATGTTAAGTTAGCAATATCAGATTTTCCAACATAATATTAGGGTATAAGCCACAAGTTGGCAGAGAAAAGAAAGAGGGAGAACAGTTCAGGAGATCCTGAGGATTAAGTGAGAGAAATATCAGAGAGGAAGCACAATAATAGGAAAATACATTAATGTTTTTGTAGTAGTGCATGAAGGAATGGGATATGGAGTTAGGAATGAGGAAGAAAAGAGAGTACCCTGGAAAAGGCTGAAGGCCTACAACTATTTATTGCTCATACTACATTTCAGAAGAGAGGAGCATTTCACCACCTGTAAGAGTGATGAAAAGTCAAATAGATTATCTCTTGGCCAGGCAAAAGTATAGGAAAAAGCTCATAAACAGCAAAGTCATACAGCGAGTGATGACAACTCAACCTGGACTTCTAATTGTGGACACAGTGGGAGGGAAGAAGGGAGGGACAGATTGGGAGAATTATAGTATGAAATGAAAGAATATTAAAAATTACAGAGAAAAGATGGTAAAGCTGGGAGAATAAGCTATACAAATTGAAAAGCTAGACAGTGAACGAAGTACAGTTAACTGGAAAATGCTGAGAACAGCAGAAGTGTATGGAAATACCAGGAAAAAGATACTGAAGTGGAAGGATGTGCAATGATGGACTGCAAAATGTAAAGCATGATAGAGATGGAAAGAAGTTAACCCTCACCTGAAGAGACATATCTTTGAGATGCTCAGAGGGCACCTAGCAGGAATTAGCAAACTTTAACATGTGGACATTTGTGTTTTAAGTGCTATTAGTATAGTGTAAGTGTAAGATGTAACTTCACCCTTAGATGTGAATACTATACATGAATAAAACCAGTAGAATGTTTGATTAAAGTCTTTGAAAGGATTGTGAACTTACTCATATTTGTACAAAATAAAGGAGCCATGGATTCAGTACTCGTTATTAGAGAGCCGCAAGAAAAATTCCCAAAGAGAAATAAAAAACGATTTGACACATTCACGGACGTGAAAGCATTCAGTAGAGATCCCTATGAGATAATGCACTAGAACTTGCTTAAGAAAGGAGTGTCAGAAAAGATTGTCAGAATTAAAGAAGCAATTGGAGAGAGGTCAGAACTTCATGGAGAAAGACAGAAAACCTTGACATCAAGACTGGGTTACATTAAGGATTCAGTGCTAACTCATTTTGGTTTATTACTACAATAGATGTGCTAAATAGTTCTATCATTGGACCTGCTATTTGCAGGCTATCCTCTATAACAACAGAGGAAAAAGAAGAGAAACATTTGGAGAAAGATGGCCTAAAAATAAACACTGGAAAAACAGAAGGCATGGCCAGTCACAGATATGGATGGAAAAGCAATAGTTATGAATATTCAAGGGTGGGGGACCTACGTTAAATGGTGAAGGCAATTGTTAAGCAAAAGTAAGCAAGAATTAAAATAGGATGGAAGAAATTGAAAGAAGTTTCAGGAATGTATGTGATAAGGTTGAATGCACTGAAGATAAAGCTCAGTCTGACAGTGGTGAGGCTGGTGTTATATAGAACAGGCACTTAGATGATGAGAGGAAAAGTTGAAAAAGTACTTGAGCACACTGAGGTGAGGATGCTCAGGTAGATATTGGGTGTTTCACTGAAGTGCAGTCACAAGTTTGAGATTGAAGCCAGGAGTCAGGAAAGATGTGAATAAACTCAAGGAAAGAAATTCCACTGGTCAGAACAAGGGAAGAGGGAAGATCCATGCAGCTAGCTTCCAGCCAAAGTGAGAGACAAAGGGACGTTTATTCTAAAATCATGTTTCCTTTTTAAATTGAACTGTCTTGGAAATATAGTTTTAGGCAGGTTGGTATTTTTCCATAGGGCAAAGTCTTATTTTAGTCTAACTGACTTTTTTTACAAATTTAAGAAAAGCATTAAACAGAGAATAAATCTAAATTGTGAGAAAAAGGATACATTTTGTAAAATATCGGTCTGAACCTATACTTTTTACACACAGAGTGATTGCAAGATTGGGCTTCATATTTTGCATTGTCAATTACATAGATGAAGTCCTTGGGCCAGAAGAGCAGGTGCATTACATTACCTGGTAGAGTTATTGGTCTGGTAGTCCACAAGAACCTAATTCAATTCTAAATTTTATTTTCATTAATATGACAGCTGCTATCAGTAATAGGAAAGCTGTAGACATTGAAGATACTAATCTATAGAAGAACATAATTCTTTGAGTGCAAGACAGTATATGATAGAATGTTTCCTTCCTCCTTAGGCTTCCTTTCAGTATTGAATAAAATTGTTACCTTTTACTTCTTTCTCTGTGCAATGCACTAAAAAAAGTGCTGAATTCTATTGTTTGTGTGACAGGAGATGTGACCTAAGTATTTGTCTATATGAAATCCATCTTTCATTAAATATTTACTGTATAACCTTTTAAAGTCCTGACAAGACATTCACAGTGGAGATGCACATTTCATACTTGTTATCCATGAAATTAAGCAGCCAGGGTTCTGAAAATTGTAAAATATTTCTGAGAAAGTAACATCCAAAATGCCCTTCCTTCATGTACTGTTATCTAATAAGGAATGGTAAGTTATATGATTCACATTAGGAAAGCATCCAATTATCTGCTTCAAAGGCTGTGTTAAAATAAGATTTTACTGTGTGTTACTGGATGACTCAGAAAATGCACACAGACTACTGTTAGATAACTATTTCTCTGATCATAGATATGTTGCGTGTACTTTTTATTTTTATATTTATTTTCTTGCTAATGAAAGAAATTTTGACTGTCTACAAAAGTCTTGCTACATATTCAGAAGTGCCATCCATTATCTGATTGACTAAACTATGCATACTAGGATTTGGAGGATCTAGCCTCTGTCTCACTTCATTTATCTCAAAGTGGGTGTTTGCAGTACTTGTGACCAAGAGAATTATTATAATAAGATGGAAGAACAATACCTGCCCAGCATGTACATTAGCTGTTTAAAACAGATAGCAAGATTATTATTTTTTGTGGGGGAGAGGGGAAAAAAAAGATAAAATCTTGTGGTTTTAAGACAAAATGATTGACAGTATTAAGTGATGTTTGCCTCTTTTCCTTCTGATTAATAAATCAAAGTCCCTGAAAATGGCACTGCTCGCTGGTTCTTACCATTAAGAAATATTTTGATGGGACTGTTATTAACTTTGCCATCAGTGAAGTAAAGCTACCATTGGAATTAATAGAAAGTAAATATTGAAGGACTGGGCCTGTAGTATATTTGATTTTTTTCATCCCTTCAATATGTGTTTTGTTGTAAACCATTCACTAAATATGCATCCACAACAGATGCTCTGTTTGGTCCTGAATCAGCATCACTGAACTTGATGGGAACTTACCAGATACAGGCAGCCAGTTATTACTACAACCTACTACTACTACTATAGTTATTACTACAACCACCCTAGAGTGCATTCAATGCCTCATGGATAGAATACACCTGTTGTCTACCAACACATAACACAACGAAACAAAATTTCAGCCAGAATGTAAGGGGTTCCTCTTCATCCCATTCAAAGCTATACTTCAGGTTTAGGGTGGCATAACTAGGGCAGGGTAAACAGTACAGCCATACCAATTGCCACTTTAGAGGGGGCACAATTGCACCAGTAACACACTGGCAGCCAGAAGTCATTGCTGCCCTTAGGTGTCATAGTTGCCCTGACTGCCTGGCTGTATTGTTATGCTGCTGGGCAGAATATAATTACCCAGAAACAATTACTCCATCAGCCAAGGTTTGTGAAAATTGCAATAGGACTTTATGCTGCATGATTGATCAAGGTCTTGGCTGTATGTTTCTTACAAAAGATTCTCATCTGGCTCCATCAGCTTCAGAGGAGCTGTGCTGATTTTCATCAGGGCTGGGGACAGACATTCAAAAAGCCTGAGCCTGAATTGGTTCAATCTTTGCAGGTTAATCTAACCTGGCTAGGTTAAATCATTTTGTAACTCCACAGACATACCAGACATGCAGCCACATGCCTGCAGTGGCTCAGGCTAGAAGCTGGGTTGTGCTAGAGCAGCCCTCCCTTCCCTTAGACAGTACTGAGCTGAGGGGGGGGGGGGCGGGGAGGGGGCAGGACACTCTAATTAGCCCAGCAGGGGATTGATAACAGTGTTTATCACCCCCAACTAGGTGTTTATCACCCTATCAAGAAAACAACAAAGGGACATTACCAGCTACCTGTTGATTCTGCCTGCTGATTCAGCACAGGCAGTACTCAGCATGCAGTCTTCTACCTAATACACAGGCACCTCTCATCAAGGCAGAGGGGAGGGGGGAATTCTTGCTTAGCAGGAAGTGGTGAGGGGGAGGGTGAAAGCAGCCCACAGTCATGCTGAGATGCTGGGAGAGCCTGGTTTATGTTAAACCAGTAAAAGGTCTGGTACAGACATTGCGTAAACCAGTTTGACCCAAACCAAACCAGTTTCAGCCATTTTCAAACTGGTTTATGTGCACTGAACGTCTGTTCTGTTACAGGATTAAACCAGTTTTTGATCACTTAAACCGGTTCGTGTGTAACATCTGTCCCTAGCCCAGGTGAGAATCTGGTCCTGAATTTGCTGCATCATAGTGTTTTCACTAACAACCAAGGAGAGTGTGACTGGTTAATTACTGCTCCCTAGTGAATCAGCCACACTAATTCTAACATCCTGAGCTTTCTTTGAAGGGATAATATGTACGCCCGCATCCATACTGCAAAGCTTGGGAGATCTACTGAGATCACAGATCAGTGTAGCATGGCTGGGCTGCAGGTGAATATAGAGTTACATCAGCATCACCAGTGACCATTTGACTAGCTCTTTGCTTCCTTCAGGATAAAGGCTGTTGTGATAACAAGTCTATTCATAGAATCAAAGCCTGAATTCAAAACTCAGCACTAAAGATGAGAAGTTTCTGGATAAAATGAAATATAAACAGATCATAGACATCTCTAATATTAGTCCTTTTTGCTGGAGGTTACTAGCCTAAAATGATGTAGATTATTGTTTTATGTGAGCAGCAGGAGGTAGCCCTCTTATGGTCCAGAAAATACAAAACATGTTCCAATCAACAGTAGCTGCATTGGAAATTATACCATACGGAAACTGGTTTGAGCTGAGCTGTGCAAAGAAGGGGACAGAAGGGTAATTACCTTCCATTCAGAAGGGAATGGCAATTCACAGTGAGTGACCTCCAGCTGGCATCATTTTATAGATCTTTAGAGTAAACTAGGAAAATGACAAGAAGGACTGAGAGGGTCATGGTGTAGTTAAGAAGGAACAGATTGAAATACAGGCTATATTAAAGGATACATACTGGCACAGGACTTACCTCATAGTAATTTTCATGCAGGGGGCCTAATTCTTGAAGTTAACAAGTTGTACCCATTTCTGTTACCTAAGGGTCAATGGCCAGATTAAAGATGGTTTTTAGATGCCTTAAGTGATTTCAGTGGGTGCTTAAATATTTTTTGCACCTGGTCCCTGGTTCATATAACTTACTGCCATACAGATTCCAAGTGATGTTGGAGTATAAGATCCACACACTTGTAACTTAAAGTGAACAGTACAAGCACTATTGTCCACCTAAAAGTAGTGTGTCCCCTTAGGAAGTTTCCTAGCTTGCAGGAATCTGCGGTATCACATTAGCTCCCCATAAATGTGATAGTCTCCTGGAATGGAGGAAGTGTAAACCTGATCACCCTCAGGCTGAGAAGGGCCTTGAAGCCAAGCAAGCCCACATAGTGGGTAAATATTCCAACTGGTACAGTAGAACCCAGATACTACAGAGTTATATTCCTATAGTAAACCCTCTCTGGCAGTGAGGGTTTGCAAAGTATCTGTTGCTAAGTATCTGGGGGTATACAGAGCCTCAGTGAACCTCTGAAGTGCTCCACCTATTTACTGTGGCATTTACATATTTAAAAGGGCTCTGCTCCTTCAAACTGGTGGAAGGAACTACTTATGAGCTCCAGCTGTGTGGAGAAGTGGTGTCCTTTGATGCAAATTCTGCAGCAATCAGCTAAGTGGCTCATCTTTAATTTGACAAGCCACTCAAATCAGGTTGGGAGTCACCCAGATACAAGTAATCTGGGTTCTACCGTAAATTGTTATATAGAAGGTGGGTAGCATCTGCTCTTTCTCCACCCATTGTTTTAAATATAAGTGACCTTGGCTGGTGTGCTTTTTGCTGATTATCAGACCCTGCAGGGGGCTTAAGTGCAGGGATACTTTATTGTAGGGATGTCCAGTGGGTAGCAATCACTCTCTCTAACACTCTAGCTGGTGATGCAGCCAGTCTCTCTAGTCTCCCCCTCTCTCCCTCAGCTTTTGCTTCCTTGCTTCCACACCACAGGGTGCAGCGGTGCAGCCAATGGTGCCAGCAGAGCCCATGGAGCAGTGCAACAAGAGAGCTGAGGTGGGGGCCTCCCATGCACAGTGTATGTGGGGGGCACTGCCCTTTTGTGTACAGTACAGCAGCTGACTTTACACATGCTGCAGTGGGGGGCAGGGGCTAAGCAATTAGGCAGGAATAGGCATGTAGACTCAAACTAAGGCCTGTTACCAGATTTGCCCATCACTTTGGGGTTCACTCATTTATTAGGGGTACATTTCTGGAGTTTCTGTAAGTCTATCAATGTGCTGCTTGTGTTACTTGTGTTTCTGTGGAGCTGTATCTCTCCCTTCTGCAAGTCACCCCCAAAGATCTATCTTGCAGGACTTGGTTTCAATGGGGCTGGGTTCCTCCAACCACCGAATCAGTCAAACACATATGTGCACATACACACGCAGATTAACAGGGCATGCCTGAGCCAGGCCAGGTTATTTAGCATTGACAGGCTAACACCCTCATATGCCTTGAACTCAGTTCATCCCTGATTTCAGCAGGACAATAATAAATGCAGTTAGACACACATACACACACACTAACAGGGTACGTCTGAGCAGGCTGGGTCCAATCAGCACTTTCAGCTGATACCCCCATGCACCTCAAAACTCAGTACATCCCAATCTCTTGTCACAATGGTCCTACTAGTAACTCCCTTGATAAGCAGACCCCAACATAGCTTTTGGGCATTACAGAGATCTTTGGCTTAGGTAAAAGAAGCATTGCTGCAGAGCAAATGGGGAGGTCAAGGGGAAGAAAGAGTAAATAAGGTTCAGAGAGAGAGAGAGCTTGACCATAAAAGTTATTTATTGCCAGGTATATGAACTTATGGTGATACGAGTGGTAATAGCCATACAAGAGAGACAAATTAAACAGTTACAATATTACATAGACTTTCCCAAATACCTAACTGAAACTATCTCAAGTTTCATCAGCAATTCAGGTTTAGAAAGCTGTGCCTGGAGTAAGAAAGCAAAAGTCAGGTTCCTGGAGTCAGAGAGAAGGAAAGAGTTAGGGTCCCACAGCTCAGCAAAGCTCCAGGTGTTTGTTGGAGCTTGCAGACAGGCAGGACCCTCAGCATGGTTAGTGGAGGGATTCCAGGCAGAAAAGGAGTGGAACTGGTGCAGCTTTTGGATCCAAGCACCAGGACAGAAACTTGAGCTTGGGTAGGGGTTTTTGTAGAGAACTAACAGTGGCTCAAGGGAGGACACTAGGTTTGCTTATGGGTAAACAATGGCTCATATGCTGGATAATAGGAACTGATCACTCCTGGCTATGGGTGGCATTACTCTGTGGGAGCTCACAATACAGACAGGCAGATTCAGTGTTTTGGGTACCAATAAAGGACAGATTACTAGAATTGGTCTGATAAATGCTGAGCTGGCTGGGTGCAGACGTGTTGATTAGCATTTAGAGCAGGGATCCCCCATTGTGCAGTGCTCCCCTGCTTCTCTGGTCCCAGAGTTCAGTGTGGTCCTTGCCTTGGAATCTCTGTTCTCCATCCTGCATGCTAATGAAGGTGCTTTCCTGTCCCATCTCCCATGTAAATGAGAGAACCGCCTTCTGGTTCCACCTCTGATGTAAATGAGACATGAGGAGTTGCTTCCCTCCTATCACCCTTGTCTGGAGGGCTTTAGGTATGTCTCCCACTGCATCTTCATTGTCTTTCATAAATCCTTCCTCTAATCAGTTCTTGTTCAGGCAGAGGTGGGGGGTGGGGGGAGTGAGTCCTTTGTGAGTCAGACAGGCTGGGTACTGTGCTAGGGTTCCCTAAGAACACAGAGCTGACAGGTAACACATTACAGGTATTGAACAATTAACTGGTTAATTCACAATTACCTTGAGACCAGCTACACATGCAGAGTAGCTGTCATGCCATAAATAACTCCAATCAGCTATAAAGTTAGACCTAAAAAATCTGTTCTAACTTTATAGCTGGTTGCTATCAAGCTTTAATTTGCAAATGTAGCAGGGTCCCTCCTGTGGTTGTGAGCCCTGTCAGGACTGGGAGTCCCGTAACTGAGAGGAGTCTCAGACCCCACAGCTGCCAACTCTGGGTCCCAGCAGCAAAGGGACTCAGAGTCCTACAGCGGCAGATACTGGATGCCAGGACTCAGTTGTGTCCCAGCAGCTGACTGCAGCTGCCCTGGAGGTACACAAAACCCCCCAGGGCTGGAGGATCGCAGCTGCTGTGATCTCCCAGCCTCAAGGGTTTGTGAAACTCTGGCACAGTGTGATCAGGCAACCACAATCCCACAGCCCCAGGGGTGTCGGACACCCTGAAGTCTGGGAGATCAGGACAGCCATGATCCCCCAGCACTGGAGAGTGCATGAGGCTCAACTGAGTTCACTCCCAGCCACTGGAGTTTGCTCCCAGGCTTCTCCTACACTGGCAATAAGGCACAATGTGATCCAATGCACGATCCCACAGTCATGCTTCCTGCCATGCATGTGCAGCATGTCAGGAGGCACAATTGTGTGGATCTCACATTGGATCCCAATTGTACCTTTACCTGCACATGTAGAGGGGCCCTAAGTGCCTGTGTGGATCTGGCTCAAAGAAGGTCCTTCTCCCACATTAGCAAGGCAGCGCTCCATATGCAGTCCCACTGTTGTTTCTCTCCTTATGTAGGGGAAAGAATAACTATGTAAGGGTTGAGTATTCCTGGACAGCATGGAGCTATCTCTGTGAAGCAGGTTCTTTGTGCGAAGTCCCACTGGTTGAATTTAGGAGCAAAGGAAGAGTAAGTTCCTCCAACCACTGACTCTTCACAGCCAGTACTAAGCCTGCTGCAGCCTGAGCTACTATAGTATTATAAACTGTCTCTAATGTTGCAGTCTGGCCTACTTTCTTCCCAGAGATTCTCCTCTTCCAAGGGGAGAATGTCACAACTGACATTAATGTCACAGACTGGACCTTGTTCTTGTTCTCATAGAAACTGCCTAAGTAAAATACCTTGAGGAAAGAGTCTGCCCAGCTTAATCGGGAACAGAACTTTAATTTGTTTTAGTGAACATTTAAGAGTGAAATTATATGGTACACTTAGACCAGACTAAATCTGTGGAATGTTAAATGATGTTAAAATGGACAAATTGGAGAGAGTTTAGTAGAGGGTGACAAAAATGGCTAGAGGGCTGGGGCATATGACTTATGAGGAGAAACTGAGGAAATTGGTCTTATTTAGTCTGGAGGAGTATTTATATACATATTGCTTTGCACTGTGACATGCGCTGTGACAATGAATTGAGTCTGCTTCTCATGCAAGCTGATGCACACTGTGCTGTGCAAGGTGCAGTTGTATAAGCGGCAAAATGCGCATCAGCATGCAGAAAATGGAGGTGGTTTGCTTTTGAACTAAAACACATCCAATATGTTTTAGTTCAAAAGCACACCGCCACTGTTTCCTCTGCGCTGACACACATTTCACCACTTATACAACTGCATGCCCCACAGCACCATGCACTTTTAAAAGTGCCCAGCGCTGCAGCACAAGCAAGTGTACAAATGCCTGAGAAGACTGAGGGGATTTAATAACAGCTTTCCACTGCCTGAAGGGTGCTTATAAGGAGGATAGAATTAGACTGGTCTTGTTTGTGGCAGATGACAGAACAAGCAGCAATGGTCTTAAGTTGCAGCAAGAGAAGTTTAGGTTGGATATTTGGGAAAATGTTCTCATGGGGAGGGCAGTAAAGCATTAGAGCAGGTTACCCAGCAAGGGTGTGGAATCCCCATCTTTAGAGGTTTTTAAGACCCAGGTAGACTTGTCTGGAATGATCTATTTGGGGCTGGTCCTCCTTTGAACAGGGGGTTGGACTGGATGACCTCCTGAGGTCCCTTCCAACTCTCATTTTCTATGATTGTATGAAAGTTTGACGTGAGCAACTGCATGTTAAGGGTTAATACTATTTCTTGCCTGCTCAGCTCTGTCTTACCATGAAAGGGCTAAAGAGCAGAGATGTGGCTAGGAGCCAGGCCACCTGGGCTCTATCTGTGATGTATATATTGTTCATTACCCAGTATATATGGTGCTGTTTCTTTCTGTGTGCCTCCTTAGGCACCATGTTTGCATTCAGTTTAGGTTCTTGTTCAGAACAATAAGGGCCATGTAAGGTGTGTGGTGCCTTCTCTCTCGTGGGCTACTCTTATCTTACCACTACTGGAGCCTCAATACTACCTTTGCTGTGGGTGGGTGGAGCTCAAAGCAGGGCATCCTAGGATGCTGGAAGACTGCAAATTGCTCATTTTATCTCCTTGGAGCAGGCTAAAGTTACCATAACACAAACTAGGTAGCACAGCCCACAGTATTTGGTATTACATTGTCTCAGGTTTTATAAGTTATGTTATATGCATACCATGTCAACTAAAAAATATGTATAACCCAGCAACTGATTCATAGCATTCTCATCCACTCTGTCATTGCCAAGGCAGACTTTAAATGAGAAGGATTCTGGGAGGGCTGAATACAAAAATGTGTATCCATGCTCACTTAGACAGCTGTCTGCAGTTTAAAAATGAGTGTCAGCCCTCCACAAAGGAAAGCCCTGAGTAGCAGGCATCCAGAAAGGTCAGCATATAACATATAACCCACTGATTTTTTGATTGGGTGGGACACAATTCCCAGGCTCAAAAAGTTTCATGGCCTCATGTGTGGCGCTACAGCAAGAGAAGCTGTGCATTTCCAAATACACATACAAGCACTGTAAACAACATTTAATGTCTCCCAGTCTATTAATACTTTATTTTGTGTGTGTGTCAGGACCCCAGTGCCATGCCAAGGCCAACTTCCCAGGACCTAGCAGGATTCTGGGACTTATTGCAGCTTTCAATTGAAGACGTCAGCATGAAGTTTGATGAACTGCACCAACTGAAGCTCAATGAATGGAAAATAATAGAATCACCTGAAAGGAAGGTAAGCAGACCATGGACAATACAATTTCCTTCAGAAATGGCCTCCGGGTGTTAAATCTAATTGCAGTAAGTGGCTGGTTACAAACGTGTAGATAAAAAGTAACTGTTTTCTATTGCCCAATTAACAGATGTCACAGTTCAGAATTAGGGCTTTGCCTTTCTGGTATTTTTTTCTTTTCATAAGTGTGGTTTAAAATGTATTATATAAATTAAATAGGTGTCAATAGGCAGACAAGGTTCATTGGGTAAATGTGATATCTTTTATTAGACCAACTAAAGATTTGGAAAAATTCTTCTTTTCAAGCTTTCAGGCACAAACATCCTTCTTCAGGCATTGGAGAGAGTCTGTTGGTTGGTTTGGGTGCTCTTCTGGGCAGATTAGAAGCCAGTATGCAAAAATGCAGGTCGTGAAAATGCATATTCCTGGTTGACAATAGGTGAGGGGGGAAGGAGGATGTTGACCTAGTGAAAGAATGCAGCTAGTAAACTGTAGAGAGGTTACCTAGGGTTCTAAAACAGCAGGCAGGTTATAACGTGCCATAAATCCAATATCTATATTTCATCCATGATTTTTTGTATCCAGTAGATCTATGAAGTGAAGTTTGTAGACTTGTAGGTGTCAATAAACAGCTGTCTGCCCTCTGCTAGCCACTCTCATTTAGGTGCCTGAATTTGCAGTATCAATTACAAGTCTCAGATTGGAATGGAGACTTGCTCTGATTTATTGAGACTTAAAGCATGAAAGTGAAACTAAATTAAAGTGAACATGCTTGCACATTTTGAGCAACTGTGTAAAATCTGGAAAGTAAATCATTTATTTCCTCTCGAAAGGAAAGAACACCCTGGGGCTTGGCATCAGCCTCTTTTGAATAGCAGGAGATGAAGGGCTATAGAAGAAACAAGGTTTTGGCCTGTGAAAGTTGTGAGGATAAGAAATCCCGGCAGGTGACACTGACAGCCTTGTGAATTTCATGCTGTCTGCACTTCTCTCTGAGTCTGCATCCCTACAGACACCCTTGGCCACAGTATTAGCAGCACAGATTGTAAATTTGCAATGCTGTCATTGGCAACAATGTTGCTTAGTTGCTGTCTTTTCTGTATGTACCAGCCCTGCCTTACTTCCAGCTCTGTCCCTGCTGTTACTGTATGGTGCAAATGAACAGTGTTTGGCTTTGAGTCATTATGCTTGCCCCCTGATTGAATGCTTGTTTGGTTTGGAAATGAAGCAAGAGGTACCTTGGCAGCTCTGTCATTTGCATCCTGTACTTGCTTCTCCTCTTGGGTTTCTCAACCAGGTGGCTGGTGGGTAGGGATTTAGTTAACTTCTGCTAATGGGAAGGTGACAACCAGAAGTAAAAGATGACTGTTGTGACAGCATCAGTGATTCCATGAAAAGGACGCTAAATACCAGAAAGGAGGAAGCAGGTGGGATGGTATCATTTGGCTTTTAACAAAGAATATGGTAGTTTGAGCCCAGGGATGTTAGTTGGGGTCACTGGCTAGGTACAGACATTACACTTAAGCACGTAAAAGCACTTTACAGTCATAACAGAACAGACCTTCATGGAACATAAAGTGCTTTAGAAATGACAGATCCTGCTCTAAGTTAACCCTCGATAGAAGTGTGCTACCTAAAGCGCTTTCTGTTACAGCACTTTATCAAATATCTCTGCCAGGTGCCATTGAGGATTAACTTTGAGCGCAGCTGCTGCCATCCCAAGCAGCATTGTATAGGGCTCCATTCTAGCCTCAGGCAGAGCTTAGCTGCTTTGCCCAACCCTGGGTCGGCCCCACCCCATTGGCTGTCACTGACCTGAGTCTGATCCTCTGATCTCAGCCCCATGCACAGCCTGGCAGGGGGAAGGTTAGGGTGGGGAACGGGGTGGGTATTTCTCCCCACAGCTGCCCCAGTCCCACAGCATGCTACAGCCCAGTGTGGGTCAGGGGACTGTGAGGATATAAGTCCAGGATCTCTCTCTCGGCAGCTGCCCCGGCTGGGCTGCAGCGTGTCGCTGCTACATTGTGGAGGGCAGGGGGTTCCAGGGGAGGGCTCTAGGGTCTGTGTCCCTGCAGCAACCCAAGCTGGGCAGCACTGCAGCACTGCCTAGCCCAGGCTGCTGTGGTTGAAGGGCTCTGGAGACTATGTACCATTCAGCCAGGGCTGCTGCAGGGACACAGACCCCAAACGCTTCCACTGCAGCAGCCCTGGCTAGGCAGCACTGCACTGCAGCTGCTGGCTGCAGCTCTCAAGAGGTTAGGTGGGGTGGGAAGGGAGCCTCCCCTGCATGTGGACCTGGCCCAGCCCCCCTAAGGCCCCAGCTAGCAAGTTGGGGGGGGGGCCTCCATTCCTCTCTCTTCCTTCCTAGCCACTGCTGACAGTTGGGGGGAAGACAGGCAGGGTTCAGGGATGGGGAGAGGGGCTGCTCTTGCAGCTTCCTGGGAGGTGTACAGAAGCATCCCAGTGGCCACTGTGAGCTGGCTGCTAGCCCCCTGTCTCCATTGAACAGTGAATTCCAGTGAATTTCAGTTGGCTGCTGTTCTAACTTATCATGCTTTAAGTAAAGTGCAATAAGTTAGAGTGCTTCTGCAAGGGGTTTTTAGAACATCTGTACTTAGCCAGTGTCTCTGACTTGCCATCAGAGACCTTAGAGCGAGCTGCTGTATGGAGTTAAACAAAAATGATTGTGCGTAGAGCAGGGGATCGGATTGTATGGTCCAGTCTTGAGGTCTCTTCCAGCTTGCATTTCTGTGATTCTAAGATGGGAGAAAGGAAACAAGCTGTAAATCCTCCTGACTACGAATAATGAAAATACCTATCTTTATAAAACCAGCCAATCTTACATTCATTTTTGCATTTGGTTCAGCATATTAGTTGCTTTTAGAAGGCTCTAAACTATGTGACTTTCAAAAGGGTTTGATTATATAGGTCTTGTAATGGATCACATTATCTACACACCGGTGTCCTATGTAAATAAGTGGCTTGCCATCCTGATAATTACAGTAACTTTAATGCATGCTAATGGCAGAAAGCTATAATAACAATGCCTGTGATGCGTGCTTTTGCACTGAAGGGCACTTCCCTAATATAAAACTTCTGTAAAATTTACAGTTCATAATCCCTTTAGGTAATTCAATCTAAGTGAAGGACCCAAATTTTTAAGGAAAATCTGGATTTCAATTTACAAAACAATATCTGATTGGATATCTGCAGATATCAAGTATCACAAGTTTTATACAAAATGTACTAAGACTCTCACTTTCTGTTCTGATAATTTCTCACTGTGGTTTTCTTTAAATAATCTGGGCTGATGTGTTAAACAATTAGCCCTATGTTTTCATCTCCCTGGTTTGTGTTTGTTTGTTACTTTTAGCAATTCAGAGAGGAGATTGAAGTAATAGAGATGTATACACAGCTGCTAGCTCTTATCCAGCAGAGGCTAAACTCACTATGATTAATTTAATTAAAAATCCTGTCCTGCTAATCTTAGGCAGTCTTTCTGTTCAGTCAGATGCAGTGAGATCCGTTCTTATCTGAGATCCAGACTATGTTTCTGAAAATGATGGATATAATGATGTGCCAAGTAAATTAAATTAGCAAAGATGAAAGTGAAGTTTCAGCGTGTTTATGTAAAGTACCTGCAATATGAATGAATGGAAATACAGTTTTGATACTATAAAACAACCCAGTTAAGCTTGCTCTGGATTCTGAAATGGTGCATTTGCACAAACATCCCTAGAGTGGATAGAATTTAATCCCTTAATTATCACATTTCAGGGTATAAATCAAACAAGTTTGAACTATAGGACAAGCATTTTTCATTTCACATTTCTGTAGCATGACTGTTCTCTTAACTCCTTTAAACACCTTTTTATTTTAATAACCATTGTAGGAAGAAAGGAAAGTTCCTCCTCCAGTACCAAAGAAGCCCCCAAAAGGAAAATTCCCAATCACAAGAGAAAAGTCCCTGGACCTACCTGACAGACAGCGTCAAGAAGCCAGAAGACGGCTAATGGCTGCTAAGAGAGCAGCCTCTTTTCGGCAGAATTCAGCTACAGAACGAGCAGACAGCATTGAGATATATATCCCAGAGGCCCAGACCAGGCTTTAAAGACAGAATGCTGCAGTTTCCTTTTTTAAAATGAAATGCTTGTACAGTTTGTCACTTACCTGGTAATTTTTGTCTCATTCTCTCCACTAAATATGCCCTTGCTGTTGTGTTCTTTGTGCCATAAGCACAGTGGAATGCTTTTGATTTTCTCAGAATTTGCTGAGTTCATTGCAAGAACAACTTCTTTTGTATTTATTGTCTGACTTACAATCAGCTACAATGGATAGGGCTTGTTGAGACCTGACTTATCCAATATGTTCTCAGAGGACAACAAGAAACACCTCTTGAGATGGAACCCAGCTTACTTTTTTGTTATTTATATTTTTATAAATTGTGTGATAATTAGGAATAAGAATAACAAACTATAAATGGGTGCATCTCACCATTCACTAGAGGCATTAGCTAATCCAAGTAGAAGGTGCTACAAATGTAAAGAGCAGGAAAGAAAGAACCCATTTGTATCTCTGACCTCCAGTTTCTTTTCCTTGAACCCAACTAGAATATTTGCCCATGTGCTCTGCCATTCTACGCATCTTTGTTACTGCAAAATAACATTAGGCATCTTATGTCATATCAAGTTTCTGGAGATGAACAGGGATATCCAGCCACTAAAGCTCCAAAGTTCATCAGAAACCAAGAAGCATACAAGTCTGGTCCTATTGGGAATGCCCAGTGAGAAATGTTTGCTTGTATTAGTATAATGGCATGCAGAAATCTAAACAAAATTATAATGCAAGAGGACTTGAGTGATGGGTGAAAGGAAAATGGAAGCCTTAAAATGTTATATCTACTGTAGCAAGATGTGTAAAGGAAAAGTTATAATTACTCCTTTGGAACACTCATTGCATTTCAACAGTTCTTTTATGTGTTAGCATTTATTTTACAAATCTTCTCTCCTTAATTTCAAGAGCTATGCTACATGTAATATTTCAAACTCTGAAAATGCTATATCAATTGAGTTTCCAGGGTATCCTTGAACAAAAATCTTGCTTGTTTAAACTGCCAGTTGTGATGTTGTAACCAGTTTAAGAAATATGAATGTGAGTGGTAAGTATATCTAAGTTTAAATGGTTATGTTAAGGTAAAGGTGAACTGTGGTTTACATTTGTATTTTTTCAGAACTCTTTTTCCTATGCAGTATCAGTTAAGGCAAGAATAAGTCTCTTGCTTGCTTCATAAGTAAAAAACAAAAAACAAAAAACAGGAGTTATGTGACTTCCAGCCATGGAATACAAGAAGAGAATTTTTTTCAAGCCTCTGGTTATTACACCAGAAAAACAGAAACCACTACAACTAAGAGGCTTTTAATATTAATTTGAAATAAATTTAGATAGTATTATTTCACTTCATCTACCTTCCCCAAGGTAATTGGGCATCTCAGCTCTGAGAAGTCTTCAGGTGGAGACGAACTAAAATACAAAACTCACAGATCCTGATGGCAAGGTTCTGATTATTTTGTTAGGTCAAAATAGTATTACCACAATGAGACAGTCCCAAATAACACATTTCTGTTTACCTGCTTTAACAAATACTATGTACTTAGCCATAGGCAGAACAGCTATTTAATTATACTCTAGCACTTTGGTTCTTCACCTTGATGAGCACTTTAAATATATATTCTGCATACCCTGCAGCCCACCACATGACTGAGAACATGAAGTATTGTAGGTGATGCAGATGATATGACATTTCTTCAAATCTGGGTTTTTTCTTTTTCTTTTAGTTCCTTCTTCAGTGGATTTTGTTAAGCATGAGTTCTGTTTTTGGAGCACAGCTGATAAAAGCATATTTAGCTTCAAGATATGAATCTTTAGAGTTGAATAGTGGAGAAGTTTCTGTAAGGGAAAAAAACCCTGAAATTAAGCTTGTTATCTGGTATATATTTTACCAAATAGCCTTAAACTATATTTGGAAGCAAAAACAAAGACGAATGTATATCCTTTTGAAAAAAATACAAAAAAAAAAGGGATTAACCCAATCCCACCTAAAGTATTCTTCTATACACATAAACATTAGACCCTGACATCCCCCAGTGTGTTCATGCCATTTTCTGTATGGAAAGAGCTGAATCCTGGGTAGTGTACAATACTTATGTGACAACCTCTCTTTGTCATACTATTTTAAATACAAACATGTTTGCAGGCATTGGCATCTTTAGGCTTTAAAAATTGTATTTTATTTAAATTGGAGCAGCTAAATAGAAATATCCAATGAAAATAAAGCCAGTGTATTTCCTCGATGTAGGAAATTTAAAATAGATTTATATACTTATGTACACTTACGGCAGCTGATATGTTTTATCTGATTTTGTTGGATACTTCCAGGTAAAATTGCACTTGTCTTACCCAAATAATCCCATCTAAGACAATGGGCCATGTGACTAAGACAAATGGCATTTGAGCCTATCAGTATTCAGAACTTCTAAAGGCAAATTTTAATAATTAAACTGTAACCTTGATCCCAGGTTTAAGTTATCGTGTTGACTTGCAGTAATCCATAAAAGTTTAAATTTTACATGTTGATACTTTTTTGGTATTTTATTATTTTGCTATTTTATCACTAAACTGGATGCTAATTGTCAAGCTGTGGGAGCAAGTCAAACCCTTTTTATTTTCAATGTTCATGCAATGATGGGAGTATGTTCAGTGTGAATCTTTGGATATCTTAGATTCCTTATTTATTCTACCTTGGTTCCAAAGAAGAATAATTAAAAGTAAAATAGATAACTACTGCTAAATATGATAAAATGTTTTCTGTGCATTTTATGTTTTTAAATGCAATAAATTAAATGTGTACAGGTAACATTCTATCAATAAAGGTAGATAATAAGCCATGTTTATCTATATAATGTACATCTAATTAATTAGCTAAGAAAAAATAATTGGTGTTTATAATACTTGTGTTTCAAATCAGCCCAGTTCAATGTGCTTGAATCTTTGTTACTAATACAAAATAGTATCTTCATAAGCCTTCAACGATTTCATTTCGAATCTCTCTCTTCATCACACAAGTCAAATTGATTTCATACTAGTATAAAATGGGACAGTATTACAGAGCAACAATGCAGGAGAAAATTAAATAAATTATCATTTTTCCACGAACGTAATAGTTGAATACCTTTTTATTAGAGACTTCGTGCTATACAGATTTGTAGAAAAAAGTTAGGAGTCAAAATCATCATAATACAAAAACATCTTGCCTAAATCAGAAAACCTTTGTTGCAACTTCATTGTCCATAAAACACAAGTATAATAAACAGAATTCTCAAGAGTACTATAATTGACTTAGGAACATAACCTGAATGGTTTAAGGTTCAATAAGGTTTATACTTATTTCTTGCTTTGTATTTTTTTTTCATTTGAAAGTTCATAGCACTTTTGTGGAGTATGTTACAATGCATTTTATTATTTATTGACAAACTGATTAGAATGGTCTTCAGCAGTGTGTAAAGACTGAAAATGTTGTACAGTTTAATGCCAAAAAAGATATTTTAGTTCATGATTAATTTTTAAATCAATTACAGCAGAATTAAAGCATAAATAGGTGTGCGGATTTCATACTTAGAATGCACTTCATGTTACAGAAGGTTTTTTTTCCAAAATAATCATCACTTTTGCTGTATCAGTAAATAGATGGTCTAATTCTTATTACTTTAACTCTGCTTAGACAATGAAGTGAGGAAGTTGTTACTCAATTGGTGAAGCTGAAAGGGATAGTAATTACTACTAAGAGACTGTGTGCCGTTGTTGAGTTATTGGCCCTTGATAGATCAGCAATCTCTCAAAATCCTTCTCTGACTTTTCAATAGTCCCCCTTTCTTCCTGGGCTGCTTTGCACATTTTTCCACACATGACATGACCCAGTTCTGTGGCTTATCACCAACTCTTCAGAACGACAGGCTTTCTACTAGGTCCCCCTGTCCTATTCTAATGCAGTGCAGCAGTTATTTAACTGGGTAATTATACTAGTTCACTAAGGACCAAATTATTCCTGGTTACTTTTATACAACACACTCTGAGACAAATACTTTTGATGTTTTCACCTGCACTACACCATTAACATCTGGGTAGAGCCTGGGCCCATCTGGTTGCTTGCATGTTGTACATGTTAATCTTAAGGCTAAATTTGGCCTTCAGGCTATTAGATACACCTGCCTACTTTAATATGGTATGAAAACATAAAATCAAGTATGATAGAGGCTTTAGAAATGCTGATTTAAAGTTTAGATTAAATGTTGAGCAGTAGTCAGTTACCCTTCTGCACTGCTGCCAGAGCAAATTATTACTTAATGATAACACAAGTAAATTGAGATTCAGGTGACGAATATCAGTAAATCCTTTAATATTCAGAGTGGTGCTTCAAGGTGTATGGCAGTTTGTCATTTGCATTTATATAGTGCCTTTCACCCAGAAGGATCTCAAAGCACTTTACTAGCTGATTTTCTAATTATGGGCCAAATTCTGGTTTATGCAAGAAAAGTGGTATAACTAATCCCACAAACTGGTACCCATATAAAAACAGAACATGGCTTGTAGGTCTGTTAGAGACAAGGGCACTGCACATGTGGTTTTCATCCCCTCCACCCAGAAAGGGATCCTTCTTTTATATGATCCTATCAGAGTCCTGCAAAGGCTGTCTGCATGGTCCATTGTCCGAGCTGAGGAAAGAGAAGGAAACTGAATAGGCCAAGATAGAGATGCAGGCAAACAAATGTGGCAAGGGCAGTACATGTCCTTCAAGAAATTGGGCAAAAAAGATGATGGGTCATATTAACATTTAAGAATAGCCCCTTCCAATAATCTTGGGAGCCATGGTGGTTAGGGGAGCTATGCTACTATGTAAATGTCTGATGGAGTCAAGGCTAGCATGGAGGCATAGATGCTGTGGGGCATGAATGGCTTGCCCAGTTTTCCTACTTATATCCTCAGCCTTTTTCATTGAAGGATTCCATACTCTACTCCCAATGGAATAATGTGGTAGAATCTGAGTTTCTTAGTAGATAATTCCACCACCAGAGATCCCTCTCACCTTTCTGTCTGTCTTTCCTTCTTTTCCTTTTTCCTTCCTTCTTTCAGAAAGGATGATCTGAACAATAGGCTGCAAGGACAACATTCATGTGTGAGTGTATGATAGATGAAACCTCCCCTATTCACTGTCCCCACTGTATGCATTGTAGTCAGTCCAAAACTAGGAATGGAATTGACTAAAAATATATTAAATTTGTGCACAGGGACATTGGTCATGCCCTGTTAAAATTATAATGGCTCCTCTTATGATCTATGGGACAATCTCTTTGCAATACTTAAGGAGGAGGGGACAAACTAAGGGCAAGTATTTTCAACCATAGATGTCATATCCAGGCTGTATTTTTGTGCTGTGTTTTATGGCATACTCATGTGCATAAACAAGCTTGTAACTAAAATCAAAGCCTGTATAATCATAGCAATCTTTTAGCTAGTCACTGAAATTCACCTGCCTTCAAGGTGAAGCGTAGCAGTTGTTAAACAGAGATCTGAAACATGGCATACAATGTGCCCTAGACAATAAGGCCCAGATTTCAAAAGCTTTTAGGTGCCTTATTACTATTAGGCAAAATTGCCCAACGTGGAATTTGGCAAGGGTACTGAGACAATGATACCTTCTTTTATTTATGAAAAAATTACCTATAATCCTTAATGACTATAAGAAGCCAGATCACCCATTACATCTGAAAGACCGATGCCAGACTAAGCATGTAATGCATTTCATGAGTTGTGGTGGCTGGGAAGGACTTAAAGTTCTAATATCTGCCCAAAATTACATGGGCATGGCCCATGATGGTAGGGGTGTTCGCTACCAACCCTGAATATTCCTGCAGCTCTCAGAAAACCTCCAAATGAAAACTCTGGAACAGCTCTGGGTACAGGTTCCACTGCCATCAACTGAGGACAAAATTGGATTCTATGGCTGTCCCCCCATCAGTGGGAATGTGCAGTTTGTAGCACCTCAAAGCCTTTTGTGGTGCCACAAAATGCATGCAGTGCTTCTGAATCCGTTCGCTATGCTGCATTTTTGCAGTGCAGCAGCAAAGTTAGATACTGGGAAATCCCAGTATGTAAAAAAAAATGCAGCAGAAAAAAATGGGGTGGCATACATGGCTGCAGCATGCACCACCAGAAAACAGAGCCTTGCTAGCCAGAGCCATGCTCTAACTGCCAACCAGGCTCTGCACACCAGGATCCTCACTGCTGCTGCCTGGGAGGCCCTCAGGGCCCCAGATAAGGCTGTTGGGGCCAGCCCAGGTGCTGGCTCCAGCCTTCCCTACCCCACCCGGGGCATTTTGCCGTGTGCCAAGGGTGTGCCTGTGGGCAAATAGCAGCAGCCACTATTTGTCCCCAGGGAAATGCACATTCCCACTCATGGGGATGTGCCCTATATGTCAGATTCTCAGCTGGGGTGAGTCAGCATAACTCTACTGAAGTTAACAGAACTACACCAACTAAGGCATACTCCTTTGAAACAAAACATTTTATACTAGGAATGAAGGATGTTTATTTAAAGACATTATCATTAGTTTCTCATAGACATTTTAAAAATCTGTATGAATTTTCCTGTCCTTTTCTAGCCTTTCATTCAACACAGCTTTCTCCATCCTTGGAGCTAAATTGACACAAGAGCTTCAGATATTTTAGATGAATGCCTCTTGACTATGAAAGATTTACACTAGCATAATTTCAATCAATATCTGACTCAGTGGGCACATCTACAAGTGCATTAATGTGCTTTTCTTAATGCACATTAAATTTAGTATCTCTAATGTGAGCTACTAAATAAATAAACATTAGTTTGTCCTAATATGAAGTACTGAAAGCGCACACTTTTTTAGTGATGCTTAATGCACAGTAGCCTATTTTACTGTGCCTTAGCATATTTGCACGGATTTTTACGTGATGTTTTAATGCTCATTGAAATAGGCTACTGCACATTAGAGCACACATGTAGACACACCCAGCATATTCTATTAAGTTAAAAAACACTTATTGTGGGAGTTAGCTGCGGCAAAGTCTTTTGATAGTAGATGTTATTCCCTTTCAAGTAGGTCATAGTCACTACTGTGAGTTCACCATGGGTTTTAGTAGATTCAGGTCTATGAATGCAGCCTTCTCATATTAACTTCTCATATTAGCTTTGTTTATAATTACCTATGGAATCCACATACTCATACTCATGCTTTGATTTACCCCTTGGAGGTTTAATAGTATGGCCATCTCACTTTAAAAGGGCTCAGCATGTATGTATTCACTTAATATATTGATTTTCCTGAACTAACAAAATTGACCTTAAAGTCTGGCTTATACTGCTCTAGAACTGTTCTTTCCTAAAGCAAAGCCACTATGATTGTGCAGGTTCTTCTGCACAGAGAAAAAATTCATACATTCATTGACCATATAACATGCCAAAATATTCAAGTGTGGCCTAAGGACTAAATTAAATGCCTCCTATAGAATTTCAAGGAATGTTAGAACCAGGAAACTAGCTGTTTAGTTAACATTAAAATATATATATAAATATATATAAATATATATATATACATAAGAAATCATATCAACAATGAGGATGAACTGAGTGCCAAATATTCACCATTTGTACAAAGCTACACTTCACTAGAATTAAACTATTTTATGTAATTCTCTTTCTCATGCTTTTATGGTTCTTTTGATAAATTCTATTTAGTAGCATGCAGGATACCTAAATTGAATGTACAGTATGCTATTTCATTGCTACAATTATTTCTTGCTTCTCAGTAATATCTTCTTTACCAGAATGTTACTTGTTACTTTGAAGACACACTTGAGAATTGTTTTATTCTTGAGTTTTTATTTTTCATGATTCTCTACTCACCTCCAGCTGATTGTAAGAAAATGTGCTTCACTATTTTGCCCCATGGCTCTTTTATGAAGCTGCCTCTTTCAATTGGTTTATGTATTGTTTATGTTCATCTTCTGTAAATAATTCTGCAATTAAATTTTTTGAGAAAAGTGGAGTTTACTCTTTATTGAATTAATGAAAAATACATATTCTCTTCATTCAGAAACCTCTTTTGCCCAGATTGCATGCACCCTAGTATACTGAAAGAATTGGCTGAGGTAATTTCAGATTAATTAGTTATCCTCTTTGATAACTTTTGGAGATTATGTCCTGGATGACTGTTAAAGGGCAAATAAAGTGTCCATCTTTAAGAAAAAGGAAGGAAGAGGATCCAGATAATTACAGACCAGTCAGCCTGACGTTAGTACCTGGAAGAATCATGGCGCAGGTCTCAAGGAGTCCATTGTGAAGCACCTGGAGGAAAACAAGGTGAACAGCCAGCATGGATTCACCAAGAGCAAGTCATGCCTGACTAACCTGATTTCTTTCTGTGATATGGTGACAGGCTCCATGGATGGGGGAGAGAAATGGATGTGATATACCTTGACTTTAGCAAGGGTGTGGACACTGTCTCTCACTACATTCTGATTACTAAGCTAAGGAAATACAGTAGATGAAAGCATTCTAACATAGATACGTAATAGGTTGGATCATCATGCACGCCGAGTTGTCATTAATGTCTCAAAGTCTAGTTGAAAGGAGATATCAAGTTAATTTCTCCAGGGGGCTGTCCTTGGTCTGATACAGTTTAACACCTTCATTAATGATTTGGATGATGGGATCAAGTGTATGCTTAGCAAATTTGTATTTTTGTTGCAAAAAAAGCTAACAACATGTTGGATTGAATTAACAGGAGTGTCATTTCCAAATCAAGGGAAGTGATTCTTCTGTGTTCAGCACTGGTGAGGTCTCTCCTGGAATACTATGTTCAGTTGAGCCCCACTTTAGAGGAAAGATGTGGAGAGATTGGAAAGTGTTCAGCACAAATCAACAGAAATGATTAGGGGCCTGGAAAGCAAGACTTGTAAGGAAAGGAAGAAAGAATTAGGATTGTTTAGTCTGGAGAAGAGAAGGCTGAGGGAAAATTTGATAACAGTCTTCAAATACCTGAAAGGCAATTAATAAAGAGCTGGGCTTTTCTCTGTGGAATCTCCATGCTTGGAAATTTTCAAGAGCAGGCTGGACAAACACTTGGCTGGAATGGTTTAGACAGGGATGATCCTGCCTTGAGCAGGGTATTGAACTAGACAACCTTGTGAGGTCCTTTCCAGCTCTACTTTCCTCTGATCCTATGATCCTACTACATTATTACTGTATAGCAAATCTCATTAGAATTGGATCAAGAAGTTTACAGGTGTCAAGCCATGTAGATCCATCATTTCAGCATTAATAAATTTGGATAAGTATTATTTGGAAAGACTATCCGCTTAATAGGAAGTCACACTTAATATCTCAGTGATATTGGCAAATAATCAAGTTAGCTGAGAACTACTAACAGTTATACTATTTGATTAATATTCATATTAGGGATATAGAATCTAATCTGCATATAATTTGAATCAATCCATTGTGCTTCATTAACAGAGAATAATAGCTTCCTTCACATTGAAAGTAAATTGATACTGAATCACTTGTAGTTAAGTTTTATTGGAATGTAAACAATGACAGATGGTTGTATGGTTATAAACTATGAATTCCAGTGTCTCTATATTTTTTGTGGTCTTAGCAATTAATTAGCCAATTCAGCCACTATGTTTTCCAGTTCCTTCAAGAGCAAATAGACGTATCTCTTTCAGGGAATGGTTTGAGCATCTCTGAAGAAGACTTGGGTAATGTTTTACATTGTCTCTACTTGATATGACAGAAGCCACAATAGGAGTGAATGAAAATGAGTATGAAAACTCCAACACTAGATGGAGGAGGTACAAGACGCATTACAAAAAGTATTAATTTATTTCAGGTAGGCAGATGTGTCCAAGGGAGAGCACCTAACTGCCTAAGTATCTGTATTCATATTGATTTTTAAAATGATTTGTATAATTGTGGTACTGAGAACACCAATAATGGAAAAGGACCCCAGTGTAATAGACTGCGTGGAAATACAAAACAGAAAGATGATCCCTGCTCCAAAGAGCTTACAATGTAAGTCCAAAGAAACAAGAAGGCAGTATGGGCCTTTGTACACACAATAAAAATGGCCTTTAGAGTGGCTTAAATGCCCTTTTGCACCACTTTAATTGCGCTACTGTTTGCAAGCTTGGCAGTGTATTGTGCTTTAATGGAGTTGCTGTTCGCACTCTCGGCAGCGTATTGCGCTTTAATGGCATTTCTGTTTGCATGCTCAGTGGCATATTGCACTTTAAATGACTTTGTTATGTAGCAAGATAAAACACCTCCAGGGTGTTTTAGTTTGCTACCTAACAAAGTACAACAGTACACGGGGCACTGGAAGCTGATGTGCTCAGGACTTGGCAGGCTTCCAGTGCCCTGTGCACTGTCCCTGCCACCTTTTCCCACCACCAGCACACCCAGCCACCCTCCTGCCACCTTGCCGCTCTGCCCCAGAGGCAAACTAGCCATTCCTGGGTGGTCCCAGATAGCAGGGATGGTGCAGGGGTGCTGGAGCTTACATGCCTCTCCGGCGGCGGGGGTGGGAGCAAGCTGCCACCAGGTCACACAACCCACTGAGCTGTGGGGGACCCCAATGCTTTCCTTCATGGTGGTGGGCCCCCCCCAGGCAGTACCCACCTGCACATAGGCAACTGGTAAGGGATCCACAAGGCTGACAGGGCTGGTGCCCCCCCGACGGCCGACTCTGATGCTGTCAGTAGGGCTGGTGCCCCCCCAACAGGGCCACCGCTGTTGGCAGCTCCTGTGGGTGCCCCTCCAGATTCAGGAGGCACCAGTCACTCATGCGCCTGCAGGCACCTGGTCTGGGTGGTCCTGGGGGGCCACCAGTTTTTTCTTAATGAGGCAAGAAAGCTTTATGCTGTGGAAACATTCGGCTTCTGCGGAGGTTGAGTTGGCTGCGGAGGCTGTGCTATCACTGTTTGCGGTTGTGAAGTGCTACTAGGATTGGCCTGTTGGGTTGAAAGTTGGGATAACTGATCATTGTTTGAAAGGGATTTTAACAGTGCATTTTCTCGTTCAAGTAAAGAGTTTCTTTCAACCAATTCTTTTATTTGTTCCTTCAAGACTTCCACTTCTTCTCTGACTGCAGCCGCGCAGGGGAGCACCAGGCTCCATGCAGCTCAGGGGCTGTGCAACCCAGAGGTAGCCTGTTCAGGCAGGCTCCACTGAAGGAAAAAAAAAGTGGCAAGGAGCCCGATCTTTTTTTTTATTATTCCCCAGAGCCTGCCTGCCCACCTGAGCAGCACGGAGGCCTGGTGCTTCTCTCTGTGGCTGCAGTACCCCCCAGCACTCGCCCTCTGGCAGCTCATGCCAGCTCCTCCCCCCTAGCCACTGGAGAGGTGGGTAAGAATTGGGCACGCACCCTTGTGTACACACCGCAGGGGTTTTGTTCAGTTTAATTCTCCCTAAATTGAAGTGGTAGAAATTATGGGTTTTTAAGAACCCACCGCTTAATTTTAGGGAGAACTAAACCAAATTACACCCCTGTGATGTGTACAAGCATCTTCTAGGTCAGTATGATCCACAGTGGTCCCAGCACTTCAACATGCTTGTTATGCTTTTTATAGGTATCGCAGAACAGCACAGTTTTAAGGAGAACAATGTGCTTTTGAGGGTGTTTACAGGGATCTACCCCCAAGCATGATAGGCAGCATAAGAAAAAGGAAAAAGTGCTGGTATGAATATTTAACCACTGGGTGACATGATGGGCTAAATGGTGGTAGGAGCCAACTCCCTAATACTGATGATATGGGAAATATACCTGCTTATAAGGGGAGGGGAGGCTACAGGTTGGTATCATGCAGCAGCTGTTACACCTGTTAAATCTTCATGATCCCGTGGTGACATAAGTCAATTAAATCACCCTAACATTGACTCTAGTTGAAAGAGGGTTAAAGTTGGAGCAGTTATGCTACCCTTGGTTTACTAGAGTCATACAGATAGAACAATTACATCATATTAGCTTGTATCCTTTAATAGCATGACCATTCTTACACCTGTCTATGCTAGGTGTGGCCACGCCACAGCATGCATGTCATAGGGAAGAGTGAGAAATGGCACAGGCAGTTTCTGCATGTGGCATGCAGCAGATCAGGGAGATCAGGTGCTGGCCCCAGCCGCCTTGACCCCACCCGGGGCAACGTGCCATGTGCCAGAGTGCATGTGCATGGGCGTTTCCTGGGGACAAGTAGCAACAACACATATTGTGCCGCTGCTGTTTGTCCCCAGGGAAACTAATTTTCTCGCTTGTGGGGACGTGGCCCTAAATGCCAAACATCTGATTTTCTTGTGAGCACTGAAATTCAGGGCCATGCCATAAGGGAGGTTTAGCTTTTCTTTGTCTATTTATCTCTAGTGGAAATAGTGTTCTGACACAAAGACACACAAGTAGCAGTTCTACAACCAAGATATTTTGATATTAATTAGTTGATATTTTACAACCAGAGGCCTTGATCACATTACATTTCAATGATCATTTATCTATATATAGCTTTGGGGAGCTTTTTAAAATAAGGAATGTTTTGTTAAAATCTCAAAATACATTAATGTTCAAAATTGTTAATGTTAGTGTTCTTAATAAATGTGCTCTAAAGTATTTGGAGTGCCTGGGTAGCTGTATTTCACTAAATCAGGTTTACTGGAAAATCTATATCAGTTAGGGGTGTGATTTTTTTTTTTTGCTGACACAGTATTTCAGTTTCTGAACCAAATAAGCTGAATACAGAATTAACCATACTGTTGTAACTACGTTTATACTAATAAAGTCTACATGGATTTCTCAAGACCAAATCAAACTGGAACTTGATCAAGAGAACTATTCACAAGAAAAAGACTAAGGGGCTTAATTTTCTAAGGGATTATAACCATCTAATTTTTTTTGGAAATTTCAGTGGCAGTAGTATTTTCCCCTCCCTGTTAAGATGTTATTTTGTATAGCTGTGTGGTAACATTATTTATTAATACTGCCATTGATACAAATGTGTAAGGTCAAGATTTTTCAGGTGTCTACAGACCTGATTTTTAGGGGAATTGAGTAATTTTAACTCTGAGTTTAACTGGAGCTTTAAGCACTCAGAGTTCAGAAAATCGAAGCCTCAAAAACTCATGGCCTAGGAACACAAAGAAGTTACATAGAGGTGAAATTCTGTATTGTATTAATTGGACTTGTTGTAGCTTAATGCTCTATGGAAAAGCAGTTTCTGCGGGGAAAAAAGATCCATAATAAAGCCCCACAATCCTTTATCTTGTGGTTCCTTTACCCAAGCCAACAGTACTGCTGCCATTGTATTCCATCATGTTTGATATAGGACCTTGAACTGAAGTGCTTGAGGATCTTGGCATTTTGGTCAACAGTGAGATACGATGGCTATCTAACTTTAATGCAGTTTGCATAGGAAGTTTGAGAATTCAGTATAAAAACTTGCTTTAAACAAATGGCTATAAAAACAAAATTAAGCTGTTGTAAAATTCAAGTATCTAAATATTAAAAATGACATAAAATAACAAAACAGATGTGACAGAAGCCAATTCTGGCAGTTCAGGGAACAAATTGCAAGTAAGTGCTGAGAAATGCAGATGAATGTGATGATATGGGATTTGAATATGCCAAATAAATTTGATAAAATGTGTATATGTTTGAGAGGAATTGACAACACCATAGAAAAGAGCAACCTGATTTTTTAAATTTATATGTATAAATAAATTATGGGCCAGAACATTCACTGGTGTAAGTCAATATAACTGCAATGGTATCAGTGAGACTAGCAATGGTTTATATTAGTAGAGGATTTTGTTCAACATATTTATACCTGCTGCTGCTTAGTAACTGCTGGTGTGAGAACAGAAAGGGGAGGAGGAAGCTCAGGGGATCGATCACTTGTGAGGAAAGAGAATATGTAAATATTCTAGTCTATCAAAACTAACAGAAATAGTCTATATCTTATTGTCACATACCAGGAAGGCAAATTTGATTCCCTGCTATAAAATATTCAGATAATTCTGTTCAAGGTACATATGTGAAAAAATATTTTGAATCAATTCATATTATGGGCTTGTCTTGATGGCTCTTATCTCCATGACACATGGATACATACAGGTTGCCAAAAAAACAGAATAATGTGGGCATTAGATGGGCGAATTTGCAGGATCTCAGCAGGGATGGATCTGAGGGTGGGGGAGATTGCATCCACCTTCCAGCACAGTGAGTTCCCCTCCCCCAGAGCCCTAGCACAGCTGGAGCCCCCAGCTCAGCAAGGGACACCTGGCAGGGCTATTCAGGTACAGGAAAGCAGAGACCTACCCAGCCCATCACTACCACCACTGTCCCTTGCTGATCCAGAGGTGTGGGGGGAGCCTCAGAGCCACTCCTGCTCCCTCCGGCTGGGGGCTACAGGGAGTGGCTGCACATGGTGCTAGACAGACTCTGCCAGGAACAGTGGTGGCAGAAAGTGGATCTCCATATCCCTGCACCTGCACCTTGCCCTGTGCCGCCCCCTCCCCACCAATTTCCCCTGCCAGCTGTAGGATCCAGCCAGGCCTCACCCCCATCTTCCCCACAGTCTGATCTGTGATGTCAGTCGTATCTACTGTAGTCCCCCTCCTTTTCTAAATCCTATGGATCTCAGCATCCTCCAGACTGAAGGAGGATATCTTTGTAAGAGAAACAGAGCATGAAATCAAGACCTCTTATTCCTCTTTTCCAGTTCTGTTATTTCCAGAGAACATGTTAGGAGCTGGAATGGTCATAACTAATTTATTCCATGTGTGGGTGAAATAAACATTGTACCAGGCTCTCCTGATCTGTGCAAAATGTGTCAGATTTGCATCAAGTATGACTGTATTTGATTTTACTTTCTGAAAAGAATCATTCAAAAGGCAAAACAATGCAATGCTTAGGATAGCACGTGAATGTGTATCCTTGAAACCAGAAGGGGCCTTCAAGGTCATGAATAAAGGAATGAATTGAGTATGACAGCATGTGCAGGCATTTTTCCTATGTTTGGTGCTTCAGCTGAATATTTTAATCTTTTATAGAACCGAGAAAGTACAATCAAAACAATTTGTTATATAGAGAATTATGATAGTATTCCTTTAATTAGTTTTTCAGGCCATACTAAATGAATATGCTGAATTCACACAACAACAAAATGTTCATGTAAAAGGCAAGATGGGCTGGTGATGGTTTGTAGCAATTCATGACAGGAGGGATGTTTCTTGGCAATTTGGAAGACTTGTCTGGAAAGCCATTTCCACCAAGCCTTTGAGATAACCTTAACAACTATGATGTATTTCACTTCAGTGCTTTTTGTAATGTATGCCCTAAAAGGTTGTGACCATTCCTTGATTTCTTTCTCGGGCCAAACCTTTCCTTGTCTGCTGAGCATGACAGATGGAGAGTCTAGCCTATGAGCTGCATAATACTTGACTTTATTGTCAGAAATGAAATATTTGTATATGTTTTCTAGCATGATTCATCATGGAATATTGTGTAAGATGGTACAGAGAGATCCTAGTCTTTCTGCAGAAAGATTTAATGCTTCCGATTATGCTTGCAGCTGCATTTTCCGGCTGTTGAGATAGACAAGGACAGCACAGGGACAAGATGAGGCAATAACTCTTAGTCGATTTATGAAAGAAAGAAGAAGGAGGGGTATGCAATGAAAATATATGGTAAAAATTATAATCAGAAAAATGGGTGGAAACTATTTTGTCAAAAATGGGTAGCACTTTACTCAGGATAGAGGATCTCACAAGCATATTTGCAGCAGGTGAAAAACCAATCTACAAACCCAGTTGCTTTCAAACTTTCCTATCAACAAAGTTTTCCTTAGTTGTCTTCTATCTACTTATTTTACAAGTCTGTTCCTATTTTTAATGTTTAAGAGCCTAACTGATGTAGCTGCAGAAAAAACATGGAACATTTAAAAGGTTTCTTTGTCCTGGGACTCCAGAGAACCAGCCCAAAACAAATTATCTGTGGTTGTTGAAAGGTGGCAAGTAAGCAAGATATAGCACTGTGGAAAAGATCTGGTTTCTAGGATTCTTATTTCCATACCTGAACTGTTAATTGGTTCTGGCACCTAAATTGTTTCTTCTTTGTCTTATCTAACATCCTTTCATGTTTCATACCAGCTAAGTTAAAACATTCATTAGCACTTTAGTACGCTAATACTGTACTACTCTGAAAATTCTGGGAAACCAGGCTTTAGTATAAGTATTACAATTGAAGCCTCTACTTCATTAAACCTTATCAGTGCACTTACAGCTAAGATGTAGCTTGTACTTTATATGCAATTTTGATTGTATGTTGTATATGTGATCGACCTTTGTGTAAACAATAGCCAATATAAGGTTTTTCGGTTTGGTTTTGATGGGACAAGAAATGATGGAGTCAGCAACTTCCTTAATGCAGCCCTGTCTGTTTACCAAGAATGTGCACAAGGTCCTGAACTTAGGAAAAATCAAAGAGCTAGAGAAAGTTTACTTTCTTAGTATTCCAAGCCTGCCTTTAAAGCTAGTTCTGCCCAAAAATCATTCCTCTCAACCTTTTTGCAAGGTCAGGCTACAAACGCTTCTTGGTTTTTTACTCTTTTTGTCCCTAGACAAAGAAAATGCAATAGATCTCCACGATCTAGACTTCAGTAAGGCATTTTGTATGGTGCCACATGGGAAATTATTAGTTAAGATGGAGAAGATGGGATTAATAGAAGGAGAATTAATGAGTGAGGCAATACAGAGCTGACTTAAGAGAAGATAACAATAGGTTATGTTACAAGTAGAAATATTGGCTGGAGGAAGATTACTACTGGTGATTCTCAAGGACTGGCCATGGGACAAATCCTTAGTTAATATTGTCATTTCTAAACTTAGTAAAAAAGTAGAAGTGTCCCAGTGAAACTGGCAGATGACACAAAGTTGTGAGACACTCTCAATAGAGGGGAGAATTCAAAATATTATACAAGAAGACCTGGGTGTCCTTGAAGACAGGAGTAATAGAAAAGGACCTTATTTTCCTAAATCCAAAATGACCCCTCAATAGTTAGCCTCTAGCCATGGGAAATTTTAAAAATTGTTACAATTTTCCATGTAAAGAATCTAATTATTGGAGGGGCTTCTTGAATTTGTTCCCCACACTGCTGCATAAGGAAAAGCAGTGGAAGTGGGGCAGGTAATGCGGGGGTCAAGTGGTGGGGGAGTCAGATAGCCTAATGCTTGCCCCTTCCCCCCTCTCTCCTGTCCCCAAACACTTGCCCTCCATGCCACATTCCCTCCTGCCCCTTCCCCAGCAGTGCCTGTATGTGTTGGAGTCTTTCCCTCTGCCAAATGACCCCGTCTCCCCAACCTGGTCCCCTGTACTGCTGCTTACTCTTCATCATGGCTCTGCCTCTGGACCTGCTCCAGCCTAGCTCCATAAAACATGTGGTGGTTCTGGCCCCCTCCTAACCAAGCAGCATTATTTGCAGCAGCAGCTCTAGTGCCCACCCCAGAGTTCAACCTGGAGCCAGGGCGGGAGCTGCCACTGCCAGCATTTAAAGATACTAGGGTACATGGAGGCTATATATACTAGACACAGTTCAGATACATGGAGGCTATATATATCTAAATTCTATCTACATTACCAATTAGAGAATGCATCCAGGGCCTTTGGGTATAGATACACAAATTTTGTACATAGACAAGCCTTGAAAGGAAGGTAAAGATGAATCAAAAACAAAGGAACTATATCTGTAGTTGGTAAAATGCAATGCCATTTTCTGCAACAGAAGATAGAGTTGCTTTCAATCTTGTCCATATAAAGATTTTTTGGGGAAGGGATGAAAGACTTTACTTAGGATCCCTGCTGCCAATTTCATTTAAGGCGTTTCGTAGCCTGGAAGACTTGTTATGTGCCTCTCTGTCTTTGTGCAGTTTTACAAATAAGTCCATGGGGCATTTACAAGATTAACTGTGCATAAACATCACTAGTGCTATGTCCAATTCCATGTTACTGCCATCAAAATATTCCTTTTTATTTTTAGCCCTTTTGTAAATGCAGTGCAGCTTCAGTATAGATATACAGATATGCATGTCTATTTTTACACAAGAAACAAGGATTTCTTAGACAGCTGACTTGTATTGGACCAATTTTGTAGTTGGGATAGAGTTAGACAAGCTATTCAATACAAGACATTCTTAGTCAGGTCTCACCAGAATGCACACTATGAAACCCCCTGTGGTCAGGTGCTTATAATTTGGCTAAACATAAGTCTTTAAGGCTAACATTTTCCATGCTACATGTTAAACTAATGACTTTTTGGTGTACAGGGTGAGGTGGAGGGCATTAAAGGGAATATTGTTTTAATGTCTCAACAATGAGATTAAGGAAAAATAAACTATTTAATTGAGGATAGAGTATTTTTACAACTATTTAATTTTGGCCATGGACTGTCATTATGCTTGTAGCCCTAATACATCCTTGTAGCATTACAAAAATTGACTGTATGTTGGTTCAAGCAGTCTGTAGCAGTAAAAAAACCACCACAAAATAGTATCTGTTTTGAACAGGAACTTCTTCATAGTGCTACATTTTGTTCCACTACATGTAATGCCTGTATAGTTACAGATAACATTTGAGAATGTGTTCCAATCCTCCAGTATCCCAGAATGCATTGCTTACCAACTCCCCACAGCTCCAAGGAGCCTGCTCTGTAACTCACGCTAAGCTCTACTGCTCCAGGGTAGGGGAGACATGATCTCACATCATTATGCCCATTTGCTCCACAGTACAAAGGCACACAAAGCTCTCTCATATGCTTCAGAGCTGCCCCCCAAGATAGCTTAAAACAATGATTTGCCACATGTCATCCAAAGACAAGACCTACAATGTTCATGTGCCAACCTGTTTTGCCTCAGCCTCCAGAAGGTCCACCAACTGGATGCAGGAAGAGCAAAAACACTTCCTCATGAAACGTGTGAGACAAGAAGAGGCAAGTTATGGTGGTCTTCCTCTCTGAACATGATAAAATCCTTCCCAATCTGCTTGAAACCCAATTTCAAGCCATTTTCATACTGCCTGATTTGAGTTGACTCTGGTGATCGTTAGGCTGATTTCCCAAATTGAATCACAGTGGCAGCTTCACTTGAATCCTGTTCCAAAAAAACACAGCATGAGATCACTTCACAAATCCTCATATCATGTAATATAAATACCTTTCTTAGGGCATCAGCATCTTTGGTGTTATCTACAAGCTCAGCAAGGGCACCAAAGCAGAACTTGTAAGTGGCTGAGCTTGTGTGCAGGTACTCAATTGTCAGTTGAGCACAGTTTAAGCTGCTGTAACTAGTAAAGGTCATGGCTGGGGTGAAGGTAGCAGTCAGTGTTACTTGAAGCTGAGGCAGCAACAAAGCCATGCAGGGCATTGTCCACCAAAGACTGAAGTATGGGCAGCTCCTCTAGGAGGTTTCATAGTTTCATAGTTGGTAGGGTCGGAAGGGACCTGAGCAGATCATCAAGTCCGACCCCCTGCCATGGGCAGGAAAGGGTGCTGGGGTCAAACGACCCTGGCTAGGTGATTATCGAGCCTCCTTCTGAAGATCCCCAGGGTAGGGGCAAGCACCACTTCCCTTGGAAGTTGGTTCCAGCTCCTAGCTGCCCTGACTGTGAAGTAGCGCCTCCTGATGTCTAGCCTGAATCTACTCTCAGTCAACTTATGGCCATTATTCCTTGTTACTCCCAGCAGGGCTCAGGGAAACAGGGACTCTCCCATTGCCTGCTGGTTCCCCGTGGCAAGTTTATAGGCGGCCACCAGATCCCCTCTCAGCCTTCTTTTGTGGAGGCTGAACAGGTTCAGGTCTTGTAGCCTCTCCTCGTAGGGCCTACCCTGCTGCCCCCTGATCATGTGGGTGGCCCTCCTCTGGACCCTCTCCATGTTGTCCACATCCCTCCTGAAGTGCGGTGCCCAGAACTGGACGCAGTACTCCAACTGCGGCCTGACCAATGTCGCATAGAGGGGGAGGATCACCTCCTTGGACCTGCTTATGATGCATCTATGGATGCATGACAAGGTGTGGTTGGCCTTCCTGACCATGGCCCCACATAGGCGGCCCATGTTCATCTTGGAATCAATAGTGACTCCAAGATCCTTTTCTGCCTCTGTGCTGATGAGAAGGCAGTTGCCCAGCCTGTAGGTATGCTGCTGGTTCTTCCTTCCCAGGTGCAGCACCTTGCACTTGTCAGTATTGAAACCCATCCTATTCTCATCCGCCCACCCCTGTAACCTGTCCAGATCTAGTTGTAGCCTTTCCCTCTCTTCTACTATGCCCACTTCTCCCCACATCTTAGTGTCGTCCGCGAATTTGAACAAGGTGCTTTTCACCCCCTTGTCCAAGTCACTGATGAAGATGTTGAACAGTGCAGGCCCGAGGACCGAGCCCTAGGGAACCCCACTGCCCACATCCCTCCAGGTTGTAAATTACCCATATACCACCACTCTCTGGGTGTGGCCCTCCAGCCAATTTGCAACCCATCTGACTGTGCAGGTGTCGACACCACAGTTGCCTAATTTTTTAATGAGGATGGGGTGAGAGACAGTGTCGAAGGCCTTCCTAAAGTCCAGAAAGACTACATCCACTGTGACACCTGCGTCTATGGATTTTGTGACCTGGTCATAGAAGGCAACCAGATTGGTCTGACAGGACCTGCCTTTAATGAACCCATGTTGGTTGCCCCTAAGCATAATCTCCCCTGCTGGTCCCTTGCAGATGTGCTTCTGGATAATTTTCTCAAACAGCTTTCCCAGAACCAAGGTAAGACTAATGGGCTTATAGTTTCCTGGCTCCTCTTTCCTCCCTTTTTTTTTTTTTTAAAAAGGGGACCACATTGGCCCTTCTCCAATCCTCTGGCACCTCGCCAGATTCAGGTATGCCAGCCACAGCACTGAGCAATCAGATGTGGTTTGGGGCAGGGTAAAGTGTTACAGGGAACTGTCACCCAAAACAGTTGCAACAGCATGTGAGCCCAGTGCTCTTCATCTGCGAAGACTCCCCAAGGTCAACAGTGCCCTTTCCCCAGCCATTGATCTCCCACAGTTTACTGAGGAGGATAAAGAATGGTGCCAGCATCCACTGGATGGCCAAGCATATCTCCTGAACTGATTCTCCCACTGTGAACTTGCCAATGCTGAACTGGTTGGTAATGGACCAGAGGCTATCGGGGCTTGCAAGCTTCCAGACAGCAAAGGCAACACATTTCTCCATGGTGAGGGGGGTGCTCTTATGCTGATTCTATGTCACTCATGGGTAGCTCTGTGAAGACCATCCAGCACATCCTGAAGTTCTGCTGCCACTGCTTTTTATCCTAGGTCCTCAGGTTGATGTGTTCTCACTAGTCAGTGATCATTTTGTTTGCAAGGAAGCACCAGCACATAGTCTGTAAGTGGTCCCTGAGTATCTAAGCCACCATAGTGTTTAGTATGGTGTCATCATCATGCAGAAGGCAAGGTAGAGGCACTTTATCGACTAACTAAATCAGAGTTATCTAGGCTCACTGGTAGACACAAACAGGGAGCAGAGCTCAAGAACATGCACGTCCAGGGCCTTGGTTGTGCCTGCATGGATATGCATGGCACTGCACACCAGCCAACACAGGAGTGGAATCAGCTTGTTGAAGAAACAGTGAGATGACTTGCCTCTGATGTTAAGAATACAACACACATAACCCACTAGTATTGCTGGACTGGGAGCCTTAGGGCATATGGGTGGTAGGATTCATTCCATAGTAGGAGGATAAATGTGATCTGTCCAGGCATGCTGTGTCTCTGAGCAAGTTGGGGAGGGCAGTCCCTGGGTCAATGTGGTCCAGGTAGCCAGCCAATCAGCATTTTCATCTGCAGTCAGTGTCCTTTGGAATCTGCAGAAACAGAGATCTCCTCAAAGCATGCTGGGATCTCTTCACACTGTCCTCCTACAGCACACCAGCAGTATATACCCTTGCCATACTTTATAGCCCTCTGGAGGGCGGTGCACTTAAATAGGTGTGTGCATGTCACACTATATTTTCATAGCTCTACAAATTTTCTAGAAAATTTGTCCACACTTAGACACTCTACCACCACTATGCACTGGAGTAGGAGTCTAGAAATCTGGCAGAGGGGAGTCAGTGTCATATTAGGGATCTCTCTTTTACTGTCCCCATGAAAAGCTAACCAAATTTGACCATGTTAATGCCATCTGTAAAAAATTAGTATACTCCCACTAAAAGTTTGTTAGTATTTGGCAGCTAACAGGGAGAATGTTCCATCCCCACACAGCTCCCATGGGTCAAGTGACTGTCTGCATGTCATTTCCACAGGACAACAGGTCATGTTTCAGCACTGAGAAGGACTTCCCTTTTACCGATAAATGCTTTTCTCAGTTCCAGGGAGCTGTTTTGCTGCCAAGCACAAGACCTGAGAGCAGGGGATATATGAATATAGAACTAGAAGGGGCCTTTGGGCCATCAAATCCAGTCCCCTCACCTGAACTGGACCTTTGTGATCCTAAATCCTGTATTTGGTCTGATCTGAGCAAAAGAGACTGTTCATGTAGCTAGGAACCACTGACGGGCAGAAATGCACTCCAATTAATGACCCCCAGCCTTAGCTGTGGTAAGCGTCCCAAAGCCACACAGGATTGCAAAAAAACCCCTAGACCCAGTAGTGTTAATGAGTGGAAAACTCCTTCCTGGCCCCAAATAACAACCAGCAAAAGCCCTAATTATGAATTACCTTACACTTTCCACACTACAACAGGGTTTATGTCTATACTCCCAACCTGGGGAAAAGAAAACACTTAGTTCCACCTTGATGGCTGAGTCAGAACTCCCTGTCCTATCATATAATTCCTTCCATAAATGTATCCAGTTCATCCTTAGAGCAATTCTGGTTTTCTGCCCTTGCTACTTTACTTGGAGATGATTCCGAAACTCCATTCCTCTGAGAGTTTAAAATCTTTTCCTAATTTCCAGCAGACTCAATACTGTTTCTCATTAAGTGAATGTGCATCTTGCCATGGAGTTTACTGAAAGCACAATCAGGCTAAATGTCACAAGGAGACAACCCATAACCTGCTGTGGAGACCATGAGTGGTAAAGAAGGGCATGAACAGTACTGTGTAATTTATATTTTCTTTGCATTTCCTGTCTTTCTCATTCCATTATCAGTATTCTTGTTGGTTTGTAAGAAATAGCATGCTACTAGCAGGCACAGGGATTTATAACACGACAAGAAGAGCTATACACTATGGAATTAAAATATATTCCTACTTCAGCTCACAGAACTCATTAATTTTAACAAATGGCTGAGATACCCATTGCAAATTACTAGACAAGCAAAAACACATAAGTGAATAAGTAAAAAAAGCAACGATGCTGAATCACAAAATATATTTCTTCATTTATTTATTGTTGTTTTCTGAAATTACATAAAACACCTCAGCATAACCCTTGGTGATATACAATTCTTGTTAGTGCATGAAAAAGTCACTAGATCAAAATACTGCAAAATATTTCAAAGGTAATTAAGTTTCAATAATGTATTATCAGTCATAGTCTGCCAGTTAATGTTTTGCAGTACATTTTGCAAATATTATGGAGTCTTACTTATGAGACTTCACTATAGCACATGGCCATTAAATCTTTGCTTTAGGGAACAGTTGCACTTTTTTAAGGAAAATTGTGATGCATAGAGATGAGTAGCGTGCAAATTCGTTATATTATACAGAATCCAGATGAGTATTAGATTTTTATGTTGAAAAGATAATATTCTTTCTACCTGGAGATGGAAAGAGAGTTCAGGTTAAAAGTTGGATAACTGTGTCATGGTGATTAGAATACAAAGATAAGTAAAATAACTTTCCATTAGCATCTTGTTCTTTCTTTCTTTCCTTTCCTTTCCTTTTCTTTTCATTGCAACTAGAGTCAAAGCATGTTAGTCCCAAAAAAATTTCAGATCTGCCTCTTCAGTATCTGTTCAGTGCCTCTTCAGTATCAGCATCTGCTGTGAAGGATCAACAGAGGAAATTTAGCTTCCATAGGGATAAGGAAAACCTTGCTGGTATCTTAGTTCTGATCCTCTAGAAATTGATCAAATATATGTTTGTAACCCAGGTGGGGGCCCAATAGTTGCCACCTCTGCCCAATATCAGGGATGATGTGGTGAGAGTGGGGCAGGGCTTCTGGCCAGCACCAATTTACTTTCCAGCTGGCCCTGCTCCCCACAGAGCAGCCCGTGGTCCCAAGAAGGTCTAACACTTAACTGATTTAACCATTTACACTTTATTTACAAAACAAGAATAATAGGAAAGGTTATTTACAAGTGAACTTAAATGGCATAACATGAATAACAAAACAAACCAGAATGCATTAGTCAACCCTTGACTCAAGAACCACAGATAGGGTAAATGGCAGCTTTCAGCCACTGCTGAGATGCTACCACAAGGAAGCAAGGTGCTTACTCCCAGCAGCTCCAACAGGTTTCCCAATAAGCGACAGACTGCAACAGGTTAAGCTCTTCTGGTTTGCAGCAATCAAATTGTATCAAACCCCAACCCCCGAAAGAGGCTGAAGGGCGACCTGCTGTGGCAACCAAAAAGGCAAGCAACAAGCAACAGAATAGGCTCCTGCAGCAATCAGCATGACCCAAGCACAAAGCTCAGGGACTCCATCTGATGACAATCAGCTGCAGAATAAGGGACAGGACTGAGTCCCCTCTGGGGCAGTCAGTGGCAGAGGGTCAGCAGCACATGCAGCCCCCAGGGATCGTTGCTCTAAACCCCTGCTCCAGATGACTGGCTGGGCACCCCACACGCCTCGTGGCTTGCCAATCCCACTCTGATTATCGGCCTGTGCCCCGAGCTCCCAGGGACCCTCGTCCTGGCACTCTGCTGCTCCTCAGGATCCCAATGCCTTGCCTGCTGCTGTCCCGCTTCCCCAAGGAAGGTAAGGGATTTCCTCAACTCACCGGTCCAGCTCCCTGCTCCGGATAAGGATACCGCCTGTGCTCCTGGCCGCTGCTTCATCTCGGCAGTGGAGTGGAGGGACTCCCGGCATGTCCAGCACACTGTGATGGGGCCTTGGGGCACCACCTCTCTGCCCCAAACCCTGGCCGCAGCTCCCTTTCTGCTGCAGGGCTGGAGGCACGACCGCCTGCTGTTGCCTTCTTCTCCCAGGGCCTTTGAGGCTCTTCAGAGGGGTCTGTCTGCTCCCTCTGCTGGGTCAGCTCACCCCAGCTCTTCTTAGGCCTCCTGCGTCATTCCCTGGAGTCACTGTCAACAGCCCCCCACCACGCCAGTTCAGCTGCTGCTTTTATCCCCTCCAGCAGTCCCTCCCTGGCTTGCAAACTGGCCAACCAGGGCTCAGGGTGGCTAGCCCCCAAGTCCGGCCATCCCCCTTCCATGCAAATGAGGGGATTGAAAACCCCTTCTCTAGATTGGCTTCTCTTCCACAAGGCAGGACTCCCCTCCTCCACCCTTGGGGTTGCTCAGAGTTCACTGGCACTGTTTCTAGCCCAGGGTAAGTATCTCAAACCCATCTGGTAAGCCCGCATTTGCAGTCTGTTACATGTTTAAGATTTAACTTTTGTGAATGTTTCCATCTAGAAAACAAATTGGAGATGAATCAAAATTTACTTCTGTTGACTTTCAAAGGGTAAGTGCAACAGTTAGGTTGATCTAAGTGCTGATCTAAGTGCAGACATTTGGGGAGATTAGATCAGGCCAAAAATGGCTGGCCCAATCTCATTTTGTTCACCTAAGCAGGTAAACTAAATGAGATTGGGAATCATCTAACCCCATCTAGTGAATGTCTATACATGTTAGCCATGGCTTAGCTGCAGGGCAGGGCCTTGCCTATTCTCTTTCCCAGCCATGACTGGGCTATTTTTAGGCCTGTGACACTCTGCCACCTCTGGACAAGCACCTTCCACCTGTTGTGGACCCATCAACCTCTCCCTGGGCTGTGCAGACAAGTCCTGAAATGGGGCAGTTCCCAGCCAGCTAAGACTGCACATGAAGACTTTCCCACACAGCCTGGGGCTGGCCAGGAATTGTCCTGGTCTGGGGTAGGTCCCAGCCGCACAGCTCTTTCCTAGTCCCATGCCCCCAATTGGGTGATCAAGGCATGAGGCTTGGAAAGAGCTGTGGGGAAGGGACAGGTCCCAGGCCCCTGCCCTGATCTGCTGGTGGAGCACCTAGCAGCAAGCCCCTGACTTGGCAGGGAATGTCCATCCATCTGGGGGCTTGCTGCTAGCTGCCCTACCAATGGAACAGCCTCCATCTCTAGTAGGGCCCCCTCTACAAATTACACATATTGCACAAGTAGCTATCATGCCTTAAAAAGCTCCAACGAATTATAAAGTTAGACCTCAAAAATGTGTACTAACGTTATAGCTGGTTGCAATAGAGCTTTAATTGGCATGTGTGTTAGGGTCTCTCCTGAAGCTGGGAGCCCTATCAGCTGACAGGGCACCCAGCAGCAAGGGTGCACCCTGCCCAGCCAGGTCTGGGAGTCCTGGAGGTGACATGAATTTCAGCCCCAGCAGCTGCTGACTCTGGGTCCTGGCAACATGGATCCCACAGCTGTGGACACTGGGTGCTGCAGCTGGGTCCTGACAGTGGGGGGCTAGGGATGCAGCTGTCTCTGGGGGATCATGGCTCCCACCGTCTCCCAATCTCGGGATGCATGAAACCCTCAAGCCTAGGAGATCACAGCTGTCACCATCCCTCAGCCCCAGGGGTTTGACCTACCCTCAAGCCTGGGAGATTGTGATGGCTTCAACTGAGATGGCTCCTAGACACAGGAGCCTACTTCTTGCTGATGCAAAGAGAGCCTGGATCAGGCTCCGTCTGCACTGGCAATAAGGAGTGATAGGATCTAATATGAAATCCCACAGTCATGCCTCTTGCCATGCATATGTGGCATGGCAGGACATGCGATTGTGTGGATCACACATTAGATCCCATCAAGCTTTTACCAGCACACATAGAGGGGGCCTAGCATCCTTGAGAACAACTCTGGGGCACCTTTACCACCTTATTTCTAGATGTTGTGTGTTTGTGTAGCAGGAGTAGGTGTGTGGACATTCTTTTGGTAACAATCTTGTGAGCACAGTGGAAGCAGCATAGCCACACCTAGAAAGAAATCAGTCCATTTTAGCAAAGGGAAAGAAGATAAAGAAGTTCCTTGCAAACTGCTTATCAGTAGTTTCATGTGGAAAAATACTAGGTGTAATGAGCTCTTTAACTGCAAAAAAAGGCATGACAAGAAGCAGGGAAGTTGAAGCTATATAAATTTAAATTAGAAATAAGGCATGTATTTTTAATATTGAGAATGATTAACCACTGGAACTAATGATGAAGAGAAGCCTGGGAATCTTCATATTCAGAAATCTTCAGATCAAGACTTTCTGAAAGATATGCTTATTCAAACATAAGTTATTGAGCTCAATAAGAGGTAACTGGGTGAAAATTAATGGCCTGTGATAGACAGGAAATCAGACTAGATGATATAATGATAGCATCTGGCCTTAAACTCTATGAATATATACAATATTCTGCTGCGTACAGCAAACTACCACTTTAATAATCAGAATATGACAAAATCCACCTGTTATTTTTCTTCATCTCATACTGTTTGCATTCAGAAAAACACAAAAGAAAATTCCTGTGTACTCCCAATGATCATTTTTAAATGCTGTTCACTCCTCAAGCTTGATAATGATTTGAACACATTATATACGTTTTATACTTATCTAACATTAGTTCAAACATATATTGGGCTAAGCACCAGATCCAGTTAAAAAGGGGGCTGTTATTTAATGTGTATCATCCTCAATTTCAAGGGATAAACTACATGATCCCTTGGGAGTTTCTGATTCATTCTGCCAAGAAAAGGATCACTGCACATACTTTGACAACATTTTGCACATTTGAACACAATAAAAATTAAAGAGGATTTAAACTCTAAGGATTAATTTCATGCAAGCTCACACACATGAGCTTTGTCTGCTACACCTTATAAGCAATAGCACATCATTGTAGCTTTTTGCCATGCAAGAGGCATCCACATATCTCTGCTTCCTGCACAACTTCTAACACTGACACAAGTTAAAACTGAGGAGAGGATAAAACATTTCTTAATAAGATGCTTTACAAGTATTAAGTGATGCAAAGAATCACACAGTCCAAATTTAGCACGCTCATTGCCTCCATGGTCCCTGAAGGTCATTCTGCAGGGTCAATATCATATGAATTGTGTATAGATTGTCTTTTTAAATATGAATATATTCGGCTTATTACTTTTGAATGAATCCAATTTCAACCTATCGGCATATTTATATATTTAACAAAGAACAAGTTCATACTTTCAATTTTAGTGCAGGTGGCCTTATAGCAATCAAATAAAATCAAGTAAACACATACATAAAATATTGCAAAACAAAATGCAAAAAGAAGTTTGTGTACAGCTAACAGATATGTCACTACTGTATTAATTTTAAAATAAATAATGATGTATACGGCCACGTTTGTAGTATCTCTCTTTCTTTAGTAAATATAGGGACAGGAAAAACTAGGGAGAAGAATGACAGAATTTTAATATCCCCTTATTTTAATTTCCCTACTCCTACATATTTCCTTCTTACTCATTACATACAGACAAGCAGCTTTCTGCAGAAAGCATCTATGAATCTTTTAAATGATTGCATGGTCTTGCTGAAATTTCTACTGACTAGCTCAGTGAGGGCCTCACCATTTGTTGATGTTTTGATATTTCTAGAGATGTGCTTACTTGTTAAGGAAGACAAAAGGTTAAATAACGATATGAACTCCAAGCAAAAGAAACTGAGTCACCAACAAGTCAAGGCAGAGGTCCAAAGGAGAACCGCAATATGAAGACGAGTTGGTAGGTGATAGCTTAAGTTTGGGGGGAGGGGGTTGGAAACTGTGTTATAAATATGTATATAATCACTTTAATTGTTTTTTGAAGAGCCTGGGTCTCATACAGAGTTTCTCAGCTTTCTGAGGTAGACAGGCTGTCTAACACAACAAGGCCAATGGACACACACAGTCTGAGAAACTGGGGTCATGTACCATACTGTTCCATAACATGAGATGAGGTGGCAGCAGCTTGCAAGGCCAAAAAGGGGGGCCTGAAATTCCTGTTTTGGAAAGGGTGTGCATGTGATGACCTATATGCACAGTGTGATAAATACAGAGAGACCAATCAGTGACAGCCATGGATGAAGAGTCATCAGGAGGGAAGGAGAATACAAAAATAGAGACTTGAGAGTAACAAAGGGTCCTTCTCCTTGTTCTGCCCAAGTCCTCTGCCTAGGTCCCTCCTCCTCTTCCACTCCATCCTCCTCCTTGAGAGGGTCCCTGAGTGGGGTCCTCTTCCCTGTCCCCCAGAAAGGCTCCCCATGGCCACCATGGACAGAGAGCACACCACCAGCCCATTTCATCCACCCCACTGGAATGGGGGTGGGGGTACAAGCCTCAACATCCTACCTCCAGACTGCTGACATACTGACATCTGACACCTAAGGGAAAGCCTCAGAGTGAAGTCTGTATCCTGACCATTTGTATTCTGACTCTGATGACAGCCCTAAAATTGATATATATATAGAGAGAGAGAGAGAATTGTTTGATTGCTTGTACTGTTTCTTTTGTGTTATCACTGTGTATCAAAAAATGTGCATATTATCAAATGGAAAGGTCATGGCCAGCCTGAGGGTGGGTCCCCCTGGAACAAGGCATCTGGGTCCTAAATCCAGAGCCAACAGTAGGTAGACAAGGCAAAGGAGATTCAACATTTTGCCAATGTCCATGATATACAGTTTTTTCAGTGCCACCAAAGCTATCTATGGTCTGAGCACTCAAGGATCAACCTGCTTGAAACCTAGAGATGAAGGAGGAAGGAAAGGGGAGCCATCAACATTCTTTGGAAGGAGCATTTAGAAGACTATTTCAATCAAGACTCTGTTGTTGATATGAGTGTTTTCAACTCCATCCCACAACACCTAGTCAGAGACAATCCCAGAATTCCTCCAACCCTTGACAAGGTAAGGAGAGTCATCCAGCAGATGAAGGATGACAAGGCACCTGGGGTTGATGGAATCCCCACCAAAATCTTCAAGAAGGAGGGAGAAGAGTTCACATTATAGTTCCATGCCCTCATCTTAAGGATCTAGAATGAATAGGAAATCCTATACAACCTGAGGAATGCCATAGATTCATAGATTCATAGATGTTAGGGTTGAAAGGGACCTCAATAGATCATCGAGTCTGACCCCCTGCATAGGCGGGAAAGAGTGCTGGGTCTAGATGATCCCAGCTAGATGCTTATCTAACCTCCTCTTGAAGACCCCCAGGGTAGGGGAGAGCACCACCTCCCTTGGGAGCCCGTTCCAGACCTTGGCCACTCAAACTGTGAAGAAGTTCTTCCTAATGTCTAGTCTAAATCTGCTCTCTGCTAGCTTGTGGCCATTATTTCTTGTAACCCCTGGGGGCGCCTTAGTGAATAAAAACTCACCAATTCCCTTCTGTGCCCCCGTGATGAACTTATAGGCAGCCACAAGGTCACCTCTCAACCTTCTCTTGCGGAGGCTGAAAAGGTCCAGTTTCTCTAGTCTCTCCTCGTAGGGCTTGGTCTGCAGGCCCTTAACCATACGAGTGGCCCTTCTCTGGACCCTCTCTAGGTTATCCGCATCCCTCTTGAATTGCGGCGCCCAGAATTGCACGCAGTACTCCAGCTGCGGTCTGACCGGTGCCCGATAGAGGGAAAGTATCACCTCCTTGGATCTGTTCGTCATGCATCTGCTGATGCACGATAAAGTGCCATTGGCTTTTCTGATGGCTTCGTCACACTGCCGACTCATGTTCATCTTAGAGTCCACTAGGACTCCAAGATCCCTTTCCACTTCCGTGCCACCCAGCAGGTCATTCCCTAGGCTGTAGGTGTGCCGGACATTTTTCCTCCCTAGGTGCAGCACTTTGCATTTCTCCTTGTTGAACTGCATCCTGTTGTTTTCTGCCCACTTGTCCAACCTGTCCAGGTCTGCTTGCAGCTGTTCCCTGCCCTCCGGCATGTCCACTTCTCCCCATAGCTTTGTGTCATCTGCAAACTTGGACAGAGTACATTTCACTCCCTCATCCAAGTTGCTGATGAAGACATTAAAGAGTATCAGTCCAAGGACCAAGCCCTGCGGGACTCCACTGCCCACACCCTTCCAGGTCGAAACTGACCCATCCACCACGACTCTCTGGGTGCGACCCTCCAGCCAATTCACCACGATCATGATCATGACAATCTTCAAGAAAGGAGAGAAGTCCAACTGTGGAAATTACAGAGCAATTGCCTTGCTGCCTGTCACAGGAAAGAGCATTGTGAGAAATGCTGAACCAGCTCTTTCCACTTGCTAAAGAGCTCCTCCCTCTCAGAGTGGCTTTAGGGCATCATAAGGCACAACTGACATGATCTTCACCACTCACCAGCTTCCAGAAAAATGGTGGAAACAACATAAACATCTCTACATGGCCTTCTTTGACCTCACAAAACCTTTGACTCTGACAACCAAAAAGAACTGTGGAGGATCCTTCTGAAATATGGATGCCCTCTGAAAGTCATCACTGTTCTTTGCCTGCTCCATAATGGTATGTGAGCAGTAGTTCTCCATAACAGATCTATCACAGGTTCCTTTGAGGTTAAGATGGGAGTTAATCAAGGCTATGGCTGTGGCTGTGTCATTGCTCCAACACTCTTCTCGATATTTCTTACTGCAATGCTACATATGATCACCAACAAGCTTCCAGTCAGAGTGGAGCTAAACTATAAAATGAATGTCAAGCTGTTTAATCTCAGATGACTCCAAACCAAAACCAAGATCACCCCGACTCAATCATTGCGCTCTAGTACTTTGATAATGCTATAGTGTGTGCTCACTCAGAAGCAGACCTTCAGGCAATTGTTCCTGTATTTACCGAGGCATACAAGAAAATGGGACTGATGCTTAACATTCATAAGACTAAGGTCTTCCATCAACAAGCTTTTAATGAGGAGTCTCCAGCTCCAGAATCATGGTGAGACTCTGGAGAATGTTGAGTATTTCCCCTATCTTGGAAGCCATCTCCTCGCACAAGGCTGACATTGACAAAGAAATCTAACATCATCTCAAATGTACAAGTGCAGCTGTCAGATGCCGGAGGAAACAGGTGTTCAAAGATCCAAAACATTAGATCCAAAAGCAAGCTCATAGTTTATCAAGCAGTCATGATCCCCACCTTACCATAGAATCATAGAAGTAGGGTCGGAAGGGTCCTTGTAGATCTTCAACTCTGACCCCCTGCCTGGGCAGGAGGAAAACTGGGCTCAATTGACCCCAGTCAGGTAGGCATCAAGCTGCTTCTTAAAGACCCCCAGGGTAGGAGCCAGCACCACTTCCCCTGGAAGTCGGTTTCAGATCCTAGCCGCCCTGACTGTGAAGTAGTTCCTACAGATGCCTAATCTAAACCTACTCTCCAACAACTTGTGGCCGTTATTCCTTGTTATCCTGGGGGGCGCTAGGGGAAACAAGGTCTCCTCCAAACCCTTCTGGTCCCCCCTAGTGAGTTTATAGATGGTCACAAGGTCCCCCCTCAGCCTTCTCTTGTGAAGGCTAAACAGGTTCAGGTTCATTGTAGGGTCTGCCCTGCTGTCCCCAGATCATGCGGGTGGCCCTCCTCTGGACCCTCTCAATTTTGTCCACATGGTCCTCTTGACCATATGGAGCTGAGATGCGGACCATGTACAGGAGACATGTCAAGCTGCTGGAGAATTACCTTCAGTGGTGCCTGAGGAAGATCCTTTGAATCCATTGGGAAGACAGACACACTAATGTTAGCATTGTCTCACAAGTAATCACCATGAGCATCAAGCCGATGATCATCTGACATCAACTTCGCTGGGCCGGTCATGTAATCTGGATATCCAACTACAGACTCCCATAGCATGCTGTATTCTCTCAGCACGGGTCAAAGCAAATGCTCAAGAGGAGGCCAGAGAAAGCACTTCAAAGATGTCCTCAAGGCCAACTTGAAAAAATGCAACATCGATATCAACTCATGGATTGCTCCAAATGGAGGAAGAGTCTTTTACAAGGATCTCAGTACTTTGAAACCTTACAACAACAGGACATGGAAAAGCAGGAGAGGCAGAAACAGCGTGTCATGGACTGAACCAAGAGCCCAGAACCACCTACCTCAAATGGAAACACGCACCTGAGCTGCAACAGATTCTGCCGATCCTGAATAGGCTTCATCAGCCATCTTCGGGCTCACAGATAAGACAATTAGGGAAGATAATCATCCTTGACTGTGAGGGATTACCAGTGATGATGACTTTTTAAAGGAGAAAAAAGATTAAACAAGTGCATCTACTGAGTCACTTACCCTAGCTGCCGCCCCTCCCCTTCCAGGGCAGCAGTGTACATTGCAGAAGTTTCTTCAAAACCAGATATTAATTCTGTTCCTGATGGCTTTGCTGGAAAATGTATTTCTATTCATGATGTTTAAACCTCCAATTTTATTTTTAAAAATGCTTTCTCCTGCTTTAAATCTTGTTAGTGAGCTTTATGGGTATATTTTCTTAATAACATAGAAAAACATGATTGTAGTGTTGCTGCTATCACACAAGATGGCACTAAAGCAACAAAATGAAGCAACATTCTTTATACCTATAAATCTAATAGCCTTTCACCAAGGGGAGAATAATAAGGTAGAAAGCAAATTCATAATACACAAGCTTTTCTACCCCATTAGAGAGGCAGAGAGACAATTTGAGTTTCTAGAAAAGCCATGGAAAAGCCCCTTGTTTCAGTAGTCAAACACACTAAGTGCATATATTTTGGACTGCAAAGGTCTTCCATATTTACAATTGCCTGAGAGTTGCCTTCAGTATTCTGTACTTGTCTGCCACAGTTTGGCTACACCTGTTGTACAATCTGGTATTTAAGGCACTCTCATAGGATGGGGTGATATAGGCTTCAATTCCCTCAATCTGAGCAGAGTTTAGAATCTAGATATCCCACCTCTTGGGCAAATGCTCTAACAACTAGGCTGTTATATAAAAAGTAGATGCCACCCCGGGCCCTTTCTAAAGAAAAAAAAACAACCTAAGCCCTCAACAGGTAGATAGCTACTTTCAGAAGAAGCATCTGGATACTTTCAAAAGTGTTTAGAAATACCTAATGTGAAGCTCTAAGTTAAGCACTGTTAGGGTTAACAAGTTAGGGTTCTGTGAGGAGTGGGATGTTCAGGCACAACTCATTGAGTTACTTTTATCTGGCTCTCCACACACCATTTGGGTTTTTATGCATCGTCTATTGAATGCACCTAACTTTCCTCATTGATTGTACAGGTAAAGACCAGCAAAGGCTTAATAGCATGTTTCTTCTTCCTAGATACATAGTGGGCATCTACACACGCTCTTTGCTGAGGAGGTGACTAATTAGTTCCACTGTAAAGAGTCACTGTCTATACATGCGCCGGCATTAGGGCATGGTAAATTAATTAATCTGCCTATAAGTTCATCACGGGGGCACAGAAGGGAATTGGTGAGGTTTTATTCATCAAGGCGTCCCCGGGGGTTACAAGAAATAATGGCCACAAGCTAGCAGAGAGCAGATTTAGACTAGACATTAGGAAGAACTTCTTCACAGTTAGAGTGGCCAAGATTGGAACAGGCTCCCAAGGGAGGTAGCGCTCTCCCCTACCCTGGGGGTCTTCAAGAGGAGGTTAGATAAGCAGCTAGCTGGGGTCATCTGAACCCAGCACTCTTTCCTGCCTATGCAGGGGGTCGGACTCAATGATCTATTGAGGTCCCTTCCGACCCTAGCATCTATGAATCTATGAATCTATGAATTAACTCTTCCATAAGATAATACTATCTTACAGTGGTATCATTTACTGTGCAGAAAGCATGTGTGGGCAGTGACTGAGACCACAGCAGTTTGAGCTGGGGAGGAGCAGCCCTGGGCTGGCAGCAGGCTCAAGGGGTCAGTCACATGGCTTCGCACATTGGGCACGTCTATGCCCCAGCTAGCCCCTCCACCACCTGACGCTGCCACCTGGAGCCTGGGGCTGACCCCACAAGCCTGCTACCAGCCTGCATGTGAAGGTACTGTGTCTGGGAGCAGCTGACTCCAGTGTGAACTGCGTTGAGGTTTATTGCAGCATACTAATTGCACATGTAGATGTGTCCTGTATGTATATATATATATTATCATGCCCATATCTCTCTGAGTTATGCTGTGGACCTGGTTGCAGTTGTGTACAAGAGCAGTTTCAGATCAATCCACTCTTTCCTTCTTTTGGTGTCCAGATTTTCCAAGGCTCCTGAAGAAACAATACACACCTGCTGAGAAATGTTAAATATGAAACATTACTAAGGCTAGTTCCTTTTAGTTCGTATAATCCGTATGAGGTATAGGTAAAGCAGATAGCTAAAATCACCAAAACTTAATTTATTAGATTGCTGTTCACCAGTGACATTGCTGGGGAAGGTGTTTTTCCGTTTAGCACTCACTGCTCCCTATTACCAACTTCAGATTGAAATGCAATACAAGATGGGGTAATGTATATAACTAATGAAGAAAGCAAAAGAGAGAATCATGCTTGGGCTCTGTATCTGCCAATGTGGTCCCCACCTTTAAGAAAGGGAGGAGGGAGGACCCAGGCAACTATAGGCCCGTCAGTCTTACCTCAATCCTGGGGAAACTCTTTGAGAAAATCATCAAGGAGCACATCTGTGATGGGCCGGCATTGGGGATGATGCTCAAGGGCAACCAGCATGGATTCATTAGGGGCAGGTCATGTCAGACCAACCTGATTGCCTTTTACAATCAGGTCACAAAAGCATTGGATGCAGGTGCCGCCGGGGATGTAGTCTTTCTGGACTTCAGCAAGGCCTTTGACACTGTCTGCCACGCAATCCTCATTAAAAAACTAGGCAACTGTGGCATTGATGCCTACACGGTCACATGGATTGCGAATTGGCTGAAGGGTCATACTCAGAGGGTGGTGGTGGACGGATCATATTCGACCTGGAGGGAAGCGGGCAGCGGAGTCCCCCAGGGCTCAGTCTTTGGGCCCGCACTGTTCTTTATCAGAGATTTGGTCGACGGGGTGAAAAGCAACCTGTTCAAATTTGCTGATGATACCAAGATTTGGGGTGAGGTGGGCATGCTAGTAGGGAGGGAAAGACTGCAGAAAGATCTGGATAGGTTGCAGGGGTGAGCTAACAAAAACAGGATGTGTTTCAATACTGACAAGTGCAGGGTGCTGCACTTGGGCAGTAGTAACCGGCAGCACACTTATAAGATAGGAAACTCCTTTCTTGAGATCACGGAGGCAGAAAGGGATCTTGGAGTCATCATTGACTCCAAGATGAACATGGGCCGACAATGCGAGGTCACGGTCGGCAGGGCTAACCGGACCCTATCGTGCATCCACAGATGCATCTCAAGTAGGGCCAAGGAGGTGATCCTCCCCCTCTACGCGACACTGGTCAGGCCACAGCTGGAGTACTGAGTCCAGTTCTGGGCACCCCACTTCAAGAAGGATATGGACAACATTGAGAGGGTCCAGAGGAGGGCCACCCGCATGATCCAGGGACAGCAGGGCAGACCCTACAATGAGAGGCTACAGGACCTGAACCTGTTCAGCCTTCACAAGAGAAGGCTGAGGGGGGACCTTGTGACAGTCTATAAACTCACTAGGGAGGACCAGAAGGGTTTGGGGGAGACCTTGTTTCCCCTAGCACCCCCCTGGGATAACAAGGAATAATGGCCACAAGTTGTTGGAGAGTAGGTTTAGATTAGACATCCGTAAGAACTACTTCACAGTTAGGGCGGCTAGGATCTGGAACCAACTTCCAAGGGAAGTGGTGCTGGCTCCTATCCTGGGGGTCTTTAAGAAGTGGCTCGATGCCTACCTGGCTGGGGTCATTTGAGCCCAGTTTTCCTCCTGCCCAGGCAGGGGGTCGGACTTGAAGATCAACAAGGTCCCTTCCAACCCTACTTCTTTGATTCTATGATCTGGTGTCCGGTGTTTACATTTCAATGGAAATCAAATATTTCATTTTTTGTTACTGCAGAAAGTTGAAACCCTGATTAGGGTTCCCAAGAAGTCTATATGTATCTTGTTATTAAAGTAGCTATGGACATTGTAATTTTGTATTCAATTATAGCCCAGTGGGCATATCTACATGTGCAATTAAGTTGAAGCAATAAACTCCGGCACATTTTGCACTGGAGTTTACTGTTCCCAGGTGTACCGTTTGGACATTGCATATGAGACCACAGCATATTGAAACAGGTTGGAGCAGCCCCAGCTAGCAGAGGTCCTGCGGGTTAGCCTGCCAGCCTGGGGCTTCTCCCACATGGCTCAACATGCTTTGGAGGGGCTGAATAGAGCACAAGGGTGCTTAAGTGTGGGGCTAGCCAGCTGACAGTGCCAACACTGAAGCATCCTCATGCCCCCCCCCCCCCCCCCCCAGCCACCTGGGTCGGTATCTATACATATGTTGCTATGTATGAAAAAACTCCACAGCAGGATAGTACTTGTATTTATTTACAAATACTAACCTGCTGCAGATTTTATTAGTTTTCTGCATTCAAATAGGGCCACAATTGTAGACACTGAGAAGTTTACTGTGGAGGTAATTAGGCAACTCATCAGTAAACATCTTGTATAGACGTACCCAATGACATACATTCCTAACTGGTGCAGGATCAACATAAGCAATGGGAATTAACCATCACTGTTGTTATTAACTAACAACATAGATGAATTGTGGCAAGCATGTTTCTGGCCAAAAGAAAAACAAAAACCTGTGATATCTGTATCCCAACTGATATAAATATATGATATAGACAAGGATGCAGTATTTGTATCATGACTGATAGAAAGAGATAGCACATATTGCATTAGTCATATTTTCAATGTATTCAGTAAAAAAAATAAAAAAAACAAACAATTGAACATAAACAAAGACATGACAACCTTTGATAACACTTTATGTGAAAAACCACAACTGATAAGTTGAAGAGTCACTTCAGGCTCAGGAGCCACATTCTGAGTATTGCTGATATAGTCCATCCCAGATATAGCCGAGGCAGCTCACAAATAGCTACAGAATTGTAAGTTGAAGTAATTTTTCAACTATGGCCATGTGACTAGAGCCAGCATCATTTCCAGAGTACAAAGAGTTTGATTTTTCTATTGCTTATAAATCACTGTGGGAGAACTATGTATCAGCATCATCTATGAGTTTGGAAAAAAATTTAGATTTTGTTGACTGGATTAAGGATTTATCCAGCAAAGATTTGCTCTCGTTTATCCATTTTGAGTAGTTCCATTTGAAGCTGGAGAGAACCTCAGCAAGTTCAGGGCCTCAAAATCCTACCAGATCTCCTAAACATTCATTACTAACAGTGTAGGCATACTCACACGTGCACATGCACACATACACACACACACACATCTGAAATCTCTGAAAAGCAGTGGAGACTCCTATAGGCTTTTGTGAGCTTTAGATCAAGTTCTGAAAATAAATAAAAGGGTCTCTTTTTCTCTAATGCACCTTCCTCATTCCTTGCAACTTCTTTTTTCTCTCACCCACCTACCATTGCTTCCTTCATCCCACTTTTATGAATAGAAGGCTAACAACATTTTAGCACTTTAATCTTCAAAAATAAAGCATAGGAAGAACTCCTCATACATATCACAAACTAATGTTACATGCTAGAAAAGACAGAGAAAAATTATGAAAAAAAACTTTGTTCGCCAGGATACAGCAGAAATAGGAATGCCAGGGAGATTGGATATGAATCAGCTGCTAGGTCACATGTTTTATAAACTGTTCCCCTCCCCCACCCCAAACAAGACATTGTGGGAAAATGGTCCTGGGCATACTTGATTTTCTGCATAGGGATTACCACACTGACCTATGAGATCCAGCTCTCCCACTGTTCTCTAGCTAGTTCCAGATGTTTGCCTTTTGACCCCTATGTATGAAAAGATGAAGGGGAGGAACAGCAACATTTGAAAAGCTGTTGTATTCTTTAGTTGACTGGTTTGCTAGTTGGAGGTTACATGAAAGAGGTTTTGCAGTCTGTATTTTAATATTTCTCAAGAATACCTAAAACGAGCAGATAGACTCTTTTTCCATGAAAAAAATAAAATAGTTGTATATAAAAAAGATGTACAAGAATCTCCATCTTTGATCATTTTATGATAATCTGCCCATGTGGGATATTTCTTCCCAACTGTCTGCTTTTAGTTGCAGTTTTCAGTGTCCTCCCTTTCCTCCCATCCTCAGTGAAACTGGAATTAGTCACCAAACTTTAGCTTTCTCTTTCCACACAATAAGAGCAGGTACAAGGCCAATTACTATGGAGTATTTCAGGTTCTACATGTCTCCACTCCCTTTTAACTCACTGCAGTTTGTTAGCTTTCCATAACTTTAAGGTGAAATTTTCAAAGTGCTTCCTTGTCCTCATTGCTTTTGCCTCTATAGCATTGCAATTTTTCAGGTTCGTTGCATTGTGATTATTGTTCCATAGTGACAACTCCAATTACTACTTGAAATAATAACTGTTGAATTTTACTCTAGATAAAGAAGAACATAATTCCTTCTCTTTCATTCTTCAGGGCTACTTATTCAAAGAAATTGTTTATGGCCCTAAAAACGTTGTCTCAAAGTGACCATGCTGAATTTATCAGTAAGTAACCAAAGTTATGAAGATAGGACTTATTATATTGCTTTTAACCAGTGAATGGTTGTTGGCAGAAGCCCCAGAGATGAACTGCGTCCTGAGTTTGTTTGGCAAGCAGCAATTTTGGGTGCCTGTACACATGCAGGGATGCTGCTCTGATGCTCTGTAATTACAACATGTGTAAAGACACCCTTTGAGCTCTTCAGCCTTGTCTCAGCCTGTTTACACAGGAAGGGCCTTATTACATGGTAATTTGGGGTGGCTCCTGGAGCTCTTAACCCCTGGACTGTCCCACATCAATACCTTGTTTAAGCACTCATTATGCAGCTCAAAGTTACACCGCTCTAGGGCAGGATTATCTCTGATCTGCACTACCCAGATCCTGTCCCATTAAGGTGTGTCCACTCCCCAGAGATGTGGTGCCCAAATTGAAGTCTTCCAGTATCCCAGGATCTCTCTCACACTCCTACCTGTAGAGTTCCTAGACTAATGGTATGACTGCTCCAAATTTGAAGCTAGAACTTACACTGATCAACATTTTTGAGGCTCACAGCAAAAAGTATAACAAAGTCCTAACTATTATCAGCTGCCTGAAGTTAAGGGTAAGAGAATTGAGGAGATAGTCAGACAGAGGTAATAAGGGAGGTAGATCTTGAATAAGGGAGGTAGATCTTGACCTAACACAGACAAAGGCTTACCAGCCCCAGAAGAGTTGCTTCATGTATGCTATGATCCTCCAGGCCTTGGAAGCAGTACAATAACATCTGCCTGGACATGCAATCAAACAAATTAACTTAGCTAAATGGCACTGTCACTCAGCAGCACTAATTATCCCACCTGCATAGCCCTTTGACTGTTACTACTCTACTTCTGGTTTAGGAAGCAGCCTACCTGAAGAAGTGCAGCATGTTTGAGGCATGCTGTTGCCAGGGATAGTAAATTTATTGCATAGACAAATAAGTAAGCCCAAGACATTTTTATCCTTAGATTGGAAATCATTTTGCTACAGTAGTTTACATAGAGCTTCACTTGAAAAGAAAATATCATGAACCAAAGAAATCATAAAAATATCTCAAGGATAGATCCACAGAAAAATATGTTTTATTAGTTCTAAAATGGGATTAAATGTCCCTTATGGGAAAAGCTGGAGGAGTGAACATAAAAACAAGTACTGGAGAAACAGGCTATACCTGAAAGATTAGCTGAAACTTCTGACTATAGTTATGAAGCAAGAGCCTAGATATCAAAGCTGATCATTCTTGCCTGGCCTCAACTGTTAAAACATGTCTAGATGTAAAGGAGGAGCCTGAAGATTCAGCTGAAAATGTGTGCATCCATTACCCACACTATCATATTCACTGGGACCTAAGAACAGCAGAAACTTATCATTGATCTCAAACTACAACAGGTATTAATATAATTTATTATTTATTTCCACAGGCTTGATGGAGAACTGTACCACAAGTGGTACTAGATGCCAAATTAGAAGATGAGGGAATCAGAACAGGGAGAGTATAGAGTGGCTCACTGATGAGGGCAGTAATTTGAATCCAACCACCTTTCTTAAGAAATTAGGACCAGGGAGAAGGGGTGGGGGGAGGATATAGTAATGTGTGGTGAGTAGTAAAAGGCATGAATATGATAGAGGACATGGAAATGAAAATTATGGGTTTTGTTAAAAAATTGGAAGAATGAGAATAAGATAATTTGGAGATGAAAGAGAGAACTAGAAGAGACAGAAGAAAGTAGGGGCTAGAGCAACCCTTCTTGTAATAAGTCAGGTCCTTTTTGTTTAAGAGGAACATTATAGACCCTGGGGTAGATGGCCAGGAGGAGGAGGGGACTTTCAATTGGATATCTCAAGAGCATGTTTAAGGGAGAAACTAGGGATTATGAAAGAAAACATGAGAGGTTCTTATATCAAAATTGAAAAAGGGGAGATTAGAAGTGAAACAACAGGATTCTCTACCCTTGAAAAGACGGAATGATTGGAAGGGAAAATGAAGGGTGACTTGTCTAAGCACTATGCCTGATGAGGCATGGATAATAATTGATCAAGAAATGAGCTAGCATTCCCACAATATTTCCATACAATGTTTTGAAGGACTCTATGAGGGAAAAGGAATAGTGGAAAGAATCATCTGACTAGGACAAGCATGGATCCTAGTGGGGTGAGGTAGTGCAGACACACACCTCTGGGTGTGCCACAAGTGAGCTCTTGGCATGTGGTTTGCCCGGAGCCCCTGCTTTCACACAGCTGCAGAGACCAGAGGGTAAGAGCTGCTGCCACTACTCATCCCCTTCTTTCTCTGCTGCTGAATTCAGTGGGAAGGGGAAAGTGGAACAGCAGCAGCATTCACCCTGTGGGCTCTGGAGCTACACAAAAGCAGGTACTGCAGCCGCTGCCTCAGTCGGCTGGTGAGCTCAGAGCTTGCTGCTTTTGCAGAGCCCTGGCAGGAGCCTAATCTGACCAGGCAGTGAGCTCAGAGCTTACTATGCATACATGGCAGTGCCAAAACTGGAGGACTGCATCCCTCCTTGCCCTGTGCCTGAATCCACTGCTGTGTTGGGCTCCCCAAAATCCTCAGCTCTCTGCAGTACCCAGTGAGGTTCCACCAGGTTCAAAGAGAAGCTTGTTTCTTACAGACATTTCACTCTGCAGCAATTATTAGCTCTGAACTAAGCAGTCAGCAAACAGTTTAATTTTTTAAAATAATCTCATCTAAAATTGTAAATTGCTTCACAAAGAATATTAGCACCATTATTCCGTTCTGCAGGGTAGTTGTAGTTAAAGCTGATTAAAAAGTCTAGAAATGACAAGACAGAGCTACCAGGAACTAATGCAGAGCTTGCATAAACTGAATAAACACAAACTGATCTCTGAGAATGAATATATTATGCAGTAAAAACAGTAGCTGAATGGTTTCACATGGCAAGTCTGCAGCCTTTGATTGATGGGGGTTTTTTTTATATGAAGTTGGTATATGTTCCTTAGGCTGCTTGTGTCAGTTAAAATCCCACTGTTTCTATTTAGGGACTTCTGTCACTGCTATGGAACAGTGACAGCCTGCCGGCAGCTCATTGCCACCCCGCAGCCACGGGCAGGCTCTACCAGAAAAAAAAACCAGCAAGGGGCCCACTTTTTTTTTTTCCAGTGAAGCCTGCCTACCTCTCTTGTGGCTGGGGGCCAAGTTGCCCATGGGCCCTGAGCTATGGGGGGCCCCATTCCTTCCCTCTGCGGCAGTGGTGTCCCCCAGTTAGCACTCACCCACTAGCACCCCACCCAGGTGGTCCTGGGGGACTCTGCTACTGCAGAGAAAAAGACTGGGACCCCTACAGCTTAGAGGCTGCACAACCTGGTGCCAGCTCATGCCGGCACTCTCTGCTGAGAGGGAAAAAAAGATAAACGTGGCAAGGTGCTGATCATTTTTTTTTCTCTCGAAACCTACCTGCATTCCCATGGCTTGGGGGTGAGCTGTTGGTGGGCCAAGCAGTGCTTGAGCTGTGGGGAGGTTGGGGGAGATCCAGGTTCTTCCCTCTGCCATGGTGGTGCTCCCCTGGAATCCTCTGGGCAGGGTGCTAGCAGACAGGTGCCATCTGGGGGGGTGCTGCTGCCATGGAGGGCAGGCCCCAGACCCCCCAGCAGCAGCACACCCCCTAGTTGTGGGAGACGTGGGCAGGCTCTGCTGGGAAAAAAAAGCAGGCCCCTCACCACTTTTTTTTTTCCTTTCTCAGCAGAGCCTGCCCACGTGAGCTGCTGCTGGGTCGTGCAGCCTCTGAACTGAGGGGAGGGGTGGAGGGGCGGAGACAGGACCTGGTGCTTCCCTCTGTGATGGTGGTGGCCCCTGTGGCCATCTAGGTGGGGTGCTAGCAGGTGGGTGCTGCCCCAGGTCACAGGCAGCACCCACCAGATCCAATGGTGCATGGGGCACTGTAAGCCTAGGTGTGCTCAGGGAAGCTTGGGCTTGGTGGACTTCCAGCACCCCGTGCACCATCCCTGCTGCTTTCCCACCACCTGGGGCTGCCTGGGAATGGGCTGGTTGGGAGTTGAGGAAGACAGCAGGACAGCGGCTGGATGTGTTGGCAGCCGGAAAAGGTGGTGGTGATGGTACACAGAGCACTGGAAGACTGCCAAGCCTGAGCTTCCGGGAGCCCACCCAGGCTTCCAGCACCCTGTGCACAATCCCCACCACCTTCTCCAGATGTATTGCTGCAATTTGTTATATAGCAAACTAAAATACATCAGAAGTGTTTTACTTTGCTACATAAAGTCATTTAAAGTGAAATATTCCACCGCATGTGTACAGTGTGACAAAATTAAAACATAATACGCTGCTGCAAGTGTAAATGGTGATGCCATAAAAATGGTTAAAAAGGGCAATTAAACCAAGTAAAAGGTCAATTTCATCATGTGTACAAGTGCCCTTAATAGCTAAATTGTGGGATTGTCCTAAAGAAAATGGAATAACTAAGTTTGGATGCAATCATTTGGTTTCATTAGACACCACCCAGAGCAGCCTTGCTGGGTGTGTGCAAGCATTAAACTGAGATTACACATTTAGTAGTACAGCTGAGACCTTGGAAGCAGCTTGGGCACATCTATGTTCCAAAGATAACACCCCAAAGGTTTCTAATATAAAACACATATTAGCTGGTATAACAACTGATCTCAGGGAAGATGAATATTTAATGCAGAAGTCTTTCAAAAATATGTAGCGACTGAAAACAAAAAGACATTAGGGGGGTTTTGTTTTGGTTTTGTTTGTGGGGGGAGGTTTGTTTGCTTCTTTTTTAAGTAATGTCTGGAGTGGAATCTTATAGCTAGGTTGAAAATGTTACTGTGGGAACCCATACCTGTGATGTTAGATCTGACGGTTTGGGGGACACTGCTGGGTTAACTTTTATTACAAGGTTGCTTTTTTATCACTCAGAAGACCTTAATTTGTAATATACAGGAAAGACTGCGTGTTCTAGTTGGGCACATCTTGGGTATTCCGTACATTATGAAGAAGAAAAATGCTCAGACAAGCACTTTCATCTTTTTACATGCTACTCGAAGGGAAAGAGACCATGGTTGCTCTGGATTTGAATATAATAATTGTGAATTATTTATAATAGCACTGTGATGCTTTATAAGCATGTAAAAAGACAGCCACAGCTTTGAGAAGTTACAGTAAGGAAATCTATATTATATTCTTGTAAAGGGACAAAGCAGAAGAAGCAAAAATAGATGAACAAAAAGAGTATGTCTTGTTTAAGGTACTCCCAGAGAAGGAAGTATCTCCCAACAGTTCAGAAAAGACCTTTTGTCTCAGGACCTTAGCAAAGGAGTAGACAGTTGAGGAAAAACCTTAGTCCAACAAATATCATTAGAGGGATCAGATCCATCTTATTACCTAGGTCTCAAGAGAGTGACCACCAGGAGTGGCCCATCAGTTCTCCTTCTTCAGCTTCCTGCTTTTGTTTGGTAGGGCAGGGCATGGGCATGGGACACTAACTCTTTGGATATACCTAGGCAGACAAGGTTCCTTGGGTGAATTTGATATCTTTTACTAGACCAACCCAAATGGTTGGAGAGTAGTCATTAAGCAAGCTTTCAGGTTCAAAAACCCTTCGTCAGGCTAAGGAAGCTTCAGCAGTTGATGTGTGCTCTTCCTGGATGGAATGAAAAGTATATACCTATGCACTTGGACTCTTGGCTAGAGAATGTCCCAGCACCAGGGTCCCTGCCCTGTTACTGAGGGATGGATGGAGCCTAGGGCTTGCAGGCCAGCCCTGCTCCTCTAAACAGGATCATATTGCCAAAGGGAGCCTTAAGTAAAATAGCTACCAATCCCAGATGCAGATAGCAAATGGCAGGCTTGGGGCAGAAGCAGAGGGTAAGGTGATCCAAAAGGACACATAAAGTCCAGGATCTGACCCAGAAGGGCAATCAGACTATAGGAACCAGAGGAGGCAGATCTCCCAGGCAGTATGAGCCAAAGCCACCTATAGCAGGAAGACTGCACCACAGGGGGACGGAAGGAACTCTGCACCTGGAGCAGCAAAAGTTATATACTTCTGACCTTTGTGCAATTAACCCTTACAAGCATAGGTAGAGGGAGAAAATATTATCTGGGGGGCCTGAGTGAAAGCATACACGTCAACCAAAGACTGCAGCACTGGTGTCATCATGAAGGCTTCGGCTTCCACAATCACAGCCTGCTCTTTGGTGAGAGAGGAGGTGTTCTGCTGGGAAGAGGCAGCCTCCACCTTACTCTGCTGGGGAGGAGGCTCTTCTCAGCCAGACTGGCTAATCTGCTCGACCGAGCTTTAAACTGAGCCCACTGGGGGGATTACCGCCACTGCAAGCCCACTGGGCAACATTTGTAAATCCAGCAGGCTAAGGCACTCAAGGGAACCCATCCCTACCCTAGCCCTGGAGCGATCTGTGGGGAAGGCAAGGGCCCTCAATGGGACACTTGCCTGCCTGTACACCAATGCCAGGAGCTTGGGGAATAAACAGGAGGAACTGATCCTCCTGCTAAACAAAAATGACTATGACATCATAGGAATAATGGAGACCTGGTGGGACTCCACCTATGACTGGGCCACAGTTATAGATGGCTATACCCTGTACAGGTGTGATCGTGCAGATAAAAGGGGTGGGGATGTAGCTCTCTATGTCAAGGACAGCTACACGCCCCTGCAAATTGACATTGGCACTTAGGAAGTCTCTGGAGTCTCTCTGGGTTAAAATATGTGGGGAATGTGGCACAGGAGACATCATGGTAGGAGTCTACTACAGACCTCCTAACCAGAAACAAGAGCTGGACCAGGAATTTGCCAGGGAACTGGCTGAGGCTGCACACTTTCAGTGCATGGTTGTCATGGGAGACTTTAACTACCCAGACATCTCATGGGAAGAGCACTCGGCCAAATCCGATCGGTGGCAAAGCTTCCTCATATGTGTGGATGAGCAATGCCTGACTCAAGAAGTCTATGGGCTGACAAGAGGTTGTTGGACATGGTACTGGCCAAAGGGGATGATCTGGTAAGTGACCTAAGAATCAGTGGAAAGCTGGGTGATAGTGACCACAAGCTGAGCACCTTTCCTATCCATCGCAAAGCTGGCAAGTCAGTCAGCAATGCAGAAGTCCTCGACTTTAGGAAAGCTGACTTTGACGAGCTCCGGAAGCTCATTGTTGAGGCCCTAAAGGACCATGACTCGACAGAAAGAGGAATCCAAGAGGAGTGGTTGCTCCTCAAAGGAACGATCCTGACAGCACAAGCGTTGTCCATCCCATCATGGAGGAAGGGTAGCAAAAGGACGCAGCAACCCCCTTGGCTCAGCAGGGAACTTGAGGACCTCCTATGCCTCAAAAGAGAGACTTATAAAGGATGGAAGTACCACCAAGGAGAAGTACTCGGCACTGGTCCATGCCTGTGGACCAGGAAAGCCAAGGCTGCAACTGAGCTCCATCTGGCACACATATCAAGGATAACAAAAAGTCCTTTTTCAGACTTAATTAATCTCCGGTAAGATTCTGGAGAAAATTATCTGGATAAGTTGGCTGAAGGCAACATCCTGAGGGATAGCCAGTACAGGTTTGTCATGGGTAGGTTTCCTTCTATGACCAGGTGACATATCATCTGGACAACGGAGAAGAGATTGACATCATATATCTGGACTTTAAAAAAGCTCTTGATCTGGTGTCCCATGACCTCCCCACAGAAAAATTGGCCAACTGTGGCCTCAGCTTCACCACAGTCCAGTGACTGGGTAATTGGCTCCGAGGTCAGACCCCAGGAGGTAAGTCTGTGGAGCGGAAGGTGTGGGGGGAAAAGTAAGGGGTAGGGGGGCAGATTGAGGCCCCCATAGTGAGGGAGGGAGTGGGGCAGGGACAATGGCTGGGGTGAATGGGGTTCCGGGGATGGGGCATGTCGTGAGACCCCAGGTGGTTCATCCAGGAGTGCAGGGGGGGCTCCTGCCAGTCCATACACTCTGGGTAGGCACAGGGGGTATGTGCCCCCTTGATTTGAGCGTGGGGCAGAGGTAGGCTGCCACTGTGCACTGGGCTCTGTACCCCGCAGCTGCTGCTCTTGAGCTGCACAATGCCATGTGCCTACCACTGCCAAGCTGTGCTATGTCCCCTGCCTGTCCTGTGGATGGCATTGTGCAGCTCCCACACAGCAGTGGCAAAGGCAGCAGATCGCAAAGCCCCAGTGCACAGTGGCAGCCCACCTCCACCCTTGCACAAATCCAGGGGGCACATGCCCCCCCGTGCCTCCCCCAGGGTGCACACAGCAGCTAGAGCCTCTCCCCGTCTCTCTTCCCCCCCCCCCCCCCGCCCCATCCCTGGATAAGCTGCCTGGGCCCTGACCATCCCACTACCCACCTCAGGGCCCCATTCACCTGAGCCCCTGTCCCTGCCCCACTCCCTCCCTCACTGCAGGGGCCTCAATCTGCCCTCCCCCTCCCCCGTCCCTTCCCCTTCACAGACTGAGACTTGCTTGCCCTTCTGGGCAGTGATCCACACCCTGGGCTGCGAGTATCTGAGTCTGTGCCCGCATCTCCCCCACTGCTGCAGCCACCCAGAGCCCATGTCTGGGATGCCCTGTTGCCCTACTCACTGCCTCATGTTTATGGGGGGGCTAAGCCTCACTAGCCCTGGCCTTCTGCTGCCTATGCTGACAGGGAAGCATTGTGTTTGGTAATCTTGGTGTTTTGAGAGCAGATGCTCATGCTTTTGACTAGCGTTTAAACTGGAGGACTGGAGTGGCTGTAAGGGGTGGATTGGAGGCCACTGGGATGTGGCAGAGGCCCCCAACTCAAAGCACTCCTGGGACCCTGAAACCTGGGGTGTTGAGTATGGGAAGGAGTCCAAATATGTTCAGAGGGAAGACTATGATGTGTCAAAGGACTGGATATCTGTCAGTAAAGCCTGAGGAGCATTATTCCTGTGCCCACAGGGGGTTTGCCTAGGAGCCAAGTGGCTCACAGCCATGGCTCAGAGAATGTGAGGGGCTAGACCTGGAACCCAAGAACCTAGGGTCATGGTGTGGTGGACCCCAGACAGAAGGTCCCAGCCAGATTAAAAGTTAACTGAGGCCCAGAAGGGTCTGAGTTCAGATGGGGACCTACCCTCAAACCCACATCTCCCTCCTAGGGGCCTCCCTGTGAAACTATAACATCAAGTTGTGACAGGAAAGATACCTGTGAGGGGGAAGGACCCAGAGAGTCCAGAAGCAATGGTGAGGAGTTCAGAGGCCAATGATGAGCCAGGCCAGGGACTTTGTCATGCCAGCACTGAACATTTTTTTTTGCAGTCCCTAGTCAACTTCCTCATACACCTCCCACCAAAAGTGGTCCATCAGTATCATGCAAAAGATATAGGCAGAATAACAGGCTTATTAAGGCAGAATCTTATACCTCGGTTTCCATATAGGTTCCTGATGTTGAAGATAGGGTTTATGCAGCTGGAAAATGGAACTGTCCCACCTCTTCTGTAATTCCAATTTTTCTTTTCCCCACCATCCATCCATTTTTTCTATTTAAATGTTCAGGTCTTCAGTCTAGGGCAGAGTATTATTCTATGTTTGTATGCACCTAGCCTGCAGAGGCCCCAGTCTCCATTAGTTCCTAGGCATTGATGTAATACAAATAATATTTAATAAAAAGTGTTACTAATTATTAATGAGTAAACAAGTGCATGGCTGTGCCAAATCATTCCTTTGATCATTTTGCATATCTCATGCATAGTTTGCATTGATAGCTTTGCTACTGTCTGATTAAAGTGGGTCTGATAGCTCAGAGCCTAAGGCACAGAAGGACTTAGGCATCCAAGTGTTACTTAACCACCCTGTATATATCTAAATTCAAAATGAAGGTGCTACGATACCCTACTCCACTGCTGTCTACTTGTGGAGTTCTTTGAAGTCCATTGGTACCTAAGTTTCTGAAGTTTCCCAAGTTCCCAAAGGTCTGTTTCTGGGAATGCTCAGAAGTACTTGCATCTTGACAGGGTTAAGCACATCAGGAAGGACATTCTAAGGGTTCTTCTGCCTACATTGCCTTCAGGGCTCCAGCTCACAAGTGTTCTCAGAGCACAGCTACTGGTTGAGACCTGTACAAAACACAATCTGTGGGAGAGGTTGTGCCCCACCCCACCTTCAATCCAATGATACTCATTCAGGATGTAGGAAACCTAGTTCAGCTCTCTGTTCTGAGAGATTTCAGATCTCCCATTAACTCTGGAATGTGGAAAGGGCCTCACTGGAAAGTGCCTTAACCACTAATCAATTTTATATTCTAGAGCAGTGGTCACCAACCAGTGGATCTTGATCCTCTTGTGGTAGATTTGAGAGCCTCTTGGATTCTATCTGAAGGCGGGGGCAGGGGGCGGGTGGTGCTGAGTGCCCGTGTACATGCAGGCATGTGCCCCAGCCCAGCAGGTCAGTCCATTGGGGAGGAAAGGGGTGGGCGCTAGATTAAGGCCAGGGTAGAGGTGGGGTGGTGGCAGTGCACAGTAGACCCTGGGTTGCTTTTGAATGCCAAAGGTGATCACCTTTGTTCTAGAGTGTCTGGGATGCTCCTGCTGAGTATTAATTGGGGCAGAGCAGTGACTAGAATGCACATCTCCCATTTCCCAGATGAATACCCTAAGCAGTAGCCAAGAGTCACACCCACTCACCCTTTTCTGGTCAAAGGAATGTTTGTTTATTCCAATGGCTTTTGTGAATCCCAGTTTTAGACTTCTAATTCTCTCCATCATGAATGATGTGTGCCCCCAGAGGCTGGGGGGGCACTCAAAGGTGGCGGTGGCGAGTGGGGAGCTCCTGTAGGCAGCCACGGCACTGTTAGCAGCAGGGGCGGAAGGCGGGGTGGAGGCGAGTGGTGACCGCCTGCAGGTGCTGCTGGCAGCATTGGCAGCACTTTCGCAGGGAGTGTGCTGCCAATCTCAGGGGGGACACGTGTACCCATGTACACCCCCTACATGTTGCTCTCCATGGACTACATGAAGGAGTTTAGAAACTCAGGCCTCTAAATTCAGCTAAGAGATGTGTGGATCTAGCTTCGTCTTGTTCCTCAGTAGAAATCTGCACTCAAAATGTGAACCTGAGACAGAAGAATCACATTTTAGTGATTTTTAACTGAAAAATCAGAAGAACTGTAACAGGGAATCTTTGCCCTGTTACTAGAAAGTGGCATGACCCATTTATGAGCAGGGTTTGTGTGGCACAGTCACAGGCTGGGGGGGGAGCGGGAGGGGGTTAAGGAATAGCCCTGTGGTGAAGTCAGCTGACAGGGAAGGCATATGACCAGAAAGGGGCAGGAGTTTAGTAGTATACAAGCCAGACCTAGGAGCAGGGAGTTAGACCAGAGAAGCAGTAGGGTGAGGAAGCCTTGCTGTGAGATGACTGCTACTGATGACTGCCTGGCAGGGAGCTTTTGGAGTGCAACCAGAGGGCAACCTGGAAGAAGGGTGGTAGGCAGGTGGTGGGCTGGGGGTTTGTGTTGCTACCATGAAGTCTTAAATTTTGTTTTGGGTTAACCGGTGGTTTGGGTGGGATTAGAAAGGGATAGTTTAGAGAGAGTACCATAGCAAGGGAGGAGGGGGAGTGGGGCGACCACCTGGGCACTGAAGTGAAGGGGTGCCAACAGGCATTGCCCATCCAGGATGGGGTGTGGGGCAGAGCTGCAAGTGGTTCATTTGGGGGGCGCAAAGACAGCTGGAGAGCGGCTCCCACTGCTGCATGCATTCCCAGGCAAGCATAGGGAGGGTGCATGCCCCCCGGATCTGTGCTTGGGCCGAGGGCAGGCTGCCGCCGTGGGCTTACCCCAGGCCCCAAATTTCCTTGCTGCAGTACTGTCTAGAGGTCCCATTAGTGTCTGAGTGGCACATGATTGCCTTGAGCCCTGCAGCTGGGTGGGAGTCCCACAGACAAGGGCCACTGGGGCCCAGAGCCCAAGAAGGGACAGAGATAGCTGGACCTTAAGAGACAGGGGGGAAAGAGCCTGGCAGGGATGAGGCAGCTTTTAGGGCAGTGGTTCCCAAACTGTGGGTTGCAACCCCAAATGGGGTCACAAAAACAGTGTATGGAGTTACGATAAATAAAATCACTTTAATCCAGGGGTGGGCAAAAAACAGCCATCCAGGCACTTTCATCTGGCTCACGGGTACCCACCAGTTAATTGTATCCTGCCCAGCCGCATGCCTTGCTTCCACCCTGGTGTGCGGAAGGGCCCAGCTCAGCCAGCACGCAGCTTCCAGGCAGGGCTGCTGCTGCCACTGCTGCAGCCATTGGGGGACCTGTTTGGCTTCCCCAGCATCCCACTCCCTCCAGGCACCAGGTAAGAAAGAGGTGGAGGTGGGTGGAGGGGGAGCTGCAGCTGGGTGAGAATATGGGCCTGGGATTGGTGGCAGCATGGTGCCTGTGCCCAAGGGGCAGCAGGAATGCAGAGCTTGGGTAGGCAGGGTGTGGGTGTGAGGAAGGGTGGGGGCATTTGGAGACTCCCCTACACACTCCCCCCTCCCCCCCCCCCCCCGCAAGCCGCACAGCCCCTGCTGCCAGTGGCAGCAGCAGCAGCATCAGCAGGCGCTGGGTGATCAGGGTGCTTGTGGCTTGTGCAGGCATTACCACCCAGCCACTCATGGCTCTGGCCAGTGCTGCACTTGGTGGCAAGGAGCACAGCCAAGCCAGCCCGCTTCTATCGCACAGGGTTCTGCATGGCGCACGTGCAACTCTATGTCACTGGGGGTAGCCCCACACAATGGAGCCAGCTGCCTTCTCTGCCCCTGCTGGGCAGGTTCCAGGACTCTACTAGAAGTGGAGTGGAGCCCTGCAGCCTGCTTTCCAGCAGTCCTGGGACCTGCATGGCAGTGGAGGGAATACAGCCAGCTCCATCAAGTAGAGCTTCCCCTGGTGGCATGGAGCTGTATGTGTACCACGCGGAGTCCTGCATGATAGAGGCAGGCTGGCCTGGGTGCGCTCCTTGCCACCATGTGCAGCACCGGTCAAAGCATGGCCATGGGCCATGAGCACCCTGAGCTGCTGCAGTTGGTGGCAGGGTTGGGGGTGGGAGGGGGAGTTCCGACATCTGCCCACCCTCCCTCGCAAACCCCACACACCCACATTCTGTCCCCACAACTCCTCCATATATATATATACCCTCCCAACATACCCTATGTCTCTCCACACGCACAGCCACACCCCCTCACAAAAGTACTTTAAAAACATAAATTTTCATATTTACATGCTGCATTATATGTTGTTCTATAATATGCAAACTTTAATAATTATATACTGAATGTTGTTGTTATGCTTCTTTATTGCTGTTTTATTTTTGTTGGCATCTGGGATCCTGTGAACTTTCAAGTGTTAAAATTCATAGATTCATAGATATTAGGGTCGGAACGGACCTCAGTAGCTCATCGAGTCCGCCTTCCTGCCATGGATAGGAAAGAGCGCTGGGGTCAGACGACCCCAGCTAGGTGCTTGTCCAGTCTCCTCTTGAAGACCCCCAGGATAGGGAAGAGCACCACCTCCCTTGGAAGCCCATTCCAGATTCTGGCAACCCTTACTGTGAAGAAGTTTTTTTCTGATGTCCAACCTAAATCTGCTCTCCTTCAATTTGTGGCCACTGTTCCTAGTTACTCCAGGGGGTACCCTAGTAAATAGAGTATCTCCTATTCCCTGCTGCCCTCCCCTGATGAATTTATAGGCAGCCACAAGATTACCTCTCAGCCTTCTCTTGTGAAGGCTGAAGAGATCTAGGTCCCTCAGTCTCTCCTCATAGCATCTTGCCTGCAGGCCTCTGACCATATGAGTGGCCTTCTCTGAACCCTCTCAAGATTCTCCACATCCCTCTTGAAATGCAGTGCCCAAAACTGGATGAAAAATGGGGTCATATTGGAAAACAGTTTGAGAAGCACTGCTTTAGGGCATCACAATGGTCCGCCGTCACCTAACTTGCTACAGGAATCATTTCTACTTTTCTTTATTAATGTCTTCTACAATTGGCTTTTGTACAAAATTATGCAAGGTTAGAAGAGTCTCATAATTAGTGTGTGGCTTCTGATCTCCTGATAAGATTTTGTCACAACCCTAACAGTTCCTGTTCTACTGAGAAAGCAAAATAAAAAAGTTAAAATTAAGCAACAGTATCTGTAAAGAAAGAAGAAAAACTGTGGTTGAACTCTTAAGTTACAAATTTTAATTATCTCCATTACACCTGACACTTGCAGTATTTAGATTTAAAATGGTAATTTCTGCAGTATAATGATTTAATATCCATTTTGGTACTTGCTCTAACATATAAAGCACAACAAATTAAAAAAGAAAAGACCTTGTCTTTAACATTCTTATTAACTTGATTTTTATACTCAGTACTGGAATTACTCACTGCATGTAATTAGCTAGAAAAGGTAGGTTTTGAAAATAATACAAGTCCTCTACAAAAATAAATGATATCAGATTCCTCCTTGGTATAATATATTAAAGCTAGTGGTAGTCTGACTCATAAATTGTGTTGTCTTGCTATTCTTTTTCATAGGAATTTTGGGAAATGTTAAGTAGACGGAAGTGTGGAAACTTTTATTTTTCCTGGCTGCTCTGGTTCAAAATGCAATTTTCAGATTTTCTGATTTAACATGTAGTATACTTTGTCCTTTTGAATACAGTGTATACTAGACATTAAAAGAGTATTGTAGTGGTTCAGGGCAAAAAGGCAGGGTTTTATTATAGTAATAAGGTATGTGATATGAATGGAAGTTAGTTACTGAATTTTAGCTCCTTAAACATGTAGCTGAATCAAGTAAGGAATTTCGCAAAGAGCAAGGAAACAGAAGGAAGCACAAAGCAAAAGGTATTCAGCAGTCTGACTCTTTCAAAGGACCAGTATTTCCTCCTTTTATGGTATTACACAATAAATACTACCTTGCTCTTTTACATAACATTTTTCATCCACTAAGCATTTTCTAAACGGGTAAGAATCATGAGAAAACTAATAGTCCTGTGAATAACTCTACACTTGTTATAGTAACCAGTCAAATAGCAACATTGTCCTCATCTCCTGATACATTTCAGTGCAGGCTAGGAAATGGTCTGGAACACATAGGATAGGAATAGTGGTATTCCTTAAGGAATATAATAGAGCTGGTGGGTTTTGTACTCATGCATATTGGATCATAGAAAATGAGGGATGGGAGGGACCTCAGGAGATCCTCTAGTCCAGTTGTCTCCAACCTTTTTAAGTAGGAGACCACTTTTGGCATTTAAAAACATCCTAAGATCTACCACGCACTGCCACCACCTTAATCCCAGCAGGTAAGTCTGTGAGTAGGGCAGGGGGAGATTGAGGCAGAGGGAGAAAAAATTATTTGAGGGCACACCTCCCCAGCAGGTAAGTCCCACCTGGCCGAGGCGCCACTCAACTTACCCCTGCTCCCGGCTCTGCGGCACTGCCCTCACCGCAGGGGCCTCGATATAGCTCCCACCCTTCCCCTCCCCCACGGATGCACTTGCTGGGCTGGGATGTATGTATGCATGCATACAGGAACCCAGCCCTTCCCCACCCCCCTGCCTCAGATAGACTCCAAGAGGCTCTGAGATCTGCCAGTGGATCAAGATCCACTGGTTGGTGATCACTACTCTAGTTCAACCCCCTGCTCAAAGCAGGACCAGCCTGAACTAGATCATCCCAGGCAAGGCAGTTTTATAGTTGGTAGGATCAGAAGGGACCTAAGCAGGTCATCAAGTCTGACCCCCTGCCATGGGCAGGAAAGGATGCTGGGCTCAAACGACCCAGCTAGGTGATTGTCTAGCCTCCTTTTGAAGATCCCCAGGGTAGGGGCAAGCACCACTTCCCTTGGAAGGCTTTGTCTACCCAGGTCTTAAAAACCTCTAAAGATGGAGATTCCACAACCTCCCTGGGCAGCCTGTTCCAGGGCTTTCCTACCCTCCTGGTGAGAGGGGTTTTTTTCCCCCTAATATCTAACCTAAACTTCCCTTGCTACAACTTGAGAACATTGCTCCTTGTTCTGTCACCACGGAGAACAGATCCTGCTCAGACAGATTGCAAACTTGACAGAGATATTTAATTAACCCCTTTTGACATTAAATATACACCTCATGCTTTATGGGTAAGGACCTACTTAAATTGCCCTTTCACGTTTTTGCAGAAATCATGAAAAATTGCAATATCCACAAAAAAATGGCTTTGGCCATGATTCCCTCGGAATTGACTCCTCCCCTCAAAAATGCTTACCAGAATACAAAGATAGCATGACAATCACTGCACCCATAGAGCTTGTGATGTGAGTGAGAACTATTGAGAGGCTGAGCTAGCGATATAAACTAAGTGAAGGTGCCAGTCAGGAAAGCAAAAGTGTTTCAGCACCATCTTTTAAGAAGCCAGATGAATAGCAGCAATGCTGCAGTCTGAAGATTAGTGAAAAATCCAAAAAAGTAAAATACTTTTCAGTTTAGGATTGTGTAACACAGTTCTCTGTAGGAACCATGCATTCCTACAGAAAATTGGTGGAAAATTGTTTTGTTCATCTTGTAACGTGACTGAATGTGTTGAGGAAAAACAGCATTGATCAGCATTTAGAGTCTGAATAACATATAAAGCCTTCAGCAGTGGCTGAAGGTCAGAGCAAGAAACAAGTGATAATGTCCTCAATGTTTAAAATAATGACTGAAAGCAGTTTAACAAAAAGAAAAGCTACGTTTGAGCTAGTGGAGGCATTCACAGCTGCCAGCATACCTCTGGAGAATATGAATAATTTGAAATTAAGGGACTACTTGAACAAGCACATGACAAATGCTGGCAGTTTCCCATGTGCAAACAAGCTTCACCAGAATTATCTATCAGAAGCTTTGCATGTTCATTGTACAAAATCTGCATTAGCAGAATATGAGTCAATCTTAATTGTAGCAGATGAAGCAAGAGATGCCCAGAAGAGCTATGTTCTCCACATTTTATTTGGACTTGGGACCTGGAAACACTGTGACCTACCTGTTTTTCAAACAGAACCGGTTCAACTTGTCTGTTAATTTTTCAGCTGTAGCGCAAGCTGAAGTGAAGGCTGTTGTAATCTATGGCTTAACATTTCACAAGATCTCAGAATTTCTGTCTGACAGTACTATGTATGGCTGCATCCAGATGAATGTGGCCATGAGGTATGTGGTATGGCGGACAGATACTCCACGTTCAGGTGTTCTCCACGCTACAAGGGAGCAGCGTGTGTGTGTGTGTGGGGGGGGTTGGATATCCAGGGGTAAAAAGAACCCATACAAAGAAATGGAGTGGTGCACACAGGGGCAGTGTGTGCTGCTCAGAACCGGAGCCTGGCCATGTGGAGCCATGCTCCAGATGCTGGCCAGGCTCTGAGTGGCAGGATCACCACTGCTGTAGCCCTGGGAGGCCCCCAAAACCCCAAGTAAGGCTGCTGGGGCCAGCCCAGTGCTGGGGCCAGCCCAGTGCTGGCCCCAGCCTCACCTCCATCCCAGGTTACCTGCTATATGCGAGAAGGCACATAGCACAGGTGTTCCCCAGCGACAACTAGTGGTGGCAAAAGGTGACCTGCTGCTAGTGGTCCCCAGGGAGCCAAATGTCCATGCTCATGTGGATGCAGCCTATATGTGTAAAGCTTTCTCTGATGTGCTCCATGGAATGATGCCCAATGTAATTCATGCTATCTGCCATTCACACATTCTTTCTTTAGTAAGTGATATCTATAGCACACATTTTCCTGATATGGATAGACCGGTTTCCTCTTTTTTTAAAAAGCATTCAAACATTATCCAGGCTATAAGCTTTGACAGAGGGAGTCCATCACCAAACAAAGCAGGATCTAAATGCAACTGTGTCACTTCCACCAGAACCACTGTTTACAAGGTGGAATTCATGGTTTAACACAATTTGTTACCATGCAAAAATATTAAGTACTACCACAGTGTACTATATTTCATAGAATTTTTAGTGTTGGAAGGGATGTCAGTAAATCATTGAGTATGACCCCCTGCCCTGGGCAGGAAAGAGAGCTGGGGTCAGATGACCCCAGCAAGGTGCTTGTCCAATCTCCTGTTAAAGACCTCCAGGGTAGGGGAGAACACCACCTCCCTTGGAAGCCCATTCCAAGGTAACCGTTACAGTGAAGAAGTTCTTCCTGATGTCCAATCTAAATCTGCTCTCTGTCAGTTTGTGGCCATTGTTTCTAGTTACCCCAAGGGGTACTCCGGTAAAGAGTATCTCCTATTCCTTGCTGTCCCCTGCCCCCCCCCCCCCCCCAATGAATTTGTAGGCTGCCACAAGATCACCTCTCAGCTTTCTCTTGCGGAGGCTGAAGAGATCCAGGACCCTCAATCTCTCCTCGTAGGGCTTACCTGCAGGCCCGTAACCATCTGAGTAGCCCTCCTCTGGACCCTTTCAAGGTTATCCACACCCTTCTTGAAGTGCAGCACCCAACACAGTACTCCAGCCGCAGCTTTACCAATGCCACTATAGAGGGGAGGTATCACCTCCCTGGATCTGTTTGTGATGCACCTGTTAATGCATGATAAAGTGCAGTTAGCTTTACTGATCACTTCATCACATTGATGACTCATGATCATCTTGAAGTCTACTAGAGTCTACCCTCTGCCTGAAGAAGGGTGTTTGTACCCAAAAGCTTGAAAAGAAACATTTTTCCAACTATTTAGTTGGTCTAATAAAAGATATCACATTTACCCAAAGAACCTTGTCTGCCTTTGTCCTTAGTGTTATTAAGTACTACCACAGCGTACTATATTTCATAGAATTTTTAGGGTTGGAAGGGACCTCAGTAAATCACTGAGTATGACCCCCTGCCCTGGGCAGGAAAGAGAGTTTACAAAGGTGGAATTCATGGTTCAACACAGTTTGTTTATCATGCAAAAATATTAAGTACTTAGTGTTAGACCCTGACTCTATGCGGCGCCCAACAGCTAGGGAGATGATGATTCAATTGCTCATGGGTCCTGTTACTCATTAGCCAGAGCAAGCAGGGAGCAAACTCTACTTACACACGTTGCTTGCAACAGCTTTATTCAGAATGGAGATGGCTTCGGGCAAAGGTCCCCCCAAAAAATAGCAAACAGGGGACCGACCTGCACTGAACTATAGTTCTTTCCACATTTATACACTTTGATTCACATTCATTAACATTCACTCCACCTCTGTCCCTCCTTCTGTTCCACCCATTTCGCCTCCCATCTCAAGCTTTGCCTCTGTTTACTGTTTAGTTCATTAACATGGAATTGCCTATGCATTTTAATCATTTACATGTCTTTTTGCTATGAGTGCATGTCTAACGCCTTCACCCCACTTCTTCAGTCAATGGGCAGATTTCGGAGGCTTCTTTACCATTCACCCTTTTGCATATGTTCATCTCAGTTACTGTGTTATCTTCCGCATTCCTATCTGTTTTTCTGTCCCAAATTGTACCATCTTCCACATTCCTAATGCTTCACCTCATTCACAGCACACAGACTCGCACAGACTTACTTGCTGCTTTTTCAGAAAAATGGTTAATACAGTTAAGATGGTTACTTAGCATAAGCAAATGACTGGCTTAGATATCGTTCTGCCTCGTGGTTAGCAGCTTTTGCTAGGCCACAGGTTAAAGCCTTGTATTCAGCTGCAAATCCAGTGCTCCCCAAGATCCAAATATAGTCACCCTAACACTTAGGCCAGGGATTTTCAATCTTTTTGGGTCACTGGACCCCAGGCGGCTGATCGAGATCGAGAAGGAAGGAATCCCCTGGTGGCCAGTTAACACGTGGGGGGGGTCCCCCAGCAGCCAGTCAGCAAGTGAGGGAGGGTCCCCCAGCAGTGCCCACTGCTGAGTACCCCCTGAAGCCATGCCAAGTACCCCCAGGGTCCCTGGTTGAAAACTCCTGACATAGATTAACATGGCTACAACCCATGAGTTTGAAATCACACCCAGAACACAGTGTATGCTTAAATTATGCAATCTCTTAAAACAGAGCAACTTTGAAAATCAAGTTAAGTTAGTGGCTGAAAATGAGATCTGATTCATGGAGCTCCTAACATGGTTTGAAATTCAGCAGGCCATGAAAAATCCTTTGTCTTGCTGTGATTTAAGTAGAACCCTACTTATGGGTATCTTTCCTGAGGGCTTATTTTTTCCCATTCTTGGATGCATTATTTTTTCCCATTCATGGCTTTGGGCATAGTCAAAGTCAGTGATTTCCAAAGAGCATGCCATGGAACACCTAGTGTACCAAGCCAAGCCAGGTGAGAGCAAGCCAAAGTGAACCACACGATCCCTCTGTGGAAATGAGGTAAACGCTTTCCTCCCCCATTCAGCACCGTGCCTGCCTCAGCTACTCCAGTGGTGCCTGCCCCTAGTCCTCTGGGGACTGCCACAACTGCTGCTGCCTTGCTTGTGCCCAGGCAGCCTCTGTGCCAGCCCCTTCCCTCCCACCCCATGATTCTAGCAGCATGCTCTGCTACCAGGAGGCAGGTGGGCAGATGCAGACAGAGCCATGCTTTGTGGCCCAGTTGGTCTCCTCTACCCCTCCCATGCTTTCAGAGCCTTCAGAAGGGGCTGCAGGGTGGGTCAACAGTATTGGACCCCACAGGAGCAGCCTCAGCCCAGGGAGTTGGCCATGGGGGGCACGTGCCCTCAAGATCTGTGCTGGGCTCAGGGCTTGCCACCCTGCTGGGAGTCCTGTGCCGCCATGGTGATGGCCCCCACCCTCCCCACAGCAGCTGAGTGGTGGCGGTGTGGAGTTATGCCGGTAGGCAGGGGACGTGCAGCTTGGGGGCGCTCCGGGGGAAAGACAGCAGGGGAGGGGGCCTGCATCTGCCCCTGCCCTGCTCCTGCGGGCTGGATAGGGATCCAGGCATGTGTCCTGCCTTTCCATTTTAAAAAGGTGGTCACCCTAACCCAGAGAGGCTGCGCAGTCTCCATCCTTGGAGGTTTTGAAGCCCTGGGCAGACAAAGCCTTGGCTGTGATGAGCTGGTTGGAAGGTTTTGGCAGCATCTGAAGCCTCGGATGAGGGTGGAGGAAGTTTGCCCGTAGTAGGATCACCGATGTTTCTGCACTGACTCACGGATTTGGAGTTTGTTTTCGATAATTTGGCTTGGAATCTGAACAATTTAAATATTTTTTAAAGGGTCCTTTCTCAGCTTTGAGCTGGCTTGTCGCACTAGAGGTGACCTCCTGAGCTCCCCCACTTCCCGCCTATAACCCAGCAGCGGAGGTTCCCGGGACGCTAGTCTCCTCCCCCCGTCCTCGGCGCACAACGCGCATGCGCCAGCTGCACCCCGCTTCCCGAGGCCGCACACGTGACGCGCTGCGCAGTCGGGGCTGTGGGGCGGAGCAGCCCAGCACCGCCTTCTGCTCCGTGATTGGTGTGTTCCGCACCCCTGCCCCCACGGAGTGGGCGCGTGGTTGGTGCCTGCCGGGCGGAAGCGCTGCAGGGGGTGCGCAGCGCCGGGACTGGGAGTAGGTGCAGGCGGCCGTACGGGCCCGGCGGTGAGTGGTCCCCGGACGTGCCCTCCTCTCCCGGACCTCCCTCTCGCCCGGCGGCTGCTGTGGTCACAGCCCCCCGGCCTCTGAGCGCTGACTACACCCGGCCTGGCCCTGGCAGTGCGGGAGTCCACGCCCGCTCCTCTGGATGCTCCTGCAGGGGCCGCGGACCTGGTGCAGGGGAGGGCAAAACCCCAGTCCCGGTCCGGCCCAGTTTGCCCACGGGGTGAAGTTGCTCCCGACCCCCACGCTGTGCTGGGCAGCCCCTGAGGAGCGGGGCTGGACCAGGAGCCTCGAGCTTTGGCGGCAGCAGGTGCATTGGCGGGCTGAAGCCAGAGCTGCACAACGGGCAGTTAGTTGCACTTGCTCTGAGCGTCTGTTTGAGCAAGTTTGGAGTCTGTGCGTCACCCCTCCCTCCCGCATCCCCGGCTCCTAGTGATGCCCTGGAAGGCAGCGGTGGGTTTGTCTGCTTCGGATGCTGAAGTAACCACACATCGGCTCAGGGTATGATCCTGCACTGCCTTTATTCTTGTGAGCCAGGACTGAGGGTTTCTAGTCCCTGGTCCCACTTCTCTGGTGTGTCTGAGTCACGCTGGAGCGGTGCCGGAGGTGTAACCCTTACATGTCTATGCACTGAGTCAGTTTAAGAGAGCTGGAAGGAGTTGAAGTCATTGCAGTTATGACCTAAGAGTGCCTAGCTTTGAGGGTTTTTATTGTACTTGATGTGAAACTTGCAACACAAATGATTTCCAAGCCTCAGTTTATTTTCTGCACATGTATGTAGCTGAATATATTCAGGACAAGAGCTTAATTCTTGATGCCAAGACCCCTTTGTACTGTTTTTTCAGAGAGGCTCTCATATGTTGCTAGGACATGGATAAAGTATCTGTAATGTGAACATGTATCTTTTAAGCTGCCCTACTTCCAAGTGGCTACAGGCTGCACATGCTACAGGTTGGACCAGCAAGGGCCGCATGTTGCACGTGCACTAGGGTAAGCTGCAGGTGCCCTGGTCCCTGTACTCCTTGCTCATACAAGCAGCCCTGCCCCCACTGCCGTACTGCACTGGCACTTCCTCATCCCTTCCCTTCCTTTTCCTCCACCACTGCACCACACACTAATGTAGGCACCCCCTCTGCCATTGCACTCTGCACCTACACAGCCAAGGTCCTCTCTGCACCTCTGCCTGTGCTCTATTCAGCAGCTGGAGGTAGGAGGGAGACTAGAGCGCCCTGAGCAGTGGGACATAACAGGCCTCATGCAGTCTGTGGGCTGCCAGTGGGACAGTCCTTCCTAATCTATAAACTGTAAGCTATATATGTGTGCCTGTTTGATCTTAAAGACTCTTTAAGACTTCATTGAAGAGAGTTGGAGGGGGAGAAGGGGGTGCTGAGAAACCAGTGATGTTTTTCTGTTCTTTAGCTGCATTTTTTGTTCTTAACCTTTTATATTCCTTTGGAACTGCCCCCTTTCAGGTGTGTTCCTCTTTGCACCTGGGATACTGCTTTTGATAGAAGTAATAGGTTTATTGGCTGTTACGATTTTTGCAAGTGTTCTGTAGGAACAGTGGCAAGGCATTGACGTACCACTTGTCCCAAGATTATTTAAGCAATGTTGACAGTAATGTTAGCAAAACCTTTCAAACTGAAGCCTTTTTGAGGAATATTTTATAAAGGCAAAAGACAACTTATGTAAGATAGAGAAAATTGCAGTGTGTTTTACATATTTAGTAGTAATGGGAAAGAATAATAGGGAAGAATAACTGGAAGAATTGTGGATAGTTACAGGATGAAGCCTTGGCTGGGATAAGCTAGTTGGGGCTGGTCCTGCTTTGAGCAGGGGGTTGGACTAGACCTTCTGAGGACCCTCCCACCACTCACTCATATAACCCAGCAGAGGAGGTGCCCAGGGGCCTAGAGTCTGGGGACGGCAGCCCCAGGTGCTCCTGTCCTGCATCCTGTTTCCACCCTGAACAGTAGATTATTGTAGCAGACCTTGTGCATTGCAAGATCCTGTGTTCATCCCAGTTCTGCAAGTAAGAAAACAGGGTTTTCTTAATGCCACATCCTCTTTATATATTTTAGCTAATTACCTGCAAGTAAGCAATTTCTCTGGTTTATGCAACATTCATGGAAATAGTAACAAATTCTTAACTTTCCTGAAACTGCTGAGCCTGCCATAATGTACATACATTCTTTACCAATGTTGTGTGTTTGTTTTAATCACAGACGGAAAAGAAGAGCATGTGGTTTCTGCTCTATGTAATGAGACGGGCTGAGTTAAACCTAAAGTAAATCAGCACACTTGTGGGTACTTAAAGTTTCTCACTGAGGACTTTTGAGTTGCAGACAGAAGAAATGGATCTTGCAAATGAAGATGCAGTGCCCAGCACTATATTTGACTGGAACTATCTTCTCTGGGAAGTTCGTTTATTTTTAGTAGTAGTTGGCTTTTTCCTCTACTTAGGAGTGTTTCTTCTGTCTCACTCGCTGTCCTCATGGATCAGTGTCACTTACCGTACCTTGCCATCAAAGGAGAAAGTCTTCTGGAACATGACAGTCACACGTGGTGTTTTTGGACTTCAAAGTTGGGTTTCTGGCTTGTGGGCCTTACTCATAGATCCTGTTTTTCAAGCTGACAAAGTATATTCACAGCAGAAATGGAGCTGGTTTACCTGTTTAATAGCATCTGGATTCTTCTTACTTGAAAATGTAGCCGTTCATTTGTCTAACTTTATTTTCAAGACATTTGATGCATCTCTCGTAGTGCATCATTTCTTTGCCTTTGGTGGCTTTCTTGGTCTTATACTTAATACCGAGTCTGGACACTACCTACCCTTGATGGGCATGCTACTTGAGATGAGTACTCCGACCACCTGCATCTCCTGGCTGCTTTTAAAGGTAAGATTTGATCATTGCCTTGTGTTCATTAGTTAAAATAGAAATTGCCCTTGTAATCCAGATGTTGCCAGTTCCCCTTATACAAACCCACAAGCAAAGAAATACTAGCCTCCAAATCGGAAGATTACTTCTAGGATTGAGAGGGAATTTTTCTTTGAAATTGGAAGTGAATCAAACCATATTGAATTTAAGCCCCTGAAAAGTAGTTAAATAGGGCTAAAGTCAGCAAGAGTTAAATCCCTGCAAGTAAGGCACTACAATGCGTAATTTGCAGGCACCAGGCTGCTGGATTTAAATCCAGAATCTGGAGTTAGGTGTCCTGACTCCCTTTGCAATACATGAAGAGAGATAGGTGCCTCCGAGTGGCAATTCAAAAAACTCATTTTTAAGTGGCTAGTTCTAGGTAGGTCCTTAATTGGAATTATGAGGCATAGTTATTATCTGGATTGTGTTTGGTAGGTTGTCTACTGACAGAAGAGGCAAAAGGCAGGTCTACAGCATAAGATCTCTTATGCTTTACATGCTAAAGCACAAGAATAAATGGTTGTCCCATTGTGTATCTGGCTACCTGTGATTGTGCAAGATGGATTCTCACCTATACTGCCTGGGGAGAGGAGTTTGGCATACAGACTGGCAGCATGTTGTCTTGGATTTGCTGAGTTCTTCAATGTTTTCTCCAATTAATTCCACATATTTATACATGGGTTGCTCTAGTAAACTTTTTCTGATTTGGTGTATTTAAATGTCTTAGTTTCAGAGAGACACTGGGAATTGGATCAGGCACTGATTTTTGTAGTGCCTTGGGAGGTGTCATTTTGATGGCTTTTACGTTCTTAGGAAAACTACAGCTTTTAGTAGAGAAGTTTTCATATCTCCTCTCATCATTTTGGTCTGTCGCTTGTCACCTGTGTTTCTTTTCACCTTGTTTTAGTTTTCTCTTTGTTTTTACAACTCCTCCAAGAAACATAGCACAAATATATCTACTATAGGAAAACTGTAGTATGTTTAGTGATGTCAGTTACTACTAACATTCTTAATCTAAACCTATAATTTATTAATAATGATATATATTTTTAAGGCTTTATTATATAATGTTTCTCTTCATGCCTTTTGCTTTATTTTTAATTTGAAAAATGAGGCTGTAAAATGAACCTGCTGGAAGAGGAGGAAGTAATTCCTATTTGTGTCATAACCTGGTGATTAGAGGACATGCCCAGGAAGTGGAAGATTTATGTTCTAGACTGTCCACAGCCTGAGGGAATTCAAACACTTTCCACCCCTCCTGTTGACTCGCTTTGAAAAAACAGGGCATGGTTTAGGGGAGCAAAAGGAGAGAGCATGCTCAAGTATGTTAACCACTATATAGCTTAGCAGTTAAGGTTTGGGAGGGGTTTTAGGACTGTTCTATTTACTATTTATGCATTTTCCATTAGAACAACCATGGGAGTGGGGGCTAGAATTCAGGAGTCCTAGCTACATTTCTTAAACTCTAAGGTACAGAATCAGGCTCTGAATTCTTTTCTTGGCCTCTTATGTCTTGCAAAAGAAAAGGTTAGCACAGTTTCAGCAGGATGAAGGAGAGGCCCTTCCTCCCCTTGCATGCCTATAGTCTAGAGGTATTAGTTTACAAGGAGGTGAGCAGTGTGGGTTTGCATCTTGTCAGACTGAGGAGGAAGTATAACCCAGTTTCCTGTCTACAGACTTAGTGCTGCAACTGTCAGCCTATTATATAGAAGTTAGATGCCACCATTTTCAGCCCTTCCAGCCCAGTTTTAAAAATAAAGCGCCTACAACTGCATTTTGTAAGGGGCCCAAAGCTGTCACTGTGTTAGTTTCTTAAGGAATTTTAGGACAATTCACTCATTTTTTGGATTCTGGTAGGGCTTAGGTGGGATCTAGGTGCCAAGGCTTCTCAGACGAGGACAGTTCTAAACATGTCTATAGCTCTAACAACAGGTACCTTGGGAATTTTCCAATTGAACGGAGAGGTATCTTGTGAGGCATCTTGTGAGGCACTTACAGGGTTAGGTGGCTGCAGAGCAGATAGCAATTTTGAAACACCTAAATCTGTTTATGCCTTTTTGGTTGGGGGTGGGGAGGGGTGGAAACTGGCTTTTAGTGTCAGGAATCAATTGCCCCCCCCCCCCCCCCCCCCCCAAATAAATAAATAAATAGTTTCCTAGATAGAGCACCAAAAATTTAAAGTGACCCAATGGGGTGTGTGTGGGTGGGGGGGGTGGTATATTCAAAACCCTGTCTTGAAAATAGGAAGTGGGAATGAGTCATCAGCTCTGACAAACCCAAAATAAACATAAACTACTGCTGGAGAGTCAGATGTGTGTGCTCCCATATGCATGTGTGTGCAAGTCAGTCAGTCATGCATGTGTGAGGGGTGTGTGTTGCTTGTTGGAAGAGAAATTAATCCTACCTTCTGATCAATAATCAGTTCCAGGTGAGTATGTCCTAGTGGTTTTAAATCTCCAGACTCAGACTTAAATCAGTGTGTTTAGCTTAAATTTCCCATCCTGTGATAACTCTGATGCTGCCATGACCTGTGCTTTGTTGCAGTCATTTTCTTCTACCCAGCAGGTGGCTGCATGTAGGTGCTGCTGTACCTGTAAATTCTGGGAAGTAGTTTCGCATTCTTCTGAACAAGGGTGCTATAAAGTGTCATTGCATAGGACGCCATAGAAAACCGCTGGAGAGAGTAGCAGTTTACACTGTTAGCAGGAGTGCAGCAAGTTAAATCTCACCCATTCCCTGAGTGCTGCTGGAATTTGTCCCCATTGCACTTCTATACCTGAGAGATTTCAGGCTTTGGGGTGCTGGATTGGACAGGATTGGTGAGGGACTGAGGTGCAGCTCGGACCTGAGCAGGGGCAGGACAGTGCTGTAAGAGAGGTGTCATTGCCAAGAGCCAGATTGACCCTTTTCTGGTCCTGAAATTGCTAGAGTTTCAGTGCTTAGTGGATGTATAAAACTGTAGCACTTGTGGGGCCAGGGAAGGTTTAATTTGGTTCTTGGCAGAGATACCTGACATCTTCTCACAGCAGCGGTCCTGCCCTTACTACGTACAGGGCCAGAGACTTCACCCTCCCCCCGCCTGCATTTCAGCTCCTGTCTTTGCTGGGTGTCTGAGGCTTGCCTGCCACACAGCAGTTGCCCATGCCACTTGTGGCCTGCATGCTTCAGGTTGACCACACCTGCTTTACAGCAGCAGAAGGCTGAACTTCTGTTCAGTTATGTAACGAGCAGTGGGTGACCGGAGCACCAGCTCCAAGTGCCCACTTTCAAGGAGTTCAAGAATGGCAGCTGCTGCCACCTCACCTGCTGCCACTGCCACCCCAGCCCCTGCTGCTGCTTCTGCCACCTAGGACAAGGACCCTGGTAATTACACCCATGCTACTGACTTATAAAGGCCATGTGCATTGTTGTATTGAAGCAGCAATCTCATTACTTGTCTCTGTTTTCCAGGCTGGCTATTCTCATACCATTTTCTGGAAGGCAAACCAGTGGCTCATGATCCATCTGTTTCACTGCCGTATGATGCTTACTTATCACATGTGGTGGGTGTGTATTTCCAATTGGAATGATGTGGTGGAAAATCTTGGACTTCTGTATTTTATCATCTTATTCCTGGGATTAGCTTCTGTGTCAATAATTCTTAACCCATACTGGACGTACAAAAAGACTATGCAGGTTGTCAGTCCAACTGACTGGAACTTTCCTCACACAGAAGTGAAAAATGGACAATCTGGAAAGCGGAATGGTGAAACAATCCAAAAGAAGAGGATATAATACTGAAACAGGTGGCTGTTAGCATAGAAGCAATATAAGACCAGAAGAATATAATGCACACTTTTTTAATGAGTCCAAAAAAACACAATTATGTACAAGAAATCAGAGTATATATTGATTCATCCTTAACTTGCCATCAGAATTCTATACTTTTGTTTCAAAAATGTTAAAAAGTATAGCTTTTTTAAAAGTAACACCAAAAATCTTAGACTACTTTAACAGGATTTATGCTGACTTTTTTTTCAAATTGAATGGTGTTGCTTCATTCTGTAATGAAAGGCAGTAAAAATTGTATCTGCTCTTCTAGCACTTTTCATCGGATTCCCTAGGTTTTTTTCTGAATACCTAATTAAGCCATACCGCATCTCTTTAAGGAAGATTAGAATTAAGACCATTTTAGGATCATGGAAGAAGCTGATATTGAAAACTGACTTTTATTTCTGACATTGAAACTAGGTCTGGAATACAGAATACCTTTTGCACTCTAACCAGTAGACTGCTCCATACTGATGTGATGGATAGTCCACCACCTTGAAGTCTTTAAGTCACAACTGGATGCCTTCCTAAAAGGTTTGCTATAAAAGCTTAGGTAACTTATGGGTTTGATGCAGAAATTACAGTAGGAGATTTTGTCCTGTGTTATTCAGGAGGTCTCCTCTGGCCTTAAAATCTGTGGGATTGTCTATACCACAGTAGTAGCCTGTCCTGACTAGGCTGTTCCTTAGCTTATCCTGCCCATTTGCAACCATGAACACTCTACAAGCCTGGAAGTACAACAGTGGGACCACCTTGGGCTTGTCCATTATACATGAGAATTGACTCTCAAGAGCAGCCTGTGGAGATGGATCTGAAGCATCTTCACTGGTGTACCTCTTGGTTACGACTGCCTGTAGGAATGGGTAGATGTAGCATGCTTGGGATAGCCTAGCCAAGCCAAACAATGATACCATCATATTGTAATGGTATTCAATCTTTTGGCCCCACAGGCCAGATGAGTGGCACAGGGCCAGTCAATTAGCTATAACTGGGTCCCACACCACGGTGGAATCGGGCCTCTCACTGCCTTGTATACCTGATACAGGGCCATGCTGTCCAATTCACAGAGCTCCCCATTCGTACAAAGTTTGGCAACAGGGGAGTGACAGCCAGGAAGTGGAGGACACTGCTCTGAGGGCTGAGCACTTGTGTCATAGATCTGTTGCACTTGTTTCAGTTTTCAAAGAACAAGTCTACATCACAAATGTCAATGAAAAAACGTAAGTCTTAGATAAGCTTATTATTGGGGCACATATTACATGTATAACATTCCACAGCACAAAATAACCTTGCAGTTGGCACTGATTGAGTGGTGGTTCTTTGTGCTAATAGACTTGGAGATGAATGTTACTGTTTGGGGTGGGGGGAGGTATGTGGCATGGAGGGGTGGGGGAAAACAACTTTATCAGGCTTTTTGTCAACTGATAAATACAGAGGGAATGGAGAAAAACTTGAATACTCAGAATGCTGCTGGAACCCATTAGGGGAACACATGGAAGATTTCTTTGTTGTTTTGGAGATGTGACCTTTTACCTCTAAATCACAAGTTCAAATCCAGTCTAAGTTAATAGTGCCAGAGTAGTTATTTTTTTTCTGAAGTCTGTTCAGTGAAATCAGTTTAATGATCTTGCTTTAGTTCCCAGTGGACCAAAGTCCCAATCGCAATCTTGTGGACATTCACATCAGAAAGTATAAAAATTAACTGAGATTCTGTCTCTAACAGTGGTATCTCCTGCTTGGTATTGGGTCATGTTGATTGGGCAGCATGGCACTCTTGACTCTTGTCAAATAGATACAGAAATTAAATCCTACAGCTATCAATCATGTATGTTTTATCATCACAAAAGATCATTATAAAAATGTTCCTCGTGAACCAAAATATGTTGTCCAAATACAAATCTTGGATGCCAAACCTCACAGCCAGAGGAGTTTGTGATGGGAACTTGGAAACAGGTAGCTAGGGGATGGTGGGGGTCCCTGGAGGGATCTTAAAAAAAACCTCATAATTTCTTGAAGTTCTCCAGAAGACTGGAAAAGTTGCAGAAGCCTCAGCACATGAAAGAAATAGTATCAGGAGTGGGCAGAACAGAAATTTAGATATGTATATGATTTTTTTTTTTTTTAGCAAAGTTTGCATAGGCTTAACTTTTGTATTTGGGGGGGGACTGGGATTAGGAGAATTCTGGGGGTGCAAAAATATATTGTGGATTCTGAGTGGGGTTAGGGAGCTGGAGAACCATCTCCTTGGAGTCGAGTTACTTTGGTTGAAGAGAAAATATTTATAGGACAAAATATAGATTTTGTTTACCTTAGTTGGAGTATTGCCTAGTTTTAGCCATCCCACTTTGTGAGGAATGTGAAGAAACTGGAGAGGGTTTATAGAAGAGAGCAACTAGGATGATAAAAGGGCTGGAATGTAATGCATATGATGAAACGTTGCAGGAAATAAATCTGTCTAGTTTGCAGGGTAAAGAGGAGATTAATAGTGTACATGGAAGCAATTTCTAAATATTTTGAAGATGGTCATAAAGAAGATGGGAGGGGGGGATTGGCTTGCCTTGCTGCAGAGTGAAGGACAGAAAGCAATGGGTTTAAACAGCAGTAAAGCAGGCCTAGATAAAGTCTCAGAACAAACTTTCTAACTGCGAGCAGTGGAACAAGCTGCCTAGGGAAGTTGTGGAGTCTCCTTTACTGGAGATTTTCAAGGAGTTGGAATTGGTTAACAGTAGTGAATCCTGCATATGTGCAGGAGGTTGGACTTGAATGCTCTTGAGAGCCCTTCCAACATTATAAATCTGAAATTTTATCTGTCTAAAATGTCCTATGTATCAGAGCAATTTCCATGCACTTTTTTTTTTTCTTTTTGAAATCCATCCGTTTAAAGCAGTGGTGGGCAAAATGCGGCCCACGGGCCACATGCGGCCCGCCAGGACATTCTATCCAGCCCACGGGGCCCCTAAAAAATTTAGAAAATTAATATTAATCTGCCCCTGGCTGCCTGTCATGCGGCCCTCAATGGCTTGTCAAAACTCAGTAAGTGGCCCTCTGCCCAAAATAATTGCCCGCATCTGATTTAAAGCATTGTTTTAAGGGCAAGGTAGGAATGAGAAAATTTTACTGTATAAGCTGTTCAAAGCAAGGATTTTTTGTAAGCTGTTCAGGGCAGGGATCTTATTCTTGTTTTTTTATATTTTTAAAGACACCTGCATGATTTAGATCAGTAGTCTTATACATAAAATACCAGACAGTATCTGGTAGAGTAGGAGAACCAGACAGTTGAGCTGACTAAAGATCTAAATTGAATTCTTATTTGAGGTCATAGGCCATAAGAATGGTCAGTCTCTGGTGAGACTATAGTTTAAGGAAGGACATCAGCGGTCAAGTGTTTGTTTGTTTTCCCCCCTCTGATATTATGAACTTTAAGCACCCAGATACTACTTGTGTACATAGTATAAGAGGTTGACATCAAGCTCACTTCCTGTTGCATATTTTGAGCATTTTTATAAAATAAAAAGGCTAAAGAGTGCTTGCCTGCTATGAACATTATGTGTGTTGTTACAAGTAACCATAAGAACACAAAAATCACTTCTTGTATTGGTTATATATTTGTCTTCTTTTTCCTCTTTGATCCATTTCCTGGGTTTTTATGCAGGTGCACATGGTTAAGTTTCATTCTTCTAAATCTAATTATGTCTAAATTCTACCAAGACTTACTGTTGTCCTAGGCCCAGCCTAGACATAGTTTGTTTTTAAGTTTTGTTAACATAAGATTTGGCCTTCTGCTTTAATGAGGTCTCATTCCATTCCCATGTGGGGAAAGTTTCAGCACAGGCTGGTGAGGCCCACAGTATGTTGCTGCCATCACATGGAAAACTTTTGCATGACCTCAAATGTTCACAAATTAGCTTGCTCCTTCCTGTGGTTTAGTGTTGCATTTTTCTTCTCTCCCACCATTACAAATAGGCTTAACTGTTGACATACTTCTCATGTCTGCCTTACTGCAGATCCTTTGTATCCTTTGTCAAGCAAATCCAAAACTAAGTGTCCAGTTAGATGTGTCTGCAGCATTCCTACTTTCCGTTATTTGTCCTGGCTTCCAGTTGTGTGTCGAGGTTTCTTCTTGCTCCTTTTCCTGCACCCCACAAAACACACCATGCTTCTTTCAGTGTTTATTCTTGTCTACAAAATTTTTCATGATCAGACACCAAACACATTACTATATAGCTTTCCTTGTTCTATAGCTTCAGGTCAAAACTTTGAAGCTTTTCTCAAGATTGCTGTTTTGTCTCGTCTTTTTAATTGTATAGTACTTTAGGATTTATATACTGTGCCTCCCAAAAATATCTTGGCTTCAGAGTAATGCCTACCTGAAAAACTAAGAAGTATTAAGTACGTTTTTTTAACCAATGAGTTGTATGATTAACTGAATATAACTTTTTGGATATGTCAGTTTTAGATTGTTTGCATAAATAAAAGTATTTATGGAATAATGTTGCGCATGACTCTTTCATTAGGCTATTGCTGAGGAAATGTTTGCTTCTGGTATTCTTTGGTCATATGGAGTAATAATGAGTTTCTGCAATGTGTATACTAAATGTATCCTTTTATATACTTAATACGTTTTAAGAATAACTTAATGTCAGCAACTAGAAAGGACTCAACTATGTCCTTCTATGAGCACTGTATATGACCTGTACAACCACTTTTGGTATATTGATGCAGCTGTACCATGTTCATCTTCTGTACCTGGTGTTAGCAAATAAAAACCTAGGATTCCGGACTAGCCCAGGGATTGACATGGCACCTCGTTCAATGAGTGAGAGAGGCTTTATTTACTACAAGTGTTCAACATCAAGTGAGCCCAAACCCAGTCAAAGTCCAGTAATTAGCTATAAGGTGGTGATTTCTTACCAAACAGGTGACGAAGAGGCGGTCTGTTTCTCTGCAACTTCTCAAGTAAATCAGGTGCATCAGCAACTGGTGTTAGAGAGATTTCTCACTCTTGAAGTACGCACTATTTGCTGTTTTACTGCCTTTTTATACCCTTAGCTTAACATCTTCAAAGCTTTCTTTTAGTTGTGTAAATCAAGAGACAGTCCCAAGCAGTAATGGACAGAAAAATCTTGTTAATCAATCTGCTCATTACTGGTTAGCAGAAATTTCTAATTTGAATGAGTTACCTTCTTCAGTAACAAGAGGTTATCCAGTTTGGAACATATCAAGAAACTGATTAACAGCCAGGAAAAACATACGCGTCCTTGGACTAAATCAGGAGGAGACATCTATCACATATGGAGAATGTTTCTTCCTGCACATAAACACGAGTTAAAAGCAAAAGAAATATTTACCATACTAATTAATCAAGGATAGGCATTGCATATGGTTACATACCAGACAACTAGAAGCCTTTCTGAAATTATCCTGAATATAGCAAGATGAGCTGGAAGAGATACCTCATTATTTCTTCTCAGCTGGCCTAACCATGCACTCGGGTTCTGTTGCATTATGCAGTTAGCATCAGTATTCTGCATTTTAATTTTTTGTGAGTAGGCCTGAGCTTAGCAAGAGTTTCACTATCATCAGTGGGGACTGAAAAAAATACACTCCACCTCTGTGGGGCCTGCACTTTTGTTAGGCCGTGAGCTTCAAGATATGTGTGAGTAACTTTACACATGGGTATAAGTGGATTTTTTTGTTTTTGTTTTTTTTTTCATTTGAGGCCTCAAATGGGAAACTTTTTGGGGTAGAGACTATTGGTCATCCTCTCTGTTTACAGTTTTATTTTATCAAGCCAACGGCATAATAGCTTTTTATTTATTTATTTATTGGTGTTTATTTGATTGTTCAAATTAAATGGAACATTTAGGGATTGGAACTGTTGGCTTCCTCTTAAATGGAGGTGGCAAATAGTTAAAGGAGGGTAATTAACATAAAATTGTGGAATATGGATTTTGTCAAACTAACCTTTTTGGAGGTGGGTTGATGTTATAAAATTGATTACATCAAACCTATTAACTTTTTGACTACCGCATGACACCCAGTATGGTGCCATGTAACACTTTAAAATTAAAAATAATGATACAATCAAGATGGTGAATATCAAATGGATTAAAAACTGGTTAACTGATAGAGTACATAGGACAAATCAGGAACTCCTCAACAAGCAGGCATCTTTCTTGTGGGTCCCAAGGAAATTAGTTCACGGCTTGATGGTTAACTTTTTTTTTTAATGAATAAACTGGAAGAAGAACTAAAAAAAATCATTACTAATAAACTTTTTAGATGCCTCAGAAATTGGGGGAAATTGGGGGATGAGTTATTAAAGAAGACCATGGATTACTGATGCAGAATGCTGTATCATGGGTAGACTGGATGTAAACAAACAAGTAGGCATTTGAGGACAGCTAAATGAAAAGTTAGCCTGCATTCCATATCTACTGTGCCTAGGTTATTTGTTCTTACCTTGAGAAGAAGTGACTCTGGAAAAGATCATGGATCTTTCGTAAGTAGCTGAACATGAGCTTCCAGTGTGATGCCATGTATAAAAGGCTGTGTAAATGGAGAAGTATCAAGAAGGGGAAGAGAGGTTTAGTAATTTCTCTGTTTGGTACCAGTGCAACCACTACCAGGACGGTGCTGTTGTCATCACTTCAGGAAAGATATTGAAAATCTGAAGAGTACTACAAGTATGACCAAAGGATTCAAAAACTTGTATTCAATCAAATACCGTAAAGTTGCTTCATTTATTTAATTGCCTTTTTAATCTCCATCTTTGATGTAATTTCCTACATGGGGAGCACATTAACAGGAGATTTTTCAAGTGTTTTAAATAAGTTGGATGTTTCTTGTCAACCCCCTGCCAACTTAGAGAGGGAAAGAGAGAACATTATTTTATTTATTTATTTTTTTTGAAGATGCTCTAGTTCAAAAGTGCTCTCCACTTATCTGCAATGATTCCTGTACTAAGAGGTGCTGCAGGATCATGGGCTGAGCTTTCCAAGTGCTGCCTGTTGTGGAAGTGGTGTGGGTTCCCCTGGGACTGCAATTCTGTTGCTGCCTCTAAATTGGCACCAGAGGCTTGTGCATATATAGTTATTCTTCTAACTAGTCTGTTCCAAAATAAGCTTAGGAAATGACATGATGCATTTGGTCTTAGCATGCATTTCAGTGACTACTGTTATGGCTGAATATTAGTTCACAGATACCAGATTTGTCATCTATAGAGAGATGGACCTGGATAGTCTATTAGTTTGTTTTTAATAAAGCAAAGCACATGATGCCAAAGGGTTAATTCCAGAAATATTTATCAATGCCATCTATTTTATTGAATCAATGGAAGTTTCTTAACTGGTGTAAAATCATAGCTCCTCTAAACTGCATTGCAGCTGTGGAGATTTAAAACCAGCTGAGTATCTGCTCCAGACAAGCTCAGCTTCGTTGACCCTTTGGCACACGCAATCTTCAGGCCTCGACCAGCAAGAAAATGCTGACAGATCCAGAATCTGGGGTGCTATTTTAGAGAGGAAATCAATATGTGTAACAATTGAAGGAGTGGGTTCCTATTTGAAGAAACATGTTTAAAATGCTATCTATAATTTACATTCCTAGTTGTTGTCTCCACTTCCTTTAGAATTACCACAAAAAAAACAGAAGTTCCACAAAAGTAAATTTCTTTGTAAATGGGGAGCAAGAGCAGGACTAGGAATCCTTAATGTCTCGCATTTAGAGAACTTACGAACTAAAAGTGTCTTCTAAATTAATTATAGCTTGCTGGTTTTAGGCCAGTGCTGCTGATTTTCCTTTTCTCCTTTTTTGATTAATTTTCCTTTAGATTCATAGATGCTAGGGTTGGAAGGGACCTCAATAGATCATCGAGTCCGACCCCCTGCATAGGCAGGAAAGAGTGCTGGGTTCAGATCACCCCAGCTAGATGCTTATCTAACCTCGTCTTGAAGACCCCCAGGGTAGGGGAGAGCACCACCTCCCTTGGGAGTCCATTCCAGACCTTGGCCACTCTAACTGTGAAGAAGTTCTTCCTAATGTCTAGTCTAAATCTGCTCTCTGCTGGCTTGTGGCCATTATTTCTTGTAACCCCCAGGGGCACCTTGGTGAATAAAACCTCACCAATTCCCTTCTGTGCCCCCATGATGAACTTATAGGCAGCCACAAGGTCGCCTCTCAACCTTCTCTTGCGGAGGCTGAAGAGGTCCAGGTGCCCCAGTCTCTCCTCATAGAGCTTGGCCTGCAAGCCCTTAACCATACGAGTTGCCCTTCTCTGGACCCTCTCCAGGTTATCCGCATCCCTCTTGAAGTGTGGTGCCCAAAAGTGCACGCAGTATTCTAACTGCGGTCTGACCAGCGCCCGATAGAGGGGAAGTATCACCTTGGATCTGTTCGTCATGCATCTGCTGATGCACAATAAAGTGCCATTAGCTTTTCTGATGGCTTCGTCACACTGCCAACTCATGTTCATCTTGGAGTCCAAGATCCCTTTCCGCTTCCGTTCCACCAAGCAGATCATTTCCTAGGCAGTAGGTGTGCTGGACAGTTTTCCTCCCTAGTTGCAGCACTTTGTATTTCTCCTTGTTGAATTGCATTCTGTTGTTTTCTGCCCATATGTCCAACCTGTCCAGGTCTGCTTGTAGCTGTTCCCTGCCCTCCGGCGTGTCTACTTCTCCCCACAGTTTTGTGTCATCCGCAAACTTGGACAGAGTACACTTCACTCCCTCGTCCAAGTCGCTGATGAAGACATTGAGTATCGGTCCAAGGACCGAGACCTGCAGGACCCCACTGCCCACACCCTTCCAGGTCGATACCGACCCATCCACTACGACTCTCTGGGTGCGACCCTCTAGCCAATTCACCACCCACCGGACTATGTAGTCATCCAAGTCATAGCCTCTTAACTTGTTTACCTGTATGGTGTGGGATACACCCTTCCCTCCCCCTCCCCCACTTTTCTGGCCTGTACATCTGAGCTATCTTTTTTCAGGAAGCCAAAAGTATATTTATTATGTATACAAAACAGACACTATTGTAAAATCTCCACCACCCCCACCCCCTCTCTCCGAGTCACTGTCAAGAAAGGTCAAATGAACCCATATAGCTGCAACATAATCTTTTCTAGTGAGGGAAATTCTGATTTAAATGTTGAGTGTCTCTAATAACCGAGGTTTACTTTTGGTGATATCTTTTATTAGGCCAACTGTATAAGTGGGAGAGATGTCAGACAAGCTTTTGGGCACAAACTGCCATTAAGCTCACTTATGACTCCTATTAAGTGATTGATCATGGATAATTAAACATAACATAGCCTGGTGAGGAAGTGAGAGTGGAGGGTGGAGGGCGTCAGGTGGCTCCTTGGCCCTAGAGTTCAGTCTTCTGTATTCATAGGCAGACCCAAGAAATCCCCAGAGTCTCTACTTTGAACCCTCATACTCAACTCCAAGGCACAGTACTTGAAACATTAAGTGCATCATGTAATATGCTATAGGTAAAAACAGGAAACCAGGCTCTGGCAATATGGTTGGTTAAAGTATGCTTAAAAGATCCTGGTGGGGACCATACCATGCCTTACAGAGAAAGGCAAAGCAAAACAAAACGGAAACTAAAAGTCCAGTAGCGTTCATGGGTGAAGAGGCGAGGTGCCACTCCTGTCCCCAGCTGCTCACCAGGAAAAACCCTGAAGCACTGGATTACCAGTCACCTTTCACACCACAAGCTACCTTGATAGGAGAACTGCAAACATGACTACTTTATGTGTGCTGATACTGTTCTTTCCAAAAAGTTGTCCAGTATTATCTTAAAATGATATGATTCAGGTGCCTTGCTCCCCACACTTTTCTGGGGAGAACTTCCCAAAACTACACTACTCTGATAGTTTACATCCTTCCTTTGATTTTCATTCAAAATCTATTCATAGTGTGCTTTGTAATTGGTTTGATATTGTGACAGGTCTGTTTTTAGCCTAAAAAGCTCTCCCCATTCTCTGGTTATCATAGCATCCCTTTAATTTGCTTTGCTTAACTAAACAAGATGCTAAGTTACTTTAATTGCATTCAGAAGAAAGGTCTCCATTCCCTTAACTCTTTGAACTTGTTGAAGTGGATTGAAGTCTTTGAACTTGTTGCGGTTTTGAACTCTGGTGACTAGAACAATCATGACCTGATCATATTTTAAAGGGGGTTTTACTAATGCTTTGCACAATGGTACTTCGTCTCTGTTACATATATAGTTTGTCAAATACATCATAAGATTGCAGCTGTTTTCACAGATGTATCACACTGGTAGCTCATGGTCTTCCTATGATTATGTTGACCTAAAAAATGGAAACAACCTAAAATGTTTGTAAAACAGTGCAACCAGTATGGAGAATAAAATAGAGGAACTGGAAGTCCTGGTATGTGACACAGAACAAGGTGTTATCAGAATAAATGAGACATAATGAAATGGTAGTCAGCAGATATGCAGCCTACAATGCAGATACTGAAACTGTTTAGGAAAGAGAAAAAAAAAAAAGCAAAGGTAGTAGAGTACTACTGTATGTTAATGAAATGGTAGAGTGCTTGGAAATAAGATGTGATGGCATATGCCAGTGACAGGCAACCACTTTTCCAGCTGTGGGCCAGAATGACCCACCTTGAGTTAGAGGTAGGCAGGTGCTAAGACACACCTGCAGCTGGCAGGTGTGTCTTTTTACTCAAAGATACTACTACAAGCTGTTAGGCTTGAACTGTTATATATGCATTGTTCTGTGGCAAACTGCCAGCTTTAACGTTTTTTCATCCAGGGTCACAGACTGGTCCAGCAACACTTGTCTGGCCAAGGGGCTGGATGAGTTTGACACTCCTGATATAAATGAAGTGAGAACCAGGAGGGAAGAAGTGAGGCCATAACAGAGGAATGGAAATTGAGAATAGGAGAACCTAGGCATGGTCTTGAACTGTACAAATATTTGTGCTCAGTCTTCAGTCAGGATGATGCTGGCATACTGCATGATAAGGAGAAAATGAAAGAGGGGAAAGGACTCAAAGAAGCAATTCAACTCTGGGAAAGGGCCAGACTGCTACAGGACTGCAAAAAGTAACACACAAAGGAAACGAGGTAGTCAAAATACATTTGGTGCATGTATACAAATATGAGAAGTATGGGGAATGATTGAGGTAAGATGGAAGCTGCAGCCTGTGAAAAGAACTATGATCTGATTGGCATCACCAAGACCTGTGGGGACAGCTTTTATGGCTGGAATGTCAACATTGAGGGTTACACTCTGTTGCAGAAGGACAGCACTGGGGAAAAGGTGGCGGTGTTGCCCCGTATGTCAAAAACATATACACCTGTTCCCTGGTTCAGTAGGAAGAAGACCTCAAAACAGAATGCATTTGAGTGACAATGAAAGGTGAAAGACACAGCACTGATATTATTATTATTGGGAATTTATTTTAGGGATTTATTATAGGGAACCTAATCAGGAGGTGGATGAGGCAGTTTTTAAGCAGGTGACAAATCAATCCAAAAGCTAGGGGATGGTATTGATGGGAGACTTCAATTTTCTGGACATCTGCCTGAAAAACAATGTAGCCAAACATAAAATGTCAAGCTGATTCCTCACTTGTTTGGAGGACAACTTTCTTTTCCAGAAACTGAAGCATACAACAAGGGAGATTGTTTATCTTGAATCTTGTCTTGACCAACAGGAAAGAATCTGTGGAGGATGTGAAGGTGACGGGTAACTTGGGAAGACGTGATCACAAGACGATAGAATTCCAGATCCTGAAACAGGGAAAGCATGAGGTCAGCAAAATTAGGATGCTAGATTTCAAAAAGATACATTTCATTTGACTCATAGGGTTAATAGGCATAGTGTCATGGGAGGATAGATTGAAGGATAAAGGTACGCAGGAGGCCTGGGAGCATCTAAGGGGCACAGTATTGGAAGCCCAACAAGAAACTGTCCTGACATGATGGAAGCACAAGAATGGCAAGCGAGCAATGTGGTTGAACAAGGAGTTTCTAAAATGCCTCAAATGCAAATCGAAAGTATACAAGTCACCAAGGGAGCATATCAAGAACCTGCAAGGACAAAATCAGGAAGACAAAGAGAAAGAACAAGGCAACATCCTGGCAAAGGAGGTTAAAGACGAGAAGAAATTCTATAACTATGTTAGCCTGAAAAGAAGGACCAAGGAAGCTGTGCGCCCTCTCTCAACAAGCCAGGGTGGAACTCCTAACCAAAGATGCAAAGAAGGTGCAGCTACGCAACAGCTACTTTGCCTCAGTTTCACCAAAAAAAAAAAAATTAAGATGCAGCCAAACACCTAACAGGGATTATCTGGATAAGGAGGGGGCCAAGCTGAGGGAGGAGATGTCAAAAGAGATGGTCAGAGATCTTTAGCTGGGATTGAATGAATTCAAGTCAGCAGGGCTGGATGAACTTAATCCCAGGGTACTGAAGGAACTAACAGAGGAGATCTCAAAGCCCTTGACGCAATGATCTTCTCGAAGTCATGGGAGATGAGCCAGGTTCTAGAGGTCAGGAAAAGGGCCAGTGTAGTTTCCCTTTTTTAAAAGAAATGAAGAGGAGGAGCTAGGGAACTAGAGACCAGCTAGACTCACCTCAATACCTAGGAAATTACTGGACTATAACAAGCAGGGACCCTTTTTTTCCCTGATAAAAAAAAAAATCACAAATTCTCTGATGAAAAATGCAGATTCTCTGATAAACCCCCCAAAATCCACAATTAAGATGAAATGCCACTATAAATATAGGTATCAATTGAACATAATATTTTATTGATATATTTAGAGTTTTAAAGCAATTTGTAAGCTTACTAGTGTCTCAATCACTATAATAAAATAAATTTTAAATAACTATAAATTTTGGTATTTGATCTTGGGTTTTTATCATAGAAAACCAGTGCTCCCCTGCCCTCTTAGCTCACAAAATGCAGGTCCAGGACCCTCACTCCCCACCCTCAGCTCTCTGGTCCTGTCGGTGCTCCCCATTCCCCTGCCACAGCCCCCTGACCCATTTGGTGCCCCACACTCTCCCCCACAACCTCCTCAGCCCTGCTGGTGCTCTTCACTCCACCCCTACAACTCTTCTGGCCTGCTGGTTCCCCCTGCTCCACTCCCACATCCCCGCTGGTACCCCTTGCCTCCCAACCACAGCTCCCTTCCCCCCTCAGTGCTGCTGGAGGGGGCCCCCAGCTGCCAGGGCTAGGGACCCAGATTTGCACCCAAGCCCTAGCTGCCTCCCATGGGAGGCAGCAGTTGCTGCAGTGAAGCAGAGGGCAGAGCCTGGCTCCACTCTCCCCTGGAGGCGGCATGATTGGAGTGGAGCATGTGTGGGGATTAGGGTGGGCTTTTATTAGGCCAACTAAATAGTTGGAAAAATGTTTCTTTGCAAACTTTCTGGTACAAACACCGTTCTTCAGGCAGAGAGAATCTATTTGCTTGGAAAAAAACATTTTTCCAACTATTTAGCTGGTCTACTAAAAGATCTACCCAAAGAACCTTGTCTGCCTATGTCCTTAGACTAGCATGGCTACAACCAACACCCCAGCTTGAAATCACACCCAGAACACAGTGTACTGTATGCTTAAATTATGCAATCTCTTAAAACAGAGCAACTTTGAAAATCAAATTAAGTTAGTGGCTGAAAATGAGATCTGATTCATGGAACCTCTAACATGGTTTGAAATTCAGCAGGCTTTGATTTATCACACAACAAACTGATTGAGTTGATAAGTTGGGTCGAAGACATGGCATCACAACAACTTTCAAACTGTGAATGTGAAAACCAGCGGAGACAAGAACTGTTCCAGGAAGTTGAATCGGTAGTCCAAGTACAATCAGTCACTACCACCTTGGTTTAAACAACTGGCTGCCTCCTTTTTTAGAGGTGCTTGCATCTTTTACTCAAATCAGGTGTCTTTTCTAACTTGTGACCCCCAGCTATTTAAATCAATCCCTGGATGGCAGCAAGAGCATAACAACAAACGTGCTTCTTACGTATTCTTTGTCAAAGAATGACAGATGCCGTGACTGTGACTGTTTTGGGGTACTGTTTCTGATAGGTTCCCACGTGTACAACTTGGCAAAACACTGCTTTACGATTCCAACCCATTCAGTGGATGCAGAACATGTGAGCTCAGTGTATGGACAGGGGTTCACACTGCAGAGACTGAGGATGTCAGCTGCAACTGCTGGTGTGTGCTGCAGGCTAGCATTTAACAACTAACATGAATTGTTTCTATCCAGGTTAGTTTTATTTAGCATTTCTAAACTTTCTGTAGAACACTAATAATAACTTAGTGTTAGATGATATGTCACAATTCATACTGTGAATACATTTCTATTCATAATATATTTAAATTTTATACTTGGATGTATAATAAGCGCAGTAATTTCATTTGATAGTATCATGGAATTTGTTATTTAATTATGCAGTTTTTGCCCTTCTGCTAATCAGCAGTGAGGGACAGGGCCACTGCAAAATGCCTGCAAAATCAATTCTGCACACCACAAGGAGACTACGAAAAACCCTTTGTCTCACTGCAATTTAAGCAGAACCCTACTCATGGGTATCTCTCTCAACTAGTTATTGTTTTTCTATTAGATGCATGAATTTTTCCCATTCATGACTTTGGGCAATGTCGAAGTCAGTGTTTCCCAAAGAGCATGCCTAGAGTACCAGGAGAGCAAGCTAAAGTAAGCCACAAGATCCCTCTGCCAATGAGGTAAATGTTCTCCTTCCCCATTCAGCACCCTGTGCCTGCCTCAGCTACTCCAGTGGTGCCTGCCCCTACTCCTCTAGGGACTGCCATCACTGCTGCTGCCTTTCCCGTGCTCAGGCACCTTCTGTGCTAGTCCCCTTGCCCACGTGCTCTGCTACCAGTAGGCAGGTGGGCAGATGTAGACCGAGCCATGCTTTGTGGCCCAGCTGGTCCCCTCTGCCTCTCCCATGCTCTCGGGGCCAGCAGAAGGGGCTGCAGGGTGGGTCATCAGTGTTGGATCCCACAGGAGCAGCCTCAGCCCAGGGAATTGCCCTTGCCCTGTGGTATTGTCTACGGTTACCATACGTCTGGGTTTTCCTGGACATGTCCTCTTTTTTTGGCCCCCTGTCCTCATCTGGGCAGGTTTTTAAAATCTGAGCAAATGTCTGACTTTGCACGAGCAGCTTGGATGCTTGAGGCAGGGCGCAGCTGGCAAAGTGACTGGCTGTTGGGGCTAACGTGCTCTGCACACGTGCCCCTGGCAAGTAATCGTGTGTGCTGGCAGTAGCTGTGTGGGCAGCAGGGCTGGGGGGACAGGGCTCCGAGTCAGGATTGAGGGGCACCAGCCGGGCTGGGAGGCAGGCGGCTGCAGATCAGGAGTGAGGGGCACTGACAGGGCTGTGGGACCAGGGGCTTAGGAGTGAGGGACAGAGGCAGGGCACAGGGTTATCACTGCCCCCCACTCCCAATCATATACCCCTCCCTTTCTCTGCCCCCCACCCCACCACAGGTGTCCTCTTTTTTGATCTTGGAAATGGGGGTGGGGGGAGGAGGACAGACAAGGGAAAGAGCAAGGCCCAGCAGGGTGAGGTTCTTCCCCATCAGACCTAAGTGGCCCAGCTAGATCAGTGTTTCTCAACCGTTTTAGCTGCCAGACCTCCCTCCCCATGTGCTCTGACTGGAGCTCTAGCTGTGCGCTTGCCAACGGGGCGCTGTGCAAGTCAGAAAGCGGCCGGAGGGGCCTGAGAACCACTGGGGCAGAGTAGGGTGACCACCTGGCCCTAATCGGGTGGGGCGGTCGGGAGTGGGATGGTCAAGTCCCGGTCCCAGGCTGCACAAACCCGGGCCGGCGCGTGTCCTGCATTCGCGGCATGGTGCAGGGATGCGGGTTTCCCCGTGGGGGCGGGCGGCGGGCCAGCCGGAGCGGAGATGCTTGGGGCTGCCGGGAACGGGCTGCAGGGGGCGCCACATGCACCTGCGCGCCCACAGACATGCACGTGGCCTGAAAGCGCTGGGCAGTGGGGAGAGCAAGTCCCTGCAGGTAAGCCTATGGGGCGCAAGGGACATGGGAGGGTGCAGACTGAGGCCCTTAGGATGAGGGAGGGAGTGGGGCAGGGGCTGGGGCGGGGGCCGCAGCCCAGCCGGGACAGTGCATGGGGTCGTGGGTGCAGGGCTGGGACCGGGACAGCTCGCCCTGGTGGCGCGGGGGAGGGCGGCTCCTCGCCACCGTGCACAGCCCCGAGGAGTCCATGGGGGCAGGCGCCCCCAGGTCTGTGCTGGGCTCGGCGCTCCCCGCCCTGGTGCCCTCCCCAGCGAGTGCGGCGCGGTGGCGGGGTGGGGTTGCGCGGGGGGCCCGGCGGAAAGGCAGTAGGGGAGGGCCCGCCCCTCTCCGCTCCGCTCCTGCTGGCCCGAGGAACAGGCGGGCACGTGTCCTGCCTTCCTGTTTCAAAAAGGGCGGAAGTCGGGACCAGGGAGGCCGCACGGGCCCGGCGGTGAGTAGCGGCCTGGCCGGACCTCCCCTCCCCTCCCCTCCCCTCCCCTCCCCTCCCCGCCCCGCCTTGCGCTGCGGACAGCGCCCGACGGCTGCAGCGGTCTGTGCCCGGGCGGCGGGGCCCCGGGGCTCGTTCCCCTGCGCGGTGCGGCGGAAGGGCCGGGGCCGGGGCCGCCTCCTCACCCGGAGCTCCCGGCTCTTGCTCCGTCCATAAGGACCCAGCGTGGTCCCGGCCCTGGCCCCAGCTCCCCCGTGCGCTCCGGCCTCTGGGCTCTGCCTGTTGCCTCCTGGCAACGCGGAGCTGGCACCACCAGGAGCCCGCGCCCGCTCCTCAGGGTGCTCCTGCAGGGACCCTCCAGGTCCTCCGCTTTGGACCTGGTGCAGGAGAGGACAAAACCCCGGTCCGCCCACGGGGTGAAATTCCTTCCCCTTCTGCTGCTGAGTTCAGGAGGAGGATGTCCAGGTGACTGCACATCAGCTCAGGGGATGATCCTGCATTGCTTTTCTTCCTGAGAGCAGCCCCTACCCCCAGGACAGGGTTTCTAATGAGGCTGAAGTTGGTTCCTGGTTCCTTTTTCAAAATTAATCTAGACTTAAAAAAGGTAGTTATTAATGAATTGCATGTTTTATATAGAGAGAAATTCATTAGCTATGCATATGTACTAATTAATATGTAAAATAATATCCCACATCAAGTACAGAGCCGTAAATAAAGGTCAGATTAAGATGTGATTATGGGACCAAGTGCTTCTTGGGCCACCCCAAACTTCTTGTCACTGAGAGACTGTCCCAAAAAACCCTGACCACAGTCCTGCCTGATCCAAAGCGCAGTTTAGCCATGCCAGGCTGCAAACTGACACCCCTGTGCCCACTGTACTAAGTATAATGGCTCGAATAAGGAAGTGGCTCTTGGGATGGGATTATGGCTAGAAATCCTGTTTTTTGGGCAACCCCACATCGTACCTCTGTGGCACCGGGGCAGTCTCCTGGACACATCTGACCAGAGTCTTGCCTTGTGCACAGCACAGATTGTTCATGCTAGGCTGCGAAGTGGCAGCCTCCAATGCCTACTGTACTAAATACAGTAATGGCTTGAATAAGGAACTGACTTCTGGTCTGAGGTTATGATTGGGAATCCTTTTTGGGCCACTCCACCCCATGTCGCTGTGCCACCGGGGGACTCTGGCTATACTTTGGCCATGCCAGGCTGCCAACCGACAGCACCTCAACCACTGTTCTAAGTATAATGGCTCAAATAAGGAACTGGTTTTGGGCTTGGGTTATGCCTGGAAATCCTTCTTGGGTCACCCTACACCATGCCTCTGTGGCACAGGAGAACTCTCCTGGACATCTCTGGCAAGGGTCTTTCCTGGCCCAAAGCGCAGTTTGTGTATACCAGGCTGCCAACTGACAGTTCCCCCATGCCCGCTGTACTAAGTATATGGGCTCAAATAAGAAACCAGTTTTGGCTGGGTTTATGGTTGGAAAACTTTTTTGGGCCACCCCACATCATGCCTCTATACCACCAAGGGACTCTCCTGGACATCTCTGACTAGATCGTCTTGCCCAGCCCAAACCATGGCTTGGCCGTGCCAAGCTGCCAGCTGACAGACCCCTCCTCCCCTCCCCTGCTTCCCACTGTACTGAGTATATGGGCTGAAGTGGGGAATTAGCTTTTGGGCTGGGATTATGGAAGGAAATCTATTTTGAGCCACCCCACACCATGACTCTGTGGCACCAGGGGACTCTCTTGGACATACCTGACCAGAGTCTCACCTGACCCAAAACGTGATTTTTTGGTGCCAGCCTGCCAACTGACAGCCCCGCATACCCACTGTACTAAGTATAATGGCTCAAATAAGGAACTGGCTCTTGGGCTCAGATTATGTCTGGAAATCCAGGTTGGACCATTCCATGTCATGCCTCCGTGGCACTCTCCTGGACATCTCTGACCTTAGTCTTTCCTGGCCCAAAGTACAGTTAGGCCTTGCTAGGCTGCCAGCTGACAGCCCCACAAGCCACTGTACTAAATATAATGACTTGAATACGGAACAGTTTTGGGGCTGGGATTAGAGATGGAAATGCTTCTTAGACCACCCTACACCCAGAGATGTGGGGCGGAAAATTTTCCAATGCTTTATTTTCTGTGGGAAATTTTCTATTTTAAAAAATTCATTGTTTCATAAAATTCATTAGTAAAAATGGATGGATGCCAATACAATATTAGGCAAGCTTGGCAGTTTCAAAGTTGTAATTAATGTTTTTCAGGTGATTATCCCTAGGAATTGTGTGAGAGAGTACACCTATGTTTTATTGATTTGTAAACAGGAGAGTAAATACACTCACACAATAATCCAAACCAAAAATCAAGTTATGAATTCACCTAATTGGCTGTGTATGTCAAATAAAAAACAAAGCTAAAATTCTTATTTCATCTCAGACTGCAAGTGAAAGCAAAACCAAAACTGTGATTAATTTTTGTTTCTTTTTTAGTTCAGCAAATACACAAAGCAGTGTCTCATTTCTTTTCTTGAGTTGGGGAAGTTGGAAGTGTTTGCATAAGATCTGTTAGGTTTTTTTTAGTGCTTTTGGTTTGAAGTAGTCATAATAATGCCTAACCCCCCCAAAAAAACAACTGGTGTGTAGCATCATTATAGTGAAGTTCAAGCCACTGAAGGAAGGAAGGAAGTTGGTAGATGTAAATATTGAGGGCAGGAGTATGCTAACAACGCAGCAAGAATGAAGAAACATTTAATAGCATGTAGAAACAGCCCTGAAAGAGTACAAGCCACATACAGAAAGCACAATGAAGTGGTGGAAAAACATCATCTGAGAAAAGTCTACTTCAGGAATCCTATGTAAGTAAACAAATTAATATGATAAATAACATACAGTATAGACTAACATCTATATTGTTTTAAAACATTATAATTTTAAAAGTTGTCGATGCAACTTTGGGCTATTTATTTATTTATTTAAAATATTTGTATCCTGCTTTTCTGCTTGCAGTAAGCACCCAAAGTGGCTTACGTTTAAAAATAATTTTTAAAAAAATTACATAATAGATAAATAGTTAACTATTTCAACCCAGCCAAGCAAGCTTAGCCCTCTAGCTGATGGCAGAGCCAGACTATACTTCCCTCTGGCTCTGCAGTCCCAGGGCAACTGAGCAGCAAGGTGAGCAGCAGAGTGTTCTTTCTGGCAGGAAGGTGGGGAAGCAAGCTCCCTGCCACTTCTCCTCCTTCTGATGGATGAGGCCAGACCAGAATAGGCTAAAATAATATTTTTCTCCCTTTTGTTGCAGGAACTTGGTAGCTCAAGTGAAATAGTAGATTCGCAAAAAATGGAAAACGAAAATGTTGAGCTGCCAGGTCTGGGGGAAGAAGAAGCAGGATCCTCGCTTTCAAGATCACTGTCACCAGATATGCGATCCACCACGAGTAGCTGTTCAAAATAGTCAAGCTTTTTATCAGGGTTTGTGGACAAAATGTCAAAAGGACATCAAGAAAAAGTAGATGAGACATTAGCTCGAGCTATATTTGCAAGTGGTATACCTCTTTCCATAACTGAAAATCAATAGTGGAAGGAACATTAGAAACTAATTTACCACCGCCACATTGTTGCTTATCACATTCTTTCTTGAATAGAGAGTATGACTGAGTTCAAACAATGGTTATTCAAAGGATTGGTCAAGCAGAATCACTGACTCTGATGTCAGATGGATGGACTGATATACAAGGAAATCCTTTATTGAACATTATGTTAGCGACACCTGAGCCAATATTCCCGAAAGCAATTGCTACCAAATCTTCTCATCACACAGGTGTATACAGGCTATGTCCTTTGTCAGAAGATTCAACCCATGAGCAAGACAGCCAAATACATTAAATGAGGATACTTTGCCTTTAATATTTGCCATGCAGCTTTCATGTTACTCACATTATCAGATACAAAGGCTTGTACCCTGGAGGGGCCTGCACTTTCAATCTCTTCACTCATAGCTAAATTTAATAATTTGATTTCACCTCAAGACAGAAAGGAGAAATAGACTAACAAATGAATGCACTGCTAAGCTTGTTTCTGTTTCTCAAAATCTCTTGCTTCTGGAGAATCAGTCAGAAGCACAATTAGTGAAGAAGATGCAGTGTGATGAAAAGTTGCCCTTGCCCAGAGACTCATTGGTAAAACCATCCTTTAGCGAAAGAGAATGTGGTTCAAGTAGTTTTGAATTAGATTTGCCTCAGTCTGATTCTGTGATGGAACTAATAAGTGCGAGTGATTCTACAGACAGTGACAGTGAAACTGGAGGTGCCGCAGTGACCTCAGTGGAAGAGAGTTAAACTCTGTTGAAGTAAATGAATGGACAACCATGATATATCGTGCACAGTTCTTTGGGTGTGCTAAAATTGGTGTGTCAACAGTTTTCAGTGCTTTGGGGTTTTTTTCTTAAATTTAAACAATGTAAGGGAAGTACATGCTATTGTGTATTCTCTTTATGGTTTTACAAGTATTAGAGTAAAAATAATTTATTTCCACATAAAGCTTTGGATTTGTTTGGATATAACATTTAAACCACATTAAGTGTGCTGTATTCAATTTAGTTCCTAATCAGATACTTCAGTTCAAATACTTTTGGCTATTGGGACATAAAATGAACATGGGGGTACTTTTTTAGTTTTGTTTACTAAATATAAGTGAAATAAACATGCTAAATCAGATCATGCTCTATTTAGGGCATTGGAAAATTTTCCAGAAAACCCACATCTTTGGTAGCTTTGAGCTTCTTTATTGCACTTAATGTTAAACTTGTAACACAAATGATTTCTAACCGTAGTTTTATTTTCTGGGTGTGTATGTAGATGAATATATTAAGTGCAGAGCTTAGTTGTTGATGCCGAGACTACTTTATACTGTTTTGTCAGAGAGGCTCTCTCTCTTGTTGCTAGGACGTGGATGAAGTGTCTGTAGCATGAACATGTCATATCTTTTAAACTGTTCTACTTCACAGTGGTCACATGCTGCGCAAGCCACAGGCTGCACCCGCAAGGGCCACGTGTTGCTTATGCACAACGGTGAGCTACAGGTGCCTGATCCATTTGCCACGCAGATGCCCTTGTCACTGCAGTACATCCCACACAGGCACCCCTGCCTCCACTGCTGCACTGCACAGGCACTTCCTCATCCATCCTTTCCTTTTTCTCCTCCACCACTGCACCACACACCCATGTGGGCACCCCTTCCGCCACTGCACTCTGCACCTGCACAGCCTAGATCCTCCCTGCACATCTGCCTGCGCACTATTCCCATGTCCAAGGGCAGGAAGCAGCTGCTGGGGACAGAGAAGATTGCAGTGTGTTTTACATATTTAGCAGTAATGGGAAAGAATAGTAAGGAAAAATAACTGGAAGAATGTTACATTGTAGATAGTTGAAGGACAAAGCCTTGGCTGGGATAAGCTAGTTGGGGCCGGTTCTGCTTTGAGCAGGGGGTTGGATTAGACGTGGCCAGCTGAGGTCCCTCCCAACCCTCATTTTCTATAACCCAGCAGAGGAGGTGCCTAGGGGCCTGCTGTCTGGGGAAGGCAGCCCCAGGTGCCCCTGCCTGCCTCCTGTTTCCACTCTGGACAAGACATTATTACAGTAGACATTGTACATTGCAAGACCTTGTGTTCATCCAAGTTCTGCAAGTAAGAAAACAGGGTTTCTTTCTTAATGCTACATCTTCTTCTTTATATATTTAGCTAATTATCTTCAAGAAAGCAGTTTCTTTATGGTTTGTACAATATCCATGAAAATAGTATTCTTAACTGTCCTGAAAATGCTGAGCCTGCCATAATGTACATACATTCTTACCAATGTTGTGTGTTTGTTTTAATCATAGACAAAAAGAGTGTGTGGTTTCTGCTCTACGTAATGAGACTGGCTATGTAGACCTAAAGTAGATCAGCACACTTGTGGGTTTTTAAAGCTTTTCACTGAAGACTTTTGAGTTGCAGACAGAAGAAATGGATCTTGCAAATGAAGATGCAATGCCGAATACGATGTTTGATTGGGACTATCTTCTGTGGGAAGTTCGTTTTTTTTTAGTAGTACTTGGCTTTTTCTTCTACTTAGGAGTGTTTCTTCTGTCTCACTTGTTGTCCTCCTGGATCAGTGTCACTTACCGTACCTTGCCATCAAAGGAGAAAGTCTTCTGGAACATAAAAGTCACACGTGGTGTTTTTGGACTTCAGAGTTGGGTTTCTGGCTTGTGGGCCTTACTCATAGATCCTGTTTTTCAAGCTGACAAAGTATATTCACAGCAGAAATGGAGCTGGTTTACCTGCTTAATAGCATCTGGATTCTTCTTACTTGAAAATGTAGCCGTTCATTTGTCTAACTTTATTTTCAAGACATTTGATGCATTTGTAGTAGTACATCATTTCCTTGCCTTTGTTGGCTTGCTTGGTCTGATACTTAACACCAAGTCTGGACACTACCTACCCTTGATGGGCATGCTACTTGAGATGAGTACTCCGACCACCTGCATCTCCTGGCTGCTTTTAAAGGTAAGATTTGATCATTGCCTTGTGTTCATTAGTTAAAATAGAAATTGCCCTTGTAATCCAGACGTTGCCAGTTCCCCTTATACAAACCCACAAGCAAAGAAATACTAGCCTCCAAATTGGAAGATTACTTCTAGGATTGAGAGGGAATTTTTCTTTGAAATTGGAAGTGAATCAAACCATATTGAATTTAAGCCCCTGAAAAGTAGTTAAATAGGGCTAAAGTCAGCAAGAGTTAAATCCCTGCTAGTAAGGCACTACAATGCATAATTTGCAGGCACCTGGCTGCTGGAGTTGAATCCAGAATCTGGAGTTAGGTGTCCTGACTCCCTTTGCAATACATGAAGAGAGATAGGTGCCTCAGAGTGGCAATTCCAAAAGCTCATTTTTAAGTGACAAGTTCTAGGTAGAGATGTAAAATTTCCAGAAATGCTGAAGCCATGGGAAAAAAATGTTTTTTTCCCCAATTTTTTTTGAAAAATTGAAATATATCCAATACTTATTTTCTTACCACCCTTTGCAGATCTAAATTCACTTTGTTAGTTTAAGAACATAAAATGTATTATGTGTAACTTGGTTTGCTCATAAAATTATCGTGTTTGGTGTATTTATTAAATTTAAAAGTATAGTTTATTCAGACAATAATTACAAATTTACTAATTTAATTTATTTTAAAATGTTTTTAATTTTTGTTACAAATGAAGCTACAGGCTACTGAACTCTAACGAACCTAGCATCTCTTAGTTTTTGCCATTTTATAAGAGGCAGGCAAAAATTAAAGTTGAAAAGGTAAGAAACTGTCAACATTGTAGTGAAACAGAGAAAGTTAATATGTATTCTGGACTTAGTCTCCTCCACTGTGTCAAGCAGATACAGAAAGCACTGGTTTTTAGAGAAAGAGCTGAGAAAAAGTGAAAAAAACTCCAAGACTCATTGAGTACAAATTTGCTACATGAAACTTTATTTAATCAGTCCCATTTTCTGAGCTATCACTATCAGCAGTTTCTGCTTCTTCTGATCCTTCATTTTTATCATCTTCATGGACTTCTGAAAACTGAAGATTTTCCCAGACTGAGACGAGCTTCTCTACTCTTTCACATGTTAGTTTATTTCTTAATATAGCTTGAGTATACCCAAACATAGACCAGTTTCTTTCACATGCTGCAGAAGATGGAGGAATCTGAAGCAGGTGAGAAGCAAGAGGAGTCAGAGGCAGTGTCGTATAAAGGCCTTGCCACCATGTTGCAGGAGGGATATATTTGGCAGAATTCGAGACTGTATTCCTGGACCAAATACCTGAAGATGTTCTGTAATCTGCAACATTTGAAAGTACCTTTCCAACATCAAGTCCTAAGTGTGTTGCTTGTTTTGTGATCCAGTCAAATAGTAGCCGTGCTATCATCACTAACATTTCTGCCTTTGAATCTTGGATCCAAGAGATTTGCAGCAGCATGGGCAATTATTTTCCTGATTTTCAGGTGTCATCTTGTCTACAAATGAAGCTATTGAGAGTCTTTTGTATACAGTTGGTTGCAGTATTGGGTTACTTGAGGCTGTTGATTGGGACACCTTTGCGATGCTGATGTTATAGAAGAAGACACAGCAGCAGCGGTAGGAGGACTTCTGGATCAAGAACGTTGGAAAGAGCTACCTGCATTTTCATCATCATGATCTACCTCCTCACTTACACCCATGGAGGATTTTTTTAATGTCTGCAGGACACTCTTTACATAAAAGGATGTGTTTGGTCATCCTAGTAGGATTTGAAAACACATATTTCATTTGACAGTATTTGCAAGTCACATTTTTTTCTCAGAATAACTTTCAGTGTGGAAATGCTTCCATATGCTAGAAGTTGGTTGCACGATTTTGCTGAGGGAGAACAAAGACGCATGTAATTTAGTGGCTAGTTTGCATATATAAACACTAAGCTACAGCATGTACACATTTAGTAATGGATGGAGGAGAGGCCTCCTCAGAGTTAACTGTGAAGACCTTCCCTGCCCTGCAGGCCTCACCTCACTGCTAAGTGTTACCAGATTTGCCCATCACCTTGGGGTGTGCTCATTTATTAGGGATACATTTCTAGGGTCTTTGTAATTCTACCAATGTGCTGCTTGTGTTACTTGTGTTTCTGTACAGAGCTGTATATCTCTCTTCTGCAAGTCCTCACCTCCAATGGAGCTATCTTGCAGGACTCAGTTTCAATGGGGCTGGGTTCCTCCAGTCACCAAATCAGTCATCCACTCAAACACACACAAATTAATGTGACATGCCTGACCCAGCCGGGTTGATCAGCATGGACAGGCTGACACCCTCATATACCAAGAATCAGTTCATCAGAGCAACAATAAACTGCAGTCAGACACAAGCACACAGGTAAACAGAATACCTCTGAATCCGGCTGGGTGTCCAGCTGACACCCTCATGGGCCAGCATTCAGTTCATTAGGGCATGTCTGAGCCAAACTGGGTCAATCAGCCTGTACAAGCTGATCCCCTTATGTGTTTCAAACTCAGCACGTCTCAATCTTTAGGCTCTTGATGAGCAGACCCCACAGTATTTTTGGGCTTCACAGGGATCTTTAGCTTAGGTAAAAGAAGTGTTGCTGCAGAGCAAGTGGGGAAGGAGAAGTAGAGAAGGAAAAATATACCCAGTTACTACCAGTTTGACTATAAAATTTACGTATTGCTGAGCATATGAAATATATAATGGTACTAGTAGTAATAGACATGCAAAAGAAAAACAAACACAAACAATTACAGTACTACCCTGGTTTCACTAAGTATTTGGGGAAACTTAGCTCAAGCTTAACTAATACAGTTCAGGTTTAGAAATCTATGCGTAGAGAGAAAAGAGACAAGAGAGAGAGAGAGCTGGGATCTCACCAGTCCAAGGCACTTGGGTTGCAATGCTGACAGGTAAAGTTCTTAGCACAATCTTTGAAGGGAGATGATCTGTTTCTTCCAGCTTCTCAAGAACAACAGCAGATGGTGTCAGAGAGACTTCTCCTCTTGAAGCACACACACACTTCGTTGCTTTTTTTTCAGATTTTTATACCCTCAGTTTAGCTTCTTCAAAGCATTCTTAATAGTGTAAATAATTATCTTTTCTATCGACAAGGGGTTATCTGGTCTGGAACATCTCAAGAAACTGATTGATAATCAGGAAAACATAAGGTTAAGGAGTAACCAGACACTTAAGAGCCAGCTTGAAATTCCTATGGATAGCAGATATACTGATGGGATATCTCATGGTTTCTTCGGAAACAATAGATAGCTTGCAGCATCAGGGTTTTGGATTTTTACTTGTGAACAAGTTTCAGCTTTAGCTTAGCATGACTTTTCCAGATCTTACTATAGTCTTATTAACAGACTTAAGGCAGTCATAACCTTTTGTGGGGAGAACTTCCACCAATCATCCCAGGAAAAGTATGATAACACTTGTGGTCAGGGCTCCAATGGGCTGGACGCTGTGATGAACCCTTTACCTTTGTTCAAGTGTTGCCCATACCCCCTCTGACTCGGTCTCTTGCTTCAGCATTCCCTAACCCAGCAACTGAGTTTTAGTCAGTCAAGTTTAGATAGGCCTCCCATAGTGGGACTGGGGAAATGTACGGCCTGAGATGCCTATTAAACAACTTTACTTCTGCTTAGTTCTGGTTAGATTGGGGGGCAGGGGGAGGGGGGAGGAGGGGAAGGTCCTTTGTAAATCCAGATTAGAACTGGTCTGATAAATGCTGAGCTGGGTGTGTGAAAATGTGAGTTGATTAGCATTTGGAGCACAGATTCCCCATCATGCAGTGCTCCCCTGCTTCTCTGATCCCAGAGTTCACTGTAGTCTTTGCTTCGGGCTTTCTGTTCTCCATCTCCCATGTAAATGTATGGTCATCTGGTTCCACCTCAGTTGCAAATGAGACCTAGGGCAGTTGCTCCCTTATCTGGAGGGCTTTAGGTATGTCTCCCACTGCATCTTAATCAGTTTTGTTTTGGGGGGGGGGGGGAAGGGATTCTTTGTGAGTCAGACAGGCTGCGTCCTGTGCCAGGGTTCCCCAACAACATGGAGCTGAGAGGTAACATAAGGTTGGGTGATTTGTCACAAAACAGATTAATAGGAATTCAATTATGACTTACATAGGTTATGAAAATATACTAATGCAGCTAAAAATATAGTTTAATATACTGAATTCAGAGAAATTTAAACCCTTAGCTTTCAATAAAGAAATATACTTTCTTTTAGCTCCTTTGTGCTGATTCTGTACTTCTGTGAATCTCAAGGTCACAGAGCCAGGAGGAGGGAGGTTCCCTCCAACTCCAAGGGTAGCAATACATGAACACTTTGTCTTAAACATTTTATTCATCATTGTAAAAGAAAACATTTCATAAGAGGTTTTTCTACATTTTTCCAAAAACTTCCCATTTTTCCAATTTTTTGGAAAACAAAAAAAGCCCTCCAGGAGAAAAAATGGGAGAAAAAGGGTTTTTTTTTTCCCAAAAGGTCTCTCTCTTTTCCAGGCTTTCACATCTCTACTTCTACGCAGGTCCTTAATTGGAATTATGAGCCATAGTTATTACCTGCATTGTAGGTGTTTAGTAGGTTGTCTACTGACAAAAGAGGCAAAAGGTCTACAGTCTGATCACTTGTGTTTTACATGATAAAGCACTAGAATAAATGGTTATCCCATTGTCTATCTGGCTACCCGTGATCATGCAAGATAGATTTTCACCTATACTGCCTGGGCAGAGGAGTTTGACATGTAGCCTGGCAGCAGGTGGTCTTGGATTTACTGAGTTCTTCAATTTTATTTCCAGTCCATTCCACATATTTATACATGGGTTGCTCTAGTAAACCTTTTCTGATTTGGTTTATTTAAATGTATTTGTTTTATTGAGACATGGGAATTGGATTTATGTCCTTAGGAAAATTACAGCTTTTAGTAAATATGTTTTCTTATCTCCCTTCACCATTTTGGCCTGTTGCTTGACACCAGTGTTTCTTTTCACCTTGTTTTACAGTTTTCTCTTTGTTTTTACAACTCCTCCAACAAACATAACACAAATATATCTACTATAGGAAAACTGTAGTAAGTTTAGTGATGTCAATTACTACTGTTACTACTAACAGTCTTAATCTAAACCTATAATGTATTAATAATGATACATATTTTTTAGGCTCTATTATATAATGTTTCTCTTCAGGCCTTTTGCTCTGTTTTTAATTTGAAAAATGAGGCTGTAAAATGAACCTGCTGGAAGAGAAGGAAGAAGTTCCCATTTGTATCATAACCTGGTGATTAGACGACATGCCCAAGAAATGGAAGATTTATGTTCTAGACTGCCCACAGCCTGAGGGAATTCAAACATTTTCCACCCCTCCTGTTGACTCACTGTGAAAAGACAGGTTCAGGGGAGCTAAAGGACAGAGCATGCTCAAGTCTGATAACCACTATCTAGCCTAGCAGTTAAGGCTTGGGAGGGGTATCCTGTTTTAGGATTATGTTCTATTTCCTACTTGAGCATTTTCTATTAGAACAGTCATGGGAAACTCATCTGCTGCCACTGCCACCCCAGCCCCTGCTGCTGCTTCTGCCACCTAGGGCAAGGACCCTGGTAATTACACCCCTGCTTCTGCTTTGTAAAGACCATGTGCATTGTTGTCTTGAAGCAGCAATCTCATTTCTTGTCTCTGTGTTTTCCAGGCTGGCTATTCTCATACCATTTTCTGGAAGGCAAACGAGTGGCTAGTGATCCATCTGTTTCACTGCCGTATGATGCTTACTTATCACATGTGGTGGGTGTGTATTTCCAATTGGAATGATGTGGTGGAAAACCTTGGACTTCTGTATTTTATCATCTTATTCCTGGGATTAGCTTCTGTGTCAATTATTTTTAACCCTTACATGACGTATAAAAGGACTATGCATGTTGTCAGTCCAACTGACTGGAATTTTCCACATGCAGAAGTGAAAAATGGACAGTTTGGGAAGCTGAATGGTGAAACAATCCAAAAGAAGAGGATATAATACTGAAACAGCTGGCTGTTAGCTTAGAAGCAAAATAACACCAGAAGAATATAATGCAAGTAGAGCTGCACTGATGCATCAGTCTGATATCCGTATCAGCCGATATCCCTCCTTAAAAATTGGCTATTGGTATTGGCCTCCAAAATCTCTATTGGTGCACCACTAAATGCAAGTTTTTTTAATGAGTTCAAAAAAAGAAAATTAGTTACAATAACTCAGTGTACATGTTGATTAGTCTTTAACTTGCTATCAGAATTCCATACTTGTATACCAAAAGTGTTGAAAAGTATAGCTTTTTTATGTATATTCATATACACACACCAAAAATCTTAGACTACTTTATCAGGATTTATGCTGACAATCTTTTACAAATTGAATGTTGTTGCTCCATTCTGTAATAAAAGGCAGCAAAAATTATATCCAGTCTTCTAGCATTTTTCATCGTAGGATTCTCCAAATATTTTCTGAATACCTAATTAAGCCACACCACATCTCTTTAGGGAAGAGCAGAATTAAGACCATTTCAGGATCATGGAAGCAGCTGATATTGAAAACTGACTTTTATTTCTGACATTGAAACTAGGTCTGGAATACAGAATACCTGTTGTACTCTAACCAGTAGACCACTCCACACTGAGACCACTCCATACAGGCGTAGACCCTGAGATGGTGCAGAGGCACTTGGAGGAACTGGATGCGTTTAAGTCGGCAGGCCCAGATGAGCTCCATCCGAGGGTACTGAAGGCACTGGCTGACGTCATTGCACAGCCACTGGTGGGAATATTTGAACACTCATAGTGCACAGGCCAGGTTCTGGAAGACTGGAAAAGGGCCAGTGTGGTCCCCATTTTCAAGAAGGGGAGGAAGGACGACCCAGGCAACTATAGGCCAGTCAGTCTCACCTCCATCCTAGGCAAAGTCTTTAAAAAAATTATCAAGGCTCACATTTGTGAGAGCCCGGCAGGAAAAATTATGCTGAGGGAAAACCAGCACGGGTTCGTAGCAGGTAGATCATGCCTGACTAATCTAGTCTCTTTTTATGACCAGGTTACAAAACACCTGGATGCAGGAGTAGGGGTTGACGTTGTTTACTTAGACTTCAGGAAGGCCTTCAATACGGTATGCCACCCTATACTGGTGAACAAGTTAAGAGTCTGTGACTTGGATGACTACAAAGTCCGGTGGGTGGCGAATTGGCTAGAGGGTCGTACCCAGAGAGTCGTAGTGGATGGGTCGGTATCGACCTGGAAGGGTGTGGGCAGTGGGGTCCTGCATGGCTCGGTCCTTGGACCGATACTCTTCAATGTCTTCATCAGCAACTTGGACGAGGGAGTGAAGTGTACTCTGTCCAAGTTTGCGGATGACACAAAACCGTGGGGAGAAGTGGACACGCCGGAGGGCAGGGAACAACTACAAGCAGACCTGGACAGGTTGGACATATGGGTGGAAAACAACAGAATGCAATTCAACAAGGACTCAAGCGCAGGGCTCAAGTGCCTATATACTAATGCTAGGAGCATGGGAAACAAGCAGGATGAACTAGCGCTCCTGCTTGCACTAAACACCTATGACTTAGTGGGGCTAATGAAAACCTGGTGGGATTCATCCCATGACTGGGCGGTACATGTTGAGGGCTATAGATTGTACAGAAAGGACAGGGTGGGGAAGAAAGGGGGAGGGGTTGCGATCTATGTCAGTGAGCAATATATATCAACCCTCATCAAGACGGAATCCAAGGATGAGGAAGTAGAAGGATTGTGGGTTAGGCTACATGGGGGGCAAGGAGAAAGGGATTTGGTGGTAGGGGTCTGCTACAGACCCCCACATCAAGGGGAAGAAAGAGATTCGGGGCTCCTGAGGCAAATCTCGGAGACCATAAAAGCTAAAGAGGCGGTAGTCATGGGGGACCTAAACTACCCGGACATCTGCTGGGAGTCACAGGCAGCAAAGTCCCACTGCTCACGCAGCTTTCTAACCTATGTACAGGACCTCCACCTGACTCAGGAGGTACACGGTCCCACTAGGGGGAATGCCATACTGGATCTGGTATTGGCAATGGGAGATGACATGGTAGCGGACCTCCAGATCGGTAGCCATCTGGGGGACAGTGATCACCTAATAATAGAATTCACCATAAGACGTCGAGTGGGTAAGGTAACTAGTAGGGTGAAAGTGCTAGACTTTAGGAAAGCTGCTTTCAATGAACTCAGGCGATTAGTCAAGGACGCACTGCGGAGTAGGAGATTTGAAGAGATGGAAGCCCGAGAAGGGTGGCTGTGCCTTAAGGAAATGATCCTTCGGGCACAAAGCAAGATGATCCCCGAGCAAGGCAAAAGAGGGAAAGGGGCCAGGAGGCTTCCCTGGCTGACCAGAGAAATCCAGAGCAGCCTAAGTGACAAAAGAGGAGCACATAAAAAGTGGAAACAGGGAGAGATCACCAAAGATGAATATACCTCCTCTGCTCGTGCTTGTAGGGAGGCAGTTAGACGGGCCAAAGCTACCATGGAGCTGAGGATGGCAACCCAAGTAAAAGACAACAAGAAATTGTTTTTTAGATATGTAGGGAGTAAAAGGAAGGCCCAGGGAGGAATAGGACCCCTGCTAAATGGGCAGAAACAATTGGTGACAGACAGGGGGGACAAGGCTGAACTCCTCAACGAGTTCTTTGCCTCAGTGTTCCTAAGTGAGGGGCACGAGAAGTCTCTCACTGGGGTTGTAGAGAGGCAGCAGCAAGGCGCCAGACTTCCATGCGTAGACCCTGAAATGGTGCAGAGTCATTTGGAAGAACTGGATGCCTTTAAGTCGGCAGGCCCGGATGAGCTCCATCCAAGGGTGCTGAAGGCACTGGCCAACATCATTGCAGAGCCACTGGCGGGAATATTTGAAAGCTCGTGGCGCACGGGCCAAGTCCCGGAGGACTGGAAAAGGGCCAACGTGGTCCCCATTTTCAAAAAGGGGAGGAAGGAGGACCCGGGCAACTATAGACCTGTCAGTCTCACTTCCATCCTTGGCAAAGTCTTTGAAAAAATTATCAAGGCTCACATTTGTGAGAGCCCGGCAGGACAAATTATGCTGAGGGGAAATCAGCACGGGTTCGTGGCAGGCAGATCGTGCCTGACCAATCTAGTCTTTTTTTATGACCAGGTTACGAAACGCCTGGACACAGGAGGAGGGGTGGATGTCGTATACTTAGACTTCAGGAAGGCCTTCGATACAGTATCCCACCCCATACTGGTGAACAAGTTAAGAGGCTGTGATGTGGATGACTACACAGCCTGGTGTGTGGCGAATTGGCTGGAGGGTCGCACCCAGAGAGTCGTGATGGATGGATCGGTTTCGACCTGGAAGGGTGTGGGCAGTGGGGTCCCGCAGGGCTCGGTCCTTGGACCGATACTCTTTAATGTCTTCATCAGTGACTTGGACGAGGGAGTGAAATGTACTCTGTCCAAGTTTGCAGATGACACAAAGCTATGGGGAGATGTGGACACGCCGGAGGGCAGGGAACAGCTGCAAGCAGATCTGGACAGGTTGGACAAGTGGGCAGAAAACAACAGAATGCAGTTCAACGAGGAGAAATGCAAAGTGCTGCACCTAGGGAGGAAGAATGTCCAGCACACCTACAGCCTAGGGAATGACCTGCTGGGTGGAATGGAAGTGGAAAGGGTTCTTGGAGTCCTAGTGGACTCCAAGATGAACTTGAGTTGGCAGTGTGACGAAGCGATCAAAAAAGCCAATGGCACTTTATCGTGCATCAGCAGATGCATGACGAATAGGTCCAAGGAGGTGATACTTCCCCTCTATCGGGCACTGGTCAGACCGCAGTTGGAGTACTGCGTGCAATTCTGGGCGCCGCAATTCAAGAGGGATGCGGATAACCTGGAGAGGGTCCAGAGAAGGGCCACTCATATGGTTAAGGGCCTGCAGACCAAGCCCTACAAGGAGAGACTAGAGAAACTGGATCTTTTCAGCCTCTGCAAGAGAAGGTTGAGAGGCGACCTCAGCACTCTTTCCTGCTTATGCAGGGGGTCAGACTCGATGATCTATTGAGGTCCCTTTTGACCCTAACATCTATGAATCTATAAGGAGAAATGCAAAGTACTGTACCTAGGGAGGAGAAATGTCCAGCATACCTACTGCCTAGGAAATTACCTGCTTGGACAAACGGAAGCGGAAAGTCACCTTGGAGTCTTAGTGGACTCCAAGATGAACATGAGTCGTCAGTGTGACGAAGTCATCAGAAAAGCTAATGGCACTTTATCGTGTATCAGCAGATGCATGACGAACAGAACCAAGGAGTTGATAATTCCCCTCTATCGGGCGCTGGTCAGACCGCAGTTGGAATACTGCATGCAATTTTGGGTGCCACACTTCAAGAGGGATGTGGATAACCTGGAGAGGGTCCAGAGAAGGGCAACTCGTATGGTTAAGGGCTTGCAGGCCAAGCTCTATGAGGAGAGACTAGGGCACCTGGACCTCTTCAGCCTCAGCAAGAGAAGGTTGAGAGGTGACCTTGTGGCTGCCTATAAGTTCATCATGAGGGCACAGAAGGGAATTGGTGAGGCTTTACTCACCAAGGCGCCCCTGGGGATTACAAGAAATAATGGCCACAAGCTAGCAGAGAGCAGATTTAGACTGGACATTAGGAAGAACTTCTTCACAGTTTGAGTGGCCAAGGACTGGAACGGGCTCCCAAGGGAGGTGGTGCTCTCCCCTACCCTGGGGGTCTTCAAGAGGAAGTTAGATAGGCACCTAGATGGGGTCATCTAAACCCAGCACTCTTTCCTGCCTATGCAGGGGGCCGGACTCGATGATCTATTGAGGTCCCTTCCGACCCTAACTTCTATGAATCTGTGAATCTATGATGTGATGGATAGTCCATCACCTTGAAGTCTTTAAATTGAGACTGGATGACTTTCTAAAAGGTTTGCTATAAAAGCTTTGATGAGTTATGGGCTTGATGCAGAAACTACTGTCAGGGTGCTTCCAGACGAGCGCTCACGTGCCTCTTGCCCCGTCTCAAGCCCCTTTGAGACGGGGCAAGAGGCATGTGCAGGAATGAAAAAATGTTCTCTACGCTGCAAACTTGCAGTGCACAGAGAAATTTAGACCCCTGGAAATCCAGAGGTCTAAAAAACCTGAAGTTTATAAAAGCGGGGCAGGGTGTGGTCCTGGACCGTGTTTTGAGCCAACCGGAGATGCTCTGGCTGCCAGAAAGTCTCTATGGTTTGCCTGTCACGTTGGTGCTGAAGCAGCTGCTTCAGCACCAGGGCTCCAGTGCCATAAGTAAGGGGTCAGGGGGCTGGAGGAGCGAGGAAAGGACTATTTGAGTTGCTGCAAGTGCACGTGTTGGCATGTGTGGACGCACCCTCAGAAATTTTGTCCTGTGTTATTCAGGAGGTCTCCTCTGGCCTTAAAATCTGGGGGTGGTGGTGGGTGGGGGTGTCTACACCATAGTAGTAGCCTGTCCTGACTGGGCTCTTCTTTAGCCCATCCTGCTCATTTGCACCCATGAGCGCTCTACAAGCCTGGAAGTACACTGGTGGACCACCCTCAGCTTGTCTCTTATACATGATAATGAGCACTCAAGAGCAGCCAGTGGAGATGGATCTGAAGTGTCTTCACTGATGTACCTCTTGGTTAGGACTGCCTGTAGGAATGGGTGGATATTCACATCAGAAAGTATGAAAGTTTACTGAGATTCTGTCTCTAACAGTGGTATCTCCAGGTTGGTATTGGGTCACACTGATTGCGCAGCATGGCACTCTTGACTCTTGTCAAATACATACAGTAATTAAATTCTACAGCTATCAATCATGTATGTTTCATCATCACAAAAGGTCATTATAAAAATGTTCCTCATGAACCAAAATATGTGGTCCAAATACAAATCTTGGATACCAAACCTCACAGCCAGAGGAGTTTGAGATGGGGACTTGGAAGTAGCTAGCTTGGGGATGGTGGGGTCTGTGGAAGTATCTTAAAAAAACCTCATCATTTCTTGAGACCAGAAGACTGTAGAAGTTGCAGAAGCCTCAGCACAGGAAATAAATAGTATCAGGAATGGGCAGAACACACATTTAGATATAAATGTGATATTTTTGGAAAGTTTTCTTGGTCTTAACTTTTGTATTGGGGGAGGGACTGGGATTAGGAGAATTCTGGAGGTGCAGAAGTATATTGTAGATTCTGAGCGGGGCTCGGGAGCTGGAGAACCATCTCCTTGGAGTCACGTTAGTTTGTTTGAAGAGAAAATATTTATAGGACAAAATACAGACTTTGTTCACCATATTTGTAGTATTGCCTAGTTTTAGCCATCCCACTTTGTGGGGAATGTGAAGAAACTGGAGAGGGTTTTGAAGAGAGTAACTAGGATGCTGAAAGGGCTGGAATGTAAAGCATAAGATGAAAAGTTGTAGGAAATAAATCTTTCTACTTTGCAGGGGACAAAGGAGATTCATGGTGTACATGATAGTTGTTTTTAAATATTTTAAAGATAGTCATAAGGATGGAGAAAAATGGTATGCCTTGCTGCAGAGGGAAGGACAGAAGGCAATGAGTTTAAACAGCAGTAAAGCAGGCCTAGATAAAAATCTCAGAACAATTTTTCTAACTGTTAGAGCAGTGGAACAAGCTGCCTGGGGAAGTCTCCTTTACTGTTGGAATTGGTTAACAGTAGTGAATCCTGCATCTGTGCAGGAGGTTGGACTTGGATGCTCTTGAGAGCCCTTCCAACATTAAAAATCTGAAAAATGATCTCTCTAAAATGTCTTATGTATAGGAGGAATTTTCACGCATTTTTTTAAACTTTTTTTTAAATCATCCGTTTTAAATATCTTAAGGGCTAGGCATGAGAGAAAATTGTACTGCATAAACTGTTCAAAGCAGGGAGTCTTTTTAAGCTGTTCAGGGCAGGGACGTTGTTCCCGTTTTTTAGATTTTTTAAAGCCCCCTATATGATTTAGATCAGTAGTCTTATACATAAAATACCAAACAATATCTGTTAGAGTAGGAGAACCAGACAGTCGAGCTGACTAAAGATCTAAACTGAATTCTTATTTGAGGTCATAGGCAAGAAGAACGGTCAGTCTCTGGTGAGACTGTAGTTTAAGGAAGGACATCAGTGGTGAAGTGTGTCTGTTTGTTTTCCCCCCTCTCATATTATGAACTTTGAGCACCCAGATACTACCTGTGTACACAGTATAAGAGGTTGACATGAAGCTCACTTCCTATCACATATTCTGAGCGTTTTTATAAAATAAAAAAGGCTAAAGAGTGCTTACTTACATTATATGTGTTGTTACAAGTAACCATAAGAGCACAAAAATCACTTCTTGTATTGGTTATATATTTGTCTTTTTTTTCCTGTTTGATCCATTTCCTGGGTTTTTATGCAGGTGTACACAGTTAAGTTTCATTCTTCTAAATCTAGGCTGGCTGCTGCTCCTTACACCAAGGGATGAGATTAATTATGGCTAAATTCTACAGCAAAGATTTACTGTTGTCCTAGGCCCAGCCTAGACATAGTTTGTTTTTAAGTTTTGCTAACATAAGATTTGGCCTGCTTTAATGAGGCCTCACTCCATTCCCAGGCGGGGAAACCTTCAGCACGGGCTGGTGAGGCCCACAGTATGTTGCTGCCATCACATGGAAAACTTTTGCATTACCTTAAATGTTCACAAATTAGCTTGCTCCTTCCTGTGGTTTAGTGTTGCAGATTTCTTCTCTCCCACCATTACAAATAGGCTTAACTGTTGGCATACTTCTCATGTCTGCCTTACTGCAGATGCTTTGTATCCTTTGTCAAGCAAGTCCAATAAGTGTCCAGTTAGATGTGTCTGCAGCATTCCTACTTTCCGTTATTTGTCCTGGCTTCCAGTTGTGTGTCTAGGTTTCTTTTTGCTCCTTTTCTTGCACCCCACAAATCACACCACGCTTCATTCAGTGTTTATTAACTGGCCGAGGAGATTTCAAAGCCATGGGATCTTCTTGAAGTCATGGGAGATGGGTCAGGTACCAGAGGACTGGAAAAGGGCCAGTGTAGTTTCCCTTTTTTAAAAAAAGCAAAGAGAAGGAGCCAGGGAACTAGAGACCAGCTAGACTTACCTCGATACCTAGGAAGTGACTGGAGTATATTATAAGCAGGGATTCTGGTTTTCCCTGTCAAACAATCACAAATTCTCTGATTTAAAACCCCCTAAATCCATGACTAAAATTAAATGCCACAATATAGCTATAAATTGAACAAAATACAAAATGTTTTATTGATATACTTACAATTTTAAAGCAATTTGGAAGCCTACAAGTGCCTCAATCACTATAATAAAATAAATTCTAAATAACTATACATTTTGGTATTTGATCTTGGGGTTTTTTAGCATGGAAAACCAGACCTCCCCTTCCCCCCTTCACTTACAGAATGCAGGTCCAGACCCTTAAATCCCCATTGACAGTCCTCCAGCTGTACCAGTGCTTCTCACTCCCCGCCCCCCACCCCACTACATCTCTCTAAGAGCCCTGCTGCTGCCCCTCACTCCCCAATTACAGCCCTTGCCATTGCCCCTCACTCTCCCTGCCACAGTCCCCTGGCCCTGTCAGTGCCTGCCACTCCTCCGTACAGCCCCCTGGCCCTGCCGGTACCCCTTACTCCTCCCCCATCCAACAACCCACCCAGCCCTGTTGGTGTTGCTCACTCTCCCCCACAACCTCCCTGGCTCTGCTGGTGCCCCTCACTCCACCTGCACAACCCGTACAGCCGTGCTGGTGCCCCTCACCCCCCCACCCACAGCCCCCTGCCCGCCTCAGCCCTGCCAGAGGGGGCCTCCCAGCTGCTTGGGCCAGGGGGCCAGGGATCCATGTTTGCAGCCCCCTGTAGCAGCGCCCAAGCCCCAGCTGCCGCCTGGAGGAGAGTGTAGAGCCCAGCTCCCCCCTCCCCAACAGGTGGCATGATGGGAGCGGAGCCCATGGCGGGTGGGGGTGGGTTGCCTGCTGTGGGCTTGGGCAGTGGTGGCCTGGTTCCCCACTGCTGAATGCACCCCCTATTCTGGAGGGGTAGGGGGTGCACAGGCCCTCCAGATCTATGTGCAGAGTGGGGGCTGGAGGCAGGCTGCCAGCTGCGGGCTTGGGTTCCCTGCCCTGCTGCCCTCCCCCTGAGGCCTCCATGGATCCGTGGGCAGGACCCAGTGTGGGGCCAGATAGGGAAGCTCCTTGCTGCTGTGAGCTCTGTGTTGTCCTGGTGACATGCTCCCCATCTGCCCCGGAGCAGCAAAAGACAGAACCTTGTATCACCACTCCTGCTGCTTTGAGGCAGGTAGGGGATGAGTCGTGAGGGCAGCACAGGGCGTGCAGTGGTGGAAAGGAGCTTTTCTGCCTGGCCCTGGTCTGCCCTGCCGGGTCCCGCCTGCATGCACAAGGCAGCAGGGCACAGCGCCCAACCCCACAGCAGGCAGCCTGTACCTGCCCCACTTTCCCCTGGGAGTGAGTGTAGTGGTGGGGAAACGCGCCCCCCCCTGTCTGAGCTTGCAGTGGGCAACCTACATCCACCCTCACCCTCAGCACAGATCTTGGGGGCACATGGTCCCCCTGGCTCCCCCTGCTGCATGCAGCAGCAGGGAGTTGGCCCCACCCCCACCCACCCCTAGGATGAGCCAGCCATGATCCTATCCCATTCCCCACCAGGGCCCTGCAGCCACACGTTCCAGCCTCAGGCCCCAAGCCCCATGCACCGCTTGGCTGGGCACCAGCCCCAGCCCTGCCTAACTCACTTCTTCCCTCCTTTCCTTCCTTCCTCCATATGGGGGCCTCAATCCCACCCTGTACTCTCACACGAGACTTACCTCTGGGAGCTGTTCTCCAGGCTGCCTAGTAGCTATGTGCATATATGCACATGGCACCCCCTGCCTGACTGCCCTCCTCCTGCTTCCTCCAGCACCGTGCAGGCTGGAACTCTGCCAGCCTGCACAGAGCTCTTTGCAGAAAAGCAATATCCACGTTTCTCTGGTAACATGCAAAATCTGTGTTTTTCTTGGGTAAAAGGGAAAATCTATGAGTTTTTTCCTTTTTTCTATAGGGAACAGAAAACCCAGATCCCTGATTGTAAGAAACATAATTTGCAATCATCTAGAGGAGGAAAGGCTGATCGCAAGCAGCCAGCACGGATTTATGAAAAACAACTTGTGTCAAACAAACCTGATTTTCTTTTAACAAAGTAAGTACTTGGGTGGATGAAGGGAATGCTGTGGATATAGTGTATCTGGACTTCAGCAAGGCTTTTGACAAGGTCTCTCATGATCTAGTTGTATTATAAACAAATTGAAGAAATATGAGATAGATAAAACTACCATAAGGTGCACAGATAACTGGATTCATAGCTGCAAGCAAAGGTTAATTATTAATGGGTCACAATGCCATATCACAATGGCAGGAGGTTTTGAGTGGTTTCCCACAGGGATTTGTCCTGGACTTGATGCTGTTGAACATGTTTATTAATAATTTGGATGCTGGCATACAAAGCGTCTAGAGCAAGCTTGCAGGTGATACAAAACTGGAAAGGATTGCAAACATGTTGGAGGATATAAGCACAATTCAAAAGGATCTCAACAGATCGGAAAGTTTAGCTAGAGCTAACAGGATGAAATTCAATGTGGACAAATGCAAGGTGCTACACCCCAGGAAGAATAATCAAAAATATAAAACAGGTGACAGCTGGCTGGATGACAGCACAATGGAAAAGGACTTGAAAGTCTCTGTAGATCACAGACTTAATATGAGTCTGTAGTGTCATGAAGCTGCACAAAAGGCAAATGTGCTTTTGAGATACATCAATAAAAGCATTAGCTGCTAGACACATGAGTGGATTCAGGTGGATTTGAACAAGATGGAACAGTGGGCAGAACAAAATAGGATGCAGTTTAACAAGGATAAGTGCAGAGTACTGCATCTAGAGAAAAGGAATCACCAACACACACAGATTGGGGGATGACTTTCTAAGCAGCACAGCAGCAAAAAGGGATCTCAGGGTTATAGTTGATGTAAAGATGAACATGAGTAGACAATGTGACAAAATGCTCAACAGAGCTAACCACACTCTATCATGCATTAATAGGTGCATCATGAACAGGTCTAAGGAGGTGATACTTCCCCTGTATGCAGCACTGGTAAGGTCACAGCTGGAGTACTGCATTCAGTTTTGGGCACTGCACTTCAAGAGGGACATGGATAACCTTGAGAGGGTCTAGAGGAGGGCCACTCCTATGATTAGGGGCCTATAGGATAGGCCCTATGAGGAGAGTTTGAGGGACCTGGATCTCTTCAGCCTCCATAAAAGAAGCCTGAGAGAGGATTTGGTGGCCACCTACAAATTTGTTGGTGGGGCAAACACCTGGCTGGGGTCATCTGACCCCAGCACTCTCCTGCCCAGGGCAGGGGGTCGGACTCTGATCTGCTGAGGTCCCTTCCGATCTTGAAAATCTATGAAATCTATGAGGTGATAATGCCTCTCTACTCGGCACTGGTTAGGCCTCATCTGGAGTACTGTGCGCAGTTCTGGGCTTCACATTTTAAAAGGACATAGAGAAGTTACAGAGGGCCCGGAAGTGGGCAGCAAAGGATGCATCTACACATGCATATAAGCATGACTAAATTTACTGTGATTTTTGGCAGGTGTTTACAAGTGAAGAGACTTGCCACTAAATCTAGTGTTAAGTCCCTCCAGCCTTGCCATTTGACTCTTGTGGCCACCTGGGGGGAGCTCCAGTCTCTGGCCACATGACTGCCAGCACTTGGCAGCCATGTTGAAGCCAGATCCAGCTGCCAGCATCTTAGAAACACAGCCCCACCCTCTGATCCCTAGCCAGCCCTTTTCCTGCCCAGCAGCTGTGTGCTGGTGGGCAGGAAGTAGCCAAGGACCTCCCAGGTCCAGGTAGGGATGTGCCCACCAGGCCCAGAAGGATGGCCAGGGCCTGGTGGTCAGCATCCCCATGCAGCCAGAGCAGCTCTAGGTGCTTCTGCTCCAGGGCCTCCATTTGGGCTCAGTGGTCTCACTGCTCCTGGTCCCATACCTCCACCTGGGTGACCTCTGCTTGCCAAGCCTGCTTCTCCGCCACCACCATCAGCTGCCGGAGCAGGAGTGTCAATCCACAGTGCACAGCTGGTGAAGCCGGCACATCCAGATACTTCAAGTGGTGAGTGGCAGCAACCTGGACCCTGCATCTCTGCTGAGGCTGGTGGGCTTTACCCCATGTCCAGATGTAGGCCCTGCAGAGGCAAGAGGCAGAAGCCTTTTGCGAAAATTGGCAACATTTCAGAGGTAAGATGCTCTGCACCAGGAGCTGTGTGTTGCCCAGCCTCAGATCAGGGGTCAGCTATGCACAGGTGCATAAGGGACCATGGTAAGCTGGCTGGGCAGGCCTGGGCCTAGGCAGCTGCTGGCCAATCCCCGCATCCTCCCCTGGGGGTGACGGGCCGCTGAATGCTGGCTTCAGGCAGTCTGCCTCCTCTGCTTGCTTCCCAGGGTGGGACAGGCTCATGCAGGAGTAGGTAAGATCTTAGAGTGGCAACTTTTTTGGGCAGAGTGCCAAAAACACTCTCAACCTCAACTTGAAAGATTTTGGTGGGCCAAGGGCAGATGGCATGGGAGCCACGAGGGGCCTGATCCTTGTTGTGACAGTGCAGCCCCGGCCCCTTCCCCACTGTCCACCCTGAGGCGCACGTGCCAAGCAAAATGTCTTTTATATATCATACTTTGGCCCCCAAGCTGGGGGTTTCCTACTCCTGTCTTAGAGCTTAAAGGAAGGAAATTGAAAATGGGGCAAAATACAACACTGGTTTACCAAAGGATGATTAGGTCAGATAAATATAGTATTATATGAAGAGATAATAGGCCTTGTGGATATATGAAGCCCACTGCACTATTCTTATCTAGATCTAAGCAAAGTGATATTGTTGGTCATGGGAAATTAATGGTCAAGCTGCAGAGGACAGATCACTCCTACAGTCATGAAGTGAAAAAGAAGCCATTCAATGGGAGGTACACTATTGCAGGTTATGTTAAAAGGTGAGTTATCTGCCTGGAGAATTGTTACCAGCGGTGTTTCTCAGGGCCTGATTTTTTGGGATTTATTTTATTTAACACTTAATCAGTTACCTTGCTATGACAGACATGCATGACAGGTTGTACAATTTTGGAAATAGGGCATGACATTTCTCAGATGCCAATTACATGTTATTATTTATGTTGCAATTAACATAAATCACACCATAAATGTAATGGCAACCATGGCCCTTATTATTATTTGGGCCAGCCTTGATCGCAAAAGGCTATTTCCTTACTTACACAAGAGGAGACTATCATCTGGAGATAAGTCCTCTGCCTGCAAATGCTTGCCAGTGGTCACGCAATCCAACGCCCTCCCAGTAGCACCAGTCCTGAGCCATTCATTTACCTTGTCCCACATTCTCCCTCCTCTTGGGACATTCCAATTAGATCATTGTTCTTAGTAGGTGTCTGAGGTTTCTCATTTGTACTTGCAGTCTAACCACTCCTTTATTGTAACATCTGTTCAAATTCTAAAAATCCCTGTCCAATCTTCATCACTCCCTAGCTCACACTACTATCTCAAACTCCTTGGTAGCTGGCTCCATGAAGCTGTTGGCATTCAGGCATATACAGCTTGGGGCTGTCTTTTCTCCTAAACTCTACTGCTCACAATCCCCTAACACAATCACATATGCACTCATATTATAGATTAGAAATGCAAGACAGACACATTAATTTACTCATCATATTTCTCCTAATGTTAATGATGGGGCTTTGGTAACAGTTGGCTTGTTTGAACTCAATTATAGGGCTAGAACATTCTTGAATCATGTTAGCTGGATGACGTACAAGGCTAATTACATGAGGTTCTTAATGAAGCAGGTGTTAGACATTTCATGGGATAACACTATGTATAAATGTTCTGCCTTTAGCATTTAACATGGACATGGACAGCATATTCCTTCCTCGTATATTTAGTTCTTGATATGATACTAATATTCTTCCATTGTTTTGTGGTTTTGTTTTGTTTTTTTTACCTACACAGCTGGTTAAACCGTTAACTATGACCTTAAAGGACAGGTAGTATTTTATATTTGGTAAATATTTCAAACTTACTGAGATTTTGCATAGTTGAGAAGCATAGTTTTAGTGTGTGAAATATCCACAGTCCATTATATTATTGAGTTAGGTAATACACAGCTTGTTGATTTGAACGAGGATGGGAGGAGTGCAGTACTGGGTGCTGTACATATATGAAGAGACTGTTGCTGCTCTAGAAGCAAAAATATTTCAGCCTACAAAGCCTTTGAGGTGGTGCATAAAGTGGGAAGTACTAAAGCAGATCCATACAGAAGTTATCGCACAGCAGGTATCATGTAATGGTACTCACATACAATGTCAATATTTGGGGAACAAAGCATAAGGCAAAGCAGGATCATGTTCTTTACTGAAAAAAATAACTTGTCTGCTTTACTTTACCCTGCTTTTCTCCCCAGCCTTGGAATCCCAACTAACTTGTAAGAGGCATTTCCAGATCCATGTCTGATGCAGACTAGTTCTTGGTATAAAAGTTCTTAGGAGTGGGTTGGTCATGTAGCCTTGAGTTTTCCCTAAGGCAAAGCAGTGCTGAGTGAGGTGAGATGTGGGGAAGGAGTGTTTAAAAGATAACAAACTAATGGAAGGATACACCAATGTTTGAGGGAGTAGAGACCAGCACAATTTAAAGGGAGCAGCCTGCAGTCCCTTAAGGGAAGGGAAGGTAAATCCAGGGATGTCTGTAACACATTTCTCTCTTTAGATGACCTTAAAGGGGAGGACAGGGTTTAATGTAAGAACCTGCATGTGCAAATGTGCTAGGTACTAAACTCAGAGTTGCCAGTTTTGCAATTCCTTCAGTTTAGCCCCTGAGGGAATTTCAAGTTTTGCACCAAACAGTTCAGGTTCTACCTGCTTTCAGCCTCTACTTGAGAGAAATCTCTTCCTCTGGTTGCCTATCTTATTTTCTTGCCTCCTGAGGAAATGCACCCATCCTTTAGAAGTTCAGAGACATTTTGGGTAAAGGAGGTGGTAGAAACCGTACTGTTTTCACAAGCTGGGAAGAAAAGCAGAGGGGCTCAGGGCACTTTCTGTTCTCTTCTTGTGACAAATGGATCAGTCAGGTCTACTTCTGTCTTTGCAACTAGTCAAGAAAAGGGGAGGGAGGGGTGCAGAAGTCTGGGCTGTAAAAGAAGCAGAACTGAAGTGCAGTTAGGAAGGAACAGTCAATACCAGAATGAGACGTGAACAGATGAAGAGGCTCATGGAACTAATTCATTAAAATGGTCAGTTTGGGGAGAGTTTGGAAACTGCACCTTCAAGGAGCATGGAATTTCTGTAATTTTGATCTTGTTTGGGACTTCTAGCAAGAGTTCAGGCCATGAGACATTAATACAGGCAACCCCTGCTTAACGCTGTTTCACTCAATGCTATTGAGTGCGGCGTGCTGAAGGAGTTTGGTGCCCAGGTGGTTTTCTCTTCCATCCTACCAGTGACCGGACGAGGAAGACGGCATGAGAACTGCATCAGAGAGACCAACTGGCGGCTTCGGCAGTGGTGTCTCGAGGCAGGCTTCGGCTTCCTGGACAATGACCCGCACGTCACGACCAGGGACATGCTCAGCTGGGATGGGCTTCACCTGTCCCCCAAAGGTAAGCGTGTGTTTTCTTCTAGGTTGGCGGATCTCCTCCGGCGGGCTTTAAACTAGGCTCGTCGGGGGGAGGGGAGTACAAGGGCAGGGGAAGCTGTGGACCACCAAACTATGTGGCACCCACAAGGACAGCCTAGCCTGAAGAAGGAGAACATTGGGAACCTGAAAGCCATGGGGAGGCCAGCACTACAGAACAGGTAAGGAACAAGAAGGTAAGAAACAATGGGCCCCATGGGACTTGGAGCGGGGGGGCAGCAAAGGCACCAGTCGCAGGCCTCAAGTGCCTATATACTAATGCTAGGAGCATGGGGAACAAGCAGGATGAACTAGCGCTCCTGCTTGCACTAAACACCTATGACTTAGTGGGGCTAACAGAGACCTGGTGGGATTCATCCCATGACTGGGCGGTACATATTGAGGGCTATAGATTGTATAGAAAGGACAGGTCGGGGAATAAAGGGGGGGGGGTTGCACTTTATGTCAGTGAGCAATACACATCAACCCTCATCAAGACAGAATCCGAGGTTGAGGAAGTAGAAGGATTGTGGGTTAGGCTACATGGGGGGCAAGGAGAAAGGGATTTGGTGGTAGGGGTCTGTTACAGACCCCCACACCAAGGGGAAGAAATAGATGCGGGGCTCCTGAGGCAACTCTCGGAGACCATAAAAGCTAAAGAGGCGGTAGTCATGGGGGACCTAAACTACCCGGACATCTGCTGGGAGACGCAGACAGCAAGGTCCCATCGCTCACGCAGGTTTCTAACTTGTGTACAGGACCTCCACCTGACACAGGAGGTGCACGGTCCCACTAGGGGGAATGCCATACTGGATCTGGTATTGGCAACGGGAGATGACATGATAGGGGACCTCCAGATCGGTAGCTATCTGGGAGACAGCGATCACCTTATAATAGAATTCAACATAAGACGGCGAGTGGGTAAGGTAACTAGTAGGGTGAAAGTGCTAGACTTTAGGAAAGCTGATCTCAATGCATTCAGGCGATTAGTCAAGGAAGCACTGCAGAGTAGGAGTTTTGATGGGATGGGTGCCCAAGAAGGGTGGCTGTGCCTAAAGGAAACGATCCTTTGGGCACAAAGCAAGACGATCCCCGAGCGAGGCAAAAGAGGGAAAGGGGCCAGGAGGCTTCCATGGCTGACCAGAGAAATCCAGGGCAGCCTAAGGGCCAAAAGGGGAGCACATAAAAAGTGGAAACAGGGTGAGATCACTAAAGATGAATATACCTCCTCTGCTCATGCTTGTAGGGAGGCAGTTAGGCGGGCCAAAGCTACCATGGAGCTGAGGATGGCAACCCAAGTAAAGGACAACAAGAAATTGTTTTTTAGATATATTGGGAGTAAAAGGAAGGCCCAGGGAGGAATAGGACCGCTGCTAAATGGGCAGAAACAATTGGTGACAGATAGGGGGGACAAGGCTGAACTCCTCAACGAGTTCTTTGCCTCAGTGTTCCTAAGTGAGGGGCAAGACAAGTCTCTCACTGGGGTTGTAGAGAGGCAGCAGCAAGGCGCCAGACTTCCATACGTAGATCCTGAGGTGGTGCAGAGTCACTTGGAAGAACTGGATGCCTTTAAGTCGGCAGGCCCGGATGGGCTCCATCCGAGGGTGCTGAAGGCACTGGCCGACATCATTGTAGAGCCACTGGCAGGAATATTTGAACGCTCGTGGTGCACGGGCCAAGTCCCAGAGGACTGGGAAAGGGCTAACGTGGTCCCCATTTTCAAAAAGGGGAGGAAGGAGGACCCGGGCAACTATAGGCCGGTCAGTCTCACCTCCATCCTTGGTAAAGTCTTTGAAAAAATTATCAAGGCTCACATTTGTGAGAGCCCGGCAGGGCAAATTATGCTGAGGGGAAACCAGCATGGGTTTGTGGCGGGCAGATCGTGCCTGACCAACCTAGTCTCTTTCTATGACCAGGTTGCGAAACGCCTGGACACAGGAGGAGGGATGGATGTCGTATACTTAGACTTCAGGAAGGCCTTCGATACGGTATCCCACCCCATACTGGTGAACAAGTTAAGAGGCTGTGATGTGGATGACTGCACGGTCCGGTGGGTGGCGAATTGGCTAGAGGGTCGCACCCAAAGAGTCGTGGTAGATGGGTCGATCTCGACCTGGAAGGGTGTGGGCAGTGGGGTCCCGCAGGGTTCGGTCCTTGGACCGATACTCTTTAATGTCTTCATCAGCGACTTGGACGAGGGAGTCAAATGTACTCTGTCCAAGTTTGCAGATGACACAAAGCTATGGGGAGAAGTGGACACGCTGGAGAGCAGGGAACAGCTGCAGGCAGACCTGGATAGGTTGGACAAGTGGGCAGAAAACAACAGGATGCAGTTCAACAAGGAGAAATGCAAAGTGCTGCACCTAGGGAGGAAAAATGTCCAGCACACCTACAGCCTAGGGAATGACCTGCTGGGTGGCACAGAGGTGGAAAGGGATCTTGGAGTCCTAGTGGACTCCAAGATGAACATGAGCCGGCAGTGTGACGAAGCCATCAGAAAAGCCAATGGCACTTTATCGTGCATCAGCAGATGCATGACAAATAGGTCCAGGGAGGTGATACTTCCCCTCTATAGGGCGTTGGTCAGACCGCAGTTGGAGTACTGCGTGCAATTCTGGGCGCCACACTTCAAGAAGGATGCGGATAACCTGGAGAGGGTACAGCGAAGGGCAACTCGTATGGTCAAGGGCTTGCAGACCAAGCCCTACGAGGAGAGACTAGAGAAACTGGACCTTTTCAGCCTCCGCAAGAGAAGGTTGAGAGGCGACCTTGTGGCTGCCTATAAGTTCATCACGGGGGCACAGAAGGGAATTGGTGAGGATTTATTCACCAAGGCACCCCCGGGGGTTACAAGAAACAATGGCCACAAGCTAGTAGAGAGCAGATTTAGACTGGACATAAGGAAGAACTTCTTCACAGTTCGAGTGGCCAAGGTCTGGAACGGGCTCCCAAGGGAGGTGGTGCTCTCCCCTACCCTGGGGGTCTTCAAGAGGAGGTTAGACGAGTATCTAGCTGGGGTCATCTAGACCCAGCACTCTTTCCTGCTTATGCAGGGGGTCGGACTTGATGATCTATTGAGGTCCCTTCCGACCCTAACATCTATGAATCTATGAATCTATTTTGCTATAATGCTCATTTTAAATTGATACCTTAGCGCTCAGCGAGTTTCATTATAATGCTTGCGGTTGCTATCGTGGGTCATTAAAAACACTTGCGGTCAGCATCTTGGATCATCAAATACTTTTGGTTTCACTTAAAGCTCGTTTCACTTAATGCTTGTTTTTTTAGGAACCAATTAAGAGTGCTAAGCAAGGGTTGCCTATAGTCATATACTCATGCAGTAGATGGGTGGAGATGGAATAAAAAAAACAAAAGATGTTCCAAGGACATGGTGTAATTTAAAAAAAAAATTATTGTTTCAAAAGGATCATCACATAACTTTTTCATATTTGATTGATGAGTTTGAACTTTGGAGGTTGACACTACTGCTTCATACTGGACTATGTGTTTATAAGAAATATGTGACCTTGTATTACCATTTAATTTGATTTCTTGCACATACTTAAGAGCTGGTCAGACATGGGAATGTTGGTTTGTGACCAGATTAATAGATTTTGTTTTATTAAGCTTTAATTTCATTCTGATTTGTCTCTTCGTTTTTCCATGCCAAAAATTCTCTCATACCAAATTTCTTGCACTAAATGTCTGTTATGCTTCATTTTTATGTCCTTACTAGTTCATTGACTTCTTAGAGCAGTGAATAATATCTGAAGTTGTACTGAAATACAGCAACACCTAATAGGTTCACCTCTTCACAAGACCTGGTGATACTCTTCTTAAGATACCCATGGTTAAGATAGGCAACTATTTTATATTATGCAAGCGTGCATTACTTATTTGCCACTTCCCACAGATTTCAGTATTAAAAAATATAACCTAGGCCAATTTAAGGGTGCCTATTAATTCATGGAGGAAGTGTTGGCTCTCACATGCCTCATCAAGGCTTGTTATGATGTTAAGCTGATCACTTCTTTGTACATCTTTAGAGCTTGTTACTGAGAGGGGTTGCCTTTAACTACAGCCTTGATAGGAGCGTTCTTGGTTTCAGAGCTGCTGACTGACTAGTTGACATGGGTTATGTTGTACAGGCAGTTTTCTGATTACCCAATTTGCTGATGGGCTATATGCAGTTTATCCTGTATTACTAATTAATTACATCATGAACAGTTGCCTTTATTGGATCTGCTTACATTTAAAAGGGGATCCTGGTATATCTACCTGAGTAGGATTGTACCACCTTTCTCTTCCCCCTCCCTGTGTTGCCAGCAAGAAAAAACTTTTTTTAAACCCAGTTCCTCAAATGGAATAAGTCTAGGCCTAATGGTATGAAAGCCATAGTATTGCACAACACCTTGGTAGTTGGTGGAGGTAACACTGGGATTCTTCCAAAAGTTACCAGAATTTGGTTTGCTAGGAGGATCATTAGTTTCCCAGGTATGGACCAGGTACTGATGGTTGGCATGACATGAATGCTGATCCACTGCCAGCCATGAAATAAGTTATATGAACAGAAGGACTAGGTTGTCAGTACAACTTAGGGTTTTTGTTTTTGTAACTACATTGTGGATTAGAGGAAGGTTCCCTCCAAGATGCGTACGTGCCTGGCCATGCACAATTTAATACCATGCCATGCACTAACTTATTAACACTGCGCACCTGCCTGGAGAGGAGCTGGGCTGCGGTACAGCAAGGTGAGGTGGGGGCTGGGGCTGGGGGCTGGAGTGGGCTCTGCCAGTGCCGGGAAACTGCTGTGCTGGATTGGTGCCGCTCCCCATCTTTCAGCTGCTTTTACACCGTGGAGCTGGAGCTCCTCCCCCTGGCCTGGGCTGTGCCTGCCCCACGTGCCTGCCCGCCCACACGGCTTTGTCCGGCAGTGCCTCCTGGTGACTGTGGGGAGCGGTGTGGGCAGGAGGGGCCAGGCCAGGCCAGGCAGCTGGGAGCAGCTATGTCTTTCAGCGCCTTCTTCGGTGGGGAGTACTACAGGGGCCACTTCGAGCTAGGTGAGCAGGGGGCACTGCCTATAGACCCCTGCTTCCCATAGGGGCTTGGGGCCTGCAGGGTACCCCTATGGGGGCCCCACTGCCTATAGGCGCCCCTGCCCCTATAGAGACCCTGCTGCCCCTAGGGTGCCCCAGCTTCCCCTGCAGGGACCCCCACTGCCTAGAGGGTGTCCATGCTCCCTTATAGGGGGGCCCTGTGCCCCCATGGGACCCTAACCCTAACCAACCAGCCCTAACCTGGGGTCCCCTGACCCCCAGTTGTCTTCCCTGCCTGGTGTGGGGTGGGCTGTACCCGATGATCTTCCGAGGTCCCTTCCAGCCCTTACAATCTATGAACCCTATAGACAACATCCAGTGTCCATGCTCCCTTATAGTGGGCCCCTGTGCCCCCATGGGAGCTGCACTGCCTATAGGGTGCCCCTGCCCCTCGTGGGGACCCTAACCCCGAGAATAATGGTGAGGATCCATTACATGAGGATTCTAGTCTAATAGGCTTAGCGTAGTCTGGATCCAGAGTTAGCAAAAGCGGGAGGTGGAACCGAAGTGACACACTCACGGACTGAAACAGCGCGCTCATGGATCACTACACCTTAGAGGGAACATTGGATCAGAGGGTCCCACATCCCTTTCATTCCATTCACACACATGCTGAGATTACACATGCAGAATTTAATGTTTTGCTAGTGCAAAACATTACATTCCATCCAGCCTAAATCAGTACCACTCCAACAGAGACATAGGCCTTAGCCTCATACACAAAAACCTAGTGATATTTCATGAAGGGTTGTACTTGGAATAAACATAGGATATCCAAGAAGAAATAGATTAATTTACTCTTTCAAGTCCTATTATGAGGGACTGTCTCCTAGAAAGCAATGAGTCTAGAAAGGACATAAGGGTTATAGTAGCTAACTGTGAGGAATATACCTTTGAGAGGCTGGGACTGGATATTATGTTAAGGTGGTCTGTTAGACTTCAGACACCAAATAAAGTAAATGACTGTCAGACTTTTTAGCTCTGAGTAATTTTGAGCAATTCATGGCACCTGTTTCAGACAAAAAAAACCTAGTTCTGAAGTACTTCGTATTTGTAGTACTTTTCAGTTAAGTCAAGTAGAGGAGGCTAACAATGAAACTTAACACAGTTGATAAAAGATCAGATGATGATTGGGATATGGAACCAAAAACTCAGGGATAACTGGAAGACCCAGAATTAACCCTTGAAAATTTGCCAAGCAGAGGAAGTCAGCCAGCCCAGCTGAATTTTATGAAGCATGTGCAGTGCTCTAATAATACTACAGGGAAAAGAGACAGAAAGGCATATAAGGCTCAAAGCTGTAGGCCACAGAAAACAGAACATAGGAGCAGCACAGGCTGTACAATGCAAGCAAAGACAATGTCTAGCTTTTGGGGGAAAAATGCAAGAACTGAAACAGATTACATCACATGAAATTTGCAGGCACCAGCAGATGACATGAACATAACTGCCTGTGAGCAATTCTTCATAGGAACAAGGAACAATGTTCCAGGAGTTGAGAAAGGGCTATCAACAGGAACATAAACTAATTATTCATTAATTTTAAGTTGTAAGCAGCTACGCAAGTTAATCTGGTGCCAAGAACAGTGATACTAGCACTAAAAGATAAGCCATGGGTAGTAGAAGGTAAACAACTGAAATTCAAGGTTTATAATGGTGAACTAATCCTTTCTACGGGAGGATGAGAACTAAATGCGTGGTTAAAAAACAAAATATTGGCTGATGAAAAAAACAGGCCTGTGTCAGATTCTGCCAGGCACCTTGTCTTCAAGTGATTTCAGAGGAACACAATGACCAACTGAATATACGGTCCAAGTGTAATGATGTGGCAGATCGGAATAGGAAACTGTCCTTTTAGAGCTGCTTCATCACCTAATGGGCAGATGCTCCAGAGTTCTCTATCACCATCTACTGGTGCATATGGGAAAGACATCAAATACATCAGACCTCACTGGAAGTTTTGGTGAGTGTAAGTTTATTTCTTTAATTTTAGTTGTTTGGCTAAAGTGTTACAAAATTATATTTTTGGTGACAGGTAAAAGAACCCTAAATGCCCAAGATAAGTGGTCACCTTAATCTCTATGCCAGCCTGGCAGGGTTGGAAAGTGGAGTGTGAACCCAAAAGAGAGGGAAAGTGGGTTCTTATCCTCTGAAAGCATTGCACTCCATGGGACAAGGACAGAGTTCTGGTGCAGAGACATGGTGAAGAGAGAGCTTTGCAATATGAGGGGGCTTGGAGGTCAGAGGCAGGCATCTGTTTTGTGAAGCCACAGAAGGCAACAACAGGGCAGAGTGAACTTGGTGAGACACACCACTACCTCCTCATCCCTGTATCTAGCATCAGCTGGAATAGCTATAGTTCTTTTACGTGGAAGAGCCTCAGAACCAGAGCAGTTAATGTTTCCTACATGGGCTGAAGATGGACTTACCTGACCTCTGGTAAATGCTGACAGCTACCAATTAGTGGGCACACTGGAGGGGGAAAATGACTATTAAAGGGTCATTGTACAATAAGGCAACCCAGGAAAGGTATGATTACAAAAGACACTGAAGGTGTTTATACATGTGCTCTGGGAGGCGGGGTGGGGGGGCATGGAGCCATGCTAATTAAAGCACTCAGAATGTCACATTTATCAGCATCCCTGCACTGAAAAATGGTGGCAGGGGCACTTTAACCACCTTTAGTTAAAGTACCCCGCCACCATTTTTTAGCATGGGGACATTGATATACATGATGCTGGAGTCCGCTGGAGCATGACTTGATTAATCGAATCTGCTCCAGTGTGCTGTAATTACAGCATGTTGGAGCAGCCTCCCTGCATGTGTATAGGAGCTCTAAGGGTGCTGACAGATGTGCAGCTTCCTGCTGTAATTCATGGCACTTCACAGAAAGCACCATGAATTACAGCGCCCCCCCCCCCCCCCCCAACTCAACAGACATTTGCTGTTGGGTCTGAGAGGGTGGGGGATCAAGCTCCAGTTTGGAATGGCTGCATGTCTGTAGCCTCTCTCCCCTAGCCCTGCCTCAGAGATGGGGGGGCTCCGATCCACCCACCCCACCCTCCAGTACAGGCTGGACAAATCCCAGCCCCAGGTCCCTCCCCTCCCTTCTCCCCCTCTCATTCTGAAAACAGCACCGGTGGCAAAGCTTGGCTGGATCAGCCCAGCCCTGCTCCTGGCAGAGGGACTGACAGAAGTTAATAAAGGTGCTCTGTTTTGGAGCACCTTCATCTGAACTCTCATGCAACAAAGGTTCAAATTATTGCACGATAGGGCACCTTTAAAGCTCTCTGAAACTGTGCACTTTTGTCAGGGCATAGCTGTATGGCACTTCAGGGTGGCCGACTGCATGACAAAACGTCACTTCTGTCAGTGCCCTAAGTGGCTTAGTATTTTACTTCAATACATATTACAGCTGACTTAGTGCTGCTGCATTTTTATCAAGTTAATGCTGTGTTCCTCTTGTGCCAAAGTGGATTAGCTTTGGTTACAACATGGTTGAGATAGATGCTGGAATACTGTGTGTGGCTCTGATGAGGACCATACTACAGAGACAAAACACAAAAGGGTTCGGGTGGCACAGAAGTTCAGTTCTGGGCCCCTATTCCAGTGTAGCATCACTTGCAGTATGCTGCAATGCACAACCTTAATGCAAAGGGGGCATGATAAACCCTTGCCCATGGAACTGCATGATTTATACTGCCCTAACACTGTCCTTATGCAGGAGCTATGGGACTAGGAAACCTGCTTTATAGCCAAAGACTTGGGGCACTCAATATATTTAACTGTCAAAGAAAAAGATAATGGGCGATTTGATCACAATCAGTTACTGAGAAGATTTCTGAGAGTAAAATGCTTTTCAATCACAAAACAGAGTCTGAAAGCTGAGTGAGATGAATTTATAATAGAAATAAGGCACAGACATTTAACATAACCTTTCATCATAATTAATCATTGGAATCATTTGCACAGGAATATGGAAGTCCTTAGATCAAGATTAGAATGTATTTTATAATGATCTCTATCTCAATCTTAATATAAAGGCTTGATGCAGAAATAAGTGAGTAAAATGGCTTCTGCCTCTGCTAGAAATAAAAGTTGATTATAATGGCTCCTTCTTGCTTTAATATTTATGAATTATATCACTCATCTTATTTTTCCTCTTTCTGATTTTAAAAGAATAAAGTTTTATGAAAATAACTTTAATTCACCATTTTACAGGCAATTTAAAATAAATAATTTTGTAATGATTGCAATATGTTTCAGAAATAGTGTCAGTTTAATAATAAGGTTTAAATTAGCTTGTATATTGATATTACATAGTTGTGTATGTTCACAATATTAAGAAATATGTGAACTACAGCCAAACTGTAGAATGAGAATAGACTGCTTAAAGTAATTTTAATTTGATTTGCTACACTACAGAATACATTTCTTACTTAGGCTTTTATACATGACTGAATTTTCTTTTCTTCTACCTATTCCATCTTGTTGGTACCATCAGAAAGGTATTAAAGGAATTCAGCATCAGTCATCAGCAATAGAATAGTATTTAACTATAGGAATCATTCACACTCTATGTAGCCTATGTGCAGGCCGGGAGCGATCCGCAGCCCGTTTTGTGCACGCGGGCTGTGGCCAGCAGCCCGGGCATGCGGGGTCGGAGAAAACGGGGGGCGAGCTAGAATTAGTCACGGACGCTTAGTGGTTGATTCAAGATTGTTTACTTACACCAAAGATGGTCGTGGTGTAGGCTGGACAGTTTTCCAGGCACAGCTCCACTTAAATCCTCGTTTGAAGATTACGACAAGCTCGATCTCCTACGGAGTTGTCGAAACTCCGTGGGTCCGTCTCTTTTTGCGCGCAGGGAGGGATACGTCTAGGAATCTATCAGCGACGGGGAGAGGCCAGAGGCTGATCAGGCCCCTGTTGCCTTTTAAGAAATGCGTTGGGTCCGTAAGGATCTGCAGCGCTTAGAGATCTTCACGCAAGGCGAAGGTTTTTCTCTCTCTCTCTCGAACTCCGACTTGGGCGGAAACCACCCAAGCTCTTTATACGGCTAGCAAGCCAATCGCTAGCCGCCACGTATGCATAATTTAATGTGAACCAATAATGTGGCTCGAATTTCAATACAAATGGCGGGAACTCTGCACCGAGCATTTCTTAGATGCAAAAAGAAATGCACCCTGCAAAGAAAGCTACAAGTTGGCGGGAATTCTCCGTTGCACCGGGGTTCTCTTCTGCAGCAGAAAACTCCACCATGCAAAGAAGCTGCAATTTAGCGGGAAAATAATTTAGCAGTGCTGAAGCACACACAAAACACAAAATCACAACTTTGGGTTGTGACATCCCCCCTTGCTGAAGGCATAGCTAAATTATGCTATACACTTATCATTCTAGTGATCTACAGCTTTGTCGTGAGTCGTCAAACGAACAGATAAGCAAACAAACAAATAAACAAACATAAAATTCGCTGTCCTGGGATTGGGTTACATAATAATCAACAAACAATAATCAACACAAACACATAATCAGATTCATAACAAAACTACATGATCAGGGCTTCAGTGGGCGTTATGGTGAAGTCGTACATCAGGCCCTCACTTCTTCCGATGATGTTATCCGTCTCAGGGCTTCTCTTCGCCACGCACTCTGAATTCCGGATCTGTAAACAAAACTCTAAAAAAAAATAGATTAACGCATCTTCAACAAATTTACAAAATTTTCATGGAACTTTACTAGTTCTCTAAACCATCTTCTCTTTATATTCTCAATTGGATGAAATCATTGAGGAGCCATCATCTGGTTCCTCTAAATAACGGAAACCTAACTCATAGGCCAATTGCCATTGGCCTGCGTCCCCTAAAATCCGAAGCTGCCGCTTATTGAGTCCAGAACGCTGTAGGAGAAATCCAAACATGTATCGCTCTTCTGGGGTTCTCGGTGGCAGTGATGGAAGATCAGATTCATGATGTTTGGTGCCTTGAAGTTCGGTCGGGTACGAGCATAGTAAGCAGTGGTAACTCAACCAATCGTTGTTGTAGGGAAAGCTGCTCTTTCGGGAGTTGATGTTGTTACAGGCTGAACTGCTGCCACAGGAGTTACTGCTGCTGTTGCTACTTCAGGCAGGAGGGGCGGATGCACTTCTCTGCTTGACTCTTTCCTTCGTCGGCAGGAAGGCGTGGTCGGTAGAGGCGTCGCTGTGTCGCTAGGCGGGGTTGCCGGAGACAACGCTGCGTCGATGGGCGGAGTCGCTGACCGAACTCTCGCTGGTTCCTCCGAAGCTCCACCCTTCTTTTCCGGTTCTTCCACGCGGTCTCCCTCTTGCTCGGCGCCATCTTGGGCTGGCGTTTCAGGCTCCCTTCTCTCAGCCGCTTCTTTGACCGCTTGAATAGCCATCTGCAGCTGGGTTTTTAAACTTAAATTCTGGTGCATTAAATTAGTGATCGTACGAAAAGTTGCACTTAACTCTCCCCCCTTGTCGTAATGCGGGGCCACCCTCTCATCTGCAGCGCGTTCCTCCATCTCCAGATCTTTGTGGAGCTCGGATGGAAGCTCGCGACCCCGTAATCTAGACGCCACCATGAAAGGGGAGAACCGGCCGATTGGCACCGGTTCTTCACTCTCCCGAGCATATCGTAGGCATCGGGCACACTCCCGGGTGAGGGTCGGGTTCACTTCGCTTGCCGGGTTGACTCTGGCGAGGGACACAGTATTGAGGGGCCTGAACAGGACCCACTCGTCCCTCATTATACACCCGAACGCCGCGGGGAGCAAATACACTTCCCTCTCTCTCGGGGCTCCGTCTTCGGAGACTCCCTCTTCTCCCTTCAGCGACAGGTGTCCACTGACAAATCTGTCACCCGTTCCGCCCGCCTGGTGGTAAGCAATATGCGCCTCCAGTTCTTCAAAGCTTTTCACTTGGCGTTGGTTATCGCGCCAAGGGCAGTTCTTAACCAATTCTAGCTCTAACGTGTCTTCTCCTGATCCCATCCTCGTCACCATGTGCGGGCTGGGAGCGATCCGCGGCCCGTTTTGTGCACGTGGGCTGTGGCCAGCAGCCTGGGCACACAGGGTCGGAGAAAACCAGGGGGCGAGCTAGAATTAGTCACGGATGCTTAGTGGTTGATTCAAGATTGTTTACTTACACCAAAGATGGTCGTAGTGTAGGCTGGACAGTTTTCCAGGCACAGCTCTGCTTAAATCCTCGTTTGAAGATTACGACAAGCTCGATCTCCTACAGAGTTGTCGAAACTCCGTGGGTCCATCTCTTTTTGTGCGCAGGGAGGGATACGTCTAGGAATCTGTCGGCGATGGGGAGAGGCCAGAGGCTGATCAGGCCCCTGTTGCCTTTTAAGAAATACGTTGGGTCCGTGAGGATCCGCAGTGCTTAGAGATCTTCACGCAAGGCGAAGGTTTTTCTCTCTCTTTTTCGAACTCTGACTTGGGCGGAAACCACCCAAGCTCTTTATATGGCTAGCAAGCCAATCGCTAGCCGCCACGTATGTATAATTTAATGTGAACCAATAATGTGGCTTGAATTTCAATACAAATGGCGGGAACTCTTTGCACCGAGCATTTCTTAGATGCAAAAAGAAATGCACCCTGCAAAGAAAGCTACAAGTTGGCGGGAATTCTCCGTTGCACCGGGGTTCTCTTCTGCAGCAGAAAACTCCACCGTGCAAAGAAGCTGCAATTTAGTGGGAAAATAATTTAGCAGTGCCGAAGCACACACAAAACACAAAATCACAACTTTGGGTTGTGACACCCTAAAGATGCTACATAAAACAATAATAATATAATATAGAACTGCAATATATAATCATTAATCAGTGCAATTCTCCCTAACATTAACTGTTGAATGGTATTTATAAGCATCCAGTTTTTTCCACGCAAGGTGGCAGTATATTTAAATGAATAAATAGGATAGTGATCAGATGTTTTCAACTCTGCTGCCTTTCTAGTATCTTTATAAGGGTATTTTTCTTTCCACCTTCTTATTCTTATACTAAATATACAAAAATGTATATAGGATACATTTTACTATATTATAATGAATGTACAGAGTTAAAATTACTTGTATCAATAAGCACTACATGCTGGTGTTACAATTACTTGGTTTTGATTGATTACATGTTTCTGGAGCTGGAATTTACTTAGTCTGTGTGATTCGTTTTAAGAAACCAGTAAACTGCATTACAACTTAAAACAATGAAAATAATCTGGAAAGACAAAATTAAAAATGACAGCAGTTGCAGGGAATTTAGAATGCTTTGGTGTTAATAAATACCTGGTGATTTGCATATGTCAATTTTAAATGAGTTTCATTTCAAGAAACAAAGGAAATTAAAGGGATTACAGAATAGTTGCAGTGGCCTACATTTTTGCATTCAGGTGAGCTGCTCTGGATGCCATAAGGCTGAGGAGCAAAGCTGATTTATGATAAACATGCTTGGGGGCTGGTTTGGCCTCTTCAACTCCTAAATCAAAATTGCTTTATTTAGCTTCTGCTGGCATGGCCTCTCAGGGGGTGTGTATTAGCAGCCAAAGACTGCGAAGCTCCAACCACATCATTTCCACATGGTCATTTCCCTTCACTGCTGAGACAGACTTGGCACAGATTGGCTGAGCAACAGGTTTACAGCAGCAGATGTATCAAGGCAGTCACAGTAAGGCATCAGAACCCAGTTTCTTGTTCAGAACTTAGTATTTGGAATTTGTAGGAGTGTTCAGTAACAGTAATGCAAAAGTACATTAAGCCCCCTTAATCATATGTTACATTAAAGTAAGGTTGTGCCAGAATAGCAGGAGTCAGATTGAAGTCCACAAAATGATACTGGCTCTGAAATAAGTTGGAAAAATTCAAACTCGGTGCACATCGTTTTTGTTCCAAAGTAGAGAATATCATCTGATTTTTTTTTTTTTTTGCAAAATCCTTTATTGTTATTGTTGGCTATCTTCAACTAATGGAGAAAGGAATTACGTGTACCTGGTAAAAACCCCCTAAAAAACAATTACACTTTTAACACATTATTTCTGTAAGTTTTCTATGAGATATAAAGTAGCTCTAATGCTTTCTCTTATCCTTAATCTTATTCAAATGTCCTTCTCTTTCCTACATTCACACTGGAATTATGTGGCTGGCTTTACTGGATCAAACTGGGGCAGAGAAAGAAAGGAGCACTTTTTCCACATCTGTTTAAAAGACTTGTAAATATATAGTGCATAAATGCCATAGAGATATCCATAATTTATAAATGACCTTACTTATAGGCAGCCAGATCTTTCATTGAACTGGGTATAGCACAAATGCTTTATATGAAACCGAGCTGCAGCAAACCATTTGTGGCCATAGCTGCACAGGACTTTGAAGGTATCAGGTGCATTGCACACATAATGTGGTGGCATTCTTCTTCAAAAATACAGCCATTTACCAGATGAATTAAAGGAAAGTGACTGTTATTTGTCAAGTTGTTAAAGATCAGCCATTACGTCATAAACACTTCAGCAGATCTGGCATGTTGTGCAGTACAAAGCAGTCATCAGTATGCATAGACACTAGCCAATATATTTAAAAGAAAACATACTCTTCTGCTTAAAAGCTTTAAGTATCTTGTTAAGTAAACATCCATTCATTCTGTCTTATTCGCATATACACATCTTTAAATGAATCCAACATGAATTTTGTGTGTGCACATTTATGCTGCCTGAAAATAGCCCGGTATTTCTAAAAATGCTCAGTGACTTTCTTCTGTGTGTCCAATTTTAGACAGCTTGAAAAGGCTTGACATTTAGGTTATTTTTCAAATCCAACTGTTTCTGTGGTACGCCAACATTTACACATTCAAAATGGAGGTGCCTAAGATAGGTGAGCATTCTTGAAAATTTAAGTCCTAGGTACTTGCCTAGAACGCTCCATTATAAATACCTTGGCATGTTGGGTAAGATAGCACTCAGCAGTATTTAGCACTAAATTCCCAGCCAAGATCAAGGACAGAAAACATAAACCTATGCTGTGCTGACTGTTGGGAAATTAAATCTTCAGGAAGTGGAACTGCTGAAATGTAAGGAAATATTCAGAAAGGGAGAACTGCATCATTATGTCTTACCTTACCCTGTCACCTTGGGTTAGGCAAACTTAATGCTGGGCTGTCACAGATATAATGGGAGAACAGAAGTTCTCTTTCTGTGGGAGTACATACCTGCGAATTGAAGGTACTGAGCAATGCTCAGAAGATGGATCAGATTGTAAAATCCCCTCCTATTTTGCTTTTTTTTAAAAATGGAAGAGATCATAACAATGTAAGGGAAGGATTTCTTAGAGTGATACCTTATATATTGGACAAACTGTGTAGTTGGGATACAGTTAGACAAACTTTCAAATGCAAGACATTCTTCCTCATTCTTCCTTCTAAAAACTTGTTTAACTATCCCAACTACACAGTGGTCCAGTAAAAGATATCCTTGCCCTAAGAAATCCTTGCCCCTCGTGTAGTTTCTGCATAATTTTAATCACAGCTATAACATCACTCTTACACTACCTTCGAGATCATAACAAGACCAGTAATTGAGCCACTTAAGACATTGGTAAGGTTTTTCTGCCTTGTTTAAGGGATGGTGGTTCTCAGAAAAGTCACTGTCCCCATGCTATGTTGTCAGTGTTGTCTCGCAAGAATTTCTGTACCAAAGGTTTCATATAAAGCAGTGGTCACCAACTGGTAGATCCCAGAGCCTCTTGAGGTCAGTTCTGGGCTAGGGGAGCTGAGCGTGTGCATCTCTCCCAGCCCAGCAGGTCAGTTGGTGGGGGAGGGAAGGGGGGGAGGCCTGGGGAGGCATATGCAGCAGGGGTCAGGGCACAAAGCCCAGCCCGCAGTGGGAGCCGCCTCCGCTGCACACAGATGGGGGGGCACGTGCCCCCCCCCCGGGGGGGCAGTGCCAGCAGCTGCAGCAATCACATAGGTAGTGGGGCGGGAACAGGGGCAGGCCCTGCACAGCCAGTGAGGGGATGGGGAGCACGCAGCACAGGAGGGCATGGCGGGCACATACCACTCAATCTGTCTACGGGACTGGGTGGGACAGGTTGCAGGCTGTTCCCCCAGGTTGCTCCCAGCTGGGCTGTGCTCAGGCCAGGTGGTGGTGGTGCTGCAAGTGAGGCCACGTAGGGGGGCTGTAGCCCCCCCAACCCCAACTCCCAGTCCTGCAGCCATCTGCCTCAGGTGCAGTGTAGGCCAGGCCCGGCGGGAACAGCCCAGAGTAGCCTTCCCTTCCCCCTACCCCTTGCCTCCCTCCCCCCCCAGAACGTGGGGGCCAAGGGGCTGGTGGGAGAGGGGGAGGGCAGGCTGGGAGGCTGCACCCAGTTCCCGCTGGGCTGCTGGGCAGCTGCAGCACTTGGAGCAGGGGTTGGGGGGGCTATGGCCCCCCTTTGTGGCCTAACTCCCAGTGCCGCTGCTGCTGCTGCCACCTGGCCTGAGCACAGCCCAGCTGGGAGCAGTGTGACACCACCTAGCCTGCAGCCCACCCCACCCCATGGGCAGATCTGGGGGCACGCACCCTCCATTCCCTTCCAGGATGCGTGCCTCCGCTCCCCATGCCCCTTGGATGAGCCACTCACGTCTCCGTCCCCTGCTCTGTGCCAGCTGTGCTCCCTCCTTCACCGCCGTTGGGATGGGGACGCAGATCAAGGCCCCAGCGGTGAGAGAGGGAGGGAGTGAGAGCTATGCCTCCATCTGCTCTGCCCCGCCCCATCCCCGCACAGCACTTTCCACTCCCCACTCCCCTCCCCACAGATTTACCCACTGGGTGGGGGAGAGGGGAGAGATATTGAGTTCCCTTTAAATTCCAAAAGTGATCTCTGACCTAAAAAGGGACTGCCTTTTCGTAATTGTGGGCTTAAAGACTGTTTCGTTTTGAGAGCCAAACTTATTCCTACCAGTCTGAGTCTTCATCATCATTAGAAAATGTTGTAAGGACCAACGTATGCCCTCACTTACATAAGTTTTATAGCTTTGCTGTAGGACCTGCTCCAAAGTCCTTTGAGGTCTATGGGAATTTTTCTATTGATTTCAATGGACTTTGGATTAGGTGCTAAATGAAACTCCAGAAGGTAAAAGTAGTTAGCTATGCTAGTCTTAAATCAGGCAGAAGGCAGGGTAGATTTGCACCTTATAGACTAACTAAATCAGAGATATATAGTAAGCTCAGGCAAACCTGCTGTCTGACCCTGCCAGGAGCCTGCTGCCATCTTCCCCACTCTGGGCAGCCTAAGTGAAGCAGACCTAAATGGACAAAATCCAACGGGGGGAAGGCTGGGAGGACACACAGTATGCAGCCTCTCTGCTAAACAGGCCTTCCTTGTCAGTCACAATTACACAGGACAGTTTTGTGCAGCTTTGGGTGTACAGAGAATAGACCATGGGTAGCCTGGGAATGGGGAGAGCAAGCTTATGAAGTCAGTCGTTATAAAATGGCATTAGTGTCCTTCCAAGGCATTTCTAATTCCAGAGGGGCAATCTGTCTGTCTCAGGCAAAGCCAGCCTGTGCATAATGGGCTCCAGGTCAGAATTTTAGGCAGGGCCCCACATAGGGGTGAATCCAGGGTGGGGTGCACTGGTGTACTTGCACCCCCTTTTATTCTTGCTCCACCCAAAATTTAAAACCAACTGGCTAGCAGTGGCAGCAGCATTTCTAGTCAGGCAGTGCTGAGGAAGCCTACTGGCTCATCATCATCTACTTGAGCATTTATAAACTCTTCATTCCATAAACATTAACGACCCTCTCTTCTTGTTACTGGTCTTGATGTTCCACCAATCAACCCCTCCTCTGTTCTGCTATGCTGTGGGCTGTTAGCTGATCCTGGTAAGGACGCTCCTATTTCACAGCCTTGAAGAATGTGTTCGTATAATCCTAGAGCAGCAGAGCTGGAAGGGACCTGCAGGGATCATCTAGTTCACAGGTTCCCCAACTTTTTCTGATTGCTACCCCCTTCTAGATTTACCAGCTACCCACATACCCCTACCAATATATGTTTTCTATTTTAACTGTTTAAATGCCAATTATTATCATGAAAAGTAAATCCACTATTACACAGTTTCTGCTGCATCCCTCCCACCCAGGGGCATGAGTATCAGTTTGGGACCCCCTGATCTAGTCCAACTCCTTTCCTAAGACAGGATCATCCATATCCAAACCATCCTGTACACTCCATAGTGTAAATGCTACCTAAGACCCTGTCACAACACAGACTTAACACCTGAACCCAGTAGTCCTCAACATTTTTCCCCGGCAGGCTGAATTGACAGTGCCTGGTCTGACTGTGGGCCAGACGGTGGTTCTGATCCAGCACCTGGGGCTGGTGCGGGGGTCACCCTCTGGCCATGTGGATGGTGGTGGCAGGCAGCCTGCCCTAAGCCCAGTCCCATGCCGGGGAGGGTTGGGAGGAGGCATGGACCAGTCCCCAACCTGGAGCTATGGGAAAAAGGGGTGTAGTCAGCCCTGTGAGGGGAAAAGGGCCCCAGCAGGGCCCAGCCTCATGGAGGGAAATAGCATGGACTGGCTCCAACTGCCTGCACCAAGTTTGGGAATTTGGCAGGGGCGAGGCTGGCCTCATGACTGGCCACCACTCCTTCCCCCACCAAATTCCCTGACCCGTGGGGAGCCCCGCAGGCCAGATGTGATGGCTCTGCAGGTCACACCTGGCCCCTGGGCTGGAGGTTGAGCACCTCTGCCCTAACCTACCACAGGTAAAGCCCAGGGGGTCCTGCTGTGAAATGGTATCAGGAGAGAGAGCCATGGGCTCTGCTACAGAGGAAGGCACCCCCAAATCTGACATGGGGGCACATTCTTTCCTGACCCCAAACACGGGGAGGAGCCGACCCTAACGGAGGGGTAAGAACAACCGGGACCTCCCCCCGGCCGGGCTGCAGCCAAAGCGGGTCGGCAGTCCCGCATCCCGCTGCCGTCCCGTCCCGGCTGTTGCCGCTGCCTGGGCCGCCCCTTTCTTTGGAGCTGGAGAAACAAAAGCCGGGCTGGCGGGAGTCTCGCTGCGGGCTCGCGTGACACGTGGCCGGCGGGGCCGGGGCTGGACTGCGGGAAGGGCCCGGCCCACCGCGGGCGGCGGGAGACTGACGGGCGCCGCCGCCAATCCGCGCCCGGCCGAGCCGCGCCGCGAGGGGCGAAGACGCGCGGGGCCGGAGGAGCGGGTGGCCGCCGGGCCCCCCGCCAGCATCGGCTGCTGGTAGCGGGCGGGGGCGGCGCTGTTGCCAGGTGCCCCGAGCCCGCCCGAGGCTCGCGCCGGGCTCCGCGTTGGGCGCAGCGGGGGCGCTGGGGCCCCTCCTGGGCTATGAGCCAGCCCGCTTGAGCCTGGCAGCATCCCCCGGGCTCGGGGCGTGTCGCTTGCTCGGGGTGAGAAGAGAAAGGCGGGGGGACGGACGTGCAGAGCAAACGTGTGGCGGAAACACGGGCTGGAGTCGGGTCCGGCTGGGCGCCAGCGCGGTCTGGGGGCGGCCGGGGCGGGGCGGGGCGGGGCGGCTTCGTGGCGGCGCCGCGCGCCCGGGACGGCCGGACTGCGCGCTGCTCCGGGCTCTGCCCTGCGGCCGCCCTCGCTCTCCGGACCCTTCCCTCGGCTTCCAGCTCTGAGGTACTTGTGCTCGGCCTGCAGTTGCTTCCACGAGCGACCACGTTCAAACTTCTTGGCAGATTTTTTACACGCGTATAAAATGTACGAGTGTGTGTGTGTCTGTCTGTATGTGCACGTATGTGTATCTGTGTGTGTGTGTGTGTGTGTGTGTATAGACAAACACATACACACATTCGTTTTATATACGTGTGTGTGTATATACATATACGTGACAAGTGCGTAGATAAAACGGGGACCCTAAATTGAAGCAGTGGGTTTTTAAAAACACTGCTTCAGTTTAGGGCGAAGTAAACCCCCATGTTGTGTATACCCATGTCTTACCTGCCTCTCCGGCGGTGGGGATGGGAGGGTGAGCTGCCAGTGCATGGGCAACTGGTGCCTCCCAAGTCTGGGAGAACAAACCAGAAGTGTGTTTACAGTTTTGCAGCTGGCGCTTTCAGGGGGTGCATGTGCACCCTCATGCACTCCCTACACATATCCAGTGTGCCAGTGGGTGGAGTGGTCCATGGCCACATGTAGGGAAAGAGTGTGGATGGGCTCTGAGTGCACCAGGTTTGGGAATTTGAAAAAGTGTACACACGTGTGTGTGTGTGTGTGTGTGTGTGTGTGTATACACATACATTTTACATACGTGTGTGTGTACATGTACAGGTGTGTATATAAGATGTACAAGTGTTTATGTATGTATGGAGGGGTGTGTGATGCATGTACTTCCAATGACTGCAGCTCCTCTCACTCTCAGAATATGTGTCTTTTGGGAGTGCTTATTAAACAAAACATTTGGGGGTACTTCATATCTCTATACAGTCTTGTTGAGCACCAGCCTTGCAACAGGTAGTTAAATCAATGAAGTGTTTTTTTTTTTCTTCTTTTTCTCCTCTTAACACACATGACAGAGAGAGGTTTACTGCTGAACATGAAAGGTGTTAAGCCCCCCCTAGAATGGCAGTTGAACTCAGTTATATTTACGTGGGGGTTATGACCATCCAGCTATTTTGCTCAGCAGCGGAAGAATCCCCTTTTTGCCAAGGTGATCTGTTTGATCTTTACTGCCTATCTGACTTCAGACTTGCTTAATGCATCTTGTCATCTTTGTAGCCTTGGTAATCCAGGAAGTGTTTACATGTGTTCATTTGATGAATGACAGTGTTTCTTTACACACAGGTTTGAAATTTAAGTAGTTCTGAAGGTTGAATTGGGATGGGAACACTTTAATTCAGACTATAGCAACACCGCAACACGTGCCTTTCTCTGTAAGAAGATACAGAGATGCTGTTTTTGATGCACGTACACAAAGCCCAATCTACTTTATTCAGCTCCTCTAAGCAGGTTCTCTATTAGCACTCTTCAGATGGGTTTATCCATTGCCAGATAACCACCCTGGCTCACCTCCGTTTACTGTTATTGGGTATGTAACCCAGAGTAACTGTGCACAGAGTTCAGATGACCTGGGAAAATTCTCTTGGCTTTGTTCTCTTGGCAGGAAAGCTTAACTGGAGACACTTGAACAGACATTTGCATGCTAAGACCCTGAGGGGCAGAGAGCTTGTGCTGCTGATGCTGCACTGCCAGGAGGTGCCTGTGCACATGTGTGTGCTCTGTAAACTTCCTCACTCTGCTTGGAGAACGGCTGCAGTGCACAGGACAGCTTCAATTGGCTACCCAGACTCCTCAGAGTTGGCCGGTATCTCCTTGTAGCACAATGTAGGATTGTGAAGGGGATATGGTCTGCTCCTTAGAGCCCAGCAAGTGACATGCTGTTTCCTGAGGTGATGGGAAAAAAGCACCATGGGATGGTGGAGGATTCAGCTTTGTCTCTTCTCAGAAGAGAACATGTACAGACATTTGTTCTTCCAGGAGAAACTCTCCCAAGAGTGGTTTAATCCTAGTTGTTCTCGGGTTATTTTTCTGAACCTTTGTACACTTGTGATTTCTCTTGGGAGAGTGGCAACTGGAGAAACAGACCGTCTGACTTGGGGAGTTGACATGTATATTCATTGGTAGAGGCCATATTCTTAGCTGGTCTGAATTGATGTAGCTCCATTAATGCCAATGAAGGAAAGTCCAATTTAAACCAGGTTAAGATTTGGTCCAGTATGATTATTTTAGACTGATTTATAAAATGATTTATTTATAAAATGATTATTTTAGACTGGGTCCATGATGTGAGGAAGTTTTACCATGTGATGAGATTAGGGAAGAGTTGAGGTTCTTTTACTGTTTCAATGACATATTTCCATATTCCAAACTTCTTAATTTGTAACTTCTAGTTTGTAGTAATAACCCCCCCCAACATTTTAAAATAACATTAGAGTTTTTTGATTTTTTTTGTTTTGTTTTTTGTTGTTGCTATCTATTTCAATTCCGGCTCTACAAATTTTTTTTCCAGTCTTAAAAAATTGAGAGTGCTATACATATGAAGTAATTGGTAATTCATATTTGGCTGCATCTTGACATGTGGGGGAAGATGGTTTACATTCCATTTCTTTAATTTCTACTTCATTAGAAATATTTGGATTTTGTAAAAAAAAAAAAAAAATAGTATCCAGCTAAGATTTTCAGGTGCACAATGCCATTATTCTTCTTATGCCCTTTTTAGTTAAAAGCATTAGTAAAAATGCCACTTATATGCCTATTTCCTGAAGTACCTTGTGCCTCTTCTCATTGCATTTGAGTCCTAATGAACTGAGCTCCTGTGGCAGCTTTTCCACAGGAAAGTTCCTATGAAGCTGTGAATGAAAATTTAAATGCTTTCTTTCTATATTCAGGTTGGGCAGTAACATAAGATCCTACTGGTAGAGCTAGTAATGATTGTCCCATGTTGTCTTTAAAAAGAATACATAGATAATTGCTGGGGTTTCCCCATCTCCCTCTTTTTAAAAGAGAAATTTTATAAATGTGTACATGGAGTCAGACTATAGAAAAAAAGTACCTGAGTAGGTACACAGAATTTCTCAAATGTGTCCTTACTAAAATCGCCAAATATATATTTTTCTGCATTTTTTTTTTTTAGGTTAACAAAGATAGTTCCAGGTGTACTCTAGGTATTTCTACTCTCATTCATACAACTCCCTTGTGAAAGCTAACCCTATATATAAAAAATGTATTGGGAAAGTATACACTGTATCCTACTGGCTTCTAAAAGTGATTTAGATAGAGAAAAATAGAGGGAAGTAATCTCTCCATGGACTAACAGGAAATATCTGGAAGACTGCTAGTGGTTCTTAGACAGCAGCTTGAGAATCACTAATAGAAGGTAATGAAGTATTGTAAGAGTTTAGTTGCATCCTCCTTCCACAATGGGGGGAAGAGTAATGCAATTATTAAGTGGTATCTGTTCTGTATAATGGATTGTGAATCCAGTATTCTGTCGTTTCCTTGTGTGATAGCAGGGAAATCCATTTTTCGAAGAAGAGTAGAGTCTTGGCATGTTAGAACCAATGTTTTATTTTCAGGAATAGAGTTTTTTGCCCTTATGTTCTATCCAAAATAAAATCAATTATGCATTTTCATATAAGAAGGACTTTTACTTTTGTTCATGTCCACAGACACAATAATGTTTTCAAATTTGAGCATATATGAGCAAAGCGCTTGCTCTTTGTTTTTGTTTTGTTTTATTTTTGAATGAAAAAAATGTGGATGATTTCAGACAGGGTGGTAAAAAATGTCTTGCTAACTTCCTCAGTCCCAGATAAAAAAGTTGATTCATACTTTTACTCTGAAATGCATGAATTAGCAAGACTCTGGGAAGCAATACATAACTGCATAGCATTGTTTCATGTCATACACATTAGCTATTTCATCAGAAAGAGTGAAGTTTAATGTCACATGCGAGGGCAAGCATTTAACCAGAGCAAAAGAGATTGTTTTACTTAAGTGGTGGAGAATAGAAGCTTTATCTCTGAAATATCAATTTCAATGACTTATTGTACCTCACAATACTTGCTACTTGGACCTGAACTCTGAATATATGCTACTGGGTTCCACGTTCGAGGTCAAATACCCTGGTTTCTCTAGGCAGACAAGGTTCTTTGGGTGAATCTCATATTTTTTGTATTAGACCTGTCACAACCCAAAGTTGTGGTTTTTGTTTGTGTGTGCGCTTCGGCACCGCTAAATTATTTTCCCGCTATTTGTCACTTTCTTTGCACGGTAGAGTTCTCTGCTGCGAGAGAGAATTCTGGTGCAACGGGGGATTTCCCTCCAAATTACAGCTTCTTTGCAGGGTGCATTTCTTTTGCATACGAGTGATACACGCTGCAAAGGAGTTCCCGCCATTTGTATTCGGATTCACGCCACATTATTGGCCAATTCCTAATATAAGCACACATGGCGGCTAGCGATTAGCTTGCTAGCCGTACAAAAAGCTTGTGTGGTTTCCGCCCAAGTTGGAGGACTCCACGAACATCAGGAGGAGGGAGGAAAAGAGAGAGATTCTGTGTGAAGATCTCCAAGCGCTGCGGACCCTCGCGGACCCAACGTGCCTCCCCTAAGCAGGCAATAGAGGCAATAGAACCAAACCTACGGAGCTTTCACTTCTAGCCTCTCCCCGTCGCCAATCGCAATCCCAAACGTATCCCTTTCCTGTAACTTCGGACCCGCGGAGCCTAAGCAACTCCAGGGAACCTTTTGAACCTTGAACCGGACCCGCAGAGTCTGAACAACTCCGTGGGAGCAATCAAATTTGTCGTGTTCCTCTAGCGAGGATCTAAGCGGGAGCTGTGCCTGGAAACCTGTCCAGCCTACACCAATACCATCTTTGGGTGTAAGTAAACAATCTTTTCAATCAACCATTACGCCTAAGTAACTAATTCTAGCTCGTGCGTAGCAAACCGCGCTGCCGGTTCTCTCCAACCCCGTGTGCCTGGGCTGCTGGCCACAGCCCATGTGCGCGAAGACGGGCCCAGCTCGCCCCCGGCCCGCACATGGCGGCGGGATCGGGGCCCGGCCTGCACAAGACCAAGGTGAATAGTTGGAAAAAAAATTCTTAGCAAGCTTTCAGGTTTAAAAACCCTTCGTCAGGCTAAGGAAGCATCTGCAATTGGTGTGTGCTCTTCCTGGGTGGAAACTGGTGTGTGCTCTTCCATCCAAGAAGTAGAAGCCTGCAATTTCAATAGGCTTTACTGATATCACTGGATGGTGATGTTTATTTCCAACTATTTGAGTTGGTTTAATAAAAGATATCAGATTCACCCGAAGAACCTTGTCTGCTTATGTCCTTAGACTAACATGGCTACAATCTACACCCCTGGTTTCTCTAATCCTTTTTGGAAGAGTTTAAACCCTTTTTGATACCACTGTTTACCCTTTCTGATACCACTAGGTTGAATGCTAGTCTCATTTTAAAGATGGAGAGATAGGAAGGAAGTTGCTGATGAAGTGTAAAGTACGATCTGGTACAGTTCTCACCTGGAACACTGTTAAAATTGATCTTTTAAATTTACCTTTGCAGTTTACATATCTTTTGATGCTCAATTTCTTACCATTTTTATTATGTTCAATTTTAATTTTTGAATATATTATTATGTAGTATTGCTCTTGTTGCAAATCACAGGGGAAAATTATTTAAGATGTCAGTGATGTCTGTTGATATTGCAGGCTTCTACTTCAAGAAAAGAATATAGAAGTTGCGGTGGGGTTGGGGGGGAAGGAACCTACTTAACATTTTTATCCTTTCCTCTGCAAGTGAAGGTGGTGAAATTTGCTGATGTCAGAGTTCAGAGCAAAATTTGTGCTTCCATGGGAAACTGGAATCTCAATATTTGAAATGGTATTTATATAGCCTTTTGAAGGTTGAAGAACACTGTGACCATACTACTACTATTATTAGGGTTTTTTTCTTGCTCTAGTTGTATTCTTTATAGCACGCCCCCCTCCCCCCCCAACCCCAGGAAATGAACAAACAAGATGAAAGTATTTAACAATTATGTGATGTCCAATGTAGTCAACTGCACACAATCCATTTTTCCTGACAAGAAACAGTAGAGTTAGTTTTCCAAAGGCAATCCAATCCAAAGAGATGCAAATGTTCAGAGTAACTACCTTAGTTGAGAGACAAATACTTTAAAATCAGTGGGACTTGAATTGGATCCTTGGTGAATACATTCATCATTTTGTTTCATGAGAATTATCCTCCAGTGAAAATTTCCATACATCATCAATCAGCTTATTCAAAGAATAACTCATTCCTGCTTTATAAACCAATACTGCCATTAACTTAAATGGAAGGGTGGCACAAGCATTTATTTTGTTTTCTGCTTGTATGTTGGTTTTAAAAAACAAAACAAAGCAAAGTTAATTCCAGGTATTGTAAACATAAATAAACTTGCATTCTTTATTTTGAAAGCCCAGTATGATTTTATTTTTAGAGGTTGTAAGTGATGTGTTGGGAAGTTAGAATGTTTCTCAGAGCAAGAGTTGTTCTGTCATAGCAATCTTGAGTTGTTTGAGTTAATGTCTCATTGTTATGGTTAACTCTCTCTTTTTTTTTTTTTTTTCTCTATTCTTTTTATGTCATGGCTTCATAATCAGATATTGCCTAGGTCTGTGTTGTGATTGAAATTTTCGGTGTGATGTGTGTGACTACATTCTGAATGGAAACTTTACTGGATGTTTAAGTATCTGCAACTCTCTTGCTGTATCGCGAGAGAGCATTATTATGAATGTTACTCCTCTTTCAAATTTTTAGTGAGGAAGTTTGGAAGTGACATCAGTGGAAACAGACCTAAAGTTACTGATTTTTTCTTAGTGAATTTCTTTTCATAGTTCTTTGTTTATCCAAGAAAAAAATAATTGAAGAAATCCTTTGTTAATGTCTTTTTTTTTTTGTATTGGACCACAAACTCTTTGTGCTAGGTGCTATATACAGGCATAAAAAAAGATGGTTCTATTTCAAAAAACATAGAAACTGTCCTAATTTAAAGATATTATTTAATGTCAAGAATTATTTGTGTTTTTGTTTTTTTGATAGTACAAGTATCTGTCTACTTTGTATGGTTATCATTATCATTTTTATAGCATTTCACAATCTTTAATGAATTTTATGTTTAAACACCCGATGAGTTAGAGATCCCTATATTACAGATGGGTGACCTGGCCTCAGTTTCCCATGGAGTAGTTTCACAGAAAGAGTTAGGAATTTTTTTAGATGCTTAGTTTTTGGAGTAGAATCCAGAACCCCAAGTTAAGCACTTAGGACAGTGGTTTTCAGCCTTTTTTGGAAATAAGATCCCTCTCATTTGACTTGAGGCACCTCTCCATAACTTTTTGTGAATTTAGCTTCTGAAAGTGGATGCTACTCATTTATAGATCAGGGGTGGGCAAAATACAGCCCATGGGCCAGATCCAGCCTTCCAGGCCATTCTGTCTGGCCCGTAGGGCCCCTAAAATATTTAGAAAATTAAAGTTTATCTGCTGGCTGCCTGTCAAAGATGATAGGAGTCAGGGGTAGTAGGATCCAGGGGAGCTAGTAGGACCCAGCAGCTGGGCCAGCCTGGCCTGCCCCCCTCCCTACCTGGAAGCCTCTGCCTAGCAGAGTCTTCTGGCCTGGGACCCTAGGGCTGTTCCTGACTCCCTGCACCAGAGGGAAATTCAAGTAAGGGTGGGGGACAGGAGGCAGGGGAGGGCCGTGGAGACCATACCAGTCCTCAGGGACAGGCTGGGCTGGCTCCTGCTGAGTCCCGTGGTCCAGCCATGCAGCTGGGAGACACGTGGTGCAGCAGTGGCTGGTGGGTGGGCAGGGAAATGTTGAAAGTGGCCCCAGTGGCAGCGAGCAGAGCATAGCTACAGTTGGGTGGGAGTGCGGGGCTCGTGCAGGTGTCCCCGGGCCAGGGCCAGTGGGGGCCAAGAGCAGGGTGGCAGAAGCACAGAGACCAGGCCAGCAGGGGCTCTGGAGCTGGGTTGGCTCCCCACTCTCCCTGCTGGTGCAACCTGGCCCGGCTCTATAGACTCCCGCTGGCCCACTCTGGGCCCCACTGGTGCTGGCTCCATGCTGTTGTTGTCCACGCCCGCTCGTTGTCACTCTTACCCTCCCCCCTGCCACTGCTTTCAGTGTTTCCTTGCCCCTTCACCGGCTGCTCCTGCACCATGTGGCTCCCAGCTGCATGGCCAGACCACAGAAGCATGGGGCCTGCACCGGTACCCCAGGGCCAGGAGCGGAAGGGTGTGGTGTGTGTGTGTGTGTGTGTGTGTGTGTGTGTGTGTGCCCATGCAATGAGGGAGGGAGGGAGGGAGGGAGTGTGTGTGTGTGTGTGTGTGTGTGTGTGTGTGTGTGTGTGTGTGTGTGTTTTCGTAGGGCATGTCCCACATGCACATCCCACCATACACATGCACCCACACCCCCCCCCACACTACCATACATGCAGGCCCCCTCACATGCTCTAGTGACCCTCTCCCACACACAATCCCCCACAAACCCCATACCCACCCACACCCCACATATCCACACACACCCACATGCTTTCTCATCCTATGCCCACACACCCCACGCGTTCCCCCTCCCCCACACTCCACATACCCATACCCCCACAGCCCCCCACAAATCTATACCCCCTGATCCACCCCAATATACAAGAGTAATACTTCATTTTAAGCTATTATACAATCACCTCTATGTATACTATACAAATGCATGAAAACCAGGACAAAAATATTTTTTGAAATCTAATTAATTAATGTTGTAGATGGTCGATTTTTAGAATATAATTTAGTATTTTTCTGGTTCTTACCAGAGTACTTTCTGGGGCAAGGGGGGGGACTTCTGGTGGCAAAGGTCAGGGGTTAGCGGGTGGGACTTCTGGTCACAAGATGGTGACTACGGGGTGGGGTACCTGTCAAGGTGCGGGGCTACCCATGTGGCCCTTAACAGCTTGCCAAAACTCAGTAAGTGGCCCTCCACCCAAAATAATTGCTCACCCCTGTTATAGATTATAGTGCTTACTTCCTCACAGAGGGGATGGGCAGTGGGGGTGGAGGATTGGCCAGGTAGGGACAAGCTGAGCCTGTGCTTATCTGCTTGTTTCTGTGTACCTCACTTACCTACTAACATCTCCTAGGACTCTCCAAACGTTTTCACAGCATCCCAGGTTGAGAATTGCTGATCTAGGTGTACAGGAGAATAAAGGAATAGAAATACCCTGGAATCTCAAGCCCTTTTGACCTGCATGGTGAATAGCCAATGGCGCCTAAGAGAGAACAATGATTGTGAGTTTGCTTTTCCATTTCCTGTACAAATAAGCCGGCATTTGGTGAAAACCTAGATCCTTCCTTCTCTTCATCATGCAGCACTTGCCTCATCTCATGCACTGGGAAAGAATCTGCAAAAGGGGTCAGGTTGCTGCAGATAAATATCCCCTCGAATGAAAGGTGAAGCATAATGAAGGGAATCTAAATATTTTGGTCTAGTTCCCAGTCTGCTTTTGGAGCAGAGCAAATATGCATTGTTTTTTGTTCATGGTTAGTTGTAATGCAAGATGCTATGCAATGTGAAAGGTTGGCAGAATAAATACAACTTTTCAGATGCATGGTTTACATATATGTTATCCCTGAAAAATGTTTGTTCTCTAGATAGGTATTCCATGCATTCTGATTTTTGGGGATTTCTCAGAGTGATTTCATGATATTACTAAATAGTGTGCAAATATTAAAGAATATAAATAACCCTGCACAATATGATAGATGCTGTTTAAAGGCAATTTAAAAAAATGAATACCTTGTGAATCATTCTTGGCACAACCTCCATATTGGGTTCCAGCTGTGGTAAAAAGCTGCTGCAACCTGACTGCCTCATTCATGCTTTGTAGATGTTCTTTTTTGTAAGTGAAAGTTTCCAAAATACACAACTTGTAATTCATAAGAACAGCCCCAAAGGCTGTGACCAGATAAGCACGAATGTTGGTTTCCCTGGGGACAAGTAGCAGTGGCACAACTTGTGCTGTTGCTACTTGTCCCTGGGGAACACTCATGCAATGCGCGCTCTGCTGTGCAGCAAGTTACCTTGGGTGGGGTAGGGGAGGCAGGGCCAACAACTTTGCTGGCTCCAGCAGCCTTACGTTGGGGCCTTGGGGAGCTGTAGCCTGGCCAGAAGCTGGAGTGTGGCTCTGGCTGGTCAGGCTCTGGTTTTGGGCAGCGTGTGCTGCTGCCACGTGTCACCCCGCTTTTTTTTTAGCCTGTTTGTTTTTTTTTTCTTTGACCCCAGGATCATCTGGGGTCAAAATACAACCCTATGCTGCAAGGTCGCAATGCGGGGAATGCCTGTATGTGCAGTGTGTCCCACTGCAGATGGGTCTGTGGTGTCACATACTGCATGTACGCGCTTGTCTCTGCAGCCATAAAAAACAAATTGTTCTTCAAATTTTAGTTTGATCTATGCATCAAACTCAACTTTAAAAATTAAAAAAGAGAACTCTATACAGCAAGTTTTCAAGAGAGCTCTATAGTTGTCTGAACCAGGCCATGGTCAGAATGGACACTGGCTTTTTTGATATTCTGGAGAAGAGTCGGCAGGGTTTTTGTAAAGGGAAATCCTGCCTCCCCTCTCTGCTGGAGTTATCTGAGGGTGTTGAATCTCCCTTGTCTGGGTGTTTTTTAACTGACAATATATTTGACTTTCAAAAAGCATTCAACAAGGTCCTTCTCCAAAGGCTTTAAAAAATAAAACAAAACAAAAAAACCCATAGTGTTATGGAATTGGAGGGAAGATTGTTTTCTGGATTGATAACTGATTAAAAGATAGGAAGCAAGAAGTAGGGTGAAATAACCAAAAGACTACTTCTCAGTATGGAGGGAGGTCAAAAGTGGTGTCTGTTGAGGCTCTGTGCTGGGCACAATTTTATTCAACATTTTCATCAGTGATCTTCAAATAGAGATTTCGCTATGCACATCCAGTTTGCAGATGATACCAAATTATTCCAGGTAGCCAAATTCGAAGATGATAAAGAGAAGCTGCAGAAAGGTCTTGCCTAGCTGGATAAGTGGAAATAAGTGGCAGATGAACTTTCATGTTGACAAGTACAAGGTAATGCACATGCGGAAAACTAACCTCAACTAGACATACACAGTGCTGGGTTCCAAGCTAACTATTACAACTTGGGGAAAGAGAACTTGGAATTATTGGGTGCTGACAGATATGGGGGACCCTCCCCTCACCCCCCTGAAAACAGCGCTTTACTGGAAAAGGAATAATTTCAGTTTAATCTGGTTTGCAGCATGTGTATAGCTCGCATGCTTCAGCGGAGCTTTTTGGTGCTTTTATCTAATAGCTGATTCAATCAACTATTAGATAAAAATGCCAAAGCCCTGCTGAAGCGTGTGAACTATACAGATGCTGAAAGCCAGTTCAAAATATGCAATTCCTCTTCCGTGCTAAGGACATCACATGCCCCTGGGTGTGCTGACCTAAAACACTGGGGTTTTTTTCCTCCCATGTCTGTAAGCAGCTGTTGAGCTGATACAGACACTTCTCTAAAAACCATGTGCAGCAATGACAAAAAAGGGCCAATAAAATGTTGGGTATGATTTAGGAAGGGAATTAAACCAAATGGAGAACATTGTCATGCCATTAAACAAATCTTTGATTCACCTACATCTTGAATAGCATGTGTAGTTGTGGTCTCTGCAATTCCAAAAAGATGTAGTAGAGTTGGAAAAGGTACTGAGAAGGGCAACCAAAATGATCAGGGGTGTGAAACAGTTGCCATATCAGGAGAGACTGAAAGGGCTTGGACTCTCTGTTTGGAAAGAAGACTGTGAGGGGATATGATAGAAGGCTTCAGGGGTGGATCCAGGATTTTGTGAAGACAGGTTACAGCATTGCAGGGGTGGCTGCAGATATAGATCCAGGATTTGGCAAAAGGGGGTAAGGTTGCAGGGGTTGCACAGCTGTTCCGTGCCTCCTTCCCCTGCACCGCCCCACACTGGGGCAGGCAACCCCTTAGCTGCTGCTCTGCCACCCTGTTGAAGACCTATGAAAGGCAAGCATTTCCCCTACTATCTTCCCCTTGCTGCTCAGAGCCATTTTTCCATCCCTTCCCTCTCTGTGCAGTTCATCCAATCCCCTCCCATTTCCCCTCTCCTACCTGATGCTGCCAGGTACTCTCTTGGGAATGAGACAAGGTCATGTCCACTCCAGTTGGGCTGTGTTAGAGGGCTGCAATCAGTTACTACATGAAACTTTGTTTAATCAGCTTCATTTTATAAGCTACCACTATCAGCAGTTTCTGCTTCTTCTGATCCTTCATTTTTATCATCTTCATGGACTTCTGAAAACTGAAGATTTTCCCAGACTGAGACGAGCTTCTCTACTCTTTCACATGTTAGTTTATTTCTTAATATAGCGTGAGTATTCCCAAACATAGACCAGTTTCTTTCACGTGCTGCAGAAGATGAAGGACTCTGAAGCAGGTGAGAAGCAAGAGGAGTCAGAGGCGGTGTCCTGCAAAGGCCTTGCCACCATGTTGCAGGAGGGATATACTTGGCAGAATTCGAGACTGCATTCCTGGACCAAATACCTGAAGATGTTCTGTAATGTGCAACATTTGAAAGTGCCTTTCCAACATCAAGTCAAATAGCCGTGATCCAGTCAAATAGCCGTGCTATCATCACTAACATTTCTGCCTTTGAACCTTGGATCCAAGAGATTTACAGCAGCATGAATTGATTGGGAACAAAATTATTCATAGATTCATAGATGTTAGGGTCGGAAGGGACCTCAATAGATCATCGAGTCCAACCCCCTGCATAGGCCGGAAAGAGTGCTGGGTCTAGATGACCCCAGCTAGATGCTTATCTAACCTCCTCTCGAAGACCCCCAGGGTAGGGGAGAGCACCACCTCCCTTGGGAGCCTGTTCCAATCTTGGCCACTCTAACTGTGAAGATGTTCTTCCTAACGTCCAGTCTAAATCTGCTCTCTGCTAGCTTGTGGCCATTATTTCTTGTAACCCCCGGAGGCGCCTTGGTGAATAAAACCTCACCAATTCCCTTCTGTGCCCCCGTGATGAACTTATAGGCAGCCACAAGGTCACCTCTCAACCTTCTCTTGCGGAGGCTGAAAAGGTCCAGGTTCTCTAGTCTTTCCTCGTAGGGCTTGGTCTGCAGGCCCTTAACCGTATGAGTGGCCCTTCTCTGGACCCTCTCCAGGTTATCTGCATCCCTCTTGAAGTGCGGCTCTCAGAATTGCATGCAGTACTCCAACTGCGGTCTGACCAGCGCCTGATATAGGGGAAGTATCACCTCCTTGGATCTATTCGTCATGCATCTGCTGATGCATGATAAAGTGCCATTGGCTTTTCTGATGGCTTCGTCACACTGCCAGCTCATGTTCATCTTGGAGTCCACTAGGACTCCAAGATCCCTTTCCACTTCCATGCCACCCAGCAGGTCATTCCCTAGGCTTTAGGTGTGGTGGACATTTTTCCTCCCTAGGTGCAGCACTTTGCATTTCTCCTCGTTGAACTGCATTCTGTTGTTTTCTGCCCACTTGTCCAACCTGTTCAGGTCTGCTTACAGCTGTTCCCTGCCCTCCGGCGTGTCCACTTTTCCCCATAGCTTTGTGTCATCTGCAAACTTGGACAGAGTACATTTCACTCCCTCATCCAAGTCGCTGATGAAGACATCTTCCTGTCTGTTAATAAAGTTTTTCTCTTTTCTTTCTTCTGTTCTTGGAAGCGGAGATGCACTTAAAATCAACTGTTTTTGAGAATCTATCTGGGTCATTTGGTAAGCAATCTCTGACAAGTGCACTATCTGATTCAGATGCAGTGATCTTTAGAAGAAGTTGGCTTTAGAATCTTCAGGGAGTTCTGCAGCTGAACCCAGAAGGCATCCTCATCAAGTACAGTGTTCCTTGTACTTCTGAGTACTTTTAGATCCTCATTTATTACTGTTTCTTGAAGAACTTCTTTGTTTCCTAGTAAACTTTCAAATGAGATCACCACTCCACCCCATCTAGTTTTACTACAGAGTTTTGAGTGTCACTGTTTTATTCTTTGCATTCTTTTCTTCCTGCTTCTTCGTAAAGACTGCAGCTACAATGTGAGTAGCTTTTACATGTTTTAGGACTTCTTTTGCTCTTCTATAGATCTTTTACAGAGTGTCCAACTTCATGATGTTATCAAGAGGCAAGTTTAGCACAGGGAATGCACATCCTATTGCAGTAATATGTGAATATCCAGTATGATCTCCCATGCTGCTTTCATGTTACTTGCCTTGTCAGGCAGCAAAGCAAATACTTTACCACTCCCAATCTTCTGTAGGACTTGACATATTTTACTACTGATATAGTCTGCAGTATGCCTGTTCTCTCCTGTTTCAATGCTTCTGTAAAAAAACTGGCTGTGGTGTTGTTATCACAAAGTTTATGATTCCTTCTCCCCACACATTTGTCCATCTATCTGTAAATACTGCAAAACACAGTGCTTCATTGATTTTTTTTTTTTTTTTTTTTTTTTTTTCCTTGCACAGATTGCATTGCACGTTCATATTCTGACTCTGAAAGAGGCTTGCTCAAAGAATGTCTGCTGGGGAAATAATATAATGGTCTTAGTAATTTAAAGGTTTCCTGCTAGTATGCATTTTCAGATATTGACAATAAGAATAATATTGCTCTTGCAAGAGCAAGAATATATATGAACCAGGTTCAGAAATGGCCTGGACTGATTCATGTATGATGGATCTATTAGCAGCTGTTGCCTAGGACAGTTGAAGATGTTTCCTCTGGCATCTCTGATGGTGGATGCCAGGGAGGATATTGAAAAGGGGATCACTCTAGAGATATCTGGTTCAGTGCTTTCTCTCTAAAGCATCCACTCCTTTCACTCTTGGAGACAGGATACTGAGTTAGACCAATATAGCCCTTCTTATGTTCTGTTTTCTGCTGGTATTTTTTAAAATTTTCCCTACTGGACTTCTTGCAACAGTTGTTCCTAAAGTTTGTGGGCACTGTCTTCCAAGCAGTCATGGTTCTTGAAGATAAGAAAAGATGTATCAGAAATTTTTTCTTTTCTGTTTTAAGAAATGTCACCAACTTGACTTCCTAGACCATACATTTTCTTACAGTAGCAGTAGTAGAGTATGTAACATGGTCTTTTTTAGTTCTCTAATGTGTGGAAATTCTCCATTTTGTTAAGCTAGGTATTGGCACTTGGATATGGAATAGTTTGTGAAGGGATAGGTGTGTGTCATCTGTAAGTTGGGTTTCCAGGGTTGGTGACTATACCACCTCTGGAGGGAGTGTATTCCACAGTCTGGACACCCTGACTGTGAAGCTTTTCCTAAAGTTGAGCCTGAATTGATCTTCCAGGAGTCTGTGGCCATTACTCCTGGTTTTCCCCTCAGTTGCCCTGGTGAACAGTGGCTCACTGAGCCCTTGATGTACTCCCTTAGTGTAGCAGTAAGCTGCTACCAGGTCCCTTCTCAGCCTTCTTTTCCTTAGGCTGAAGAGTCCCAGATCCCTCAGTCTTTCCTCATATGGTTTGTCTTTTAAGACTCTGATCATGCGGTTGGGTCTTCTTTGGACTCTCTCAAGCTTGTCCACGTCCTTGCTAAAGTGTGGTGCCCAGAACTGGATGCAGTACACCACCTGTGGTCTTACCAGTGCCAAGTAGAGTGGAAGAATCTCCTCGATTTTGCTGGAGATGCATTGATTGATACATGCCAAAGTATTATTGGCCCTACTGGCTACAGCGTTGCACTGCTGGCTCATATTCATACTGTGGTCTATTATTACCTTTCATTTGTGGTGCTAGTCAGTTTGGTGCCGCCAAGCCTGTAGATGTGTTGGGGGTTGCTCATCCCAAGGTGAAGCATTTTACAGTTCTTGACATTGAACTTCATCAGATTCCAATTTGCCCAACTTGCTAGCTTGTCTAGGTTCGCCTGTATCTGTAGCGTATCTTCATGCATGACCACCCCACTTCCCCATAACTTGATGTCATCCACGAACTTGGCCAGTGAGCTCTTCACCCCCACATCCAAATCATTAATAAAGATGTTGAAAAGTGCTGGTCTGAGAACCAACCATAGCCCATTGATTAGTTTTATAGCTCAGGTTATCCAAAAGCTAGAAAAATGTCATTAAGCAGTGGGATACATTCATGTGCAGCTGTTGCGAGGTAAATTCTACTACTGGGTACATGGTAGCAGGGTTTTACAATGCCAGGAGACCGATCTTTTTCACAAATTTAGTTATTTAGTCCTGATAAGAACTTGTTTCCTTCCCCTCCCCTCCCCCCTCTCTTTCTCCTCTCCCTCTTTCCACCTCTCCTCCCCATGGGATGTTGGAGTGCTATGTATCTTTTGAAAAATGATCTGCAATTGGTATTTTTCAGGGTCAAGGATAATGCAGTGGGGAAGCTGTCCTTGTGGGATAGTGGGAAGCTATCCTTGGAAATCCTTCTGGCATCCTATTGCTTTAAGTAATCCTGGTAGCTTCCTGGTTCCACTTTGTCTCAAATAATTCTGCTTATTTACAGGTCACTGTCAGTGTGAATTATTTTTTAAATATTAATTTTTTTCTTTAGATAAACATACCTATTTTTCATATTTAAAATAATTTAAAAGCTTGAATTAAGATAAATGGCACAGGTTTGTCAGTGAAATATGAAAGGAAGTTGCATTGCTGAATAGGTGGAAGTCACTGGCCAAGCAGCTAGAAATAGTGTTTAAAAATGCTAAACCAGCTTTTAACATCCATAACATTGTCAAATAATATAAAGTGTATTTTCTTCATTTCTGTTGGTTCGCTGAGTTCGGTTCAATAACTATTTTGTGCCCAGCTGTAAAACCAATTGTGAGCAGAAAAAGAGGAAAGCTTATTTTTCTGTTATGCTCACTGAATCAGTTATGAGAGAATAAAGTAGTCTGAATTCTAAATTTTGATATGGAAAGGAAAAAGGGCTAAAAGATCTCTTGAAGTTCCTTCCAGCTTCATATTTCCATGATTTTTTTTATGGTGATCCGAAAAAGTAAAGAGCTGTATAAATTTGTTAGCATATATAATTGTTTAAAAAACTGTGTATAGTGATATGTTGGTATCACTTAGTACTTTTTACTAACTATTGAGACAACCTTTCTTTTTGTAAAAAAATGGAGAATTAGATTAAAATCACTAATTTAAATGAAGTATTTCAGCTTTCTGAATTAGTTTGACTAAAAGGTAAGTTATAGAATCGTAGGGTAAAAGTAGGGTCTGGAAACCATCTTGTCCAACTCCCTGGCTGAGGCAAGATGATCCCTGACCAAGCCATTCTAGTTAAGTGTCTGCCTAGTTTGTGTTTAAAAATGTGTCCAAGAAAGGAGATTCCACAACCTCTGAGTAGCTTGTTCCACTGCTTAACCTTTGGAGTAAGAAGGTTCTTCCTAATCTATACCCTAAATTTACTTTGCTGCAACATAAGACTGCTCCTTGTCTTGTCTGTGAAGGCCACAGAGAATACCCTATTTCCATCCTCCATAGAACTACCCTTTGGGTCTTTGGAGACTGTTATCAAATTCTCCCTTTAGAATTATTTAATCAGATTGAAAGAACTAGTTTCTTCTTCAGTAATATATGTTCCTCTTTGCTAGGCTCTTTCTAATCTGTTCATATTTTTTTGAAGTGCCTTCCCCAAAAACTGGACCAAGTAGCCTGGGTGAGGCTGTACTAGTGGCAAGTAAAGTAGGGAAAATAACTTATTTTGATTTGCCAGTGATGTACCTATGCACACAGTATGATTCTGGCTTCCTTTCCCCTCACAAGAGCACACAGGCCAGTATTCAGCTTATGATCTGATTTGTAAGTTTTGATTTGAATCCATCCCCCTCTCTCTCAGAAGAGTAGTGAAAACTTCCCCTCTGTATTCCTATTCTGTTGTATAGGATGTTGCTTTTGGCTTTGTTTGTAAGCTTATACATTACGATTAGATCAGGTTAAGAGCACTTTTGAATGATTATCACAAATTAAGGCTCATTAACAAGTGCTGGATCTGATTTGTATAGGGGCCCCAGGAGCAGAAATAGAAGGAAACCCACTATGTACTTTAAGGTTATGCCATTTTGGGTGAGGATCATCTTTAAGCTGTGCTGGTGGGGGAGAGGGGGTTCCTTTATCTTCCAGCTCCTGGGGTCCCTGCACAACCAGATCTAGCCTCTGTCAGGGCTTGCAAGTGAAGTGAATGAGAGGGGGAGGGGAGGTAAGGAGCTGCCAGGCAGTGTTGAAGTGGTCAAGGTGGGGGAAAGGAGCTGTCAGAAAGATGCAGAGCCCAGTGGGAGGCTGGATCTAGATGGGAGGAGGTAGCATGGGCTGCAGGAAGCTTGGGACCGGGTAGGGAAGGGAACCTTTTCCATGCCTGCCCCTGATGCTCTTCTCTGGGTGATCAGGTTGGCAGGGCAGCAGTCAGAAGGGTGTTGGGATGGAAGGGGGGTGATCCAGGGGTGGAGGGCCTAATCATAGGGTGGAGAGGGAGGTTGAGAGTGAATTGGGGGCCATGGGGTTATTTGGGGATCCAAGCAGCACAAGGGGGCCCATCCCTCTCTTCTTCCTTCCCTGCCTATACTGTGACTATAGAGCCAGTGAGCAGGGCAGGTGTGGAGCAGACTTGCAGCCCTAGCCACACCCCTGCTTACCAGCCCTCTATCTGCATATTTAAGCAGTGTACATTAGAGAAGGTGTTAAGCTGGAATGTGTGACATCACTAGCATTAGCTAACCTTAACACGGCTGTTATTCCTTAGAATTAGGACCTGCTAGCTCTAGTAGCATAATCTAACCCTAAAGGACATCCTATTTTTGCATCATACTATTTTATAGTATTTGATAGGGAGGAGAGATTGTATTTCTGCAGAGGATGGCTTTGGAAGCCCAAATACACTTGCTCTGTCTTCTGATTGTGATTGGGACATCAGGATTAATATCTGAAGTCCAAAAAGCACTCAAAAATCATATCACTGCAAGATAAAAGTTGAATTAATGCAAAGATGAAGTTACAAAGCATCTTTCCATAAGCCACTGCACCTTTTTTTGTACCTTTTATTTGTCATGAATAACTGCGGGGTTATTTAAGGTCAAATGTGGCCCAATGATTAGATTTCAAGGCAGCAAATGGTACAATCACTCTTAAAATAATGCACATTTACAACATTTGAAAAAGAACACAGTTATTTGGATGCCTTCTAGCTGGCTTTTCAAAGATGATGGTTGTTGTTGTTATGGGAAAAATCAGGACTAGTTTAATTTCTGGATATAACTGGTTATTCCATCTTCTAGTTTGAGAAATGTTGGTCCAGTTGATTCATTGGGTTTTAAAAGATATGGAAAATAACTATCTCTACTAACTATATTTAATTTATTTTGCATAGTAATTTGGGTAGAGTAAAGTGTGTTCTTGACATTTTGCAGGTGACAAGTAGGCATGTGTGTTTCAGCTCACCTGAAATATATTGGTTTGGGAGAGGCTTTAGGAGAGTTGATGAGAAATAAAATGAAACACTTCCTCTTTAATTAAGATTAGTAAATCCAAAGCTATTCAGAAGAGTGTTTAGAAAAGTGAATGTGCAACTAAAATTATCAGAACACACTGGGACTCTATTACCAAAACCATCACTCTCCCTTCTAAATCAGACCTCTCCCTGCAAAAACATGAGCATTCCACAGATATGTTTGATGGAAGGGAGTTGACTGGACAGGTTCCTCCTTCTCCCAGAGCTTGCTTTAATTATTCACATTCACATTCCTTTCCATTAAGGACAATTGACTAAGTCAGAGGGACCAATATTTCTTCACTGGGTTCTTGGGTTCCACCATTTCCCCCCAAATACACTATGGAATCATTTTTTCTCCAACAATCTGAGTGCTTTGTGGGATGGTATAAATCCTGTGAAATCCTTTCCTCCTTCACTGCCTTGGTGTTTGTATTTTGGGGCGGGGGGTGGGGCATGGGGAGGAAGAAACCTGGTAATAGTCCATGCAAGATGGGGACTTGGGAAACATAAATTCCAATGCTAGCTCTGCCACTGACTTGGGTAACTTTTGGCAACTTGCTTCACTTCTGCTTCCCCCCTGTTTCCGTTCTGTCCTTTGACTTTCTTGTCCACTTAAGCTGGGAGGTAGTCAGGTCAGAGCTGTCTCTTCTTTTACATCTGTACAGTGCCTAGTATAGTGGAACATTCTTAGACCCCCTGCATGCTACTGTATTACTTCTACAAAATACTGTCATAAGGAAAGGACTTCCTGGGTTCTGGTATTTTTTGCTCCTAGGCTGGATCCAGATGTGCAGGCACGTGTGGTTTATGGCTCTGCAAACCGCTTTGTGGTGCCACATCACGTGCCTGGCACATTAAAATGTGATATGCACTACAGATTTTCAGTGCATGGGCAAAATTTGCTACCAGGAAATCCCAGCAGCCAAACACCCCTTCCCCTACCCCCTGCTCCTGCCATGATAAAAGTGTCATGGCATGTGCCACATGACCACGCGCTTGCAGACATGGAGGCTTGGTCCTCCCGGGAGATGCTCTAACTGCTGGCCAGAGTGTCACCCCTCCTCTAGTTCTGCCCTGGCTCCGGCAGCACGCTGGGAGCTGGGAGGAGTGAGGAAATAGCAGTTTCCCTGAAGTGGGGCATTTCGCCTTGCACCAAAGCCCAAGTGCAGGGGTGTGTACTTTTTTTGTACGTGAGGACATGCCCCTAGGTTGTATCCAGATGTGCGCGGACGTTTGGTTCCCCGGGGACAACTAGCGGTGATGCGCCTTGTGCCGCTGCTAGTTGTCCCCAAGGAACGCCTGTGCTACGTGTGCTCTGGCGTGTGGCAAGTTAGCCCAGGTGGGGTAGGGGAGGCTGGGGACAGCTCAGTGCTGGCCCCAGCACCAACCTTAACCTGGGGTCCTGAGGTCCTCCCAGGGCTAAAGTAGTGGTGATCTTGCTGCACAGAACCTGGCTGACAGCTGTGTGTGGCTCCGGCTGGCCAGGCTTTGGCTTCACGCGTGGCACGCTGCCACCGCTTGTGCCACTCCACTTTTTTTTTTTTTTCCCCCCCAAGAGTGTTTTTTGACTGCGCTGTTCCCTTGCAGTGCGGAGAACAACGGAACGTGCGGTATGTGGCACCACAGACATGTCTGCAGCACCACATAGCACATGGCTATGCTCATCTGGATGTGGCTCTAATATGCACTCTAGGTCAAAATGTGTGGTGTTGCAGAGAGTCCATTTTCACTTTAATGCTGGCCTACTCAAGTGATTAATTGTCTGTACTACATTAAGCGGGGGGCGGAGTGAAGCTTGGCTTCCTCTGTAAGGCAAAGTTGGAAACTGGAAGCTGAGATACGATTCTTGTTCTGCTCTTCCTATAAGTAGAGGATAGAGCCTAATCAAGATTCTCAAACGTTCTAGGGAAAAAAAAAGATTTTTAAAGGGTGCGTTTGATTAGAATTTTTTTAACTAAACCTGTTTCTTATATCTACTCTATATTTAACAAAAAGAATTTCAGCAGAAGCTTGGGAAGGACAATCATTGCGTTTTACTACTTGGACTGTTATTTTTCAAAGTGAACAAAAGAATCTCTGTGCGGTACTGCAAATTATTACTGCAAGGCTAACAAAAGTGAATTATTTGTTGCAAGGGAAAGATACCTCAGCACCAGGCTAATGAACATGCTACCAGTAGTTAACTAGGACTTAGTAATTTCTGCTTCTTAACTGCCAAATGGAAAATGCATTAGGATGACCAGTGGGCGTTCTAGAATTCCACTTGTCCCAGCACACACACGTTGCATTACCAAAAGGAGTTCATGTCCTGTGTAGGCACTGAAGTGAGCTCCTTTTGATATTCTGGACATCTGCATCACAATGGGACCAGCTGGGTATAGAACAGTTTGAACATTTGACCTTTTATTGTAAGTACCCAAATGGGAGATAAGCTCTTTAGAAAAAAGCTTGTTTCAGTGTCTCATACTTAGAAAATATTGGTGAAAATATCAGTAAATGTCTTCTGAAATTAAGGCCCATGTGTACTTTCTTTTTGTCAAAGAAGTTAAGTTATCCAGTGAAAGAAGACCTTGCTATATTTAAAATCAGAGCCCAAAAATGTGGATATGATGCTTATTTTTAAAAAAATTTCTTTTTTTGTAGGGGTTTCATTTCTGTTAAAGTGACCAGAGCATTCGTGAATACAGTATAATGGATGCAGAAGAATTTCCTCCTCCCCCACCACCTGAAGGTAATTGAATAGCCTGCTTTTAATCACTTTCAGCTGAATGGATACATCATGTTCTCCATCAGGAACCTTAGTATGACCTCTCTTTTTTTCCAGGTGTTTTGGTTGTACTTGGTATTATCTTCAGGAACATTTTGTGTTGTTTCTTTAACCCTTACTAGAGAATTGTCCTTCAGGAATTATGCCTAAAACTTGATTCTTGCCTATAATTGTCAGTGATATACTTTCCAGTAACTTCAGTGGGCATTGAATTAAGCTGGAAACTTTTTTTTTTTTTTCTTTCAGTAGTCTCCCAATTTTATAAGTCAGTTGCTGTTTAGTGATGCACAATTATTTACTAAGCGTATTCAGAAATGTCTGTGCTTGCTTAGTTTGGGTGTACTTTTTACTTCTCATTTGTATTCTTTTTAAAAGTAAGATGATTAGTTCCTAGATCTTTTAGACTAGGAAATTCTTGACCTTCAGCCTGGCTGCTGTAGTCCTATAAGAGCTGTAAACGGCATGCTGGGAAGCGGCATGCTAAGAACTTTTTCAATGCAAACACTGCACTAGTCTATCAGACATGGGTCTGCACAAAAGAAGGTATGACAGACAGTCAAGGTTGAAGAGGCTGCAGCTGTAGCTTGGAGTGCTGTGAAGGATTATAGGATATTCCAGACTGGTGCGGGCTCAAGACCCATATGGCTGTCTTCTCTGCCTAACTGCTGGACCTGGGTATGGAGTGGAGTAAGCAGAGCTTGTTAGTTGCTTCCAGTCTTGGACTTAGTGTGGAAGTTGTATATTAGCCTGCAGACCTACTGAAATCATGATTTTTAGCAGCTTTTGCAAAATCTGGCGTTGCCTGTGAAATCTGCAAAATTGGTGAGAGGAAAAAACTTACTGAAAAGAAAATGCTGGCTTCCTAAACGGAGAGAACAGTTCTCAGGGTGCTGTGGCACCCCGCTAGGGTGGGAAAGGAGGGAGGGTCTGCCCGCTTGAAGGGTGGCTGGCAAGATGGCTGCCACCCCCACACCTTGCCACTAATTGGCTGTGAAGGCTGCCTGTAATGTTGCCACACCTCTTTCCAATTCCTAGTGGGGGGCAGGGCCTCATGACAGTCAGCCCTTGCAGCCAGTCAGCTGCAAGGGACGGGGCCACTGAGGCCCCTTGACTAATCAGAGGCATGGGGTGCACTGCACTCCACCTATGAGATGGCTGCGGTGCCCTGTGTTCTGTCCGTCAAATTAATGGGCAGCTGCCCCAATTTTTGATAGGCCACTAACTATGGCTCATACTTGGCCCTATTGTGGTTATTGTAATTTGTGGTAGCAGCCTTCAGTAGAGCCTAGATTCCTGAGGGCACAAAGGTGGAATAACACAAAGTAACCCTTGTTTCCTTGTGCTTGGGCTTGTACATATGTGCTAGCAATGGAATTTCATTCTTAATCTATTCTGTGGATGTATAGGGAGTTCAGTGCAGTATGTAGATACCTTCTTTGTATGCTGTGCATCATTCTGTAAGTTAACAGACTTGAAAAAAAATAGTTTGTCTGGGTGTCAGTCAAATATCTTTCTCATTGGTTTTTCCAGTTAGTGACTCTGATTCTGTATTTGTCAATTCTTTCTCCCCTTGTCTTTTTATATGTAAATTCCACTTTACTTGGTACTGGCAAGATGGCTTATGCTATCATTTTATACATTTCATAGTTTGCAATAGTTGTAAATATTAAGCATCATATATTGATTTTTCTTTAGCAATTAATATGTAGGAACAGGGGTGAATTCAGACTGGTGATCTATTGAGTTTGGTATCTTGTCTATGGCTGTATCATGTTTTATAGGAATGTGAAAGATACTCTGTAATATGTAGTTATGAAATAAGATGCTCTTCAGGGAAAGATTATTTCTGACCTTCATTATTTAGAAGTTGGGTTTTTGGGGGGTTTTGTTTTTTTTGCTTGGAGGACAAGGGTTTATGTCCTTGCAAACTGTGTTCCTTCTCATGTGCCCTGCTCTAAATCCTTCTTATTGTAACTCTGGATGTAAATCTGGGTTTTCCTTAGTGATTTAATTGTGAACACTGTCAGTTGCCATAGAAGGATTAAAACATCCCCAACAGTTGTTCCGTCTTAATTCTTTAGTGGGGGAAAAGTCTGCTCTTGAGGAACCAACACGTTGTATGCAAGCTGCGGTGGCGATTGTTCAAAGAGCTGGGAAAATAAATGTAGCAGCAACAGATTGAGGCCCTGTTCAGAAAAACATTTCAGCGTGTATGTTACACCAGGCATGTGAGACACAGCACTCATCTATTTTATGCTAATTGTAGCTATGGAGAGGTGTTCTGTTCTAGTGCTAAGAAATTCTTAACTCTGGAAAACAAGGCTGGGGCCGGAATATACAGACATCCTAGCCCCTTTGCTGGAGAACTACCCAGATGCCTCAAAAGTAAGCTCCCCTGCCAGAGTAGGCTAGAGGGTCTACTCTTTGCATCTCCGTTCCTTTACGGGAGACCACTGATTGACAGCCTGGCTCCTCCCCTGCTGGAATAGAGGACAGGCTGTCACTGAGCAGCTAGCGGGGGCCCACATGGCTCAACTCATCCCAGGTGTCCTGGAAGGCATGAGGCCACAGGGGAATGACCCTCAACCCCTTGCACAGCTCTAGGGCCACCTTGGTTTTGTGCTTGGGGTGGGAGGCAAATGTGCCACAGCTCGTGCTGTCCCAGAGCCCTGGAAAAATGTTAACCCTGGAAGAAAGTTGTTTTTCCCTCCTCCCTGCTGTCCACCAATTAGTTAATTGGCAGGAATGGTGGGGGAGGAGTTATTTCTTTTGGCTTGACCTGTCCTGGGTACTCCCAGGATGGATCAACTCAAGGGGATGGCCTCCCATCCCTTGCATAGACCCAGAGTCACTGGTGCTGCTGCCTGAACAGTCTGGGGACTCTCCCAGAATGTTTGGGCATTGGCAAGAGGGTCCTTACAGGCCACTTGACAGCTTACCACTGCCTAGGCTATCAAGAAGCCCAATCCTTCATTTCTCCCTCCCTCCCTCCCTCCCCTCCTCTTGGAGGGAGAGAGGGCAGAGAAACTATGTCATACTGGGGGTCTACAAGACCCAAGAGAAGCATGTGGGCATGTACGTTGGGGCCAGAAGAGATTTTTCTAGTTGCAAGTGCAGTTACTTCTTTTGCAGAAGAGCAAGTTTCCCTCTGGTGATAAACCTCCTGAATGTCTGTACACTAGTGATTTTTTTTTTCTTTTTTTTTAAAAAGAGAGAGAGGTATTTCTCCACAAATATAGTGCCTGACCAAACCCCATGTCTCTTAACCAAAATGGGGGCTAAATGTTGTAGCCCCTTTTGGACAGCCTTTCAGATTTTATACTGAGATTAGATTTATTTAAAATGTGTGAAGACATTTATCTGGCATTGCTGTTGATGAAAATCCTTACCTCCCCTCTTTCAAAGAGCTTACTCTCCAAGATTTCTGAGACTGGAGTATCTTTTAAATTAAAAGTATTGATTTAAAACCACTAATGAATCATCAGATTTGAATTTACAGAAGCTTTTTCTCTCTTGTGAAAACGAAGTATTAATAAAAGGCATGGCAGTTCAATTAACCTAAGGCTCTCACATTACAGTGTGATAAACCATCTCAGCAGTCGTGCTGATGTGCCTTTTCATTCATTTCCTAAAGGTCAGACACCAGTGTTTCTAAAACAATTTAGTGACCCAGACTCCAGCTGCAACATAACATGCTTTGCAAGGTGATAAGTCTGCTTATGTTGTGTATGGGATCGTTCCACTCCACCTCAACCATTCTGAACAAAGGAGAATAATGGATTTGGGTGCTAAGAGCATATTTAAGTTCCTTTTGGACACCAATGAAAATGTGGGGTGGTTTGAGCTGTTGCCCACTTAACTTAATTTTTTTAAAGAGTTGCTTGGCCAATATTTTCACATGCTGGAGGTGAAGGCTTATATTTAGACACCTGAATAAAATGTGCCTGCCTTGCAGAAGATTTAAGTTAAAAGGAAGTTAATGTAAGTTCTGTTGTTTCTAAGGACTGTGTCATTGCTCAGCACGTCTGCTGACTTCTTGGGATTTTGTTTCCCTTCTAGGTGTTACCACCATAAATACTTGTTGGCTCTTTGCTGTTTACAATGTGACAAATCTCATATTTTATTTTGGCTCTTTCAGTGATTTTCTTGCCTAGTGTCTCCTGGGAACTTTACCTGTGCTTTTCCATAAGTTAAAATCAGTTCTGTTATCATTACCAACTTTCCTATGGAGGTGTTCTGAAAAGGAATTTCTGTTTATGTAGCTTTTATACTGGCTATGTTTGTGCTACTTAGCACCAAGGTTGGGTGGGAGGGCAAGCATACCACTTGCCCTGAGCTCTGGCTTGGTGGGGTGCAAAAATAGCAGCCACTGCTGCTGCTGGCCTGGGGCCATTGTCCTGCCCACAGAGAAGAACTTCCCAGTTACCTGTCTGCTAAGTAGTATTACTTTGTACACCAAGTATTTGGATGAGGCCCACAATGTTTTGCAATAATTTGTCATATACCTTCTAAAAGTTGCCCTTGGAGCATTCAAAGATGTTTTTCTTTTGAGCTTTTTGAATAATCAGAATTTATTCATAGAACAGAAATAGACTACTTAGTTGTGATAGGCTTTTTGGAAGCCTGTCTATGAGCTATGATCTATGAGCTTTCTCCTCTAGTTGTGATAGTCTCAGCACTGGTAATACATGGTGTACTGTCTTTTTGTTCCTTAAATATCTATCAAAGCATTGAAACTTTGCAGTGTTGTTTAATCAAAAGCCTCTCAAATAGAATATCCCAGTGGTGCTCAAATTTCCAGCCTCCATGGGTCGGATGAGTGGCACAAGACCTGATCCATGGGATGGATTCTACATCCAGGGTCAGCACATGGGTCTGACCCTACTCATCTGATCCTGCCACCAAGTGGCCCCATGTTCTGGTTTCACCAAGGACTAGTGATCTAGTGTGCAGGGCTTCCCGTGGCACTAGAAACTGAACATCAGGAGAGTAGTAAATACTGTCCTGCTCCTCCGCCAACTGCTTCTGCCAACAAATTTCTGAACCCCTTGGGGGTTTGACGCACAGCTTGATTGGCTAGATCTGGCCTGCAGGCCCAAGGTTTAGCACCACTGTAGTATCTTATCCAGCTGCTTTTCCTCACTTAAACTGGTCTCTAATGTTGTAGGGAGGAGAGCTAGAAAAGACTTTTCCCACCCTGTAAATTTTTTTTTTTTGAGATTTCAAAACGATTCTTTGTATAGAGCAGGATGAAAGCAAGACAATTTAAGGGTGCTAGTTGCTTCCCTTCCACCCCACAAATGAGAGAAGGTACTGTTCTGTTTCACATACACTAATGAATGTTCATTGAGTTAGACACAAAAGTTACAATCTTCACTCCAAATCAGGTAGTAGAAGAGTGGCTTAAATCTGGTCTTCTCACACTCTAGGTAAGAATTCTGATTACCCAGGCTGCTTGCTATTCTGTGATTGGTAGTAGTGTGACTGGGGGAGGTGAGTTGTGCACCAGTCCTGGGTGCTGACTTACATGGGGGGGGCCTTCCTCCAGGAGTCTTTGCCATGGTAGGCTCAACACAGCCATAGGAGCTGGGCATGTGTAGCCCCATGTCCAGTCATGTATCTGCGGGGATGGTGGGGGAATGATTGCCATGGGAGGCACAGCTTTGTGCCTGGGGAGAGGCAGGGAGTGAACAAGGCACCAGAAGTGGCTACTGGGAAGCCGTTGCCACTGCCTGTCCCTCAGCTGCAGTATCCTGAGCCTGCACTGCTGTGGCACCATAGGAATGAGGAGAACCCTGTTAAGACTCTTCACCTCCTGTTCTTCTCCCAGCCAGTGAGTGGTTAGCATAATCCTCCCCTCACACTCCCAAACCTCTGCCCCAGACATTGAAAGAATTTACTGTGCCTCTAGTGGTTGGTTTCACATTCTCTGTTTGGCTTGATCAGAAAATCCATCCTGGAGTGCTGAAACTTTCCTGATCAAGAGTTCATTGAAACCATTATGTTATGCAGTTTGGATGAACCTGCATAAATGGTTGAAGTAATATTTTGTTGAAAAATTCCCAACCTGTTTCACTAGTAAGCTTTTAAACAGCTGTTGCATTTCATTTCAGAGATGACTGCATTTCACTGATAGACAAAATGATTTCTGTTCTTTATATGGTATGCACTTGAAGATTAAATGTGCTTCATAAATATAATTCATTTAGCTTATTCAGTTTCTAGTAAATAACATGGAATTTATGAGAGCCCCAAATTAATTAAAAAAACAAACTTGTGTTATGCACAACTCTGAAATATGAAGCAGTTAAACTGTGGCTTTCATAATATTAGCAGGAAAATCGATCACTGTGTTTTTTGTGATTTGGTTTATGGAGGGCAATAGCAGTGTGAGAAATGGGTCCATATTTCAAATTAGAATAGAGTAAGTCACTACTAGAATTGCTTTCGGGGTTGTAATAAGAACATTGCTTTAAATTAAACTGGAACTGTAAAAGCAGTAGAACTCTGGCTATACAGCATTGTTTGTGAGATGCCTATTTTTAAGTAGGCAGACAGTTACAAATGATGGTAAAAAATGGAGCCAAGATTTGAGAAGAATGAGAACAGATTATGAATTGTAGTTATGAATGGTCCCTTGTTTGAGAAGCTGTTTGCAGCTTGTTGGTGTCTGACATCTTATTTAGAATGGGTTCATTTTTTTTTCTTTTAAAGATCATGTTACCCTCAATAAATAAAGGGAATATAATTTGGTTAATTTAAAGACCTATTATCCCATTTTGCAATATATGCAGGTTTTATACTAAGAGTGATAAGAATACTTAGATTGTAAAACTACAAGTGCAACCTCCGACCATGTTGCTACTAATCATGTTTGTTTTCTTAGAGTTGAGAGATGAGTAAATAAAGGAAATATAAGTAAAACTTCCTTCCTATTTGCAGCATCCACTAAACTATTATAGCCAGGACTAATGTAGTTTTCCTGTTCACTTCTTTCAAAAGAATTGACAGATAAGTAGTTACCTATTTATGGCTTAAAAAATTCTCAGATGGGATTTGTACATAAAGCTGTGGTAAGAGAGACTAATTTTATATCTTTTTCTATATAATTTTAAATTTTATCTCTTTTGTGTGAGTCCATACTGCTCTATAACATGAATGTTACACTGTTAGAATGCAGGGGCAAGCCTTAGTTATGTTGGCTGATAGCATGAGACGAGAGACATTAATGGGAGAGGATGACGTGACATCATGTTTGGTCTGAGAAGAATTTTATAACTAGGCTTATTCTATGAAAAAGGAAATACAGGTTTGTTCTATAAAAAGTGAAATACAATTTTTGAAAAAGGTCATTTCATATATACTTGTGGAAGGCTGTGCGTAGGCTGTGTTCTGATACTTGAAGTTAAAGAACCAAACCATACTCGGAAATCATTCCTCCCTCCCCCGTGTCCTCTTTCTTTCTAGAACACGTGACCAGATCTCACTGGAAAGAGAAAATTACTGTCCAGAAGTAAAGGGTTTATGGCATAGATCCAGGAAAATGTGTTAGTAGTATACACCCAGCTCTGAGCCAGTTTAGTGATACCTGTAGTCAAATTTGCATAGGCAGGTTGGGTTCTGTTTCATGTAATCACTTTCCTCCCTTTGCTGGAAGAGTGCCAGTAAAATCTTATTTGAATTACGAGGAGCTGATTAGGGTAGCTGAGTATCAAGGGTAGGTTCTGTAAGGGTTGCATCCCCTCCGGCTTGACCTCCTCCTGATGGATGATGACAGGATAAAAAGAGCCATGCTATCACCCAGCTGCTCTTTGATATTATTCTCTCTCCTGCCACTACTTTGCTTTTACTTCTATTGGGGAGCTAGTTCCTTTGGGTGATACTTTGGACCTTTGAAAGAGTTTCTTTGTGGGCCTCTGCCTTCCCTACACCCCACCCTTATAACTTCTATGATGTTGTTGTATGTCAGTTTTATCCTAGGGTGGGAGAGTGGCCTTTGGGGTTTTGTCGTGGGTTCTGTGACCAGAGCACATATGGCCTTAAATCAGTTCCTTTATTTTTAGCTGACTTGCCAACCAGCCTTAATTCAGTCAGGCAAGCATTGTCTTTGGGGTCAGTGCCCTGTGCCAGTTGCCCTTTTTTACAGTCCTGCTGCAGGCCAACTCAACAAAAACAAATCAACTCAGGTCTCAATTGATCGTAACAAAAAAAAATGAATACGCCTGTTAGTTCATCCCTCATCTGTAAGTCAAGGTTGATTGCCCAGTCCATAAATGCCCTCCGGGTTGCTTTCCTTATCGGTTAGTTTTCAGTCTTTTGTCAGAGAACAACCCCTTCAGGAGGCTTCCACACTAGGCCACCCCTCCCTGGCTCCCAGATCACATGTGCCACCTCTGATCTGATTCCTCTTCAGTTGTGGCAGTCCACTGTAGTCAGGACAGTAGCTCTGACATCCTGGCCCTCAGTACCTGAATTGACTGGCAGTCTTCTGACCGCCCATGCCTGCTGCTTGCGCTCCTCATCCACCACCTGCTGTCAACCAGTACAACTGGAAGATTCTCCCATGTCTTCCACCCCATGATACTGCTGTTTCTCAACATCTGCCCCTGTCCAGGGCCAGAAGTAATTCCCTGGGCTAGCCTGCCACCAACGAGGAGGGAGCAATGGCTACAGAACCGCAGCGTGGAATCCCATTCCCTGCCGGTGTTCCTCGCCCCATGTGGGGAAGTTGCAGAGAGGGGTCACTCTTGGGTTTCTCTCTCCTTCCACACTGAGCTATTAACCAAAGGGCACTTTCTGTCTGGTGCTGCTTTCTTGATTCCCCAGAGAGAGCCACATCCTAACCAGCCTCCAAGGTCTCTATGGACCTAGATATTTTTTGGCCCATTGAGCACAGTCACTGTGTGTCTAAGATGCTTAGAATTGTAAGGATTTCAGGTGCGCAGTGATCCAAACTGACTGTGCGGAATGGGCCCCAAAACACCTAGGTTCTTAGGCTTTTTTGGGGATTGCTTCATTTTGGCCTGAGAATGTATTTAATTTTTTTAATTGATTTTTTTTTTTTAATATGACACCTTCCCAATAAACGCTTATAATAAAATAAACTATGTTTATCATTAAAATTATATATTATAATTAAAAACATTAACCAGATAAACTCCCTAAACAATCTTCTAGCTTAGTTTGTGGGCTAAATGCCTGTCCAAATAGGGAGGTTGATGCTTCAAGATGATGTCCAGTCTCAGGCTCTGGTGGGCCTCGGGGAGGAAGGAGCTCCAAAGTTGAGGAATGACTACCAAGATTAAAAAATGGTCTGAAGGTGTGTAGATGTGGGTGTCCCCAGTTCTTTAGGCAAGCTTAGAGCACACCTAGTGGTTGATGCTGAAAGCATGCATCCAGCTCGACAGAAAATGCAGGTGGGGCATACTTTTTGGCTGGTGATAAGAATACTGGGAAGTAGGAGACCTTAGCTATAGACTCTTGTCACCCTGGTTAGATTCAAGCTCACCTCTCTCTATCTCCCCAGCAGAGTACTCTAAGCACAAGTCTATGGGGTGCCTTCCTCTATTGTTCACTTGAAAGAACTAAGAAGGCAAAATTCATGAGACCAGAAGGAAAGCAAGCAAGAGGAAAGGTGACTATCCTTGCCACTCATCCAGTGACCCTCCTTGGAGGGAAAGAGGTCCTGATTCAGCAAAATGTTAAGGTCTGTCCAGTTTTAAATGGAGATTAGTCCAGTTAAATTTTTTTTTTTTTTTTTTTACTTTAAAACTTTTTGGTTAGTTTTTCACTAACAATTTAATTAAAATAGATGAAAATGTATTTTCCAATGGAAACGTATTCATTAAACATTTTCAACCAGCTGTATCGAACACCTTGAATTCACTTTTAAGCCAAAAATACACAGGGTCAGAATCTGACCCTGTGCTACTGGCACATACTGGGCTGCATGTTGGTGGAAGTGATGAGAGAAGGATTCTATCCATAGACTTTCTTCTCTAAGTGAGATGGTACCTGGAAAAGAAGTGGGGGTCAGTTTAGTAAGCCATTTGAAAGCAACACTTTGTGGGTAATGAGTATCAGGACTGCAGTTGGGAAATGACTCTTTTGTAATTTATTAGAAGATTCTCTTGGAAGTGCCTCTTTCCCTTTGTCCATCTATGTGAGGGTTAGATTATGAATATTCCTCCCACAGATGAGTGAAGGGGGAGAGGGTTCCCAAACGCCTGTGTTTGTGGCTAATGCTGAAACTATAATAAGAATTCATATCTTTATGTCTGTAATTCATATTAGCTGTGTCTTTGATAATGAAGACAAAGAGTTTCTATCAAAAAGCATTACAGATGCTTGAGGAACAGAAAATATAAATAGTATTGAATAGTACAGATCTTTGGGGCAGGAATGACATTTTTCCAGTATGCTGGGGGTTCTGACTTTGAGGCCCGGAAATGCTATCGCCATAAAATGAATACTAATAATCACAGTAATATTCATCATCTTGCATTTAAGCAGAGGACAGATGTTAAAATTGGCCAGAGAACAAGTGGAAGTTTTATAATTGGCCAGTAAAGTTTTTTACTCTAATATTAATTGTCTTTATTCAAGACCAGTTACCTCAGGGATTACCAGGGAGAAGCTTGTTGAAGCAAGGGCTGTATTTATGGATGAAAGTATAAATGCAGTGGGTCTTTCCCCTGCAAAAAAAAATGCATGGTTTAGGAATAGAAAATCTGCCAACAAGCTGTGGGTCAGTTTTAAGGCCGAGGGAGGTTTTGGTATAAAACCTCAGACACGGGAATCTTAGTGAAAGAAGAGTATATTCACAAATTTGCATAAGTTCCATGACATCTGCTTTTTCGATCTATGGTGTGCTGTCTCCAGAGAGAGATCCTGAAATATTTGCACAAAAATGTTAAGAATGGCAATGTTAAGTCAAAGATAACAATGGTTAGTCATTTCTTCCAGTCTTTTTCACAGAGGAATGTTATAGCTGTGAAGATTGTGCTCTGAAAATAGTGCACCCTGTTTTATCATTTCTGTTATTTATGATGCTGTTAGACCATTGTCCTGGCTTTTGATGCATTTAAAAGGCTTTTGCTTTCTGAATGAATATATTTCCAGGAAATAGCATACAGCCCAAATAGGATAGTTTTAGGAAGGAGAGAGAAAATCTTCCTATACTGGACACAGACTAACAATGGAGCAACTGTTACTTCAACCTCAGAGCTGCAATTCATACAGCTGGTGTCCTCCAAAGAGCAAGAAAAACAACAGCTTTTCAGTAGATTCAGTAGTTCAGCTACCCATTGCTTGCTTCAGTAAAACTATACTCAACCATGTTCTCCTGGAGCTGCAGTGAAAATTATCATGTAAGAATGGGGTCAGGTTCTCTCCATGGCTTCAAACCACACCCCATGAAAAGGCTGAGTAATCTATTAACCTGTTGTAATGATTAAGACTGTAGTGGGATGTGGGGAAACTTATGCGCTGCTTATACATCAAGCCAATCTGTATTAGCTAGAGCTGAGATGAATTGGCATGAAGCCAAATGAAGTCCATATTGTTAACTAGTTGAGGCCCATGGGTTGTGTAGAATAAACACCTGAACCTGTTCTTCTACCAGAGGGTATGAAACTTTGTAGATTGGTTCCATGAAGTCCTTATCAAAGAGCCAATATAGAGTATATATCCAAATGCTCAGTTATTTAAAAGCTAAATAAGATAAATGCATTATTTTTTGACAGATAAAATCTGTTTAGGGGTTTAATTTATATTTGAGGGGACAATTTTAGTAGTACATTTAAACAGCTTTTTATCATTTTATATAAATACAAAATATAATCATGTGTTTATAATTAAATTTCATTTGCCTTTTTTGGACCCAGTATAATATTTACATTTCTTTGAAGAATAAAATTATGTACAATACTCTGATTTTACATTTAATATTTTTTTAAATATTTCTTATTGGCATGGAATTCCAGCTTGCATAAGAACATTTACATATGTGAATCTGCATGTGGTTTATTAGTGGAACAAATTCAGATTTCTTACTGTACATAACCTTTTGGAGCACAAATTGTTATTTGTATGGATTTTGCAATAGTCTCCCTAGAGCTTAAAACTGAGTAATTGGTTGCATGCTGGGGATCTCTCCATATTTAAGCAGAGAGGAGATCTCCCTTCTCTGTTCTTGTGCCATATTGTTACTTTAATGGGAGTACTAATTTAGGATTGTCCCCCATGCCAAGAACAAGACACAGAAAGGAAGTAAGGCATTTAATGTGATGTATAGATGGAATTTAGATATTAAAATCCAAAACAGCAATACTGAAAACCCTGACGTAATTGCTACTTGTCCCTGGAGTTGCTTAAACTCCTATGAGGAATTCAATTTTTGGCAGGCCAGAATGCCAAAGGTAAAATGCTGCAAGGGTCCTTGCAGTGAGGAATAGAACCCACAACTTCAATTCCCAAACCAGTAGGCAGGCAGAGGAGTCATTCACTCTAATTTTCCTCTTCTCTGGCCCAGTGAATGTTCCTAGTTATGGCATTTTTCTATTGCATTATTTTCTGTTATATTATTACATAATATAAGTAACTAAAAATTCACTAGTAGCAGTAGGGGATACCTTTGCATCAGAAGTGCCTACAACTTCCTGGTTTTCACTTCCCAGAGAGGTGAGAGGAAAGGGTAGGATATGTCTTTTACAGTGTAGTTGAGATGGAATGACCTGGCGCACTAGAACAAAACTCCTTCTACCTTGAGAAATCTGGATCTGACCAGGAGCCCAAAATTTGCAACTCAAGCTTTTTTATGTCTGTTTATATGAGAGTTTAGGACAGATCTTGCATGGTTCCAGCCTTAGAGATTCCCTAATGGCAGGACCTCTCTGGGAAGATTTTAAGTTTCCTTTGGCTAGAATAGGCTCCAGCACACTTTTCGGTTTCTTGGACATACTCCCTGAGCACAAACTGTACGTCATCTTGGCACAGAAGTGGGACCTTATGGTCCACCTGACCTAAGACCACAGAATTTGTGTAGACCCCCAGATATGCCTCTAGCTTATGCACATACTATCCCAGAGCTCCAAGCTGCTTTACAGTTTATATCTTCAGGGATACATGATAGTTGAAACATATAAGGCATAGAACTGGAAAGGTTTTTAACACAACTGTGTTATCTAAAATAAAGGATAAGACACATACAGGTTTAAACAAAACCATAAAACACCAATATGCAATGCCAAAAACCCTGACTCAATGGTTACCAAGCCTTGGAAATGCCTAAACTGTATCCATGCCTCAGTTTCATCCTCACTCTGGATTTTGTCAGAGTCTACTAGAGCAGGGATCAGCAACATGCAAAGGGATTGGATCTGGCCGTCAAAAGTCTGATCCAGTCTGCATTTACTAAGGTCATGCCAATTCCCCAGCTGCTAGATGCAATCTATGTTTTGCTAATGGCATGATGATTACCTCCAGCTGCTCCAGCCAGCTGATATGGCCTACCTAGAGAGCTACTCTTCCTCTCTGTATCCTGTGCGCATTGCTGCTGGAGTAGCCAGAGGAGATTGGAGGCCTTGGCACTGCCCCAGTTGCAAGTTGTGGTCCGTATTTGCAAAAAGTTGCCAAAGCCTGCATTAGAATGTCAGAGTTCCTGCCTCTGTCACATGGCTTCCGGTTCAGATCATGAAGTTCCATGCAGTTGCTGCTAAAATTGCTTGCATTTTTCCTTCTGGATCAATCGGTGATATGTGACTTGTCACCGCATCTAAGGACTCAGGTACAGCAATTTCAAGACATTAACCAGAATTCATAAATGGTGTGTAAGTGGTTTCCCTAGATCATCCAACAACAATTGCTTTAGCATTTTACAATAAAATAATATGAATAATCAGATGAGATAACTGGAATCAGTTAGGCCCCCTCTACACCTTACAGGTATCACCCAGTTAACTGGTTAATTGTGCAATTAACTCGACCAGCTACACTGCAAAGTAGCTGTTACACCATAAAAAGCTCCAAACAACTATAAAGTTAGACCTTGAAAATGTGTACTAACTTTATAGCTTGTTGTTATCGAGCTTTAATTTGCACATGTAGCAGGGTCTCCCCTGCCTCTGGAGCCCCATCTGCTGACAGGGCTCCCAGCTGCAGGGGTGCACTGTGCCCAGCCAGGGCTGGTAGCCCCACAGCTGAGGGGACTGTAAGCCCCTGCAGCTGCAGACTCTGGGTCCCAGCAGTACGCTGCAGGGCTAAGTACAGACACTCAAAATGCCTGAGGCTGAATTAATTCAGTCTTTGTAGGTTAGTCTAAGCTGCAAAGATTGAACTAAGAAGCAAATGAACAGACATTCATATTTGATTCAGGAAATGGCTTGAAGTGGTTCAAGCCAGAAGTTGGGGTGCTAAATCACAGCTCTCTGGCACACAGCCAGCATGGGTTGTGTGTTTGCTTCGTTTCCTGCTGCCCCTGAGGTCTGTGGGATTTGCAATCCAGACTCACAGCAGCAGGACTCTGCAGGGTTGTTCATCACTTCCTTTTCCTGCTTCCAGGTGCCTCTGGGACTTGTAGACCACAGTCGCAGCCAGCACTAAGCAAGCAGAGGAGGGCAGCTCTGTACTTGGGGGGAACGGAAGTTTGATTCCCCCTCCCTGGCTTCAGATTCCAGCAGGGGTTTGCCCCGGGGGGGGAGAGGGTGAGGAAGTGAGCTGGCCAGTGAGCCAGCCCTCACTACTCCAGCTACAGAGCAAAGGGGTGGGGCCAGCTTCCTCTCTGGAGCAGACAGGCCAGGGCTGCAAAATGCTGGGATGCTAGGGGACTATGTTTTAACTTGAACCATGAAGGGATCTGGGACAGAAGTTTCATGAACTGGTTTGACCTAAATCAGTTAAGTTTGATATTGCATTCAACCAAGATTATCTTAATCCAGTTTCAGCCATTTTGAAACTGGTTTATGCGCACTATAATTCTAGGGCACTTGTGATAAAAATGGCCAATTTTCACAGTTTAATTGCATCACGCTGTACATGTGTAGGGTTTTTTTACAATTTAAATGAGTTTGCATTGAGAGGCCCGATCCTTTTTTCTTTTTTTTCCCCTCAGAGTCTGCCCATGTCTCCTGCAGCTTGGGGGGGGGGGGGGGGAGGGGAAGCTGCTGGTAGGCTGAATGACCCCTGCACTGTGAAGGGCCCCAGTCCTTCCTTCTGTAGCAGTGGTGCCCCCTAGGGCATCTGGGTGGGATGCTAGCAGCGCATGCTGCCCCAGCTCGGGCTCAAAGAACAGTTGGATCAGGCTGGGTGCTGCCTGCGAGCGCTGGGATAGCACTTGCCCATTAGTTGCTCTCCTGGGTGGCCCCAGGGGGCGCTGCCACCATGGAGGGAAGGTCAGGGCGGGGAGAGATGATCAGGCCTCTCGCTGCTTTTTTTTCCTTAGCAAAGTGTGCCTGTGTGAGCTGCCACTGGGCTGTGCAGCCCTATAGCTGGCAGAGGGGCCCGGTCCTTCCCTCTATGGAGATGGCACCCCCTGGTGCCGTCCAGTGGGCTTCCAGTGCTTGGGCTCAGGGAAGAGTTGGATCTGACAGGTGCTGCCTGCAAGTTAGGGCAGCACCCGTGCAGCTAGCACCCCACCCAGGCAGCCCCGGATGGTCGGGGAGAGGCATCCAGGGACCCGGACTGTAGTGGGCTCCAGACTTGCACTCCATGGCGGTGGCACCCCCCCCCCCCCCCCGGGCAGCACCCACCTGCTAGCAACCCACTTGGGTGGCCCTGCGGGGATGCAGCTGCTGTGGAAGGAAGGACTGGGGCCCCTACAGCTAAGGGGCTGCCCCATGGTTGTGGGAGAGGTGGGCAGGCTTTTTAAAAAAAACAAAACAAAAAAGGATCGTGCCCCTTGTGTGGGCCGGGGGCGAGCCGGGCCCATCTTTGCGCACGTGGGCTGTGGCCAGGAGCCCGGGCACGCGGGGCCGGAGAAGACCAGGGGCGAGCTAGAATTAGTCACGGACGCGTAGTGGTTGATTTAAAGATTATTTACTTACACCAAAAGATGGTCATGGTGTAGGCTGGACAGTTTCCAGGTTCAGCTCCGCTTAAATCCTCGTTAGAGGACTACGACAAATTCGTTGTAGCCCCGGAGTGGTTGAAGTTCCGCGGGTTCGGTAGTTTCTCTCCCCCGGAATTGCTGAAGCTCCGTGGGTTTGGTTTGGTTCTCTCCCACGGAGTTGTTAAAGCTCCGTGGGTTCGTATCTTTAAGATGCAGGAAGGGATACGTCTAGGAATTTATCGGCGACGGGGAGAGGCTAGAGGCTGTTCGTTCTTTTCCCCCGGAGTTGTTGAAGCTCCGCGGGTTCGGTTATCAGACCTCTATTGCCTTTTAAGAAAAGCGTTGGGTCCGAAAGGATCCGCAGCGCTTAGAGATCTTCATGCTCTCCCCCTCAAACTCCAATTGCTCTCTCTCCAACTTGGGCGGAAACCACCCAGGCCCTTTATACGGCTAGCAAGCCAATTGCTAGCCGCCATGTGTGCATGTATTAGAATCGGCCAATAATGTGGCACGAATCTTCATACAAATGGCAGGAACTCCTTGCACCGTGCATTTCTTGGATGCAAAAGAAATGCACCATGCAAAGAAAGCTTTGAATTGGCGGGAAATTCTCCGTTGCACTGGGGTTCTCTTCTGCAGCAGAAAACTCCGCCGTGCAAGGAAGCTGCAATTTAGCAGGAAAAATAATTTAGCAGTGCCGAAGCGCACACAAACGAAAAATCACAACTTTGGGTTGTGACACCCCTCAGCGTACAGTAACAGAAGCCCCTAAATTGAAATAGTGGGTTTTTAATTGTTGCAAACCTACCATTTCAATTTAGGGAACTAAACCCCTGCCACATGTACAAGCGGCCCTATTCCGTTACAGGTTTAAACCAGTTTCTGATCACTTAAACCAGTTTATGTGTAGCTTTTGTCCCAAGCCCAGCTGTCAGGACCCAGTGTCCTGCAGTTGTGGATGCTGGGTCCTCGCAGTGTTCCTCCTGGTTCTGGGCCCCAGCTGGGTTCTGGTATTTTGGGGGTGTGGCTGCAATCTCCCAGGCCAGGGATCCATGGACATCTTCCCCCCCCCCCCCCCCGGGCGGGGGGGGGGGGGGTTGGGAGATACAGCTGTCATGATCTCCCAGCCTTGGTTGTGCTTGAAACCCCTGAGGCTGGGAGATTTCAGCAGCTGTGCTCTCCAAGTCTCCTTAACTACCCCCTTCCCCTCCCCACAAGCTGGGAGATTGCAGCAGCTGAGATCTCCCAGCCTTGGGGATGTGGGGGGTGCCCCTGTGGCTGGGTGCTTGCTTCTTGCTGGTACAGGGGGAGCCCAGGATCAGCACGAATGGCATAGTAGGAGGTGTGATTGTGGATTTTGCATTAGGTCCCATTGTGCCTTTACCTGCGTGTGTAGAGTGACACTTAGAAAAAAAACTATAAAAATAACTTTTATTTCAAAAGAAAGTGGTGGCATCAATTCTATTAAAATAGATTTCAGAAGGTTTTCACCTTTTTTTAATGATTTTTAGTTATTTTTTTTCCTTTAGGGAATTGATATAATCGGTGCTTTCATAATTTCCCCCAAAATAACAATATCATTTATAGACATACAAGTAACTTGTACTTAAGGTTGGTGGTCTATATCGTTATTAGCTCTCTAGCAAGGAGAGTCGTGACAGTCAAATAATGTAATTAGTAGTCTAAGATTTAGCACATTCCCAGCAAAATATCCAAGTATGGATCTGCCTGCCTGTCTGTGTGGACACTTTTGCCGTTTGTATCCCTATAGAATCATGCAGATGTTGAATCTCAACACCTTATATTTGTATCTTTTGATATTGATATCTTTGGGTGAATTTGATATCTTTTATTAGACCAATCCAAATGGTTGGAGAATAGTTATTAAGCAAGCTGTCCAGGAAGAGCACACACCAACTGCTGCAGCTTCCTTAGCCTGACGAAGGGTTTTTGAACCCGAAAGCTTGCTTAATAACTATTCTCCAACCATTTGGGTTGGTCTAATAAAAGATATCAAATTCACCCAAGGAATCTTGTCTGCCTATATCCTTAGATCAACACTGCTACAACCTAAACCCCTTTGATATTGATACATTTGTTATATCTGTTTCTAGCCAAATTGTAGCAAAGTGAATGGAGATCCATCAGTTAGGTAAATTATACAATTTATGCAGATGTCCAAAAATGACAATACGTGCATTAAGTACACCTCTAATCGTATATCTGTAACATTTGTCTTTGGTCTAATTGTTGATTCTTTTTTTTTTTTTGTGATGCTGAAACAAGAAGTAGGGAGGACACATTGAAACTTTTTTCAGAGACCAGGTTTGGTTTGCAGCAGGGCAGTTATGAGGTATCAGTCCTAGCTAATATTAAGTAAGCAAGTATGATATGGCAGCCACTGAAAGTAAATACATATGGAACCTCATTTATATACTGTAAATTTCTGGACTGCAGCATAACCATACTTGTATATTTTCTTCCATAGTGATAGAAAGGAATGTATTTAACTTTTTCTTGGTCAAATCATTTGACAGGTTATTTCTTACCAAACTTTTTTCTTTGTTTTGGCACCTTTTGTTTATTTTTAGCAACAACTCTTCATTCTGGGTAGTTTATGAAATTAATGCTCATATTCAGAACTCATGGTAGAGGTGATATCTTTTATTAGGCCCCCTAGATCTTTGCAAAAAAAAAAGCAACTTGCGCTGATATTCATAAACTTCACCTAACTTCAACAGATGCATCTGCTAGAGAAATAAAATGAATTAATAAATGCATTTAGATTGTTATTGGCCAACATCAAATTTCATTTAGTATGCTTGACAAGGCAGTTTCAAGGTTCGCTAAGATTTTTTTTAAATAGTTTTTTTCCCCCATAAGAATATATGTATATTACATATGCTTAACTACATAGTTACTATGCAATGTATATGTGTTCCCAAATACTGAATTAGAGAGAGAGCTTTATGTATTTCCTTGTTGCTTGTTTTGAGTGGAGAGCACATTAATTTGCAAGTTTTTGCTAGTGTTTCCATTATATATGTCACTGCATATAATTATTGTTATTTTCGACTGCTTTCTACGAAGTGCTGGCAATTTTTTAATGAACGCTGGTTATCTTTTGGCCATGTGTGAGATCCTTAATTTTTTAACTTCCTACATTGGGGGCTTTTTTCTATGCCAGGCAGATCCTAGCTGGGGGGCCAGGGCTGCAGAGAGAGTTTTCTGCCAGGTCTCCCCTCGCTGTGGCTGACATCAGGGGCAGGGAGGGGGGAAGTGCGTCCAGCAGCCAGTCAGGTCTGGGTTGCTACTGGGCTGGGGGTTTAGCAGCCTTAGGCAGCTGACCATGAAGGATGATGCGTGTGAGCGCCCCCAGGCTTCCTGGCCTGGTTCAGTGAAGGCCTTTGCCTGTCTTGGCCACACAAACACTGAACATCAGTGCAGTTTGTTGCTGGTTCAAGCTACACAGTTTAGAAAAAACCTGCAAAGATTGAACCAATTCTGCCTCGGGCTTTTTGAACCTGTGTACTTAGCTCTTGTCTTCAGGGCCAAATGAATTTGAACACCCATGTTGTAAAGAGAGTCTCTGTAGACGGAGAGTTACCATCACTAGCTCTATGCAAGCCCAAAGTTCACAGGACATGCGAGAGGAGTGGCTGAATGCCCAGACTCTTCTCAGCTGCCAGAGTGACTCATTGGGATAGCTGCCAGCTGGACACAAATTAAGGTAGCCTCAAGATTAATCTAGTGATTCTTGACCAGGGTGCTGTGGCACACTGTTAACACTGCTAGATGTCTTAAAATGATTCGCATGATAAACCCAGAGATTCAAACAGGAATCCATAGTGTTAAAAACATTTGGACCTGTTGTGGGCTTTTTGAGTTCTTTGCAACAGAAAAAATGCTATATTATTTTTTTTGTAGACAAACAACAAGTGAAAATTGAGAGCTGATGTTTTCTGAGGAGTGCCTCAAGTCTACCCAGGGGTGCCTGAACAGTCTGAAAATGTTGAGATCCACTGCTCTAATATGTACTGGGGCAGAACTAGTGCCTCAAGGTCACAGCTTAGGGGAAGAACAAAAGGCACTGTAGAGCCTTCTTCTATAGTATGTAGCTCAAGTGTAGGAAAAAAAGTTGGCCCACAAGGTTCAAACCTCTTTCAATCAGTTACTTATTCTTCTTGTGGTTGGGGAGCTGCTGAATGTTGCATTTAGTTTAAAATGCCCAAGCTGTGTGATATATGTATAATGCGGTCATCAAGGGCTGCATCCAGGGACCCAGGTATGGTGACACTCAGCTCATTCATGAATGGTTTGTTTGCAGTCTAATCAGAATTAGGAGCTGGGAGAAGCTCAAGCATGGTCAGTGAAGATGGATCCTGCATACAGGAAGCAGGAGGGGGAGCTCCTCTCCCTGTGCCTGAAGAAGGGTATTGATACCTGAAAGCTTGCAAAGAACAGTTTTCCAACTACTGTATTTAGTTGGTGTAATAAAAGATATCACATCTATCCACAGAACCTTGTCTGCGAATGGAATCTTTGGAGTTTTAAGCTTTGTCAAGTTGCTTCTGAGCACATGAGCTATAGTTTTTGAAAGGCTTATCTGAGCAGTTTCTGCAGGAAGCAAAGCCTATATCCTAAAGCAAGACGCTGGTCCCTGACAACTTGCAGGGCCTTGCTTCCCAGCATAGAAACAGGAGATGTTTTTGTATGGGAAGTTGGTATATTCTCCCTCTATTTTTGGTAACACTTAACAAATTTTAGCTAAAACTTAAAAAAAAAAATAAAAAATCAGTGAGGCAGCTAGCTGACATGATTAAAGCTTGAAGTCACTATATTTATTCAAATCTAAGATGAACCTGAGTTTAAGATGATCCCCAGTAATTAGATTCTACACATGGATAATTTATAAATTTGTTAAAATTTCCCATGTATAGAATTTAATTATTGGAGGGTTGTCCCGCTGGTACAGGGGGGCAGTCAGTGAGGAGGCAGGTGGTGTGGGGAGATCAAGTAGCCTGTCCCCTGCATGTGCCTGCCCTGCTACCCCTCAGTTGCTGCTCCCCACTCCGCCCCAGCCTCTGCTCCACGCTGGCAGCCTCTGTCTCCATTCTAGCCTGAGCTATTGAGCATGGGGGGCTCAGCCCAGCCGAGCCTCCCATAGCAGCCATCCAGGCTGTGTGTCACTGCTACAGGATCAGACTGGGGCTGTGCTCAGCGCCTAAGACTGCAGCATGCACAGAGACTGCCTGCATGGACCAAAGATGAGGGGGAGGGAGAAGAGCAGGATGGGCGGGGGATGATTGGGGGGGTGGGGGGGGAGGCTGCAGGGAGAAAATGGCAAGGTATAGAGGCAGTGGTGGGAGGTATGGACAGGGAACAGCTTGATTCTAAGATGGAGGGCTTTTGTCCCCCGTGTTAAAGGGGGGGGGGGGGTCTCTTGTCTTAAAAATGAGTAAATACGGTAATGGTAGCTAAATTCATGGCTGCTCAATGCTTCATATTACAAGATTCTAATAGTAGGCACTGGTGTCAGCTCTGTTTATAATGTGAACATGTTTGTGTGCTATATGCGAGAAAAAATCATTTCTTTTTCTATGCCTCTAATAGAGCTTTGGAGTGAGATGGATAGTCACAGTAACCACTTCTAATGTACAAAGAAAAAACATGACATGTCTCTTTTGGTCTGCTCACATATTAAATACAGCGTGTGAAAGAGACAGTTGCCTAGAATACTATTAGGTGCGGCAAAGTACATCTTTTCCTTGACAAGCTGAAGGCAACGGTCTCTTCCTGCAGAGTGATAATACTACCTCAGAGTGGGTTGCTCTCCTGTTGCTTCAGTTCTGCTGTTGCTTCAGTGATACTTCCCATGTTGTTGAGAGCAGCATTTTCCCAACTCTCCTTGAGCAGTGCCTGCCCTTTCTAGGCACTCATGTATCTTCCTGCCACTGTGTTCCCAAGCTGTCCTTCAAGTAATTACCTGGGGAAGCAAGTAAGGTTGTAAGTATTTTCATTCTTCTCTACAGATGAGAGTGAATGAACTGTTCTTTTGCCTGTTTCAGGGCTCTAAATTCATGATGCCTGATGATTTGCTTTGATTTGGTAAACTTCACAAGGTTTGGCTGCCTTTGTAATGGCTAAATGCATTCCTGACCGGTAAACGTTACAGTAGCAGAATGAAGTTTTATTTATTTGCGGCTATTCAGTAAACAGATGATCATTAAGGAGTTTGAGGTGAAGGAAGCTGGACAAACAGTGTTTCTAATATCTGTGAGATACTATGGATCTGAACATTTCTTATCACATTCAACAGCTTTTCATAAAAAAAAGTATATTAGGCCATACAGAGGTTGGAATGAACATTTGCAGCTCCTGTCAGAGTCTCTAGGCTAGGTATAGCAATGCTACTTTTTATGAAAAATGTAATTTTCCCATCAAAATACTAAATTTAGAAAATGTTAGCCAACTCCAAATGTGAGTTTATAAGCGGCTGTAAGTGACAAAGAAATGTCATGTTAAGACAAAAAGAAAAACTTGCATTCAGCACATCTGCAAAAACAGGATCTTTCATACATAGAAAAGGAAAAAATACGTATATATATTGTCTCCCCTGCCTGGAGCTAATATGTATACTATCCCCTGCACTCTTGGAGCCAAAATCAGCCTTGACTGATCTGTGTCACTTACCACATAAGTTTTTTCCCACTGAATACAAATGTATGTAATTTACATACATTTTGTATTCCTATTCCATTCCAAACAGTTAAAAGTTATAAAGCTCTGGTTTTATATGCCCGCTTAGCACATCCATGTAATGACCAAATTTACAATGGATAATTTGCATCATGATGTTCTACACCACAGTTTTTATCTCGAGCTAGACAATCTATATATAGTATGCCATCCACAAATGGGAGAAGTCTTGCCTGACTGGGTCACAGCTTTCTATCAGGCTATAACTGACTTTGTAGCACTGAAAAGCTCCAGTGAAAATCAGGGGCTCGTGATATTAAGTGTTGTGCAGCCAGATCGAGTAAAGTCTGTCTCTCAAAGAGCTTGACATAGAATTTTAAGATAGGCTGTAATGAATGAAGGTAAGAGGAATAAGAGGGAAGTATAGAAGGAGGATCAAGGTAACTGTCTTAAGAGCACACGACAAGGCAACACTGTGCACATATGCTATCATGGTGAAAAACTTTGAAATGTTTTAAAATTAGCATTGTAAAAAACTATGAAAATTTAACCCCTCACAAAACAGACTGTTATTGACAGCAGTGATGACAGCTTTAATTATACAGTATCTTTCTTCTAGACAGTCCCTAAGGCACTTTTAAGGTTCTAAATCAGGCATGTGTAGGTATGGTTACTTTGTGATGTAGAAAGACCAGTATGTGTTTTAGCAGCCTACGCGAGGTTTTGGGATAGAAGACAAGACTCTGACAATATTAGGTATGCCTTTCCATTATTATTGTTTCACAAAATGACTGATAGTTTAGGAGGTGGATGTTACTTTCTTTTACTGCAGTTTTATGTGGGTGAAATTCCATGGATTTCTGAGCGGTTATTTCTGATTTATGTCTCTGCAAATGAGACCAAGATTTTACTACCTTGTTCTAAATTTTAGTCTTCAATAACTGTAATTTTCCTTTGTCATTAAGGACTGACATCCTACCTCCAAATCCTAGATTTAAATTCTTGAGCAAGTTATTAATGAAATTTGCCTATGTAATCTTGTATTCAACATTCATGTAGCTCTTGGATTTGTAATTCAATATTGTAGCTGCAAATGTTATGTGTAAAGTTGAAGGGATGTCAAAGTAATTGAATGGGTGTGGTACCAGCTGCAGTTTTAAAAACTGGCAGGACATCCAAAAATGAGAGTATTAGTGTTCATCTTAAATTTAATGACATGCAATTGGTCTCCAGGAAAACTCTTTTTTTTTGTTTTTTTTGGTTTTTTAGGCCAATTTTGGAGAACAGCTTACTATTATAATATCAAGTGTTATGTTAACATATATGAGAGTATAATATTTCTTTATCTGACTTGTAAGTGTTTTCATAGAATCATAGGTAAATAGGGCTGGAAGGGACCTCTAGAGGTCATCTAGTCTAATCTTCTGCCTGAGGCAGGATCATCACTATCCAAACCATCCTATACAACCCATAATCTAAACTCTCCATAAGACTACCATCAACTCTGACACAACACAGACCTAACACCCTGACCTGCCACAGGTAAAGCAGGAGATCCACATCAGCAAACATCCTGCTTCTATAAAATGTTGTCAGTATATGCCTAAGAGATCCCTAGTAGAGGGCTACAACCCCACTACGAAGGAAGGCAAAAAACCCCATGTTCCATACCAATATGACTATGGGGTAAAATTCCTTCCTGACCCCAGATATGTTGATTGTTCTGACCCTTAACTGAAGGACAAGTCACTCTAGCCAGGAACCTCTGACTTCAGTCCCAGCAGGAGCATTGGCACACCCCAGTCAAAGTCCCAAGATTTGGCTGTAGCCAACACCCAGTGCCTCTGAGGAAGGCTTAAAAACACCATGAAACATATAGCAGAAAGGAATTTGTGACTGGGGGGGGGAAGGGAGACAGGCAACCAACACAGTCTAGAACAGGGGTGGGCAAATGCGGCCTGCCAGGCCATTCCATCCAGCCTGCGGGACCCCTAAAAATTTTAGAAAATTAATATTTATCTGCCCCTGGCTGCTTGTCATGGCCCTCAATGGTTTGCCAAAACTCAGTAAGCGGCCCTCCGCCCAAAATAATTGCCCGCCCCTGGACTAGAAGGATGGGAAATACTCATAGTAGAACTAGATAGCTATGCCTCGATCATCCCATAACAGTAGCTGTCCAACCTCTTCTTGAACATCTCCAGTGATGGAAAGTCCACAACTTCCCTAGCCTTCTACTCCATTATCCCATTATACTAACAGTGAAGAAGTTTTTCTGGATATCCAGTCTAAATTTACTTTGTTGCTTGTTACTTCAGGCCATTGGTCTGCATCCTCCTCTCTGCAGCAAGAGAAAAAAGGTGCTTTCTGTCTTCTTTATGGCAGCCCTTCAAGTATTTGAAGACTACTATCATATCCCCTCTTATGTGCCTTTTCTGCAAGCTGAACATGCCTAGCTCCTTCAGCCTCTCCTCATATGACTTGCCTTCCAAGCCCTTGATCATCTTTGTTGCCTGCTTCTGGGCCCTCTCTAACTTCTCTATGTCCTTTAAAATGTGGAGCCCAGAACTGCACACAGTACTTTAGAGCAGCATTTCTCAACCCATGGGTCATGACCCAAAAGTGGGTCGCAGTAACGTTGTAAGAGGTCCCAGGGAATCGCATGGTTTCACCATGCAAGTTGCAAGATGGCAGCCTATATGGAGCTGGCACACAGCTGGGGGCATGGTGAGCATGCAGCATTGTGAGAGCAGCTCCAGGAACTGGAGAGGGAGGGAGGGGGCCTGATGCAGCAGTCAGAGGAGTGAGGAGAGAGAGACTGAGATTATGTGGGTCAGGGCCAGAGGGTTGTGGGTCATGGGTTTTGGTAAGCTGATAATTATGCTGGTGGGTCCCAGTGTGAAAAAGGTTGAGAACCACTGCTCTAGAGCAGTGAGTCTCAACCTTTTTAAGTAAATCACCCTTGGCATTTAAAAGCAACCCAAGATCTACCATGTGCACCCCCCCCAACAGTTAAGTCTATGGGGAGGGAAGGGGGGCAGATCAAGGCAGAGGAAGAAGAAATTACTTGGAGGCGCACCCTCCCCCCCCCCCCGGAGGTAAGTCTGTGGGGGAAGGGACGGGGGAAGGGGAAAGGCCCATGGGGGAGGGGTGGGGGGCAGATTGAGGCCCCAGCCCTAGCTCCACTTCCTCACTGCTGGGGTCTTGACCTGCTTCCCCCCTCCAGTGGCAGTGAGGGAGGGAGTGGGGCTGGGGCAGGGGCAGGCCCTGCACAGCTGGGGTGCGGGATGGAGCCACAAGCAACTTGTCCGGGGGTGCAGCAAGGGGGGGCATGCACCCCAGGAAGGCATGGGGAGCATGTGCCCCTGGATCTGCACATTGGCCAGGCTGGTTGCAGGCTGAGGCCGGTGATACGCCAGGCTGCATTCAGGCTGGCAGTGGGACTATGGGGAGGGAGCGGGGGACTGCAGGCACCTGAAAATTTGCCATAGCCTCCCCTCCCAGTGCTGCTGCCACTGACCAGCCCAAGCTCAATGCGGCCCAGCTCCCCACTGTGAAGAATTCTAGAGGATGCCTAACCAGCGTGTCAGGTAGGGAGGCACTATCACCTCATATGTCTTGCACCTGAGTAATGCTTTTACTGATGCATCCCAAAACCATATTTGCCTTTTGTGCAACTGCATCATGCTGCAGACTCATATGTTATCTATCAAGCCTTCCAAGTCATTTTCCATAGGGCTGCCATCCAGCCAGGTGTCACTTGTTTTATATTTTTACTTTTGTCCTCATTCATTTGCACTTCATTCTGTTAGCTGTAGCCAGACTTTCCAATCTGTTGAGATCTTTCTGAATTGCGCTCACTTCCTCCATGTTTGCAGTTCTTTCCAGTTTCATGTTGTCTGCAAACTTGCTCAAGAAGCTTTCTATGCCAGTGTTCAAATAGTCGGTAAACATGTTTGAACAGCACTGGGCCCAGGACAAATCACTGTGGGACTCCACTCAAAACCTCCTGCCATTCTGACATGGACCCATTAATAATTACCCGTTGCTTGCAGCTATTGAGCCAGTTATCAATCCACCTTGTAGGAGTTTTATGCAGCCCACACTTCTCCAGTTCTTTATGAGAAGGTTATGTGGGACCTAGTCAGAAACCTTGCTGAAGTCCAGATACAGTATATCCACAGCATCCACTTCATCCACCCAAATAGTTACTTTGTCAAAGAAGGAGAATCAAGTTTGTTTGATCATAGATAGATTTCATAGATTTCTAGGGTTGGAAGGGACCTTGTAGATCATCGAGTTTGAGCCCCTGCTGTAGGCAGGAATGAGTACCGGGGTTAAATAACCCCAGCTAAGTGCCTGTCTGATCTTTTCTTGAACACCTCCAAGGTAGGGGAAAGCACTACCTCCCTTGGAAGTCCACTCCATATTTTGGCAACCCTCACCGTAAAGAATTTCTTCCTGGTATCCAATCTAAATCTGCTCTCTTTTAGTTTGCGGCCATTATTTCTAGTGACCCTGAGGGGTCCGCTAATAAACAGAGTATCACCTATTCCCTGCTGACTCCCCACGATGAGTTTGTAGACAGCCACAAGATCACTTCTCAGCCTTCTCTTGAGGCTGAAGAGATTCAGGTTCCTTAGTCTGTTTTCATAGGATCTTACCCGCAGGCCCAGAAGTATCACCTCCCTAGACCTGCTCGTGATGCACCTACTAATACAAAAAAGAGTGTGGTTAGCCTTACTTGGTGACTCATGTTCATTTTTGTGTCTACTACGACTCCAAGATCCCTTTCCACTGCCGTGGTACTCAGAATGGTACTTCCCAGTGTATAGGAGAGTCTTTCTTCCCAGGTGCAGCACCTTGCACTTATCCTTGTTAAACTGCATCCTATTCTGATCCGCCCACGTCCCCAGTCTATCCAATTCTGCCTGGATTCGCTCCATATGAAGACAGGAGTCAAGAAAGTGAAAGTTGAGTCACTGACGGGGTGGATGGCCTTAGTTAGACTTTGAAACCAAAGGAGTGGTATATTTGTTTGAACCTGGGTTATTCTAATCCCTTTTGTCTCATGCACAGCCCTGCACAAAAGTAGCTCATCTACTTGTGGTTCAGTGGGTAGCAGACATGAAACAATGCCATGTGTTTCAGCCTGGCACTGCCTGGTACAGTCAGCTCACAGACAAGATTTGCTAACGCCTACTTCAAATCAAAGCCTAGTTAATAGTTTGGGTAAAGGAAGTCATCCTTATATTCAACCTCTCGGCTTCAATAGCACATTTAACACCTTAGAGCTAAGCTTAAGGGCCATCCTGAATTGGGACCTTGACACAATTTGTTTTTCATAAATCCGTGCTGACCACATGTGATCAGCCTTTCCTCCTCCAGATGCTTGATTTCTCATGGCTATAGCATATTTTGCTTTATAAATTCCTGGCTTACTGCATTTCAAATCCCCGAGTTTCTGAGTCCAGATGACTGTACCAGCCCATTCCCTTAGTTTATATAGGTTCACTCTTTCAAAATTAAGTACCTTAGTTGCAGTTTACACTTCAATGTAATTTAAACTTTATCAAAGTCATGATCACATAATCCAAGGCTGTTTTCTATGACCAGCTTTTCTATAATGTTGTGATGTGCTAAAACAATCTCTAAAATAATACCACCTCTTCATTTGTTTAGTAACTTTGTACTGAAGATATTTATTTGAAATATGATCTCTATGAAATACTTCGGCTCTGATTTTATAATCAGGGAAGTTAAAATCTTCCAATATGATACAATTTATGGTGGCATTCATTTGCCTAATAACATTACAGAGATTTTTGTCCATATCTAAATCAGATCCTGGGAGCAGTTGTAGCCCTCCAGCGCTACTCATTCCAATTACTAAAGCAATTTTGCCACTTCGGCATATCCTTCAATACTTGCATTCTGGTCAGGATTGCTATTTTACCATATTTCTATTATCCTTGTAATGTTATACAAGGATAATAGAAATATGGTGTCCTGCACCACTAATTTAAGTTCCTCCATTTTGTTTTCAAGGTTTGGGGCATTTATTTGCAAATATTTCAGTTCTCTTTTTCCGATTGCATATGTGAGCTGGATTAGGCATAATCCTACACTAACTGTGTGGACTATTTGAAACTTACTGTTGTCAGTTTTACTGTTTGCCTTCTTCTTGCAGTCTGTTCTTCTGCCCACTGATACTCCTTTATGCATTAATATATTTTGATCCTCCTGATTTTCCTTGCATCTAGCAGCATAACTCAGTGTGGGAGAGGGTGGTATCCACCCCTAGCATCAAGTCAGGGGCACTGGAATCACAGCGCACTCTTACGAAGTCTGCACCCTGGCTGCATTGCCATGCTGGGAACTCTAAAACAGTTCCCGGCTGCTATTGCTTTAAGTGCAACAGAGTGGGAGTTAGTAGAGCACGCGGGCTGGCAGCTGCTCAGTCTGGACTGTTCAGAAGTTCCTGGTGTGAGTAAGGCTGCTGCCCCCCTCCCCTCCCTTCCCCTCCCCTCCTGCTCTCAGAACCTGTGCTCCCCCTCTCCTGTAGGCTTTGCACTGGGTGCCGTCTTGGTTTGTTACGCCATTTCTTCTGTGTATTAAAATCAAATGCAAGTGATTTTGTCCAAGGTCATATAGGTAGAGACTGTGAACAAGCCTAAATCTTCTGAGTCCCAGTCTAGCGCATTAACTATAAGGCTGTTATTTTTCTCTGAATGGGGTAAATGATGAATATCTTTACTTGTTTGGATAAATCTTGCAAATAAAAGGATTATTTCCCTTCAGTGTTTATGCTTAGGTAATGTGGTGTTCTTAACACATGAAAGTACACCATTTAAAACTTTTTAAAACAATTATAAGAATATATATTGTCATACTTACAAATACACAATTTAGATGTGTTTTCTATATAATCTATGGGCCTTCAAGTTCTGTTGGATGAATCTTATAGTATTCTCATAAAAATACATTTTATGTTATTTTTTTCATTTGACATTCAGTTAAATTTCTGCATAAACATAAAAATATGTATCCATCAAATAAAATAATGTTCCGTAAAGATTAAATGACTCTGAAAAGAAACATTTGTGTTAACTATTAGACTTAAGGGAACATTAAATTTAAGATCAAATAGGTTCATCTTCATATGGAGGAATGGAACAAATATGACAGTGTTGTATGGTAAAAATCTAAGTATCAATTTTTCTTAAGGCGAGTAGTGGGTTTAGAGGGGGTTTGGCAGTACAGTTGCTCCTCCCTTTGGCTGTGTTGTGTATGAGTTCTTGGCCGGAGCTCCTATTTTTGTGTAGCTCAAGAACCCAGGGGGCAAATACAGCCTGTCACTGCTGCTCATCCCCTCCTTACCCCTGCTGCTGAATTCAAAGGAGTGGGAGAAGGCAAATAGCAACAGTGTTCACCCCCTGGGCTTTGGGGCCATGTTAAATTATCATAATATCAGTTTTTTAAAAGTGCCTATATTAGGATGGAAATATTCTGTGTATTCTGGTGTCCCCATAATGTTGTTTGGGGCACTTATCCACACGCCAGTCTCTCTTTCACACCGGTGATCACACAAATAAAGTTTTATTTAGCCTTTGCACAGGTATTGAGACATGAATTTTCCAATAGAAAGGAGAATGCTTTTGAATACTCTATTCAGAGAAAATAGTTCTACCTACCTACATCAACTGTTAAAAAAAAAAACAAAAAAACCCCCAAAAGTCACCCCTTGGCATGTGCCAGAGCATGGAACATAAAGGCATTTTGCCTGGCACTTGTGTTTCAGGAAAGGGGCTGGGGTTGTGCTGCTACAACAAGGATTGGGCCTTTCACAGGTCCCCCACTGTCCACCCCTGGCATGCCGACATCTTACAAGTCAAGGTTGTGGAAGTTTTTGGCACTCTGTCCAAAAACATTGCTGACCCCTGACCTAAAGCCTGATCAAGTGCCCAGTGAATTAGGGGCAGCTTTCCACTAACACCAGTGAATTTGAGCAGCTTTCCAAATACATACATACATACATACATACATACATACATACATACATAAATAAAATAATCACTTAAAGACGTTGCCAAAAAAAGAACTTTCAGCCCAAAACGTAACTTTTTGTACAGTAATAGATACACAGAGGAAAGCTGCCTTAAAATTAAGTGTCCTGCAGACTTTTTAACCATAAGCTATGATAGTAAATGAACAACTAATATATTTTTGTTCCTTAAAAAAAAATTAGCCAATTTTTTCCACACCTCCCCCTCCCCCTACAGAAAGACTGCATGAAAGGTCTTGTTATTGTGTCTGTAATAAAATATGCTGGCTCAGCCTGCGTGAAGAAACAGAAGCCCTGGCAAGAATGCGTATTACCATGACAATCTAAACAGTCAGGAGCTGTGAATTGTGTGGGCTTTATCATAAGGATACAAAACATGTCCTTGCTGGTGGAAAAGCTGATAAAATCATTGCAATTCAGGACAGTTAATACATCCTGCAGGGGTTTGTTTTTACCTCATGTTACCTGATGAAAAACTGGCAAATTACTTCTCTTATATTTTTCAGTAATATATTAAAGTGTATATTTAAAACATTATATTTTAGGTTGTACAATCCTGTTGCTGTAGAAAAGGCCAGGAGGAAATTCAGGGTGGAGAGCAGCAAGGATCAGAGGAGGGAGTCATCAAATTTGTTGCTGCTCTGCTCATGAGGTCCATTCTCCCACAAGCAGAAACTAAGGTTGCTATTGGCATGATCCAAAAGTGAATGTCTGTTCACTTGCTTGTTGTTTCAATCTATGCAGCGTAGACTAACCTGTGAATATTGAATCACTTCAGCCTTGGGCTTTTTGACTGTCTGTTCTTAGCCTATTTGTGCATGTGGGTGTTCCAAGGGCAAGGCTTTGTATTTGTCCTTTTTGAATCTCAACTCATTGATTCCAGACCATTTCTTCAGTTTATCCAGGTTGTTCTAGATCTTATCCCTATGCTCCAGAGTGTCCATAATTCCGCCCAACTTGGTGCCATCTATAAATTTGCTTAACATGTACTAACGTCATCTTTGTCAGCCATTTATAGAACTGGGTTTCAAAGATATAGCCTTTGAGTTGGATATAGCTTGTTGAGCCATGTCATCTGGTCCACAGAGCTGGAACTGTGGTGTTGGGATGAGCAGCAGCCCTGAAAATTAATATTCAGAGCAATTCATGCACCATGTCTCCAACCTTATAGAGAATGCCACACAACTTCTGGCCAGTGGGGCTAGATGAGTTTTACATCCCTGTTATAGACTAAAGAAAATAACTCTCCACTTCTGATTGCAAAGGAGAAATTAACTTATCTGACCTTTTTTTTGAAGATCTGGGGGATTGAAAAAGGAGGTGCTAGATAACCAGGAAGGAACGAGTATGTGTAGAGCAGTTCACACTAGTTCACTTAGTCAAAACTGGCTCAGGGTGGTACAAAGCATAGCCCAGTATGTTGGTTAGATTTTTGATGGCCAGAGATGGATCCAGGAGAATGTACTGTCATGATCTCACCCCCTTCCATAGTGTAGCTCATGTCAGTACCTCCAGTTCTGTCTGGCTGTAGATGACAGGTTCCCTTGTGGAGACCAAGATGTGGCTGGAGCCACAGTCTGATGGAAGACATCCTGGAGAGACAAAGCAGGGAGCAGGTGAGGAATGTGGGAGGATGCCCATCATCTCTGCTTTCCCTAGCTCAGAGGTTCTCAACCCCTGGGCCGTGGCCTTGGCTGGCGGACTGTAGCAAAATCCCATTTTTCATTTTTTTTTTTTCTTTTAAAATGCATTCCCTCCCCTTCCCCAACCATTTATGACTTTTTCTTTCCCTCCCTATTCCCTATAGAGAAGTATAAGTAAGCTAAGATGTATGATAAGCTTTAACATTTTATTTTTGGTAGTAAGTTTTATTTTTCTCTCCCCTCTTTGCAAATATAAGTGCCTTGCTATTTTGATATAGATATCCACTGTTTTATAAGTGATAATTATTATGTTTGTACTGCTTTTATAATGTGTGAGTACTGTTTTAGGCCTATTGTAAGTTAGCATAAGTCATGTCAAGTTTCCATCTTGTAATGTCAAGCCCACATCTTATCCCCATGCCCGGTTGTGTAACCTATGATTCATACTACCCCTCCTATGTAACTTGGTTCTTGAATGAATGGGGATGAATGAGGATGCTTGAGAGACAATGGCAGTAGGTCTAAAAATAGCTCCTTCTGAATGACTGGACCATCAACACCAATACCTGGACCAGCGACCCAGCCCTTGGAACCACCCTCAACATTCAAGAAACAAAAGATGAGGCAACCCACCATTGTGCCAAGGCTGCACATGCTCAGTAAGAACACTTGGAGCCCTCTGGAACAGGACTAGCATTGCCTGGACAGGCCCTCCCATAGGAGATCAGAGGTAGTGTGCCCCATAAAAAGGGTTAGTGAAGACTGACTCCTTGGGGGATGCCCTCTCCATCTGGACCAGCACCACGCCACACCACCTATCCACCCAGAGGTCCTGCGGGCGACCCCCCTCTGGACAAAATCTGCTGGACAAGGACCCCTTTCCAGCCTGGATAGATAGCTATCACCCCCTACCCTCTCTTCAACCAAGGACTTGGAGTCTGTTTCTCTTCCCTACTTGAAATCCAACCCTTCCACTGAGTCTCTTTCTTCTGCTGCCATTGTGAGTGCTTGTGTGTGTGTGGGAGCCAATAACTTCATGGGGCTGTGTAGTATATTGTCTGTTTAATAAAACTGTTATTTGGACCTCTGAGTTAGGTTTGCTTTACTACAGTTCTGGCCCTGCTCCAATCTCTGCTGCTCTAACTTCTGTCTCATCCCCACTGCCGTTTTCCCTGATCTCTGCCACTGTTTCTGTCTCATCCCCACTGCCTCTTGCCTCTGTCTCCTGGCTGTTTCCTCCTTGCCACCGGGCTTCTTTTTCCCTTGCTTCCATCCTGACACCAAGTGACCCCGATTAACCCTGGGGCCACTTGATCTTAAGTAAACCCAAGCCTCAGTTCCTCAGCTAGCTTCTCTCTAGTCCACCAGTTCTAATCCTGATTCTGGCTACTTTCACTCGCTACACTTTAACTCTCTCTCACCTTAACCTTCCCCCAAGTATCCCAGGAACCCCAAGCATACACATACATACTGTACCATCCAAGTTAGGAACTTACTTATGTGTATGAGTAGGTGGGTTGTATATGTGTTAACTGGTGTATGTATGTATGTATGTATATATAAAATCTCATTGTGTGCATGATATACAAATTAGTTATCCGTGTGTGTGTACTGAGTGTGCAGGTATGGACAATTGATTTTTGTCTAACTTTTGGAGTGTATAGTGTATGTGCTTGAATTGGTGATAAGTATGCATGTGCCTAGGCTGGTTTGGATGTGTATGTGCCTGAGTTGGTAGTGTGTATGTGTGTGTATGCGCTTAATTGATTTGTGTGTTTGTATATGTGCAATTGTGTCACACCCTCCGGTCTAACAGCACACTTTTGAGATCCTGAGAGTTGGCCTGACCCCACAGGGCAACAGGACCAGAAGTCTGGAAGTGACTGGCATACTGTGGACCGGAAACCAACCCTTTTTTATGCTTAGTGGATTTAAAAGGGTGAACTGTTAAAATTTTATATTAGTATAAAAATGGGTTGGCTGCTGGTCTGCAGTATGCCAGTCACTTCCAGTCCTCAGTTTGCCGGTCTGCGGGCTAAAAAGGCTGGGAACCACTGCTCTAGTTAATCAAGGTCAGTGCCCCTCCCCTACCCCAAGTCTTACCTGCTTTGGGGGTCTCACAAAAGTGTCCAGGGGGGTTGTAGATACACAAATTGCATCGCCTCCATGCCTTTTTCAAATCTTAGTTCTGCCCATGTTGATGGCCTACGTGAAGGCCATCCACTGTTATCCTGGCACTAATTGATGGAACCAAAGATTGAATGGACAGAGACCTTGAATCATGGTCTTATCCTCAGTGGTGATTGTTCCAGTTCAGTTAAAATATGTTGGTAGAGAAATATGGACTTTGTCACTAATTTCAGTGGGGCCAGGGTTTCTCACTTTTTCTTTTCCCATGTTTATTTAAAATTTGTGTGTGGGGGGGACACACAATTTTTAAAAAAGGATTAAAGTACAATTTTCAGCTTCAGATGTGAATTCATAATTAACTTTTCTAAAGTTTTCAGAAGAAGCTGATAAAGTATGTTTAAGCTTATCACGGATGCAAAGATAAACAATTTGTATTAGCCATGTAATTATACAGCAGCATCTATTTTAAGAGGTTTCCAAATAACTGCATGATCCTTATAGTCAATGGTCTTCTTTTTTAATCCTGAACACTCTAGGATCACGTATTGCATATTTGAGGGTGTTGTATTGCAAACCTCATTCACAACAATGAATATTTACCCATCTCAATCAGTTGCTAGTAAAAGGTAAAAAATAATGTTTCTCTCAGTTCTAGAAAATGAATTAGAAGTCAGTGGTACAAATGAAGATGAGGAAGAAGGGGAGCCATTCGATTTGGATAGCGGAGATGAGATACCGGAAGCAGACAGACAAGCCCTCATGCCACGCAGTTCTGACTCTAGGTGTAATATAGAACATGAAGAGACTAGCTCCACAGGTAAGTCTTCTTATAGCCAGTAGGCCACGGCAATACTGTTTAGGCAAGGATCAAGCCCCTTGAATTTTATGGTGACATGATTAATTGAAGTTACAAAAAAGATTTCCATAGGAAGAATATGCAGGTGATTTAATTCATCTCAGGGGTCTTTCATTTCTGGTCTGTTTAACAAGGTTAACAGGTTTATGGTCTCTGACAGGATTCTTATCTGTTTGTTACATTTGAACCAGAGAATTGACCTCCTCGCTATACATATTGGAGGGATCTGTTGTTACAGGACATGGCTCCTGTAACATCAGATTTGTAACTGTATATACACAGATGGGCCTATAGGGCATATCCAAATGAGTGTGCATGTGTGGTTTGTGGTGCTGCAGACTTGTCTACGGTGCCACAAACCATAGAAACTGAACGTGCAGGAACTAACCATGCTGATAATTTGCAGTGCAATAGGTTTTTCTGACAATCAGTTGTCAAGGTAGAAACTGGTGTTAAAAAACCTGTGGCAAAAAAGCAGGGCACCATGTGTGGCAGCAGTGTGCATTGCCCAAAACCAGAGCCTGGCCAGCCAAAGTCATGCTCCAGCTGCTAGGCAGCCTCTGTGCACACGGATCACCGCTGCTGGAGGCCTGGGAGGCCCTCAGGCCTGTGAAGGTTGCTCACATCTGTACCACTCAAGCCTGGGCATTGCTCAGGTCATCTCTGCAGCTCATAGATTCATAGATGTTAGGGTTGGAAGGGACCTCAATAGATCATCGAGTCCGACCCCCTGCATAGGCAGGAAAGAGTGCTGGGTCTAGATGACCCCAGCTAGATGCATATCCAACCTCCTCTTGAAGACCCACAGGGTAGGGGAGACCTTGGCCACTCGAACTGTGAAGAAGTTCTTCCTTATGTCCAGTCTAAATCTGCTCCCTGCTAGCTTGTGGCCATTATTTCTTGTAACCCCCGGGGGCGCCTTGGTGAATAAAACCTCACCAATTCCCTTCTGTGCCCCTGTGATGAACGTATAGGCAGCCACAAGGTCGCCTCTCAACCTTCTCTTGTGGAGGCTGAAAAGGTCCAGGTTCTCTAATCTCTCCTCGTAGGGCTTGGCCTGCAAGCCCTTAACCGTACGAGTGGCCCTTCTCTGGACCCTCTCCAGGTTATCCGCATCCCTCTTGAAGTGCGGTGCCCTGAATTGCACGCGGTACTCCAACTGCGGTCTGACCAGCGCCCAATAGAGGGGAAGTATCACCTCTTTGGATCTATTTGTCATGCATCTGCTGATGCACAATAAAGTGCCATTAGCTTTTCTGATGGCTTCGTCACACTGCCAACTCATGTTCATCTTGGAGTCTACTAGGACTCCAAGATCCCTTTCCACTTCTATGCCACCCAGCAGGTCATTTCCTAGGCAGTAGGTATGCTGGACATTTTTCCTCCCTAGGTGCAGCACTTTGCATTTCTCCTTGTTGAATTCCATTCTGTTGTTTTCTGCCCACTTGTCCAACCTATCCAGGTCTGCTTGCAGCTGTTCCCTGCCCTCCGGCATGTGCACTTCTCCCCACAGTTTTGTGTCATCTGCAAACTTGAACAGAATACACTTCACTCCCTCCTCCAAGTCACTGATGAAGACATTGAAGAGTATCGGTCCAAGGACCGAGCCCTGCGGGACCCCCCTGCCCACACCCTTCCAGGTCGAAACTGACCCATCCAGCACGACTTTCTGGGTGCGACCCTCTAGCCAATTCGCCACCCACCGGACTGTGCTTCTCAGCTCAGTTCTGGAACTGTGAGTTCCAAAGCAGTGACAAGTAGCAGCAGCATGTGTGCACTCATCTGAACGCACGCATAGTGGCTATTTGGAAGCCACGGCTTCTTTCATACATAGCTTGGGCATCCTGATCGGTGGATTTAAAAGGATGAACTGTTAAAATTAAAGACACTGTACTTGTTTCGTATAATAAAAGAAAGCTTACTTCATTGATATGTAAGGAACCGCTGAACTGTCTGTTTCTGTAAGACTGCCCCATGCTCAGACATTCTGAAAAATACTATGTTCTTCCCAGCTCCCACTACAGTCTTGTGTTTTGATCCTAATCCTGTTTCCTATTCCTATCTTGAATAATTGTACTAACGTCTAAATTAGAGTCAGATGATCTCTGCTGTTAACAATATGCTTTGGCAAACTGGAACCTAATGTCTTCCTTTCCCTGGAAAATTCCTTACTCATGAGGTCCAGCAGCTTGTTTTAGTGGAGTCCTGTGCTTCATTCCTGCTTATGGATCCCCTACACATGCTTGTGTCTTGAGATATGAGGGAGCCTGGAGTTAAATCACTGCTCATTATGCAGAAAGGAAACCTGCCTACTCCTTTCTCATGACAACAATTTAAGGAAGATTTTTCCCTTTTCAGTGAACAGTCTCCTCTTTTTTTTACTATTTTTAATTGCTCCCTGTGTATCTTAAAATGTGTTGAAATGGAGTTTAGTGGTTACAGCATCACCATAGAAGTCAAAGCACTTGGGTACAATTCCCTGTTTGCCAGATACTTCCTGTATGACCTAGGGCATGTCTGTACTATATTGCAAGGTAAATAAGTCTGTGTTGAACTCTTGTGCTGTCGCAATTTAAACTGCTTCCAGTCCATGAGAGGGGGGCTTTGGAACTAGTTTGGGAGTTTGTCTGACAGCATAGACCTATACTTAATTGCTTACTATCTTTCTCTCTGTCCATCTCTTTCTGTGTTTCAATCTCTCACTGTAACATGGAAATAACAGCAGTGCTCTGTCTCACCAGGGTGTTGTCAGGTGAAATATATAAGATTGTGAGGCACTTGGAGACTATGTTAGTGGAGTCCATGTAAATGCCTAAGATATATTTGTTTTATGCAATATCATTATGGTCACAAACAATTAATTATGATAAATGAAAATTAAGTTGCTTTTTTTTTCCTCTTAGGGGATGAAAATGTAGTTAAAACTGAGAGAGTGCAAACATCAGAATCCAGGACACAGGGTGCCCCAACAAAAGTAAACCCTTACTCTGTCATAAATATTTCACCAATCCAAGAAAAGGATCAGTCTTCATCACCAGAACCCAGTCCTCAAGATGAAAGTACAAGCACTAACATGTCAGGTGGATATTCTGTTCCTGTGCCTTGTGGCTATGCTGTACCATCCAATTTACCATTGATACTACCAGCGTACTCCAGTCCTGTTATAATACGCAGTGTTTCTGTGGATGAAGAAGGTACCAGATCTCTTGAATTTACTTTCTATCAAGTTGAATCCTAGTTTAATTTTAGTGAGCTATATTTTTCTACAAATGGATGCATGCATCCTTACCTGAAATCCATGGGGAGTATGTCCCAAAGTATGTGGCTCCTCCAAGACACCTTAAAAGAATTTATGGAGTGAGATTATTCATAAAGAAGTCTGTATTATTAGGACTAGCTCATCTAAGAAAACTAGTGAAGGAGAATCAATACACTGTAAAACAAACAAGAAAATGTATGTAACCCCCACCCTCCCCACCCTTCTGGACCCCAAAACCCAACTACCTTATAAAATCAGCTTCTTTCCTATTTTTGTTATAAACCAATGGTTTCTTTGCCACATACTCCAACAGCCAATACCTGCCACCACCAGTATGTAGAAAAGGATGCTAATAATGACCCTCTCTAAATAAATCATATGGTGACACTCATCATGAGAACTCATCAAGATCCTATTCTAATTTACTTACTACACATTGAGAAGTAACATACTAGTTTTCTACCTACTTAGAGACCGCACAGTATACCCCAAGATTATCAGGGTTCCTGTTCGGTTCGGGAAGAGAGCAGGACTTGCCTTTTTCCCAATAACCTAGTGATTTAGATACTTGTCCACAAGGTAGGAGGCCTGAGAGGGTTATAGAGTCATAGAGAAGTAGGGCTGGAAAGAACCTCCAGAGGTCATTTAGTCCAACCCCTGTCTGAGGCAGGTTCATCCATATCTAAACCATCCCATACAACCAGAATCTAAAATCTATATGGGACTACTGTCAATCCTTCATAGGAGGAGGAGTTTGTGACTGTTCGATTTTGTCATCCCTTGGGGTGCTCTGGTGAACAGATGTTCCCCCAGATCCTGGTGAACACCCCTGATAAACTTATAGGTGGCCACCAGATCACCCCTGAGCCTGCGCTTTTCCAGGCTGAAGAGTCCCATGGCTCTCAGCCTGTCTTCATAAGGTCTGTTTTCCTGGCCTCTGATCATGTGCGTGGCTCTCCTCTGCACTCTCTCAAGCTTCTCCACATCCTTTTTGAATTGTGGAGCCCAAAACTGGACACAGTACTCCAGCTACAGCCTCACCAAGGCTGAGTACAACGGAAGAATGACATCCTGGGATTTGCTAGGGAAGCATCTATGGATGCAAGCCAGCGTTTTGCTTGCTTTACTAGCTGCAGCATCACATTGAAGGCTTATGTTCATCTTGTGGTCAGTTATGACCCCCAAGTCTTTTTTCATCTGTAGTGCTACCCAGCGTAGCACTGCTGAGCTTATAAGCATGCTGCAGGTTTTTCCTCCCAAGGTGGAGAACCTTGCATTTTTCGGTGTTAAACATCTTCCTGATGCAACATAGACCCTAACCCCTCATCTGCCACAGGGAAAGCAGGGAAACCACAGCAGCCAATTACCTGCTTCTATAAAATAGAATACTCTCAAAGAGGTCCTGGGTAGAGGGCCATATCTCCTGCTACAGAGGAAGGCAAAAACCCCCATAGTCCATACCAAACTGACCATAAACCCTCATCCTGAATCCTTCCCAAGGAAGGAGGAAACCTGCAGTTTAGGTCCCATCAAAAAAAAAAAGGAGTTTTTAACCCACATTGGCCACTTCCCAAGAAACTGCCTTAATGACTAAGATAGGGGTTAAACAAGTCTGAAGTTCATTCCTCCTATTGAAGAAAAGTTAAGAGTCTTTGGTCTACAAAGAGAGCAAGCAAGAGGGATCATGACTGTAGCCTAGTGAAGTGGACACTGCCTTGAGAAAGAGGGAAAACAAAGTCCTACTCCCTTCTCCCTTTACTGCTTATGAATTTTATACAATAACTGCTTAATGCAACACCAATAGTGACTTTAAGTAAAAAGCAATATACTTTGTTGCCTGTGGCTACAGTGTATTACAGATACTGGAATATAGCAGATATGTTGGTATTAAGGGTTCTTTTAACGGCTTTTCTTGGACCTGTGTGCCTTAACTTGTTATAGCAACGTGGGTATAATAGTATCAAGAAGCTTAATTATTTTGAGGAGGTTTGGAAAGTACTTTGAGATCTTTGGATAAGGGGCATTTATAATGGAGCAGATTATTTGTTAGTAGTATTAGTAATATTAATTATTTTAAGTAAAAGTAAGGCTTTCAATCCTAGCATTCTGGTAATTTTTTTTCTGATTTTTGTAGCAGGTATGCAGACAGCAGCTGAAGATTGCCATTTTAATTCTTTAAGCTCAGAAGACCCACAAAATAGGTAATTGTGAGTTGATCTGCATTTAGCAATCTGTAAATCTTCAATGAAAGATGAGATTTGTGTCCACTCCATTTATTTTTTATTTTCCTGGTTGTAAATTAGCATTGCTATTTGTTAATAACTCCAATTCTGCACTGTGTGGTACAAAATCATTTCTGTTTTTGTGCCAGAATCAGCACTGATTGAAATCTTGTATTTATAAAGATGGCAATTGACCTTTTGATATCTGCAAAAGTGAGTGGTTTAATTTTCACATCTCTCAGTGGGAGATTGCCAAAGCAGAATAATTCTGTAGAAAATGAATAATAAGCAATTTCTTTATACTAAAATTGGGTTGCTAAAGTTGCATTTCAAATTCCATAATTAGACTCTTAAAATATTTAAAAAAAATAACTTTTCATATTAGGATGATAATACATAAGTTTCCTAGCACTATTTAAATACAGAGGGAGAGTTAAAAGGTAAGAGAAATTATTTATTGATGTTATTGATAGTAATATTTTTAATTCTTTTATTTTTATGGAATTTTTCCAGTGAAGACAACCAGGTCAGTAAAGATAATGATGCTCTAGCCAAATGGGTTGCAGATCCTGCAAATACAGCATGGATGGAAAGTAAGTATCAATGAAGAATAAATGACCACTATAGAAATAGGTGAGCTTTAAAGCTTTTCTTTTTCTTTCTGCTTCATCCTTTCCTGTACTTTTCCAACACTAGAGCTAAATAATAAAGATAAAAGTGTATGCAGTACTGTATTTTATATGTTGATTTTTAGTATCGGGTTAGAGTCTACATGCACATGGTTACTGTTAAGTGAGTGAATTGTATATCAGTATATGAGGGGATTATTTGACCCCGTCTGCTGAATGTGTAGTAAATATAATGCTTGCTTAGGTTCCCAGTTTTTTTTTTCTGTTGCTTGGAAGCATGTTATTTTCCTGAACTGAACATTATGGAAGCCTTTTTCTAGTTTAAGAAGGGATACTTTATCATTGTTTGGGTAATTGTTAATGCTGAAACTGATATTACATTTCTCATACCAGTTTGCCACATGTGCCAACTGCATTTTTAGTGCAGATGAATAAAGAACTCTGAAAGCTGAGTCAGATCCCTCACATACTACTGCAGGATCTTTGCTTTGCTGGATTAGTCTCAGCTTAAAGGAGGAAAGCGAAGGGGCCTGCATGTTCCTTAGGTTTGCCAGGACAAAGCGATCATCTTGTTTAGCTGAACAGTTCCCCTACCTAGCAAGTAGGCAGGAGTAAGGAATTTACTTCCCTGCCCTAACCTATGTCCTAGTTTACCAACTGAAACATTAAATTTATTTTAGTAATTGTCTGTGTCTTGAAAACATTTTATGAGTTCTTGAATCCAGACTGTAGTATGGTGGCCAGCAGCTTAGCACTTGAGAACAATCCAACTGGCTCGCAGAAAAGAAGGGAAAATATTTGGCCAGGAAAATAGACCTCAGTTTCAGGCTCCTGAGGGATTAAAATCAATGATAAAAAACAAAACAAAAAATAACACCATCTTTAGAAAGCATGATAATACCTTCAGTCACACGCATACCAGAAAGAAAGAACGTCTGGGGAAGTGATTCTCAACCATGGTGCCTTAACCCTCTAACTCCATAACCCTCTCAGGCCCCTTACCTTGTGGACAAGTATCTAAATCACTAGGTTATTGGGAACAATTACCCAAGATCCTTTCAAAGGTGCTGAAGTGTAAAAAACAATGTTGTTAGGGTTAGGCATGCAAACATGATTTGTGAAATACAGGTTTCCCTTAATTTATGCGGTACTTGTGTTCCTGGAAAACCGTGCATAAATCGAACTCACATAAAGGGAATCCAGTTAATAATGTAAGAAATAGGGATGCATCCCCACGACAGTGAGGGAGGGAGTAAGGCTGGGATGGGGGGGTGGGGGGAGTAGAGTGTGGTGCAGCCCATCGGCTGCTCCTGGGGCTGCAGCAAGGAGCAAAGCGGAGGGAACGGTCAGTGGGTATGGGGCGGAGTGGTGGGGGGGCATAGCTGTTGCTGCTATGTGCACTCCAGGAATATTGTGGGCGGGGAGGCTGCTCCGGGCTCTTCACAGGAGGCGCGTGCTCCCAAATCTGAAAGCAGGCTGCCACTGCAGGCTGGGGCTGGCAGCAGTACCAGGTTCTTTCTGGTGCTTGGGCTGGGTGGTGGCACTAGGAGGTGGGATGCAGCCACCCCAAAATTCACCATAGCCCCCACAACCTGTCCTTCCTGCAGCGCCACCAAGCACTGAGAAGAGCCCAGTGTCACTGCCAGCCCCAGCCTGCAGTGGCAGCCTGGGGGCACGTGCTCCCCAGGAAGAGCCCAGCACTGCCCCCAGCCTGCAGCCCTCCCAGGGTGCGCATAGCAACAAGAGCCGCACCTCCCTGTTCCGTGCCCTGCAGTCACTTACAGTTCCCTCCGCTTTGCTCCCTGCTGCAGCCCCGGGTCTCCGCTTCTCCCCGCTCACTCCAGCCGCTGCAGGCACCTGACATTGGCTCCTCCCAGAACAGCTAAAGCAGGGGCTGGGGTGAGTGGGGCCCTGGCCCTAGGGCCATTTCCTCTACCCTCACAGACTTACCTGCTTGGGGGGAGGGGGGTGTGTGCCTATCCCAATCTCATAAGAGTGAATTTACCTTGCATAATGAATTTTGGGTATAAAAAAAAGTCATCGAATAAGAGCAAATTTGCATATACAGAACCCTCATAAATTGAGGGAAACCTGTAAACCCAAATAGGAACCAGTAGTGTTAAAGATATGTTGACCTGTTGTGGTTTTTCTAAGTTGTTTGCAGCTCAGGAAGAATTGCTCTATTATTTTTTCCATAGGATAGTTGATCCCAGGTTATTTTATTCTTAGTGGGATCATTTTTGCCCTTCAGAGAAAAAGCTTGAATGTCTGTATGTTTTTGGTTTCCACCAGGAGAATGGGGATTCTTCTGGTAGAAACTGAATATCTATACCTGGCCCAAGTGTGGACCCAATTTTCTTTCCTTCCTCCATGTCCTATTCCAGGACAATACACTGGTTTTTCAACTTCACAATTCTTATGTCCTTATTTTAACTGGTGGAATTTTGGAAAGGGAGCGGTGGTCCCCAATGAGAAAGAGAGAGCAAAAAAGGAGCACAGGAAATAGAATTCATTTTGCAGCTTAACTGAAATTGTTTTTCATGTGCCAGTGACATGAACTTTTCCTTGCTGCTGTTAAATGATAGTAGTCATAACCATGGTATTATGATACTTTATTTGTGATAAAGTAGGACCCAGATTGTTCACGGCTAGATGATTTGCAACCTGAATATTTTGCACCATGTTGCAAATCAAGAATAATTTTAAAGGGCCTGACTTCTCCCACCAGCTGGAGTTCATCAGCTATCTCGCACAGCTGTTTGTTCCTTAGTTCTGTATATTCCTGTTACTTTGGAAACCCTCATCTTCACAGCAGGATCAGAGACCTAACCCTGCAAAGAGTCTGGGTTCTGCTGTATGAGATTGAATGCATGCATGGTAAACAGTTGGTACTTGTATGTAAACAGAAAATGGTTTATGCCTCTCTTATGCATACTTTCCAATAAGAATGCAGTTTTTTGTTGGTCTGGTTCAAATCTAAAAAAAAATATTTGTTCTTCTCTTGCTTTTAGATCCAGATGAAGTAATTTATGATGATGTGCCAAGGGAAAATTCTGACTCCGAACCAGGTTTGAGGTTTTTGTAATTTAAACTATAGATTATTTCACACAATCACAGATTTTATTTTAAATTATAAGAAGCGACCATGGGCATGACCATAAGATGTGTTTCCTGGACACTGATATCATAGGGCTTTATGTGATGTGTTAAGAAGCCCAAATGTAAAAGTGGTTTCACGAATCAACAAATTGTAGACAATTCAAAGTTAGAGTCAGACAAAATTTGGTACTATTAACCTCCTGAAGCATACTATTTAAATGCCTATTCTGTTTTTTATCTTGAAACACAGGGCTAAATACTATTTGATTTTTATGTACAGAAGTGGTACTTAGGGAGCTTTTAGATTCTAATCACCTGTGGCAGAATAGGATGTACACTGCCCTGAATGAGAGGGTGTCCTGGGTTCTGTTCCCAGTGTGTTTTCTGCACCTTGCATTTGTTGGATAAAATTCATAAATAGTAGTGGGTAGGATCCACGTTCAGAACCCAGGGCCCATGCCTTACATGACACAGTCCATCTCACCAAACCACATATTTCCTATAGCTTGCTTGTCTCTTCCTAGTCCCACATATCTAGCCACTTTGATCCCCAGTTGGCCATTTTCAAGAAGAAGGCTTTGGGTAATAATTAGCACATGACTTGGTGGTTACAGCAAGCAAAGTAGGAGGTGCAGGTTTAAGCCCCGGATGGGTGAGTAGGAGCATGTGTGTCCCATTGCCTAGATAAGTGCCCTAACAGCTAATCTGTTGGACTAAATGGTGCGAAAATCCTATCCCTTCGTCTTCCCCTTCCATTGCTAGTTATGGTTTTTCTCTGGCAAAAGTTTTGGACTTGCACAATGTTACATGCATATCCAGGTGTTTCTGTTCTGTCTCAGAGCCCACACTGCGGTCACTGGGCATTTTTACACATGCAAGCACTGCAGCGCCGGGTGCTTTGAAAGTGTCAGGCGCTGCAACACTTGTGGTTGTATAAGCAGCAAAATGCACATCAGCACTGAGAAAATGGTGGCAGTTTGCTTTTGAACTAAAATTCATTGGAGGTGCTCCAGTTCAAAAGCGCACCGTTGCCATTTTCTGCGTGCTAATGCACATTTTGCCTCTTATACAACTGCAACCTGTAACAGTATAGAAATGTTTTTTTTAGCTTTAGACTAGCCTAACTCTTTTACTAAAAGGCATGGGGGAGGGAGGCAGAGGGGGTCAGCACTTGGAATAGTGAAGAGGTAGAGAAAGGAATTAACTCATTTATATAATTTCTTCTCTGGATCTGTCTTTGATTGTTATCCACAAATCAGATTTTGATTAGAACTTTGCTGCTGCTGAATGAGTTGGCTCCTATGAAATCAGCATCCAACTTCTTTGTTACACCCGATTCTCAAACGTTATGGGTATTTTATCTGGATTGATTCCAACTCTGACTGTGATTCAGGAAAGCATTTTTAAGGAAGGCATGTTATTAATGTTAAATGTTTAAATACTTTCAAAGCCTTTATTCTTAGTGTTTTTTGAGGACATTTGATAACAATGTCTTGCATCTTTCTTGATTGTTTTCTTTACTGGGAAATCCTGAGCTAGGCTGCATTTCCTATAGAGTACCAAGGAGCGTTTATAGATATGCTCAGGGTTGAGGCATACCTCCTGAATTTAACAAGCAAAAGCCTCTTCTGCGCTAATGTGTGGGTAGGCAGACCCACTGAATTCATTGGAACTTAGCTTCAGAGCCAAGATCCACTTGTACTGATGTCATTGCAGAGCTGGAACTCATAGATGCTTCTTATAAGTGCTCTCTCATTCATAGTGGGAGTTTCACATGTGGCTTGTGTAAAGAACCTCACTCTAATACACAGACCCTATTTAGATTTAGGATTTGGGATCTGCTGTCATTACAGTGATTTTTTTTTTTTTATTTATTTTTTTTTAATTCCTACTGGACAGTGTCATGGAAGAAATGTGTTTAAAAAAAAGCTTGGTATTTAAAAAATAAATGCAAAGACCAGAACACAAGCTTCAGTATTTAAAGGAGTTTGCTTTTTGTTAATATAAATGCTTTTCAGTTATATTGATGTTACAAAATTATTACTGGTCCAGATTTAGTTTTAACATAAAAGAAACTTTGGACTATACAGAAAGGTTAAAAGTCTGGTTTTTTTCCTATTATTTTTTAAAATTTAAATATAGTAAAAGTAGTGTTCTTTTATGTAAATTGCACATAAAAGAAAATTGCGCATAAACAAAAAAAATTTCCAAAAGGTAGGTCTTGTATGTTGAGAATTACTGTAGAGTGGCTCTAAATGCAAAGTTATATTGTCCTGATAATAGAGATTTATAAGGGAAGAGCATATACACCACTACCTGAAGTGTAATTGGATAAATGATGTCATTTATAATCATGAAAACATCTGCCTGCTCTCTGCTGATTGCTTGGCAACAAAATATATTCATTTCATTTGGAATTAGTTTGTCAAACCTGGTGCTTTTGTCAGCCAAAACATCAGTCTAGGTAGAAATGAAATCTAGCAGGCAGAAATGAATGCAGACATTTAGGGCTCCTATACACTAGACAGACCTCTGCTCCAAAGCGTGATAATTAGCACACAGAGAAAACTTGATTAATCAAGTCTGCTGGAGTGTGCTAATTAGCATGCTCCAGCAGCCTCCACATCACATGCATTCAGCATCCCCATGTTTTAAAATGGTGGCAGGGGCACTTTAACTGAAGCTTGTCCAACAAGCTTTAATTAAAGCGGCCTTGCCACCATTTTGAAGCACAGGATGCTGAATACATACGATGCTGTGGGCACTTTAATTAGAGTGGCTCTCGGAGCCTCTCTAATTAAAGCACCCCCCTTTACTCTGGAGCACATGTATAGATGCCCTTAAAGTGTCTCCAAGTGTCCCACACAATTATATATAACAACTTTTTCAATAAGCAATTTTGGAAACTTTTTCATTCAGCTCTAGCTTTCAGCTCTAGTGGTTTGATTTGAGTTACTTGGACAGTGACATGAAAAAGGGTTAATGATTTGAGCTCTTACTGTACTTACTGAGTCCTTAACTACTCTTAGTGAGCTCTTGAGTTTGTGTCAGATAATACTTGAATTTTTTTTTGACAGAATCTAATTCTTGAGTGCAAGTGTCATTAAGAAAATTATTAGATCATAACATAACCATTTTGGAGCATGGGACCTACTATACTTTAGCTACTTCTTATTGCTTAAAATGATAGTTTGACTCTTGTATGTATAAAGTCTGTCCCCTAACTAAATGCATTTCAAATAAATCATATAGGGTTAAATCCTGTTTTACCACCTGCAAACAAGCCAGGAAGGATAGCAAAGTAGTGGCATACTCCTCTTTGAAAGAGTCATCCTTAGGAGGCAAGATTTATGCCAAGTGTATTAGCTAGGTATACTGCTTCATACAGTTGGCCACATCAGAGAAAGATCTGCCTGGTAGCTTGAGAGCTGTGAATGGTCTTGCTACATTGCACTAGCTCTGCTCTGTAATACGCAGTGAACAAGATCTTTGGAATTAAATAGGAAATTATTAGTAGTGTAATTAAAATATTGTATATTCTTTTGTATTTTGGTGTTAAATGCATGCAGAGGAAATGATTTACGATGATGTTGAGAATGGTGACGATGGTGGAAACAGCTCTCTAGACTATGGATGGAGTTCGAGTGAGTTTGAAAGCTATGAAGAACAAAGTGACTCCGAGTGTAAGAATGGAGTTCCCAGCTCCTTTTTGCGAGGCAACCACAAGAGACATGTATGTAACCCACAGCAGTTCTTTTCCTTACTCCATGTTTCTGATTACCTTTCTGTTCAGCTTTATCTGTCCCCATATGTGTCCCCATGCCTTCTCATGAACCTAGTTTCCAAATTCCAAAACTTTTTTTTAATAAAATGAACCACAAAACAATAAGGGAATTAGCACTGAAGACAATATGTAACAGGATAAAGAACTAATGAAAACATTAAAAGAGGAATCAAGTCTGCAGCCTGGAAAGAAAATTGATTGTTTTCTTGTGGTGGGCTGTTCCTGATCTTTTTCTACCCCTGCAGCTGCTGACATATGGCAAGCAGCAAATGAATATGGACAACAGTCTGAAGACTATAAGTGGGTGGCTGTGGTGGCATTTGTGATTTTCATTAACAAGTTTGCAGAATTCATAAAACTAGCAAGTCTGCAAGCATTTTCCCTTCCTGTTAGGATTTTAAACCCTTATCTGTATATAATACATTTGTTGTTCAGAGGTCATTTGAGCTTTAAAATGCCCAAGGATTTTATTTTGAAGCTGCCATGTATTAGGGATCTAAGATTCATCCAGAAGAGAGCCAGGTGGCTGGTCTGTATATAATATGTGTAGGTCCTGATCTTTTGGGCTGATACCTTTGTTCTCCATTGAGCCTAGAGGCAGTCAAGGGTGACTTCAGTATCTGTAGTTAAGTTAGAGCACCTTCAGGGCTTCTGCTGGTAGTTGTTCTCTAGGACATGTTTCAGAGCCAAGATTCAGCAGCAGAGCACTCCAGCAGTTTCTGGCCAGGTGGTCAGAAGGGAACAGTATAGACCCAGAATTGAGGGCAGCTTGACAGAGATGCACAAATGGGATATGTTGTTGACTGAGAATTTAGTCTACGCATCTTGTCTGTATGTTTGTAGCAAGTTCTCTCTCTCCATTACTCTGCTGTTTTTCCTTCCTGCTGTGGCTCTGGTTGTTATTTACTTAAATTTTAAATAGTTTTGCTTTGATTCTGCCTTTCCGCTGCTCATTTTCTCACATCATCTTCTTCAAACTCTATCGTACTGTTCACAAGAATTCAAAATTAGGGAAGTAAAAATTACTCACCCAGGAAAAGATAACCTCTCCCCCCCCCCTCCCCCATTATAAAACACCATCATCCTACAGAACCTGTATTTTGAATTGTACTACTTTCTTGACTCAGCCTAAATAAAAGCTTTACTCTCCATTTCCCTTCACCATCCATCACCCCCAAACACTCTGCCTGTAGAATTCCCTCCACATGTGTTCAGGAAGCAAAGATGGAGTAGTTAACAGGAGGACTATTTAATAAACAGATTTCTCGTTAAGTGGTCTTTGTTTTTTTTTCCCTAAACTGAAACAAGCTTAAGCAATTAGCCTTTTACAGTCAGGTCACAAAAGCATTGGATGCAGGTGTCGCCGTGGATGTAGTCTTTCTGGACTTCAGCAAGGCCTTTGACACTGTCTCCCACCCCATCCTCATTAAAAAACTAGGCGACTGTGGCATCGATGCCTACACAGTCAGATGGATTGCTAATTGGCTGAAGGGTTGTACTCAGAGGATGGTGGTGGACAGGTCATATTTGACCTGGGGGGAAGTGGGCAGCAGAGTCCTCCAGGGCTCGGTCCTTGGGCCCGCGCTGTTCAATTTCTTTATCAGCAATTTGGACATCGGGTTAAAAGCAACCTGTTCAAATTTGCTGATGATACCAAAATTTGGGGTGAGGTGGGCACGCTAGTAGGGAGGGAAAGACTACAGAAAGACCTGGATAGGTTGCAAGGGTGGGCTAACAAAAACAGGATGTGTTTCAATACTGACAAGTGCAGGGTGCTGCACTTGGGCATTAGTAACCAGCAGCACACTTATAAGATGGGAAACTCCCTTCCTGATAGCACGGAGGCAGAAAGGGATCTTGGAGTCATCATTGACTCCAAGATGAACATGATTTGACAATGCAAGGTCACGGTCAGCAGGGCTAACTGGACCCTATCGTGCATCCACAGGTGCATCTCAAGTAGGGCCAAGGAGGTGATCCTCCCCCTCTGTGACACTGGTCAGACCACAGCTGGAGTACTGTGTCCAGTTCTGGGCACCCTGCTTCAAGGGGGATGTGGACAACATTGAGAGGGTCCAGAGGAGGGCCATCCACATGATCTGGGGACAGCAGGGCAGACCCTACAATGAGAGGCTACGGGACCTGAACCTGTTCAGCCTTCATAAGAGAAGGCTGAGGGGGGACCTGGTGACCATCTATAAACTCACTAGGGGGGACCAGAAGGGTTTGGGGGAGACCTTGTTTCCCCTAGCACCCCCTGGGATAACAAGGAATAATGGCCACAAGTTGTTGGAGAGTAGGTTTAGATTAGACATCTGTAAGAACTACTTCACAGTTAGGGTGGCTAGGATCTGGACCCAACTTCCAGGGGAAGTGGTGCTGGCTCCTACCTTGGGGGTCTTTAAGAAGCGGCTCGATGCCTACCTGGCTGGGGTCATTTGAGCCCAGTTTTCCTTCTGCCCAGGCAGGGGGTCAGACTTGAAGATCTACAAGGTCCCTTCTGACCTGACTTCTATGAGTCTATGAATAATAACTGAAGCATTCCTGAACCAGGATGGATATTTTTAAGTTGAGGTTAAGAAATGCTCTGCCAGTGGGTATATGCATCTTTAAGTAACAGGATATTTTGACTCTTTCCTCCCCTTTACTGTTTTGCAGTCATACAGGGATATATACACATATGCACAGATCAAGGTTTAAAGTATTTTTCCAGTGTTGTAAATATACACTGGGTTTGAGAGTGAAAGGGGTGAACAGCTATCAGGAGTGGAGAAAGTAAAAGCTTCTGCTGGGGTAGAAGCCTGAGAGAGGTTGACTTGGGAGGAGTAAACCTGATTAGAAGCCAGGAACAACCTGATTCCTGGTTAGGAACTGGCATGAAACCATGCTTCCCAGTCTTGAAGTAAGCAGTCCAGAGGAGTGTGCATTAGGATGAAGGAACAGGAGGAACTGAGTAGTCTGCTGGGAATGGAGGGAACTGGATAAGTGGTATGGGGACAGGAAGTGGCAAAGAAACAATAAAGAGAAATAGAAAAGAGAGAGGCTGAGGAGGACAGAAAAAAATGGGCTTTTTAATTGCTTAACAATATAGAGAAACAAGGATTTCTTTGGGTGATAACTTTTATTGCACCGTGTTGCCACTGCGTAGTCTGGCTTCTTTTATTTTTACATGGTGAATTTTCCATAGACAGCAGTCGATTTTAATATCTTTCATGCCTTGCATGTTACAGTAGTATATGAGGGATATTGTAGGCACCTGATGGTCCAGAAATTCAATGGAAAATTGGAAAACTATACCTGCTTTCAATGGAAAATCCACAACCTAAAATATAACTTCTGGACCATCAGGTACCTGTAGGGCTAGGGATAGAAATTACACACAAACTGGTGTAAGGGATCAGAAACCAGTTTAAATATGTAACACAACAGAAATTCAGTGCATATAAACTGCTTTCAAGATGGTCAAAACCAGCTTAAGATAAACCTAGATGGATGTAATATCAGACATAACTGATTTAGGTTAACTTGGTTTATTGAATTTCTGTCCCAGAATCCCTCCAGATTCAAGCTAACTCACAGTCCCCCGGCATCCCACAATGCTTTGTAGCTCCCATGCAAACTCCCCCTCACAGGGTGGGCAGGTTAGCCTTGGCCCAATCTGCCTGCTCCAGCTGAGCAGGGAGGCATTCTCTAGTGCCCCGGGCTTCTGGCCTGTGCCACTGCAGGCATGTGGCTGCATTTCTGGAATCAAAAGTGAATGGCTGTTCACTTGCTTATTGCTTCAGTCTATATAGCTTAGATTAACCTGCAAAGACTGAATCAATTTAGCTTGGGCTTTTTGACTGTGTACTTAACAGATGTGTGGGGGGGCTTTTCTGACATGCTGTAATTATAGCGTATTGGAGCAGATTCAATTAACTGAGTTTGCTGGGGTGTGCTAATTAGCACGCTCCAGCAGCCTCTACATCAGTGTCCCTGGGCTTCAGAATAGTGACAGGGGTGCTTTAACTAAAGCTCATTCAGTGCCACCATTTTTAAGGGCAGGGATGCTGATACGTGAGACACTGGGCTCTTTAATTAGAGCGGCTCTTGGATCTGCTCTAATTAAAGAGGCCCCCTTCCCAGCCCTGGAGCATGTGTAAAAATGCCCATCATGGCTACAATATCACTCTTACACTATCATAACAGTGTAGCTATACTCTTTAAGTGCTTAGGTCTTTAATATGGCTGCATGCCTCACTCACATTTCATTTACCAGCCATTTCACTCGCATTCATCTATTTATAAATCTCTGCCCCACTTGATTCCTTATCACTCCTGTTACCTTGCTATTGCCTGGGGTGGGGAAGAAAGTAACTTTGCTTTGATGTGTATTGTAATACTGTCAGAAGACTTTCCCTTCTGTGGTCCTTATGTGCCTTCAGGGGAGAAGGGTGCTTCCTTAATTATCCATTTTTAGGACTGTGCCCATTGAGATGTCTGAACTACAACTTTGGTGTTAGACGTTGGGTGAAAATCAATTACAGCACACTGTCAACCTTGTGTTTTTTTTAATGTTTTTTTTTTTTCCCTGGGAATGGGGACAGATGTTGGAGCACTTGCAAAATAAAGTACCTATGCTGCTTGCTACAAACATAAAAAAAAAAAAAAAAATTAAAAAATGGAGCTTTACTTTAAGCTCCATGTGCCCCTATGCTGAGTCCAGCACATACCTGGAAGAGGCATCACAGTAATTGGACCCAGCTTGCCCAACCTCTGTATAGATCTGATGCTTCAGCAAGGCTTTTTTGATGTTGAATGCAAAAAAGCCCCACTGAAGTGTGTGATCTATATAGATGCTGCAGAGCCAGGTCAAACTAACGCGTTGCCTCTTCAGTAAAGCATGGGGTTTTTTTTCCTTTTTTTTTTTTTTTTTTCCCATGTCTGTCGGCAGTCCTGTAGTTCACGAGTTATGCTGGTGTAGGGCTAAAGTAATTCTAATGGTCCTAATCACATCTTGGACTATAATGGTATAGCTGAGAGCTAAATTGGCTCTTTTTACAACTTGGTGGGTATTTTTTTTTTATTACATTGATTCTGTTCTAGCAATACTAGAGATGTTGGTCTGTGATGCTTTCCACTGGATTTTTCACTGTGTGGTGCATTGAATGATTTCTTTCTAATATATGTCCTTTCATATGAGGTTCTCAAAGTGCTTCACAAATATTGATTCATAAGCCTCATAGCACTCCAGGTTGCATTGTCACCATCACAAATGGGGATATTTTTGCACCAAATGATTCTGAAGCTTTCCCAAGGTCATACAGTGAATCTGTGGTAGAGGTGGGAACCATATATATAAGTCAGGAATCAGTCATTAGAAGTACTCCTTCCCTAGCAGACCATCCTTACTATTGCTTTGCTTATAAATACATTTTAAAAAAGGATGCACAGTAATTTTGATGAGCTTGAAACAACTCCTACTTCATACTGAAGAAAGCCCCCTTCCTAAGTAAAGCACTTGCTGATGGACTGCATAGTGCCCATGCAGCTCACTACAGTAAATGCAGTGATGCAGAGACACCCAGATAGAAAGTCAAGTCACCATGTGGGTGGTCTCCTAATTTTGGGGTTGGCAACTTTTTACTAAGGGAGGGTTGCCTCTTGCAACTTAGGCATTGCCATGGGTAGTCGGTCCCTGGCTGCCACTCCAGCCACCCGTGTTCCTTTTCTCCCCCTCCACTTCTCTCGAATCCTTGTGGTGAGCAAGGATTTGGAGCGGCTAATTTGACAGTGATAGTGAGCCCAGGCTATAGTGGGGTTGAGGGGGTATGTAAGACTAGCCTTCCTGTGCAGAGCTCAGATGGCTGGAGTGGTGGCTGGGATCAGGTGGTTGTTGGCAAAATGCGGGCTGGATTAGCCAGAAGCAGGGAATCAGCCAGTTGTCCTTAAAACACAAGCCAGATCATACTTTTACAGGCTGGATCCAGCTAGTGGCCCATAGGTTGACATCCTCTCTGTGGTCTAGATGATGACAGGGAGACTGACCAGCATGCATAATACTGTTCAAGTACTTCAGTGTTAAGTTTGCACTACAGGCTTTTTGAAAAGATTGTATCTTTTTATACACTATAGCTTTCTCATGACCTAACCCGTTTAAAGGAGCACTATGAGAAAAAGATGAAAGATTTGATGGCAAACACTGTGGGAGCATTAGAGATTCAGCAACTAAAGCAAAAACATGAGCTGAAGGTAGTGTAGTTAATTTTTGTAACAAGCTACATATTAAATGATTGTTTTTCAAGCACGGACAATGTTATCTTTCTTTTTAAACAGAAGGTTGAATAGAAAAAATAGACAATAACTTTCTATCTAATTATTTCTGTGTGTGCTGGATTATTGTACAGTTTGTCTTAAAAAGAACATTGTCAAGGACTTTTATAGTGCCTGTTCTCTGGAACACTTTTCAGAGTATCAAATAAGACATTATCTTTCCTTGATGACTGAGGCATCTTCCATTCTGACTCATTACTGCAGACCCTGGTGAAGCCCCATTTGACGTCCGTGAGATCAACCCGGGCATAAGGGTCTGCCTGCACTGATCAGATTTCAGGATCAAGTGTCTTGAATAGAGCCAGAAAGGTTTTTTTGTTTTTTTTTTTATAACAGCTTGAGCTTAAATACTGAAATTGCCTTATCTCAGCAAGATACCTTTTGTTTGTGTCCTAGTTTAATTGATGTTGTCAGCACAGTTCTGACAGTAGCACTTATTTTTTGCTGTGGTTGCATTTAGTAAAGGGAGGCATGGAGTCGGCTTTCTTTTTTTCTTTTTAATGGAATATGACTAGTGCAGGGGTTGTCAGCAGGGGGTATGTGTACCCCTGGGGGAACTTGGACCGATCCTAGGGGGTACGCATGGGTGAGCGGGGACACAACGCTGCTGCATCCCAGGAGCAGTGCCGGGGCGAGGTGAGGGTAGCGGCGCCTCTCTGCAGTGTGGGGAAGCCTGCACGCGGTGGCTGCTGCTACCACACACCAGTCCGGTGAGCTTTCCCACCCCACCCCCCACTAACCCTGCTCCTGGCAGGTGGCGGCACTCCATCCCTGCCCACCCACATGCTGTCCCCACCTCCCTGCTCCATGTCTGGCCGTGTACTGCCCGCTTCCCTGGCTTGGCGTCTGGCCACATGCTGCCCCCCACCTCCTGGTGTTTGGTCATGCCTCTCCCACTCAGCGCCTGGCCACCAGGGGTGCTTAGACTAAAAAGGTTGAAAACCCCTGGACTGACGAGTATGCATCTTGGGCTTACACAAATGGTGCACTTTTTATATGATGCGTAAAATATAGCATAACATTTTTTTAAAAAATATATAGGCCTTATTAAACTTTTCTTATTTTTAAGAGTGTTTATTGGACCCCCCCCCCCCCAAAAAAAAAAAAAAAAAAAAAGGTGGAGGAAAAAAGCTCATATTTGAGGTCCAACCTCTGTTACTAGATACTAGATTACTGTGTTCTCTAGGGCGATGGCCATATTCAGACCTGAATTACTTGACAATGTTCTTTAAAGATTAATGTTTTTAAAGCAGCATCTGCTACAGTATGTTCTGTTTTACTTTTATTATTCACTGAATGTGTAGAATGTATTTTTTGCTCTCTTGCAGATGCAAAAACTCATGAGGGCTGCTAGAGAAGGTACCAAAGATGGACTTGAAAAGACTAAAGCAGCTGTGAAGAAGGGTCGTTCATTCATTAGGACCAAATCCTTTATTTCTCAAGGTGTGTACTGAATGTGTTTTATTGAAGTTACTCTTTAAAAGTTGATTATTAGGTGACTGTGTGATGTGCTCTAGCTCTGGATGTAGCTGGGATGCACCTTTGAGAGACGGTTCCAGGGTGCTTCCCCACCTTGCCCATTCTATGGAATGGGCAAGCCTGTATGGTCAAATACTCTTGCATCATAAGTATTGCAGACAACAAATTGTTTGTAATCCAATTTTTTAAAAAGGATGTATTATAAAAAAAAAAAAACAAGAGCAAGCATAAGAAATCAGAATAAACAAACAAAATACCGGAAGAGTAACCTGTAGACCTTAAATCCAAGGATGCAGTCCTTAGCCAGCTTCCGCAGGTTCAAAAGCAATTTCTTCCTCTGACCTCATTGTCAGAGCTTTCTGCAGTTTCTCCTGTCAGCTTCTTTACTCAGCCTAAGGGACTCCTGTACGTGGAAACACTAAAGACAAATCTATATTCTCAGAACATACTTAAGTACAGCTACCTCTTTGGCTATTCACGTAAGTCACCTATTGGATTCCAAGCTGGGGAGCTCATGTTATGCCAGTAACTTCCTGCTCTGCAGAAGTGTGCATTTTCCAGACTACAAAATTTTCCTGATTTTTTTTTTTTTTTTTTTTTTTAAAGACCAGGAGGACATGTGCACCCTTTCAGACATGGAAATTCAGTAATCCAATATTCTGTCTTCCCTCCCACCAATAGTTTGACTAACTAGATTTCAAACTTCTTTTAAAATCTAATTTTAAGGGATACAATAAACAACTCAAGTCAAAAGTTAATTCTAAGCCACTTATTGTTTTTCATCTCAGTGCCAAGAAACTCATTGTTTAATATGTGAAAGTAATTATTATATTGTGCAGTTCTGGCTCTATTGTAACATATTAGAAATACATTTTATATTGGATACCACAAGGCACAAGAGCAATAAGCCAAGATAGAGCTTGATATTACCTTTACATAGAGACTACATGTCATATTAATAAAACAAGCTCAAGAAATCATGTAAGACACTCTGCAAAACACCAGGTTGTATCAGGTGTCTTAGCCTGTTGCTTATTACCAATAGGATTGTGGGTATATGAAATCAAATTTGTGTTGAAAGCATACTTGACAGTTTGGGGTCTGGCAGATCTATGATTGTTTTAAGATTTTGGATGTAACCATGAGAACCTAGGAAATCCTGGAATACTGAGATAGGCTTTTGGAATATATAACTTCCATAGCCATGACAGATTTTACATGGAGCAGTGACACCTCAATGTTCATATGCTGTAGGGCCAATGGTAACATGGGAATTATGGTAAAGGGCTGTTTTCCCACTTCCATCCTTCTAGAAACTCCAGAATGTCAGTCAGCTGCTGAAGAAACAAAAAATCTACACCTTAAACTAGCTGTTATGGCTTAAATTCTCTGTGGAACTGCAGTCACTAAGGACTCTTAAATAATCAGCAATAGCCCTTGATGTTTTTTGTATTAAACAAAGAAGTAAACTGTGTCTCACCTCATTGTTTGATAATTTGATGAAAGCTGACTTTCATTGTATTGGATGGTGAGAGAGAAACTGAAGTCTTGCAGTACCACCACCATCCAAGATGTAACAAGCCAGTACTGGGACAGCAGATTGATTCTTTACTTTAGTAAGGCTTTTGATACAGTCTACCACAACATTCTCCCAAGCAAGCTAAGGAAGTACAGGTTGGATGAATGAACTTTAACACAGATGGAAAACTAGCTGGATCATCAGGCTCAGAGGGTAGTAGTCAATGGCTTGATGTCTAGTTGTCAGCCAGGATCAAGTGGAGTGCCCCATGGGTCAATCGTGGGGCTGGTTTTATTCAGTGTTTTCACCAGTAACCTGGAAGATGGAGTGCACCCTCAGCAAGTTTGTAGATGACACCAAGCTGAGGGGAGTAGTAGACATGCTGGAGGGTAGGGCTGGGATTCAGAGTGAACTTGACAAATTGGAGAATTAGACCAAAAGAAATCTCATGAGGTTCAATAAAGAGAAATGCAAAGTCTTGCACTTTGGATGGAACAACCCTATATACCAGTACAGGCTGGGGGCTGACTGGCTAAGCAGCAGTTCTGCAGAAAAGGACCTGGAGGTTACAGTGGACAATAAGCTGAATATAAGCAAACAGCCCTTGTTGTGAAGAAGGCTAACAGCATACCACACTGCATCGGTAGGAGTGTTGCCATCAGATCAAGGGAAGTGATTTTTTTTTTCCCTTCTCTTCAGCACTGGTGAGGCCACATCTAGAGTACTGTGTTCAGTTATCGGCCCCCCACTACAGAAAGGATGTAGACAAATTGGAGAGTTCAGCAGAGGGCATCAGAAATGGTTAGGGGGTGGGGGCACATGACTTACGAGAAGAGGCTGAGGGAACCTGGGTTTATTTAGCCTGGAGAAGAGAAGACAGAGGAGATTTAATAGTAGTCTTCAGTTATCTGATAGTGGTTCCAAAGAGGATGGAGCAGATTGTTCTCAGGAATAGTAGATAACAAGGACTCTGCTTCAACAAGGGAGGTTTAGGTTAGATATTAGGAAAAAACTCTCTCACTAGGAGGGTAATAAAACACTGGAACAGGTTACACAGAGAGATCTCCACCCTTGGAGGTTTCTAAGACCTGGCTAGTCAAAGCCCTGGCTGGGGTGATCTACTTGGAGCTGGTCCTGCTTTGAGTAGGGGGTTGGACTAGATGACCGGAGATCCCTTCCAACCTGCATTTTCTATGATTCTGCAAGAGGGGAATATCTCTTGTGCCATTTGAGAGTGTGTTGAGCAGTCATTTGAACACTGATTTTCAATGGTAAAGAAAACACTGAGCTGGAGATGCAGTCTGTGGAGGAAAGGTGCAGGGTTTGGATGTGGGTGATATGAGAGTGGAGCAACTACCTTTAGGCAGTGCCAAGGGCTCATGCCCCTCTCACCCACCCATTGTTATGCTACTGACCATTACATCTTAGAGGAAAACTTAGGATCTTTGAGGGAAACTAACAGAGACAAAGACAAAGCTCTACTCAGCAGCAGACCATCAAGATATATTTTGGAAGGGGAATATCTTCATGAATTCAAATGTATCCTTATCCAGAGTAAGTTCTGGGAGCTAGTCTGTTACATCACTCAAGGTGCCAGAAAAGAATTGTTACAGTTGCAAGGAAGGAAAGACTGATGTAGACACGATAGTGTCCTTGTGTGGACACTAAATGGTTCCTGAACATTGGCATTTCAGTACTATCACAATGGCAGAGGACATGCACAAGCTTCCTTGCTTATAAAAGTAAAACTTTGCTCTGCATCCATATTTATTGGAAAGAAAGATTTGCTATTTGGCCTTTGTCAGGATATTTTGGATACATTGTACTTGGATCTCTTAGGGCTGTGTTAGCTCTGTACTAGGGCATTCCCATGTGTGGACTGTTTGAGGCCTCAGTCTGCTACCTAGTCAGCAGGGAACTGGTAAAGAATTGACTGGTTTTTCAGATTCCTTAAGTGTTTATATAGATCTCATTATCTAAAATACTTTAAGAATTTGCTTTTTCTAAGACCTACTTGCTTATACTTTGCTTTCTGTACCATTGCTTTACTAATACCTGTCTGTATACTGCCACCTATCACTGTATTTTCTAAGTGCTTCTTACATAAAATCAGTATTAATAGCAAAGCATATAGGGAGTTTCAGCCTTCTTCCATTTTAAGAGTGGGGAAAAAATTGCTAGAATTCTGTTTTGGTTAGTTGATTTACTTAGGTTTATTTATTTCCTGGAACTGTGGTAGAAAGAATTTTTCTGAAGAGGGAGATTTTAAAGCATTTTTAAAAGGTTCAGATGGTAGATTCACTAAATTTCCTGGAAGTTTGTTGCATAACTGGATCCTCTTGAGCCAGACCTGCTCTGTTTCCAGATGTTATATGCTGTATTTTGGGCTATGAGAAGTAGACCTACTATTTGTACTTCTTGTTTTCCAGAATACTCTCACACTTACTATACCATTAACATGGCTCCATGGCCCCCTCTACATGTTACAGGTATCACACAATTAGCTAGTTAATTGTACAATTATCTTAAGACAAGCTACACATGCAAAGTCACTATCAAGCCATAAAAAAACTCCAACAAGCTATAAAGGTAGACCTCTAAAATGTGTACTAACTTTATAGCTGGTTGCTATTGAGCTTTAATTGGCATGTGTAGCAGGGGTGCACTGTGCCCATTTGGAACTGCAAGTCTCGCAACTGCTGGGGACTTAAGCCTGCTCTGTAGATCCTGGTAGCACCCTGCAGCTGCTGGGTCTCAGCATCCCACAGCTGCAGATGCTGGATTGCCACAGCATGCCTCCCAGTGCCTGGACCTAGCTGAGTCTTGGCAGCCACAGGGTGTGGCTGTGATCATCCCACTCTCCCAGTCATGGGGGTGCATGGCATGAGGGGGCTCCAAGCTACGAGAGCTTGCTTCTTGCTGGTGCAGGGGGAGCGCAAGATCGGGCCTCCCCTGCACTAGCATTAAGGCACGATGGGATCTAATTTATGAATAGCACATAAGATTCCATTGGGCTTATACTTGCACATGTGGAGGGGGTCTGTCAGGGTAACACCACCAGCAACCCTGGTATTGTCACTGATGGAGCTGCATTTGTACATTACTGGCACCTTCCTTTAACATAGAATCATGGGTTCATGAGAGTTCAAATTATATATATTTATATACTTTATATATAAACTTATATATAACTGACACTTTAATTATTTATAGATCATAGATCACTCTGTCTGGAAGAAGATGAATTACATTTATTCATTGATGTAGATTGTATGCATACAGAAGCAATTATGACTCCTATGCCTGAAGGATTATCACAGCAACAGGTACGCGGGTTCTGGAATCTGGACTTGTGTCTGTTTCTTTCCCCCGTCACTTCAGTACTAATAGTATTCAGTTTATTCCTTTTGGATTTGGGCTGAAATTTAAGATGAATTAGGATAGATATATATAACTCCATGGAAATTGAGGAGCATGCACACAGTTCTACCTCGTCAGTTATTGGCCAGAGATGCAAAAAAAATATTCTATTGTTTGAACTTTCTTTTTCCAAATTAAGAATTGGAGTTACCATATTAACTCACATATAGCACACACAAATATTCCATAAATTAATACCTGGAATTAGGATTCATGGCTTTAAGGAGGAAATGTTAGGGAGCAAAAGCCTGATCTTGCAGGAGCCGAACTGTCCGGCCTCTCTCTCTGAGTAGGCAGCTAGTGGTGCTTGCCAAGTTAGCTGAGAGACCACCTAGCTCAAGTAATAGGGCTGGGCAATTCAGCTCAGCCAGTAATGTTAGCTGGGAGCCTGATCTTGCTGGACCTGAAGTGTTTTGCCCCAGTTCTTGAGGCAGGTAAGCTCTGCATCCGGTAGCAAGGGGGTTAAAAAAGTCACAACAGACTTTTGCTCCCTCCTACTGCAGATGCTTGTTTTTTCCCCTGAAATAACATACTTACTGATATTTTCAAGAAAATATTTTTTTTTCTGTCATTTTGCACTTTATTCAGGGGTCTGCACTTTATTCAGGGGCACTTTATATGTGATAAAATATGGGAAATATTAAAAATTAAAGTTAAATTAAAATGAATAGCTTGGAATGAAATACACATGTGCGTGTCCTAAGAGTAGCGCTGGGGCAGGGGGTGCGGGGAGGGTGGGGAATTGGAGGTATGCAAAACATTGCTGTTGGATGAAGAGATATTACCAGTGCTCCTGTTTCTCCATTTTAAGTTTAGAGTATTGGCTGCACCATTGACATTTCTCCTGTTTTGGAAAAATATAGTAATTATGTGCAGCACTGTAAAAGAGAAGATATTGCTATTTCTGGCTGAAATGCTCTGGCTGTTGTGTCTATGAAGACCAGTTAAACAAAGCCTTGTAAATGAACAGACTGGTTAGAAGTATGCTTTACTATCTAAGAAAATACACTCTATGAAATGAATAGTTTTGGAAGCCTCTTTGTTGCAAGAAAATGAGCTACTTTTGGAGATGCTAAGCACTCTTAATTCCGGTTGTAGTCCATTCCTGAGCTGGTCAGCACCATGAAAGAATGAACACCCAGCACTTGAAGTCAGAGCTAACTGGAATAACTTGTTCAAAGTTAAGCTTAATTCCTAGAAAGTCAAGGAAGTCACCAGCTGGTGATCTAAGGCTGTGTTTTCTACTTGTAACAGAGTGTTTAATATAATAGGGCTCTGTATCTTAATCAGGACCTTTTGACACCAATACACATTATAAATACCTGTCCAGTATCATGCAGTTTCACTTTAAGAAACCCAGTAGGCCTCCATCATCAACCCAAATTCTTCCTGCTTTATAAAAATAGGATGGAGATTCTCAGTACTGTTTCTGTCTTTTTAGATATCCAAATCCAACAGAATGGTCTATTTGTTGTAAATTATAATTGGTGTCTATGTAATACCAAGAGAAAGATATCTGTGTATACTAAAAAGTAGATGTTAAGTTCATTTTGGTGTATTTGGATGTTAGTATTACATGATCTCACCTTTTCAGTGCTTGTACGGAAAGGTTTTTACTCCATAGAAGGAAAGTGGCAAAGATGATTTCTATATTCACATCTCTATAAGCTTGGGGTCTGGTTCCAGTCCTGAAAAGAGCCTCCAAGTTTGTTAGCAGACAGTGCACAACTGCTTGCTGAGACCAGCCGGCTGTTGCTGGTTCAAAGTTCATAGCCCACACTGAGCTGGCTGAGGAAATTCATGCTCAATTCAGCTTGATTTGGCAGAGGAAATTTGATGAGTGACCTGAGGAATATAGAAGCAGGCAGGTGGAAGCTGGCAGTTGCACACTGCCAGAGGAGATAAGAAACTAACAAGAAACTAATCCTTGTATAGTGGGAGCCCTTTCTCTGGAAAAAGGAGTATTAAAATTTTCTGGGGACTATCTGCTAGTGGATAAATATAAGGGGAAATGTGGCCTCCAATTCAAAGGAACCTTTCCCCCCCTCGCCTTGTGACAAGGGAAATAAGGATAATATTAATGCCTTCAAAGTTTTGATTATGTGGATATCAAGAAGAAATTTATATGGTCCAGATGTAAATGAATGGTCCCATAACTTAAAAAAGGAATAGTCTGGAATAAAACACTGGAAATGTCATTAGTGAGAGGAAGTAAGGCTTGTATCATTCTTTTGCCCATTGTATTCTTTTGCTTAGGTTATTATATTCATTGTGTATCAAGCATAAAAATCCATATGCTTGTGATTAACATGCATATTTGTGTTATGGCATTTCTTTGTGAATAAAAAATGAAGCAATATATCTATAGGCTCTTGGTAATATTCTAAGCATGTGCTAGTTATACCATATGCAAGGCGCAAGGATTATTTTGAATTATTTCTTTTATTGGACCAACTGTATGCTTCACAAATTGGCTGGATACTAGTAACCAAGGCCTGAACACCTGTATAGATTTTTAGAGTACACTGTAATATACCCAATTCCTGAACTTCTTCCTACATACTACAGGTGATAATCACCCTCCTCCTTTTTGATAGGTTTTGATCTCCCAGTAATCAAGTTTCTTTTCTTCTCCTAATTGTCTGTCTGCCACCGCTGGGAATTTCTTCCAGTTTTTCAGCTCTCCCCACGCTTCTTAGTGGGTAGAGCTGAATTGTGCTTGCTTCCCTCCTCAGACCCCATGTAGAATGCCTTGCATTGAAAGTTTCTCAAGCTTTATCCCAACCATACAGTTAGTCCAATAAAAGGTAACACCTAAAAAAAAATCGTTGCCTCTCATGTAGTTCCTAGACCATCACAACTACAACATCACTCCAATGCTGCCGTTATACCACACTTCTCTTTGTGAATATGCAATTGTCAGCCGCTAGGTGGCATAATAGATACTGTTTAAAACTCGTTCCTGCTTGACTATGTCTATTTTATGTACAATATCTTTCTGTGAGTCTGGAAATGCAGGATGATGGAATTACTTAGTTTCAATTAATTTTAGTTCACTAATCACAGTATTCTGTTACAGTATTTTAAGGGATAAAAGACCTAGTTCTCCCATCTTGCTATTGTAGCAAAAATGTTAGTAGAATGGATTTGTGCATTACACAAATAAAGTAGACCTGTGCATAACACAAAGAATGATATGTGTAACAGGAGGGACAGCAGGGTCACTGTGCTAGCCCCTGTCACCTCCTGTACTGTGCCAAGCTTCGGACTTGCACCCTCCTATTCTTGCCCGCCACGACTTTGATGATATCTGTGTTTTTTATAGGGAGGCTACCTCTCTTCCACTTGGCCACAGTTCTCCTGCTCCGGGTGTTCTGTATCTCTAAGCCTTAGGGGCCTTCTCTGTACGTCGTCCTTCTTACTAGGGCCTTCTCCGTATTGCTGCCCCTCTCACTGGGGCTCTTCCCTCTGCAAGGCTGCCCCCTCTCACAGGGCTCTTCCCTCTGCAAGGCTGCCCCCTCTCACAGGGCTCTTCCCTCTGCAAGGCTGCCCCCTCTCACAGGGCTCTTCCCTCTGCAAGGCTGCCCCCTCTCACAGGGCTCTTCCCTCTGCAAGGCTGCCCCCTCTCACAGGGCTCTTCCCTCTGCAAGGCTGCCCCCTCTCACAGGGCTCTTCTCTGGAGCTGGGGTTTGTACCCCCGAACTCCGTGCCCTCACTGGGGCTGGGGTCCTCACTCTACCGTGAGTCCCCTATGAGGCCTCCTCCATCTCCTTATAGCCTCTCCCAAACCACCGGTGATAAACAACCTGCAACATAAACACAGGTCCCTGGGCTACAAAGCAAACATAAGCCTCCAGTTAAACTGTGCTCAGGCCTACCAGGGTTCTCTGTCACCCGGTGGTGGCCAACTCTGCTCTGGCATCCCAGCTCCGCTTCTCTTTTCTTTCTGGCAGGGCAGTTTGTCTTTTCTTTCTGGCAGGGAGCTCCTTCTGCCTTGGCTGCTGGTAGGGAACCCCCTGCTTGGCCTCCTGCCTGTGGTTTATATAGGCCAGGCCCTGCCCCTTCTTTCAGCCGGCTAGGCAGGTGTAACCCATTAGCCCCTTTTTGTTGCCTTAGCGACCGGCACCTGATGAGCCTTCCTGGCTCTCGTAGTAGCAGGCACCTTAGTGTCCTGCTACAATATGCAAGCAGTATTATGTCTTTTATTATATGTAGTAAAAGCTACAAAACATAGAAAGCACAATATGCTCTGGAAGAAGGTTAAATGAAAGTAATATCTCATAAAACTCATAATTCCATCAAATTGTACATGAATGAATAAGATTTTTTTTTCCTTCTTGTAAACTAATACTTTCAAGATACCTGGAACAGAACATTGACCTATTTCAATACTTTTTCACTGGTAAACTTTTGTAAACATTTTTACTTTCAAGTCCCTATCAGGAGCTTTTATCCATTTAAATTAGTCTTAGTATGTTCCTAAAATTTTAAAGAGTAACATGTGACACTTGGAGGCTGATGCTGAGGACAGGACACCTAAGCTAAGTACATTGAGTGAAAAATCCCAAGGCTGAATTGATTCAATCTTTGCAGGTTAGTCTGAGCTGCATAGATTGAACCAATAAACAAGTGAACAGACGTTCACTTTTGATTTTGGAAATGCAGCCACATGCCTGCAGTAGCTGAGGCCAGAAGCTGGGGGGTGTTGGAGTATACCTCCCAGCGTGGCTGCAGCAAGCAGCCTTTGGGCCAAGGCTCACCTGCCCACCCTGTGAGGAGGGGCTTGCAGGGGAGGTGCAAAGCATCATGGGATGCTGGGGGACTATGAGTTAACTAGAATCTGGAGGAGATCTGAGACAGAAGTAGAATATACCAGTTTAAACCTAGATCAGTTCAGTCTGATACTGCATCTGTCCGGGTTTATCTTTAACTGATTTTGGCCATTTTGAAAGTGGTTTATGTATGCTGAACTTCTGTTGCGTTACAGCTTTGAACTGGTTTTGGATCATTTACACTGGTTAATGTGTAAATTCTGTTTCTAGCCCTAGGGCACAATCTTATTCCGCCTGTAAGGCACCTAAGGATTTAGGTGCCTAAGTGTGGTCCTGTTTAACCATGCCAGAGTCCCTGATAGTCGTTATCGTAAAGATAAAGTTCCAAAAAGCAGTGAACTAGAGGAAGATCTATCCACTGTTTTGATTAATTTCTTCAATGACCTGAGAGGCAGAATAGGTTCACACTTACAAACATAATGGGTGAAATCGCATCTGACTCAAAATTTCTGGCCGTATATCAAGAAATGAAGGTTTCTGTTCTCACCTGTGCTTAGAATAGAAGTTTGCCATACATACATTTGAAATAGGACCCAAATATAAACTTATAACATATGACAATCAATAAATAAAAGATATATTTAATGGTTATACAAGGCACACACTATTAAAAAGTAATTACTTTTAGATTGACAGTACATTTCCTAAATTTATGTAAGGTTACAGAATGTATTTTATTATAGTTTCACTCAGGTATTCTTGTTGAAATTTATCTCAATACAGGAGTTATTACCCTAATAACTTTATGGTTAACTTAATGTGATTCATTCATTGTGTCTAAGAATCTCAATTCTATTTTCCTTGTAAATATAAAGGGAACAAGGGCTAACATTTTTATCTAAGTTAAGTGATTTGTCTGGGTTAACAAAAAGAAAAGGTATCAAATTCCAAATGTCTATAGGATCTCTAGCAGTTATAATAAATCATTAAGTAAGTCTTGGAAATGAGGGAGGTAGTTAGCTACTTAAAGTTTTAGATGTATTTTTTTTATATCTTTAAATAGGTTGTGAGAAGATACATTTTGGGCTCTGTGGTTGACAGTGAGAAGAATTATGTGGATGCTCTCAAAAGAATTCTAGAGGTACCTGAATATCTCTTGGCCTTTTATAGTTTTATAGTTTGGAAAGTCATTAGCTATATTGCGAGTACCCTTGGAGAGGCATCAGATCCAGTATGTTTTCTTTTAAGTGTTAGTAAGATCTTACTAGCTTTTACTTCTTGTGTTAAATTTATGTTTGTATAAATCTGCTTTCACTCTGCAGCAATATGAGAAGCCCCTATCAGAAATGGAACCAAAATTACTGAGTGAAAGGAAACTCAAAATGGTCTTTTATCGAATCAAAGAAATTCTTCAGTGCCATTCAATGTTTCAGATAGCACTGGCCAGTCGGGTGTCTGACTGGGATTCTGTTGAAATGATTGGAGATGTCTTTGTTGCTTCAGTAAGTAAATGCATGTTAATGGATACATGGGGAGAAAAACTTTAAAAGATTATTTCTCTCTCTCTCTGTCTGACTCTCCCTCTTCCTCACCCTTCCTTTACCTCTCTTCTCACCCCTCTTCCAACCAGTTTGGGTGTCCTATTATGGTTTCATGGTTATCACTGCCATTGGCTATTGTCATAGCACATGCATCCATTAGGGTAAGTCTGTGACACAAATGGACCAACAGATTTCTTCCATATGAAATTCACAATGGTTATGTCTTCAAATTGTTGGACTTAACACACTTTAAGACCTGTCTGTATGTTGCATCAGTGTTTTTTCACCCCAGTAATAAGGTCTTCCTAGGTTAATGATATCTAGCCCTTCCTGTGAGCACTTTGCTTCTTACAAGACCACATCCTTAGCTGACAAAAATCCATATAAGAGTGTCTTCAGGTGGATTTCTTTTAACAACTAAGGTTTGTCTTTTTCTCTGTTTCAGTTTTCTAAATCGATGGTGCTAGATGCTTATAGTGAATATGTAAATAATTTCAGTACAGCAGTGGGGATTCTCAAGAAAACATGTGCCACTAAGCCTGCCTTTCTAGATTTTTTAAAGGTGAGTATTTTGAAAGTTTAAACTGTGGGTCAGAGGGATTAATAGAAGTTGCCCATGTTGTACATTAGAGAAAGATTTCTCCAAATGAGGCTGTCTAGAATATAATTAGTGAAGTTGGCGTTCAGATTTTAGCACAAAAAAAGGAAAAAAAAACCCAGATAATATTTTCCAGGGTTGGTACTCAAAATTAAGGAGTCATAACCAGCTTTTTGTTGGTACTCACTGATATCAGGGGGATTTTTGCCTCCATTAGGCCTGCAGTCTGAGGGCTATAATCTTCAGTTCTGACCAAACAAAATGAGGTTCTTGAGGGTCAGAGCTCCAGGGCTCATGCAGTTTCAAAACCTGAGCATTAGAGCTGGTTAGCATTCTTTGCCTTGTTTTGGTATTATATTGGTGGCTTCTTCCTTGGTTACGTTTAAATATAAACTGTTCAAAATATTTCAAAATTTTGAAATTTTTAATGCAAAATGGAACCTTTTTCAAAAAGAAAAAATATCCATGAAATCGTCATTTTATTCAGCTAGCAGTCATAAGAGCCATAAAGAGAATTCTAAGATTTTCCTTCTGAATGTAGAGAGAACTGACTAAATAACTCCTTTCCATTGGTCTCCTTTGATGTTAAGTAAAGACGCTTATGCTTAAGCAGCCTTGAGATTATGACAGTGTACCCAGGCTGCTTTTTAAAATACAGATGCATCAAACATAGATATTTACTACTAGATAATCTGGCAAGACACAGAACAACCTTAGTAGAAAATAATGAACTAATTACTGATTTATTTACAAGATTAAAATCAAAACCCAGAAAGAAGCCCGTGGAACTTTTATGGTTAAAGTTAAGTACATTCTTAAATTAAAAGTAGAAATGTCTTGTATTCCCATTTCAGATTAATGTGGCATTGCTGATGTTTCATCCTATTTCCCTTGTTGTTTTGGGAGGCACTTTTCAGTTTGTTAATTTGCCATAGTTTTCATGGTGAGATTTTTTTTATCATAGGGGGCAAACAAATTTTTCTAAATAAAACTGGGTGGTGGTCGCTCGGTTCTTGTTATGATGGACATCAGTGATGCAGGAAGTTCTGGCAAATGTTTTCATCTTCCAAAAGGTAATGATAGAACTCTACTAACATGAGGAAATGGTGCAACTTTCTCATTACAGCAATGCCAGGAGTCAAGCCCTGATCGAATCACACTCTATGGGTTAATGATGAAACCCATACAGCGCTTCCCACAATTCATTCTTTTGCTTCAGGTGAGAACTGTTCCTTTTGTATTCTCTGTCAATATTCAAGCTCTGCTGGGATTATGTAGGATCAATGGTGTACCAAAGCAGCACATGGAAGTAGGAGCTATTCTTGACTTTGGGGAGCACATATGAATGCAAATTTTAAGTGTGCAAGTATAGTTTCCAAATCTGGGTGCAGTGTTAACCAGTAGATATATTGCAGGAAAAGGTTACTAGTGTGAAGGCCTGGGCAGATGATTCATTTAAACCAGAGCAACTGGCTGTTACATGAAGGAGCAGACAGACAGTGTAAATCCAATGTTTATCTATCATTCAACTGTGGGAATTTTGTCCCCTGAATGAATCACTGCAGGTGTTGTCTGTCCACAGACTACTCTATGCTTAAGGCAAATAAGTTGTCATTTGCTCCCCAGGACCTTGCAATAATATGCTATGTTGACTGTGGCTGCTGTTACTCTGCACAATTAACCTGACATAACTGCTTGTCTATTTGCTCCTGGTCTTGCTATTATTTACATTGGTGTGCAAAACCAATATAAATTATGCTAGTGTAAATATGTTATCTGTAAAGTTTTGGATGCTTTACTTTTGCAGGTCAATAAATAGTTCTTTAGGTATTCTTTATGTACAAAAGCTTTCGTCACGAATTAAAATACCTATGGGTTGCAGTTCTCATTTTAAAGGCAGCCTATACCACATTCAGATAAAGGACCAGTTGTTCTATGAGGGTGAATGTGAGAGAGCTTGTGAGTCATCGCGCAGTGAAGCTGAAGGTCTTTCTGTATAGCTCTGAATTATTGTTCTTTTTTTGGTTGTAATTTCTAAGACCCCACCTAAGAGCTGGTGCCATTGTTCTAGTTGCTGTTAAAAAGCATTTAGGAAAATGCAGTGCCTGTACCCCTCCTTGGAGAATTTGGAATCTAAGAACATAATCCAGGTGAGAATTTATGGCTAGATATATATACGTAGGTAAGTGAGGAAGAATGTAGACAGGTGTCTAATGGGATTTTCCAAATGGCCTAGGCATCGTGAGAGTTAATGTCTGAATACGTTGAAAATATTAATAAGCATGTATAGCTTAACATTTTTAGGCACCGAATACAGACCTGACTTTTCACAACATACCTAAATGAAACTATTTATCAGTTTACCTTAAAGTGCTTGGCGGGGCCTGGAGGCAAAAGAAACAAAAACAAATGGAGTAAGAAGCAGATTATACCATATAATACCACATGATGGACACAGATCATGTTAGTTCCAGGTTCCTTTTTCCTCTAAAGTTGTAGTGGAGAAGCTAATATCACAATATACACAGTATTTATATACTTCATAAATTTCTATATGCATACTTTATTGCATGTAATTTCTTTTTAACCTTTAACCAAATATCTGCACAACATAGCTGCCATGGTTATGTAGCAAGCTTTCTTTCCTTTCTTATCTCTCTAAGAGTGAAATTAGATGTTGCAGTTTGCAAGTGCTAAGTGTAAGAAGTGTTAGCTGGTGTTAAGGTTATTATGAGCTAATGATCAGTGGCATGTTATGGGTTAATACCCTCTCAAATGTACAATGCTCAGACTTGCCATTAGAGGGCTAGTGAGTAGAGGCATGTTTGGCCTGGCTGTCCCTGCTCTAGAGCAGGGAGGAGAGCAGTGTGCCTGGAGGTACAGCAGCATGGCAGGAGGTAGAAAAATATAGATGTGGGGCATGGGGGTTTTATGTAAAAGTTAGTTATTTAAAAACCATTTTTGTTTGATTTAAATGAAATAAGAGATAAAAAAAAATTAAGGACTCTAAACTCACGTGGTTCAATAAATTACAGGTGGTGGGAGAGGCCCAGGCCCTGTAGGCCCCCCTACCCAGGCCCCCCAAGCAGCCACCCCCTTTGGCTTGAGGCTGGGCAGGCCAGAATAGGCTGCAAAGAGGGGAGGCTATCCAGTAGGGGGCTGGCATAGGTCTGGTGGTGGGCACTACAAGAGGAGGTCTCAGGAGCCCATCCACAGTTCTCTGGTGCCCCAAGCATCTCACAGCCCACAATGCTGGTTGGCTGAATGCCAGTCAGCTATTCCAGCCAGCTACTGAGCTTCCTGCTCTTTTGGGGAAGCTGGAGGCAGCTCCTGCCAGCAAAAATTGCGGGTAGGGGGCTGTTGAGGAGGGAACTGGGACTCATGACGCAGAACCCCACACTATTTGCTGGCTGACACCCCCTGCTCAACTCCCCAACACAGGGAATCAGGGCTCAAGTTTTGGCCAGGGCCAGTAGCACCTCCCTCTGGCAATCTTCCCAGCTACTCCTTCAACTTTTAAGGGTCAGTATCTTCCCTTGCAGCAGCTGGGTGGCTGCAGTTTTTCAGAGGAGCAGGTGGGGTGGGGGCATGCAGGACAGGCTGCCTGGAGTGGGTGTGTGGATCGCTGAAGACTGCCCCCCACCCCCCTTGCCCTCTGTAGTTTCCTTCTGGGGTACGCCAGCTACTCTAGAATTCAGGAGGGTGGAAAGTTTGTCCTTGGAGCAGGAGAGAGGGAAAGGCTGGGAATGGTGCATCCCAGGATGCTTCGGGACTCCAAATTGGTTGTTTTATGTCAGTGGAATGCTCAGAAATTCACTTAAAACTAGCTAAGTAACACCAATCGGTGATAATCCTCCAGTGAAGTGACATACGTTTTAGGTGTCTGAAAGGTGCTTAGCAGTAGTTAATGAGCCTGGATGTGCAATCTTTCAAATTTTAAGCACTCTTAAGAGCTAAGTGCAAGGTGCAGTCTCACTGTAAGTGCATCCCTTCAGGTGCTAAGCCTAGTTCTTTACCTGTCAGGTAAAATTTTGTAATTCCCACACATTGATGATGCTTCATGCTTGCCACTTGGGTTTAGCATCTGCAGTTCTTCCTGTCAAGCAATTGTAATCAGTCGTGTATGGATTGTAACCTGCATCCTTAACCAAAAGGAGGATTTTTTTGCACTAGGAGCAAACATTTATTACAAATGGATTTTAAAACAATCATTCATTCTCATGTCCATCTTATTATCAGTTGATTGCTGGCCAAGCAGGCTAGCCTTCTTTAGATAACCCAGATTTCTCTGTCTTTGCATATATCCTTTAAATAACTTCCTACTTTTGAGAGAGTATTCCTTTTTAAACTATTGTAATTCTTTTGATTTTGTGGTTTACAGACCATTTCCTGTCCTGGCATTGTCTCTTAATAACTCTTGAGTGATTGCAGCAAATCGGCTTTCTTGAATCGTTCTGTTTTCTTCTAGCTTAGTTTTCTTTCCAGTTCCTTATTAAAATGATTCAATATATTCATCTACTGAGCATCTCAATAATGAAGCCAACATTCCACATTTACAGAGCAGCTCCAATTCTGTCACACTAGCTGTTATCAATTTCACATTTTGTTGTAGCTGTCACAGAAGGAAACTAGTTTGAGGATGACACCACACAAAGGGTAGAATAAAAAAAGCAGAGATGGTAATGGGAGAGAATTCACAAGTGAGCAGATAGGGCTAGCATTGTTGATGGAGTGGAATAGACAGGGAACAGTGGGGTAAGAAATAATCATACAGACATAGAGATGTATAGAAATCATTGTCAAAGGAAAATATTCAATCCAAATAGTTCAAATGTACACCTTAAATTTGGAAAGAGTTGGAAATTATGGCAGTCTTTAGGAACAGATACTGTTTCTTCCTTTGCAGTGACAGTGAGAAGAACTGTCAACATGTTAGTGAGTTTATAATAATGAAATAAAGGTACACTACTAAATCCTCCATTTTCCTGGCCATTTTGGAGACCACCCACTGAAAAGCCCTTTAGATCATTCAGTTTGTTCATATAAGTGAAACCAATATAAGTTGTAATATCAAATTCAAGAGGAGAGGTACAGTATTGTATTAAAAAACATTGAAAAAAATAGTATACAATACCAACAGTTACTAAATGTAACATTATACTGAGCAGAGATGCAGAGCTGTATTAAATAAAGCTTAAAAAGAAAACAGTCTGTTAATGATATCAACAGTTACAAGTTAGAAAAAATGTTGCTGTTAAGACAACTGGTGGTATACTATAAATTGTTTTAGAATTGTCTAAAAAATATATTATATTATATTTGAGACTGTTTTATTACAATTGCATGTACGAATATATATTAAAATCATATTAAAAGCATAAGATAATGAAGTTAGAAGGGACCTAAGGAAGTCATTTAATCCACCCTGCTTTTTAAGGAATAAACCAGCTTAGTCACATGTCTGTCTAACTTCTCTTAAAAATATCCAAGGATGAAGATTCTGCAACCTTTCTGGGTAACCTATTCCAATGCTTAACCACTCTCATAATAAATAAGTTCTTCCCAATACCTAACCTAAATTTTCCCTGCTACAGGTTAAGATCATTCCTCTTACTCTGTCCATGGTGGCCACAGAGAATAGTTTATATTTATCTTCCTTATACCTGTGCCTCAGTTTTGGAGTGCTGTTATCAAATTCCTCCTCAGTCTTCTCCAGACTAAATAATCCTTATTCTTTCAGCCTATCCTCATAAGCCATGTTTCCTAGGCCTCTAATAATTATCTATCTTTCCACTGGACATTTTTCTACATCTTTTTTGGAGTGCAGTGCCCAAAACTGATCACAGTACTCCAGTGAAGCCCCACCAGTGCTAAATAGAGCAGGAGAATTGCTTCTCTTGATTTACAATTAATATTCCTAATAATACAGCCAAGTATGTTGTTGGTCTCTTTTTTTTTTTTTTTTGCAACAAGAGCAAAATTCTGTTGGTCCATATTTAGCTTATGGTCCATTATGACCCCTAGGTCTTTTCTTTAGTACTGTACCCTAGCCAGTAATTCTTTAGTCTATACATGCGGTAGTTCTGTCCCATGAGCTCAACTGCTCAACAGTTCAGTGGGTAGAAATCTGGCTGCATGGTAGGACCCAAAGAGTTCTCATTAAGTGGCCAGTGGTGTCCCTTAGGGGTCTGTGCTTGGACTGGTGCTTTTCAACATCTTTATCAATGATTTGGATGTGGGGGTGAAAAGCTTGTTGGCCAAGTTTGCAGACGACACCAAGTAATAGGGCAGCGTGGCCATGCTAGAAGATAGGTTGCAGATACAGGCAGACTGGACAGGCTGGGGAGTTGGGTGGACTGGAACCAGATGAAGTTCAACACTCAGAAGTGTAATGCACTCTATCTGGGCGCAAACAATCCCCAACATACCTACAGGCTTGGTGGTGACAATTTGACTCATACAAAGGGTCAAATTCAATTAGAGGTTGGATGAACACCTGTCTGGGGTCGTGTGATCCCAGCGTGTGCTCTGGCCAGTGGCAGGAGGTCAGACTAGATGATCTGTTTAGGTCCCTTCTGACCCCTAACTACTATGAAACGGCTGAAAGGGACCTAGGGGTAGTGATCAACCATTGCGTGAACATGAGCCGGCAGTGTGATGCTGTGGCCAGCAGGGCAAACAATGCACTGTCATGCATTAACCATTGCATCTCATGCAAAACTAAGGAAGTGATACTCCCACTGTACTCTGCACTGGTGAGACCGCAGCTGGAGGTACTACGTCCAGTTCTGGGTGTTGCACTTCAACAAGGACGTGAAAAAACTTGAGAGGGTCCAGAGAAGAGCCACCCGTATGATCAAGGTCTTGCAAGACAAGCCATATGAGGAGAGGCTGAGGGACTTGGGCCTCTTTAGCCTACAAAAGAGAAGGCTGAGAGGGGACTTGGTAGCGGCTTACTGCTTCATCAGGGGAGTACATCAAGAACTTGGTGAACAGCTGTTCACTAGGTCACCCCTGAGGAAGACCAGGAGCAATGGATACAAATTCCTGGAGGGCCATTTCAGGCTCAATTCCAGGAAAAACTCCTATTACATATTATAGTTTGCATATGCTAACTCTATGAAATGTTAGGTTGTATTAAAATTAGCATGTGTGGTGAGCAGTCACATGTTAAAAGCTACATCTCTTTCTGATGTAGAATTCTGACTTGTTGCTAGCAGGTTGGTAAGCAGGGGCATTGGTAAGAGATGCCAAACCTGTCCCGTGGCTCTCCAGCTTTCCAGTGGCTTCCAGTGGTGCCCACCCCCTGCAGATCAGCAACTGCCTGCTTACCTGCCCCACCCCTAGCCCACCAATTCTCCATGGCTTCCCAGTCATCTGTGGCTGCCCAGTTTAGGGCAGTATATGTCTGGATGAATGATTGTCTGTGTGGGAAGGAGAGGCTGAGAGTGGTGTATCCTGGGATTCTGTGGAACTGCGAATTGCTGGTATTGGCTCCATGGAGCAGACCAATGTTACTTCAGCATGAGTTGCTTAACCTCGGCTGAAGATAATCATCCTCTGAAGAGAGTCAAGAGACATAACTTTGAGGCGCTCGGAGGGCACTTAGCTGGTCTTTTCCTGCCTTAACGTTTTGATTCTCCCATTTCACATGTGGGAAAGATAACACCTAACAATATCATCAGTTTTTCTCTTACTCCTGACATACTTGTAAAATCCCTTTTAATTGCCTTTCACATCCAATGCCCGTTGCATCTGAAATCATGCCTTAGTCTTCCTGATTTTCTCCCTGAATGCCCATGCATGCAATACTCTTATACTTTTCCCTAATAATATGGTCAGGTTTCTACCATTTATATGATGTTTCCTGGGGTTCCAACTCATTGAAGAGTTCAGTGTTTATCCAGTCCAGCTTCCTGCTATATTTCCTATTCTTTTTTCATATCAGGATGATTTTCTCCTGCACCCTAATAAGGCTGTCTTAAAGTAGAGCCAGCTACGCTGGACTCTTCTCCCTGCTTCTTCCCCCTCCCCCACAATTTGCTTCTCAGGAGATCCTGCCTATCAGTTCCCTGAGTTTGTTAACGTCTACTTTTCTGAAGTCCATTTTCTTTATTCTGCTGCTCTCCTTCCTTTTCTTAGGACCTTCAACTCTGACATTTTATGGTCTCTGTTATACAAAATACCTTCAACCTGCACATTCTCAATCAATTCCTCCCTGTTAGCAAGCAGCAAATCAAGAAGAGCTGAGGAGTTGGCCTCCCCATCACCATACCAAAAAGTTATTCCTTATACAACCCAAAAACTTGATGGACTTCCTGTGAACTGCTGTGTTACCCTCCCAGCAGATGTCATAGTTATTGGAATGTATGCTGATTTCAAAGTATTTTAATACTGTTTGTGTCTGATATTTTTCTGTATTTTAAAAGCTCTTCCTTATCCACTTCCTACAAATAAGCTGTTCTGTTTCATAGGCCAATTTTTTTTTGAAGAACATTCTACCAAAAAAAAAGATTCAATCGGCTGAAGATTCTAATGGGTTTGTATTTTGTAAGAAGTCATTAATAGCATTGGTCTTATGCTTAATAACCTTGTCTTATGCATCGAAGGAATAATGCAATAACTTTACACAAAAGTTTAGAGACATATACATCATCTGTAACCTATGTAAGATATCAAATCTACACTTTTTTTTCCCCTCTCCCCTCCCCACCAGGATATGTTAAAGAATACTACTAAAGGACATCCTGACAGGCTGCCTCTACAGATGGCTCTTACCGAGCTGGAAACGTTGGCAGAGAAATTAAATGAGAGGAAAAGGGATGCAGATCAGCGCTGCGAAATAAAACAAATAGCAAAAGCCATGAACGAACGCTATCTGAATAAGGTTTGGAAAGAAAATTTAGGAGTTTAATATATTAATTCCCTTTTACTTCCCTCCCCCCCCCCCCGAGCAGAATATGGAATGGCTACACAGAGTAGGGGGCTGCAGCCCTCTCTGTGGTGCTTTGGCTGGTGTGTCTTCTCAATAGCATAGAAGTAATGCTGGCAACAGGATAGGGTCAGATGCAGGGCACCTTTTTGAGACAGTGGGGTAGAAACAGGTGTTGCCTTTTGTCGTCTTTGGGCTGCCATAAATTTTTATGGCAGCAAATAGATGCCCATACCTTTCATAGTTTCATAGTAGCTAGGGTCAGGAGGGACCTGAACAGATCATCTAGCCTGACCCCCTGCCACAGGTAGGAATAAATGCTGGGTTCACAAGACCCCAGACAGGTGATCATCCAACCTCCTCTTGAATTTGCCCAAGGTAGGGGCGAGGACTACTTCCCTGGGAAGTTGGTTCCAGATTTTGGCCACCCTAACTGTAAAATATTGCCTTCTGATCTCTAACCTAAACCTATTCTCCATCAGCTTATGACCATTGTTCCTTGTCACCCCAGGTGGTGCTGGGGAGAAAAGAGCTCTGCCTATTTGCTGTTGATCTCCCCTGATGAGCTTGTAGGCAGCCACCAGGTCCCCCCCTCAGCCTCCTCTTGCTGAGGCTGAACAGGCTCAGGTCCTTCAGTCTCTCCTCGTAGGGCCTGTCCTGCTGCCCTCTCACCAAGTGGGTGGCCCTCCTCTGAACCCACTCCAGGCCGGCCACATCCCTTTTGAAGTGCGGCGCCCAGTACTGGATGCAGTACTCCAACTGCGGCCTGACCAAAGTCACACAGAGGGGGAGTATCACCTCTCTGGACCGGCTTGAGATGCACCTTTGGATGCATGACAAGGTATGGCTGGCCTTGCTGGCTGCGGTCTGGCATTGGCGGCTCATGTTCATCTTGGAGTCAATAATGACTCCAAGATCCCTTTCCACCTCTGTGCTTTCAAAAAGGGAACTCCCCAGCTTGTATGTATGCCGTGGATTCCTTCTCCCAAGATGCAGCACCCTGCATTTGTCTATGTTGAACCCCATCCTATTCTCATCTGCCCACTTTTGTAGTCTGTCTAAATCTAGTTGCAGCCTCTCTCTCCCTTCAAGTGTGTCCACCTCACCCCACATCTTAGTGTCATCAGCGAACTTGGACAATGTGCTTTCCACCCCCTTGTCCAAGTCGCTGATGAAGATGTTAAACAGTGCGGGCCCGAGGACTGAGCCCTGGGGTACCCCACTGCTCATATCTCGCCAGGTTGAGTACAACCCATCCACCACTACTCTCTGGGTGCGCCCCATCAGCCAATTTTTTACCCATCCAACTGTGCAGGCATCAATGCCGCAGTCACTTAATTTATTGATGAGGATGGGGTGGGAGACAGTGTCAAAGGCCTTCTTAAAGTCTAGAAAGACTATGTCCACAGCGACACCATCATCCAAGAATTTAGTTACTTGGTCGTAAAAGGCAATCAGATTGGTCTGGCAGGACCTGCCTTCGGTGAACCCATGCTGATTGCCCCTGAGCATGATCTCCCCTGCAGGTCCCCCACAGATGTGCTCCTTGATGATTCTCTCCAAGAGCTTCCTGAGCACTGAGGTGAGGCTTACAGGCCTATAATTACTTGGGTCCTCCTTCCTCCCCTTCTTAAAAATAGGGACCACGTTAGCCAGTTTCCAATCCCCTGGCACCTGGCCAGATGACCACGAATGCTCATACAGCTGGGCCAAAGGCTCTGCGATGACCCCTGCCAACTCCCTCAACACCCTTGGGTGGAGGGCATCTGGACCTGCAGATTTAAAAATGTCTAGCCCTTCCAGAAGATCCCTAACTACATCTGCACTGACTGAAGGCTTGATAGAGCTATCCCCAAGATTGTCTCTACCTTTGGTAGGTGGGATATCCTGGTCCGTGTTCAGGAAAACCGAGGCAAAGAAACTGTTAAAAATATCAGCTTTCTTGTCTGGCGTGGCCACCAGATTACCGTTTGTGTCTTGCAGGGGCTCTACATTGCCTAGTGCCCTCTTCTTGCTCCCAATGTACTTGAAAAAGGACTTTTTGTTTTCCTTAATCCTGGACGCTAGCCTGAGTTCCATCTCTACCTTGGCCTTCCTCATAGCCCTCCTACACTCCCAGGCTGAGGAGGAATACTCCTCCTTGGTGATAGTTCCTCCCTTCCACTGGTTGTATGCCTCCCTTTTAGTCCTCGGGCATTGCTGAATGCCCTTGCTGAGCCAAGGGGGTTTCTGAGCACTCTTACCCCCCTTGCTTTTCTCAGGGACTGTTATCCTTTGGGCCTGGAGGATTGCCCCCTTAGGGTACGACCATCCCTCGTGGACTCCCATCTCCTCTACCTTCTGGGCCCTTAGTGCCTCCCCTACTAGTCTCCTAAGCTCATTGAAGTTGGCCCTTTCGTTATGCCACAATGTGGCTGTGAGAAAAGGTAGTAATAAACAGGGCAGCTTTATTTCAGTGGACTTCTATTTGCATTATGATGGGAGAGAACAGGCAGCCGAGAGCTGCCTGCACTCTCCTGTTACCCTAGGCAGGTGTTCTCTGGGCTTGAGGGTCCCAGTCCTTCATGGTCTGTGAATTCCCTGTGCAGAATTGGGCTCCTCAAGCCTGGCTTTCCCCATGTGTAGAGATGCACCCCCAATAATATCTGGGGTGCATCTGTGGAAGCAGGGAAAGTCAGGGTTCCCCACTTCCAGAGGCTCTCCTCTGAGATTTCTGGTGTTATGCCCCTGGGAATGGGGAAAATCAGTCCATTGTGGTGCAGTCTTAGGGCTGGGGTTGCCTATTAGCTGTCTACATAGATGCACCTCCAGTAATCTCTAGGGAAATTCTCTGGAAACAGAGAACCCCAACTTCCACATGTGTCCCAGAGATTGGCGGGGTGCATCTCTGTACATGAGGAAAGCCAGGCAGGTGCCCCAGGAGCCCAATCCTGGAGATTGCCAGGAACATGTTTCTGGAAGTGGCAAGGCTGGGCAGGTGCTCTTAGGGGTCCCAATGCTGAACATGAATTCCTGGAGCATGTAGGACTGGGCCTCTCAAGCCTGGAAATTGCCAGTGGTGTGCTTTTGTAAACAGGGAACACGTCCCCCCTTGTCCCTTTAGATTAACAAGCAGGACCACAGGCACCGTGTGTTTTGCCCAGTGAAGTGGATGTGCCAGAGCATATCCTTGACATACACAGGCAGGGTTGATCCACTTTATTTGGCAACATCTTTTTCTAGCCATATATCTACTGGCTAAAATTTTGCTACTTTGTGCATGGTACCAGCAGCTGCACTGGTGTCGCATAAGAACACTGGGGAAAAATGCTGTGTCCATAGAAAATCCTTATATAGATCATTCTCACAAGGACAATCTGGTTTGATTTTGTCCGTGGTCCAGGATTTGGTCCTATATGCAGTGCAATGAACTATTATTTCCCTTTAATGACAAGGTAGTTCCAGTATGCCAGCAGATGTATCCAATAGCTTTTCTGTATTAAGTCTGCCTGTACTACTCAATTTTTTGGGTGGTAAAACAGAAATATTTTCAAGAGAACTGTGAGAGGGACTTAAAAGGAATGGATGCATGAACAACCGTTTTGGCTTTAATCATGAATGCATGTTTGGGCTACCAGCTTCATTGTATATAGTTTCATGCCTGTTTTACTGTGCAAATACCATGTTCCTTCTAGAAAATGAAGTATGAAATAACCGGAAGGCTATACACATGCACGTATGCAGATCAATACTCCTACTTCCTAGCCTTATTCAAAGGAAGAAATAGTGAATGATCTCTAAGTAATTTTCTAAAATGAGGTATCAAGTCTTCTCCATCGTCTAGAGCAGGGGTTTTCAACCGGGGTACACATACCCCTGGTGGTACTTTGGAAGGCCCCAGGGCATACGCGGCAGTGGTGCTGAGAAGCCAGTGGCACTTCTGGTTTCACCAGTGGCACCCCACCCCCTCCCTTCGACTGGCCGCGCTTGTCAACTGGCCTCTGGGGGACTCCCAGCTTCTTGACTGGCTGTTAGGGGTACCTTGACCAAAAAAGGTTGAAAACCCCTGTTTTAGAGCATACAACTGAAGCATGAGGATTTCTAGGCATTATGCAGCACTGAAATCTATTTCAGAAAGGTGGTGCTGATTAATAAATTATAATTGGAATCATTGTAGGTGCATTTTTTAAACTTTTATCTGGTTGATTTAACATGATCCACTGTACTCATAACGCAGGCAGGACTGCTTCTGTGAGACTGCTTTCAGTTCTGGGGATGCTGGAGGTACAGGGATGATTTAAGACTTTTATCTTTCCCCCCTGTGCATTTATACCATAAACTATATTCTGGTTTGTCTAAGTAGCAACATGGTGATTGTGTACAAATAACTGAGGGGGTTTAAATAGAAAGAGAAAGATTTTTATGTTTTAGGTACTGGCACCTGTTTGGGTGCAATACTATGCCACACCACACCAGTGGGAGCTCTAGGTGCCATTGCATCTCATTCATGGCAGCTTCTCGTGCACTGTGAGCACTATGGACATACCAAATTCATGGCGGAAGTGGGTGGCACAGCAGCTCCTTTAATCTTGTAGTTCCCCTGCGTGCTCCCTGATTGACAGAGGGGCCCACCACTCGCTCCTGATTGGCAGGGAGGTGAAAACTACGGTTTTAAATATGGCACCATTCTTGCCTCTGAGCCAGCCAGCAGCAAGTAGCAGGGCCACCAGCGCCAATCAGCTATGGGCAGGGAAGATAGGGAGGTTTGCAGGGAATCCTGAAACGTTAAAGGAGATGCCGCACAGCCCACTTCCACTATGAATTTGGTAGGTCCCTAACTATATGTTTTTATCAGTGGCCAGTCAGCTCTGTGGACAAGTGCAGGCAAAGAAGGTAGCCATTACTCCACACCCTCCTACCTGTACTTGCCTCCTTGGGCGGAGTTGGAACCATGGAGTAAATGTGAATGGGCTGGACTAGAAGAGGGGAGAAAGCAGTTGTAGAAATTTATGGTCATACACTCAAGGATTTATAGCACCATAAAAAGTCCTCAGAGTAGGTGTATATTTCATCTTAAGGCCCCTTTACATTATCAGAATGTTGTAAAGGGAGTTTAGAGCTTGATCCTCAATGAGACACGAGAGACAGTCAATCCACATCCTTACATCCAGCTTTGAATGTGCTTAACAATATAGAAAGAGGTATCCCATTGTATTTTATTGGTTTTCATACTGGATGATGGATGTTATCTGTATTAAATATATGGATGGTTTTTGAACCCTAGTTACTCAGCAGTGGAAACAGATACCTCATACGGACTGATGATATGATAGAAACAGTTTACAATGACAAGGGAGAAATTGTCAAAACCAAAGAACGACGACTCTTCATGTTGAATGATGTACTGATGTGTGCAACAGTCAGTGCACGGTAAGGCTCAGTTTATACTCTTGAAAGCAATCGATGAGAATTACAGATAGTAGCAAATTTATATGGCCCGCACATACCAGTATTTATTAACTTTTAAGTGATCTTGAATGCTGTTTTATTTTTGAAGACTTGGGAATATTTACCTTTTTTTAAGTTATAGGTGAGTGTGATGAGCTAAGTGTAAAATCAGTTTTTGTGTGCATATGAACACACTCTCTCGCATACTCACACAGCTAAAATCGACACAATTTGTGTGCGAAAAAATCAGATCTGGGGTGAAAACATGGCATTGCAGTTGGTGTCAGTGCTCCCATTGACTTCAGTGGGGAGAGAGTTCACCCTTCAAACCTAAAGGGATTAAGACTGATGTTCTTAGAGAAAAACATCTTTGCATGTTTTCTTCTATACTATTGTTAGCTATTATTGGTATCAGCCTATCACTTTCCTGTGTGCTGGGTGTGTTCACACATTTTAGTATCTTGGTTGTACTGTAAATATTTTTTTTTCTTGTGTTGGTAAATGCTAAGAGAGAATATGTGGACCATTAAACCTTTTTCCTTTTTCTAATAGCAGCTTCCCTAAGGCTTACTGTATACACCAACTGTTCTTACATTATGTTACTGAAGTGTGACTATATTAGATAATTCATTACCTATTAGGCAATGTTGCAAGTGCTAAGTCTCGATTTGTATCTGTAAATGAATCCCCATTGCTGTTCAGGAAGATCACAAGCTGGTTTCCTATTAACTAGGAAATGTGATTATTTTCCTTCCCCTTTTATTCAGTCCTGTGGTCACATCTGGATATTTTTTGATTCATTGCAGGATTACGTCTTTTGCTTATATTATTCTGTTCCATGACATCATGTCCTGGATTGTTTGTAACTGTTACTAATGTGGCAAAATGCAGCCTGTTTTTCTTTCACATGTGAAAGGACCCTCACTGAGCTTCAAGTTCCTGAATAAGGCATCTGATGCAATTGTCAAACAGTGTTCCTCTTCCTGTGGGCTTCCCCAGCCTAGTTGGGGATGGTAGTTTTGATGCATGCATGTGATGGGGATTTGTTAAAACACAAAACCTCATTTCATGAAAGCTTGGTTATTTTTTCTCTAGCAGTTGGGATTAGGGCTTGCCTTTTCAACCCACACCTTCTCCATAATAATGTGTTTAGAAAAGCTTTATTCACTTCAGTGAAAGGGCTGCCCATCTCCTACTGCTATGCATTGTAGGACATAGACATAGAAACAATTTATGCTGGATAAAAGGGATGGGGCTTTACTGAACGTCAGCTGTTCCATGGTAACAGCCTTTGTGAATGCTCTTACCTTACAGTAAGGGTAAGCTAAACTACAGTAATTTAGTTCTCAATGCTATGCTAGGCTAAGTTACTGTGGGTCAGTTTCCATTCACTAGAGGGTAAGAGTGTGTACATGGACAGTTATTCCAGAGCAGATGACACATAGTAAAGCATCACTCATTTTTGCCTTGCAGTAAATGTTATTGTATGTCTGGGTCATGTATCCAGATCTGTAGTTGCAGGGTGTCCAGAACTAGGGTTTTTCATAGATTTTCCACAAGTTTTAAGTCTACATAAGAACATTATTTTGATCTGTTCTGCATGTAGCCCAGAAGGTTTGGCTGAGAGAGCATATATTTTAGGATATTTTTATTTCTTTTTGTATCACTATCAGTGGTATAAATCAGTTATGCTGCTTGTACACGGACTTCTACTCATGATAATTGCTAAACTGGTAGTTGCTTGGATGTGTCTGATCTCTCTCATGCTCTTATTATTAATTACTTTTAACTTATGCCACAATGTGGCCATACTTCAGCTAATCTTCTCTTCAGATAAACATTTTCTTTTAGAGTCTCTTTTGTCCTCTGGACGATGGGTTTGATCAAGTAAATACAAAGAAATGGGGAAAAAAAAAGTAAAATGGGTATTAAACTATTTCCTTCCAAAGGGAGCTTCATAGTTAGTAGGGTCGGAAGGGACCTGAGCCAGATCATCAAGTCCGACCCCCTGCTATGGGCAGGAAAGGATGCTGGGGTCAAATGTGACCCCAACTAGGTGATTATCTAGCCTTCTTTTGAAGACCCCCAGGGTAGGAGTGAGCACCATTTCCCTTGGAAGTTGGTTCCAGATCCTAGCCACCCTGACTGTGAAGCTTTCTTGGCATACTATTTCCTCATAAATCCAGATGGAGATGTACATTTCCTACAGAAAGCAAATTACTTTTGGATTGCTTTAAGCTACCTATCCAGACTGGCTGAAAAAGAGCAGTAAGCTGTTGCTTGGGGAGGCAGGAAAATGAGGAATTTCAGACTGTGTTGCCCCCTTTCCTTTGGGGAACTGGGCAGGGAATGGGGGAAGATGTTGCCTTATAATGCCCTTTCATAGAATCATAAAGAAGAAGGGCTAGAAGAGACCTCAAAAGGTCATTTATTTCAACTCCCTGCCTGAGGCAAGATCATCCCTATCTAAACTGTCCTATACAGCTTCATCATCAAGCCTCTTAGCAAAACTAAACAGTGAACCCAAATATACCACCCTAACGTGCCACAGGTAAAACAGGAACCACAGCATCCAATGCCCTGCTGTGCAAAGGTGGTTGATATATGCTCAAGAGATCCCAGGAACAAGGCTTCAGCACCCTTCTACAGAAGAAGGCAGAAGCTCCTAGAGTACGTACCAATCTGACCATGTGGTAAAATTCCTTCCAGTGCCCAAATATGGTGATTGGTCTAACTCTGAGCAGAGGGGTAAGACCCCTTAGCCAGGAACCTCTGGGTTTAAGTTCCAGCAGGAGCATTGGCATGCCTCAGTCAAAATACCCAGCATTGCCTACAGCCAGTTCCTCTAAGGAAGGAAAAAAACTTGATACATATAGCAGGGGAGAGAGGAGGATTCCCTCCCAACCCCATGCAGCAACCAGCAACGCACAGAATCATGGGAACAGGGGTGGACAAAATATGGCTCATGGGCTGGATCTGGCCCACCAAATGCCTTCATCTAGCCTGCAGGGCCCCTCAACAAATTGCAGATGCCTGCAAATGGACTTCCTTAGGATATATTCCAGTAGCTTACTGGGTATAGAGGGGAAAATAACTGGCCTGTATTTCCCTGGATCTTTCATTTTGTCTGCACTACGTTGGCCCTTTTCCAGTCCTCTGGTACCTCACTTGTGTCCCATGACTTCTTGGAGTCTTTAACAAGGATATTCATGATCTCCTCTGCCATTTTCCTCAGTACCCTTGGATGAAGTTCATCTGGGTACTCCAAGAAAACGAAGATGGAATCATAGTTTCATAGTAGTTAGGGGTCAGAAGGGACCTGAATGGATCATCTAGTCTAACCCCCTGCCACTGGTTGAAGCACACGCTGGGATCACATGACCCCAGACAGGTGTTCATCCAACCTCTTTTTGAATTTACCCAAGGTAGGAGTGAGTACCACTTCCCTAAGAAGTTGGTTCCAGATCCTAGCTACCCTGACAGTGAAATAGTGCCTCCTAATCTCTAACCTGAACCTATTCTCTAGCAGCTTCTGGCCATTGTTCTTCATCACCCCAGGTGCTGCTGGGGAGAACAGGGCTCTTCCTATTTGCTGCTGATCTCCCCTAACAAGTTTGTAGGCAGCCACCAAATCTCCCCTCAGCCTCCATTTGCTGAGGCTGAACAGGTTCAGGTCCCTCAGCCTCTCTGCATAGGGCCTGCCCTGTTGCTCTGCAACCAAGCGGGTGGCCCTCCTCTGAACCTTCTCAAGGCAGGCCACATCCTTCTTAAAGTGCGGTGCCCAGAACTGGACTCAGTACTCCAATTGAGGCCGGACCAATGTCACAGAGGGGGAGTATCACCTCTCTGGACCGGCTTGAGATGCATCTGTGGATGCATGACAGGGTGTGGTTGGCTTTGCTGGCTGTGGTCTGGCATTGGCAGCTCATGTTCATCTTGGAGTCAATCATGACTCCAAGATCCCTTTCCACCTCTGTGCTCTCAAGGGGGGAGCTCCCCAGCTTGTATGTATGCTGTGGATTCCTTCTCCCCAGGTGCAGCACCCTGCATTTATCTACATTGAATCCCATCCTATGACCATCCAGCCACCTCTGTAGTCTGTCTAAATCTAATTGCAGCCTCTCTCTCTCCCTTCGAGCGTGCCTACGTCTCCCCACATCTTGGTGTCTATTGGCAAACTTGGACAACGTGTTTTCCACCCCATCATCCAGGTTGCTGATGAAGATGTTGAACAGTGTAGGCCCCAGGACCGAGCCCTGAGGGACCCTACTGTTCACATCCCACCAGGTTGAGTATGACCTGTCCAACACCACTCTCTGGGTGTGCCCCATCAGCCAATTTTTAACCCATCCAACTGTGTAGGCATCCATGCCACAGTCGCTCAGTTTGTTAATGAGAATGGGGTGAGAGACAGTATCAAAGGCCTTCTTAAAGTCATGAACTCACCCTTATGAACTCTTCATGAACTCACCCTTAACATTAGGCAGCGGGGGTGTAACAGGGAGCCTACAGCTCCTCTTTCTTTAAAAGGGGAAAACAGTAGTAAACAGTGCTCAGGCAGCCAAAAAGGGTTAACAGCAAAGGAATAGGCAGCCAGAGGCTAGAAGCTGAGAGTGCCTATTGCTGTGCTAGTTGCACAGCTGCAGACAGAGCTGACAGGTTCTGGATGCAAATTAGGATTGGGGTGTGCTACAGCTCCAGGCAGGGAGGGACAGGGTTGGGGAGAGAAGGGTAGGGAGAGAGAGAGAGAGGATCAGGGCATGCTACAGCTCCAGGGAGGGGGGAGAGAGAGAGATGTGGCCACACCTGGGCCAAGGGCCCTAGGACAAATGGAGCTGTGTCCGTGCTTGCCCCTCCCCTCCCACCATTGACAGCCATGCCCATTGGGGTCTCATAGCCCCAGATTCTGTGGCAGGCACGCTCCCAACCTGGCCTGCCAGGAGCCCCACAGGCTGGAAACTTGGTTCTGCAAGGCATTTGTTTGATGCCTCAGCTTTAGGGATTTTGACTTTTATATACATGATATCTTGATTAATAAATGAGAGCAATCCTGAATCAACATGGCACACATTAAATAATTTGCTGACTGCTAGGTTTTAATGTGTAATTGTACTTTGAGAATTATAACTAAATATGTACGTTTCCTGTGGGGTCCTGCAGGAATCTGGTTTTAGCCTATTCTCCTTAACTTTTTTTATCAGTGACCTCTAAGAAAGCATACAACTCTTATTGATAAAGCTTGCTGAAGTGACACTGTAGCCAAAAGAACTAAGGCATCATTGAAGGTATAATCAAGGAAAGATTGAATAGGAGTAAGGTGCCCATACTACCTTTCATGGGTGGGTTTAGGGGATGCACATGGAAAAGGGGGATGTGCATGGTGAGGTGCATCATCACATACCAAACAACATATGTTATTCCAGTTAAAAATAAACTAGAAGCTTTACTAATACGCTAGGGGTCTTAGGGCTATATTATTCAGTTTAAGATTGAAGACAAAATCAAAAAACTTCATTGGAGTGAGTAAAAACAATCTGAAGAGATACGAAATAGGAGCTTCATTACCAGAAACAGCTATCAGCCAGCAGAATTGCAGAACAAAGGATAGCTTTACTGGTGGAATATCAAGACCATTAAAAAGAAGAGGGTGTTATTAACACCTGTGGAATAAAGAATTTAGAAGGGATCAGGTAGATTATAATAAACCACAGAGTAAATTGACTTCCTCAACACTGCCTGACTAGAAACTCTGCTGCCATGCCAAGCAGTTGGTTTTAAATTTTGGTTGGGCCAAAAATCAAAGTGGGCTACCAGTTTACTCCCTCCCCCCTAGATCCACCCCTGCTTCCTTGCTTTTTGCATAGGTATGACTGCTGCTTGAATACTGTGTCCAGTTCTGGTGGTGCTGGGTCATGAAGAATGCTGATGAAGTGGGTTCAGAGAAGAGCTACAGAAATGATTAAAGGACTGGAAAACTTGCCTTATAATGAAAGACACCAAGAACTCCACATTTCAAAGAAAATATGAAAGCACAGTACAGCAGGGAACAAACATGTGATAATGGACTCCTTGCTTTAGCAGGCGAGGACATAGCAATGTCTTAAAGTTTAAAGCCATAACAAATTTGGACTAGAATTGAAGTCCAGTTGTTTAAGAGTTTTTATTAACCATTGGAACAATTTATCAAAGTTTGCAATGGTTCTTGATTTGCTCACAAATTTTTTCAAGGTTAGATGTATGCTCTGGTTCTCACAAAAAATATTAAGTTTTTTGTCTTGTGGCAAGTACCATAGCTCAGAGGAGATGATTGTAGTGGTTCTTTCTGGCGTATAATGCATGAATCATTATTTCCATTTTGTCTGTGGGCTAACTCATTTATCATCAGAGATGATTTAGTTAATTAGCAGTTCTCTATTAGTAGAGAATGTTTTCTGAAATGTTTGAGCACTTCAGAAATTGTTTATGTCATTATGGACTTTGCTCTGCCTGACACTTACACCTATAACATTTGTGTGTGTGTGTGTGTGTGTGTGTGTGTGTGTGTATGTTTCTTAAATATTATGCACAAGCTACAGACTTCTGTGTAGGTAGATTTTGTAAGTTAAAATAAAAATTGAAATGATTGATAACATGAGCAATTTTTATAATAACTCATAAAATCATTAATTTATTTGTCTTCCAGGTCTTCGTATGAAAGTAGTGGCATTGTGGCAACTGGCCAAAGGTATTTATTAAAATGGAGTGTGCCTCTTGGACAAGTAGAAGTCATTGAATATGGCAGCAGTGAAGGACAAGGAGAGAATTGCAGGTTCCCACCTCAGCATTCTGCAGAGAATGTTGTTGTCAGTGTTAAGCCAAGTGAGCAAAAATCCTAATATCTGATGATTTTATATTCTTTATTCCTTCTGTGGGAAGAGGGAGGGAGAAGCAAAACATACTGGCTGTTTATATAGAAGTACTATCTCCTGAGAGAGACTCTCAGGAGTGGCCCACAGTGGCCACTTTTTTTACTCTGGGAGAAAAATTATGAACTCTGTATACTCGTGGTTTCTTCAGAGAGAGCAGGGACTCTCCTTGGAGAAACTGAATGCATGTCCAAGCCCAAGGTGTGAACTTTTCTTGTTTATTATGGAAAAGAAAGGACACTCACTAGCATTCCTGCTCTCTCTACTGTTGGAGCAAAGTAGGCATTACTGGGCACATCTACATGTGCAGTTAATGCACATGAATAAACTTCGGAGCTTATTTCTCCAGTATTGTTCCTGGGAGCACCGTTTGAATGTGCACCCACCTGGAAGCAATAAACTACAGAGCAATAAGCTCCAGAGTTTATTCAAGCGCAATATGTTGAGCTGGGTTGGAGCAGCCCCAGCTGGCAGGGGATCCAGGAGATATGCCCACTGCATACTTACAAATTATTGCAGCATTTGTAACAACAGCAAGGCCACAAGAGAGGCCTAGGGATACACAGTGGCCTGTTTGGAGGAGCTCATTTATACGAGTGGTCTGTCCCTTACCCAGTTGGCCAGTTCCCAAATGTTTCTGTATTGTGCTGGAACACAGGAACTGTCACATAAAGTCAAGCCAGCCCTATATTCTTCCCATCTCAGTTGCCAGTGCCATCCTTTAGGGAAAGCTGCACTTTCATTGATTCTCCGTAGTGGACATATATGGAATAATCCAGTCATAGGCAAAGTTCATTTTTTCTCCTTCTTAAGTGACTGGATACATTTTTCAAAGGTGCTTAAGTCCCATTTTCAAAAATGTCTTAAGCACTAAGAGATTTCTACTGGAAGGCAGTAGGAGACTAAGGGTTCTAGTTATGTCTGTCTCTCTTGAAAATGGGACTCTGGCTGCTACATCACCTGGATATCTTTTGAAAGTGTTACTCTTAGTAGTCCACGTTAAAACTAGTCCAGTATGTTGTTCTCCTTAGCTGATTTCAAGTACCAAACCTTAAAGTAGCCAGCATTGATTAGGAATGTGCCTATTTTTGGGGAAAGCTCTGCTCATTTCCTATTGCATTCTCCTACCAACCATTCAAGGCAGGATAAGGTTAAAATAAAAGAAACAGATAATGCTAATGGGAGGAGATAAAAGAAAGTAATAGGTTTAGGGTATGTCTACACCAAGTGTTGCAGTATAGTGTGGTGATACTTGACACTCACTCTAAATGAGCTAACCCAGGCAACAGAAACAGTTGAGCTTAGTAGCAAGAGTTCAGTAGCACAGAGCTCTCTTCAGTCTATTTTACACTGCAGTGTTCAGGATAGGCACAGCACTTTGACATAGTGTTGTGTATATGCAAGTAAGCAAATACTCTTCAATAGTAATCAAACACTTGTTCCCTACCAAATCAAACTTGATTAGCAAACACTTTCCCCCTGCTCTTTGTATACCCTACCCATCACTCTGCATCTCGGCTTATTATTGGACACATATGAATCCTGTTTACATTTCCTCTGTAATTCTTAGAGCTCAACTACTAAAAATTGAAGGAGCATGTGAACTTGCAATGTAAAAGGAAAACTATCAAATCTGTGAGCATTTATAGGAGCATCATTATATGTGAATAGGACAATGTTTTTGGTATCAACCAATTTTGACTAAATCAGAGAAAGATAGTCATGAGTCCAAGCTCACTTAATCAGGTGCCCTGAAAGGACATGCATCTGATGAGGTGAGCTTGGGTTCACCAAAGCTTATGCTGTATCTCATTTAGTCTGTGAGGTGCAAATCTACCTTGCCTTCTCTCTCACTTTAGATTAATGTGGCTAATTACCTCTTCCAAGTTAATTTTGTAGTGTTATAATCAGGTATCCTGGTTTTCTCTGTTTAAAAGTCCTGCGTGGGTCCCAGGCTGCTGGCAGGGAGTGAGCTGTGGGTAGGCATGAGCCACTAGACAGTGCTGCCCAGTGGTGGAGCTGTAGCTTCCCCTCCCCTCCAGGGGATGAGTCTGCAGACCTCTCCTGTGCCCTGATCCTGATCCTGCCACAGCACCAAGACTCCCAGCCATGCAGTGGGTCTGTGCCCCATTCCCCTCCCCCTGCCACTTCCCCAGCAGTTGGGCCCAGGCAGGGCAACAGGTTCCCTATGCCTCCATCATGCTTGTGTTGCTGCAGCCCAGACCTGGCAAACTTCTCTGCATTGCTGGGGCCTCCCCAGCTCACCCTGGGGAAAAGAGGAATTTGGTTCCAGCAGGGTGGCCTCTGCCAGACACTGTATCCTTCCCCTCCTGCCCGTGGTGCTGGTGCCATGCAGGGCCTGGTCCTGCCCTGAGGCAGGGCTGAGCACTGGCTAGCTTAGCCTAAGGAGATGCTACAGCAGCTAGAGCAGGCAATGCTGGGTCTGAGGGGTTGCTGCCAGCCCCTTGTGCAGTGAGCATGGCTCAAGGGTATTCCTGAGGGGAAGCAACACAGCAGGGATCCTGGGGATAGCATTAGGGCTGCAACAGCAGCCTCTCAGGCTGGAGCTGCTGGGCTGCTGCCCCTCAGGAATGCCCAGGGGCCATGCTCATTGCGCAAGGGGCCAGTGGCAACCCCTCAGACCTGTTACTACCTGCTCCAGCTACTGTGGTGCTTCCTTGGACTGAGCCAGCCATGTGCTCAGACCCACCTCAGGGCTGGGCCAGGCCCTGCATGGCCCCAGCACCATGGGCAGGAGGAGGAAGGATGTGGCATGCCTGGCAGAGGCCACCCTGTTGGGACCAGACCACCCCCGCCTACCCCAGGGTGAGTTAGGGACAGCCCGGTCTGGCAGCACGGACAAGCCTGTCGGGTCCAAGTTGCAGTGGCACAAGCACAGCAGGAGGCACAGGAAGCCCATCACTTTGCCCAGGCCCTGCTGCTGCAGGGAGGCCAGGCAAACCCACTGCATGCCTGAGGATCTCAGTGCTCCAGTGGGAAGACCCTGCCTGGCCCCTCTGGGAGTTCTGGCACCTTCCTTCCTGTCTCCCTGTCCATCCCCATGGTTTTAGAATTGGGATCCAGGCATGAGAGGTAGGCAGCCCTGGCTTCATCCACAGCCCCAGCCTCAACCCCAGCCCCTGGCTGTGGTGGGGGCAAGGAGAAGCAACGCAGCATTCCCTAGTGGCTCGGCCATACCTGCCTGCCACCCCTGCCTGTGGCTCGTTCCCCACCAGCTCTTGCCCAGTTCAAAGCGGGAAATCTGGGGATTTCTCCTTCAAATGGGGAAATCCACATTTTTCCGCAAAAGACAGAAAATTCAGATCCCTGGTTTCTTCTAGATGCATCATTATAATAACTTTTAGATACTGACAAGTTACCATGGCATTACTATCTATTTATTTACTAATTCTCTTTAGAAGATAGCATAGAATTTTCCAGTTAACCTGTGTGATCACTGTAATATCAGAGTACATCAAAGAGCTGCTATGATGAAGCCTCAAAGTATTATAGTAGTTTTAATAAATCTCAAGGGAGAAAGAAACAATATAATTTTTGCCCACAGTTTGGGATGGTGTGGGCACTTGAAGGTTATTGCTTGCCATCATTATGGAAAGACAAAGAGCAATAAATTAGAAGTAAACAGTACCTCTGGCGCTGCAGAGAAATTTAATAGTATGCATTTAAATTCATCTCGCATCGGTTATAATGCATATTGGTGGAAGGTTTTGTGGATACATGCAATTCAAGCGCCAGCTATAGCTACTCTTGTAAATACGTAACAAGGGCTGTGGGAATATATTTCAGACTCTAGTTACAAGTCAGATGCACCTTTATTCTCAAGAAAAAAGACAATGAGAACAAATACAAATACAAGTGTCAGCTTTTTTCTTGAACAAATGCAAGTCAGATGCACCTTTATTCTCAAGAAAATACAATGAGAACAAATATGTGCCCCCCTCCAAAGGAAAAAGAAAAAAAAATGAGGGGACATAAACTTTGTGTGGTCTAGGCCAAAAGGAAGGGAAATTTTCCTCATTTAGACAACTCTGTTGTGTTGTGGCTCCCAGCTTCCATGGTCTTTTGCCTTAGCTTGGGCCCTATTCCAGTCTCTACCCACATTCTCCATCACCATCCCGGTATATGCAGATATAAGCAGATCACATTGTTGCAAACCTGTGGAAAAACATAGAGAGCCTGCTGGAAGTATGCCAGATATGAAATCAAGATGGAAGTCTGTCAGTGCAATGTGCTCTACTTCTGGCAGCCATTGTCTATATCCTTCAGTTGTGTTTAAAGCAAAACATTTTTTATATTTGCAGCTTAAAAAAATAGCATTTATTTCCGATCTCATTCCTCAAGTGCAAACCAGGGTTGTTTCCTTTTACTTCACTGGTTTATAATAATATACCTGGTCAGAGTTAGACCCACAGGCTATTAAACAGTTTCAGTAAATATATTGTCATGACTGTATGACAAAAACTGTGGTTCTCCAATATGTCTTAAAAAGTTAATGTGTTGAGGTTCTTCTACAGGATAATTTGCAAAAAAAGTTAGGATAAATGTCCCTCTTTAGAATGTGGGTAGACAAAGTTCTCTGGGTAAATCTTTTTATTAGACCAATTTAAATAGTTAAAAAAAATTAGCAAGTTTTCGGGTTTAAAAACCCTTCATCAGGGTGAGGAAGCCTCTGCAGTTGGTGTGTGCTCTTCCTGGATGGAATGACTAGCAAAGAAGCCAGAGGCTGGGCTGGTGTTGAACTCGGTGATCTAATAGGTCCCTTCCAACCCTAAAATCTATTAACCTATGTAAATTGAGGAGTCAGTGGGTGAGAGACAGGCTGGGGGGGGAGAGGGGGAGAAAAGGGGGATGAATGTAGCAGTTGAATGGTGGAGAGGTACCTGGAGAGTCAGATGTAACGCAGGTTATAATGTGTCATAAATCCAATATCTATATTTAGTCCATGATTTTTAGTATTCAGGATGTTGATGAAGTGCAGTTCGTAGGCTCGTCTCTGAGAAGTGCTTTGTAAATTTCCTTTGAGGATCAGGACTGAGAGATTGGGGAGAGAGTAGTTTTCTTGTGAGAAATGTGCCCCCACAGGTAATTGGGTATTCCTGTCTTTGATAGATTTCCAGTGTGCATTCGTTCTGGTGCACAGTTGTTGTTTGGTCTCTCCTTCGTATTTTTCATTGGGACATTTGGTGCATTGGATGAGATATATTACATTTCTGGAGGCACAGCTGTAAGATGCAGGAATGCTGATGGGTCTGTTGTGGGGGTGGTGGAGATGTGTTGGCAGGTTTTGCATTTCTTGTCATGGCTTGGTCTGGATCCATTCAGTGTGTTCTAGGCCTTAGGAAGTTTGCTTCTGCTGATGAGGTAAGTGAGGTTTGGTGCTTGTTTGAAGTCTGGGACGGGTGGTTCTGGGAAGATCTTTTTAAGACTAGGGTCTCTTTCTAGCATGGGTTGCAATTGTGTGAGGATTTTCCATGTGGGTTTGAAGGAGAGGTGATATGTCGTAACCAGCAGCGTGCGGTTAGTGGGGGTTTTCCTTCTGTACTGCATCAGTTCTTCACGTGGTATCCAGGTGGCTCTTTCAGATGTGTGATCACCCACTTTCAGGTCATGTAGTCCATAGGCCTATTCCACTCATTTCTACAGTCATCTCTTTCCAAGAATCAGGCCTTATAAACTATTTACAACTCTAAAGAAGCATTCAGACAGGAAAGTAGGACTAATTTCAAAGTAATCCTTCTTTTGTTAGCATGAAAAGTAATTTATATATTCTTCCTGTTCCTGATATTTGTGTGCCAGAAACATTGTGGTGGTGTTTAAATAAAAGCCTAAGCTAAAAAATAAATGGGTCAGAGAAGGCTTTGTTGTGATATGCCTACATTCAGCTCCTACAAGGTGTTGGAGTTTATTAGTGTTAAACTAGGTCATCAAATGTAAGAAAGAACCACAATTCAAGACCCACAGAGAACTTGGGCAAGTCAATAAATATTAGTCAGAGATTCCTTCTTCTTCAGTGGCCAAAAATCTCTCTAAGCCAGACATTCTTGTTAACTATTGTTCTTCTTCAGCGTGTGTCAGATTTGTGATCCACTGCTTTATGCCACTGCTGAGCACTTAGTCGCCTGATTACGCATACCAGCTTCAGTGGAATTATCTTTGTGTGCATCTGTTTACTAGTAACAGTAAGGACATTCTTGTTTTCAGTGAGGTGGGCTTGGAGGGAGATCACTTCACATTTCTATCTCACTTGCCCCATCTGTAAGAAAGGAGATCATAATCCCAGTCTGTTTACCCTACAGGGGCCTTGTGCGGTTTAATTGCTTTGATATTTTAAGGTCTGCGTGAGTATTCAATAATGTTAATCACTAGTGACTAATTGTTTGTTGTTTGATTACATGTCAAATAACTGACATACTTGTTCTTCTAGGGTTCCTTTTAATATATTCCTCTTAACCTTGAATTGTTTTTGTAATTTATGTCATTAGTTTGGGGATTATTTTCTGCTTTGTTGCTTTTTTTACTTTTTGGTCAATTTTTTTAAGAGGCTGATTGCACATTTAGGACCTCTTAGAATCTTATTTGATCTGAACTGTGTAGAAAGAGCACAAATTAAATCCAGTTCCCTCAAAGGAGGTATACTGAAAGTCAAATACAATGATGCTACTTGCAGTCCTGTCATAAACAAGGGGGTGGGTCATAATATAATTGGTTTAACTTACTCATTTTTGGTTTACTCAGGAAAAATAGTTGTCTTTCCAAAACAAATAGATGAACAAAAGTAAATCACCTTATAGAGTTGAAGTCCAGTTGCAGTAACACCTTGTAACAGTAACAGTAGCAACCAGTTATCAATGGTTTCCCCAGGAACATTTTCCTGAACATGGATTCAGATCAACCTCCTTATAATAGCAACAGCCACTTGGAAACAACATGGTCTCTGGGCCCTGATTTCAGCTATATTCATCAAACACAATATTCCACTCTCTAAGGCAGCAAGTTAAAATCAGCTTTATCATGCATATTTACCTCCGCTGTACATAGGAGCACAATAAATACCAGTGTCCGTGTGGAGCTCTGTTTTTTAAGGAGACCTTTAGGGAAACTGAGTAAAAATCAAATTTATGCCGTTCCAGTTACCCTGACCTAAGTGGTTCCCACCTTGTTCTGACAGATTACATGATTTTTCTACGATTACCTTAAAGCAAGAGAGATCAGGCTAGTTATTCAGTCATGTCTAGGTGGAATGTACATGTCTGCTTTCAGGGTCCTGCTTGCTGCTGTTGTCCTTGTTGATCATTAGTTACCCAGGCAACAACACAACTTATTTTTATCCAGGTGTCTAAATGTTAAATGAGAATTAGAGAAAATGAGATGGACCCATCACTCCTATGCTGTCCATACAGTTCTGAGCACAAGAAATAACAGTATAATAGGAGAAAAATCCGAAATACGTTGCATGCTGTGGGAGGCTGAATGCTATTTTTGCTTCCAGTGCTTCATGAGTAATGGTAAGGACCCTGGCTTAGTGCTGACTAAACTATTTTCTTTTCTCACAGTATATTTGTATTCTCTCACCGCCTGTTTGTGGTTTAGATGTGTGTGCTTTTCATTTGTTGTTGTTCATGGCAGCAGTGCAATGTTGAAATGTAGACATGATTCCCCTCCGCTGAATTTCCTACTGCTTTTTTCTGTCAATTTATGTACGTCTTTGGTTACCATGGAAACAAATGTAGGTGTGAGCTTGGTTGGATCTACATCTTGCTTCTGTTTCTGTTAGTATCTTGCAAAATAGAAAATCCCTTGCAGTATTTCCATTGGACATGACAGGCAGATTCCTTTCAAAAGCAAAAATAACTTCATTGTAATTGGTGCTGATGTAATTGGTGGTGTAGACGTGGCTGATTGCTAATAGTCTCTATAACAAATGTAGAAAGGGGAAAAGGATTAGAAAAATGCTGGTCTTTTTAGTACTTTTAAAACTGGAAATGGGGTTACAGCCATAGTGTCCATAAAAAATGAAGCAAGATGTAAAATATTGTTTTGTATTTTGGTTTGTTGGTACCTAGAAGGGACTGCCTGTATTGATTCCAGTTCCCTGCAACCAGATGTAAGTGGTCCACAAGAGCATTCACTCTGCTCTTTTTCCTGTCAATCAGGAGCCACAAAGTACCCCAGAAATGCTATAGTAGAAGCAGAGACAAAATCCCGAAAGGCCTCAGACTATAGTATGCCACAGAGTAGGAGGGTACTGCCAATGCCTGAATTTAATTGCAGTTTGTGTTGCATTTCAGGACATGGTCACTAGGTATAATACAAGCGAAAAGTGATGGAGAAGTTTCCTTATACCTTGTACAGTTAAAGTACTATTGAGACCGCAGTCGGAGGTGGCACACTAATGTTCATGCATGTAAGGTCATTAATGTGTGAAAGCAAAGAAATACATGCTTCAGATTCCAAGAACAGTCCAGTTGACTGAGGAAATCGGGCAACCTAAATTAATTCTGTCCAATTTCTCTGTTAGCCTGTAAATACTTGTCTCACTATGAGATTAGCAATGGAATAAATGAAGTGGTATGGTTTTTCTCTGCCAGTTATTTGCTGTTGAGTTGGGTTTTTTTTTAGAGAAGTAGGGTTCTTTTATTCCCTCACTCTGTATTTTCTTTTTTAGTGGATGTAACACTTGCTATCTAGCCCAAACAATCCCTCCGTGGGTTTGTAATTCTAGCTATGAACTGTGAGAGAGTTTGGTTTGCTTGCTTCAAAGCATGACTGAAGACATGCTGTCTGACTCCCAGAAGACACCTGCTTGGAGTGAGCAGGAAATGCTGTAACTGAGAGAAAGTGAGAGATGGTTTACTCCTTTGATCACTGCTTCCGAAGGAGTTGTTGGTAACCTGAATCTGAACAGTTTCACTGATGTGTGCTTGTCCTAGCTATACTGCCTTACTTCAAATATCTGTACACTTGCAATTTAGAGAAATAAAATGGTTCAATGTTGCTTTGATTCTCAAAGACCTCCCTCACTCTGCCAAATAGTTCTTTTTTGGATTTAGTTCTCCACCCTGTTCTCTTCTGTCTGGTCCCTACTTCTCTGTCTACCTTGATTGTTTGCTCACTCATCCATATCAGACTTCTCACATCTACAATGTATTTGTATATTTATGCACAAGAACCCATCTGTACCCACTCATAAATGTTCATAAGTGTTCACTCGTATGTTTTCACTAACGTGTTTCATCAAGCTATCCACCTGCAGATGCATCCATCTACATTCATGCACAGCCATATGTAGTCACCTACTCACAGATTTATTCCTGGCTTTTCCCTGTAGTTAAAGAACAGTGGATCATGGGCCGTTTTGCTCCCTCACTATCTTTTCTAGTCTGAAGCAGGAGGTTTTTCAGTCCATCCTATAGGAACAGTAGCCCTGGGTCATTTTGCTCCCAAGTTTGTTTCCTCTGGGTAAATAATCAGCAACTGCATTTGCTGTGCTCAGTGGCAGCCAAGAGGCCAGGAGAAAAGCATGCTAGAAGGAGCATGGCTCAGTGACATGAGCACTGCCATGGAAATAAGAGGGATCTGGGTTCTTGTGCCTGTCCCTATTGAGGCAGAAGCTGTCCCACTGCTGTTTATCCAACACAAAATGCTGAAATACCATGTCTTGGAGGAGCAGGTGCGAGAACCTCAGGCCCTCTCCTTTCTTAGGATAGTGACCACATCACTGAGCCACATTCCCTCTGACTTGCTTACCAGCTCCTTGCCATACACATAGTTTCATAGATGTTAGGGTCAGAAGGGACCTATTAGATCATCAAGTCCGACCCCCTGCCTTGGGGAAGAAAGAGTGCTGGGGTCAGATGACCCCAGCCTGGTGTCTGTCAAATCTCCTTTTAAATACCTCCAAGGAAGGGGACAGCACCACCTCCCTTGGAAGCTTATTCCATATTTTGGCAACCCTCACTGTAAAGAATTTTTTCCTGATGTGCAGTCTGATTTTGCTCTCTTCCAGTTTGTGGCCATTATTTCCAGTTACTCCAACAGGCGCCCCGGTAAACACTGTATCCCCTATTTCTTGCTCCCTCTCTCTCTCCCTCCCTCCCCCCTGTCCCCCGATGAGTTTTTAGGTGGCCACAAGATCACCTCTCAGCCTCCTCTTGCAGAGGCTAAAGAAGTTCAGGTCTCCCAATTGGTCCACATAGGGTTTTTTTCTGTAGGCCTTTAACCAGACAAGTGGCCCTCCTCTGAACCCTCTCCTGAACCCTCATACATCTTTCTCTCCTGGCCGACCTGTGGGATTGCTTCAAAATGAGGGCTGGAAAGCGCTCAAGCCAGCATCTAGCCTAGTGGTTCTTAACTTCTTCAGGCTCCAGGCGCCCCTCCATTCCAACTATTCTGAATTTGCTGATACCCCAGTTAAGGACTACTGCTTCAGTGACATAATTAGTTATTTCCATGTCCTTGGCATTGATGGGGGTGGGGAAGGGTTTGCGCTGAGAGCAGGAGATCAGGGAAGGAGAGGAAGGAAGCAGTGTCTTACCTGCTGCAGTGTGGACTCTCTCAGGGGCTGCAGGCTCACAGTGGGGACCTGGGCCAGAGTCTCAAAAGCTTGCCCAACAGCTCCATCTAGCTGTAGTGCCAGCAGGCTGGCTCTGTGACACCCTTGAAAATGTCTCATCATGCCAGTCGAGAACCATTGGCCTAGCCCATGGACTGGTGGTTAAAATACTTTGAGAAGTGGGAGATGTACCTTTAAACCTCCTCTAGACGAGGGGAACCTGGAATCTGTTTCCCACTCCTCAACCACTAGTCTTTTAAAGTAAAAGGTAGGAGGACCCTCTTCCTCCTACACCTGTTTTCTGTGACTTACGAAGAGTTATGTGCTTTCTTGAGGAGAGTAAAAATTACAATTCATGTTCAAGGTCCAGAATACCACTTATACTACTCATTTAGCCTCATGTATTTACCCATGTAAAGTGAAGTTAATTTTGAGCTTACGTGTCCTATGTACATTACAGTTTTGACCTTTGAAATGCTGACGTAGGGGTGAATGAGGAGTCCTACCGTTACCAGCTGAGATTGAGATTTGTAGGGCAGAATTCTGTTTTAGCTAAAGGACAACCAAAAGTACAGCTTGAAACCAGACTGAGTTACCCAACTATTATGCAAGAGCAATTAAGTAAATGTCCCATTATAGCAACAGGGAGACATTTGTGCATCTCCAAAAGGCAGTTCTGTTCCTATAACAGGGGCACTTATACACCTAGATTAGGTAAGAGAACCTCTCCTATGATTCAGGAGTAACACAGATTTACCTGGCTACACATTAAACATCTGTTATATTGAGGGAGCACCAAGCTGTACTTCAGTCATCCTCTAGCTCAGGGGTTCCCAAACTGTGGTATATGTATCCCTGGGTGTAGACAAGACTGTTCTGGGGGGTACACAGGAGAAATTGTGTAATGTTGCATTTAATTTTCATTATGATAAATAATTGGCATTTAAGGAGTTAAATATAAAATGTATGCTGGTAGGGGTATGTGGGCAGCTGGTAAATCTGGAAAAGGTACACAATAAAAAAAAGTCTGGGAACCTCTGCTCTAGCTGAAATTAGAATTGTGCCCTAAATCTTTATTTTCACTGTTACGTGGCTTTCTTACCTTCCTTTTATGTAACCTGGCTTCTTCTCTCCACAAAAAAATATTTATAGCACTTCTGTTCTGAAATACTCTCTACTTTGAAGACTACATTTCTTCAGTCTCATTCCCAATGAACAAGCTGCTTATCACTTTCTCTTAAAAAGTTCTGCCTTTCTTCATGATTATATAATCCTAGTCATTAAGGGCTCAGTGTTGCAACCAGTATTTTGCATAGTGTTTTCAGCTGCAAGAAATTCCATTGGTATTCAATATTATTAGGTTACTTACATCGATAAGTGGGTGCAAGTTTGGGCCATAATTTTGTGCTCCAGATCTGTCTCCCTATCTAGCACTTCTCTATCTTGAATAGGATTTGTGCGGATAAATGCATTAAAGAGTATGAAATATTCAGATACTATGGTAATGGGTGCCTTATAGGCCACTCTATATTATGTAGTTGTTTAAGTATAATTGGAGTTCAGTCTATAGAAGCTAGTGTGGATAAACCCCAATCCATGCCTATCTATAGAGTCATAGAACCATGGGACTGGAAGGGATCATGAAGTCTGGTCCCCTGCCATGGGCAGGAAGTTATTGGGCTTATATGAGTTGAACAAGGTACTTGTTCAGTCTCATCTTGAACACTTCCAAGGATGGTGACTGTACCACCTCTGCTGGGAGTTTGTTCCAGATTTTGGTGACTCTTTCAGAGAAAAACGTTTTTTCTTATATCCAGCCTGAATTTACCTTCTATTAGCTTATGCCCATTTGTCCTCGTCCTCCCCTTAGATGCCTTTCTGAAGAACCACTCCCCCAGATCTTGGTGCTCACCCCTGACATACTTGTAGGTGGCTATCAAGTCACCTCTCAGGCTTTTCTTACTCAGACTGAACAGGCCCAGTTCCTGGAGTTTTTCCTCATGGCGCCTATCGTCTATGCCTTTAATCATATGGGTGGCCCTTTGTACCCTCTCCAGTTTATCCATATCCTTCTTGAAATGCAGTTCCCAGAACTGGACACAGTACTCCAGCTGTTGCTTCACCAACACCAAATAGAGAGGGAGGAGCACCTCCCTGGATCTGTTGGCAACACATTGGCTGATGTATGCCAGAGTTCTGTTTGCCCTTCTGGCAACCTCGTCACACTGTTGGCTCATGTTCATCTTCCTGTCTTTTGTGACCCCCAGGTCCTGTTCAGATGCTGTGCCAGCTAGCGGAACACCACCCATCGTGTAGTTATGGTGAAGGTTCTTTCTACCCAGATGAAGAACCCTGCACTTCTCCCCGTTAAACCTCATCTGATTCCATTCAGCTCACAAATCCAGCCCGTCATGAGCTCATAAGATTGTAAGGCTGGAAGGGACCTCCTCGGAAGATCATTGGGTCCAGCACCCTGCACCAAGCAGGAAAGATAATGGGGGGGGTCAGGTGACCCTAGCAAGTTGGCTGTAGTCTCCTCATGAAGATTTCCAGGGTAGGTGATTGCACCACCTCTGGAGGCAACTTATACCACAGTCTGGACACCCTGACTTTGAAGAAGGTTTTCCTAATGTTGAGTCTGAATTGGTCTTCCAGGATTTTGTGGCCATTACTCCTGGTATTCCCCTTGGGTGCCCTGGTGAACAGTTGCTCACCGAGCCCTTGATGTATCCCCTTAGTGTCTTTTAAGACTCTGATCATATGAGTGGCTCTTCTCTGGGCTCTCTAAAGCTTGTGTACACATCCTTGTTAAAGTGTGATGCCCAGAACTGGACACAGTACTCCAGCTGCAGTCTCACCAGTGCTGAGTAGAGTGGAAGAATCTCTTCCTTGGTTTTGCTGGAGATGCATCGATTGACACATGCCCCCCCACCCCTATTTACCAGCACGGAGTCTGGGTCCAGCTCCCTGCGGCAACAAGCAGGGACTGCCCGAATCTCCAAATCTCTCTAAATCTTTTCCAAATCAATTGGGAGAGCTTCAAATTGATTCAGACCTTTGTCCACGGCCTTGGCCAGTGGGCTCTTCACCCCCACATCCAAATCATTAATAAAGATATTGAAAAGTACTGGACCAAGCACCCAACCCCTGTGGGACACCACTGCCCCCTTCTCACCAGGATGACACAGATCCATTCACTATGGCGCTCCTTGTCCTATCTTGCAGCCAGTTTCTCACCCACCCAACTGTCTTGGAGTTAAGCCCACAATCCTCCAATTTTCTTGTGAGGACATTGTGGGTTACTAGATCAAAGGCCTTTTGGAAGTCAAGTTATACAATGTCAACCTGCTCTCCCATGTCCAGGTGGCGAGTTACCTGGTCATAGAAGGAGATCAGGTTGGTAAGGCAGGACCTGCCCATGACGAAGCTATGCTGGCTGACATTTAAAATCTTACCTTCTGCAAGCTTATTGCAGGTAGACTTCTTGATGAAATTTTCTAGGATTTTCCCTATGGATGGAAGTTACGCTGATTGGTCTATAGTTATCCAGGTTGTCCCTCCTGCCCTTCTTGTGGATGGGTACAGCATTGGCCCTCTTCCAGTCCTCAGGGACTTCTCCAAAGTGCCATGAGTTGTGGAACAGTTTCGCAGGGGTTCACAATGACTTCAGCCAGCTCCTTCAGCACTCTTGGATGAAGATCATCCGGTCCCACTGACTTTTATATGTCCAATTTTTTTAATTGGTCATATACCAATTCTACAGCAATAGTAGGAAGGCAGTTATTCCTACCATGCTCATCCTCTACTCTACTCTGACATGGTTTCCCCCTTGGTCCGGTGAAAGACCAAGGCAAAGTAATTATTCAGGAGTTCAGCTTTCTCCTGGGTGCCAGTAACCAGCTCTTCTGAGTTATTGAGCAGTGGCCCCACACTCCCATTTGTTTTTCTCCTGTTCCCTATGTACCTAAAGAAGGACTTCTTGTTGTCCTTGAGTCCAGTTGCTAATCTAAGTTCGGTTGCCGCTTTTAGCGTGTCTTATCTGTTCCCTAAAAATGCAGGCCATTGTGGAATAGTCCTCCTTGTGCCCGCCCCAAGCTTCCATTGTTTATAAGCCTCTTTCTCCTTTCTTAAGAGGACCATGATTTCCCTGTTTAGCCAAGCCCTTCTGTTACCTTTTCTCTGCATGGGAATGGACTTCCTTTGTGCTTCAAGGATTGTGTCCTTAAGGAACAACCACTTTTTGTGCACATCTTTTGCCTTCAGTCCTGCAACACTTACCCTACTAGTAACCTAAGCTTGTTGAAATTTGCATTTTTGAAGTTCAGGACTTCAATCCCAGTATCTGATTTCTCTGCCTTACATCGGACAGTGAAGATGATGTTTTCATGGTCACTGTTGCCCAGACTTCCCTCTATATCCAAGTCAGTTACAAGGTTGTCTCCTTTGGCTAGGACCAAGTTTAGCAGAGCGTCACCTCTGGTTGGCCCATGCTACTCCTGAGTCAGGAAGAGCTCCTTGACACAGGTCAGGAAGGATCATGACCAATTCAACTTGGTCAAGTGTTTCTCCCAGAAGATGTCTGGATAATTAAAATTGCCCATGACGACAATGTCATGTGCATGTGCAGCCTTAGTCAATTCTTGGGTGAAGTCCAGATCGAGTTCCTCCCCCTGGTTTGATGGTCTGTAGTATACACCTACAGTTAGGTCTCTCTCACCGCCCCCCCCCCCCCCCCCCCCCGGCGCAACCTGACCCAGAGGGTTTCAAGGTGTCTGTTTTTGAAGCCAGTGTTGGCCTCCAAGGAGGTGTACTGTTCTTTCATGTAGAGAGCAATGCCTCTACCTTTCTTCCCCCACCTGGTCCCTTGTATGCAGGGGTGCCTTCTATTCCTACACTCAAATTGTGTGAGGAATCCTACCAGATCTCCATAATCCCTACTAGATCATAATGCACACTGGAGAGTAGGAGGGCTAGCTCCTCCTACTTGTTCCCCATATTCCTGGTGTTAGTATAGAGCAGGGGTGGTCAAAATGCGGCCCACAAGCCAGATGCAGCCCACCAGGCCATTTTATCTGGCCCATGGAGCCACTAAAAAATTTAGAGAATAAATATTTATCTGCCCCCGGCTGCCTGTCATGCAGCCCTTGATGACTTGCCAAAACTCAGTAAGCAGCCCCCCACCCAAAATAATTGCCCGCCTCTGGTATCTAGGCACAAGTCCTCCTATTGAGACCCCCGTCATCCTGTCCCACTGATGGAGAACTATTCCCTCAGCTCCCACAAAAGTGGTTCTCCCAGCATCTCTATCTACAGGGCTTACTTTTATGTTGGTCCCTGGGCATGATTGAATTGGTGTATCTGCGTCCCCCAGCAATTTTAGTTTAAAGCCCTGTCCAGAAGATCGGCCACCCTGGCCGCAAACAAGGACTTACCTTTCCTCATGAGGTGGATACTGTCCCTTCCCATGAGTCCTCTCTCCCTGAAGTGCACGCTGTGGTCAAGGAATCCGAAGCCTTCTTGGTGGCACCAGCATTGGAGTTGCCGGTTCACTTCCTCAATGCATCCTTCCCTTCTGGGACTGTGGCCTGAAACAGGGGACACAGAAAAAAAGAGTATCTGGGCCCCTAACCTGTTGGGCCCAGCCCCCAGAGCCCTGTAGTCACTCGTGACCTGGTCTGGATTACTCCTGGCCAGGTTAGTAGTTCCCATGAGGACGAGGAGCATGGGGCAGTAATCCGAGGGTCAGATGAGCCTAGGGATCCTTTCTGCTACATCTCGGATGCGAGTTCCTGGGAGGCAGCAGACCTCACGGGCTAGGGGGTCCAGATGGCAGATGGGTCCCTCACTGCCCTGCAGGAGGCAGTCCCTGACCACAGCCACCTTGCGCCGCCTCTCGGGGGTGGCAGCAAGCTGCTTACCTTCCTTCTCTTCCAGTGTCACCATCAGAGCCTCCTTGTGTGGGGAGGGGAGTATACTAGTTGTGCAGGGCCTGGGGAGGAGCAGCCCTGGCCCTGCGTTTCATGGAGCATGCGGTGACTGTCTTCCAGGTTGCTCCGGGTGGGTCTCCTTGGTTAGCCATCATGTTGGCCACCATCTCCATCTTTCATAGATTCATAGATGTTAGGGTCGGAAGGGACCTCAATAGATCATCGAGTCCGACCCCCTGCATAGGCAGGAAAGAGTGCTGGGTCTAGATGACCCCAGCTAGATGCATATCCAACCTCCTCTTGAAGACCCCCAGGGTAGGGGAGAGTACCACCTCCCTTGGGAGCCCGTTCCAGACCTTGGCCACTCGAACTGTGAAGAAGTTCTTCCTAATGTCCAGTCTAAATCTGCTCCCTGCTAGCTTGTGGCCATTATTTCTTGTAACCGCCAGGGGTGCCTTGGTGAATAAAACCTCACCAATTCCCTTCTGTGCCCCCGTGATGAACTTATAGGCAGCCACAAGGTCGCCTCTCAACCTTCTCTTGCGGAGGCTGAAAAGGTCCAGTTTCTCTAGTCTCTCCTTGTAGGGCTTGGTCTGCAAGTCCTTAACCATACGAGTGGCCCTTCTCTGGACCCTCTCCAGGTTATCCGCATCCCTCTTGAAGTGCGGTGCCCAGAATTGCACGCAGTATTCCAACTGCGGTCTGACCAGCGCCCGATAGAGGGGAAGTATCACCTCCTTGGATCTATTCGTCATGCATCTGCTGATGCATGATAAAGTGCCATTGGCTTTTCTGATGGCTTCATCACACTGCCAACTCATGTTCATCTTGGAGTCCACTAGGACTCCAAGATCCCTTTCCACTTCCGTGCCACCCAGCAGGTCATTTCCTAGGCAGTAGGTGTGGTGGACATTTTTCCTCCCTAGGTGCAGCACTTTGCATTTCTCCTTGTTGAATTGCATTCTGTTGTTTTCTTCCCACGTGTCCAACCTGTCCAGGTCTGCTTGCAGCTGTTCCCTGCCCTCTGGTGTGTCCACTTCTCCCCATAGCTTTGTGTCATCCGCAAACTTGGACAGAGTACATTTCACTCCCTCGTCCAAGTCGCTGATGAAGACATTAAAGAGTATCAGTCCAAGGACCGATCTCTTTCTCTTCTTCCTTCTTCTGGAGAAGAGTTTGGCAGTAGCCATCAATGAAGTCTTCAAGGTAGTCCTGGATCTTTACCCTATCCTCTGATGTGCCTGCATTTCCCTGGTATCATCCACAAACTGAATCTGTACTGGATTGTTTCTGTCTATACTGGATTACTCCAATGCTCTGTGTTTGGAGTTAGGCCTGAAGACCACTCCAAAGCTATTGCTGGTGTAGAACATGGCTGGTTAATATGTTTAGTGCTGTTAGCCAAATCGTATGCATCTTCTATTCTAAGATCAGCATAAATTAACTATTCACTTTGGGGTCAAATTCTAGAGGTTGACTTTAATCTGTAAACACCTAGATACATGCATGACTTAGATCTGTGATGTGATGTGAGCACAATTGGAGCCAGGGTGGTCTAAATTAGTCTGTGGTGTAAAGATATTGAGCTGATGAATTGGGTTTATAGTGTTAAAACAATTAGGGCCTCACTGGATAAAAGGGTAGACAGTCTAATTCTGTGGCATGAATTTAAATTTTATGGGCTTGTTTTACAAATATTTTCTTATTTCAGAATCCATATATAGTTTTCTGTGTACTAATGTTTTAGAAGCTTATTTAGATTCTACTACTTCAACTCTAGAATTTGAGAGAGTTTTTTGTTTGGTTTTGGGGTATGTTTTGTGTTTTTTAGTGCAATCCAGTCAGCTGTTAAAGTGTTTTCTCTAACACACCCACTCAGTTTGCAGAGGTAACCATAGAAACAGTAACAGCATGGTATGTAACTAAATTGAAAGACACAATAGGATGACTCTGTTGCAGCTATAAAGAACTTCACTTACATAAGGAAATGGACATGAAATTTGTAGTTCAGTGCCTAAAAATAAAATCCCATTTGTTTATCATGGGCTTTGACATTAATGATGAATTTTCAGAACCAGGGAATTGGAAACAGTGGCCGCATCTAGACATGCAGGCATGTGTGGTTTGTGGTGCCATAAACTGCATTTGGGGAATGTTAAGATGTTCTCCACACTGCAGATTTTCAGCATGAGTCCAAAATTTGCTACTGAGATATCAACAGGAAAGAAAGTGGTGTGGCACATGCAACAGGAATGTGTGCCAGGAGATGCGGAGGCTTGGTTCTCCAGGAGGATGCTATGGCTGCCATACAGGCTGTCTCCACTCCTGCAATTGTACCCTGGCTCCTCCATCACTCCAGAATCCAGGAGAAGCCAGGTAAGGCCAGTTTGCCGAAAGCAGACCAGTTTGTCCCTCACCAAAGCCTATGTGCAGGGGTGTGTGCTGCAGCAAAAAGTAGCGGCACAAATTTGCACATCTGGGCTGTGTTCCCATGACTGGGAATGTGCGTTTCCCCAGGGACAAGTAGCAGCAGCACACCTTGTGCCTCTGCTGTTTGTCCTCCGGGGACTCCTGTACGCTCCAGGATGCGGCAAATTACGCCAGCAGCTGGAGTGTGGCTCCGGCTGGCCAGACTCCGGTTTTGGGCAGTACGTGCTGCTGCCACATGCATTGCCATGGGTTTTTTTAGTGTGGGTTTTTTGACTCTGTGAAGCAGCAGCGTGGGGAATGCCTCCATGTGCAGTGTGTGGCATCACAGATGGATCTGCGGTGCCACATGCCCATGTTCGTCTGGATGCGACCCTGGATGCAATCAGTCAGTTAACTTCAATGAAGCTTTTCCCTGTTTAAGTGAACCTCTGAGAGCTGTTTTTGTTGTTGTACTTTAAGGGAAAAATCAATTTGAAGTGGCTTTGTATGTGGAGTAGGGAGTTACCAGCTTTATTAGGCCTTGATACTTGAAAACCACCTAGTCCTTGATGATGGACACCAGTATTCATTTTAAATTAATATCAATATGCACAAAGTTTATTCCTTTTTAAATTATTCCTTTCTCTATGTATAAGCATCAATAGTAGAATTAAATGAGTTATATTTGAGATCATCATCTAGAAGTCTTGCCATTTGTTTATAGTTATATAATTCTAGTAGAGATATACTTCCTTTGGGATGAGCATACTTTTCCTAAATTCCATGGGATATAAAATATCCACAGAAGTTTCATTCCCCAGAATGAGGCACCTGTAGAAGCAGCATTCAGTTACACTATCAAATAGTATATGCCATTGCCCAGCCTGTCCTGAGCTGAACAAACCTTCTGAATTGGAATACCTTTAACATTTGAGGTTGTAATTTCATTTTTTCTGGTGGGGTTTTGCATTATTCCTTCAGCATGCTGGAGTATCCAGAAATTCAGATGTGTTGTAGGTTTCCCTGAGACAGTAATTTCATAGATATAGCTTTTAAAGATCCCTTTAAAAATGTGAATCCCCCCAAATCCCAGCTTAATCTCTGCATTCAGAATTGAATTAGACTCTTCCCTGATTATTCTCATTCTCATGATGCTGGATTCTCATATATTTCAGTCTGCTGCTTGGTTAGAAGCAGATGGCTTAGTGGGAAGAAGCAATCATGTAGAAGCCATATCAAGAAGCCATATACCCATGGCCTCAGAATCCAGATCAAAACTGGCATGGAGCTTGCCAGAATTTACAGTATCATGTAAAACTTGCATCACATTTGAGGTTACAACTCACTTTGTGGGACATCTCAGCAATTTTGGAATTCTAGCAGGATAAAGGATCCTTTCTCAGTTTGGGGTTATTGTATTTAATGTGGAAGTTATCATCAAATCCTGTTTCGGAGAGGATTTTTATGGTCTGATTCTGAATAACTGGAGGCTTTCCACCTCTCAGAATTGAGCCATTTAATATTTATTACAACACAGAACATCTCTAAGCCATTACTTTTCCTTCTTGTCTTTCTCATTTCATGTCATCTGCTTCCAAGCAATTTATACTGATACTGTATTTTATTTACTGGTTGTGCAGAGCTAAAGTAATTGATATAATTATACTTAACTCATCCTGACAAGCTCTGATTTATTTTGTAATATAAGAGATAGCCAAAAGATTTTTCCACTGATAATTATTGGTACTGATGTGACTTTTGTGAATTTATGTGAACTTTTATATAAACATTCTTAATCTTGAAGGAACACCAAAGGTAGCATTTGGTAATTTTCAAAATGATATATGTGACATATAATTTCTTTTGGGTTTATATGATTATTTATTTATAATAAGGCCCCATATTTGAATGCCAGTTTTGGTTCAGATTCTTAGGCTGTGAGTACATGCATTGAGCCATCTTCCCACTGAACCATCTGCTTTTAACCAGGCAGTGTACTGAAATGTATAAGAATCCAGCTTATTATTATTATTATTATTATTTCTTCCTTCACATTATGATTTCATAATTACATTAGAACAGTAAAGCGAGTGGTCTACTTGCAGAAATAAATGATCACAAATTTATGTAGGGAGTTCAGAGTCTTTCTTTTAGTAATTATTAAAATGGTGAGAATGAGCCATATTATTTAATAGATTTTTAATGCTCAAGACAATTTCAAGGCAGGCTACAGGGGTGGATGGGAGTAGCGAAAAAGGGAAATCCAGACAGACAGTGGTCCTAAGGCAGCAGCTGGTCTGCTTACATTCAAGCTGTTGTTCCTTTGGCAAGAAGGAGCTGCAGATGCTTGCTGTGCTGGTGGAGGAATAGTCTACTGCCTGGTATCTGCACGTGGTGGTGAGATAAACCCTGTGGGGAAGGGAGGGTCAGAAGCCACAGAGTTATTGGAGGAAAGCTGGCTGCCTAAGAAGGGCAAAGCTGTGTGCGAGATGGGGTCCTTTAAGCCTTTGATTTGTTGGCTGTTCCCAATACATCGCTAGTCAGTGCTCTAAAGGAGACACTGAGGTATTATTCCTCCTCCCCACCCCCTTGTCACATGTACTTTTAGATGCTGGCTTCAACTGAGTTATCCCATGCCCAGGGAATTTTTCTGCTGGCTTTCTAAGTGGTGTGATGTAAGTCAGTTTAAAGATTAGGAATGTTTTCAGCCCAAGCAAGATTTACAGTTTTAAAACCACCACACAGATACCTCTGAAAAATGAATAGCTGTTTCAGGATTAAGAACATCTTCAGCCAAGGCAAGACTGACAATTTTCAGGCTGTCATGAAAATGTGCCAGGAAAATGAGTAGTCAAAATGAGCAGTCTACCCTATATCAAAATGTCTCGGCTAAGAAGGATAGGCTTTGATTAAGAAGAGAACATTATAAAAAATACAGCAAAATCAAAGATGCAATTCAACTTTTAACTTTTTTTTTTCAAAGGGTGACAGGATTTTCTAGTGAACAGATATCATTTGAATACAGCTCATAGTGATGAGAAGTTAGGAAATTATTTACTGAGCATGAATTTCTGGCTGCTGGCACTAGATCTGGCTAATAGAATGATTTAATTCAGGGGATCTATGCATGTTGTAGAGAGCATGAAAATATTTCCATCTCCTATGGTGAAATCCTGGGCCTACTGAAATCAGTGGCAAAGCTCCTAGTCCAGCTCAGGATGAAACTCAAGCTTTTTGAAGTTTTTCCTGGAAACACCCTCGCAAAGAGAGAGAGAGGGCATAAATTGGTAAACAGGGTATTCACCTAGGTTGGAAGAAACTAGCTTTAAGTCCCAGGCTGTAATCAGGTTATTCTTGGGGGGATTTCACTTTCCTTTTCTTTTTTCTGGGTAGGACTAGGAATTTCATCCTTGAGCTGAGAAATCATTTCTGATAAAAAAAAACTTTTGTTAAAAATAATATTTTCTTATAAAAAGTTTCTCCATCCATCAGTAAGTTTCTCAAAGAAAAAAAATTGTTAAATTCCTGATGAACTTAGACAATAACCTGTTCTTAATGACCACTTAGCTAGTGTGTAGTATAAACAAAGCCAGTCCTATATCACATCTTGGGCATGTCTACACATAATATTAATGTGACATAAACTCCAGCTCAGTTTGCGCTTGAGTTTATTGCTCCTGGACACAGTGCTTACACATGCACCCAGGACTGCAGCATGTTGACCTGGGGCAGTGCAGCCCTGGTTGGCAGAAGACTCCAGGGGTCAGCCCAGAGCTACTCTACTTCAGCTCAGTGTGCTGCGGAGAGGTTCGCTGGGGCACAAGGGTGCTACAGTTCAGGACTAGCCAGCAGGCAACCCCTGCACTAGTACCCTCATGCCCCAGCCAGCCCTGGTAACTGCCTACGTGTGCACTGTGGCAAAGTAAGTAACTCCACCATAGGATAGTACTTGTGTCAAGCAGTACTATCCTATGGTGGAGTTAGTTAGTTTAGTCCAGCCTAATAGGAGCACGTGTGTAGATGGTGATGCTTTATTGCAGAACTAATTAGTCAACACTGCAGTAAAGCATCTTATGTAAATACACCCCATGTTACCTTGTTGCAGTTAACCCTAAGGGAACCAAATTCATAGTTAGAAATTTATGTAAATATCTCTCTGTGCACAGGAATAATAAGACAGAACAACACCTCTTTCTTCACATTTCCTTCTCCCTTACAGCATTTCCTTGTTGTATCAGGTTTTTATTTTTCATCTAAACTTTCAGTTCTTAATGAATTCCCTAAAATAAATGGCTTTGATTTAATGTATTCTTCATAAGAATCTCAACCTTTGAGTTAGTTTATTTGTTTTTATACCCATATTACTCCCTTTTTATTTCTATTATTAAAAACCTATATAATACACATGATTTAAAGAAAATAGACTGAAAATGTTATCACTGAATCAAATTCATGCAGTGGTTGCAGGGTACGATATTTATACGATCAACTGAAGTTCTAAGAGGAGAATTATAGTAGACATCTCGGTTCCTCAGGCACAAGAGAGCTGTCCACTGCAAGGGAAAAGCTCACCTGTTGTGGTAACAGAGCTTCCTTCAAGCCCATTATAAGGCTGTGTGGAACAAACTCCTACAGGGTCTAATAACTGCCTTGTTACCTATGTTTGCATTCTAAGTGTATGGCACAGATCTCTGACCTTGTCCTCAATAATAAAATAAAACATGAGGTGGTAGTTATTTTTTTTTAAAGCGATATGGACTCTCATATAAGGGATATAGAGAAAACCACTTGTGACAAATGCCAGTCACATTGGTGAATGTGCCTCTGAAAGGCACTAGTTTCTCAGACACTATAAAAATACACATAGGATAAGACTATGGGGAATAAAATAGTGATTAGGACACCGAGGCATAGTCACTAATAAGTTATTAGATAATTCTTTGCAATAGTTATTAGATAATCCCAAACAACGGCAAAAGTAATCAGGCCTACAATTTACTCAGTGATAATGCTAAAGTTCAGTTAAGTATCCCTATTGAAATGGGGCAGGGGGAGGAGGGGGGAGCCTTGCAGCTCAGCTTTTTCAGTTTTGTGAAGCAGGTGAACATGATTGGCTTTTTAATGTTCTGTTAGATCAGGCTCACAAGCTTTAAATTTCTTAAGTAGCGTTTATGACTGTCATTTTAAATATTTGTGTTTTATGGACACAACCTATTGGTACCAGCTTATATGACCACAAATGTCCAAAATGGGAGTTCTGATTAACTGTGCTGAGTGAAAGTAGGTGCATATAAGAAGCAAATCTGGTATAATGTGTGAACTAGCTATTGTAGGTAGATATTGGTAATGGCTAAATTAAATTTTCAATTAAAATATTTACTCAAATCTAAGACAGCCCTGTATTTAAGATACTACCCCCCACAATAATTAGATTCTATATATGAGAAATGTATAACTTTATTATAATTTTCCAGGATTAGACTTTAATTATTGGAGAGTTGCCTTAAATTTGCATCCCCCTGTTCCCCACTGCTACAGCAGGAAAAGCAGTGGCTGGGTGGGAGGGGTTGCAAACAGCCCCCTGTGCCCCCTACTTCTTCCCCCTGCAGCTTTCCTGCCACCTGCACCCTCTCACCCCCAGCTTCCAACCCACTCCCCACAATCTCTGTCTCTTCCCTGCCCAGCTCCCCACAGTCTCTGCTCCTTCCCCACCTTGCTCCTCACAGTCTGGCTCTTCCCTCAGCCCCCTTTACTGTCAGTCGCTGCTCAGGCTCTATTCCTTGCCAGATCACGGGGCACGGCACATGAAAGCGCATCCCTTACCAGGCCATGCAGCAGTTTTGGCACTACTGATTGGGTGGGCAGGGGATGGAGTTTCCCTGTACTCCTTGCTGGGAGGGCATCCAACCCAAGCCAGAGCTGAGCTGGGCTTGACAGACAGGGGGCAGAGGGAAGGACAGAAGCTGCAGAGGTCAAGTGGAGGGGGAGGGGGCAGGAGGCTGCTGTGAGTCTGATTCTGGTGCTGACCCACACTTAGGGCCCAAGCCAGAGCTGCAGCAGCTGCCTGCCTTCCCCTCCCCCCACACACACTTTGTACATAAGGGGCCTTTTTCCCTGTGCTGACTGGGGGGTGAACCTCAAATTAGAGTAAATATGATATAAATATGATATTTCAAAACGTAGATAAGTCAGCTAACAAAACTGTTTATGCATGCGGGGGTGGGGGGTGTGCAGATGTGCATTGTGTGTGTAACATTATAAAAAGAATTCTGAAATATTTGGTACATTGAAGTTGTAACATAGGTCAAGGTAGGAAAAAACCAGGATGGAAAGAACCAGTTAAAGAATATTTGGATGTGAGAGGGGTTTAGGTTGTAGCTGTGTTGGTTTAAGGACATAGGCAGGCAAGATTCTTTGGGTAAATCTGCTATCTTTTATTAGACTAACTCAAATAGTTGGAAAAATTGAGTTGAATTGCTTGCTGGCCCCCTGCAAATGTGATACTTTATGATTTTTTCGAAGGTCTTGCCAAGAATAGAGGCAAGACCTTAGAAAAAATCATAAAGGATCACATTTGCTGGGGGCCAGTGGGTAACTCAATGGTAAGGGGCAACCAGCATGGGTTTATAGCAGGCAAATCCTGCCTGACTAACCTGGTCTCTTTTTATGACCAGGTTACAAAGTGCTTAGATGCAGGAGCAGAAGTAAACATTATTTACCTGGATTTTAAAAAGGTTTTTGACACAGTGTCACACCCAATTTTTACGAGCAAACTGGGTAACTGTGATGTGGATTTTCCCACAGTAAGGTGAGTGAAAAATTGGCTTATGGGACGCACCCAGAGAGCAGTGGTGGATGGGTCGGTTTCTCCCTGGAGGGATGTGGGCAGTGGTGTCCCCCAAGGCTCTGTCCTTGGACCAGTACTGTTTAATATTTTCATCAGTGATTTGAATGAAGGTGTTGAAAGCACCTTGTCCAGATTAACTGATGACACTAAATTGTGGGGTATAATAATTTGACAGGTCTGCAATGTGAGCGCTACTGCTATGGCCATTATGGCAGTTGGAAAAACTAGCTATAAAAAGCTCAGAACTATTAGCATCCTTTTTGGGGATGGGTGAAGTCCCAAGTGACTAAAAAATACTTAAAGGGTCAACATAATACTTATCATTACAAAGGGGAATAGGTGGGGAATTATAAGCCTGTCAGCCTAATTATGATACCCAGAAAGGTATTGAAGCAAATTAAGCAATTAATTTACAACAGCTGGAGGACAGTAAGGTAGGAAATAGTCAGTTTAGATTTGTCAGGCATGCATTCTGTCAAGCCATTTTTTAACAAGGTAGCTGGTTTAGTGGGTAGGGAAAGCAATAGATATAATGTGACTTGACTTCAGTAAAGTTTTTGACAGTCCCAAAAGATGTTCTCATAAGCAAGTTAGGCAAATACAGTGTAGGTAAATTTGTTATACGTTTTGTGTACAACTGGTTGAAATACTGTATTCAGAAAGTAATTATGAGTGGTTCACTGTAAAACTGGAGGATGTATCAACTGGGATCCCAAAGGGGATTTGTCTTGGGGTCAGTTGGAAGATGGAAGAGGGACTTTATTTTAAAAAAAGTTTCACATAATGCCAAGCAGGGAGTAGTTGGAAGGACAGAATTAGAATTCAAAATGATCCTGATATGTTGGAAAAAGGGAAATAAAAACAGTTGAAGGCAAGTACAAAGTATTATGTTTAGGAAGGGGACACCAGATACACAGACACAGCAAGATGGGCAGCAACCGACTAGGTAGCAGTACTATAGAAAGGGATCTACGGGTTATCTATGGGTCCCTAGTGGACCGCAAACTGAATATGCGTCCACAGTATGATGCTTTTGCAAAAGAGACCAATACTATTCTGGGATATTCTAATATTATAAAAGCCTAAGTCTGTCTGTCTGTCTGTCCGGAACGCTTTATTTGCGCTCTGATTGTCTGATGGAAACAGCCAATCAGAGTGCTCCAAGCACAGGGGAGCGCCGCCATGATTCCGAAGTTGCACTGAGGACTGGATGGGGGGGTGGGGTGGGGAGGCCGAGGCCAGCAGCACTGGCTTCGGCTCCCCTACCTCACTCCCTGCAAGAGGCAGAACAGCGGCAGCATGGGGCGTTAGGTGGTGGCACTCCATCCCAGCCCTCCCTCCCCCCCTGCCCCTCATCATTTTTGACGGGCAGTTGGCTAGTATTAACATAAAGCTTGTGGCAGATGTTACACTGAAGACATGATTAACCATTTAATCATGTCTTGGGTAGTACCTTGGCCTCATGTTAATGAAATTAACAGCATGATAAAACAAGGAATAAGCCATAATAAGAAAAGTTATTACATGCGATATGTGTAATAACATTGTGGATGGTTCCCATCATACCTTAAATGGTACATGTGTCCAGGGTGATTTGGGCTTCCAGCCTCAGGAGCACATGGGAGCTTTTGACTCCTGTATGTTTCTGAGGCTGGAAGCAGGGATTAGCTGACTGGTGGCTTAATTGCTGGTGCAGGGGGAGATCACTGCACCCATGCTCTTCCTGCACTGGCCACATGGGACAATGGGGATGTAATCCAAATCCCACAGTCACACCTCCTGCTGTGCATGTGTAGCATGGCAAGAAGTGCAGTTGGGATTATATATCCACAGTGCCTTTAGTTGAACATCTGCCGGGGGCCTAAGTGTCAGATGTACGGTATGGGAGATGATTAATTCTGCTCTGCTTTATCCAGGTGTGGCCTTAATTGAAGTGCTATGTCCATTTTGGGGAGTTTAAAAAAAAGATGTAGGCAAATGAGAGAGAAGGCAATGACAATGATAAAAACAATAAATATAAATCATAAGAGGACAAATTCTAAAACAAAATCCATGAGAAAATGTTTTTTTTAACATAAAGAAAGCAGTGCTCAGTTGTTCCCCATCTTCCCTGAGGTTAAAACCAGAAGTAATCGGGTTTATCTGCAGCAAGGAAAATATAAGTTAGACATTCAGAAAAACTTTTTTATCTCTAAGGGTATTTAAGCTCTTGCACAGGTTGTCTAGGGAGATTAACACAAACATTTGTTGGCAGGGATAGGGAGCAGTGTTAGGTATACTTGATCTTTTCTCAGAGAAAAGGAATTTGACTAGACGATTTCCTGAAGCACCTTCTGCCCTATATCAGTCAGTCAGATAGTCAGTCCTGAGGCCTCACTGACCATTGCGAGCACCTTTGATGTAACAATAACTTTCTTCCATTCTTCCCAGTCTTTTGCAATTCTTGTACAATCAGTCAGTTTTAATCCCATCCAGTCTTTGATGTTTGTGGTCTAGCTTGTCCTAGGTTGTCGTCGTCTTTGTCCATCCACAGCACCCTACTTACCCTGTTGGTAAGGGTGCTGGGCCTTGTTGTTACAAGTCCAAACCACTGCATCTTTCTTCTTAACATTTCTAGTAAGGGTTCATATTTGCTGACTTCTTGTCTGATTTGATCTTTCACAGATTCATTTGTTCTGTGCAGTGAGAGGTATACAGTGCAGAAGTCTTCTGGAGCACTGTTTCAAAAGTCTCATTTCATTTTTCCAGCACCCTAGTGAGTGTTCAGGGCTTGCAGCTGTAGAGAGTTATTAAAATGACAGCAGCCTATAGTAGCTGGAAGTTTGTTTTCATTGTGATGTTGCTGCTAGTCCAGATTTTCTTCAGTTTTGCTAGCTGTCCAATGGCAATGGCTATTCTTGTTTTTACTTCTTGTTCTGATGTAGCATCTTCTGTGATGGTTGCTCAAAGGTATTTAAAGTGTGTTACTTTTTCTAGCTTCTCATTACCAATTTTTACTGATGCATCATCATTGCTACTGGCTGATGTTATCATTACTTTGCTGTTTTCCACAGTAATTTCCATTCCATATCTCTTTGTATCCTTATGCAGCCGTTCCATTATTTCCTTAAGCTCTTCTGCATTTCCAGCTATTAGATCAATGTTATCAGCAAAACGAAGGTTGTTAATTTCTCATCCTCTAACTGACACTGTTCCAGTGAAGTTCTCTAAGGCATCTGGCATAACTTGTTCCAGGTATAAATTAAATAAGCATACTGAGAGAAGACACTTTCTCTTACCATACTCTTGGCATACTCCTACTGATGTTGCTCCAGAATTTTGTTTTCAGGCAGGACTCCACTACTTGTTTTGTTGTAGAGTTCTTCTATAACATTGGTCAGTGTAGGACTGATGTTACACTTCTTCATTGTCAGCCAGAGTGTTTTTCGCCACACCCTGTTCAAAAGCTTTAAAAAAAATATGTGAAATTAAATTGTTTTGTTTTGGGTTTTTGTTTTTTTTTGGGGGGGGGGGAGGTTTGTACAATATGTCAATTGTCTGTTTCCTGTTTTTGATAGTTCTGCACGTATATTGTCCAGGCCAGTTACTTTTCCATTTTTCATGCTTCTGATAGCTTCTTCCTACTGCTAGCGCTATGGGTACTTCTACTACCCTACATGCTTATGTAATAATATTATAATATCTTATCATTTGGCCTTGTGTGCCACAGCAGCATTAATAGGAAATATGAACAGGACGATGCTGAGCACATTGTCACGCAAGTTCTACCAGTCTCCTATTCTCTCTGAATTGAACTTTACTTTTCAAATAGCCCCAATGAAATCAACAACTCCAGTATGAGTAAGAATAATAGATGATGGCCTGTAATACACAAAATGTAAGAGAATAGGAAAGAAAGGCCCACAACAGAGAGAGAACTGTCTTGAATTATCAATGCTGATTTTCTGGCAATAGTGTTATTTTGAAATAGGGGTTAGAATGCAGTTTGTCCTGTGCAGGCTATAGTTACTTTAAGAATATTTCTCATGTACAAAACGTAAGAATACCATGTTAAGTAGACATTCCCTTTTTTTAGTTTCCACTTGAAGTTACTTGTTTTTATTGTACACAGTATTTCTCACAAAGAAAGACTACATTGTGTCTTTGATTAACATGCAGCACAGACAAACAACAGTGGATGAAAGTTGAATCCATTCTGTAGCTATGCAACTGTAGTAAGCCCAACCATTCCCTAGTTGGTGCTCCAAGGTAATAAACAGATGATTACTAATACACTGAGTCAGAAAATCAGTTACCGGAACAACTATAAACAAAAATAGTATTAGAAATATTTTGGGACTAAATGGAGTCTCAGCCTTAGGTTGAGCCTTTTATCAATGAAATGGAGAACTCACCTTAAAACTGATTGCATTCTAGAATCTAAATGTGTTTTTCTTCTTGTTCTAATAGCCTTGGTCTAAGTTGTTTTTTGTTTTTTATAAAAGCATTTTAGAGATGTACATCTTAGGTAGAGGAGACCTTTGGTTAAATAAATAGATCATAAATAAGTGTTACATAGATATCAAACAAAACAGTTACAATTCTGGTCTGAATCCAAATATTGTTTATGAAAACAGGATGGCTTTTTAAAGTACCTATTTTAATAGAGCTAAGGATATATTGGTAATGTCAGCTGAAGTATCCTCAGAGTTCTCCTGGGTGCTGTTACAGAGTCTGGAAGTAAGAGACTGAAGCTGCTCTCATAACATGCTGCTTATTTACTCTGGCTGGCTTTATTATGATGCTTCTCACTCCTTGACAATCTGAATATGTCTGTGGAGTGGACATTTGCATGGCTGCTTGGTATAGAACCATGTCTTTCTTCATTGGGGCCCTTGCCTGCATTTGAACTGAGACTGTACAGCCAGAATGGTATTTTAATAGAACTGAGTCCTCAGTTACCCTGCCCAGGATGGATTCTTCTCTTGGGAATCTTGTATATGAAAACCAAAACCCATGTTTTTGATGAGGGTGGGAAAGCTGTCAGCCAGGTACTTTGCTGTGCGAGCTGCACAACCTATCGAGGTTTCCCAGCAACAGGACCAAGTCGGCTACAGGGGAATGTGCCCTCTTGCCCTTCTAGGTAACAGAGGCGCTGTTCCCATACATAAGAGCTGTACATCTACCCTCAGCCCAGGGCTCTGTCTGTGAATCACAGGAGCAACAGATTTGGCAGCTTTGTGCTACAGAGTCTGCAGAGCCACGATTTGGCTGGTTGAGCAGAGCTTATTTCTAAATGATCCTGTTAGTTTATTAACATTATTTTCTTTCCAGTTTTTATTTATATTTTGTCACATGAAAAAAGAGAAACTGTTTGTTCTTTGTGGTAGTTTTGACATGGTTTTCAGTAACCCAGAATTATAAGTTAAACATAGATTGCAAATAAAATGCTACCTCAAACTTCTGTGCATTGTCTTGGCCCACAGTCTTTTCCTAAATTCATCCTAGTGTTTGATGGAACGTCCTCCTTGATCAGACTAGCAAAGACTGTTGTGGTTTTTACCTTCCTCTTTCATGTGGGGTATTATCTGTGTTTGTTTTACCAAATTTCCCAGCATGGCAGGGGCTTTGGTCCCTCTGCCTCCCTTCCTGTGGCATGCTAGTTCTTAGATCTTTGCTTTTTTATGCTAAGGTTTCTAGTTTGTTGTAAGATGCTATAGGCTACTTTGTGGTTGTGGAGTGAGGAGGGGCCATAATGGATGTTCTTACAAAACCAATTAAATGTCTATTTATAGTTGTCTGTGATTGCAGGAGATTGAGCTCAGTGACCCAGGCAGTGCCTTTCATTGAGTTTTAAATGAAAAAGGTAACATTTGAAATGAACAAGCACAGGGGAGAGACCTGTTCATAATAATGTATGTGCAAATACAATATAACAATACAATATTAGCAATGATAACTTCCAATTATAGATTATACAGAGTTAGTCGATACAGACAGTACATTCTAGGGTGATAGTAATGCTTCCACTTTAATCCAACATTTTTCTGTAGTGGTATGCTGTAGGGGCAGTAAACACAGTGATGGAGTAGTGAAGTATAAGGTCTTGACACAAATACAAATTAAAATACATACCTGGTTTTCAGAGATGCAGAGCACCCAGTAAATCAGTAAATTGCTAGTTTATTTTTTGCTGAACCAAATGATCAAGGCCAGTACTGATTAGCTTGCTCTGTGCACCCAAGATTAAATACCTATACTTGGTAAATCAGTATTTCTCGCCTTTCCCTTTCATTTCTGCTTTCTTTTGACTACAGACTGGCATTTTATTGTATATAATTCCATATTTTTATGTATTTCAGACAAACTGTATATGGGGCCAGGGCAGCTATACCATGATTTGCAGAATCTCTTGCATGATTTGAATGTAATCGGTCAAATTAGTCAACTGATAGGCAGCCTTAAAGGAAACTATCAGGTAACAACCAAAGTTGGATTTATTTTCAGAATATACTTCCAGTTATAAAGCTGTCTGATCATCCTAAGAGCTCTGCAAGGCATTCTTTTGTGCTCTCTGGAGAGATTACAATCATTTTTTAACTCCAATAATTGATTTACTGTTAAATGTTTGGAATTATGAATAAATTACATCCGTCTTCCTAATCTTGTTTTGCTCTATTGTTTTTGTGTGGTGGGTGGTTGCAAGTGTCTACGTCTGCTTGGTATCCACAGAATTGTGGATATTCTGTACCCTCAGTAGCTGCTTCAGGCTATTGTGGATACAGAATTACATTTCAATTTAAAAAAATAAATAAATCTGGTCCTAGAATTAGGACGTGGTGGTGGGAAGATTACTTTACTCTGCACATCTGGCTAAGGCTCTTTATACTCCACCCTGTACTTTGTCATCCTCAGGGTGATAGTGTACTGTAATACTTTTTTACCATATTTATCCAGTTTTATGAACAGTCATTGGAATACTTATGGTGATTCATTTAGGCTTTGTTAAAACTCTTTTATGTGCTTTTCATCATATATTTGAGCAGAGAAATATGGTATCTTACACTGAATAGTCAGAAAGCATGAATCAGACCCTCAAAATCACAAGACTTTTTTTTTAATAGTGATTTTTATCTGCTTTTTGTATTCCTTTAATGTGAACTTATAAGTTTTTTTCTCTGCAGACATGAAGGCTAGAAACTTAAGGCTTTTTATAAATGTAAACTGAATTTCTCACCCAATTTCTTGTCTCCAGAATTATGGCCATTAAAACATAAAGCATTGCAAGATTTATGGTTAAAATTGTAAAAGTAAGCAACAGTAAAAATGCGCCATCAGGATTGTTCCTGGCAACAGCATTTTTAAAATTAACCTGCAGAATACTTAAGGAAGTAAATATCAACAGTCAGGAACAGGAGCGGGCCACTTGTGTTTCCAAGTAAAGCAGCTCAGATTTTGAATATTGAGTAACTGTGGAATGCTTACAGGTAGATGCAGCTGAAATATTAAGGATGAACAATTTATTTGATGAATAAAGCCACTCATGTTAGAAGCCAACAAAAAACCCTATTTTTTATAACATTTTAACTATTGAAATTAACCTACATTAGTATATGGACTGCGCATCCATCATAGCTTTGCTCCTGTATTCAGACCCTGGTTCCTAATTAGACAAATCCTAACCACACATTACCATAGTTCTGTCAATACATATGGTTCAAATAGTTGTGCAAAAATGAATTGTTTGAAAATTGGCAGCACTTTACTTTTCCTAATTTGTTTTTTATAAAAAATATTGCCTTGTATAAATATTAATGAAGAGCAATGTCAAAGCAAATTTGTGTTATTTATTCACGTAATGTTTGTTAATAAGTTTTGCAATATTAAATAAATCCAACTTGGAATAAACTGTTTGAGAGCACATCATAGTATGAAACATACACAACAATTTTTTTGAAATAATTTTACGTAGCTTTTGGTAAACCGTGCTCAGTGTTTCAAGTACAAAACACCTATTTTTCATCAAAATGTTTATATCTTTTCTTTTAATCTTGCAGAACTTAAATCAGTCAGTGGCTCATGACTGGACGTCAGGTTTACAAAAACTGATATTGAAAAAGGAAGATGAAATCAGAGCTGCAGATCGCTGTAGAATTCAACTGCAGCTTCCAGGGAAGCAGGACAAGTCAGTTGTAATCTTAAATCTAAGATTTTATAAATGTGCATAAGAGAGGAATAAGATTTTATGTTGCTCAGTATTTTGAACCATGGCTGTGTCTCATACATGTTGGAATAGGATGTTATTTCATCTTGTAGAGTTACTTGAAAAATAACTATTTTTTCTTTTAATATTGCACAGGTCTGGGAGACCTACTTTCTTTACTGCAGTGTTCAATACATTTACCCCTGCCATCAAACAATCTTGGATCAACAATTTACAAATGGCTAAGCTTGCCCTTGGTAAGACTCGATTGTTTGCTTTAAATAAATCGGAGCATTATATCAAGAATGTACCCTCTTACCACAGACAGTTGCAAGTACAGTATTTTGTATGTTAGAAGATGAAGTTGTTGCTTAAAAGGCTTACTGCAGAAAGTGAGTGCACAGTAGCCATTGATGATGCATGGGGGGGTGCACATACATGCACCCCCTGAGATTGGTGGTACACCCCCTTCAAAATGGGGGTGCACCCTTGCCTGTGGGCAGTTGCCGCTCATCACCACACACCACTGGTGGTCCCCGACTGCCGCTGGCCGCTGCCAATGCTGCCGGCAGCGCCTGCAAGTGTTCACCACCTGTTGGTCAGTGCTTGCCACCCCCTACCCCGACTGTGGCCACCTGCAGGAGCTCACCGCTGCCATGCTTCCACCGCCGATAGTGCCACCACTGCCTGCAGGAGCTTGCCGTGCCCTCCCAGCCTCTGGGGGCACGTGGCGTTCATGCCAGTGGCAACTGTATAACAATGAAGGTTAAAGATGATTTATACCTCAGTGCACATATTATACATGTAACATGTAGCACAGTATTTTTAACAAAGCTGGAAGTACTTGTTACTTATAAGAAAGCTGGCTAATCTGTATCAGAATGAGTGACCATCGTATAGAGAGGCTGTAAGGCCTATTTCATTCTAAAAACAAGGAATTTTGTGGATGATATTTTATTATTGGACTAATTGTGTGGTTGGAATAGACTTAAATAAACTTTTTAGTACCTCAGATCTCAGGAAGGTATTTGGTACCTAAGAGTTCCTCTAAATCTATTCCAGCCATGCAGTTGACCCAATAAAAGATATCAGCTAAAAAAGTCCTTGCCCCTCTCATTTCTTGGAACATCACAGCTACATCATCACTCCAGCACTACCTATTCCATTCTACGTTTTCAGTTCTCATAAACTTTTCAAACATTTCTTTCGGTGTAAAATTTCTCACTCTTGGTTTTATCCTAAGAATGAATTTTACTTGGGAAATTTATAACAGTGCATGGAGCATGTTCTGTAGCTTTCTGATAACCCGTTCCCCAGCCCCACATGTGTGTCCCTTTAACGAAATAGCATTTTTATTCATGGACAAGTCAAATTTAGATTTTTTTTAAATTATTCAACTTGCTGCATCTCTAAACCTTAATGAAAACCAGCTTCTTTAACATGCTTAAAATAATTAGATTAAGTAATGTAATATTGAAGTGAAAGTTAAAAGGACATACCATCAGGCACTGCCTTACATTCTTAAAGCTGTTTTTCTAGTTTCCAGATTTTTTCATAAGTGCCTTGTGATTTTTAGGCAGATAAGGTTTTTTTGGTAAATCTGATATCTTTTATTAGACCAAGTCAGCGTGATTTTTTTAGCTATACAACCTGAGACATCTCTAGGTTTTTTCCTGGTTTTTCAAAAAGGTGCTGTGTAGTTCCCCCAAATTAGCTTTTTTATAACTTGCCTTACAGTAAGACTCCAACTTTTGAACTGTTCGAAGTGGCTAGATAAATGATTTTTTTAAAACTTTTGATTCTGGGTATCCATAGCATAAATAAGATATGTATGTATAAGATATGCATATTAAGCCCATTCAAATACAGATCTATTTGGAGACCTGTGTTTGGCATGTGTTCAGAAATAGTCATGAAAATAAGTGGCCAGGCTTTCAATGTCACTATACATTACAGTTGACACAGTTTTTGTATTTCCAAATTCAGCTTCTTCAAACATTTATAAGACATTTCTATTAAATAAGTGACAGGAAAAGAGACCATACATTTTCCCATTTTTAATATATTATGCCTGATATTTTCAAGCTCAAGAATATTTAATTTTTTAAAAGGAGTGTATTTTTCATAGCTTACAACATTAAAAAAGTTGTCTAAAAATAATTCACTCAATGGAATGAAAAATTGCAAACCAAAAGCAACATCTTTGGCAGTTAGGAGTGAGCAAAAATATAGGCTTAATGGAATGGAATGACTCTATAATTATAGGCTATTTTTATAATAATGGTAAGTGGTAGAGATGGAAGAAGTCTGCAACTTATATTTGGCAGGATCAGAGAGGGATCAGATGATATTTTTAAACAATATCTTTTCCTCTGTTAGGCCCCTACAGACTCCGATTCCCATAATGTCAACCGAGAATTCTTTATAATACCTAATAGTAGCAGTGTTTTATGTAATTACAAACAGACTGAGACTTGAACAGATTCATTCTGTGAAAGGAGTGCAACCAGAAGGCAGATACCTTGTTGCAGATTTTAAGTATTAGGTCAGTGGTTTTAAGTATTAGATGAGTGGTTTTCATCCTTTTTTTCATTTGTGGGCCCCTAAAAAATTTTGAACAGAGGTGTGGACCCCTTTGGAAATTTCAAATGGAGGTGCAAACCCCTTTGAATTATAAGTATGGGTATTCACACACTTTTGATTCATTCTAGTCATCTTTTGTGAACCCCTTAGACACAGTCTGCCATCCCCCAGGGGTCCGTGGGCCACAGGTTGAAAACCACTATATTAGATTATGTGAAAACTGTTGTGTTCCCCTACAAATGCAGATGTCGTAATCAACATTATCCTTTCATAAATCAAGGCTCTGATGGAATAAAACAGTCTACCAGAATTGTTTGTATATTTGATCTGAGATGCTATCAACTATCAAATAAAGCACGGTGATATATTTTGATTTGGTTTCTTTACAATTACAGCGGAAGAAAACCTCTTGGGTTGGTTCTGTGCAGAAGATGATGGCAATCAAATCAAGAAAGAAAAGCACCCCCTCCTTGTTAGACATATGCCAGTCATGATGGCTAAACAACAGGAGTTTAAGGTGAATAGTACTTGATACCTTAATTAATGTAAGTTTAATATATAAAGGGCTCCATATGTTAACTGGCCCTAATCTGGTCTATTTTATCATCTCTCATTATCATTCAGGAGTACATGGATGCCTTAGATTATTCCTTTTAAACAGATTTGTTTTCTAAAGTCCTCATCTTTCACATTGCTTGTTGCAAGATCCAGGGTTAATTTACCACTGTTTGAGCAGTGGGAGCCATCATCAAGTTTGCCCAGATCACAAATAAAGACGCAGAAATGCAACAAATATTCCAAGAGTTGTCTAAGGTGTAGGCTGCCTTGTTTCTCCCTAGCGTGGCTGTCAGCTACTGTAAATCATCATTACCAGAATAGTTTCAGTAACCAAAAGCAAGTCATTCACTGAGACTGCCAGGGGGAATTCTTCATTTTCCTGATTGCTCACTTGACATGGATGGTCTGTTACAGTAGCAGAGGATGACAACAGATGTTGGTTTGATATAGTAATACTTCATCTTCAAGAAAAATATCAATAAATCCAGCTCTACATGTTGATTACTGATCTCCATAGGCTGATCACTCTAGATTGTTGATCTAGTATTTTAAAAGTGGGGTCTGGCAGCTGTGATAGTACTGTCTGCAAACCTCCCAGCTCCCAGCCCCACCACCTTTGAATCATGTTCCACCTGCTTCCAGGATGAGCAGCTCCACAAGACACTACATTGTTCTCAGGCTGGAGTTGAAGGCCACTTACTAGTGCCTCCAGATGCCTGGGCTTACTGTGGAGTCTGGGCAGCAGTGAGCTCAGACATTGGGGTAATGGGGAGCAAGGTATGGCTAGGGCACTTGGGTTAGCAAGGGACATGGGGGAGAGGGCCACCCTCAGAGCAGGTGCAGCAAGGGGGGATGCACCCACAGCTGTCACCAGTAGGAGAAGCCCCAGGGCCCTTCTTACTCTGCTCCAGCCTAGAGTTTTGGGGAGAATCTGAATAGGATGTCATGCCTTAGTGGGGACAATAGCAGTAGCAGGAAGTTTCCCCCTTTCTGTGCTTGCTCCTGGGCCAGGAGGGATCACCAAAACCTGCTGGAACAGCAGTCTGGCTTTATGCGCTGGGTGCAAACATAGTGACAACTTCTGTGTAAACCAGTCTTCTGGGAGTCATGGTCCCAATCCTGTTGGAGTAGCTCCATAAGTTATTGCTCTGAAAGGATCCAGACTTTGACTCCTGAGGCCTGCAGGGCACAGCAGGGACTCCAGTGGAATTGGGTGTCTCGAGCAAGCCCAGAAAGGGAGAAACCAGAGGTTTCTCACTGGCTTGGGGGCTTCAGCTGCACTGTGGGAAATTCCAGAACTCCTCATCAAGGCACCAAATTGGCAAACTGTTTAGAATGTCTTTTAGGATACGTGTTTTGCTATATCAGGATGGACTTGACTATAGGCTTAAATACTTTAGTTAACTGAAACTTAAATCAGGAAGAAGTACAAAATCTGCTTAACGTGCTAACAATTTTTCATTCTTTATTCCAAGATTGAATGTGCTGCATATAATCCTGAACCTTATGTCTCTAGTGAAACTGAGCCAGATTCATGTTCCATGGAGCATGGCTTTCTTTGGGTAAGTTTAATCTTTAAGCACCTGTATGTTTGTCTCATACTTCCTTACTAATTTTCTCTAAGTGTCAACAGTGCACAGATCTGATATACATGCTCATTCTGAATGGCTACATTTTATGAAAGATAACCAGTAGCTTTGAGCTTATTTTTTCATTACTCAGAGGACCGTTCTATGCACGCAGGTAAAAGTGCGATGGGATCTAATGCATGATCCATGCAATCATGCTTTCTGCCATGCCGCATGTCCCCTGCTCCCCATGCACCAGAAGGAAGCAAGCTTACATGACTGGGCCCCCTCAGCTCAGGGGCTCCCAGGTGTGAGGTCTTCATGAACCCCCATGGCTGGGACATCATGGCATCCGTGATCTCCCAGTCCTGGGGCTTCATGCACCCCTGGGGTTGGGAGATTTCAGCCACACCCTGTGGTGGCATCCACAGTTGTGGGGTGCTGCTGAGATCCAGGGTCAGCAGCTTCTCAGGTTGAAAATCCCTTCAGGTGCAGCACTCTCAGCCCCAGCTGGATAGTGTGCATCCCTGTGGCTGGGAAACCTATCAGCTGGTGGAGTTCCCAGCTGCAGGGGAGACCATGCAACACATGCATATTAAAGCCCGATAGCAACCAGCTATACAGTTAGTCCACATTTTTGAGGTCTAGCTTTATAGCAGGTTGGATCTTTTGGTGGCATGATGGGTACTGTGCACATGTAGCTGGTCTCTAGGTAATTGCACAATTAACCAGTTAATTATGTGATACCTGTAACATGTAGAGGGGGACTTGAGTGACTGTCCACATGTGCAAATACACAAATAAATTATTTGCTAGCGAGTTATGGTATATATTTTAAAGTACTTTATATAGCTACAAGCAAATCACATGGTTGATCTCTGTGAGTGCCAGGAAACACATATGAGATCACCCTACTGCATCATCTCTTCCATTTTTTAGAAATGTTTTGAAGAGTTGTAAATTATTCCATTGGGAAATGTATTTATATCCTATATATGTAAAACTATGTTGGCTTAATATTATGAACCAACCACGCAGGCATTTCAGTAAATAAGAAGTTGTAGTGAATGCCTTTTTATAACCTCTAACAATTATTTTCAATATCTTATCTTTTCACCATAATGTTAGGAGTTTAGAAATTGGCAATCATTGAAGCAGAAGATGGGAATGCTTTTTTCCTGTAATATTTTTAGATGTCTTGTAGAATTCACTCTTAGCTTTGCTAATTATGAATAGAGGCACCAAAAAATTATGCCAATAAACTCTTTATACTTCACCGTAATGTACATTCTTTTTCTTTCTCTCTTTCTGCTTCTTATAAAGTGTTCTTATGAACATCTTTCTTTCTTTCTTCCAAAGGTGGAATATTTCCATTCTTCTTATCTCCTTATAACACAGACATAGCAAGCAATTTTGGCACCCTGGTTAGAGAGACTGGCTGCCAACAGACATCCATGCCCTTTTTACACACCACAAATGACCAAATTAGGGCCATGATAAAAGGTAGTATAAAGTTCTCTTGCTAATTGGCAGTGGACATCTGTTTGTTTTAAAGAGGGAGAGTCTGGGCAGTCCAAAGAGCTCCTGGGCCCCTAAATCATGCAGGGCACCTGCCTCGGTTTCTTCATTTGTTGATGTGCCCAGGGAATCTAACTCAAGGCATGCCTTTGCAAATGTGGGAGCACCGGTTTCCCTGCTTGCAGAAGCACACCCCAAGTGGTATCCAAAGGATTGGGCCCTGAAGCCTGGGAGCACCAGGGGCCTGACCCTGCAGAACAACAGGTGACATCTGTTTTACTCAATGAAGCAGATCAGCTGTGCTGGCAGACACATCCTGGCAGAGTTAATCCACTTTATTGGTAACATCTGTTTATAGCCATTGTTGAGTGCTGACGAGTGCACTGGGAGTGGGGAACAAGTGGCTGAGAGAACAGGAGCAAGGAGCTGCTGTGGCTGGTACCCTGCTCACCCACCCCTCTTTAGTTCATGCTATTGCTAATACTGTCTATACTGATAGGAGGAACAAGTATGTCAGTGTTTAGCCTTAGACTAGTGGGAAGATTAAGGTTCAATACAAAGTGATGCCAAAAAATTTACACTTCCTCTTTGGCGTTTACCACTTATTTTTAGCCCTGTTATTATACAAAATCTTTGGACTTTAACTCTCAGTGCTGCCATTCATCATAAGGATCTCTCTCAGATTTCTAATACTTATCAAATATCGTGTTGATATAACACTATTTACATACTGTTTTATATTTATATTATATTACATATGCACAGAGGTATACATGTCAAATGGGCCTCCTCTAGAAAAAGGAAGCTCATAACTATTTATAGAAATTATATTGGCGAATTGTTCTTTTATAATGTTTTAAGATGTTATGTTTGGTATTCAGAATTATTTTCCGGTAACAGTTCATGTCCTAAATATACATATGAACGCTCATTTAAATTGTTAGCTTTTGAGAAGTTATCTTTAATTAGTTTTCTATTTGTTCATTATTGTTAACTCTAATCTTGCTGCTGAAGAATATTAATCTTTTCCTTTTCTCATCTCTCTCTAATTCAGATTGGCAGTTGTACTAATCAAATGGGACAAATTGCAATTGTCTCATTTCAAAACTCCAACCCCAAGGTTATAGAGTGCTTTAATGTTGAATCGCGCATCCTCTGCATGGTCTACATTCCAGACAAAGAGAAACCAAGAGAGTTAAATGTGGTTCCTGAGTCAGAAAATGGGGCTAGAAAGGCTTCCAGTGTGCCTACTATTTGCCTGGGCATGGAAGAAGGAAGGTAATATTCACTTTTAGTAATTTAGATATCTTGTATGCACACTGTACCCATCTAGTGCTACAGTTATATTTAAAACTGTTTTAATGCACCTCTGAGTAAAGTCAATAGCCCAGCAACCATATAGATGTAACAAAAATATCCTCCACAGAGTTTTCAAGTTTTATTAAACATAGAATAAAATTAAAATAAGACCCATGTTTGAAGAAAAATGATTAATTCTGTATGAAGTAATATGGTGCTTGCAAAACTGAGATATAAAATTTTTAGTATACTGTACTGCGTCATAGCATCATTCTAGTTTTCAGGCAAATTTGAAAGAGAGAAAAAAACTAAAAGCAGTAACTTCTTTGTAATGGGAGTGATTAGGGGGATTCAGCAACAATGTTTCATGGTAGTAAATATCATTAACATGTATTAGTTTATGGTATATGAAATGTATCCTGCTATCATGATACTCTACTGGAAAACAGAACAAGGCACGATAAGCTAAGGCGCAAAGTTATATCCCTTGAAAATACAACAGTGTGATTTTTGTGTCATCTTCCTTTTAATATAAATGAGGGACAAATCTTTCTATAAAAAATAATGTGTTTTAATTCCTATATATAGAGCATAATCACATACTAGTGACATGCATATGTGAACTGCTGTTTGTACCAGACTTTCCTACTTAGTTCTAGTGTACAGTAGCAGGACACTGGGGTGTGCCTGCTCCTTTGAGGGAGTTAGCAGCCTGCAAGGCTCCTTGCAGTTGGTGCAGGGAGCTAATGAGAGGTTTATCTGATTGGAAGTGGGCTCAGACTAGAGCTGTATAAGCTCAGAGCCTGAACTGGTCAGGGAGTCTAGCCCTGCCAGCCACAGGGTTAGGAGCTCCTGCCCAGGAGAGCTACCCATGGACACTAGACTGACTACTTTGCTGCCTGCAGGAACAGTGAGTCTCGGGGAGCTCACAATGAGCCCAGGCTGGGAGGTATGCCAGCACAAAGGGTTGAGGGAAGGTTTTCCCTCTTAAAGGGGCAGAGGCTCCCCTTTTGGTGTTTGTTATAGCCTGGGGGCTTAGGGTTTAAGTTAGTTTTATGCTGGCAGTTTGAGTTGGGCCCTGTACAGGTTGTATATGGAGGTCCTGTTTGTGTTCAAGGGGCACACAATCACTTTGAGCCCTGCCAGGGGCAAGCTCAGGGTACAAACAGCTGTTGAGCCTGGAGTGGGCATAGTGTAAGGCCACAGAGCCACACAGGGGCCGGGGTCCTGGCACCCAAGAGAGCCATAACCAAACGGGCCCAGTGCCCAAAAGGTGCTGAGGAACCCCAGTGTTGGTCCAGTTGGACTGGGGCCACATGAAGGCCTGCTGCAGCCTTCCTATTATATTATTATATTTCCATCAAGGCATGGTGGGCAAGAAGGGAAGGCTGTAGGGGCAGAGCGGGGCATGGTCAAGGAGCCACCAAGGGGCAGAGCCGTCACCTCCTCTGGGATCCCAACATGCTACACATACCCATTGTATAGAATCAAGGCATCATGAAAGAGAATTTAAAAACAAATTGAGGTTTGGTAATGAACCATTTCTTTTCCTCTCTCTTTTAGTGCTTGGTCCAAAGCTCTTTGAAGTAACTGAAAAATCTTAAATAGACTTTTATTTAGCCCTTTAGGTGGGATTACTTTGGTATTCATGAAGGGCAGTATTTTGATAGATAATTTCTCCAGATTAGATTAAATCTTCTTAATCCAAGAAACAAACTGATGGCATTCAGTAATAATGAAAATGTCTAGATAAACAGCTAGACGATATTATATTTAAATATAATTAAATATCCACAATACTTTGTTATAACAAAGTCACATGTGAAGTTTTTAATAAGACCCAAGTAAAACATAGTATCACTGATTTTAAATATTTTCTCCTGATTTTGTTTTCCTTTCATAGCATTTCTGTCTACAAAAGTCATCAAGGCTCAAAGAAATTTCGACTTCAACACTTTTTCACACCTGAAAAATCAACAGTCATGAGCCTAGCGTACATGTCCCAGTACTTGTTTGCTGGTTTGGTTAATGGGAACATCACAATCTACACAAAAGCAGAAGGTACAGTGATGATGTGATTTGATGACTTCCTGAGGAACTCCTATGTCAGTATATTTTGGCAACAGCAGATTTCCACTGGTACATTTTTTCCTTTCCTGGAGAACTTCTGAATAAGAATTACTGTGAAAACAGAACTTTATGGCTTTTATTCTTTCCAAGAGATGATGTATATTGTACTTAGTGCTATAAAAACATATAATGACTGACCCCCTGTCCCAAATAAGATTTTAGTAGAAAAACAAATATTAGGTAAAACTCAGTGTACTGTAGTTAACATACTGCAGATGCTAATCTCAAATCTCATTCCCAATATTTGTTTCTAAAAAGGAGAATATCTTATTTTTGCTAGGTTTTTCAGTAAATTCAGATTGAAATCATGACTGCACAGCCATTGCACAGGTGGATGGATAATTTTTAGGCATGTCTTGTGTATGTCACAGAAAGGTTTCATTTTCTCATTGCCCTTATTTGAGGGAGTTTCATGGTGTAGTTTGATTGGGTCAGCAGGGAGCCAAAAGGAAAGGTGGGAAGGATGCTCGCTTCCTAGCAACTGCCATGTTCAGCCTGATAGGCCTTTTTAGAACCTCTCGGAGCTCTCCTCCATAGAAGAGATGAATTAGACTCCAGTCCCTTTTAAGAATATTCCCAATCCTAGATGTGATGAAGACCACAAACAGGCGTTTGTTTTTACCAGTGTAAATTTCTGATTGGTCTGGGAGAGGAAGAGAGCAGTGAGGCAAAAGCCCCTAGCCCCTTCCCCAAGTGGGGGAGTGTCCAGTTTGTGGACGAGATGGGGAGCTGTGGCCCCTCCTTCAGAGGGGAGGGGATAGGACCAGTCACCACTGTTACCTCTTCCCCAACTAGGTACTGCCCAGCTTGGGGAAGGGGTGAGGGGCTTTGTCTTGCTTGTTCCCTTATCCTTCTGGACTGGTTGGGAAGGGAGGAGAGCAACAGGGCAAATACCCCAACCTATTCCCCCGACTGGAGATCCTGGTCTGGGGAGTGGGTGGGTAGCAGCAAGCAGCTACTATGCTCTGCTCCCAGTCCCGGGAATTTGAGGGAGCAGTGTGACAAACTCCCTGCCTGCTTTTCACTCCAGAAACTCCCTCTGCTGGTCTAGGGGGAGAGGGAGCAGTGAGGCAAAGCCCCCTGCCTACTCTTTACTCTGGGGACTCCATATTGAGCAGCAGGCAGCAACACCGCTCTCCCTGCTTGGCTTCTGGTGTCAGGGAACTGAGCAGAGGGGGCAAAGCCTCTTGCCTGCTTCTCATAAAGCGGACTCCAGAATGAGTAACGGAGGTATAGCTGGCAGCTGCTTCTCCTCTCTCCTCCTAGTTTATGGGAGGAGCTACTCCCAGTGCTTTTTCCAGACCAGAGTGACCCCAGTGGCCAGCAGGCATAGAAGCCTTTCCTGTGACTCTACTCCTAGTCCCCAGGAGGAATTAAGCTGAAGGAAAATGTACAGATGATCATTTTCCTGGAGGATATTCTCCCAGTAACGATTTTCTATCTCATTGTAGTCAGGTTATTTTTATTTCTACCTCATTATAGTCAGAGGAGGATGGGGACCAATAGCTTGATGTTCCAGCAAAGTAATGCCCTCCTCCCCCTTTTCTACTGGTTTTAAGCCTTCTTCAAAGGTATTAGGTGTTGGCTGCAGTCAAGGCTAAGGACTTTGGGTGGTGTGTGCAAATGCTCCTGCTGGGATCAAAGCCAGAGGTTTCTGCTCAGTGTCAAACTGATCATCATATTTGGGTCAGGAAGGAATTTTACCCCATTGTCAGATTGGTATGCACTGTGGCAGTTTTTGCCTTCCACTATATCAGGGACACCTGGCCCTCTACCCAGGACCTCTTGAGTGTATATTGACAACATTTTAAAGAAGCAGGACATTGGTTGCCTTGATTCCCCTGCTTTACCTGTGGCAGGTTAGGGTGTTAGGTCTACATTGGGTCAGAGTTTATGATTCTTATATAATAAAGGGCTTAGTCCATCTGTCTGTCTGTCTGTAATGCTTTTGGGAGCACTCTGGTTAGTGAAACAACCAATCAAAGCGTGGAGCGCCGCCATGATGGCAGGGACAGAGGGGACAGAGCAGGGGGATGAGACAGCGCTGGCCTTGCCCCCACCCCTCCCCGCTTCATCCCTGCCATCATGGTGGCATTGCCTCCCTCGAAGCGGGGGAGGGGGGGTAGTGGCACTGCAGGTGGTGGCAAGATGGGGTGCTGACAGAGGGGGATGGCGGGGCAAGCTTTCCCCCTTCCCACTCCTGGGAGGTGGCGCAGGGTAGTGGGTGGTGGCGCTCCATTCCCACTCGTGTGTTTTTTTTTCCCCCCCCCCCCCCCCCGCTTGTCATTCTTGATGGGCAGTTGGCTAGTAGTTTTACACTGAGTTTAGATTATGATTTGTATGGGGTGGTTTGGATAGGGATGTTCCTACTTCAGGCAGGGGGTTGGACTAGGTGACCTCCGGAGGTCCCTTCTATCCCTGCTACTTTGACTGCTTTCTTCAAACACAAATAATGGGCAGTGGATCTACATGGATCCACCAGGTTTGTCCTATCCTTCTTCAAGGCTTCTGAACCTTTGTTATAGCAAACCTATATGAAGTCTTTTCTGCCTCATCTTGCAGTGCCTTCCCCTACAATTGCCTCACATCTGTTATTTCAGCTCACCAAGTCTAATAAAAATTGTACCAGTAATTTGTTTCCATGTTATCATTAATTTTCCTTATAGTTTGCAGCTACAATCGTGTAAGACATAGTGTGCTTATTCAGGCGTAGTCAACCCTAAAGGGGTGTTTTTATGAAGCACTGACCTATTTTATTAGGCAAATGATTGTGAGCGATGGTACAAGAAGGACAGAAAATGTAGTCTAATAAGTGTTCCACATAATTTATCAGCTTAGAATAAAAATATCACTTTTAGATCTATTCAGTATATCATTTTTCAGTTACATGCATGTCCTCATTGAGCTTGCAGTTCTGTCCATAAATGTCAAAAGAAGAGGGCATGATGGAAAAGTAAACTAGAATATGCTTTTTTTTTTTTTTTTAAATACTAGAAGCATCTTGCTATATAGCATGACATTTGTGGAAGGGCAAGTATTAATCCCAGTATGCAGTCTAATTGGTTGGAAAGTGCATCAAGGAGCCCTATGATGTGAAGGATGGAAACCTTTCATGTAAACTTCAAAGTTTCAGCTCTTGTCCCTCTCTCCTAAAGACAGAATGGGACATGGATTTATGTAGTCACTGAGATACAGTGCCTGCGTGTAGCCTCAGATCTATCAAGTTGTGAACCATTCTATTTCTGGTTCACAAATGGTCCTCACCTTCCTAAGTGTTTTCAGGTAGGACAGCACAAACAAAACTCCAAATGATACAGATATTGCAGGTACCATTTATATTGCATATAGATCTACCTTTGTGTGCAGAAAGGGAAGCATTATTTGCTCCAAAATATTTCTAGCAAGGGAAATGAAAAAGGAAAGGTTTAGCCAGCTGAAAGTGTTGCATACCCTTGTGTGACGAGGAGTACTGGAGATTCACAGCCAAACTCACTCTCTTGTATGTTTCTGTAAGGGAAATTATATTTTATTTGATTAAACAAGCTTATCAAAATCTTTTCACTTAATAGTTGCAACCTAGTGAAACAATAAAGAAACGTGGTCATCTTAATAGCTCATTGGTTTCCAAAAGTGACATAAAAGTAGAGTAGTTTGGAGCCTCAGACTTCTCTTGTTTTGTTTTCTTGGTTTTAAAAATGTGTAGCAACAGAACTGATATACAAAACAATGGAAGAGCTTAAATGTTACATCCTGCAGACGTGAAAATTTGAGACTGATCACAACCATAATATTATCTGGGAAAAAGAGAAGCAGAAACACAGCATTGCTGTTATGCTTGGGACTTGGAGACCTACCTCACATTAAAGTTGTCCAGCACTTTACTTTATATGACTATGCATTTACATTATAACTTTGCCAAATGTTAACCCTTTTGTCTAAGCTGACCCATGCTGTATGGCTATCTCAGGCTGAATTATTTTATAAAAGTTCATCCCCAAATCATTCAGCTGTTTCTCAGAATGAGGCTAAGGAAAACGTAGTTTTCCCATGTTTTTCTTTTAAAAAGTCTGATGCTTTTTGTAACAATTGTGGACAGCCAAGCAGATGTGTTTCCTATGTGACATGGTAGCAAAAAAGGTCAATGCACGTTTGTCATTCATTCACAGAGGCACAACCTCTCAGGAAAGGGAAGTAGCACTCAGTCTTTATAAAGGCACTTTCCAGGCACTTCATTGCCATAAAAATACTGACACAATGTAGGGAGTTCCAAGAACAGCAGCAGCAATGAGAGCAGGAAAGCTTGGTTAAATAAGGAGTAAGGTGAAATCTGCAAAGGGATTTAGTTGCTGTGGGACCGAGCAATGCAATGCTTAGCTTCTGCCTTGGCCCTCAGAATGGAATCTTAGAATAGATATTCAGTGCACGTAAACCAGTTTGAGAATGGCTGAAACCGGTTTGAGATAAACCTGGTTGAATGTAGTATCAGACTTAACAGATTTGGCTGAAACCGGTTTATGCAACGTCTGTCCCAGATGCCTTCCTGGTTTAAGATAAACCAGACTCCCCCAGCATCCTGGCATGCTATCTGGGCTGGGCAGGGTTCTCTGCTCCACAGCAGGGCTGGCTCCTCTCCTCTGCTCCATGGCTGGAGCTCCAGATACTCTGGGCTGCTTTCCCCCTTCCCTCACCACTACCTCCTAAGTAGGAATTCCCCCTCCCCTCTGCCTTGCTGAGGAGGTGTCTGTATTTTAGCTAGCAGACCACATGTTGGCTATGGTCTCTGCTGAGACAACAGGTAAAATCAGCAAGTAGCTGGTAATGACCCTCTATTGTCTTCTTAATTGGGTGATAAACACTATCATCAATTCCCTGGTGGGCTTATTAGAGCTTCTGCTGGAGACTGGCTGAGTCTCCCTCAGCTCCATGCTGTGGAAGTAAAGGGAGGGCTGCTCTCGCGCCCCCCGGCTTCTAGCCAAAGCCACTGCAGGCATGTGCCTGCATTTCTGGGGTGTCTGGTTACAAAACTGATTTAGCCTTGCCAGGTTAGGCTAACCTGCAAAGATTAAATCACTTCAGGTTCAGGCTTTTTGAATGTCTGTCCCTAGCCCAAATGGAAGTGAGGAGAGTCCATTGTGTGTGAAGTGCAGTCTGGGCTAAACAAAATTATATCCAAGGAACAACCCTGAATTGACAGCACAGGCACTGTAAAAAAAAAAAAATACAGTTAGCTCCATGTGCTCCTGCTCTTGTTGGTATTTTCTTATATTGACTGGAGGAAATACCTTGATACTTACTACAAATATTAAACGAATTAGCAAATCTAAAGTAAGGCAGACATTTTCAATGCCACCTTTGTAGGTGACCTAAAATGATCTGATATGATAAAGTTTAAGGGCCAGATTCTATTCCACCCATTAGGCATGAAAGTAGACCTATGTCCCCTAAGTGTAATTCTGTTCTAACCTGTTCAAGCCCCTGAAAACAGTTGAAACAAAAGGTGGGTGAGTCCTCCTCCTCCTCCTCACTGTTTGTTTGTTTGGGGGTTTTTGTGACTTAATCTCAAGGCTAAGACTATTTGTAGAAGGACTACTATTAATGTTGCAGAAATATATACATTAATAGGCTTTCAAGGATTGACACAAAGTGGGAGTGAATTGGTAGATTAGGTCAGGCCCTATGATTTTATGTTAGGGCTGCATCCTTTTGATAGGTGGCATTTGTAGCCCACCTGGAAAATAGGTGTGGTACTCCCATGGGTGCATGCACCATAGGGTTTTCTAAAGCATTACATGATGACACTCATACCCAAAAATAGAGAGGCAGGATTGAATCCACAAACTTATCCCCAAGTGATAGTAAATGTGCAGTTTATTTGCAACCCTTCCCCCCTCCCCTTTAAATCCACCTCCTCCTCCTCAGGAAATTAAATAAATCAATAACCACTATTTCTGTACCAAGCAATGTAAGATGTTTGTGCTCCACTGCACAAATAAACTAACAAACACTATTCCCAGAGCTGTGCTGGCAGCATTGTTAGCAACATCAAAAATGCTGCTGAGCAAAAATAAATAAATACACCAAATAAAAAGATGTATGTTAATTCCAGCTGTATTGAAAGCACAGCATGAGGAAATTAATACAAGTTATAAAAAGGCATTTTAATAGGGAAAATTATATTTAATCGGGTTGTTTCATACAACAACAAACAGCAGCAGATACAAACTCTTAAATAGTACTAATTTTCTTCAGAGTATCGTATGGGAATAACAACCAAGATAAAATACCCAGTATTTTGTTCTATGAAGTGATGATGGAAAACATTTATTTTTGCCAGGATTCCAACAACTTAATTATGTTTGAGATGAATAAAAGCATTGCTGATTGTCTAAAATGGCTTATTTGACAATATATACAATAAGCATGCACTCGTACTATGCTTACAGTACTGAATAACTTGAAATATTTGGACCTGTACAATATGCTTGCAATGTTTGTTAATGTCAAAATGTAGACAGACTGATAAGAATATAGCAGTATATTGTCTATTATCATAACATGAACTAAGGCAAGAACCTGCTAACAAAATGTGGGTTACAGAGGACATAGAAACATATTAAGGCATGACATAATAAGCGCTTAAAATTAGGTTTTTGCCTTTTAAATAGTATAAATTCAAATATCAGAAGTTTGATGTAGTGTTCATATACAGCAAAAAAATAAGATATAACTGTGTGTGTGTGTGTATTGTTGTAAGAATATATATATATATATATATACACACACATGCACGAGAACCAGCAATAGCTGCAAAATTAGAAACCAAATATATATATGGCTATTGCTGGTTCTCGTATCTGCAGTATTTATTTATTACCCTAATGTTTAGAAAGCTTGAGTGTTAATAGGTCTATTGGGCTAGAAGCTCCATACCTTTATGGTGGGGGAGAATCTAACATAAGATGACAATTGTGCTAAGATGTATGATGGCCCTTTATGCACTGCAAATATTCCTACTGACTTCAAAGACCTTAATCCACAAAGCATAAAATGGATCAAATTCACAGCTTTTTGCAGGATCACGTGTGTTTAAACAGGGTAGTTAGGTACATGCTTCAATTTTTTCATATACCTAATGTTAAGCGTAAGTACTGTGGTCACTCTTGTAGAGCTCATTGCACTGCTGTTCATTTTCTGGGCAGTCCATTATGTTTCAGGCCTTTTCCTTTGTCTCTCGAGACGTAGTCAAATTATTTGCTCACACTAGGCTGAGACTTGTAGATTTTTGCACCTGTGGTTCTTCACCTCAAGTCATGGACCAGTGGAGAACACTGTGACCAGACAGCATTCTTAAAATCAAAATATTATTTACTTGAATAGCAGAAGCAAAGCATTTAGAAAATACGATTTTAATATAGTCTATATGCTCATCTTCAAGCATGTCTAGTTTACTTAAGGGCTTACCATTCCCTGCTAGAAGCTGAAGTAGGTTCTTTATTCTCCCCAAAAAATGCCCCCCCAAAACTTCTCCCCCCAAACTATCTGCTCTCTAGAGAGTTCATTTTTTTAAAACCCAGCCAGGGTTCTTCCCCCATCCTGCCCTATCCAATTTTTCGGCATTTACCAAACTTCTTAAATCTGTTTAGTAGGGTCTACAAAAAGTTGAGCTAGATTTCTTGGAGCCAGGAGTCCTCTCATTTTACTTAACAGTCCTCAAATGTATGCCGTAGTTCTTATCTTTTGAGCCATTGTTCCATGTGTTGCTTGTTTTCTTACAGCTCGCAATAACCAACAACCAGGTTGACAAACAGTATGTATAACTTATTCCAAAATGGTTCCATGTAGATATAGAACTGAACCCTGTTAGAATAAGGTAGAATCAAACCTGGGTTTCTCCTGATTCCTGGGTGAGTGCTCTAATAACCAGGCTCCTATAAAAAGGATGTGTGGCATCATCACTGCCTCTCTTTAGACAAAAAAAGAGTGAGTAAGACTGCATGCACTTATCTTTGAAGAGGATTCCAGTGTGTGAATCCCAAATGGAAAAAGGTTTCCCTGAAGCCTTGAGTTAGGTATCCAAGCTACAAAGCTACGCAGGATGACAGCCTTATCTGTCTCCTGGCTAGTTTTAGATGACTCGTTGATTAACTTTGCTGGCTTTTGGATCCTTTTCTGAGTTGTCTAGCTCTTCCTATGCACTGTACTTGCCAAAGAGTTCTGGATTCCATTCCAGGGGCCAGGCACCTAGATATGTTAATCAAGGAGGCACCTGACTAGGTTCTAGGTTCTCAATGCCTTTATTGAACTATTCAGTGTCTAAGCCAGGCTTTTATTGAAATTGGTGTGTTTTCATGCCTGCAATAAAGAGATAGAGTAAAAATAGTTTTATTGCTTTCTTGTCTACGTTAGGTAAGGTCTAAATGATTAAGTTTAAAAATAAATCATGATTTAAAATGAGAGACTGTAGGTTACTAATTATACATTTCAGTTATATTTTAGACCAAATTCAGGCATTGCGTCATTCAGTGAATTATTTAGTCTATTTGAATTTGTCTGATTCACTTCTGAAAAGTGTATTTGAAAGAAGGGCAGCTTCTTTCTCCCTGTCTAAATTCAGGCAATGGAAACAGCAAACCTATACTATTTTTACTACTCTTACTCCCGAAGAGACAACATAGCTCTAGGATAGTTCATCAAATATGATTTACATAATTAAAATAAATTGTAAAATTACTTCCAAATGAAGGGCCACTTTACACACTCCTGTTACCTTCAGATTGTGCCCTCAATTATACTTCTGTAATCTCCACCTAAGCACTTAAATTAAGGACAATTTTGTTGCAATGAGGGCACTGCTTGGCCTAAAGCGTCTTTATTACTGATGGCAATGTGCGAGTCAGAAAGAACACAAGCTGACTTTGACATTGCTGGGAGAACTTGCAGGGATGGAATTAGAAACTTGCATACTGAATTTATGAAAACAATTGTGACATAATGAATATGGCACTTGCAATGTAATTTATATGAATGTATTTTAAAATTAGAATCTCATTCTAAGCACATGTCAAGGAAGATTATATAACTGATGCTGTCAGAGGTACCAATATTTTTTGAGTTTCTATACAGTAAAGCATACAAGCATGTGCATAATAATACATTCACCTGTTACTGTTGGACACATTGTATTAAGCAATATGTAAATGAATAACAAACAGTCACTGCCCCCAGGACTGAGTACTTTTCATGAGAGTGTGTTTTAAAAGGTGCTTAAGTTGAATGAATCAATGAATCGGGGTCTCTGACAACAAAGTGGTTATTGTTACTGGAACTTGTACAGAGTGGATATGAAAGTGAGGAGGTCACCTTTTAATATACTTTTTTCCCCTCAAGGCAACTACACATAACAACAAAAGCAATTTTATTTATACTGTTATTAAGATACAACAGACAATACTGCAGAATTGTGGGGTGATATACTGAATGAGTGTAAATGGTTATCTGAAAGGTATGCATTGAATAAGCCAATTATGTGTGAAAAGGTATTAGAATAATTACTTAATTCTTTGTCATTAAACATTTGTTATCAAAGGAACATGTACATGTATTCAAACTAAGTTCATGCTGTTAAAAGCTAAAACTTGGACAAAACAGTTGCTGTGATTTCTTTAATCTTTAATCCGTACTTCAAAGAGTTCTGTAGCACTGGTAAGCAGTAGCAGGCGCCTGCAAGATATGCTTATGGTATTGCTGCTATTTCGGGTGTAATCTGATTTTGGTCTGTTAAGTCCAGTCCACACCAATTACAGTACTGGCTGTCTTCTAATCAGGGTGAATTCTTTTTAAATCTGAAGATGGGGCATGAAAAGAAATTACCTAGTTTCTCTTAAAATTACTGTATGCTTCTGAAAGTTAAAGATGCTACTAGAATGTCCATTTCATCAAGTTTGTTTTAGATGGGTACTTAGATGTGATTCAGTCATTAGTTAAAAAAAAAAAAAAGTCATAGATTACTTCACTTCATCTTCACTTCATACATCTAACTAGGGGTTTTCAACCTTTTTCGGCTAGAGGCAGTCCTTGGTAGAGTGAAGGCACCTCTCCATAATTTTTGTGAACTGAGTGGCACCCCATTTCAAAACTTAATTTATTTATTACAGTGCTTACCTCCTTGCAGAAGGGCCACGCAGTGGGGGCAGAGGCTCAACTATGCAGGGAGAGCGTGAGCGTGCTTTTACCTGCTTGTCTTCTCACACCTGGAGCCCAAGCATGCTCTTATCTGTTTATGTCCTTGAACTTCTTGGGGCAACTTTCAAAGGTTCTGGTGGCACCCCAGGGTACCCCAGCACCCAGGTTGAGAACTGCTGATTTTTAAACTTTGAGGCTTTCTAGGTTGAAAGGCCAACTGTGGGTTCTTAACACAGAGACTACAGTACTATGAAATTATTCTAAATAAGTGCTTTAAGACTTGGGACTGCGGTTAGTTGGAGGGAAGATGAGATTAACATTGAGATTTACTCTGAAAAGTGTCCCTATAAAAATGACTGAGAGGATCTATACTAATAGCATCTTGATGAATCCAAACATTTTTTTTCTGTTGACAATTAAATAGTTTTTCTACCTGCTATCTTCAAATGCAGCCTTCACTTTGAAGTTCAAACTCATTTTTTTCTTTCCCATATTTATCATTACCAAACAGAAAGATGCTGCAGGTTTAGTATCTTAGATGCATTTTTATACATGCTGTGGGATGTGGCACCAGGTACTTTAATTAGCAAGCCATGCTAATTAAAAGCACCCGCAATGTGATGTGTATCAGCATCCCCACATGTCCCCACACTGAAAAAATGGCAGCAGGGCTCATTGAACGTGTTTTATTTCAAAGTGCACCGCTACCATTTTTTCAGTGTGGAGACACTGATACACATGATGCAGGAGGCTGCCAAATGAGTCAGCTTCCATACTCCAGCACATCACAGTGGGCATTGTGCATGTGTATAGGAGCCCTTAATGTTCAGCTTGTGCCAACTGAATCTAGAAATTGTGCCTTGAGTAACTTCTGTACAATCGGATTAGACTTCAGTAGTATTATGCAGGTATAAATAATCTGAAGGGACAGGTTGCATAGGTATGATCAAGAATACAGTGTGCAGAACCTGCAGTGTCACTCTCTTTATTCTATATATACAAGGAAATGGCTGTCTGTTACCAAAAATGTGTGCAAGTTTGATAGATTAGTATTCATATATTAGACTTTTGTGTTTGTCTGCTAGGATTTTTTATGGATAGCTCTGCCACATTGGAGTAAACCATATTGTCTTCAGAGCCATATATTCTTGATGAATATTTAAAACCAGATATACATTTTTATTGTGTGTAATTTTTCTACCTGCTTCTTTTCTTTGTTAAAGATGGAAACTGGAACCCAGAACCTGAAAAAGTAGTAAAGCTAGGGGTTCTACCAGTCAGAAGCCTACTTGTGATGGAAGAGACCATATGGGCGGCATCTGGTGGACAAATTTTTATAATCAGTACTGAGACCCATTCTGTGGAGGTAAATGCTTCTGTAACATTACTTGCATATTTTACCATGGAACCGCATTTTAAAATAATGGTTGATAAAATTTAAACCTTAAAATCCAAAGAATTCTAAGAAACATTGTTTTTAGTTGTTTGGATTTTTTCCTGTTAATTTTCCACTTTTGCTACACATTGAACTTAGATTAGTTTTGCCTCTTTTTCTCTTTAAATTGTCATCTAACTTCTAGAACTTATTTATGGTACAAAGTATATTAAGGGATGAGTCTTGAATTCAGACACAAGTGCTGGCAGAGGAAGAAAGTACTTGCAGAAAATCAGCAAGCAGTAATCAGTAAGGCTGTGAGAAGCTTCAGTCACTGATAAGATTCAGCCTGATTCGGTGGCTAAATCTCCAAGTCTGAATTGAATCAGGAGACCCTCTAATCTCTCCAAATCGAAGTGGAACCCTCCAAATCAGTTCAGAGAGATTCAGTGATTTTGTACGTAGACACAGCTTTAAACATTTTTTCTACATACCTCGGTACCAGGTGACTCGTGAATGCTGCAATGGTGGGACAGATGGAGCATCCCACAGGAGTGCAGGGGGGGTCCCCAGCATGCTTGGCAGTGGACCAGAAACGCTTCTGATCCACTCTCGGGTCCACCGGGTCACCCCATGTCCCCCTGGCTTGATGACTGGTGCTTCCTGGGTCTGGGGGGGCACCTGGACTCTCCTCGCAGCTGATTTTCGAGCCGGAGGAGTGCTGGGAGGTCCCCCAGAACGGTTGACAGTGGACCAGAAGTATTTCCGGTCCACTTCCGGGTCCGACGCTAAGCATGCTGGGGCCCCCCCACTCTCCTGTGGGATGATCCATCTGCCCAGGATCTTAGCATTCATGAGCTGCTCCTGATACCTCAAAGTATGTAGAAAAAACATTTAAAGCTGTGTCTATGGCCGAATCGCTGATTCTCTGAATCAGCGTCGAATCTTCAGATTCGGATTCAGCTGAATTGAATTGGAACAGTGATCCGAATCAACTAATCAAACCACTGTCCCCGATTCAGGCTGAATCCAAATGGAATACGACCTGTTTCGCACACCCTTAGTAATCTGGATGCAGGAATCTTGGGTTTCAGGCAGAAGTTTTGCTTCTGTGTGGCTAAATAGGGCTTCGACCTTATGGACCCTCCTTAATAAACCCATACTGCTCCTGTCACTAACAACCATTCTAGGTCAAGGCAAATTCTAGTAAATAATGCAGAGTTCCCACATTATACAAAACAGCAAGAAAAAAGCAAAACAGAACAAAAAGCCCCAGCCTCAGAACAGAATATGAGGGTCAGCAGTCCATCACTGTTGGCTTAGTGGCCTAACCTTAGAGTTCATAGACCTATGAGACTTAAACCTTAATCAGTCTTTCACCATGCCCTGCAGTTACATGAATCCAGGAGGATAGAAAATGTCCTGCTTTCTCTTTTTTTGCCCTTCTTTGTTCTGTAACTTTTATTTGATCAAGTCATGGGTGCTGCCTTAGTCATGGGGGGCACATGCCCCCCCAGTGACCATTCTCGCTGAAGAGGGGGTGGGGGGGAGGAAGGGTTCCCCTGCGGCCAGTCTCGCTGGCTGGGGTTGGGGGGAAGGTCTGGAACTGACTGCGGCTGCTTCTGGGAGTGCCATAGCACTCCACTCCCCAGCCACTGGCACTCCCACCTGCTCCCCCTGCCCATCACCTAAGTGGCAAGCGCGGCCAGTCAGGGGGTGTGCTGGCACTCTCGGGGGGTGCATGTGCACCCCGTACACATCGTCACTGGATCAAATGTTCTGCTTGATTTTGCTAGTGTGCCTGGCTGTCTACATGTATCTATGTATTACATGGCAAAAGCAAATTGGAATGAGAGATGGAAAGGAAGTGCCAATTAGCATAACTGTAGAAGTAGAAAGGCCCTAGATTCAGGAAATACAGCAACATGCCTGCAGTGGCTCAGGCTAGAAGTCAGGGGCTGAAGCTTGACTCCCTGGCACGTAGCCAGTATGGGCTGTGTTCACTTCCTCTTTCTGCTACCCCTGAGGTCTCTGGGATTTGCAGTCCAAAAGCATAGCAGCAGGACTCTGCAGGGTTGCTTATCACTTCCTCTTCCTGCTTCCAAGTGCCTCTAGGATTTGTAGTCCACAGTCACACTAAGTTTGAGTAGGGGAAAAGGTGTTTAACTCCCCTCCCTGGCCCCAAACCCAGGCCAGGGTTTGCCGGGGGGGGGGGAGAGTCCCTCGTCTGCAGACTGGGCTGCATCCCCAGCTGGGCTTGCCCCCCCCCCTTGTCAGCCCCCCCTTTGTCAGCCAGCTCTCCCTGCTTTCACTGGGGAGCAGAGGGGCGGGGCCAGCCCTGCTCTCTGGAGCAGACATCACAGCCCGACCCAGGGCTGTGAAACTTACTGGGATGCTGGAGTCTGTTATTTAACTTGAACCAGGAAGCGGTTTGGGATAGAAGTCTCATAAACCAGTTTGACTCAACTCAGTTAAGTCTGATACTACATTCAACCAGGTTTATCTTAAACCAGTTTCAGCTATTTTGAAACTGGTTTATGTACACTGAGCTTCTGTTCTGTTACAAGTTTAAGCCAGTTTCTGATCACTTAAACTGTATTATGTGTCACTTTTGTCCCTCGCCTAAAAGTGTTTGTATTTTTGTTTCCGGGCACAGTCTGCACTGGCTGTGCCCCTCCTTTGAACCATGCAAATCTTTCAGGAGCACAAGGGTCAATTGTTGCACTTTGATTTTTGCAGGGCTTCCATGTATTCCTTAGAGCCAATTCAGAATACAGCTGCTAATTTGTTTACTGGTACATACTTCATCTGCCTTGTACTCCATAGGTTACTTTTCCTATAAATTATTTTATTGATTTTTTTTGTGGTTGGTTGGTTGGTTGGTTTTTTTAAAGCACTGGTTTGTACAGGCCATCAATATATTCTGTGCCTCTGTTGGGTTAGGTATGTCTTGCCTTTTAAGAAGCTCAT